>NC_141902.1:90268468-91518468 GCF_057802395.1 Ceratotherium simum simum | reverse complement strand
AGCAGTCAGTGAGCAGGCAAGCATTCCCAGAGTTCTTCTCTTCTTCTAGAAACTTCCATGTCCTGTTTGCTCTTCCTCCCACAGCTGATCTTGAAGATAATGTTGGGGGCTATAGGAAACCTGAGAAGCTTGGGCTGGCAGGCCCTGGAGTGGATCGGGGCCGGTTTGTCGGTGGAGGAGGCCCCATGGGTTAAGTTAGTGGTCACCCAGGCTGCCTGCTGGCCTCAGAGATGCTGCCCTTGGAGACTGGAATTACATGCTCCTCAGTCCTGCTGCTCCAGCGGTCGGTATTTGCTCTGGACGCCTGCCCTGCCCTCCAATTTACTGTGGAATATGAGTTGCATAGTTGGCCAAAGACTGGAACAGTTTATCAGTCCCAGAAATGCTGAGGTTGTCTACCTGACAGGCATCTCGAGTTCAAAGGGGCCTCTGTGCTGTGGCAGCCATGCAAACCTGTTCCCACGCAGGGGGAAAAGAATGCCGGTGTCTGTCCGTCTGCCAGCATGGCCTGACATGAAGCCCCGAGGAGGGCACCTGGTGGTTCCAGGAACTGCTTTTCAAAGTGAATTCTTCCAAATAAATTGAGTTCAGTGGGTTGGCCTTGCACCAGTGGTGGGGGTGCCCAGGGGCACCCCATTGTTGGCTTGGCCTCTGGGAAAAGCAGGCAGGATTTGAGCACTATTATTACATGTGGAAATGGCTCCGACGGCACCAGCCCCTGCCTAGGCTGTCTTTGCAGGGGGGAAATGACTGCCTGGTTGGGCCGTGTGTGGAGCTCACAGCCTTCTGAGGAGAAGCACTAACAGAAATGAGGGGCTGTCCAAGAGAATGGGGAAATGCACACTCATGTTGGCTGTTGCTGAGTATGTGGATTGGGGCAGCTTTTCTGGAAGGTTGTCTGGCAATTTTTATTAAAAGGCTAAAATCATGAGAAGCCCATGTCCCAGTAACTCCACTTCTGAGAATCTAACCTAAGGTAGCAATCACAAATGGCTACCCATATTCATGTGTATGGATGTTCTTCCCACGGTGACATACAGTCGACTTAAATTAAGAATTGCTTCGGGGCCGGCCCCATGGCTTAGCGGTTAGGTGTGTGTGCTCTGCTACTGGCGGCCCGGGTTCGGATCCCGGGCGCGCACCAACCCACCGCTTCTCCAGCCATGTTGAGGCCACGTCCCACATACAGCAACTAGAAGGATGTGCAACTATGACATACAACTATCTACTGGGGCTTTGGGGAGAAAAAAGGAGGAGGATTGGCAATAGATGTTAGCTCAGAGCCGATCTTCCTCAGCAAAAAGAGGAGGATTAGCATGGATGTTAGCTCAGAGCTGATCTTCCTCACACACACAAAAAAAGAATTTTTTGCTTCAATATCTAACAAAAATGGCTAGTTAAGCACGTTGTGGTCCATACATAGGTCCATACATTGATATGATTCAACGCAGACGTTAAAAATGACAATTTTTAAAAGTAGATTTTTAATATTTCTGAAAGGAGGATATACATGCACATGGTAAGAAAGCCCAGTAGAGTAAAAGATAATGTAGTGAAAAGTCAGTCTCAGTCTCTGCCTGATTTCCTGCTCCTGGGGCACCACCATGTAGAGGGTGTTGCCTGTCCCTTCAGAGAGAGTCTGTGCTGTACAATGATGGATGTTTTCCCGTTGTTTTATACAAATGCCCCTTGTATTCACATTGTTCTGTACCACATTATTTTGGCTAACAATCTATCTTGAGATTATTTCCTATCAATTCGTAGAGATCTACTGCATTCTTCTTTTCCCAGGCTTTATTGAGATATAATTGACATATACCATTGTGTAAATTTAAGGGGTACAGGGGGATGATTTGATACATGTATATATTTACTGCATTCTTTTTTTTGCAGTTACATATCAAGAATGATATTTTAGAGCAAAACTTATTGACATGTGAAAATGTTAACAATATATTTCCAAGTGAGTAAAGACAGCAAGCAGTATCTCGTTTGTTTTTGTTGTAAAATAAAGAGGAAATATTTTCACACATAGACTCGGGAAAAATACTGGGATGGTACAGACTTACAGGTCAGAATGTAAACAGTAGGTATCTTTGGGTGGTGGGATTATAGATGCTTTTGTATTTCATCCTTTGTGATTTTTGTTTTCTTTGTCTTCTAAGTTTTCTGCACTGAACCTTGAAACAAAAACTAAGCAGGAAGCTGCTGAGGGGGCAGGACGCACTCCCTACTGGGTGCAGAGCGCTGACTCACCCCCACCAGGCTCCATCTGCCCCTTCATGGGAACAGCTTGGGCTCTAATGTCACTTAGGATTGCTGGCTGCACAGACCAGGGCTCCTCCCAATGTGTCCTCAGGCCACTTGTGTCAGAATCATTGATGGTGGTGGGGGCTGATTAAAATGCAGATCCCTGGGCCATATCTCCTGGATTCAGTACTCCCGTGGAAGGCCCTGGGAATCTGTATTCTTAAGAAACATTCTAGGTGATTAGATTGTGATGCTCATTAATGTTTGAGAAACTTTGGTGTAATTAGCAATCGGCAAATATTTTAGATTTTGCTGACCACACAGTTTCTGTTGGAATCACTCAACTCTGCTGTTGTTGCAAGAAAACAGTCATAGACAACATGTAAATGAATGGGCTTGGCTGTGTTCCAATAAAAGTTTATTTACGAAAACAAGCAACAGACTGGATTTGGCCCACGGGCCATAGTTTCAGACCCCTGGTGTAGACTGACCTAGTACCCTAAAAAATTAATCAAAAGATGAGGGAGGCTGCCAAGAGCTCCTTATATTTGAAGAAGCAGATCATATTACAAATAGTGACCATTAGTATAGTGCTTATTATATGCCAGGCACTTTTCAGACACAACCTAAGCCTTAAAACAACTCTGCGCAGTAGCTATTATCTGTGTTATCCTGATAAGGCAATTGAAAGAGACAAAGTGATTAGCCCAAGATCACGTGGTCAGTGATGCCTGAATGCAAAGCTGGGGAGGAAAGTTGGAATGCTACAGTCCTATTTCTCTCTAGCCATTGGGAACGAATGCTTTCAAAATTTGTTCCCAGGGTATCAGGTGTCCCCAAGTCCCTCTAAGTTCCCAAGCTAAGGAGGGATAGCTACAGTTGTACACTTGGTGGTGGTACAAATCCTGGGATCACTCTATACCTCACAGATGCCTCAGCTGCGTGGGGTCCTGAGCAGTCTTGGGGTCTGCCAGATCCTGTGGGCATCAGGAGACTTTCTTATGGCCCTCCCTCGATGACCATGCATGTTTCCAGATGGGCTGTGTTCACCGTTCACCCCCCTAGGTGTCCATGGAGCAGTCGGCAACAGGACTGAACAAGAGTGACAGTGATGGTGGCAGGCAGACTGCAGCCTTTTGCTCTCTGGGCCATTGCTTTCCTCCTGCCTTCTCCCTACTTTGGCCTGCCTGAGCCTCAACCACCTCCCTGACTCAAGGGGAAGCAGAATCTCCTCGGCTGGGGTCAGCTTCTGTGACTGGTGGTTCAGCCTGACGGCTTTGCCAGGCAGCAAGAAGGGGGGGGCAGTACCCCCTGAGCTTATTCTTATAAAAATACCAATAGCTACCATTTAGAAAGAGCCTAGTTTGCCTTGAGATCTTGGCATATTACATAAAATCTTAAAGGCTTGGCTTAGTCATTGAGTTAACTGAGATAATGTACATAAAACAGAAACCATCACCTAGAACTTAGTACCGAGAGCATAGTAACTGCTCAACCAAATTGTAGCTAATTATGTAATTATTGCCATTATTCTGACGATCAGGAATCCTCTGAGGTTGATATTATCATCCCAATTTTGACAGATAAGAAAAATCGGATTCTGAGAACCCTGGTAGGGTCATCAAGTCTGTCTGACTCCAGAGCTGCATCCTCTTAGCCACGATCGTGCATTTGAAAGTCAGGCTAGACGGGGCTCCAGGACTGTGGGGGCCCTTGGAGGGTCCCCATCCCAGGAGCTGCAGAAAGCCCTTGACAGATGGTCCTTTACCTCCCTCCATCATCTGAGAGACTCCTGCCGCTCACAAACCAGTGGCAACCTCCCCGAGCCAGCAGCTGCAGACTTTCCTCTTATCAGTTAATAAGCTGCTTATCCTGCCTCAGGTGGACACTTGGCTGCAGGTTAATGGGGCCTTTGTGGCCCTTTAATCCACGCCCCCACTCCTTTCTGCTCTCTCTTCCTCTCTCTCTCCAAGTACATGATAACTCCCAGAAACACCATGGCACACCCTGGCGGAAACACCATTTCCTGATTCCACCTGAGGTCCTGACTTCTAGCTGCTTGCCTTGGGAGGGCTTGGCTCAGGTACAGAGAGGTGGCTGAGACAGGTGAGAAGCAGCAGTTTTCATAGGTGCCTCAGCCACTGTGCCCCAAACCGTGCTCAGGGGTGAGCCCCCCCCAGCCCCGTCATTTGTATCTCAGTGAACATCCTGTAGGCCGGAGACTTAGGAGTCATTCTTCTTGACACCTTCCTGTCCTCCTCCAGTCCCCACCCCTCCACCCCTGCCCAGTCTGGTACAGCCCCAGTTCTGTCCATGTCACCTCCTAAATAGCACCTGAAGCCACCCCTCTCTGTCTCTGCACACTGCCACCCCTCCATCTTCCCAGGCTGCTACCTCAACTTTCTTTTTTTTTTTTTTAAATTTTTTGTTTATTGCAGTAACATTGGTTTATAACATTGTAAAAATGTCAGGTGTACATCATTATACTTCTATTTCTGCATAGATTACATCATGTTCACCACCCAAATACTAATTACAACCCATCACCACACACATGTACCGAATTATCCCTTTCGCCCTCCTCCCTCCCCCCTTCCCCTCTGGTAACCACCAATCCAATCTCTGTCCCTATGTGTTTGTTTATTGTTGTTGTTATCTAATACTCGATGAAGGAAATCATACGGTATTTGACCTTCTCCCTCTGACTTATTTCACTTTGCATTATACCCTCAATGTCCATCCATGTTGTCACAAATGCCTGGATTTCATCGTTTCTTATGGCTGAGTAGTATTCCATTTCTACCTCAACTTTCTAACCAGACCTTCCACATCTCTCTGGCCTGGCCCTTCCGATGTGTTTTCTGCACTGTAGTCAAAGCCTCCGAGTCAGACTTGGCAGTGGAAGTTCGCTTGTGTCCCACTCTTTGCTCCAGACTCTCCAGGGTCCCTGCTGCTCTTAGGAGAAATGCCGACAGCCTTGACATGGCAGCCCAGGCCCAGCATGGTCTGGCTCCCGCTGCATCCCCAGCCTCATCTTGCTGTGGATTTCCACTCCTGCCTTTCCTCTGCTTCTCTAACGTTCCGTGCTCCCTAAGACTGCAGTGTGCCTCCACCTGGACTGCCTCAAAGGGTCCCTACTCCATAGCTTCATGGGTTCCCAGCTCCTCCTCCTCCTCATTTCAGCTCAATCTTCACTCCCCTAAGCAGGCCTGCCTTGGCCACTCAGAGCCGGCGGGAGCCCCTGGGATTGGCCTGTACAGCATCATGTACCTTCCTTCCACGGCACCTTGCACAGTTATTGAAGGAATGTTTGATGAATGCTTGCCTCTGCCAGTAGACTGACCGTGTTGGGCTTGCTCACACAGCATTAGTAATGTCGGCAGACTGCCTGAGGCAGAGGGGTGCGGGGATGTCCTCTGGCCACCTTGGGCTTTGCACCTGAAGGGCTGGGACCTGGGGCTCCTCCCCTGACCACCAGCACCTCCAGTCTTGTTATTACTGTGATGGAGCATGTGATCTAGGATATTTTCCTTTGGTGCCTGTTGACTGTCTGTAAGATAGAGATGGGAATATTCTCCAGCTAACAGCTCTTCCCACGCATTGCAGTCCTCCTCCCACCCCCATGGTGTCCTTTGGACAGGAAGACACTAGGATGGAACTGCCTTCCCTAAGATCACACCATGTTATCTGGTTCTCTTTCCCCCTCAATGTCTCCTCCTTTACCCACCACCTCGTGCAGAATCGGGCCAATCCTATGGCTGCTTCTTGCATCCACACCACTAAGATTTCTTCCCTAGCTATGCTCCTGGTGCTTGTTACAGCTTAGAGTCAGACAGACCTGGAGTCAAATCCCAGTTCTGCTGCTTGGGAGCTGTGGTACTTATGCTGACTTATGAACTGTTCTGGGCCTCCATTTATTCAGCTGACAAATGAGAGGGATAATCCTTACTATACAGGGTTTTATGAGAATTAAATGAAATTATATATATAAAGCAATTAGCTTAGTCCCTGGCTGTGTAGTAATCACTCAGTTAATGTGGTGAGGGGAGAAATAATTATGACTTTTGCTCCATTCAAACAAGCTGTGAGTAATCCACAGGTCCCATTATGGCTGTGGCTTGCAGCCTTGGTCCTACGGTAGGACTTGGGGATCTTTCAAAAATTCTGGTGGCTGGGCTGCTCCTCAGACCAATTAAGTCAAAATCTCAGTGGATGGGATCTAGACAACAGTAGTTTCTAAAGCTGCCCAGGTGATTTCAGTGGGCTGCCAAGGTTGTGAACCTGCATTATGGCCTCCGCTGCCTCTTTCTGACAGAGCACAAACCCTTTGGGAGGTAAGGAGGTGGGAGGGATGGAGGGATGAGGACATGGCAGGGAAAGCTCCCGTTTATGGGGCCCTCGCCATGTGTCAGACACTGTGCTTGGCAGTTTATCTACATGTTCTCATTTGATTTTCACCACGAACTTGTGATACACGAATTGTTGTCCCTTTTACTTATGAGCTTCAGGAAGGATGATTGACTTGCTTAATGTCAGGTATCAGCTGGCTTACGGATGAAGGACCAAGAGACAAGGGTGGGGCCGGGGCACTCTCTGCTTTCTTGGTCCCTTCCCTCTCTCCTTCAGCACACTCCTTCAGTAAGGGACTGAGCACCCTGGTTTTCACCACCTTCTGTGAGGGGCTGGCTGCCGCACCTGTCCACCTGCAGAGTTTAATGACCCGGCCCACCTGCTGCTCTTGGGGGCCCTCACCATCGATCTGCCACCTGTTCTTCCACGCGCCGTCGGTTGTGCTGTTTGCTTAACGGAGACATTTAAGTGCCTCGCAAAGGCTCCCCGTGGATGGGGGAGAAGCACTTGCTGACTAGAAATGGGAGCATTGTTGTTTTGTTTTTTATTGCCATCAATTTCGAGGCAGTCTGTTGGGTTGGGGAAAAGTTAGAGGTGGGGCGGGCAGGGAGAGGTTGATCAGAGGGAGAATTCTCTAGTTCAGAGCTTCTCAAAGTTTACTGTGAATGTACAGTACTAGAAGATCTTAAAATGCAGATTCTGACTCAATAGGTCTGGAATAGGTCTAGATAGGTCTGAGATTCTGCATTTCTCACAAGCTCCCAGGTGAAGCTGATTGGTCTGCCAGCCACACTTGGCTTAGCAAGGCTCTAGCTTCCAATAAGGGACACCCAAGTTTATTTTTTGACCCCTGCAATTTTTATTTTGGAGAGTGTCATGGGTGGTTTAGAAATCTGGGTTCTAGCCCTGTCTGTACTTTATCTTTGGCTATTTTATGAGCTTTGCTTTTCTCCTCCGTACTAGGAAGGATTTGAATTAAGTGGCTTCCAAGGTCCCTTCTAGTTGTAACATTCTGTGATTCTGGTCCTTCACTGGTCTGCTCTTGGGTTGTCCCCCAGTTGCTTGCCCCACTCCATCTCATTGATCTGTTGGACACCCAGGTTCTGACCACTTCCAATCTGGCCTCTCCCACTAAGTCTGGCCAGCTGGGACTTAGTGATGACACAGCACTTTATTTGGTGAGTTTAAGTCCGAGATTATGTGACATTTTCGTTTCGCTATTTCCTACAGAAATTTTGCATATGGGCAGGCTTTATCCATCCTTCCCAACTAGACATGCCCATCTGTAAGCGGATAGACTTGGACTCCTTCTCTGTGAGTGCTCTTGGCAGACCTGGGATGGGCCGTGGTTGGGCCAGGGAGGCCAGGGAGGGCCTTCAGTGCTGGCTGTTGCCTCTGCCTGGCTTTCCCCAGGGGGAGCCTGTGGAGCTTGTGGACAGAGTCCTCACATGGGTAGAGCAGCTGCCGTTGCCTCTGCCGTCCTTCTAGACTAACAAAGGCCTCGAAACTGGGGATCCCAGTCATATGGTAGCCCTAGGAAGGCTCAGGCCTTTATTTGTTTTTTGGTGAGGAAGATTGGCCTTGTGTTAACATCTATTGCCAATCTTTCTCTTCTTGCTTGAGAGAGATTATCCCTGAGCTAACATCTGTGCCAATCTCCCTTTATTTTGTATGTGGGACACTGCCACAGCATGGCTTGACAAGCAGTGTGAAGGTCTGTGCCTGGGATCTGAACCCATGAGCCCCAGGCCGCCGAAGCGGAGAGCACGAACTTAACCCCTATGCCACCAGGCCGGCCCCCCATGCCTTTATTTTTTTTCTGTATTTTATGTACTTATTTTTATACAAGGAGTAAAACTCCATCATAGAAAAATCTAGAAAATTCTGAGAGAAAAATCATGGTAACCCCATTATTTAGCAGTTACCACTGTTAGCATAATGCATGTGAATGCGCACGCGTGCACACACACACACATACATGGATCTATGTAATCATAGAACTATACCTAAGTATCTATATTCACATACATATTTTACACATATATTTAAATGAAAATAGTCTTGAACAATTCATACCATTTTTGACCTGTTTTTTTCACTAAAGAATATTTCTCAAAAATTCTTCCACGTCATTCAATAGATCCATCTCTTTAGCTTTTCCATTACTCTGCAAAGCTTATTCTTCTATCTTGCTTTCTTCTTTTCACATTGCTTGTATATTATACTATTTCATTTACTTAATTCAGAATTTAATCCATTTGCCCTGAGGCTACATGGCAAAGTGGCAACGGGTGCGTTTATAAAATGTGAATGATTGTAAGGAAGAACACAGGCCATGCCTTCTCAGCTTCTCGGCCTCTCTCAGCTCCCTCTGTGCGTGTTTTCAGCCTGGCTTTGTTCAGGAAGCATCAGGTATGAGAGGCTTGGCAGAAGCCAAGCTAACCTTTTTCCGTCTGCAGTGGCAGCAACCACTACATCAATCAGCAATTAGGGATCACCCAACTGTGGGGCGTTTCGAAGGCCTTGAGGGACACAGCTCATCTATGAGCAGAAACTAGTGTGGAAGCTGGGACAGACTCAAAGGAAATATGTAATCTTAAGAGCAGAATACTTAATCATGTGCATACCCACACACTAGCAAATGCTGGTGGGGTGAGATGGGGGCAGCGGGAAGCAGTGGCGGTGAGCACAAGCTCTGGGCTAAGACTGGAACTGGAGTCCTAGACTTGACACTTTCTTAAGTCACTTAGACTCTCTGAACCTCAGTTGTCCTTATATGTAAATGTGAATAAATAGTGCCTACTTGATAGAGTTTTGAAAGCGTTAACTGAGGTTACATAGGAAGCACTCAGCACAGTGACTTGCACGTGGTCAGTGCTCAGAAAGTGGCCGCTGGCATATTTTTAGAGATCTCATAGGTGAGAGAAAGGCAGTGCTTCCCTGTGTGTGTGTGTGTGTGTGTGTGTGTGTGTGTATTTCTACTCATGACGTCCCTTTCTTTTGATGAACTTCAAGTACTTTATGGAGTTATTTTTATTCAACCTTTGTACGAAGCACAGAGAAAAGATATAGCCCTGCTCTTATTTTATAGAAAGATAAATTCAGACTCAGAGAAGCAGCAGTGTGTCAGGGCTGTGGAAAGAGTATCAGACCAATAATAAGGAGGTGTGAGTTCTCCTGCCTCAGGTACTGAATGGCTGTGTGGCCTGGGGCAATCCCCTGTTCTCTCTGATCCTCCATTTCCATGACTTAGAATGAGCCAACTGGTTGGGCCACCTCATCGCTAAGGCTTCTCCCAAGCCCAGCAGTCTATGACTCTTAGGCGGTAGTGGCTGTGTCAAGGGCCCCTCCTTGAATGTTCCCCTCGGTCTAGGTGGACATTTCTGAGGCCTTAAGCATGGACAGTCAGGCCAATGCTTACTAGTATCCAGCAGGGCCATGGCGTTGCCTGGACTTGGCAATTTCAAGAATACACTGGGGAAGCTGTGATAGCAATGGTGTCCACTGCCTCACCAGAATGCTGTCTCTAAGTGTAGTTCAGTTTGAATTATTTATGACGATCCTTCCTAGTCATTTGGGAAGACAAATGAAGTCTTAGTAATCAGAGCTCTTGCACTGCCTTCTCTTGGCTACTGTCTACTGAGACATCAGTCTATTGAGAGCACCAGGACTTGAGAATTTCAGGCTTGCTAGCAAGTCAAATGAGAACTAGCAGAGTTCCACCAGGCTAAGTGGTAGCCCAACCTGCAGACGCAGAGTAAAGTTAAGCTCTGTGTTCTAAACATAAAAGGGTGGTTGAGTAGAGAATGGACCCTTTGGTTCTGGCCTCTTAGCCCCTCCTGGTGGATAACTTCTCCACCATGTTCTCCTTCCATCTCCTTGCCAGTGCCAGCGAGCTGTTTAGGAACGCTTTACCTTCATTGCTGTCGCATCACAGTTTCTTTGAGCTCACTGCACAGAGCTGGCTGTAGGAACGATGAGATGACATGGAGATGCAGGTGCTCAGACTGCAGAAAGGGCTGGGAGAGGGCAATCAGCCAGGAAATGAGCAAAGACACTCATACACAATTCAAAGCAACTGAATCTCAGTGTTGATAGCTGGGAAGTGGCTTCAGCGTGAGGCTGTGAAGGGCAACTCACCAAAGTCAAAACATTGTGCTGATGACAAAGTGAGAAGCCGGCAGCTGTAATCTTTGTCCTCATGAAAGACTGTTAAGGAAGAAACAGTGGCCAAACATTATGAAGACACAATCTCAGATTGCAGTAGGGAAGACAAAGATTGTTCTGAGGAAATGCACATCTTCATTAGAAACAGTAGAATGGATTTCAAAAAGAGATTGAGAAATATGTTTTATGTATAAACTATAACCTACCTATGTCTGAGCTGGAAGGATCTCCTGCAACAGTTATCCTAGACATACCTGCAATGCAACAAAAAGTCATCATCTTTCCATGTTTAAGGTATGTGCCTTACTCCTCTCATCAAAACTTGTCACGTTGAAACCAGCAATCTTAAGTTAGTGTTATCTGTAGCTAAGATATTCTGTAACATGGTATCTTCTGCCCTGGGATCAGCTCTGCTGTTGGAGGCAGAGCAGGTGTGTTCCTCCAGATGTCTGGCTAGTTGGGGGAGGGGAGGGGCCATTATGATAGGAATCCTAGACTGGGGAGGAGACTCAGTAGCACAGCAAACTTAAGTCAGTAGCCAAGTATAAATGGAAGTATGTCTGCAGTCTAGAATTGTCCATTGGTGTCCCATGGAATGGAGTCCAGTCTGCACTGCTCCAGCCAGGGCCTCTGGGAGGCAGCTAGAGTCTCCTTCTGCACTTTGGCTCTCAAAGGACATGGAGCCCATTGTCTCTAGTTAGGGTGGGGGCTCGGGGTGGGGGGAAGGGAGGCTGTGGATGGATTTCCATATGCCTGCCTCCCTCACCTTCTGTGGGGAAGACTTATAGCCTGGCTGCTGAAGACTTGTGCTCTTTGAAAGTCACTGTCACCTGTGATTTCCCTTCTAGTGGTTTTATTGAGAGTGGAAGACTGGCATAGGTCGATGGGCTTTTGATGCTGAGAAGGAAAGAGGCTTCTACCTATCTTTGCACAGTCTAAGGTCTTTCTGCCTCTTTGATCCATGGGCAGTATTGAAGCTGCCTCATCTTTTTACCACTCGTCGAATCAGAAGAATCATGCTCTACTCTACTCTACTCTACTCCCCACACCAATAGGAGCTATATCTATCTATATCTATATCTATATCTATATCTATATCTATATCTATATCTATATCTATATCTATATCTATCTATAGCTATATCTATATTTGTGTATGTATGTATGTGTGTGTATATATAAAGAGATTTATTTTAAGGAATTGGCTCATGCAATAGTGGGGACTGGCAAGTCTGAAATCTGCAGGGCAGGCTCGTAGACTGGAAACTCAGGCAGGAGTTAATGCTTCACTCTTGAAGCTGAGTTTCTTCTCTGGAAAACCTCAGTTTTTTTTCTTAAGGCCTTTCAACTGATTGGACAAGGCCCACCTGCATTATCGAAGAATCTTCTTTACTTAAAGTGAACTGATTGTAGATGTCAACTACATCTAGGAAATAAATTCACAGCAACACCTAGATTAGGATTTGATTAAATAAGTGGGTACCGTAGCCCAGCCAAGTTGACATGTAAAGCTAACCATCACATTGCCTTACCTCCCTGAGCCTCAGTGTTCCTTATCTGTAACATGGAAGGATAATGTCTATAACATAGGGTTGTTGAGAGGATTAAATGTATTGATATCCATGAAGTTCTTAGTCTGTTCCCAGTAGGTACTTATTAGTAGGTAGCTATTGGTTTTAGTATCATCAGGAAAGGCCATGAGAGATAAATCAAGAGCCATCAAGATGCTCTCCATCAACTGTGACTGAAAGGTGGTTATATCTTTGTGCAGGAGGCCTTTTGAGCTGGTATACACAGGCTTTGAAGAGCAGTGGGATTCTGAAAGGTAATCCTCAAGCTGGAGTTGAGATATCCCTCAGCTGATTGGAGGATGCTGATTGAAATGCAGCTATTGGTGGAGTCTTCCTGGGGAGATGTTGGGGATGGCAGATTCTTTTGAGAGCCTTTAAGTCAATTCCTTATTCCCAAGTTTCTTTTTGCTTTGTCCTTTCCAGGTGGTCTATTTATAGAAAGACTTTTTTTGTATAACTAAATAGAGATCCTTAATTCAGGTCTAGCAGCTCATGAGGAGTTAGGAGCATCTTACTGAATGCCTCTTACTCAGGGGACATCACCAAGAGCTACTCCTGCTTATTCTGTTAGCGTCCTCTCCTCATACCATCAATAATTCTGTTGCATTGGACCAGGGGAGATGCTGTCCTGAAGCTGGCACTGGAGGCCACTGTGGTCCTAGGCAGGTCCTTGTGCTGGTGGACGGGGATCCCCCATCTCCTTGTCCCCTTTCCAGTCTATCCCAAGGCAGGGGGAGTTTCTAATCTGATTGGAGAGAACCCTGGACATTCATTCATAGGGTCATGTCTTACTAGTGGGCGGGTTTTCTGTGCCTCAAAGGTCGGTAGTATGCCCATGTAGTGTGCTCTTTCTTATGACCTTTTCTGACATATCCTGGCTGGGTGTCTCTTTCTGTTCCACCTACTTCTGCCTGCTGTCAGGTGGTAAGTTAGCCAAGGCGTACTTCACTTCACAGGGGGTGGAGTCGTAAGCTCTATCCAGGCCATCTAAGGTTTACTGAGCTCTCCACTGGGTGTTGTTGGCTGCTGGCTCATTGGTTAACCATGTGGAGCTTGGTTCCCTCTGGCCACTATTTCTTGCATGAGGCTTTCCAGATGGGAGCCCTGTGGGGAACAGGTGGAGATGGTAAGATCAGTCCTTCTTGGCCCTTTGGTTATAATACACCTACAACAGCACCAGAACCCCTTGAATCATTCTTTGGAGAAGAGCTTGATTCCTGTTTCACCTCTTTGCCATGTGTCTCTCTCTTTCTCAGCAGACTCTGGGGAGACCTTGGTGTCTGCAAAGTGGCTGACACTGGGGCTGGGAATGGGTACAGCGGGGTGTAGAGGATGGAGCCTCGAGGAGCTTGATGTTGAGCCTCATCCTCATCGCAAGAAGACTCATTCAAGTGTCTGACAGTTCATAATTCATCTCTGTCTGCCAACTGCTGCCCTAGGGGGACCTCCCTGTCATAGGGTTCTCTGAGGGCCTGGGAAGCTCGAATCATCCTGGCCAACTCTGCATTCCCCTCCCCAAATCCTGAAGCTTTTTCAGCAGGTGCCTGTGGGACTAGATTCCATGCTGTGGATTGTCACCAAGCATGGTGACATCCAATTTCTGGTTTCAATGTTTATTCCCTGTTCATACGAACACTTAGTAACTATTAGATCAATATGGTGATAGAATAAGAGACAAATGGTTTTAAGTCCTTTTTTTCCTCTTCTTTTTGATGCAGAATTGGACACTTGGAGAGAGATCAAGTAACTTCTTAGAGATCAGTTGGTTGGGGCAGAGCAGGCTAGAACTCTGTCTCTTGACACTCGATGCCATGTTCCTTCCACCGTAGCATTTTGCACCTGTATGAGCTTCAATTATGGCCTCCTTGTTTCGTGAATCCTTAAGAATTTCAGGGAATACTGGGACCACTAAGGGATGGGGTAAATCAGTAAAATTAAGGACCCAAATTTTGAATTCTTATTTCTTTTCAGAACATACACCATCTTAGTCTTTTCCCTTATCCAGCTTCTTGTGGTTACAGACTGTGAGCTTTTAGCAGGCTCTGTAGCCAAGGCAACTTCTCCCTCCCATGTTCCTCCTTCCAACTGTCTCTTCTTCTTTTCATCAGTTCATCTTCTTCACTTTCATCGTGTTTTCCCTTCCACTTCCAAAATCAGTCCTGCTTCATATTTTCACTGCTTTCTCTGCTTCTGTGAACTCCCTCCAAGTTGCTGCCATCTTTCTGCTAACAAGCTGCCCCACGTGCTTCCCCTGGTCACTTCCCCAGAGCCCCTCACAGCCTCCTCAATGGTCTTGAGCCCCTATTCTGGAATATCCAGGGCGTACACCACTCAATGCATGCTCTGCTCTCTCAACCCTTTGCTCTCCAGCTGGCCTTTGCTGTTACATCTTGTAATTCACACCACCCTCTCCCCTGCCCTTAGTGCCTTTCAGGATTAAAGTGAGGTGAATGGGGCCTGGGGCACAAAATTTAAGAAAATGCCAAACGACCCTAGTCATCAACGTTAAAAAAAAAAACAATGGATTTTTTGCATTAATTTTGATTTTTTTTAGACTGTTACACTATAGTATTACTTTTCTTGATTACTGAGTTTTTGACACCTCCTTAAATTTTGTGCCCGAGGCACGTGCCTTGTTTGCAGCCCTGTCATTCACAACCTCTCTCCATGTTCCTTTTCCCCTGGTTTTGCTTCTGTCCCTCCTTTTCTGTTATTCCTCTAGTCTTCTGGCCCTGGTGGATTTATTCCTTGTGAGTTGATGTTCTAGTTACATCTTTTTCCTGATTGTTAATAAAGATGTTAACCTCTAGGCCTCTCTGCAACCACTCCATAGCCTGCCTACTAACGGGCCCTTTGCTCAAAAAAAGACACTGCATTGTATCAGGCATTCTGTCATGCATCCTTTCCCGGTGAGTGTTTCCGTCCCACCCACGCCTCTGTTATCTTCATCCAAGCACCTTCATGGCTCATGTGCAGACTTGCTGAAGCTCCAGGAATGGCTTGGAAGATAAGCCTCTGTAAATAAAGCTTATGATCCTCGTGAATTTTGGGAGCTGACAGCATGCGCAGTCCAGCCCACTGGGATTAATTTTTCAAGGAAGATTTGGGGAGAGGCGGTGTCGGTAACTTCTCTGAAGTCGCACTCTCTCATCTCACCAGTCTCCTTGGCCACCCTCTTGTTTGTGTCAGTCAGGAGAAGACGTCACAGCCGTGTCAGGTGCGATTTGCTCTTTATGAGTTCCAGTTCTTCCGTGCTTACAGTCTCCTGGCCACGTATGAAATGTGCTTCTCGCCTTGGCCGCCTTGTCTCAGAAGCAGCTTGAACTAGATTTACCTTTGTTTCTTTTTGTCAGAGGACAAGACAGATTTTATAACATAAATTGGCAGATGGAAGGGTACTGTATAATGATACATCATTTGCAAACAAGCACACGCTTTTAGCAGCTGACATGTTAAAGAAAATTCTCATTTTCTTTGTTCTTTGTTATCAAAGTAGAAAATGCCCATAAAACGAACTTGGGAAATAGAGAAAAACGTTAAATCACCCTTGTCCTGACACCCAAGAATAACCACTCTTTACATCTTGGCACATTTCCTTCCAGTCCTTTTTACATATTTATCATGTTTTTGATGCAATTTTATATCGTCGCTTTCACGTAGCTTGATATCGTAAATAGTCTCCATCTCATTACATAACCGTTATAACCATCATTTTAAAGGATTGCATGTTTTTCAGTCCAGGTAAATCTATCTTTTTAAATTTAATCATTCCTCTTTTATTGGTCACTTAGGTGACAAATACTGCCATAAATAACAATGAGGTGAACATCTTTGTACATACCATTTTCCTTAGTTAGAATTAGTCCCATAGCTTAGATTCCTGATGAGAGAATTACAATATGAAGGCGGAGGATGAACATATTGCTAAGAGGCTTTACAGAAGAGTTTGACCAATCGACAAAGCCACTATCGGCATGTGGCAGTACCTCCTCCCACTCCCCTTCTTGCACCGGCTAAAAATAATTCTTCTGCATGAGTTACTGTTACCCTAGGAGTTGCTCAGAAAGACATATAAGTAATCATGGCACTTTTCGTAGGCCTCTGGTCCATTCATTTTATCATGCTACCAGCATCAATGACGGTAGCAATCATGTCCCGACTGTTACCTGACACATTGCTCCCACCAGTACTGTTCGATAGAAATATATTTGAGCAACATGTGTAATGTTAAATTTTCTAGTGGACATATTAATCAAGGTAGAATGAAATAGGTGAAAGTAATATTAATACTGTATTTTAGTTAATCTAATATATCCAAAATATTATCATTTTGGCCTGTAGCATTAGCCACGTTTCAAGTGCCCAATAGCCACGCAGCCTCTGACCAAATAAGCTAAAAAGCTCTATCAAATTCTCTCTTCTTTCTTGTCTGTTTTTCAGTCTTCAGACCAGGTTTACCCAAAAGCCGACTTTGATGTGAGGACTTGATGTGCAGGTAGTCTATTTGGGAGGTGATTCCAGGAAGCATATGGGAACAAGTGGAAAAATGCGAGGGGAAGAAGAGAGAGCCAAGAGCTGGTGTGACAATGAGCAGTTACTGCTGTGGACACCTGGAGCTTAGCCCTGCTGGGGACCATCTGAGAAACTGTGGGGGGACACGCTTCAAAGTTGCTCCCCGTGGAGGTGGAGGGGCTGGGGCGTCTACTCGCTGACCCCTATCCTCCTTTCATTAGTTGTGCTTGTCCCAGGTGTGTTAGCTTCTCTACACTTCTGGGCTGTACCTGCTCTGGGCCAAGCACACTTGTGTGGTGGTAGAGAAAGCCCTCAGGCAAAGAACAGAAATGCAGGCTCTTGAGGGAGGCTTGCAGTCAGGGTGCTGAGTCTGTCTGCCATAATTGCTAGTGAACTCGGACGGGCTAGGGATGTGGGGTGGGGCCTCAGCAGCATCTGCCCCTGGACCTGTGTCAAGGTGTAGTGGGGTCTTCTTGAATGGGCATGACCCCAGCCCGGGTCATTCTTTGTTCATAGTAATCATGGATGATTCAGTCTGCATTTTGTATATACAAGCAACAGAAACTGATTCTGGCTAACTAGGCAAAAGGTAACTGGTGGAAGGACATTGAGGACTCTTAGAATGTCACAGGACAGGGGAGGAGCGTGCTGGCAGGTGTGGGAATGGGAGGGAATACTATTTTGTTCCATGATGTAGCAAGCTGGCCGCATAGTTAACATCTTGTAGTGGAACAGAATGGTTAAGAGGCTCTCTGGTCCCCTTGTTCGTTCTGGAGTAGAAAATGGGGAGGAAAGTCACTCTGACTTCCTTTTGGAAGATCACCACCTAAAATTATCCTCCCACTTACACTACACACAATGAAGAAAAATGATTCCCCAATAGGAAATCAAGTTGCTATTAGGGAATGAATGCTGGGCAGCTAAAAATGGACAAATGACCACTGCAAAAGGAGATTGGGCTTTCTGGTGAAATCTGAGTACTGTGTCAGTCAATTTCCTAGTTTTGATAGTGCACCATGGTTATGTGAGATGCACCACTAGGGGAGGCTGGGTGAGGGGTGGATGGGACCTATCTGTACTATTTTTTGTAACTTCCTGTGAGTCTGTAATCATTTCACAATAAAAAATAATTTAAAAAAAGAAAGGGGAATTGGTGGCTTGGAGATGTAGATCTCTTTGGATTAGAATTTGGAGAAATTGGAGGATCCAAACTTCACCTTTATCCCCAACCTTATCCTGAAGGGCACCAAAGTTATAAGAGCTAAATATTTAGACCTAAATTTACTCCTCAAGCCTTCCAAACCTGGGGAGGAGTAGGCACCCATTTATTTGGTTTCTAATGAGTTTCTTGCTCTAGCCAATTTATTATATTTTTTGAAATTTATATTTGAAGATTTAATGTTGATCTGCAATTAATTGGGTAGGCTAGCAAACAGGTCTGAAAGGGGGATGAATTTGTACAACTCTTAGTCTCATTTCAGTAAGAAGAAGGGTGAGGCAAGACCACCTTTGCTGAGACATTCCCTCCAAATAGCAGCTATTTCTTTATGTGACTTCCCAGTGGAGCATATTCTGAAGAGATTATTAAATTCTAGAATGTGACCGTTGATATGAAGACAGTCAACTACCTAGAGAGTGTGAGATGCTTTCATTCTTTCTTCTTGCAATGCTCTAATGTCATTGGAGCTAAAAGAGAGTCTGGGCCCTTGGTAGCAGGTTCTGCTAACGCCAGCCCAGGGTGCCATCAATTAGGATTTATCCATAACTTCCAGGTAATTAGTGTTGGGGAGCCATTGGTGGTCTAAACAAGATCTATGAGGCGTCTACCTTCCTTTAGCCATTAAATTTCTACTAATAATTCTGTAATAAGCATTTGGGCAATCAGACTCATTCTGTTATGATGGGTTTAGACAGATTTAATCTAAGCAATAATAATAATTCACAACAATAGAAAACACTGAGCCATATTCTTCCTACTGTCTAAGTTATTCTCCAGGAGTAAATCAACTGTTTAAGGAAGAAGATGCCTTCACGTCTGCAGGGCCCTGGGGCCTTGCTCGGTCAGGTAGCACTGCCGAGTGCCAAATGTCCCCCGGCCCTGGTTTCCAAATCTGTGCACAGCCCAGCCCTGGGGGGCAGGGGGTGCTCACAATCTACACGTAATCCTTCTTCCTGGAAGGCAGAGTATTTTATGGGTATGATCTCATTCTTCCTCCCAGCATTCTCTGGAGGCTGGGAGGGATCTGCCTTGGGGAAGCTCCTGGACAATTCCTTCTTTCTCCAAGACCCCTCTGTAGCTCACTTTCTCCCACAGGCTGCAGCAAGAAGAGCCCACTCCACTGGCTTTTTCTAAACAGTTGCTAGGGAGCCACACAGTGTCCTTGGAGAGGAATGAGAATTCACCCTCTCCTTATATCATGGGGTTTGGAGTTAGGGAGGGCACCATATAATCCTGGCTCCACCATGTGGGTGACCTTGCTCAGGCTGTTTGCCCTCCCCAGGCCTCACTCTCCTGCAGGAAAGGGGAGGATGATACCACCTTGTGCTGTCGAGACGTGCAGTAAATGAGAGCTATTTACACAAGAGAAGGGCTCATATTATTAATATTAACTTTATAACAAAGGATCCTGAAGCCCAGAGAGAGGGTTAAGGGATTCTTACTGAGTCAGTAGTAAGAACCCTGCCTTCTGGTCCAGGTGCCCAGGGGAGGGGATGCTTGTGTGTTATGGTTACCGTGCTAGCTCCAGATCGGACTGCGTGGTCACCATTATCATGCTCACTTGCATCCCCCGAGACAAATATGCTGTGGTGGAAATAACATGACTTTTAGAGGCAGACAGAGCCTGTCTGTGTCAATCCTGTCTCTGCTGTTTATGAGCTGTGTGATCTGGGCAAGCCATTTGCCTTTGCAGGGCTGGGTTTCCTCATCTGTTAAGTCGAGTAATGGATGCCCATCCGTACAGATGAGAAGAGGAGTAAGTATAAGTAAAGCATGTAGTAGGCTGCCTGGCACATAGTAGGTCTTCTGTAAGTGTCCCTTCCAGATCCTTCCCTTCCCTGCTCCCCAGTCATGCTGCCCGTTTGTTGGTGATATGAGAATATCTCCCTTCCTTTCCTCCTGTTTTCAATTCCCTCCAGAATTGGCTTTTTCCGGGGGAAGAATAGATGTTTGACTTCGTGATCCAAATTGAGGTTCCTCCTTGCCAGAAAATGCTTCCCCATCTGTTTGAGATTCCTTATCAAAGGAAAAAAAATTTATGTTTGCACTGAAGTAAAGTGACACTTGGTTTTACTTTTGTGGTAGGCAGAATAATGCCACTCTCCCACCCTCCCAAAATATTAGGTCCTCTTCCCCGGAACCTGTAACTGTTATCTTAGAAAGAAAAAGGGTTGTTGCAGATGTGATTAAATTCAGGATCTTGAGATGGGGAGATGCTCCTGGATTATCTAGGTGGGTCCTGGATGAACTCATCTGTATCCTTATAAGAGAGAGGCAGAGGGAGATTCGACCCCACACAAAGGAGAAGGCGACTTGAGGATGGAGCAGAGAGAGATTTGGAGGTGCTGGCCACGTAGGTTGGAGTGATGTAGCCACAAGCCAAGAGATGCCGGCACCCACCAAAAGCTGGAACAGGCTAAGACCACATTCTCCCCGAGGGTTTCCAGAGGGAGTGCGGCCCTGCTGACACCTTGATTTCAGCCCAGCCATACTGATGCCCGACTGCTGGCCTCCAGAGCTGTGTGAGAATAAATGTTGGTTGTTTTAAGCCACTGAGTTTGTGGTAATGTGTTACAGCAGCCCTAGGAAACGAACACACCTTCATACTCTTGGGGCAAACCTCTGGGTAGCTTTGCCTGATGGCCTGATTTCCCCCAGAGAGTCAACACCCTGGCCATGTCAGGACCCCAGGGGTGAGAAAGCAAACGTCTCCTTGCTGGAGATTTAACCAAGCTCTGGTTCCGCTTATGGTTCAAACCCGCCAAATGTGCAGCAGTTGCTCAGATGTTCCAGGGTAGATGGTCAGAGAAAGCTGGTCTGATACAGGACCTTCAAGCGCTGACCTGGAGGCCCTGCAGTGGGAGTTACTTGTGCGGCTCTGATTGCCTGGAGAGGTTGTGTCTATTGAGAAGGAGCCTGAGGCTGAGTCTGGGCTGCAGGCAAAGTAGCCGCGAGCTCTCCGGAGGCCGTGCCTTGGCACTGCTGCACCCATATGGTGGGATTGCGTCTCTGAGCCCTGGTCCTGTTTGCCTCGTGTGATGTGTGATCTGCTGTGAAATGGGATGCACGTAATTTGTTAGCAATATTAAACTGCCAGCTTTTGCAGAAGATTTACTTTTTTAATACATTAGTGCAGATTCATGTTGGTTTCACTAACTTGCATTCTGATATCTTCTCTTGAGTGGGACAGAAAGGGGTGGGATTTTTAGTTAGCGCACTGAATTGCTCATAATTTGGGGGATGTTCATCTGGCAGGTGAGCCGTGGAGATAAAAGAATTGGAGAGCCATGACCAAGGCTCACGCACCCCTTTCCTCTAGTCCACACCTATGGGTCGGATGTGCAAGGTCTCCCACCCTTGTGCCCATGGCAGACATCACTACTGGATCATGGCGCTGATAGGCTTGGACTGAGGCCCTGAATCCCTCTCAACACAGTGCTTTAGTTATCCACTCCCAGTTGATTAGGGTTGACATTCCAGGTGACATACATTTGCCATTTCTGCTAATTCCTTCCCCAACTTTAAGACACCACGAGTCTGCCCTAGTTCCTAGCAGGCAAGGTGGTCTTCCAAAGTCTTTTTAGGCATCCATTTAACCCGCTTTCTTTGATCAGCATAAGCTGCATGTAGTAAAACCAGTTCCCAACTTACCATGGTTCTTGTATCACAGCAAATGTCACAGTAGATCTCAGGTCTCTGGCTTCTGTGGGTCACAGATCACAGAGGAGGCACAGAGACTAAATTTAGAAATCAGCAGCTCTCCTGTGAGGGGTGTTGGCTGGTTTTTTTAAAGATGCGAGTCCTGGTCCGATGCCTTGAGCACCATGACTGTGCACAGGCTCGCAGAGGGGCGGGGAGAGGAGGAATGTACCCAGGTTGTCCTGGAAACCTCATTCTTCCCTACATTTAGGGCTGGAGGCCATGGACTTGCCCCTGAGAGGAGGAGATAGGAAGGAGCAGCAGTGAGGAACCAGCTACCATTTGCCTCGTGCTTTGCCAGTGTCTAGAACCTGAGCAAGGGATGTGGTGAGACTGTGGGTGGGTCAGTAGCTGTGGGGGTAAGGGGGCTTGAGGGAGGATGAGAAGGTGGAGGAGACTATGCAAAGCTGAGTCCTGAACGTTATCAGCAGGTTGGTACTGTGAACTTATTTATCTGTTTGGTGTTACTTCCTTGGGAGGGCTGGAGAGAGAGAACTGCTGTCATGTCATTTCTAGAATAGAGATGACCATGGCTGAATTTACATTAAGGATTTCCTGCCAGGGTTGCCAAGTGATTTTCTAATAGAGATTCTAGTGTTTTTTTGTGTGTGTGTGAGGAGGACTAATCCTGAGCTAACATCTGATGCCAATCCTCCCCTTTTTTCTTGAGGAAAATGGGCCCTGAGCTAATAACCATGGCCATCTTCCTCTACTTTATATGGGACTCCGCCACAGCATGGCTTAACAAGCGGTGCGCTGGTGCGCGCCGGGGATCCGAACCTGCGAACCCCGGGCGGCCGCATTGCTCGCATTTAACCGCTTGCGCCACCGGGCCGGCCCCTCTAATAGAGATTCTGAGCAGATCTCACTCTTTCCCCTTCTTTATATAGATATGAATAGAAGAATGCTTATCTGTGTGGCCTAGGGGGTGAGTTCCTCCCTCCTTCCTTCCCTCCCTTTCTTCCTTCCCTCCCTTTCTTCCTTCCCTCCTTCCCTCTCTCCCTCCCTTCCTCCCTTCCTTCCTTTCCTCACTCTCTCCCTTCCTCCCTTCCTTCCTTCTTCCCTCTCTCCCTCCCTCCCTCTCTTCCTCTGACATTTCTGAGCATCCACTGTGCACCAAGTACTGGTTTACATATTAGGATTCAGCAGTAAATAAAACAGTCTATGCTCTTGTGAAGCTTACATTCTCTAGGGGGGCAGGAGGGACAAACGATAAACCAACAAATAAATATATAACACATCAGCAATAAGTGGCGATAAGTGCTAAGATGGAGAAGAAGAAAGTCAAGAGGATGCACCTGGTGGAGGGGCTGGGGTGCTCTTCTGGATAGGAAAGACTCTAGAACAGGGGCCAGCAGAGCAGAGAGAGCATGCACCTTACAGCTATTTGAGAGGGAGCGCTCCTGGAGAAGGAACAAGGGCAGACGCCCTGGGGTGGCTCCAGCAAGCTTGGCAGAGGTGATTCGTGAGACTTAGGTGGGAAGTCAGTGACAGGGAGGGCTGGTGACAAGACAGGTCTAGGTCCTGGGATGGGGCACAGAACAGGCCTCACCTTGGGAGGACCCGCAGGACAAAGCAGGGTCTAGTTCTAGAGAAACCCTGCTTTTCTAGACCAGGCAGGGATTTCTCTTTGGTTTTTACTCATAAAAAGGAACATCACTTATTCTCTTTTATGATCCCCAAATGACCCACTGATTTTGCCTTCCCTAAGGTGCCCTCTCTGGCATGGGAAGGGGAACCAGTACTCACTAGCCACCACCTGGTGAGGTCGGCTTGTTATTCCTGTTGAAAACTAGTACCCATGGCTCTTTTCGTTTTAAGGGCTAAAGTAATATGCAGTCATGTAGACGTTTGGAAAATACTGGAAAGCACAAGAAAAGAGTAACAATTACCTGTTTCCCACCATTCTGAGATAATTCCTATCTGTGAGTTGCTTTATGTAGAATCAACATCAGATTATACTGTGCCAACTTCATTCATTCAGCAGAAATTTATTTAGCACCTGTTATGTACCAGGAACTGTTTGCAGCACTGGGTACAGTAAACAAAACAGACAAAACCCTGCCCTTAGGGTCTCCCTTTAGAGGAGGGAGAGGAGCACAACCCAATAAATAAGCAAAACACATAAGACGTCAAATGGTGATAAGTGCTGAAGAAAAAGAGAGAGTTGGGAGGAAGGACAGAGTGTGTTGCGGAGAGGCTGCGATTTTTGAGAGGGTGGCTACAGAAAGAAGTTCTAGTTGAAAGGATGTCATTTGAGTAAATCTGACAGAGGTGAGGTAGGGAGCCATGTGGATATCTGGGGAAGAGCATTTCTGGCAGAGGGAACTGCCAGTGCAAAGGCCCTGAGGTGGGAATGTATCTGGCCGGTTCAAAGAGCAGCAAGAACGACAGTGTGGCTAGAGTGGGGAGTGATGGGAGGGTAGTAGAAGATGAAGCCAGTGAGCTTATAAGGGGCCAGACCACGTAGGGCCTTCCAGGCCATGCCAAAGACTCTAGCAGCCATTCCGAGTGAGTGGGGAGCCTGTGAAGGGTGTAAAGCAGGGGAGAGACGTGAGCTGACTTGTGTTTTAGAAGGGGCCACCTGGCTGCGGGGTGGGTCATAAACCACAGGGGCCCAGGGTAGAAGCAGGAATGGCTGCTGGGTACAGTAGAGCAGGTTGTGCCCTGCTCAAGGGCAGGGAGTGAGGCTGGAGCAGTGTCCCTCAGAGGGGAGCATCTCTCGCAGATTCACCCAAGATGCCCTGAGGCTAACGGTGACCCCGCCAGTTGTGTAAACCACTCTTTCCTCTTAATAAGATGTCATGAAAATTCCCCTGGCTTTAAATGGTCTTTGAGAGCCTGTTTTTCATGGATGCCCAGTATTACATCATTTGGATGCACCACAATGTCATTAGTCTCCTGTGTTAGACATTTAAGTTGTTCTCAGCTATTCACTATTTTAAAAATGTGCCGATGGACGGCATTGTACATAAATCTCCGTGTACATCTCTGATTACTTCCCTGGGCTAAATTTCTAGAAATGGAGTGGTTGGGTTAAAGAATATGCATTTGTAAGGCTCTTGGTTATTAAGTTATTTTTTAGATGAGGGGGTTGGGCTCAGGAAGGCTGAGTAACTGGCCTCCAGGCATGCAGCCAGGACAGAGCAGAGTGGGGTTTGAATGAGGGCATGTTGGTTTCCTGAGCTATCTTCCCTCCATCACACAGCACTAAGGGCAGCTCAGGTGTCACTCAGCCCACAGCAGGGGCCAAGTGGCTTCAGCTTGGTGGCTTTGATGATGATGATGGCTGAGGAGATGAAACTAGCCAGCTTTCTTTAATCAGCTCTGTGCTGGGAACTGTGCTCAGCACAGAATGTGAATATTCCCGTGGGACACTCAGAGTAACCCTAAGAGACAGTAATAGAGTTAGCTCCGTTTTATACATGGAGACACTGAAAATCAGAGAAGTTAAGCAGCCTACCTGGAGTCACACAGCTAGAAAGTAGGGAAACCAAGATTGAGCCCTAGTACTTGCATTCTTAACCATCCTCTGCTACAGGGCCTTCTGAGATAGGAACCCTGTTCCGCTATTTCCTTGAACCATAGATACTACCTCATGTAGGCTGCCAGTTCATGTCACCGCCCACACTCAGCCTGGCAGCTTTCATGCTGCTCTAGCTTCCACAATAATTGTCACTGTTACGGTTACTAAATTACGTTTATTTTATTACTATATTTTATGCTATTATGATAATATGTTAAGTATGCCGATATATGTATAATATTATATATACCACATTATATATATTATATTACTATTACTACATGCTCTTACTGTTACTGCTATATAGTACTACATCATTACTATTAATACTATATTGTTACTATTACCATGCTCCATGTTCTCGTGCTGGGGTCCAGCGTGAAGGGGCAGAGCGCGTTCTTCTCATGGCAGATGGCAGGGGCCCAATAGGATGAGCAGAAATGTGTCCTGCCTCTTAAGTTATTGCCTCATGTTACTGCTATAATTGTTATTACTATGATAATGGCAATCATTATTTATTGTTACTGTATTACACATAGGAGCTGATATTTCCAAGCCAGCCTCAGGGCTGAGTGTTGGCCTTCCTCACAACAGCCTCACAGCAGAGGCGGGTACTTTTATTGTACCTGTTCTGCCGTTGGGGAGACCAAGACCCAGAAGGTTTCATGACTTTTCCAGAGTCTCACAGCTCAGCACTGCTATTTTTTAAACAGATTTATTGAGGTCTAATTTACATCCAATAACTTGGAAATATTTCAAGTGTACAATGTGAGGTTTGGACATTGTATACACTCGTGAAACCAGCCCCATGATCAAGATCATGAACATTTCCTGAGTCTGTCTGATGCCCCTGGGCTCCACTGATGCTGACACTGAGGGAGGTGTCCCCGTCTGAGACGGCCCCATCGTCTACATCATTGCCTCCTTCAGTTTCCCTTATCCGGTCCTGTTGATCTCAGGAGGAAAGTCACAGCATCGTCCACGGCTTTTTCGTGGCTGCACCCCGCTTCCACTCTCTTCTTCCTGTTCCCACTTGTCACGGTGCTTTCTGTGGCTGAGGACCGGAATTCTCCAGTGACAGCGGAAACTTATGTTTGGGACAGTACCTCTAGCAAGAAGGACTCTGTGGGGGGCGGAATGCCAGGAAGATGAGACCAGAGAGCAGCCCCTCCCTGGGATCCCTGCCTGGGGCCTTGCAGAGAACTTGTGAGGAGGAAACCCTTGCTGACTGAGTCCCTGTGGGGCCCTTTCCCTCCAGCTTTTCAGCTCATGAACCTTATTTACTCTGCAGGACTAACTCGCTTCCACACACAACTACATTTCATGACTCCCTGGGGTGCATGCTTTGCCTCTGGGGATCTTGCTGTGTCCTGTTAATTGTTATATTATCTTCACATGGTACTCAGCTAAACTGTGTGGGCAAAATGATTTTAAGGCGCGCGCGCGTGTGTGTGTGTGTGTGTGTGTGTGTGGGTGTGGGTGTTTTGTTGCTGGAAACCTCTCCATGACCTAATATAGTGATGGGCTGGCTCTGCTCAGATACGGGGAAGGAGGCTGTGGCTCTTGGCCTAGGCTTGGCCCTCTGAAAAACCATTCTCCTGATGGCGAGGCTGGCAGAGAGCAGCCCACAGGACGCTGGTCAGGAGAGGGACTGGAGAAATCAGCCAGCAGCTGCCCCAAGGTGGGGGCAGATGGGCGTGTCTTCCTACTTCTCCTGAAACACGCATGTGGGGAGGCCGTGAGGGGCCAGCCTTCTGCCCCTGCAGACTCAGCACACTGGTACTTGTCACAGCGTAGTCTAGAGTGACAGACGCAGATGAACAGTGACCGCGTCTGTCTCCCCACTAGACCATAAGAGAGCTGGGCGTTTTTCCTTGCATCTTGCTAGAACAATGGTTCCTGAACTTGTCTGCACATGAATCACTGGGGGAGCTTAAAAAAATACTGATGGCTGGGTGCCACCCCTGAAATTCTGATTTAATTGGTCTGGGGGGGCAGCCTAGGCTTTAGAATTTTTATAAGATCCCCAGGGGATTCCCATGTGCTGCCAGATTTGGGCCTCGAGTCTAGCACAGCACTGTCTATGTGAAATATAATGAGAGCCACATATGTACTTGCACGTTTTCTAGTAGCCATATTAAAAGAAAGAGTAAAAAAGAAACAGGTGAAATTAATTCTAATAATGTATTTTATTCTACCCCATATATGCAAAATATTATCATTTCAGCATGTTTCTGATTTTAAAAATTAATGAGATCTTTTAAATCCCTTTTTCCCCCCGTACTAAGTCTTTGAAATCCAGTGTGTTTTTACAATTACAGCACATCTCAACCTAGACCAGCCACCTTTCGAGTGCTCACTACTGAATTGGACAACGCAGGTCTGGCATTTGGAAGGTGCTCAAGGAAGGTGTTTTGAACACATGAGCGAATAACGGAAGGAGTGATGGCCATGTCTGTAGTGGTGAAATGGGGCACTTGCTCTGAAGGTTTAGAAAAGTGTGGTTTGTTGGCAGAGTTCTCCCCAGAGGACAGTCTTGCTTATCTCTTAGGATTCAGGCCTCAGACACCAATCCCATCCATGAAGCCTTTCCCAACCCCCCTTTGTCCCACACCTGCACTCTGCCCCAGGCCTTAGTTAGGTATACCTCTTAGACTGTAGAGCTTCCATATCCCAGGCTTGTTCTGCCATTGTCATCGTCTATGCCACTGAAAAGCATATGGTACTATGCTTTTCTGTGTGTCTGTCTGTCATGTAACCTATAAGATCCTAAGACCGTGGTTGTGTCCTAATGAATCTCTGCATGCCTAGTGGCGAGCACAGCTTATATTCAATAGTTGTTTATGGAATGAAGTAATAAACTGACGATAACATAGAAGATTAGACTGCTGTGGAGACCAGTTTTATGGAGTAAGAGTGGGCCTAGGCATGTCTTGCATAGAAGGCAGAGCTGACCCAGCTGCTTTTTCATAGTCTAGTTATTAGAGATTATAATCATGTGTCTTAGTCAGCTACTGCTGCATAATGCTGGGTAACAAACACCCCCAAACTCCATTGCTTCCAACAAGCATTTATTTCTTGTTCCCAGGCCTGTGGGTTTGCTGGGGTTGGGCTAATTCCAGCTGGGCTCAGCTGAGTTTTGCTCAGGCTGTGGGTTAGGTCCTGTTCTGCTCCACATTTCTCATTTGGGAGCCCCGGCTGAAGGGGCAGAGCATGTTCTTCTCCTGGCAGATGGCAGGAGTGCAAGAGGATGAGCAGAAACATGCTGTGCCTCTTAAAGCCTTGCCTTGGAATTGTCACCATCACTTTCCCTGCATTTCATTGCCCAGAGCAAGTGGCCCTGCCAAGCCCAGAGTCAATGGGGCAGGGAACGGGAAGGGAATGAATATTAATATTCCAAACTACCACACTGTAATGTGCTTCCCTGCCTACGGGTGATGGGGTTCCTGTCTCTGAAAGCCTCATCCCTTATCTTGGTGCTGTTTTACTTTAAGCCTATTTTTCAATGTAGGAAGAAGAGGATCCGGGGTTTTATCAGCGATGGCTTCTTGGCTGCACTGAAGTTGCCTCTACTTTATTTGACATTGCTATCTTGTTTTCTACTCTTTGACCCTATGAATTAGTTAACATAAGAATTCATGCTAAATTCTCTTCTTGCTCTCTGGAAAAGCAGTCAAGGATCATCAGCTCCTGAAATATAGGTTATCTGAACTATGCTGTGTGTGCAAACCGTGTGCCTACCCATGTTGGGGCTTGCATATGCTGTCAATTCTATAGTCCCCTGTTGAGGAGAGGAGGTGGCTGGCCACAGGCCGACCAGAGCTTATGGTGGCCCCCAGTACATCCTTCTAAGGATTTCTGCCTACATTTAAGTCCTTTGCTGAGGTTTAAGAAAATCAACCCACTCATTTACTGGCATCTTGATAACCGGGGGCTCTGCTGGGCCAGGGACAGAGAGACATCTCTGTGTCTGAGCAGCTGCACAGCAGCTCAGCAAGGTGTGGGAGTGCGGAGAGGGAGGGGAGGCTGGAGCAGCCGTCTTCCTTCCATCCATCTGGTTTGGACCTTCCACGTTCACTGCCGTTCCAGAGACCTTGCCAAAGCCCATGATTGAGCTCAGACCAGGAGCCCCAGGTCATTTCCAGAGGAACCTGCTTGTAGGGATTCTGTTTTGAGTCAAGATGCTACTTCTAATGAAGCAGAACGAAACTCCTGGCCTGCTGTCTCTCCCTCCTGCAGCCTGCAGGCCTCTGCGGGCTCTGAGGAGCACGGCCCTGGCTGTGAACAGAACAGTTTGACCCTGAAATAGCCTAATGCTGCTTCTTTCTCCAGGCTTCTCCTGGGCTGATTTGGCTGCTTTTAGGGTCTCTGCCTCCCAGCGTGGTGCAGGGGAGCAAGGGGCAGTGGGACACCCTTCTGGTTGGTTGGGGTTTCTGGGGAAGCAGGATCTTTAAACCCGGTTTGAACTTCTAAGGGTTCAAGTTCCTGTTCTCTTGGCACAGTGTGATTTCCAGAATTGAAGGAAAAACCTGGGGTTTTAAGAGCTTTAAAAAAAAAAAAAAGTTACTTGGACACAAAACAGCTCTTATGAAACAACATAATGTTGATGAGTTAAATATAAATGAATCAGAGACATATGGATTAAATTTCCCTTGCAATCCACAGGGGCTTCAAAATTAGGGGAAGAGTGTTTGTCAAAATGTGTGTCTGTCTCCGCCAGGGTCTGGGACAGAATCAGGGGCTGTGGAGGAGCAGGAGAAGCCTTACCTACCTCCCCTTCCCCATGCCCCTCTCTCCCAGCGGGGGTGGGGTTAGAGCCAAGGCAGTTACCGGCAAGTCTTAGGTTTGTTCTTTTTACTCTTCAAGCCTGCAGTCCTTTTGTTCTTAATTGAATTGTTCCCCACCATCTCCCCTGTGCCCTCCAATGGGGCAGTGGGCCAGTGTCTAACTCCTGCAAAGACCTTGAACCTGTGGGGGAATGAGAAATTGACATGAGCCACACTGACATGTGGGATATCGCTGCCCGCTCCTTGACTATGAACCACCACATATTGGCCCATCCTATCTTAACCCCTCTCGGCAACGTGAATATCTGTTCTTGTTCAGACGTGGCTGTTAGAAATACCACCCCCTGAAGTCCAGGGGAGGGGGACCATAGCGGGGGTGGGGTGGAGGGTGATGACCTCTGTCTTGGATCTCCTAGATACCATTCTTGCTGTCAGAAGAGGGTGGAGGCTGGAATGTCTTCTGGTCTCGTGACAGGAATAAGGATACCTAAGGGAGGATCAGCTTTTTTTCACCTGGAATCATCCTGATGTCCCAAAGTGTGTTGGCCTTGATGTTTTCATCTAACTTCCTTCTCAATTTTTGACCAAGGAGCAGAGAAACACAGTATATTTGGAGAAACCCTGAGCAGCTTCTATAACATGTTGTTGTTTTGCCTTAGAACTCTGTAGGCAAGAGAAATCTTAGTGGAAGCACCCCTCCACCCCCTGCCATACAAAAGAGATAAAAAAGGAGCCTCACCAGATGAACCAGAGGGTCACACGCTCCCCCCATTACACCCTCCTGCCCCTTCTCCCCTGCTTAGTGGGACTCATAGGGCTCCTTGGAACACAGATCAAAAGCACAAGCAGTATTCGAGAATAGGAACCACTAAATTCTTTGGCCTTGAGTGCCAGCAGCAAAGTTAATAGATGTCTCATGGACATTATGTTGAGTGAAAGAAGACAGACACAAAAGAGAACATACTATGTGATGCCATTTACATGAAGTTCAGAAATAAGCAAAACGAATCAATGCTGATGGAAGTCAAATAGTGGTCACTTCTGGAAATGACTGGGAGGAGACATGAAAGAACTTTCTTGGGGCTCTGGAAATGTTCTGTATTTTGACTTGGCTGGTGGTGACACACAGGTGCACACCTATATAAAATTTCTCGAGCTGTATGCGTTAAGATCAGTGCACTTGATTCTCTGAATTGTATGCATATGATCTGTTAATTGAAAATTAGAGCAATCATCATCACCTCCTTCCCTCCTAAAGTCTGGGGGCACCACTGTCAGGTGGACCTCTTAGCACAGTGAGTGAGAGTCTGGGTTTAGAGACTGTTGGTGCAGGGATGAGGGCAGAGCAGGGCATGGGGAAGGGTCAACCTCAGAAAGTACCAGCAAGGTGTCTTGCTCAAAGCAGGACTATAGTGACAAAGAGGGTCGTGGTGGAGCTGAGGACGCCTGAGTGGCTTCTGATTGAGTAGCCTCAGCCTCATCACAAAGGCAAAACTCAGAGTGAAGTGGTGGATGGAGGCTTGGTGGGGCCCTGAGGGGGTTGCAATATGGCGGCACAAGTGAATGGGGGAGCCAGCCCTGCCTCAGGCACTTCTTGCCACCTTATGCTGACAGACCACCTAAGCTCCTGTCTTCACCATCTTGATAAGCAGAGAAATCTGGGGTCTCTGAGGAAAGGGGAGCACTGCCTACACAGCCCTCACTGCTCTGCACTTTTAGATTCAGAGATACTTGGCAAGTTGGAAACATGTAAGAGGATAGAATGTCCAAGATCAGCCTGCTAGGCATCCAGAAAGGGACTGTGTATGTCATAGGCAATTGGAAGGTTGCTTAAAGAGACCGAATTAGCCTTGTTGGGCTAGCGTGTCTGAGCTCTGGCTGGGAAACAGTTGATCAGTGGGATTGATGAATGTGGCCTGAACAAAGCATGGCAGCAATTTGCATAGTGTCAAAGTGCAACAGGAGCAGGGGGCGCGCTGGGCAGCTCCCTGGTTGTCCTGCAGGTGTGGGACACCTCCCACCCCATCCCACCCCACCCACCCTTCTCTCCGCTCCTGAGCTTCTGCACCCATCATTGGATCCAGGCCCTAGGGCTTCCTCTCTTGTTTCTAGGGTCCATATGTGGAGGCCTGAACTTCTGCCAGGCCAGGCACACTCGTGCAGGAGGGAGATTTCAATTCTCTTTTGGAAAACAATTTTCTTTCCAACCCAAGCAGCTGCCCTCTGCCGATCAGTGCTAGAAGTGAACTATGTACAGCTCTGCTTTACAATTCCCCTCCCGGCTAATTCATCCCAGCCTATTTCAGTTTAGTGCTAAGGCAAGGGAAAGCAAACAGACGGACTCTCAGACTGAAGCTGCCGCGTACTCACACTTTCATTCTCGAGAGGGGAGTCATTTTTTTTACCTTGGCTGGTTGGACCAATAGTGCCACTTGTATTCGTGTGTGCCCACTTTCTTTCCTTTCCAATGGAAATGCCAAATGTTTCCCATGTTGAAGCCACTAGTGCCATGCTTGTGTCCCCAACCTACTGCTCTCCTCCTCTGGTGAAAACCAGACCAGGGACTGGCCTCTGTCGTCTCGGCTCTGGTTCTCAGCTCCTCCCTTCACTAATCTTGAGTACTTTGGCCCCGAGGTTGGAAAAGCCAAGGCATTATGGGGTTTAGCCAAGCCTACCAGGACTTTCTGTAAGTGATGTTTGGTCATCAGGCCCGTGATGGCTTTTGGAGTAACTTTTCCTTATAAATTGCCTTTGGGTCTAATATACTCTCAAAAATCAGTATGAAGAAGATAAACAAAAGGCAGGAATAGGCAATTCCCAGAATTTAAAAAAAAAAAAGTGAAATGGCTAATAAACCTATGGAAATTTGTTCAGCTTAAGTAGGGATCAAAGAAACACTAATTAAATTAGTCACAAGATTCTGTTTTTCCCTATTAAATTGGCAAAAATAATAATACACAATGGCTTAGATGTGGAGAAATGGGGGCTCTCATTCCCTGCTATGGGAGTATAAATTGGTACAACTTTCCTGGAGGGCTGTTTGACGGTATTTTTCAAAAACCTTAAAAACAAATATTCTCTTTGACTCAGCCATTCTATGTCTTGGCATTTCTCTTACCTTAAGGAAATAATCAGAGATGTTCACGAAAGTTCATGTACAAGGTTGTGTACTGAAGCATTATTTGTAATGATGGAAAATTAGGAATGATGGAAACATCCAACAATACGGAATCTGTTATGTAAATCATGGTTCATTCGAATAATGAAACACCATGAAACCATTAAAATATATCATAGAACAACATTTAATGGCATGAAAAATATTTACAATATTTGCTACATAGAAAAAGTCAGATTGTAAGTCAGTCTATTCGATGTGATCACAATTTTATATTAACAACAAAAAATTCATATAGATGCATAGAAAAAATTTGGAAAGACATACGCCAGCAAATTAATTATGTTTATTCCTAGGTATGGAGATTATGGGTGAATTTTATTTTCTGCTATGTGCTTTTCTTTTGCCATTTTCAAATTAGGGATTTAATGTATCCTTAATGGCTTGAAATTTAGATTGTTTCCAATTTACCATTATTGATAATGCTTTGATGAATGTCCTTTATTTGAATTTTTGCACAGACTTCTGTCAATTCATAGAGGTGGAATTTGGGGGTTAAATAGCATACCCAGTAAATGTGTATTATGTGTAATTAAAAACAAAATTAAGTCCTTTGAGGGTTTTGTACTAGAATTCTCTTGCCCCTAGTCGACTCTGTATCAGCTGGCCATACTCTCATGTCCGCTCTCCTTTTAAACTGTGAGCTGAGAGCTTGTGACTCTCTGCCCTGGAGACAGGATTTGTTGGTGACATGGGCTCTGCCACTCTTTCCCCCAAGTTCTCTCTGTACCCATTTGTCTCTGAAGCTTCTGGAATGAGGAGGCGTCCTGGGTGTCCCTCTCCTTTAGCATGGGGGCTGCTGGCAGGTGGGGTCTGGGAGGGAGAAAGGCTCTGATGTGTACTGAGTACCTGCTTAGTGCCAGGTGCTGGCCTAGCCCTCGTCAAAACCCTGGAGCATCTTTGATGTCTCTCTTTCTCACTCCACATCTAATCCCAGTCCTCTTAGTTTTGCCTTCAAACTGTGTCACGAGTCTAACCATTTCTCAGCACCTCCACCAGTGCCACTGGTTCCCGCACCATCACTTCTGGCTCCACAAGTTGTGATGTCCGAAAAGAGCATCACCTGTGCTCCCGCTGGCCACCCGCGCTCTGATCTCTCCTCAGCAGCTAGAAGGGGCCTTGGGAACACACCGCAGATCTCTGTCACTCCTCCCAACCTGCTGTGGTTTCCCATCTCATGAAGCAGAAAGCCCAAGCCCGTACACGGTCTGACCTAAACCTCAGCCCCTTCCCCTTGCTTGTCCACTGGCCGCCCTGGCTCCCTGCTGCTCCTCAGACACACTGAGAACATCTTCCCTTAGGACCCGTGCCCCGTTTTCTTCTGTGTCTGGAGTGTTGCTTCCCCAGGCCTCCTCACTTTGTTTAGGTTTCTATTCGGAGGTCACGTGATCACAGAGGTCTTCTCTGACCTTGCTCTCCCCTGACTCTGCTTTATTTGTTATTGTAGCACCTATCCTGACTTGCCGTGTAAGAGATTCATTTGTTTCTTCTTCTCCAGTTAGAACGGAAGCTCCCTGAGAGCAGGGACTTGTCTGCATTGCTGCAGCTATACCCCCAGAACCCACAATGGAGTGTAGGTTCTCATGACAGTCCCTGAGCCCCATGCTAAGATGACAAAGCTGAGGCTCGGAGATGTTAATGGGCCTACCGGTTCAAGGTCATGACGTTAACACATTGCAGATCCAAGCTCCAGCCAACTCTTGAACCTATTTTCTCTCTCTTCTCAGTGGCATGGCCCCTGGGCCGGGGGCTGCTCTCCTTGCTGCCTTTCCCAAGGCAGTGGGAACCTCTGGTTGGATCCCCATAGCCCATGAGGCCAGGTAGAGCCACATTAGGGCTTGCTCCGAGATCCCTGCCAGGTTCTGTCATTCTTTGCAGCCTACACTGGTCAGCCCTCCATCGGCTGCGCTGTGTGGTTGTTGCTACCAGTATTTCTAGGTTATAGGTGTCGGGGAAGGAGATCTACCTGCTTTTTACCACTGGAGTAAAGTTCCTTGACCTAGTGTGACAGCCCAGCCACTCTGGTCCCAGGGCGCCTTGAGACACAGACTGGACGTGGGGCTATGTCCCAGCTCCGCAGAGATCTGAGTGCAGGAAGGAAGTTTTTGCAGAGTGTTTTACTCAGTCTTTCCAATTGCTGCCTCATCCGCATCATCATTTACAATTTGCTGAGTGCCCCTACTGTGTTCATGCTATGAGACATGAAGCTGACGTTCCTGCCTGAGGCCTTGCAGTCTAAAGTGGCCAGACAAATGACTCAGGCATAAACCACCTTCCGCATAAAGTGCTTACCTCCAAGGTGTCAGGTTTCTCAAGGCTCTTATTTGCATGTGGCTTTCCATTTTTAAACTCCCCTTGGAAGAAGTGGAGACAACTCTGGGTGAGGGCGAGGGTTGGCAGGGACGGACTGGGAGGGCAGAGTGGAAAATGTTGTTTGTGTAAGGGTTTTTGAGAAGAAATAGCATTCCAGGAGGCATTTTCAAGGCATGCAGTTCGTGACTGGATACATAGCATTGGGGTGAGGCCAAGATGATGCTGAGAAGCAGAGAAAATGAAGGCAAAACCCAGTAAATGAGGGCAGGTATGGGAGCGAGGGGCCAGAAGCCAAGTTTAGTAACTGAGGTATAGCAAAAATGTTTATATCCATCCAACCTTCCATTCCTTCATTAATTCAACTAACTTTTAGTACATTTCAGTCTTAGCTGGAAACTCTGCTAGATCTTGGGAACTGATTCTTTTTCTGCCCTCCAGGAACTCAAAGTCTACCTGGAGACATGCAATTTCATCCTTGACAGTGTCTTAAAACCTGCGATTCCCCAACTCACTAGACTATGTTATGTCCTCTCTATGATTCCCTCTGAGTGCTCTGCACTCTCCCACCATTGCATTCATCACAATTTTAAATGCTTCTGTGTGTGTGGTGTGTATGCTCATTTGTGAAATATTCAGCTCGCCTTCTGTAAGCTTCTTGAGGATAAGAACCTATCCATTTTCTTCACGCATCCCCAGCCTGAAGGTAGTTTTTGGCATATGGTAGGCATTCAATAAATATTAATTGAGTCAATGAAGCCATGAAGGAGTGAAGGAAGGAAGCCTTGCATGGTGCATGAGAGGACTAAAGAGGAGGATATAGTGGGGACTCAGGAAAGGACTCCATAGAGGGAAGCCCACCTAATCTGCTCTGTATGTTCCTGTATAATAATGACAACAGCATCATCAGCAACTAGTTTATACCATACACTGGATAGTGAGTGTGATCCAGGCTCGGAGACAAATGCTTCAAGTGTATCATCTCATGTGATATCAGTATGACTATCCTTATTTTGTAGGTGAGGAAATCGAGGCCCCAGGAAGCTGCATAATTTGTCCATGGGCCCATGGTCAGCAGCAAGACTGGGATTCTCAGATGACTCCCCAAGAGGGTGCTTAGGGTCCCTCTACTTTATTTCCTGTAAACCGGTGTCTACTGTTCTTGCAAATAACTATCACAAGATTGAGGCAAGAGAGATTCCAGCTGGATAGTGGGAACTTTGGGGTGCATGGATGCTCTTCAAGAGAGAGGGAGACTTTACACCTTGGGGACCTTCAAGAAGAGAATGCAGAATGGTTGGTGTGAAGTGGTTCTGTGGGTCCTCTTCAGGGACAGAGATGGACTTGGGATTCTCCTGGGGTTCCTTTCAGGGCTCTTTCTCTCAGGACCATTAAACTAATGGAAGGTGACAGTGCTTGACATTTGGTAATTAAAACATCCACTGACTGAATAATAACTTTTTATCAACAATCATACTGGTGAAGGCAAAATTAATTTGATTTTAGACATCCTAGCTGTGGACTTGGCTGGACGGGAGCCAACGTTACGTGAATGGAGTGTTGATCCTGTGGATGACGTGAGGCCCTCTCGCGTGACCTCAATTCAGGCCAAGCAGGAAGGAGCCGGTGTGGCCAGGCCCATCATAGGGAGACCTAGCTGATTTAGGCAGCTGAGGGGTGCAGGCTGCTGGGGTGCTTGGCTGCAGGTGACTACACAATTGCTTGTGGATTCTGGACACTAAATCTAGAAGGAGTTTGGGGAAATATTGTTTAAGTAGAGATGTGAGGTGCGTTATAATCCACGAATAGCCAGAACAACCGCTGAAAAGTGGGAAGCTTCCAGGTCCCGGAGGAACTGTGTAGTGGAATATCAGATGAGGGGGAAAGGGTGCCAGGAAGTGTAGGAGGTGCCTTACATCATGCATCGGCTCATTTCATGCCTATACCCTCATTTCATACCCTTCAGAGGTAATTATTTCATTCCCATTTTTACAGATGGGAAAACCAAGGTTCTCAGAACTCAGTAGCTTGTTTAGGCCATATTACTATTTAAGGACTTGGGTTAATTTCTAACTATCACCGGCCAACTCCAATCCTGGGAAACCTTTATGCCAAGATGAATTTTTCTAGTCTGGTGGTAGAATGAGGATGCCCCAGGAAAAGAGAGATTTGGTTTGTCCAAGCTACAGGAAAACCAGGCCACGCATGGCCATTGGCATCACTGTTTACCAGCAAGAGGATGCCGGGTGAGGGTGATCCAGGCAAAAGGGTATTTGCTGCTCTGTTCTATGACCAGGGCCTGTGCTAGAATTCTGTCTCCACTTCTCTCAGACCTTGAGTCATCCAGGGGACAAGGATCAGCCTGAAATCAGAGGTGGGACTCACCATTGCCCTAGATCTGCACTCTCCAATACAATGGCCACTAGCCACGTGTGGCTATTTAAATTAATTAAAATTAAGTAAAATTTAAAGACCAGCTTCTCATTAATGCTAGACACATTTCAAGGGCTCAATAACCACATGTGGCAAGTGGTCACCATTTTGGACAGTGCCAAACACTTCCCTCATCAGAGAAATTCTAACGGACAGTGCCAGACCAGAGGCCACTTGGTTCTTCCTAGCAACAAGGCAAGAGTGCATCCTGCTCCTTGCTTTCAAGCTGTGTGACTTTGAGTAAAATACTTACTTCTCAGAGTCTCTGTTGCCTCTACTGTAAAATGGGAAGGTGGGGCTGTTGTGAGAGCAAACCTAGTGGTGTGTGGAAAGCAGGCTCCCTGGTGCTGGGCATACAGTCAGTGATCATCAGAGACACTGTCTTCTGGCACTGTCTTCATGTCCATGAGAGACAAAACAAGCCCCTTTGGTCTGTACGTTTCTTCTACAGACCGATTTCCATTTGGTAAATTACCTGAGGCTACAAGTCTTCATGCTATTTAATCCTAGTTGCTTTGGGAATAAATATCACCAGAAAAAGGAAAAAAAGAAAAAAAAACTCATTGGAGGCACTGATCTCATATGAACGCCGCCCTCTTGCTATCATGCGAACCTTTCATTTCCCCTTTCCGGGAGGCACTCTGGACCCTGGACCCTCACCTGAGTCTTGCATCTTCTCATCACCTCTCGCCGTCTTCCCCACCTGTCCTTCATGTATCTGTAACAAACTGAAATATTTAGTTCCTGGAGTTGGTAAGTTGTTAATTAGTGACAGACTGCCCATCATTTTGACAAGCTGAGGGGTCTCTGTGAACGTCTTACTTTGCTTCTGCGGACCGCACCCTCCCCCACCATATGGCCCCTCGCAGCAGGAGGTAAAGCAGAGAGTGGTTCTCAGATTTTGAGGGCACATCTGAATCAGCCCGCATCTGAATCGCTGGATGGCCTGTTACAACCCAGTCACTGGCCCCATACCCTCAGTTTCAGATTCACTACAGCTGGGGCGGGGCTCAAGGACTTGCATCTCTAACAAGTTGCTACGTGACTTTGACGCTGCTGGTCTGGAAACCACACTTTGAGAACTACTGGTGTCTAATGTCAGCTCTGGGATCTGTCAGGCATGAGGGCAAAGCCTGTCTCTGCCACTCTGTGGCCTTAAGCTCTCTGAGCCTCAGTTTTCCCATGTGTCAAGTGGAAGTAAGGGCTAAGGCTGTGGTGAGGATCGAACAGACTCGTAGTAGGTGCTTACTAAATGCTTCATCTCTTTTCCCCTAAATGTGAGCGGTCCTGACTGGGCTGCATGGAGGCAGCCAGGAAACAAAACATCCCTAGCTCTGGATTTGCCCATCTATGGCTTCCTGATCTCCCCCAGCCAGCGCTGCCTGCCCTCCCATCTCTGCCCCGCAGCCTGGCGGTCCTCCTCAGCCCTCTGCTCCCGCAGCCAGGCTGCCAAATCTCTCAGCTTTCAAATACCCACCCCACCCCCACCCTCTTGCTACCACTTCCCCAAATTTCCCAAACATATTGTGTGTCCCATCAAATTGCACATTAACTGTGTTACAATAAGAATAAACTGTGTTTATTTCCAGATGACCTGGAGCTTTTGGCTGCCTTACCTAAATGTAACTAAAAGCAGTTAAAAAAAGGAAAGAAAGAAAATGGAAAACAACAGAAAATAAAGGGCAACTTCAGCCTGATGCAAGATTCGGGAGTGGAGCCCCCCCAGTAAATTGTAGCTGCCTTACAGTGTCCTGCACTGTAACGATCCAGAGAAAACCCACAGCAGTCCTGAGCTGAGCTGGTCTGAGAGCCCCTGCGGGGAGCGTGAGGTGGAGGGCTGGTTTTGTCCTGGGATCTGTGAGAACCCAGATAACCGTTCCAGGATTCCTCATGGACTACACTACTATGCCGGGGCAGGCACGGTCAGGATCTGAGGCACAGAAGCGGGACTCGAAAGCCCGGCAGAGGCTAGGGGAAGGAGGCCCTGTAAAGAGCAAATACAAGAACCAGAATCATATGCCTGCTGATTCCTGCTTCTAGCACAATCCTGGTGCTTCTAGCATAGCTAGTCAATCCATTTTCTCCAACATTCTCTCAGCAGGGGCGCCAGTGCTTTCCAGCGATATGACTTGGATTATGTCATTTAGTCTCCCCCAGCTTCAGTTTTCCTAGCTATAAAATGGGCATAATGGCATCTTAATTCACAGGCTTGCTGTGCAGATTAAATGAGAGCATATTCATAAAATCAGACAGCGTGGTGCCTAACATACAGGAGTTGCCTGATAAATATCTGTTCCTTTTTCCTTATCTCGGCTGCATTGGAAGCATTGATCTAGATGTTCAAAGATGAAGGCAGTGCTCTTGAATGCGTTCGTTTGTGCCAACCTGTATACCTCTCTGGCGTTCTGGCCTTTGCCAGCCTGGGCAGGCACACTGGAAGAGAGACCCACGCAGAAGGGTCAGGTTGGAATCTTCGAAGCAGTGGGTACCGCGGCTCCCTCCATTCCACCTGCATCGTGTGCTCAGGCACAAAGGCAGGCAAGGCTGGAGAGTGGCTGCCCAGACTCGCTGCTCCCTGCAGAATCAGTCAGGAGGAAAGCAGCACCCGCCCCTTGCCCTCATCGCCAGGATGTGGGGAGGCCCTGGGCCTCAGGTGCAGGGAGGCATGTACAATCCCCAGCTCATCGGGCCCTGGACTTAATAGGAGCTGCCTCCTGCATGACTGCCATCCGTCTTCTGGAGGCAGTTGAGGCTCCGTGAGGATGAGTCAGGACATGACGAATGCGGTAGGATTGAACCCTAATCAGATCATTACTGCAGCAAAAGAAAAAAATCATGCCAGGCCAGGCTGATGTCTCTTTCTGTGTCTTTTATTTATTCCCTAATAGCCTGTATTTATCTATTTTTCTGCTAGAGGGTTAGGAATCTTCCTTCGCTTTCTCCTTTTCATCTGGCCCTCCTTTTTTCTCTCCTTGGCTTTTAGTTGTGGCTTTTCTTCTTGGGTGCTGGTTAAAAGTGGTTCTTAGGCGCCTGGTTGCTAAGAGCACCATTCATTGATTCCAGTTCAGGACAAGAAGAGGCTTGTTGCTGTGGCCCCAGCCTGGGCTCTTGCTCCCAGGCAGCCCTGCAGATACAGTGGGCACTGAGTGCACAAGTGGATGGGCTTGTGTTTCATGGGGCTGGAGGAGTAGTGGGAGGGCGTGGAGGAGGATCTAGTGATAAGGGAGGGGGAGTAAATACTGGAGCAGGAATTAGAATAGAAAGAGCAAAGAATTGTGGGAAGAAAAGGATTTGGCTGATTTTTGGCCATCTCGGTTTAAAGAGTCCTCTAGACGTGACCTTCTCTAATTGAAGAGAGAAAAGCTGAAGTTCTCTCTACATCCCTTGTCATGTTTCTCTGCCCATCTCACCATATCTGGATCATCTGTGATGATCCTCTGTGTCCCATCCTGCTTGATGGCCAGAGAGAGTGCCCACAGCTACCTCAGTGCCCCCTCAGTGAGTACCACACCCCTCCTCCCCCTCCTTCTGGGCTCAGGTTGGTGGGGGGGTCAAGGCAGGAGACAGAGGGGAAGAGGAGGACTCTTGTGGTCTACAGCAGAGCCTGCACAGGTCATGCTAAGGAAGCTGCCCAAGGTTGGCACCCCAGGCACTTGGCACTTCCCAGTTCTCCTTCCAGTACTAACCTTTTCTCCTCCTGCCCCTTCTGGCTCCTTTTTGGAATAGGGTTGCCCATGGAGGCCAGTTTCCTATTGAATTCACTGATGGGGGCCTTCATTTTTCCCATTGATTGCCCTGCCTCACATGGAAACACTAAGGATGAAGGGAGGAGGGAGGAAGGAAGCAAGACAGAAAAGGCAGCAGGATGGGTGGGTGGCAGCTGAAGCTTCTATATATTCCACAGTAGCGAGTAGTGGTTCTTGCTATGGCATCTCAGATTTTTCTGAGATCTTTCTAGACTCTAAACAATGACCTGTGAGTTCTGGCTTACTGCGTATCTGCCAGAGTGGAGGCACCTTGCTTTTATGAACTGTTTGGGTGCTGAGGTCTCTGGCGTTTTCATCAAACCAGCCTCCCTTGGTGAGGTCAGCAAATGTGTTTGGACCTGTACCATGTCAACAGTGAAACACTAAAGGAGAGGATGAGAACAGGCAGATGGAAAGCTGTAGCTGGCATCTGGCAGTTTGGAAGCAAAATCCTGCATGTTCTGTGCCAGCTTTCTCCATGTTGTGGCCCCATCTGTCTGCCAGCGCTGTTAACATGGGCCTGGGCATCTCTGAATCCTGAGTGTCAGAGTCTTGCTTCTTACTACTATCATCTTCCATTGGCATTACTCTACAGGGAGCATGCTTCTGCATGGGAGAAGCCAGTGTGGCTCTGCCTGCACCTAGGCTCGCTACATCCCTTGCTCCCTCTGACACCATTGCCTAGTCATTGGAATCCCAGATGTTTGCATGTCACCTCAGTTCTCTGCCCAGGCTTGTAGATTTGGTTAGCACCTTTTAATTTTTTCCCTTCGGGAGAAACTTGTGCTCTACCAGGTGCTCTACCATGAGCTCAAGTAGCCCCCTCCTTCCTGATAGTGTCTTACAGCGTGATGTCATCTTGGATTGAGAAGGCAAGCAGGACCTGCCCAGAGGTTGTTATGACGGATCTGTTTCTGCAGGGTTGTTCTAAAGTCTCACTCCTCTGCTGTAGAGCTTGAGAGCAGGACTGAAGTTCTGAGATCTGAAGCAATGCTGATGACCCTTGTCACTCCTCATCTCCCCATGTCCTTGACCCCTTCTTCATCAGTGACCTTCACTTCCGTTGCATTTCAGCCGTGCAACAGCAAGGCTACTCCTTGGCTTGCCCTATGGCTTGGAATTTCTCTAAGATCCAGACTTTTCTACCTCCCTCCCTTCCTTCTTCCTGCTGTACCTTCCCTTTATAACCTACCTTGACGTCCAGTCTCTTGTCCCCCTGTCACCTCTGGGTCCTCTTGGCTCCATTGGCTTCCCATCCAGACCCGCCCCATTGTTAGCCATTCAAGGCATCTCCCTAAAGCTCTAGACTGCTCGACACTGGCTCTTCTTGCTCTCCCTGCTTTAACAACCCCGACTCTGCCGGTCCCCGTCATGTGATTTCTTTTTTCCCAGTCTTGAGTTGCTGAGCAGGACAGCCATAGACCCCTGCTAAGTGGGTCCACTGCAGAACTGGCATTCAAACTCCAGCAGGACCCTCACTGCTTTTTGGTGGGTCTTTGATTCAGCTCCTGCTCACCCCACAGCAGCTGTCCCAGGCTGTGTACATCCCTTTTAAGCCCCATAGCTCAGCTCTTTAACTGTCAGTGAAATATCTTGCGTACCTTGTTGAGCTCGAAGCTGCCCAGTGCTGGCACTTGGAGTATTCCTCACTGTTGTTCTGTATCCTCACCTTTCCTCTCCTGTATCTCCTCAAGAAAGAGTCTAGGTATGTTCATTTGTTAAATGTGTGTTTGTTATCCACTCTATTCCTGAGCTAGGAATAGACATATCAATAAGTCTCCATCCTAAGACAGTCACAGCCTGCAAGGTGTTGACTTTCATAAAAACCACCAAACAAGGTGTCACCACATAATGAGAATAATAACAAAGATGCTAAGTGCAGTAGTTTTCATTGATGAGCACTTACTCTATAGCAAGCCCTGGGTCAAGGACTTTTCATGTACATCTCACATAATCTTGACCCCAACCCTATGAGTTAGGGACTTACAGGATTCTCATTTTATAGAAGAGAAAACTGAGGCTGAGGACTTAAATAAGAGGTAGAGTTGGATTTGAACTCAGAATGTGCCTCCAGATTCTTCCATCCTTGCTGTCTTCTTTCCCATTCTCCTTCCTCATGGATGGACTCACCCAGGGAGGGTTTCTAGAGAGCTTGAAGCACCCCCCACATCCTCTGTGCCCTTTCGGCTTTCCAAGTCCATACGTTTCTGCTGAACAAGCACTGCTGCTCTGACCCACCAAGAATTTAGCTGCTGAGCACGTGTAGAATCACATCGTGCTTTTAACTGCAGGCAAAACCCGTCCCCCTGGGAACTGTCCCAGTTTGAGGGTTAAAAAAAAAGGCAGTCATATTAAAATAGAGATAAATACTATAGACAGAGAGAGGCATGAAAATAGATCCAGGAGGGATGGTAGATACTCTATCTAAATAGATCCCAGAGATAAATACGTGGAAACCATAGATAGTTATTGTAGGGAGTTATGCTTAATGGGAGTCTCTGCGGTTACATATATAGACCAGGGATAGTAGAATAATATAGAGGAAGTATACCAAAAACAGCGTGGGGGAGTCTACAAATCTGAGGGGCTGTGCTGAATAAGACTGAGCCCTTCAGTACTGCACGCTCAATGGAGTTGATCCAAGAGAAGGTCTGAAACATGTAGGCAGACTGCAAACTTCCAGAAGCTACGCAGCATACTGGGCAGATTGAGTGAGTGGGATTAATTGAGGACTGTCTGAGTGGGGCTGGGAGTGGGGTGGGGATTGATGAAGGCAAACTTGGGTGTGTGTATCAGGGTGGGGCTGACACAGGGATGTGGAAGGCTGAGTGCAGCCTGAGAGGAAAGGGGCTAGCTGGAAAGGGGAGTGAGGGTCAGGGCCTCCCAAGGGACCCACTGAGTGAGGTTCAGGGCTCCAGTCCTTGTAGACATTCAGAGAGAAATGCCAGGTTCCCCACCCAGGAGGTGAACTAGTGAGGCAGGCTGTCTACACAAGAGTGGGGACATATATTGGGAGGCTGCAGCCCAATGTCATAACTACACAGAAAAAAATCCATCCCAGGGTAGCACTGTTCTTGTTTTTGATGATTGTGGTTTTATTGTGATTGGATATGGTATTGGCCAAGGCTCTGCCCACAGGTAGCCAGGGAAGATTATGAACAGCTGGGGTGAACTTGGGCCAGGCAGCCACCCGTATGTCCTTCTCCGCTCTCTGCCTCTTCCCTTCTCTGTCCATGCAGAACTTTGTTGGACAAATGTTCCTGACTGTGCTGTTTGGCTGTAGAATTTTCTATGCAAGGGCATACAAAATGGGCAGGAGGAGGCTGAGATACAGGACGGCAGGACAGCATGTCCATCTCTTTATGGGTCTTCAGTCATTTCTTTGAATGATTGGATCAGAAGGGGGTCTACAATCATGAGGTGTGGCCTTTTATTCTCGACAGTGACCCCATCTTCATCTCTCGCTCTCCTTTCCCAGGAAAGAGGGAAATGTTCACTGTCCTTGAGGGAGATCTTGTCTTGATAGCCAGCTACCCATCATTCTCCCATGCATGTCTGGGGTGCCCGCTGAATATCTGGCCTTGTTCTGGGATGTGTTCGCACCATGGAGCATGGGAACATAAGGTCTTTACCTTCAAGGAGTTTGATGTCAAAATAGTTTATGTCAGAAAGCCAAACTGCGGTTCTCTCCCAGGGTGAAAGAGCCCAGGGGTGGCTTCTTTTATATCAGGAGTTTTGCCTTCTATACATGATTCGGCTGCTATGGCCTTATCTCAAATATCATAGGGCCCAGATGTGCTTTTCAGGGATTAGCCCTGACTGTAGGCAGTTTTGACGAAGTCACCTTCCCTCTCTGAATCAGGGTCTCTCTCCCTCTGTTGGATGAGAATTATGCTGGTGTGACTCACAGGGGTATGAGGAGGATCAGGCAAGGGGTGCACTGGAGAAATTCAACAAGTCCCAAAGCTGTCTGATTAGAGAGTTTTAGATGGAGTTCAACAGAGAACTTGGGGTACTGAATTTTCATTGGGTTAAAATTCCTGCCAAGTTTGTAGACAAGAGAGATTTGCATAATTAAGAAGGGGAATATTTCCCAGGAGAACTTTTCCAATAGGAATTTGGCTTATTGAGTCTTTAGCTGGACTTGTCCCCAGAGGATTCATGAGAATAAAAATCGAGGGGACAGGCATCCAGATGGCATCTGGTAGGGGCGTAGGTTCTACTCCAGTGATATTCTGGGGTATCTGCCCAGTCCTGGCTGTCTGGAACACCCCTCCCTCCACTCCAGGCAGGCGGGTGTCCCAGAGAATGGGCAGCCCTGAGCAGCCATCTGGTCACTGGGCAGAGCCTCAAACCACCTGACTTGGGGACAGGGACCATATGGGCTTCTCAAGGTTCTACCTTGCTTACTTTTGACTTCAATTGTAAAGTCCTCTGAACTAGAAACAGGACTAAGGAAAAAGTTTTCTGCTAGAGAGCCAGGGCCATGATTATGATGGATTTTTTTCTCCCTGTGGATGGAAAGATCACACTGGTGGGCAGGATGATGATCCAGTGGACAAAGGACAGGGCTAGAACTGGCAAAACCAGGCTTCCATGCTAGGTTGGTTACTTCTTAGTAGTGAGAAGCTAAGATGATCTCTACCTTATCTCTACAATGAGCAGGGGAAATAGAGTCATGGATTGAGTCTGTAAAATTCATGGACACCATCGAGCCATAGTGCTATAGTAGTATAGTTACCTAGTTTTCATAGCCCCTTGATTCAGTACAAGAAACCTTCATCAAGCATAGATTATGTACCGGTGACTGTGCCAGAAGACACTGTGGAGAGACAAAGAAAACCAAAATGAGGTCCCTGCGCTTAAGGAACCCTCAGTCCAAAAGACATTCTCATTTACGATTTCTCCCTCTCAACCCCCTTCCTCCCACAAGGAAACCATGTGGTCCATTGTTGTGAGCACAGGGTAAGGGGACGTTGAGTCCCAAAGTGAAGGAATTACACAGGATCAGGGATGGGACTTGGGCTGAGTAGCAGAGACCCCAGAAATCTTATTTGAACTAAGTTTTGGCTCTTCTTTAGAGTTCTGGTGTTCTGTCACCTCCAGCCTTTCTTTTCTTTTCTTTTCTTTTTTTTTCTTTTTTTGTTTATTGCAGTAACATTGGTTTATAACATTGTATAAATTTCAGGTGAACATCATTATGCTTCTATTTCTGCATAGATTACATCATGTTCACCACTCAAATACTAACTAGAACCTGTCACTACCCACATGTGCCGAATTATGCCTTTCGCTCTCCTCTCTCCCCCCATCCCCTCTGGTAACCACCAATCCAATCTCTGTCTCTATGTGTTTGTTTAATAACCTCCAGCCTTTCTTGATCTAGATGTTGAGCCCCACTGCAGTGGAGGAGGGACTAGAAGGAATGACAATATAGAAGTTGTGAGCATGGGAGCCAGACAGACCTGGATGGGAGTCCCAACTGTGCATCACGGATCAAATGACTCAACCTCTGTAAGACTTAGATTCCTCATTTGTGAAACAGGGAAAATCATAGAACTGACCCCATAAGGCTGTGAGAGTGTTAAATGAGACAATGCAGGCATCTCTGCTGCCACTTAGAAAAAAAAAGAAAGGAAAGGATCAAAAGCAGAGGATGTAGAGATTGTAGATGTGAAGTTCAGAGCTGGAGGAAGTGTGTGGCCTTGATGCACTGTCTATAAAGTCAGTTGGTCCATGCCTAGGTGATTGTATTAGTTTCCTAGGGTTGTCATAACAAATTACCTCAAACTTGGTGGCTTAAAACAATGGGAATTTATTTTCTCACAGTTCTGTGGGCAGAAGTCCAAAATAAGGTGTTGGCAGGGCCATGCTCCCTCCAAAGTCTCTTGGGGAGAATCCTTCTTTGCCTCTTCCAGCTTCTGGTGGCTCCAGGTGTTCCTTGGCTTGTGGCTGCATAAATCCAGTCTCTGTATCTGTCTTCACATGGCCTTCTACTTTGTGTGTGTGTCTCTATGTGTCCTTTTCTGACTCTTGTAAGAGACACCTGTCATTCGATTTAGGACCCAACCTAATCCAGTATGATCTCATCTGGATCCTTACCTTAATGACATTTACAAAGACTCTATTTTCAAACAAGGTCACATTCTGAGGTTCCAGGTGGACATATCTCTTTTTATGGGGGAGGGGGAGGACACCATTCAACCCACTACAGTGACCAAAACACAGCAAGGGAGATTCTTCCTCTTTTCCTCCAACTAATCAATTTCTTACTTCTGGGTGCCTGGTTCCTTGGACTTTCATGACCAGAGAAAAGTTGTAGGGAGCAGTGCATTTGTCCATCTACCCCATCAACCCATATTTGTTGAATACTGCCACATGTGAGATGGATACTTGCCAGGAGTTGGAGCATGAAGATAAAACAGCAGAATAGAAGTGTGCTACTAATGATTGGGGCTAGCCAGGGGCTGTCTCAGTGCTCAGTGCTAGGTACAGATATGAAGTCCACTCTCAATGCCTGGGGAAAACTCAGTCTCCAGCAGAAGGTGGGCAGGTTATGAGGTGAGGGCCGGCCAGAGTGCTGAGAGCTCAGGCAGCTACCAGCCCAGGGCTCTGGGAGCACAGCAGAGATGCCCAGTGGGGCATGGGAGTTGTCCAATAAGGCCTTCTGAGAGAAGTGGCACCTGAGTCGAGTCTGCAGAAATATAGAGAATCAAGTAGTTGGAGAAGCTCTTTCCAAACAGATTAGAAATCTGTACAAACAGGAGACTTGAGATCATAGGCCAGTTCAGAAAACCACCAACAGCTCTGCCTGGCTCTGGTGTGTGCATGAATTGGTAGCAGGGAAGTGAGAGATGAGGCTGGGCAGGCGGGCCTCATTCTCATCGTTGTCATCATCATCATCATCAACATCACTAACACATAGGGAGCACCAAGCGCCCTCCTGACCCTTCACTTGAATTAGTTTTCACAGCAAACAAATGAGGTAGTCGTATCCCAGGTTTCTACATGAGCTGAGTTCAGTAAGTTTTGTCCAACTTCACACAGCCAGTGAGGGATGGAACCCGGCTTTGAACCCCAGTCTGAGGACTTTGACCTTCCCCCCACTCCAAATCAGTGGAAGCATGTGTGTGAAGCATGTGTGTGAAGGAGAGGGCAAGGTACCTCATTCCCCAAACATTATGTGGGGAAAACGAGAAGTTCTAAATGCCTGGGATTCTGGAAGTGGAGGAGAATAGGGGGCCTTGGGCCTTTGGCACAGCGGAGCTGACAGAGCAGGCACAGGGAGAGGGAAACCCGGGGCTGACCTTCAGTGACCCAAGGAAAGGAGGTTCTTTATCCCTCTGACAAAAAGAATACTGAGAACAATGATCGTAACGATAAAGTGATAGAATTAGTTTGGGTCTGAGTAGCAGAAAACTCCCCAAATAACAATGGCTTTAAAAAAATCAGCATTTGTTTCTCTCTTGGGAAAAAGAAGGCTGGAGATAGGCAGTCCAAGGTTTTTATTTTGGTTCTGTGGTCATCAGGGTCCTTCTATCTTGCTGCTCTACTATCTTTACCATGTTGCTTCATGGGCTAAATTGGCAGCTAGGGCTCCAGGCATCACATCAGCATTTCAGGGTCAAGAGGGAGGAAAGGTAGATGATAGGCCTATTTCATTATTATTATTATTTTTTTTTGTGAGGAAGACTGGCTCTGAGCTAACATCCATTGCCGATCTTCCTCTTTTTGCTGAGGAAGATTGGCCCTGAGCTAACATCTGTGCCCATCTTCCTCTATTTTGTATGTGGGATGTTTCCACAGCATGGCTTGATGAGTGGTGCCTAGGTCCACACCCGGGATCCGAACCGGTGAACCCCTCGCTGCCAATGCGGAGTGCCTGAACTTAACTACCAGGCCACTGGACCTGCCCCCCCATTTCATTCTTTTTAAGGAGACTTCCTAGAAGTTGTCACCCCATTAGCCAAATTAGAGTCACATGGCCATACCTAGCTGCAGGGGGAGCTGGGAAATGTAGTATTTATGTTGGGAAGACATTTGCCCAACTGAACATAAGGGATAAAGGGTTGGCAACTATTAGTCAATGCCAGAGATTGTTATCATATGTGGGGTATTTGCTATGCAAAACACTTTCATCCTTACAAGACACCTCTATGGAGGTGCTATTATTATCTCCCCATTTTACTGATGTGAGATCCGAGGCTCAGAAAGGAAACAGAGGTCACACTGTGACGAAGCGGTAGAGCTGGATCTCAAACCCCGCTCTGGGTGCCCCACAGACTGCAGTCTTCCCCGTCGAGCTCTCCTGCGTCATGGCCAACTCCAAGGAGGAGAATTGGTGTGAGGCCTGAAGCCCTGGAAGCAGCCCAGCCTGTCTGACGTCCGCTTGGCCTGGGTTCGCCGCCCTGCCAGGCACCAGCTGAAGAAGCAGGAAGCGGGAAGGACTGGCCTTGTGGGTGTTGGCTCTGGGGGGAGTGGGAGTCAGTAGGCCCGTCTCCTCCAGCCAGGCATGCCGCCGTGGCTCTGGGCTGCTTCTCTTAATTCATATCAACTTGTTCTGACCTATAGTGAGCATTGAATGCAGGGCATTCAGGAGGCTCTTAGCAGCCACGTGCCTCTCCACATCTTGGGGAGGGAGGTACAAGCATTCTGTGTCCCTTTTGACTGTTGGGGGTCAAGTGGGAAGTCAGTCAGTGGTGGGGAGGCTGTGGTAGGACTCTGTTCTCGGAGCCCAGTTTGATCATTAAACATTCAAACCTGACGGTGCTATTTGACTATTGCAGGTACAAATTTCACGGTCAGGTAAAAGTTAAATTTGTTCATTTATTTAATATTTATTAAAGGCATCTCTAATGACTTATCGCTCTCTTATTAGTAGGGGGAGGGGAGAGGCTCACTTTCTTGGCAAGCAGGTTATTACCTGATGCCAGGTTTGAAAGCTGCTAAACAAGGGGTCTGTTTTTGAAATATTAAAAGAAATATTTCAACATAAAAATCAATAAATGTACATAAAAAATAGAAATAGATGAGCAAATTAAAAACAACTCCTTTTTTTCTCTTAATGAAGATTATTTTAAATGTTAAAAAACAAGACAATAAAAGAGAGAAAAGGGAAGAGAAGCATTGCAAACCCTGTTTGATACCAAGGTGCAAAAATCACCCACTTTGAAATTTTAGAATATATTGAGAGTAAACGTGAAGATGACATCAATCGCTAAAGGGAAATATTCTTGAGCAAAAGTAAATTCTTACGCTTGGGCTGCACACCATCTTTTCTTTCTTGGACTATCAGATGGCCTTCGAATGGGGCGTCTTGTTTCCACTTCTCCTTCTCCCTACAGTCTATGTGCACACAGCAGCCCAGGTGATCCTGTGGAAAGGACATGAGATCAGGCCACTCCCTGGTGCTCAACCCCCGATGGCTTCCCGTCACATGCAGAGCAAAGTGCGTGCTCTTCCCCATGGACCACATGGTCGTGCGTGGCCTGGCTCGAGGCTGCCTCTCTACCCTCATCTTCCCCTTCTCTTCCCACCAGTCACTTCCCACCAGCCCCACCGACCTCTGTGCTATTCCTGCCCATGCTGAGCGCGCTGTGTTCTCAGGCACTTTGCATGTGTGGTTCCATCTGCGTAGAACATGCTTCCCCTAGACAGTCTCATGGCTCCGTCCCTCACTGCGTCCAGGCATCTGCTCACATGTCACCTCCTCAGGGAAGCTTCCTGACCACCACTCCTCCATCACACCTGGCCCCTTACCCTGCTTTGTGTTTCTCCATAGCACTTAGTACTTCTCAGCGGTATGTTCTGTGTTTACTCTTTTCTCTTTATCGTCCATCTCACCTACTGGAATTCAAGCTCATTGAGGGCAGGGACTTGGGCTTCTGTGTTCCCAGGGCCTGGCACCCTGCAGGCACTCCATCAGTATTTGTTACATGACCCAGCATGTCCTCCTCCTCATTTTATCATCTCATCGGGCCTCACAGTAGCTCTGGGAGTTGACTAGGACAGTCCCCACCTTTCCGATGAGGAAGCTGAGGCCGAGAGCATTCACGGTCAGCAGCTGGGCAGGCCTGGGACTAGACTCAGGGTCTCTGCTGCTCAGGCTGGGTCTCTTCCTTCACGCCCTGCTTGGGAAGTCACGTCAAAGACTTGAAATTTCTGCTGTACCCACAGCAGCCGTTCAAGGGACTTGTGAGGCCACACCCTGTACCTGACAGGAACTAAGCAGGCCCCTGGCTGGAAGGACCAGACATTTTCTAGCACCTCCCGGCATGGGGCCTAGAAAAGAAAACAAAGGCAGTCAATATTGGTGCCACCAAATGGAACCCAAATTATCATAGTAATTAAATCAGGGGCTTCTGGCCTAGCTCATCACTCACACAATTCCCTTAAATCACTGAACTTCAATTTCCTCAAGTCTGAAGTAAGGACAATAGTTGTACTTCCCTTCTATAGATAGGATTGTTGGAAGCATTAACAGGATAATGGATTGAGAGTGCTCAGCACAGGCCTAGCACGTTGAACGTTCCAAAAATGGTAGCCATTTTATTGCTGTCATTATTACCCTTTGTCTGTGGGCTTTGGACACTCTGGGAATGCTGCGACCTTGACGCTGAGCTGGGCTCACACATGCCATACTAGTCATAGAAGCAGCAGCAGCAGACATTTGATAGTACAGTCTAGTTGGCAAACCTTTGTAACATCCAGTGTGGCCTTGGTCATCACACCATCGAAGACCAGAAGGGTCCTGTAGACAGTGTCTCTGTGCAGAGGTTGACCAGCGTTTACTGATAGAGGCTGAGCCCCCTTTATGGTGGCTGAGTGACACTGTGAGCACCAAATCCCTCATGACTTAGTTTGCTAGGGCTGCCGTAATGAAGTACCACAGACTTGGGGGCTTAAACAAGAGAAACTTATTTCCTCACAGTCCTGGAGGCTAGAAGTCCAAGATCAAGGTTAGTTTCTTCTAAGCCCCTCTCCTCGGTTTGTAGGTGGCCGTCTTCTCTCTGTGTCTTCACATGGTCTTCTGCCTGTGCATGTCTGTGTCCTCTTCTTCTTCTAAGGACACCAGTCATACTGGATTAGGGCCCACCCTAATGACCCCAGTTTAATTTAATTACGTCTTTAAAGACCTTGTCTCTAAATATGGTCACATTTTGAGGTGGTGGGTGTTAGGACTTCAGCATATGAATTTTGAGGGGGTACAATGCAGCCCATAACACCTAGTGTCCCCTCCTCCCTCCACTATAGATCAGAGTGAGGCAGCTTTCTCTGCAGACATGGGGGGTGTTCTGGAAAATGGGTGCAGGCACCTGCTGGCATGTTCATTTGCCTGTGATGGTTGAGGCACCTTGGGGCGCTCGCCCAGGGCATCAGTATACGCGGCTGGAGCTGTGCACAGAATGGAAGGTGAGAGGCGTGTGCAGAGGGGGGATGTGCGTAGGTCATGTTTACATGGGTCTGTCCCAGGTCTGTGCCTGTAACTTGGGGTTTGTAGGTGATAGAGAGAGGGGAGCAACAATGCAGTGAACACACAGGACGTGTGTGCTGCTTGCCAAGTGAAACTTGGCTTTTGGGGACAAAATCGTTTTATATTCTGGACTCCTGTCTCACAGCAGAGCCCTCCCTGATCTATCTGAATTACAGATTAACTGGCACTGAAGGGACGGCAGAATCCATTTAAATGAATAGCTTTCTAATTTATTAAAGGGCTTATTTATGCTGCTGCTATCAGGTGCTCATCAAATTCTTGGAGTGGCACCGGCCCCTCTTCTGCCCTGTGACCCATTGCTGCTGGAATATGTTATCTTTTCCAGGAGAGCTCTAATGGACCTCAGATAGAGGGCTGTGTGTGGGTGAAATAGAGGGCCCACACACCTTCTGCAGGCTTGCTGCGTCTCCTGTGGATTAGCAATTAGCTTGCTGCTCATGGTGGATGTCTGAGTTGTTGGGAAGACGCCAGAGTCCCACGTTTCTCTCTACTGGCTCAGAGGAGAATGAAGGGGGACACTTCACTGACACCCAGACCCTCTGCTTATCATCATCACGTGTGAGATGGCATTGAGGTTTCCAGAATCTGACATGTGGCTCTTGAGTTGCTCTCCTGAACGTGACCCCACTTCACTTTCCTAGCCATGTGGGTTTGGTCAGGTCAGAGGAGGGTAGAGTAGTTGGAGATGGTTGTGTCTGAATATGCAGGGGGCCTTCTGCTGGGTTAGCTGGCAATTTCTTTTCTCAGGAGTGAGCAGTGGGCTGTGCTGGAGAGTAATGGTGCTGAGGTTGCTTGGGGGCAGGATTTAGGGAAGAGAGGTAGAAAATGGCAATGTGAGGAGTCATGCAGGAAAAGAGAGGCTCAAAGACAGAACTTTCCCTGTTTGATCTAAGATTTTCACTAACCTTTGACCTTTGGAAGAAAGATATTCAGTTTCACTTACGATAATAATATAGTGAATGCCAAACACTTTCCATATATTAATTCATTTATCCCTGACAACAACGCTGTGGGTTCGGTTGTCTTATCATTACCATTTTATAGATGAAAAAACTGAGAGAGACGTTAAGTAAGCTCCCCATGGGCACTCAGCTAGGAAATGGAGAAACTGGGATTTGAACCCAAGATCTATCTGATGTTCTTGTGCTTACCTGCTGTGCAGGACACTCAAGCTTTCCCCTTTACCCAGAGCAACCTGAGTTCCTGCAAACCTACTCCTGACCCTGTCCGAGTCCAAGGCCCTGGGCTGTGCTCTCTGCCATCTGCTTCACTTTCCACTTGCCAGGGAGAGGGATGGGCTTGGAGACTGTGGGAGATCTCACCCAGGCAGAGAGAGCTTTGCCACCCCCTGGCTTCTGGGGTCTGAGCATCTGCTCGGCTGTTCGTCACCGGCCCCTCCTTATCTACTGCAGGTGATTCACTGTGTCAGTGGTGTGTCAGCCCCACGCTGGCAGCAGGCTTCACCCGGCACATCATCAGAGGCAGAGGAAGAGCAAGACAGAAGAGGTCAATCCTCTCCCAGAAAGACAGTGGGAGTCATTTTGAGTGGGCTGGAGAAAGGGCTGGGCAGTAGCTCAAAGCTGTCACATGAGGGAGCTTGGGGGCAGCCTGGCTTGCTGGGAGGTGGGAGTCAGGGCTGCCTCGGCATCTCACAGCTCAGTGCTGGAGGATGGACCCTCCTTCCCAGGTGCTCTCCTGAGGTTGTAGTTGACAGCAGCACAGAAGCACCTCCACCTTCCCTTGAGGGTCACCAGGAGCTTCCTGTTCCTCTACCTTCCAGGACTGGCCAAGGAACTCAAATAACTGCCCTTGGTCATGACACGTTTCTTTCTGCTCCTGATACCACCATCGCTCAAGTGATGGTGGTAATCAGAAGAGTCTTGTCCCTACCCTAAGCCTGTCAGCCAGAAAGGGAACGCTGTGTGCCCTCTGTTGAGGCATCACAATGGGAAGACACCAGGAGTGTGGCAGAAGGCATTTGCCACACACTCTTGTAATTAGAGGTTTTCTAAACATGAGGAAGCACATGAAGGTTTTGTGGAAGTCGGTGACGAGTGAGCTACACATTTTTCTGAAAACACTCTCTCTTTGTCATATTTGAAATTTGTGTGAGATTATTTTAATTCCTGAAACAAGTTTCTTCCAGCTCCAAATTATGATCTTGTTGTCAAGGTGAAGTGGTGTATTTGTTCCCAAGCGGAACCAAGGCCCTGAGGCAGATGATAAACTATGTAAGGATTGCCAACTGTAGGTAGAATGTTTACCATATTTATTTTTCTAAATTTGGACCGTGGATTAAAAAAAATAGAGAAATTTTATCATTTCCCTTCATCTCCAACCTTATGACCTAAAAATTTACTTATTATTAATATTTAAGAGCTATCATTCTGTATGAATAATTGGCTATAAAAAGACATATTTGCTCTATTTCCATTTTATACACATATTTCTTCAACTCTCTACCACATGATCGAGGTTGCACATTAAAAATACATGTATATGAAAAAAGTCTGCTTCCACTGCCTCCTCCATCTCGTCTTCACTGATTTGTTCAGGTGACAGCTCTAGGGCACATGCACTGGTGGAACCCCGGGGCTGCCACTTTCTTTTTTTGTCTCGTCTGCCTGCTTTCTTTCCAGTTTGACCGCAAGCCTTGCCTTAACCTACATTCGACACCATTCTGCCACTGGGGCACTTTTTTTTGCCAGCTGCAGGCTTCTCGCAGTTTGGTTGGCTCATTTCAGTGATGATGGGGAGATAAGCTGGGAGCCCCTTTCAATCCTGTCCTCCTTTCCTTATCAAGGCAGCCTGAATGTGTGAAGTCTGTTCCAGCTGCTAGGAAGGGAGAACGTTGGTTTTGGATTTAGCACTTTGTGACTGCCCCATTTAATGCCTTGCTCCCCATCCTGAGTATTTTGCAGCATGGAATCAAAGTGGGGTGTGGCCATAGCATGGGGACGTGAAGTCTGAAACCCTGGGTTATCATATTGGCTGGTTGATTGAGCGATCTTGGGCAATTCACTGGGTCTTAGTTTTGTCACTGGTTGGAAGGGCAGGACGTTACCTGCCTTACCTGTGTCAGAGGGTAATCAGGAGAGGGAAGCAAATGAGTTGGTAAATTGTGAAAGTGCTTGGAATCATAAAGGGCTGTGCAAATGTAAGGAGATACCGTGATGATGAAGATTATAATGATGATGATGATGATGTTTGCAAGGGTCATTGGTTTAATATATCTTATATTTCCAGGAAATATGTTATTTGGTTGTTCTCATAAAAGTGCATTATTAGAATCTAAACTTGAGCCCAGTCCCAAAACTAGGAAGTGCTTTGTCTCCTAGAAGTGCCACTGATTCACAGTGGCATTTGTTGGATGTGGTCAAGACGCCACATGCCCCATCTGCCTACTGCTCCCACTTTAATTTTTTAAGTGGCACAGATCTCCTCTAATCTCTTTCCTATAGAGAGATGGGGAGGGCTGAAAAGGATGTTGGCAAAGAGCTTTGAATTCCTAGGCTCTGGAGCTTTACCATGGGGGCTGGGATTTGCATTCATAGCCAGAATCTAAGCTCGCAGGATGCACTACACCCTCAGATAAGACTTACTCCTTCCCCTACCCTCTGCCACCTCATGGCTTCGTAAAGCCTAGAGAATGTTCTGGCTCTAAGGTTAGACACATATGTGTTGAAATCCAAGCTCTGTTAATTTCCACCTGCCTGACCTTGGGCAAGGGACTACATTTCTCTGAGCCTCGGTTTCCTCATCTGCAAAATGGTGATATTAATAGTACTTACCTTATAGAATTGTGAGAATCCAGTGGGGCAAAAATGCATGCAAAGAGCACAACTCCTGGAACATACTAAGTGCTGCTATATTTTCAGAAGCTAGGGGCAGCGGCTCTATGAATCCTACTGACTCAGGAAGAGGTGGAGCCCCAGGAGCATTCTGACTTGATCCTTGGGGTTGCCACCATAATGTCAGCTACCAAGTACTTTGCAGAAACTCTAGAACTGAAATATGAGGTGCCATGCTATTTTGCAGTATTCATTCATTCAGTCGTTCATTTATTCTAACCATACTGGATGCCTGCCGATGTACTGCTGATTTTGCAGGATATCGACATGACTCTAACATGCTCCTGCTCTGGAGGGACCTGCGAAGGTAGGGTACCTAAGACCCCATAACTAGCTGCAGGGCAAGGTGGACTGTGTGCCATGCTGGGCGATGGGATTGGAGGCAAGGAAGGAGGGGTCACTTCCAGCTGGGGCAGGGGGTGGGTGAATATGGCGGGGCACTCAGACCTGAGTTCATAGAGGAAGAGGCTGTGAGCTGGATCAGTAGGTTATACAGAACGCCATGCCTGGCTTAAATTAAGTTCTCAACAAATGGTAGCTATTCATGTTATTACTTAACGCTTTGCTCACAATGGGCATTCAGTACATTTTTTGAATTGACTGACTGCCTAACTGGCAGTACAAACAAATGAGGCAGGTTTTGTTATTCCCATTTCTTTTTGCCCAGAAAGGCCTCCGGCTTGTACATAACTGGTGCTGCATCAGTCATGGGGGTGGGGCCCGCGATATTACCACGAGTTTAATTCTCAGCCTTTGTTTCCCCTCCGACACGCAGCAGGGCACGTTCCGTCTACCTTGGCGTCTATCCTTCCTTCCGCCAACTTCCTGTAGTGTCCAGTTAAACAATCACTGCCTTTTTGCAGAACTCAATCTGCAGGGAAGAGAACTCACAGCAAATTGCCGAAGGACATGAAATTCCAACTCTTAGCAGTTCCCTTAATCACAGCATTTCATCTTCACAAGGCATTCATACACATATCCAAACTTAATAACTCTATTAATAATGGCTAACATTTATTTAGCCCCTACTGTGTGCTAGGCACTGTGCTAAGTATGTTCCAGACATTTCTTCATTTAGATCTCACAACAATCTTAGAATCTTGTAAATTAGGTGCTGTTATTTTTCCCATTATTCAGATGGAGAAACTGAAGCCCAGGAGAGGACAGCTGAGGTCCGAAGAGCCTGGATTTGAACTTGGAGATTCTCCCATCATAGCCCTTCCCTTTAACCGAAGTACCTTATGGCCTTACTGTATGTTGGGGGTCAGATCCATGGTAGCTTGCTCTTGTTGAACTCAGGGTGAACTGCAGGCATCTACGGTTGCAGGTTTCAAGGACTGTTCCTGAAAAGTACCCTTTACAAGGACCTTGTGTATCAGTCCCAGGAAGCTGCTCAAGGCCCCCACAGCTTAACATTTCTGCTGATTACCAGGTCTGAGGTCTCCTGCCTCGTCTACCTCATGGAGCACCCATAGGCTGACTGTGGGCCAGGCCCTTTGAGCCCACTGGATCCTATAACCCTCACGACCACCCTATATATAAAATTAGCTTCTGTGACTATCTGTCCCCCTTACGCTGCTGTGTGTCTCTTATTACTACTTGACACCTATTTATTGGTTTACTTATCCGTAGTCTGTTGCCTCCCCCTGGAATGTTAACTCCACAAGACAGGGGCTTTGTTCTGTTCACTGTTGTATTCCCAGTTCCTAGAACGGCACCTGGCACATAGTAGAGTCTTAATAAATGTTTGTTGAATTTGATGAATGGACAATCTAGGAGGAAGGCTTATAACTTAGTTTTCTAATGAGAAAACCAGAGCTCAGAGAAGTTAAGCAACTTATCTAAAGTCACACAGCTAATGAGGCCCCTATACTTATCAGCTGATGCCCCTTGGGCCCAAAGTCTGTTTTTAATTTTCAGCTCCTTGGTCAAATACCTGGGGTCTGACAAGCTGTTCCATGGGTGAGTGCTTCTGTTGCTGTGACACCTTGGTTGTGATGTCTGCTGGCAACTTTCTGCACATATACAGTCATGTACCCATAATGATGTTTCGGTCAACGATGGACCACATGTACGACGGTGGTCCCATAAAATTGGTACCATACAGCCTAGGTGTGTAGTGGGCTCTACCATCTAGGTTTTTGTAAGTACACTCTATGACGCTCTAACACAGCAAAATCGCCTAATGACACATTTCTCAGAACTTACCCCCATCGTTAAGCGACACAAGACTATATTCCCCTCCCTACCACCCCCACCCCTGGCCCTATAACCCAAAGACTTTTCACTTTCCTATCTCATTCGTCATTGATTTATTAGCATAAGTCATTTTTAGCTCACTATTATAATCAATCTATTAATTCCTAGTGATTACAATCAGCATTAATTATGTATAACCTCACAGTATCATAATGCATGGCTGGAGGGGAGACTCAGCTTTTGGACATGGTGGCCCCTGAGACCTCTGGCAGCAGAAGTCCGGATGCCCTTTCAAAAGATGCCCATGGGCTTTAATATATTGGGGCTACAGCAGTAGCGAGCCTGCCCAAAGACTAGAGAAGTGGCTTTTAAGTCCAACAGATGTGGGTTCAAATTGACCTTTCCACTTTCCAGCCATGTATGCTCGACCCTCTGAACCACAGTCTCCTATTTTCGCCATGTCATGGAGAGATTAAGAGATGGCATCCATGCTTATTTCTCCTCCAGCCTCTCTGCAGAACATGATGTGGGGTGAGGGATCCCTGTGTCAAGGGCTGTGTGTTTCCTGTCCTGTTCTTTTAGCTATTTCAGGTGAACACCTGGAAATACTACATCACTTTGCACTTTCCTTTATGTATGGAAATTAGGGAACTATGTCCATCTAGCATAGTTGACAGCACTGCCCTTTATAATTTATTGAGTCCCTACTAAATTCCTGGATAGGTGAAGATTCAGGCTTAAGTCCATGGAAGCCAAGAAGAGTTAGCCAATCAGTCAATTCAGGTCCTCTTTTCTACCTCTAACAAAGCTCATTTCTTATTTGCATCATTAAGTACTCTTTCTTTGATCAGAGATGAGAAGCACTGGTTAATTCTGATTCCTAGCATAGAATGGGAGACTTTCAGAAATGCAAACGCTGCCATTAGTGGCCATATTAAAACAAGAGGCTCTCAAGTTGAGAATTAGTGTGGGGTTAAAAATATCAACAGCAAAGTTCTTGAGTTAGCTAACTGCCATTTGTGTTTTTTTGTTTTTACTTTATTAGTATTATTATTAACATTTACGAGCACTTATGCCATGCCAAGTGGTTTACATAAATATTTGATTTAACCCTCATGATAGCCTGATGAGGAAGTTCCTATTATGAACCCCACTTTATAGATGAGGAAACGAATATGTAGAGAGATTAAGTGACCTGACTGAGGTCATAGTAGTTAGAGCAGTGGGAGTATGCTTGTGACTTAGACATTGTGATCATCGTGATGAGCGCTGTTGTCTTTTCTCAGTCAAGAGGAATAAAAAGATGGGGTCAGAACCTGCCCCTCCCCTTTTCTAAAGCCTTATCCTTGGGCTGCAGAGAATGAGAATCAATAGACTGAGACAAGAGAAGTGACAGGAAACCTTGGTCTTCAGAAGTGCTGCAGGAGTTTAGAGAAGGAAGGGAATGGTGGGCAAGTCGAATGGGGAGAAAGAGGAGGGAGAGGCTGCTTCAGGAAAGACTTGAAGGCAGTGGTGCGAATTGAGCTGGTTCCTGGAAGTGCAGCGTTGATGGGTGGGCTGGAGCACAGTTGTGACAGGGATAGACAGATTGTGGGTTTGGGGAATAACAAAAACAGTATTTTTACTAATTAATAGTAGGAGTTGTGGTTGGTACATAATTAGATAATGGAGGTTTTTGAGTGTCAAGACTAAATTGTACATTTATGAATCAGGACACACCTAAATAAAATTAGAGAGTGAATTTGATGGGAATTCTGCAAGAGACCCAAGGATAATGTCAAATATGCTCTCTTACTCTTCATATTGTTGTTTAGTTTTTCTTAAAATTATAGTTTGTGGCAGACAGTATGTTATGGGATGAGTACTGGTCTTGGCATGAGATGGTCTTGGATTTGAATTCCAGCTTCACCATTTATCCGCTGAGGGACTATGGACAGATTAATGAAATAGTTCTGAGCCTCCGTTTTTTTGTCTAAAAACGGAGATAATCATTGTAAGATTGTAAGGGTTAAATGAAACAATATTTATAAGTTGCTTGGCACAATTCGTGGCCATAGTAGACATTCATCCAACAGTAGTTTGATTAAGTGAGAAAATACAGGATAGCACAGCCCAGTGCCTGGAGTATAGAGGATTCTCCATAGATAACACCTGTTCATTTGCATGTGCGTGTGTTATGCATCCACGTATATATGTAGTATCTATGGATCACTCAGTCTACGTAGTAAAACCTTGAAAAGACACATGATTCATGTCTGAGGTTGAAAACATTCCACATATAGACCCTCTGTGAACCCAGATCAAGATGGGAATGATACCTGTGCTTATTGGAAGTCAACCATTTTTTAAACAAATGCCACTTGTTAGCTTAAGGATTATAATGTGGTGACTTTGAGAAGCATCTTGTTTGGGACCATTGAGTTCCTCCCACCTGTGAAAGTCATTTTCTCTGTGTGGGCTGTGACACACACCTTTGAATTCATACCAACAATAGGGAAGGACAATGAACAAATACCCAGATATTACATTGATGCTTCCTTTACTTCTCTTTAGAAGTTCTCCTGTTTATATTCATAGTGCTTAATTGCATTTTTAAAAAATTCTGCTGGTAGGGGCCCGCCCCGTGGCTTAGTGGTTAAAAGCGTGCGCTCTGCTACTGGTGGCCCGGGTTCAGATCCTGGGCGCGTACTGACGCACCGCTTGTCAGGCCATGCTGAGGTGGCGTCCCACATACAGCAACTAGCAGGATGTGCAACTATGACATACAACTATCTACTGGGGTTTTGGGGAGAAAAAGGGGAAGAAAAAGGAGGAGGATTGGCAATAAATGTTAGCTCAGGGCCAGTCTTCCTCAGCAAAAAGAGGAGGATTGGCATGGATGTTTTCTCAGGGCTGATCTTCCTCACCAAAAAAAAAAAAATTCTGCTAGTAAATTGTTGATATAATGAAGACCTCCTATCTTCCAAGAAGAAACTATTATGTGAAAATAGTTGATAATCTATTAAAGCTTTCCCAATAGGTATGTTTCCAAACCGTTGAAAGTGAAGTATGTCACATTTGAGTCTATGAGCATGACGAGAAGAACAATACCATGTGTATGCCTAACAAATTTCTTTACTGCTTTCCTACAGCTTTCTCTAGCAATTCCAGAGATGCTTAATCATTGATTCTGAACCATCTTTGATTAGTGGGAACTTCTAACACCTCAAGCTTCTCTGTCCCCAACCTCTCTTTCAATTGGTTAATGATCTTAAAATACCCTCAGCTTCACTACTGTGCCTTTTACTGTGCCTTTAAATGGCCTACTATTTAAAGGCACCTTGGGAGGCATTCCTTGATTCACATATTTGCATATTAGGCCAATGTTCTCAGTGTGTTTGGGAAGTCAGCAGTTCCAGATCATATTAACAACAGCCTCTTGGCCAGGGTTGACATTACCCAGCTAAGGCTTGCTACATACTGATCTTTTCCATATATCATTTTGCTTTGCCTGACTGCTTAAGTCAATGTCAAGATCAATTAATATTGGTGTTAGCGAACCCCATAAACACACACATGTTCTGAAATGGACACTTTAAAACAGGATGAATTTTAAATTCCATTATGAAACACTGTGAGGTTTTTAACAGAATGCTAACAAACAATATTGTTAAGCAATTAAAAAATAATAGAGCAGACCTGCTTAAATAGCTGTAACCTCACAGGCTCAAAATTACGCCCGCTGCCCTGGGAATGTAAACTCATGAGAACTAGGGGAAAGAAACTGTTGAGCTAGAGAATTTAACACAGTCTAGGCACACCATAGAAGTAGTGTGAGCATCACTTTCATGCTCCTTGCATGTGGTGCACTTCTTAGCAGGAGATAAGACTTACTTTTCTCTCTCTTCAGTCCCACCATCCGCTACATCCTCAGCTCCAGAGTTGCTTGTGTGCATCTTCTATCAAGCACAGAAGAAAAGCAATTTCTACACATCTTGCCAGGTCTTAATAATCCTCTGATCCCTCGGTTGCCCTTGGCACTGTTGGCATTTCATTTCCTCACAGTGTTGCAGGGCAGCAGGAGGTTATGGTTGACCTTACATGAGGCATTTGAAGCCCCAAAGAAATAACGTGACTGGTTCCTGATTGCACACAGCTGTATTCACAGTGACGATGCAGTAAGAACCTGGACTAGAACTCAGAACTCTCGTGGCATCCATCTGTTGCTCTTGCCTTCCATGACAAATGTCCTCTCCTGCTAGGATGGTTTGACTTTTACAACATCTTGATTTCCATTTTAATAATCCCAAGCCTTCCCTCGACTCTGCAAAGGAATTAAATTTAAATACGTAGCCTACATTTTATCTTGACATTTTCTTTAGAAGGCAGGAAAAAGAAAAAGGAAAAAGGGGCCAGATATTCAGTCTTCCCTTCACGAGAGCAAAATCCTTCTTTTGTTAGAACTCTTCATTCAGATCCTCTTGGGAGAGGTGTAGGGCCAAGGGCTGCTTTGCTAGCCTCTAGGCTCTCTAGTTACCCCTGGAGACACCAGGAAAACTCTGTATGCAGTATTCCAAATCTCTGTGGGGAACGTACCCATGTCAGCATTAAGCGATATGGCTTAAAGATAGTCTTGTCAGTCTAATTGATCTTGAGTCATTGCCATTCCTGTCAGAGCTGTCTGTCCCCTTACCCATAATCCTCATCACTTTGATAGCCCGTCAGGAATATGGGACTTGGCCCAGCCTTGCCTTCATCCAATAACATTATGAAATTGATACTGACACTTCCATTGGCACTAATTTCTCTAAGAGATTGGAGCCAGAGGACAAGTGGTTTAGCTTCATGGCAGTTAAGCTTTCCAAGTAGATCAAGACGGCCTAAGATTGATTGACCTGCACCCTGAGGAAGGGGTTGGGGGGGAGAGAAGGGAACAGAGGGAGAAGGGAATGGAAAATCAATGGCTGCATCATCATCAAGTGATATTTATTCACTACCAAAGAAGGACAAAGTCTTATATGGATATTCTGAAGATACATGCCAGGCCCCTCCAAAGACTGCTTCAAAGGGAGTTTAGAAAATTAGGAGGGAAGCATGTTGGCTAGAATGATTCACTGCCTTACCTGTGACACTGCCCTCTAGTGTCTGGAGTCCAAAACAGCAATTGATCCTACCCATGACCGTCTTTTCTCCACCCTCCACTCCCACACACAGGAGGCCTAAGTTACTTTTCATTAGGGTGACTATACCATTTATCATTCAAACCAAAGGGGACACTATTAATCATTATACTGGAACAGTAAGTATAAACAAGGACTGTCCTGGGAAAATCAGGATGCTCGGTCACCCTCCTTTTAAAAATAAAGAACTAAGCATATCTGAACTGAATGAAGAGATACTCTTTCTTTGCTAAGGTAATTCCTTACCTGAGGTTTATGGATTCGTGAAGAAACAGGGTTTTGATGAGGAGGTCCCATAAAAGTGAGAAGTTTTTATGAATTGGTAGGTTTAATAATATTGCCTGATCTGGAAGTCAGTACAAGAATAACACCTTAAAAGTGGTTGCAGGAAGTCACAAAGTTGAAGAAGAATGTGAGTTTTCAGATTATATGGTTAGATCTCTGGACTTTTTCCTTTGTACCAATGTGGTCCATGTGTCTATTTTTAGAAAAATAGATGGCTAACTCATTACTACTAGAATCTCCTCCCACCCCATCCACCTTACCACCCCTTTTTGGGGTATTTGGTTTGAGTATTCAATATTTTTGATGTATTATACATAAGTATATTATATACATTGCCCATGGAAATATTTTATCTAGTGGTGGAGAAGAGGTGAAATTGTAAAGAAACACAGATCAGTAAGTCTCCTTACATACCTGTGTAACGAGCGATAAACCAGTGTTACTTTATGTATGAGTTCATACGTGTTCTTGCTCAGGAGCACATCTGAGTGAGCATACATGGAATTTCTGGCACATTTATGAGGGTCTGGTGGGGAGCATGCATGTGACATCATTGCCTTGGTCTGTGTGACCAAAGGGACTCCTTAGAGAGCATGGCACTGTGAGTGCTGGCTTGGCCAGTGGAGCCCCTGCAGGGGGCTGGGGGGCAGGTGTGTAAACAGGAGCAGGTACTACAGTATATAAAGTGTGCCATACAAGGGAAGAGATCACAGAGCTGATATGGTGTTATTTTGATTGATTTTGGTGTTATATTTATACCTTCACATGCTGGAAATCAGTTGACCCGCTTCATCTACCCCACTTCCTGCTGCAGCGCTGTTGGAATGAAATGCTTATATCATTTTTACAATGTGTCTGTGAAAGTGATGAGTGAGCCAAGAGATTAATAGGGGCTCCTTTGGCCCTTGCCCAACTGCTACCCAGGTGTGCGGGGAGAAGAGGCCGCAGCCAAGGTTTAAGGTGCCTTCGAGGTGACAGCCACTGTGTCAGTGGAGATAGGCTCTGTGGTATGGGATGGAAAGTGAGTCCTCTGGGGTGGGGCAAGGACTGTTTGCAGGGATGAAGGGTGATGGGCCTCAATGCCAGAGTGTTTGCTGGGCTGGAGGTCCTTCTCAGCTGCCTTCCTCTCTCTCCTACCCTGGCTCAGTATCTCCCATGTGCCCCCCGCTACCCTGGGCACACCAGTAATGTGGTTCTCATCACATGTGCCATCTCTCTGGGTTTATTGTGTGTTCTGCCTGTAGACGTGGGGGGCCTCTTCATGAGTTGAGGGGTGTCTTCTTCTTCTCTCTGTCTAGTACCTAGCTCCGGTCCTGGCCCACGTGGTGAGCACATGGGTGAGAAGGGCCAATTTGGAAGGTGTGGCGTGAATCGAGAACTAAAATATTAGGTCACTCTTGAGGATTCTGAAATGGGCTTAGTGCTACAGTTCTGGAAGGTGGCCCCTGGAAGGTTAACTGCCTGTTGGGTGCATTCCCAACTCACCCCAGAGAACTGAGGTTTCTCCAGTTTTATCACCATCCTGATTATGCCATTTCATCCCTTATGCCTGTGATTGCCATTCAGGCCTGGTGCTGAGAGTAAGACAGATGGGAGACTTGGTGTTGTGGGCTGAATTGTGTCCTGCAAAAAGATATGTTGAAGTCTTAACCCCTGGTTCCTTATTTGGAAATAGACTCTTTGCAGATATAATTAAGATGTATGTTAAGATGAGGTGATACCGGAGGAGGGTGGCCCTTAATCCGATTTGACTGGTGGCCATATAAAAAGAGGAGAAGAGACACAGAGACAGACACATGCAGAGAGGAGAAGGCCATGTGACGACAAAGGAGTGATGCTACTAGGAACCAAGGAATGCCCAAGGCCTGCCAACCACCACCAGAAGCCAGGAAGAGGCAAGGAAGCATTCTACCCAGAGTCTTAGAGGAAGCATGGCCATGCTGACACCTTGATCTCTGATTCTAGCCTCCAGAACTGTCAGAGAATAAATTTCTGTTGTTTTAAGCCACCCAGTTGGTGGTATGTTGTGACAGCAGCCCTAGGAAACTAATAAACTTAGGGAGGCAATGCTTATCGATGTCTGGGATGGCACTTGGACGACATGTATTTTCTAATTTCCTGCTGTATTAAAGGTATTTTACTAGGGCCTCAAAGAAATTCAGAGATATACAGGATAGAGTCCTCATAAATCCCTTTAGGGATTTATGGTCTAGAGACTTCAGGACCAGCTGAGAAGCTTGAGTTGGGATGAGCAAGGAAATGGGTCAGTGTTGACCCCAAGACAATCTAACAACAGGACAGGTTCAGATGTAGGGGTCACAGATAGATGTGACTTCCTCATAGTTTTCTAAGGACACAGTGTTTCTGATGAAAATCATAATACAGGCTAATGGCATAACTAAGTTCCAAAGTAAAATTTCATAGGACCACACGGTGACTTGTCCATGGAGATATCCTTGCTATGGATGCAGGCTGGAAGGCTCCTATTATGGCACCCTGAGACCTGGATGTACAGTCTTGTTGGAGGCAGCACTGTGCCTTGACAGATAGCTGGGGCTGGAGATGTGCCAACAAAGGTGGGCAGGTGCCAAGGCCTGCTCCAGCAAGCAGTAGGTGAGAGGCCACAGAAAGGCCAGGAAGCCCCTGCACAGCCCATCACCTCTGCAAGGGCAGGGCCTGAGGTCCCTCAGTGAGAAGATGCATGGTTCAGGGCATGTACAGCCCTCAGCAGATGTATGTTCAGGCCTGTTGAACTCTCTGGGCACCAAGAGAGAGCCCTGGTTCCTCGTCTGGAGACCAGAGAGAAACCTGGCATGTCTTGTCAGCTCTCTGGTCTCTTCCAGGGGCAGTCACAAGGATCTGTGTCCTGTAGGATAGTTTTGCTGGACATTCATGGGGCTGACTCTGGCCTTGCGTTGCCTTTTTCGATGCACACTTTCCCTTGTCTGGGTTTATTATGCTCCTCTTTCAGGTGTGTTGACCCTGCAGTTTGTAAGTGTTCTTTGGAAGTTTCTAATCCTAGGTAAGAGATTCCCAGCCAAACTCGTGAAATCTCCAAACAACTTCCACAAAGACCCATTTGATGGGGAGTCCTGGCAGCTCCCAGAGATGCCATTTTGGATCTTAGTCCCAGATGGAGAATTGAGATCCGTGGCCACCCTCTGCTTTTCTAGAGGAAGTAAGTTTGATGTGAGCTCAAAAGAGCACTGGATCGAGAGTCAGAAGAGCCGGGTTCAAGTCACAGCTTTCCCCTGACTGCATGGTAGGTCACCTTAACAACTCTGAGCCTCAGTTTCCTCATCTGTGAAGTGGGCAACGTGGTCCCTATCTTGCATATTTCATTGGGTTGCTCTGGTGATTAAGTGAATTCACGGATAAGAAAGCACCATGTAAGCAATGATGTGTCATACAGATCTGAGGGCTTCCATTGCTGTTAGATTATGGATTTTAATGCAACAAATCATGGGATCCCCCATTCATTTTTTTAAAATTGAGATATAATTGACATATAACATTATATTAGTTTCAGGTATACAGTATAATGATTTGGTATTTGTATGCATTGTGAAGTGATCACCACAGTAAGTCTAGTTAACATCTGTCGTGGGTCCCCCATTCTAAAAGGCTCTGTGGTCTGTGACTGTCATTGCTCTCCCTCCTTGAAGCTCCTAGGAAGCCTCATACCTTCCCAGTGAGTGTTTTCTAATAACGAGAAAAATATCTTTTTGTCTGACATAAGGTGGTGGGCTCTGTGCCCAGGCCAGGGGAGAGCTGGGTGTGAACACTCCGGACTCTCAGGGTTTGAGAATGAGTTTACAACCTCAGAATGGCCAGGAGGAAGCCACTGGACTTTCATGGTTTCTCTCCAACTATAACTTCAGGCCTCATTTCAGCATCTTAGGTTTAGGGCCATTGTGGTTCAGAAGTGTTTTCCTTCTGGACCTCACTGATTTGAGGCCATGTGATCATGTACAGGTAGGTACAGGTAGGAGAGTGATTGAGAATATGGACTCGGGAGTCCTACAGCTCCAGCAAGAATCGCAGTGCTGTCACTAGCTGTGTGACCTTGGACAGACTGCTTAACTGCTCTGACTCTGATTACAGAACCCACCTCACTGAGCCACTGTGAGCACTGAATGAGATCATATGTGCACGAAGCCCAGACAGTGCGTGGCGGTCAGCAAGTGCTCAGCAGACATTGATTATTTTTATGGTGTTTTGTTTGAGTATCTAAAGCCATCACTCTGGAGAAAGAAGCTGGGTTTTCTGCTGGTGGTAATGTGCCATAGCTTCACTCCATGTGTACTTGGCAACACCATGAAAAGTGTTTCCTCCAGACGTACCTTGGATAAGCTATTGCCTGGAAAGCAGTGTGTGAGACCCAGGCAACTGTAGGAAGCTTTTCTAATTGGGAACCCTCCTATCAGCCAGTGCCCCTAAGACCCTGAGTTTCTCCTGAAAAGAATTTTCTTCTGCTTAGCATCAGTTGTCTCTATCTCTTCTAACTAGTCATGGCTCACTTTAATTTAAAGAACCTCACACTGAAACCATCTACAGGTCAACCAAAGAGGTTTTAGAGTTTCCCATTTGTGAACTAGGTCAAATCAGAGGCATTGGGCTTAGCCCACAGGACTTTGGGCTCTCATTCTCTTGGTCGTAGTGCTGAAATCAGATTATTCAGATTATGCAATATAGTTTAGTTAGTGAGAAAAGTGACATGAGTGAGTGGGTGAAGGGCATGGAGACATCAGTGATTCAACATGGCAGCACCTAGCACAGCACGCTCTACTGCATGTAGTGTTTCCTTCTATTTGCCAAAAGTCCCCAAAAGGTTGGGGGAAAAGCTGTGGATAATTCTTTAGAGGAGATAAATGCCTCTATTTGGGGGTAACACTGACTAGTGACAGTACAGTGGCTAAAGCTGAATTTAGAAATGTTGAAACTTAACTACAATTTTTTTATGGGACCTTAGACAAAAACACCAGCGTTTTGTACTCCAGTTGTCTTAAATATGCAATTGGAAGGTAATTACTCTCTTCCTGTTTATGCCTGGAATGTTCTGAAATACCGTTTGTATAAAGAGTCTTCGGAGAAAACTGATAACATTTGCCTTCCCTCTAGCTGCATATTTCTACATTCTCAGGCCCCTTGCTGTCTGCCATTCTTCTGCCCATGAACTCCTTCACAGGCATTGCCCCTTCCAGCTACAAACTGGTGCACAGACTGTGGGTCTAAAGTTTGCTGGAAATGTCATGAGCTCCACTCCTAAATGAAGCCAGTTCTCTTACAAATGAGTCTTATGGGAATAAAGATTGGGAGTGGGAAGGAGACTGTGACTGACCCCATCTAACTCATCCCAGTGTCAGAAAAACAATGCTGGGGGTTAGGCAGCATGGTGCAGTGAAATGAGCCCGAACTTGGAAGTCAGATAGACGTGGGTCTGTCTACCACTTATTAACTGTGTGACCTTGAGCAAATTATGAAACCTTGAGCTTCAATTTTCTCGACTGCATTACTGGGATAACAGGATCTACCCCCAGGCTTGTTGTGATGATTAACTGAGATAAGGAAAACCAAGTGTTCAGAGCGCCGTCCTGCCTCCCCTTTCCTTAAATGTGTTCTCCGGCTGGTTGATCAGCAGCATCATTTTCACTCACCAAGTGGTACGTCCAAGCTATGAATGCTACGAGGCACAAATAACGCCTTTGGTTCCTTAAGAGGCTGGGAGGGAATTGGAGCCTGAGAAAAAAGCTTATCTTTTGGGAAATGATTCCGGGAGAGGAGCAGAGAAGTGAGGAGGGCATGGCTTGTTGGGCAGCGTGCAGGACCTGGCGTGCCCCAGAGATCACAGTGGCAGAGTCTGTCTGGAAGCTGGAGGAAGCAGAAAGGGGAGGGAGCAGAGGAGCTGGTCCAGGAACAGAGCTGGTACCTTGTCCCCAGGTACTCTGCTGGGCACAGCCCATGTTCACTTGGCCTCTGTCCCACATCTGCCAATAAAAATTAAGAAATTGATTTTCTTTTGTTTGCCACTGAGGACGAGGCTCTTTTTATGAGACAGTAAATGGAATCCCTCTCTGAGCATGGCTGGATTTTTAATTGTGTTTGTTGTGCTTTCACTTCTTCTGTTTTATGAGTTCCTGCTCCCAGATTTGTTGATGCGGAGCTCTCGCCCACGAGGGACACGTCAATGTTTGATTTTTATCAGTAGGGAAAGGATGAGGTTTTTAAAAAATCATTTTCTTAATCCAAAGGTTGGCTTGTTTGCTTCATTCTGACACATTAAAAAAGCATGAGACCCATTCAGGTTTGTTTTCCTTTACTTCCCAAGTCAGACCCGGGTTGGGGTGGGGTGGGGGAGAGTTTTTTTTCAACAATAGAGGTCATGGTCTGGCTCTCTGTGGAACTAGATTAGTTTAGATTAGAGCTCAATTTTGGGACAGAGAGTTGGGAGGAGGCATTTTAAGATGAATTACATCATTGAGGATGATAAGCACATCTTTTGCATAAGGCACTTTTGTAAAGATTTGTTGAAGACGGTGTGAAGCATACACAGCGTCTGAAGGAAAGGATTGAAGTAACATTGTTAAATGTGAGATGGCTTCATTCCTGTATTCGTCAGCATGAACTAGGTTATGCTGTGATAACAAACAGCACCCTGCTAATCTCAATGACTTAAGACAACAAAGCTGTATTTCTCACGAAGGCTGCATGTGCCCAGGTGCCCTTGGCTTTATGTCAGCCTCACTCAGGGACTGAGGTTGACTAGGGCTCTGCTTCATGCTTCCACAATTGCCAAGGCAAGAAAAAGAGAATGTGGCAGTTCATACACGGGATCTTACAGCTTCCATGTGGAAGTGATGCATATCCCTTCTACTTTACTTCTCCTTAGCCAAAGGAAGTGACAAATTACTGCTTAACTTCAAGGGGTGCAGAAAACTGTGGAACTACCAGGGCCTGGAAATCCTTGGTGAACGACAGTGATAATGATCACGGTTCCTAAGAGGGTTTTCTGAATTGGTAGATAAGCTTGTCCTCCCCTTGGAAGGAAGTACAGGGATAAATGAAGGAATGTAGAAATGGATGAATTCTGGCCCCAGGATTTTACAACTTAGCCATAAATGTAAGCCTTGACTGCCCAAAGTTATCTTATATGAGTTGGTTCAGCCTTGAACATATTTGGTGATCTGTGCCTAGCTGCCTTGATTCAGATGTCTCAGCTTCTTTATATGGCCTCATGTATTCACACTGAATTCTGTTCGTAAAAAATACTTCATGTCAGCCATACTATTGGGAAGATGGGTAGTTTGGTGGGAAGAGTAAGAACTTTGGAGACGAATAAACATAGGTTCCAATTCAGGCTCATCACTTCCTGGAGAGGTGATTTTTGGAAAACTAAACTTATTAGAGGATCAGTTTTCTAGTTGATCAAATGGGAATAACTGTATATTTTGAGCATCAGATGAGAAGAGAAAAAAATGCCCAGCAACATATCTGGCATACAGTAGGTGTTTAGTGAATGTTAGTTTATTTTTTCTCCCCTTTTCCTTTTGTTATAACCACAACCTTGGGACTCTGAGTCATTTGTTTGGAAATTGGAGAAGAACCACTTCTACAAATTGGCTGGGCAAATGCCATCGTGTTGAACCAATGACTGTATTTTCTTGGGGCCAGATTTCTGAGAATTGTTAGTACTTTGTAAGTTAGGTAGTTGGTGGAACAAAATGGGATTTAATGACAAGAGTAGGACATTGGTGAAGTGATTCTAAGGAAGTCCTTCGCCTGGTCTGAAAAGGGCAGCGAGTGTTTCTGTGTTAATGCATTACCGGGGGGCTGTTGCTTTTCCCTCCTTCATTTTGGGCAGTGCACCACTTCCCTCTCTGCTTTTGCACTAAGAACCCTGATTCCCCAGAGGCTTCTGCAGGATGCCTTGTCCCTGCAGTCCTCACAGTGACTTGCGGCCCTCAGTTCCCTTGCGATAGAACCTCCATCCACCTGGGTCAGAGCTCGCTCTACTACAGCGAAATTCCATCTCGTGGTCTCATCAGAGACCTTTGCTTTCTGGGGGAACCTGACTCCCACATTGGGATCAACCACTTATGAAAATCTAAGCTATTCCTGGCACTGCCTCCTTATTTTTTCCCATAGAAGGAGCAGAGAGGGAAAGAGACAGACTCTGGAAAGACAGTTTGGACCATCCTGCTGGGCCAGACACCTGTCGGGACCATCAAACTTTCTCTAATTATCCAACAGTTCTATTGTGATGTGGCTGGAAGAATAAAACCCACCACAGTTCTGAAGAAAAAAAAGGCGCCCTTTTGGGAAGAGAATCATGTGATGTGAGTGTCTGAGCAAACTTGTGTTCCCTCCTGGGACTCTCTCAAAAGCTCGAACTTACAGAAAGGCTATAAGCCTGATTGTCTTTCTTTTGTTTATTAGCGCTGCATAACAAAATAATTGTGTAATTAGGACTGGATTAGTGACAGCAGAGAAGCCCATCACAGGTACTAGACTGTGTGTGTGTGTGTGTTGAGAGCTTAGAAGACAGCAAGCTTGACTCCTTCTGCTAACTTGCCTTAGGGCTTGGAAAATAGAGGAGCTCCCCAGCAGATGAGATTTTCCCCCATTACTCGTCCCTTCCTTGTATCTTTTTTTTGTTTTTGTTTTTTGGAGGGGAAGATCAACCCTGAGCTAACGTCTGTTGCCAACCCTCCTCCTTTTGCTGAGGAAGATTAGCCCTGAGCTCACATCTCTGCCCATCTTCCTCCATTTTGTATATGGGACGCCACCACAGCATGGCTTGATGAGGGTGCATAGGTCGACACCCAGGATCTGAATCTGCGAACCCCGGGCCACTGAAGAAGAGTGCGCGAACTTAACTACTACGCCACTGGGCCAGCCCCCTTCCTCATATCTTAATAAATTCTTCTCTGTAGTTATTAAGATGAGAAGAATGCTTCCTCCTCAGAGGGGCCACAGGTCTGTGGGTTTTCCTGAAGCAAGTGACATGAGAACTGGCCAGATCTGGAAAGGGACACTCGTTCCTAGAGGGAATGCTAGTGCCTCTATCAGCTGTTCTCACCCTGGGGGAGTTCTGTCACCCCAACGGGTACTGAGAAATGTACTGTGTATTGGGTGAGGAGACTGGCTTTTTAAAAATACTTATTTAAAAAATTCTTGGGGCCAGTCTGGTGGTGTAGCAGTTAAGTTTGCACATTCCACCTTGGCGGCCCGGGGTTCACTGGTTTGGATCCTGGGCGCGGACCTGCTCGCCACTCATCAAGCCATGCTGAGGTGGCGTCCCACATAGAAGAGCTACAGCTCTGCAACTATGATACATAGCTATGTACTGGGGCTTTAGGGAGAAAAAAGAAAAAAAGAGGAAGATTGGCAACAGATGTTGGCACAGGGCCAATCTTCCTCAAAAAAAAAAGGAAGGAAGGTTGTGAAAAGGGGATAAAATAAAGAGAGCTTAAAAATAAACTTATTTAAAAAAAATTCTTATTAGATTTTTTTCTTTTTTGGGGCAGTTTTAGGTTCACAGCAAAATTGAGAGGAAGGTACACAGAGTTCTCGTACACCCCCTGCCCCCACACATACACGGCCTCCCCCATTATCAACATCCCCCACAGAGTGGTACATTTGTTACAGTTGATGAACCTCAGACTGGCTTTTAATGCCCAGGTCCAGGGATGCTGAATAGCCTGCCATATGCAGAACAGCCCTGTCCAAGGAGGACTTGCCTTGCCCAGCGCCAGCCACAGGCCTGGTGGGGAGCACTGCTGGACTCTGCCACAGGCAGGTGGGAGCGAGCTGCAGGGGTCTCCTCTTACCTCCTTTGAAGTGATGGGGCTATGTACTCTTTATTGGCTTTTATTTCAAGGAATGTGGTTTATGGAAGAGCGAGGGTGTCTAAGAGGGCCTCTGGGATTGGACAGCGATCTGACGGTGCAATGCTCCTTCTGATGTGGTTGTCATTGAATAAGAGCATATAGCAGCACTGGGAAGAGGAGGAGATGATGAATTATCTGTAATCTATCGGGATGAGTCTAATGAGGTGACTCACTGTTGTTCCCATTCTCAAGGGTCAAGAGGAACATCTTTAAAAAGGTCTTAGGGACCTGCGGTGGAAGGCAGCTGCACATGAGGAGGCTAATGTACCAGCATTGATCAAGTGTCCCTTAGAACAAGTGCTCCCCCCGCAGTCGGCACTTTCAGGGAGGCAGTGCTGCGTAATGGCTATGAGCCCGGGCTCTGGGGCCAGACTGTTGGACTGAATTCCAGCATCATCACTTCCTTGCTGGGTGTGGTCCATGGACAGGTCACTGCTTTATGCCTCAGTGCCCCATCTGTAAAATGGGGCAAACAATGATGCCGACCTCACAGAGGCATTATAAAGTTCAAGAAGTTACATTTACAGGGTGTGATACATAGGATGCTCTCAATAAAAATGATGATGATGATGATGATGGTGATTTCTCCAACTAACTCCTCAACCCACTATAATTAGTTTTTTTTCCCTGCATTCTATGGAAACTGCTCTCATTAAGCTCATTCTTCATCCTACTTGGCCTCAGTATATGATGCTCTTGAACTTTTAGTAATTCTCCTCCTTTGACTTCTAACACAATAGCCTTTCTGATTCTCATCTGATTTTCTGGCCATTTCTTCTCATTCTTCCTTTCCTGCTCCCTTTTCACTGCCTGCATTGTAAGTATTGCGTTCTCCAGGGCTCCAGAGTCTGCTTTATTCTGTTATTTCTGTGAAGTCTTCCTGGGCAGCCTCGTCCCCGACCCCGACCCCTAATGGCTTGGGAGCCTGTGGCAGGACACTTCTTTTCCCCGTGGCTCTTACCCCCAGCACTTTCAGATCCTAGAATAATGTCAAGAAAGCAGAGAGCATTTTAGATCACAGGTTCTTGGAACATTTTGGTCACCACTTGCTGTCCATTGACTTGATGAGAGCCGAGTCAATGTGCCAGTGTTATACCTTCTCCAAACTCCTGCTGATTCCTGTCCTTCCTCCACATCACTACAACAACCCATATCCCATAATGCTGGGGACAGAAGGGGGCGAGGTGCAGGGGGCCTTCTGTTGTGTGGTCTTCTGGGAACTGAATCTCTCACTCCCTCTTTCCTCATCTGCCCCTTTGTTTTGCTACAGCCTCACCTCCTAAGAAAGGGGGAGGTAAAATCTTACACGTCTGCAAATACCTTTCTTTTGCCCTTACAGTGGATGAATAAATTTTTAAGTGTAGAATTCTAGGCTGAAAATTTATTCATCAAAATTTTGAAGGAATTGCTCAGTACAGCTATGGAGAATTCTGTTGTCTTCCTAATTCCTCTTTCTTTTGAAATGTGACCCATCCCTCCCTCCTGGAAGCTCTTGTATCTTCTCTTTATTCTCCAGGTTCTGGCATTTCATAATTTTGTGCCTTGATTTGTGTGTGTGTATGTGCGTGTGCGCACACATGCATGTGTTAATTATGCTGGAAACTGGGTAGGCAGGTAATTTGGGGAAATTTTTCCACAATTTTTAAATTTTTGCTTCTATCTTTTCTATTCTCTCTCCCTCCCTTTTTCCCTTTCCCTCCCCATGTCCCATCTTTCAATCAGATGTTGGATCTCTGGATGGGGTCTTTAATTTTCTTATCTTTTCTTTCCTATTTACCCCCTCTTTCCTTTTTGTTTGACTTTCTGGAAAATTTCCTTGACTTTATCTTACACTCTCCTTTGACTTTCACATTTTGATGATCCTAATTCCCAAGGACTCTTTCTTACCCTCTAATTGTTTACATTTTGTGTATCGTCTTGTTTTATGGATACAATGTCTTCATCTATCTCTCTGAGGATATTAGTGATTAAAAAAGAAGAAGGCCTCTGCTCCCTGTACTGCCTCTGTTTCCTGCAGGGCCCTGATTGTCCGTGTGTCTTGCACTCTCTCTTTCATGCTGAAGCTTTGCTGAAGCGTCTGGTGATCCTGGACTGTTTCTTCGTATGTAGGAATTGAGTTCTGGAAAGCACTTTGTGTGTACAGAGGGGGCTTGTCAACTATTAGGCTTCACTATGGCCTGATCACACGGTAAGCTTGGCTGCACTGGGAGACCCCTCAATGTCAGTACCTAGAAGTCTTTTCTGAGGCATTCAGTTTCTCCAGAGAAGCGTTTTCTGATCTCCTGCAGGGGGCGTGGTGTGAGGTGAGACTGGGAGTGAGGTGGGTGGGTAGGCAGGATTATTCCTGGTTTCTGTTGTTCTAGGAGCAGGAAGAAGGGGCTCAGCTTCATGCTTCACCTTGGCCCTCTCCTGAGCCTTTTGAGTTCAATTTCTCTGGGAATAAACCACTAGACTCTGGAGGGATGGGGGTGAGGTAGTGGCTTGAGTACCTGGTTCCCGACCTGAGCCTCACCCCAGCCTTCCACAGTACCCTGTCCCTTCAAGTACTGGGCGTCCCCAGCAGAACTGACTTCCTGTAAATACTCCCGCTGTAGCCCCGGGGGTCCTTTCTTCTGCATCTTTCTCCTCTCTGCAAGCAAGCATCCTCCTTTGCTTTTTCATCTTTCGAAATGTCTTATTTCCTCTTGTTTCCCCTTCCTTCTCTTTGTGCACAAATATTTCTTTGTGTTGTGGTGGCATTTGGGGAGAGGAGGAGGATAAAGACCAGTGTTCAGCTTTCCGTGTTTAACTGAAAATCACTGTGGAGTTTTTCAAAAAGTTTACAAGGTGTTTTCAGGAACTGGCCTCTTGTTGCAAGGCAAGTGATTATTGCAAGTGTTTGGGCAACTGCTTATTGCTACTTTTCCTCCTGTCTCCAAACACGGTCAGACATTTGTCGTGGATTGGAATAAACCTGTCTGTACTGACAGAGTGGAATTCAGTGTCCTCAGTTTGCATTTACTAGTCTTCCATTTAGTTCTGCCTCATTGGCGCTCCACCTTGCTGTTTGATGGGAAATATTCTCCCCATAAACTTCAGTAAGATGTAATGGATTTCTGCAGTGGAAATACTGTTCAAGCTGCAAAACCAAATCACAGAAGGCATTTTGTCTTGGGACCATGTGTTTTGCAAAGCAGCCATTTAAAACGCCAGTTGTGGGCCGGCTCCGTGGCTTAGCGGTTAAGTGCGCGCGCTCTGATGCTGGCGGCCCGGGTTCGGATCCCGGGCGCGCCCCGAGGCACCACTTCTCCGTCCAACGTGAGGCCGAGTCCCACATACAGCAACTAGAAGGATGTGAACCTATGACATACAACTATCTACTGGGGCTTTGGGGGGAAAAACTGAATAAATAAAATCTTTAAAACGCCAGTTGTATGAAGCCACAAACAGTCACAGCTAATTCACTTTACAGGAGTTTTGTTTGTATGTATGGGAGAATCACACCACCAAACAGAATCATTGCTCTACCAAGACTGCAGCAATAATTATCTTTGTCAAGTTGTGTTTGTAAATAATCTTATTTACTGGATTTCTTTTTTGGCTTAGAAAATGGTGGAGTTGGGGTTGGCGAAGATGCAAATGGTGTTCTTTGAAGCCATTGGGGCAATATGGATCTTTCAAGAGTGGGGCAGCTGGTCCAGCTGCCTGTAGGCTAATAGTGATGCAGCCTAATTACTGTCACCTGTGAGAGCTGGCTCAGGTTAGATCCAGGCACACATTGAGCTTATCTCCCTGTGGGCTGGGAAGAGTTGATAGCAGAGTCCAGTGAAAGCTATATCACATTCCTAGAGGAATCTCATGGCCACTCTGGAATGGCTCTCAGCCTCCAAGGCCCTAATTAGAGATTCTAGATTAGGGGTTCTAGGGTGTACGTGGGACTCACATGGGAGTTCTTTAAATCCTGATGCCCAGGTTGCATCCTCAGACCAATTGAATCTGAATCTTTGGAGGTGGGAGCTGGTATCAGTAGTTTTTTAAAGTTCCTGAAGGGAGGAAGGACAGGGTACAAACTACCACTTTGTCATTTTTTTTATCCTGTTGTTGCTACATAAGCAAAGACACATTTAAAATTTGCATTATTTTGAACTAATTTGGATTTGGGGGAAGTGAAAATAATTCATGTCATAGTCATTTCGATTCACTTTTTTGTTTTGCAGCTGTTTCCATGGTGTTATGGGTGGATTTTTCTCTCTCGAGAGAGAATTAAGGGGTGGTTCTTTGAATTCAGAATCCAGAGCATTCTGGGAATCCTCTTCCAATGGATTTTACTCTTATGGAAAATGTGGTGGCAAAAATAGTGAATGGGTCTGCGGGCAGGGTTGGGCGCTAGCCAGATGTGACTTCACCGGGCTCCCATGTCTCTCCTGGTGTGTGCAGGTCCTGTGGCTGTCATCAGTGGTGAAGAGGACTCAGCCAGCCCACTGCACCACATCAACCATGGCATCACCACACCCTCGTCACTGGATGCCGGGCCGGACACGGTGGTCATCGGTATGACCCGCATCCCAGTCATCGAGAACCCCCAGTACTTCCGTCAGGGACACAACTGCCACAAGCCAGACACATGTGAGTACCAGCGTAGAATGTTGTCCCTTCTGGGGAGGGGAGGGTGGCATGGCGATATACCATGTAGCTGGGGTTCTGGAACCTTCTGAGGTGACTTACTACCCACTAACCTCCCACTCTCTAAGAGACTTTCCCTGTTTGTCTCAAAACTTGAAGAATAGCCTGGGTAAGGGGACTTCACTGGGGCAGAGCCCCTGGGCAGAGAGGGCTCGGGGTGGGGAGCAGCCTGGAGGCAGGAGGCCCAGACCCACATGGAGAGGTGCTCCCAATAGGACAGGGGGCACAGACAAGGCTGGTCTTCTCTGTAGACCTGACCTCTGTATTTAGGAAATGTAACCTGACTCTGTTCAGTCAACAGCCCCTGAGGTCATCAGACCCTCCACCCAACCTCCACGAGAGGGGAAGGGAATGAAGGGCAGTGAGTACCCTTTGAATGGAAACATCTCTCTAGCTGCCCCTCCAGTGCCCCGAAGTGTGCACTTTCTGAGAATCGTATCATGGCCCCAGCGCTAGGACTCCTCACCTCCCCACTGCAGGTGCCTCACTCGGATCAGAGGGCTCAGGGTGCCTATTTCTTCCTCATCTCTCACCTCCTGTTGGTTCAGCCCCCCTCTTTGTATTTCTGCTAAGCTCTGCTATGGCCTCTGCCAGCTCCCAGAGCCTGCACAGCTTAGCACCCCCATCCAGCAGGTGTCCCCTTGCTGTGTCCCTAGGTTCAATCTAGGCCCAGCAACCCCAGTACACACCCCCTCCCCTCCCACTGCTTCTGCCCCCAGGAAATGGTCCTCCATCTACTTCTGGAGAGAGCACAGAGGCCCCTGAGACTGCCTTGGAGCTGGAAGGGACCTCAGGGATGGGCTAGGTGAAGGCTTCATCTTACAGACAGGAAAACTGAGGTACCAGGAGGCTGAGTTCCCCTTCCCTGCCTCCAGGCTTCTGCCATCCATTCTCTTCTTCTCTTAGCTGGTCTCAGGGTCAAACTCAGAAGAAGTGCCTCTGGTCTTGCTCTCCCCCTGGCTGAGCTCTCTGTACTTGGGCCACACTGTTTGTAGCTCACAGAACTCTTGCTGTTCCCACTGGTCCATCTTATAGCAGAGTGGGCATTTGGCTACCCCTTCGACCTTGGCTTCTGTTTTTCTGGCTCTGATTTTTAGCAAGAGGATTGTCACAGTGGGAGGGACTGGGCTTGAGGCAGAATAAGGTCATCATTTGCCTCCCAACCTTGGGTGTCCTCCAGAATCTGTCTCAGTATTTATCACACACCCCTGTCAGTATCAGTTAGAAGGAGGATACCTGGGTTCTGGACCAGGGCTGGGCAAGGGAAGAAAGATATCTGTGTTTCAGTTAGAGAGTGGGGGACATAGTGCAGAGAGTGGTTCTGCTCTGGCTAATGCCCTTGCCTCACATCCTGGACTGACCTGGGTGTGGCTGGGAGGGAAGCCCTTCTGTGGTGGTAGCATGGGTCCAAACTTGGTCTAGGGTTGATGTTGCTGAGTTTTCTAGAGTGGTGTTGAATTTGAACAGACATTTAGGCATTGCTGTGTTGAATATACAATTGATTCTCGTTGTTCACTGGAGTTGTGTTCTATAAAGTCACTGTGAACACTGAGTTAGCAAACACTGAACCGTTGTTCCTAAGGGAAATATAGGGTTAGGTTCCTGTGAGCGTCTGGTCATAACATTTTTATAAGTGACCAATATATAACTTTGTTTTATGTGTGCTTCTGTTTAAAGACACCTTATTTGATATGTATTGTTGGTTCATTAACATTGCACACGGGGCCAACAGCACTATGACTCAAGCCTGAACAAAGCTTGTCTAACACACATATCTTATCTAACACACCTATTTTCTCCATGAGGCCCACCACCGCCTTCTTCCTCTTAGAAACACTAGACAGCACTTCAGCACTATGCTTGGGGGCCACTTTAAACAGCGAAATCACCAACAAAAAGTACAAGCATGCAAAAAAAGTGTGGCATTAAATAGACCATGAAAAAGACACTTGTTTACAGTACAAAAGCCAAAACCAGAGAGCAGAGCATGGCCTTGTTCAACCTCGAGGGGACGTGCATGTTGGGTGACTCAGAGTTTTCACCACTCCTCATGTTTGTGAACGACTGTGAAAGCACAGCGAGTTTGGTTATAGGTTACACATAAATTTTATCGAGTAGGTGAATTTGTAAATACAGAATCCGTGAACAGTGAGGACAGTCTGTATTCCCTTTAGTGGAGGCTCTGGGCTCCTGGTGGAGAGTGTGGTCTCTGGGTCGTATCTGTGCTCGTGAGCTCCTGATACCAGGTTATTGGCACAATTGCCAGGCGGGGTGAATTTAGGAAAACCATGTGGAGATCTTTCCAAGGATCCAGACAGTACTTCCGTGTGAACAAGAAGAGGTCAGTGGAGATGGAAGGGAAGTGGGTTTATTGACAAAGACTTGAAGGAATAGGGAACAAGCAATTCCTTATGAGAGGAAAATCATGAGATGACTTCAGATTGTCAGAAGCCTTCAAAATTAGTGAGAGAGTCCTTTTCACAGAAGCAGTACGTTTTGTCCCATCAATAGACAGAGGTGGCTCTTAATTGTTTTCGGAAAACATGAGTGGCAACGACAAGCTGTGTGCAGGAGCCTCGTAACTGGATTTGGCTAATCCTCCCTCTGCAAATCCATGGCTGACTCACACAGACAGCGAGTGGGAGCGCCCGCCAGCTCCTCACCAAGATTTACAGGCTGAGAGGCAGCAGGTCTCTGATTACAAAGGCTCCATCAGTTGAGGGAAGTGACTCCAAGACACATCCCCATGTGCGAGGAGACACTATCATAAATAATTAAAACCACATGCACCTTGGCAGATAAATAAGCAGAGAACATTTATGATGCTGCAGACAAGGCCGGGGTCACTCCTTTGGGGGGATGGCAGGAACAGAGGATTAAAGGAGGAGGAATGCTCATACTGTGGGTCCCCCAGGGGCTCGCCTGTCTGATTCCCTTCTTCGTCCCATTTAAAAATGTGTGATATGGGAAGAAATTGCAGGGACGTAGTGCTACCTGACTTCTCCCATCATTTCCCCAAGTCCCCCCCAGTGATGGATTTAGGACAAAAGCGCTTTTCTTTCTTTACACGTGTTTATCATAAATGGTGGACCTTTCTGACCGGAGTGATCAGGATGCGGCTCCTCTCCTCACTTCTCACTTTCTATCTGTCTTCAATCTGGTCCACAGCATTTTTCATAGCATGTCAGGGCTGCAAGGATATTTAGAGATCACCTAGTACAATTCCTTATCAGATGCTCGTGTCCTTTTGCCTACGTTCCCAAAGAGCGCTCTGCATTTGGTGTTGTCTTTATTCTGAATTTATTCAACCTTTCCAGGGATTCTGAAAGTGCTGAATAAAGATGCTCCTGCCCAGGAATGTATATGGAATCTGAAGCCTAATAAGGGCCCCCTCCTTGTTTATTTAAAGCCCCCTGGTTCTCAAAAGCATCAGGAAATGGGTTCAGCCCTCCTTGTTACAGCGCTGATTTGGGGCTAGATCCTGCAGAATGACACGCCAAGGGGCCAGTCTAGATGGGTCACTGAGAGAAGTTAAGAGGTATTTGTAGCAATGTTGGGCCCTCGGTTACCTTTGTCACCCTGTGACAGCTCGGCTGCAATAGTTGTGCATGTGCTGGGCTGGACTGTGGTTGCTGTCTTAGGAGTCACACTGTGACTCTTTGCCGTAGGCCAGTTGGAGGGCTCCCTGGCTCTCATTAAGGCCCTGGGGTTCTCTGTTCATCCCCTTTTCCAAAACCCATTCTCAAAAGACAACTTTGCCTCTTCGTGAGGCAGAGCTGAGGCCATCTGGAGGACCTAAGCTGTTTCCTCCTTCTCTTCTTCTGACTCCAGGTCAGGGCATCTGCCTTTGTTCACAGGTTGTCTCTGTCTCAGAGGAAATGGTGCCCCCATCTTCTCAGAGTCAGCCCTCCCAACCTCTCCATCCTTCTGATCTCTCCCCCTCATCGTGGACCTGCAAACAGAGGTCTCCCCCATCCTGGTGACCCATCCTCTCCTCACCTCCCACTCCAGATACTGCTCTTTACTCTTTCTAGTCTTTTCCGGTCCACTAACCCTCTTCAAGCTCCCCATCCTGCAGCTCCATTTCTCTTCCCATTTCCCCGGAACTCCTGAGTTCTCCATCCTCCATCTCTTTGCAAAACTTGACCATATTCCTTTGAGTCTGTCTTCTTCATTAGCATCCAAGTCACTCACACTGTGCTGATTTTTCTTCCTTTCATCTATTCAATAAATATTTATTGAGAGTTTGGGTCAGGCCTTCTTTTAGGCTCCGGAAACAGCGGGGAAGAAGACATGCATGGTCCCTACTCTCAGGGGTTTACTGCCAACCATAGCTGGTCTCCAAGACACAGAAGGCACCCTTTGCTCCCTTGGGACCACTCACAGAGCTGAGCATTCTCACCTTTCACCTTTCTGCTAATGATTTGCCAGCCTTCATCCCTAATCACTTCTTTCCAGGTCTCCCGTCCCACACCTCCACCTGCTACCTTAGTGTAATTCTACTTGAAATGTCCGTCTCCCCTCTCTACATCACCCCACACCACTTTTTTCCTTTCTACACCCTATTCATCATTCAACAGCTGGCTCATTTCCAGCCTCTTCCTAGGCCCACAGAGTGGGATCACAGAGTGACCTTTCTCTCCTGGGAACCCATGGCTTAGAGTAAATGCCGTGCACTGGTCTCGAATGACTGAATCAAATCTTAGGACATCCAGTCACTTCTCAAATATGTGTTCTGTTTCCCAAACCTGACTTTGAGTTTGTTCCAAGAAGTAGCTCTTCTGTGTCATAATTCTTCATTTTCTATAGAAAACAGTATGGAACTAGGGTCAGAGAGGACACCAACTGTGTGTCAGATGATTCCTGGTGAGCGTGTCTTCACTCCACGGCCCCACTCTCTAGACATGTCACACGTCACAGATGGCAGGAAAGGTCCTTGGTCTGCATCAACAGCCTCCTCTGGACCCGATGTTTTTATCTCATGCGATCTTTCACCCACTTGCTGAGGGAGAGGCTGCTACACCTATTCTATAGATAAAGAGACCGAGGCTCAGTGAGCTTAAGTAACTTGTTCCAAATCATACAGCTGTTAAGAGAGAGGCTGAGATTCAAACCCAGACCTGCTGACTCCAGCCTCCATCCTTTCCCTATCAGATCACATTGCCCAAGGTTCCAGTGGTCCACAGCATTTACTCCATACCTCTTGAACTCAGGGAAGCTGGCTATTCAGGAATGAGGACAGTTTTGTTGTTTTATGGAGCCTCGCTTTTCTCCCTGTTTCCAGGATAAGGCCAGCTCTGTGGATAGGCCCTTCAGGGTTGGGGTTCTGAGGAGAACCATGGCTGAAGGTCCCATAGTCAAGGGGGTGGGTCAGCCTTGGTCTGGCTGTCAGCACTTATCTCACGCTCTGAATTCTCCATGGAATCAAGTCCCCAAGGGACCATGGATGCCTTCAGATAAGGGAATGCTTGGCCTCGGGGTTAGGTCAGGTTTTTTTTTGTTTTTAAATTTTTTAGAGCAGGTTTAGATTTACAGAAAAATTAAGCAGAAATTACAAAGAGTTCCCATATACCTCTTCACACTCCGCCCCCACCGCCACAGTTTCCCCTGTTATTAACATCTTGCATTAGTGTGGTATGTTTGTTACAATTGATGAACCAATATTGATGTATGATCATTAGCTGAAGTCCATAGTTTACAGTAGGGTTCACCTTTGTGTTGTATAGTTCTATGGGTTTTACAAAATCATCGTGTCATGTATCCACTATCACAGTATCACACAGAATGGTTTCACCGCCCTAAAACTCCTCTGTGGTCACCCATTCATCTCCCCTCCCCAACCCCAGGCAACCACTGATCCTTTTACTGTCTCCGTAGTTTTGCCTTTCTAGATGTCATATAGTAGGAATCATATAGTTTGTAGCCTTTTTGGATTAGCTTCTTTCACTTAGCAATAGGCGTTTTAGATTCTTTTATGTCTTTTCGTGGCTTGGTGGCTTATTTCTTTTTAGTCACCGAATAATACTTCATTGTTTAAAAGTACCACAGTCTATTATCTATTCACCTATTGAAGGACATTGTATTTGTTTCCAAGGGCTGCTGTGACAATGTACCACAAACTGGGTGGCTTCAGAAAACAGAAATTTATTGTCTCACAGTTTTAGAGGCTAGAAGTCTAAAATCAAGGTCTCGGTGGCCCATGCTCCCTCTGAAACCTTCCTTGCCTCTTCTTAGCTTCTGATGGTTTGCTGGTATCTCTTAGCTTGCAGCCACATCACTCCAGTCCTCTGTCCTCACACAATGTTCTCCCTGTGTGTCTGTCTGCATGTGGCTGTCTTCTTATAAGAACACCAGACATGTTGGATTGATGGCCCCCCTTACTCCAGTATGACCTCATCTTGACTTAACTAATTACATCTGCAATGACCCTATTTCTAAGTAAGGTCGCATTCTAAGGTAATGGGGGTTAGAACTTGAACATATTTTTATTTTGGAGGTGGATACAACTCAAGCCACAGCAGACATCTTGGTTGCTTCCTAGTTTGGGAAATTATTAATAAAGCTGCCATAAATATTTGTGTGCAAGTTTTGTATGGATATAAGTTTTCAACTCATTTGCATAAATACCTATGTGCGTGATTGCCGGATCGTACGGTAAGAGTATGTTTAGCTTTGTAAGAACATGCCAAACTGTCTTCCCAAGTGGCTGTACCAAGAGAGGTTCTTTTCATTTCATATTAGACTGGCCTCCACTGATCAGCTCCTGTCTGAGGACCTCTTGGCACTTGTCAATGCACACCCGCCTACTTTGTGTGCTTTCTGGAGTGTGTGTGTGTGCGCGCACATGTGTGTGCATATATACACCTGTTCTGCTCTAAATTATACCAGCAATGATGACTGTATAATTCTTGGATATTCACATAGACTAGTTGTGAGCATCCTTCATGTCTGACTTGTCGTTAGTCAGAGGCCAACTGCCATGTTCACTACAAAATTGACCTCTTGATTTACTGACCATTGTGCTCGTGTCTTCACAGCATCTCAGAATCTGTAGTAATTCTCCATGGTGCCAACCCTGAGCCACCATTGGCCTTCATCTCTTCTGGCATCTGAATTCTTCCCCTTTTTGGTTTCCCTGAAGCCTTGCTAATGCCTTCTCTTTCCCGAGGTGTCATTTTTGACCTGGATCTGGCCTTTCAGGCCTCCCACACTGATTGCATTTTCCAAGTGAGTCTCTACACTTTGAACCATAGATGTGCATCAACCTTCAGCCCTGTCTGGCTGACCACTTCTTCATGCTGCTTACCTAGATCTGTCACTCATCCTCCCCAGCGGCCCTGGCACTCTGTCCTGGGGTCTTCTTCACAGGCCCTCTCTCTCATTAGGCTGTCAGTACCCCATCTGTGTTGGTTCCCTCCAACTCTTTTCTCCTTCATTTCTTGGTCAGTCAACAAACACCCTTTGAGCTCTTATTCAGTGCCAGGCACTCTCCAGTGGGCCTTGGGGTAGAGTGGAGGACCACCCTTCCTTACACCTCTTTGGCTACATTGCAGCTGTTTAGAGGTCCTGGCCTCACTCTCTTTCCCCAGGGCAATTGCTTGATGCATCCCTCGTAACATACCAGCCTACAAGGCAAGGACTTCCACAAAGATAAACAAAGCTGGAGCTACAAGGTCTGTGGACTGTGTCCCTTTAGCTGGGACCGGTGGTTCCTTCATCAGAAGTGAGTGGCTTGTCTCCTCCTCCTCTCTTGGGCCAGTAGGCCATGGATCTTGCCTTTTCTGGAAGAAGAGCTGCCAAGGCCAGTTTCCCAGCTGCAGTGGGGAGCACAGAGCCTGTGTGCGTAATGCAGTATTAATAGTGCATCAGCGTGATAGAGATTTCTGTCTCCTTCTATATGAACAAAGATTGCTTAGCACACGATAATGATGGGTGTTTATTCCCAACCATTTAGCTCAGCATAACGGACTTGCAGATGAAATATGGAAAATGGGCTCCTTTGTCTGGGAGACTGGGGCCCCTCCTGGAACTAGTAGCAGAGACAGCAGCAGCAGCAGCTGCAGCTACTGCAGAATAAGGCTGTCTAGGTTTGTCTCTAGCAGAAGTCCCGATGGACTTGCCTGATGGAGGGAAGAGGATCTGGTTACAGGGCTGGGCTGGGAGCTTCTCCTCTGGGAGTGCAGCTGAAAAGAGGAGGCTGGCATGCCAGGGACTGCTGTTTGCTCCCATAGTTGATTTAGGAGGCAGGATTGGCTGGATGTGATATGGGAGGAATAGGACCGATGTGGTGGTGGGCAATTCTGATGCGTCTCGTCCTTTATTTTGCTGGTTGGATCTTTATAGTCCCCTTTAGGAGAACTGTAGGTCACGTCTTGCTGAAGGTAATAATAATATTTTGCCTTAGCCTTTTTCACTGGTTGGGTATCTCCAGGCTCTGCTTGCCAGGCAGTCTTTCATAGAACATTTTAAATGAACATAAATTAAGATTGTTCCCCTTGGATTTTTCTCCAATCTTATTTTCAGATCCAATTAGAATAAGTAACAGACTCCTGAGAATCCTGTGATGCTAGCTTTGGTGAGCCCAAGGAGGAAAGGATTACTCAGACACATTACCAGTTTCATTTTTTTCTAGAAAGAGCCAGATGATGCCATAATGGGATATCTTGGGAGTCAAGGCGGTGAGTCCTGGGTCCACATGCTTGAGCCTCTCCTGAGGGTCTCAGCCCCTAGAGATGAACCTCTGTTTGGTCCTGACTCCCAAGTCTCTCAGATCTAGGCATAATCCAAGCATGGCATTTTGTCATTTTCTTCCCTATCCCAGGAAGAAAAAAAAATTAAAAGATACCGTTTCCCCTAAATTATCTGAAAATCCTAGACATTCCTGAGCAGGCACTTTGGAGCTGTAACCTACGGGTCCAAAAGGACAGACTCACATCCATCTCCCTGAGCCAAACAACCTGCTTTCCTCTTGAATATCATGACTTCATCTGTTCTGTGCTTCCCTGCCATAATCACGTACTCAAAGTTAGTAGCTGCATGCAGTCATGATAATTAAGTAATTAGGTCTAATTATGCTCACTGTAAATACACAGTAATTGGCTTAGAAAAAGTGCTTGGGGGGTAAGCCTGTGCTTCATGGTGGAGAAGGTGAAGAATGATAAAACCCGCAGCCAGCCTGGAGTAGTCATCTCGTGGTGGAATGTGAGCCCAGGGGAAGTCGCACCCAACAGCTGAAAGTGAGTAAGATATGGGGTGGGTCCTTTGTTTCCTGCCCAGAGCCCTAGAAGCAGAAGGATTACTTGTCTTCTTGGCACGTTTTGGCCTCAGTCTTGTCTTCAAGGAGTGGGAGGATTAACTCCCCTCCAGAGATCCTCTCCAGCTCGAGAGTTTCCAGAGATATCTTTACTCTTCTCCTGCACCTGGATTCAGGCATCCAGTCTGTACTTGTTTTTAAGGGTGATAATTTTGAACCAGCCGAGAAATACACACAGGGGTCAGATAGGAATCAAAAGTTGGGCTTTATTGCTAGACTTAAGAAGGTTGCTTGGACTTAAAGCCAAGATGGGCTTCTTGATGCCTCTCCCAAGTCTTGAACTTGGGATGCGCAGACAAGAGTTGGGTCTGCAGAGCAGATGTTGTCTATCCGGTTGCATGGAGGGTCATGGTCTGCCTCATCTTTTGCAAGTCAAGAAACTTAGGAGCTCACTGGAAAACCGCACATGCAGGGAGAGTCTCCCTTTTCTGCCTTAGCCCTACGCAGAAGAGAAGTATGATGCTAGATGACGGACCCTGCCCATCTTACCCATCAGATAAATCACTCACTTTTCACAGGGAGAAGCCAAGAACACAGGTTGAGGGAAGGGCTGGGGGTTACTTCTCGTGTCTCCAAGGAGACAGAAATTCCTATTTTATGGGCAAAGGCTGAAAGGCAGGAAAAGGGAAAAAAGACATCCCCCTCACCCTTAGAGACAGCAGGAGGCTCTATCATTAGTGGTAGTCCCTATTAGTATTCTCTTTCCAGAAGCCCTTTTCCAGAAGAAAATGGTCATCATCTCCATATCCTGTGAATGAACACATGCGTCATACTCCTGACAGGAGATGTGCCAGAGAGGCTGGGAGGTTCTCATTCTCATTGTGCTATATTCTTAACAGTCAACAACTAAAAACGCAAGCGCTACCCACCTCTTAGCCAAGAAGCCCAGAGTCCAACCACCCTTCCATCTTCTCCCCAGCTGCCTTTAATGCAGGGTTCCCCAAATTGTGCTCTGAGGGATGTTAATAAGCATTTCTCAGAAACAATGTCCCGTGGTCAAATAAGTTTGGGAAAACCTGGATTGAATAAGTTTTTACTGTGGGATTCTGAGAGCCTTTAATGGTAAAGGTCATTGCACCTTTGCAAGGGCGGCCTTGGGTCTGCAGCATTTTTCAGACTTATTGAGCCACTGATCCTGAGTTTTGAGGTAAACGCGTTAGCATCTCCGTGGACACAGATGTCCAGTGGATCACATTCCAGGCTGTTCTGGGGGTTCGGAGTTCTGTTTTTTGCCTCCCCAGCAGATGTAACTCATTTGACACTGTGCCCAGATGGCCTGAACTCGTTTGGCACGTGCACTGTCACATTTCTTCCCAAGCCTCTGGGAGGGACGGGAAGTGGCCGTGTTCAATGGGAATGCCCAGAGTTGGGGTGGTGGCATTCTTCATGATTTCTGGCAGAGCACTGAGTGCCCTTCATTCAGATGGATCAGGGGTCTTTGTCTGTTGTTCTCTGCCTGGGAGCTCTTGCAGGTGCCCCTAACGCTTCCTAAACCCCCAGATCTGGAGATGCTGGTCATGGCCAAATTTTCACTGCATTCCTTGTTTCCAGGCAGATCTGCCACTTAGGATTGGAACATCAGGGAGCTGCTCCTAAGGAGAAATGCTCAATCCAAGATGCAAGCTGCTTTCCAAACCCACAGTTTCCAAATCATTGCTTAGAAGGTCAAAGCACTTCTTAATTTCAAGAAGGGAATAGTGCTTCTGGCATGGAGTGGGCCAGGGCAGGGTTCAGCCAGCTGAGAGGGTGAACTGAGCCCTTGGCTATAGGGGATCCTTTTTCATTAGAAAAGAAAGTGAAATGAGTGTGGGTGGTCCTAGACCCTGGTCCCAGCCTACCAGCTCAGCAACTGCATGATGCTCAGATGTATCCACCCTCTCTAAACTTGAGATAAGAAAAGGTGACCACCTCAGCTGGTATTTTTTGAGATGAAGTGGCAGGAATATTTGAAGGGGCTCTGTCAACTTGCCTAACTGGTACATACATGATCATCCTTGCCTTGACAACAATATTTTTACAACTGTCGTTATGATTCCTGAATCAAATGTGCTGTTGGGGGAAACCAGCTTGATGGTGTCAAAAATAGAAGTTTTCAAAACTTGAAGTTATTTCTGAAAAGATAAGAATCCTTCCCTCCACTGACGTCTCTCCCCTGACTCTAAGAAATAGCATTTTATCCGCCAGATCCTCAGCCCCAGTGTTGCTCTTAGGGATCAGGACTGTAATATGTTGGTTGTCAGGAAATGATCGATGTAGATGAGCAGAGGGCTCAGGCCAATTTCCTTTTGGGTTAATGAGACCGAAAAGCTGTGGGCTCAACTAGGGGATGGCAGAGGGATTCGTGGTGGAATTCTTTTGTTTGTTTGTATTTTATTCTTTGTTTACTCTTCCTCTTGTCAGCAAACATTATTTTGTTGAAACTACAATGCCCACAAGCTTCCCTGCTCCTCTGTATACTGCCCAGGTGCCTCACACTGAGTTACTTGTATGTCTGTGCCCATATGGTACCCTCTGTAGTTAGGGTTTTAAGGCCTGTCTGTTCAGGTGACTTGCTTTTTGCTTGTTCTTATACATGTGTACACAGCCCCTTCATTCTTTCTCAGCAGACTTGTACATGAGACCTCCAGACACATATGTACATGCATATGGGTCTCACAAGTATTTGTGCACAGATCTCAGATTGTATCCGTTGAGGTTCTTTTGACTGAAAGTACTAGACAGTCCTGACCCACTGGGCTTCAACAAGAAGAAAATTGATTATCACGTAACTCAAGTAAACAGATAGGGGAGGCTCCTGGTGAAGTACATTAGGATTCTAGTTCTGCTTCTCTGTGATTCCCTTGCTTCTGCCTTTCTGTATTTTGCTTTACCACCAGGTTGGTTCTCCTCATGGTTACAAAATGGTTGTAGGAGCTCCAAGCATCACAACCAAACACATGGACCAGGGGCAGCACAGAGTTATCTCTTCTTGTGGGTTGATTGAAATTGAGAAAACCTTTTCCCAAAGCTCCCAGCAGTCTTTCCCTCCTGTCCCATTGGCCAGAATTATGTCATATGTTTATTCCTAAACCAGTCACCCATAAAGAAAATGGGATTATCACAAGCACCTTAGGCTCGCCTAGATTCTCCCCTGGGCTTGGGGATAGAACTCAATTCCCCTGAGGTACACGGCCACCTGGAGGGGAGTGAATACCCCCACAGAATCAGAGTCTGTTAGAGAGGAACAAAGGGGAAATGGCCATTAGCAATGACAGTGCCTGCCACCACCGTTCTTCTCCAAGGGTGAAACATATGCTCACCTAGTCATCGGGCCTCCTGCTCTTCCAGGAGCGAGCAGAGGCTTCTTGGGGCAGAGGTGGCAGGAGGAAGGTGAGAACACTGATCTCTTATAAATTTTACTCCTCATATTTCTCCTTTTAGGGAGACCAGGCTGGTAATTTGTGGTTTTCGTCACTGCTGTTCTGGTCTGGTAAATTGTCCTGCTAATTTTCAAGGCTACACTTACATGCCCGAGCAAAGACAAATTTCTTCATGTGGTTTTAGCTGGATCCAGTTATCTTGGTTGAACAAGCTGTGTGGATTCCTGGGAGCTGCTCTGTGGTCCTTTGGGAGCATGGTTTCTGGAGAGTAGGTGGGAGCAGGGGCTGGTGAAGGGAGGCTAAGAGCAGGAGTAGTGAAGAGAAGAGAAGTAACACTTACTGAATACCTCCTAAGGACCAGGCTCTGAACTTTAAGTACATGGAAAGAATCATAAAATCTTACACTGCATAGTACTTGCTATTGGGCACTGAGAACAGTTTAAATATAATAAATTGTTTAATCCTTATAAAAGCCATATGAGGTAAGTGCTGTTACTTTCCTCATTTCACAGATGAGGAAACTGAGTCACAGGGGAGGCTGAGACATCTGCTGTAGTCTCACAGCTAGGAAATGACAAAAGTGGGCTACGGCAGAGCCCGCCACCCTCTCCTCCCCTCAGTAGATCTCTTTCTACATTAAACCTGCCTGGAATGTTGTGTTGTGATCCCCGCTTTACAGATTAGGAAACTGAGACTCAGGGAAGTTAAAGGACTTATCCAGAGTCACTCTCTGCTCAGCGTTGGAGCCAGGATTCACACTCAGGTTTAGGGACATGCCTCTTTCTCTGGCCTGGGCTGCCTGCTCTCACTATTAGCTGACCTCCACTTCCGGCCTGCGCCCCTGCCTTCTGGGAGACTGAGAATGACCTTGGAGATTTTCAGGCAGATGCTAGCATGGGTGGCCCAAGGTGCCCACCATCAAGTCAGCAGAAGGCAGTCCTGTTCTAGGACTCCCATGGCTCGTATGTAGGCAGCCGCCTCCTCACTCCCACCCCAGGAGGTCATTTAGAGCTTCAGAGGCCTGGAAGGCAGGCGTCCCAGAGCAGGGTCCAGCTCGCGATGGGCATTGGAGGTGTTGCAAGAGCTACACTGGAAGGAGGAGGATGAAGGTCCTTGGAGCCAAGTGGGCCTCTTTCTCAGCCAAGCTTCCTTTTATCCTGTGCATGGTGGCTGTGTAGCTTAATTTGTCACCCAGATTGGTGTCTCTCATCAGGCACCATATTAGCTTTCATCCCCAAACCTAGAATTGCTGGTGAGGCAGCAACTCTTTGCATTGGATTCTGCTGAGTCAGGGAGCCCTAATGCCACGGGTAATGAAGGAGTGTTGGGACTAAACTCCTAATGGCTCATTGATTGGTTGAATTATGCTCAGTGTAATTCTGAAAATAGATTTTAAATATGTGCTTGGGGATTTGTGAGGATTTGTTACTTAGGAGCTTTAACTCAATCATGGCTGGTTTGACAAAGACATCAACACCGGTAGCCTGAGCTGGGGCCATGCTGTTGCTCTCAGGGAGACCCCTCAGAGCCAGGACAGCTGGTCAGAGGGGAGCACAGGCAGTTTGGAAAGGTCCCCTTCCCCTTTCTACACACCCCTTGGCAAGGGTCTTGAGAAAGTCATCTTGGTTGACCCAACCATTGGAAACCTCTCAATATTCAAAAACACATAGTTTCTGGGTTCTTCCTTTTACGTCCTCTGAAGTCAGGGAGTGCAGAAGTTGCCCTCTTTCTGATTCTCAGTTTTGATTTTCCTGGAGCTGCCACCCAGGGGAAGAATCCAAGGGAAGCCTTTATGGAGCCTCAATTTATCAGCCTACTGGTATATTCTGGCATCATCTGGTCTACTGGGCATCCTTGAATCCCAGGCCTCAGGGGGGAGCTGGTTGAAGGGCTTCTAGTCTGGGGCAGGGCTTCTACATCTGTGTTTCTTTTGGTGAATGTCAAGTTAATTTGGAGACAATAGGAAAGCTAATGAAGATCCCTTTTCGAGGAAGCAACCATCAGCAGATAATCCACAGAGACCTCCCAACACACCTAAAATTACCCACCGTATATATTTCTTTCCCTCTGGCCTATCAGGGACCTAAAATGCCTTCCATTTTTGGTGCAGGGTGGGTCAGAAACAAATGAAGGATGTCATAAATGAGCCTCCATGAGGCAAAATGGGAGGTACAGTAAGACTGTATTTCTGAGGGGAAATTGTCAGTGCTCTTTTTTTCAGAGCTTCTCCTCCACTCCTCCATTTTAACCTCTGTCTGAAGGGCTATATTTCCCAATATCCTGCCCTGGGGTAATTTATACCCAGCCAGTCATTAGGAAAAAACAGTATCCTCAGGGAAGGGAGGAAGTAAAAACAAAACCTGGAAGAAAAGAAAAAAATTACACTCTGCTCAAATAAAGAAATTACTGACATTCTACATTATGAACTGTATTAATTTTTAATGGCTGAGAAAGGAGTTGATTTATAATGCATCCTTCTCAGCTGCAGCGCCTGTCCCCAGCTAATAAATAAATGACGGGTCTCTTGTATTAAAAGTATCCGTCATTTTACATTGTTGGAATGTAAATGGTGAGAGGCGTTGAATGAGAGGCCGCTGGGAGCAGGCATGCCCTGCTGTTGGGGAAGAGGCTGGCCGTGGAGGTTGGTCTAGTTCTGAAGCTGGAAGTAAGCTCAGTCCTTCCTCTTGGTCTCAGCAAAGTGACCTCAATAGCTCCAACCCCTGGGGTCCGGGAGAAAGTTCAGAGGAAGGGGTAACGGAATGCTAAAGAACAGTTATGGTGAAAATTTAGATTCCTGGTCCTTACACAAAACTGTCTACGACTTCTCCCCACATGCCTTAACCAGGCACCGCAGGAGTTCCATGTTCTGTAGTTGATCCTTGGTTGATGGTGACGTATGACTCACAACTCTGGTTCACTTCTCTATGCCTTTTAAGAAAAAAATAAAATGAAGCCTAACGTTGTCTCTGGTTCCAAAGTAGTATATGCTCATTGTAAGTATTTTGGGGGAAATCCAGAAAAAGAAGAAAATAGGAATTACTCCACTTACTGCACTCAGTGACGAATGCTATGCACATGTTGGTGCATTGCCTTCCAGTCTTTTTTCTTTGCATAGATCCACATACAAACAAATAACACACACAGACATGCAGATGCCAATACATACGTGTATATTATGCAAAAATGAGATCATATTCAGCACATGGTTTTATAATCTGAATTTGTCATTTAACAGTATTTCATAGACCTTTATTTCACAGCATTAAAAATTATGCAGCTATTTTTAGAGGCTCCACATGTGTGGCCGGGGCCGTGTTCACGTTGGTGCCATTGTGAGCTGGCAATCAGTTAATCAAATGCACGCCTTTGTTCTCTATCACAATGCCAACTCCAGAGTAAACACAGTGCAGGAGAAAAACGAGGACAGAAGATGGTTTTTGCACAGAGCTCATAATTATGGAGCAACTACTATGATGCAGAGTCGATGCAATGAGGCTGCAAGAGGAATAGAATGGCATGGTCCCCGCGTGAGGGAGTCCACACTCCAGTGGGGGAGAAAGGCCGTAAACAGTTCCCGGAGATCCAGGCATAAGGCATGGATCCCAGACGCATGTCACAGAGACCCCAAAACTAAAGGACCAGGTGTGCAGAGAGAGCACTGGCTTGTTTAAATTAGGGGAGCAGAAGCTCGAGTGAAGGCTCCATAGAGGCCGGAGGATTTGAGCTTTCTAGAAAGCCAGGCGGGATGTAGATGGGCAGAGATGGAAGATAAGGACCTTCTAGGCAACAGTAGCAGTAGCTGGAAGCAGAAAGGGGCTTTGGAGGGGCAGGGATGGAGGTCACAGGGGACTGGGGAAGAGTCCCTGGGTAGAGAGAGCAGATCCTCTTGACGTATTACATAGTATGGGTTATTGAAACAACAATTATGAATCTATTCATAGAATTTGTTCTTAAATAGTTCCAGTCTTTGTTTACCGTGTTTGTCATTGTTATCAGTTTCTTAGAAATAAATGACTCAAGGAGTAAAGAAACCATCAACATTATAATAAAAAAGGTAAAACAAAGTAGGTGATTCTCTCTGAATTTACGGACAGTTTCAAACAGACATAGAAAGAACTCTGTTCTAGAAAGGAGCGCAGTGAAACCCTCGCTGGACGTACCTTTCAGCAGACGAAACGTTATTTAGAAAATGAGAGAGATTTGCAGTCGCTGCCAGCAGGTTCGACTCCTTCTGATTTATTTATATTGTCTTCATAGGCTTATAAAAATGGAAGTTTGCCTGGATTTTGAGACTAGCATTTCTGTCCTTCCACATATGAATTTATTTCTTGATTTGTTTTGCACATTTCTAAACATAGATAGACCAATGCCTTTTGCTTTTGGAAAAAAAAAAAAAGAAAGTCTCTGAAGCTGGTAAGAGGAGTCAGACTGTGTTCCTGTGAAGAAGCTGCTCCCATGTTGCAGGAGAGATATGCAGGGCAGAATCCCAGAAGTGTTCGTTCCTGGAGCATCTGAGAGCCTGTATTTTTGCCATGTTGAAAAGTGGCAACCCGAGATCAAGTCCTAGCTGTCCTCAGTTTTATAACCAGTCAATTGCAATTGCAATATGATCCTCACTTATATTTTTGCCTTCAAATCTTGGACCTGAAATTATTCCAGTAATAGGATTTGGCTGAAAGCAAAGTTTTTCCTTTTCTGCTCTTTACTTCTCTTTCACTTAACTTTCTGATAGAACATAGCATTTTTTTTTTTAATCTAAGACATCCGTTAAGACCAATCTCTTCATTCTGTAGATGAGGAAACTGAGAACCAGACACATAGTTCAGTGACATAGAGCCACGTAATTATTTGGAGGCAGGAGTGGGACTAGGTCCAATGGCTACTGTCTCCCGATGCTTCTCACTTCTCCTGAACCTGTAAGTGAAAACACAGTCTTTTCATTTCCCCCAAAGAAGTTGATTTTGTCTGGGCCATTTAATAAGGAATGTCTGACAAAAGTGACCTTTCTGACTCAGGTGCAGTAATTGCTACAGAAATTGGTTTTAGTGTCTTTGGGGAATTCTACAGTTGAACCCAAGAGGCATCCTTATCAAGAACAGTTTGTTCCAACACTTGCACAAATTTTAAGAACCTCAAATATTGCCGTTTCTCTTTGGAGTGATTCTTTTTATTTAGTAAACTTGCAAGGGGCATGGCTACTCTGCCCCACTGGATCCCGCGTAAGACACAGTTATGTCTTAATGTTTTCGCTAGCTTCTTGAAGTTGGGTGCTGCTACAGCAGTCCTTGCACGTGATCTCAAATGTAGTTTGAACTCGATAGATCTTTTTGAAGAGTGAGTTCCTAAAGGCATTAAAAAGGAAGCAAACTTGTGGCTAGACATCCATTTGATTCCCATACAGCGTTCATGTTACTTAATGCATCAGTTCACAGAGGGAATTCGTTTCTACGCCTCAACTTCTAAATGACTTGACATGATTTACAGTTGACAAACAACATACTGGGATTTATCTTCATTTCACTGTGTCTGTGGAAAGCTGGTTGTTACAGCATCACCAAGTGTATGAGTTCTTATCTTCAGGCATTTCATCAACAAACCCTGCCTGATGGCCCACTGTGTGCAGAGCCTGTGCTAGGAAAGACACTATGTTTTCATTCCACACCTCCATTACCTGGTTAAACTCTGACCCAAAGAAAGATGGTGTTAGTTATTTTAAAATGTCTTGTCACTATACAGTTTCAACTATTGACAGTAGAATTTCAGAAGACCGTTGTTCTTATATGACAATGGTTCTCATAGGGGGTCCCCAGACCAGCAGCATTAACATCATCTGGAAACTTGTTAGAAATGCACATTCTTGAGATTTTCCCCCAGACCCACTGAATCAGCAACTCTGGTGGGGAGGCTCAGCGATTTGTGTTTTAATAAGACTTCCAGGTGATTCTGATACAAACCAAAGGATGAGATATTGCTAGTTGCTTTCTTCCCCCTTGATATAAAATACTTGAAGAAGTTGAGATGTGTTTCAATACAATTGTTGGCAGTATTTTTAAAATTTTATGCATGTAGTAAACATTTATTGAGCATCTGCTAAGTTTTAGATACTATCTTGGATGCTATGAACACAAATAAGCAAACAAATAAGTCATTTTGATTTGGTTGTTTTGATATTAATATGTAAAAACACTTTTTTTGGGTAACAGTAATATAAACAAGAGACCCTCATCCTCATCCCTATCCTCACTCCGCTGTGACTTCTGAGCTGTCCCTCGCCCCTCTATATGGGGAACTTTGTCAAAACTTGGGGTCAGAGTGCTGTGAGAGTGAGAAATGGGGTGTAAGCAAGGTGTGGGGAGGGGTCAGGGAGGGGGTAAGGATGCCGGCTTTGTACGCTTCTTGGGAATAATAAGGATGCAAGTGTGGAGGTTTGTATTTTAAGCTGTGTGAAAATGCTTCCCTTCTATCAAAACCTCCATGTCCTAGCAGTTGTGTCAAAATGGCTGCATTGGATTATCCCAATCCATCCAGGGGCCCATTGTCATGTGGGTTTGTAGATGTTGTAGAGATGGTAGGATGGGAGTCAGGTAGCTGAATGTGGAATTCTGCAAAGAACAGCGTGTACATTCTCCTTGGTGGTCCACAGGCCATGGACATGAGGAGCTCCGGCTCTGTAGACTTGGACATTGGAGCCTGGTCTTGCTGCTGTGCCATCTCTTGAAGTCTCCATGTGTCTGTCGTGACATGGGAATAGTGAGAGGACCTGTCTCATCAGGTCTTTCTATGTATTAAATGAGAGAATGTATGCGAGGGACTTGGAACAGCTGCCTGCGTTTAGGAACAATCGGTAAATTCTAGCTCTTGGACTATGAGTACGATTATTACAGTCTGCCTCAGTTGCACTCAAGAAGGAATTTCAAAATGTCATGAGAACACTTTTGCCCTACTAGGTTGCCCCGGGAGTATTTGGCCATGCAGATTTGGTTTGACATCATTTGTGAGTCACATTTTCCCCTCTAAAATAATGTGTGATGTGAAATGTCTACCCACGTAGAGCCAGTATCACATTACGCTGACGTCATTCAGTGACTGGCTTGTATGCATGTGGCTAGGGCCTGTGCATCTTCAGTCCTGGCTTCTCCTTGGAGTTAATCCCAACCACGGCCCAACCCCAGAACTTCACCTCATTGCCAAGGTTGAGGAGGTGATTTTGTCAAAATATATCATATTAATGAGAATTTAATTATGATTTCCAAAGGTTCTGAAAATATATGAATACAGCATATGCCCTTAAATATATTGAATTTAGGTGTGTCTAACTCTTCCTGTTCAATATGGAAATGTACGCATTTTGTAAGTCCTTCATGGACGTATGAGTAGAGCCACATTCTAATTAGTTCCCAGCTAAATTTTCTCAAATTCCTCTCTATTTTGATTTTTTTAAAGCAAGCTGGAGACTGATTTTTCAAGCATGTTGGCACATGCTTACCAGTGAGTAGGAATTACAGGTAGGAACAGTTGAGAGGCTGATCAGGCAGAGGGAACAGCATGTTCAAAGTGGAGAGGTGTGTTCTGGGGAGAGTCAGTAGTTCTGGGTGAGTGGGGTGTAAGGCATGTGACAGAGCCAGGTGATAAAGGCCTGTGTGCCATGTTTGTTGGAGGATAAAAATATCCCCCAACAAGCTATGGATCAAAAAGGAACAAGAAGAAAATTTGTCAAAAAAGATGGGTGTTTTTCCCCTTCCTGGGTCGTGTGAGGGTGGCAGTATTTGTGTGATGGCAAGAGCTCTGAACTAAAAATTGGCAAGCCAGATCCAGGTGACTGCTCTTAACCCACGGTGTGCTCTCAGGTGAGTGATTTAGACACAGTGAGTTGTGTCTGCAAATGATACAATTAGACCCGTTGGCTTCCCAGGCTATTTCTACTGTGTCACTTCTTTGATATTGTGTGTGTGCATGTAAATTCCAGCAGCGCCAGAGGTAAAAATACATTTTGCTCTTTTTTGCTCTTACATTTGTGAGTTCTGTTATTGGACCTTAAGTGGACAAAAATATAATGTGTATCTTTTAAAATAAAACTCTCCTGTTTGATAAGTGTATTAAATTGCTTTTAGCAATAAAATCTGTTAGCAATATCTGAATATCTTCCACATAGTATTAATCATTTACAATAAAAAAAGCATAGCTTAATTCTTCTCAACCTTTTCCTTTTACTTCAGGAAAAGATACTGAAAAGCTTGGAGAAAGAACTTCCAATTTATTTTACATAAAATTTTCTCCTTTCGCCAGGATATTCATATCTTAGCTGGTTGGAGCTTTGAGAATGAAGTGATGCAGAATGAGAAAGCGTAGAGAAGAGCAGAAGTTCCAAACTAGAGCCCTGGGCTGGGGCCGTATTCTAGGGAGAGAAAAGGAAGGGAGATGGACTGAACCGAGCTGTTGGGAATGGCTACCACGTCCACAGGTAGAGAGAGTTTGCAAAAGACGGGTGGTGTCAGAGGCTGAAGGAGTGGGCAGAGACCAGGCCAGGAGATCTGGAGAGGAGCTGGGTCTTGGAGGCCTGGAGCAGAAGGATGAGGTTTGTCCCCAGATTGCAAGGATCAAGAGGGACTGGTAGTGGAGAAATGAGCTAGAGAGCAGTGAAATGACAGTGAGAAATGGGGAAGATGTCCACGTAGCCTTGCCTTCTAGATTTGAAGGCAATTGGGGCCAAGTCCCATGCGTGACCAGGAAGAGGATTTCTCCGTTCCACATCATGTGTTTTGGCTTGGATAGATTTGGTGACTTTGAGGACAAAGGAGTCCACAATATCATTGGGAAGGAAAAGCATTCTGTGGTGTGTTCCTCCCCGACTGCATTCGAGGAGGCTCTGGGAATAGGAGGGGAGGGGCCTCGTGTAACATCAGAGGTCACATGTCCTGGTAGACAAATCTGGGCTTGAGTTCCACCCTCAGCTCTAGGGCTTACAGCTGTGAATGCTTAAGTAAATCATTTAACTTCTCATCTGCAAAACAGCACCTGCAGGGTAGAGTTGCAAACCCGCAGCCCCAGGGCCACATGCCGCCCACAGAGGTGTGTGGTTTGGCCTATGCAAAGCATACGATTTTTTGCATTGGTTCCTAACAACTGAAACTTGGGAAACTTCCCATAAAAATTCTGCCTTTCCAGTTTCTCTTAAAACTTAGAAGGCTCTGGCAACACTGGCTTGCATTCCTGCATGGCAGCTGTTAGCTAGAGCCTCGAGGAAGCAGTCCTCTCTAGACTGAGCATGTTTTCTCCCTTTTGCCAGAGTCCCCTTCACTCCCTATTGTCTTACACCTGACTCCTCCCACTTCTTTACAGTGCTCACCTGGCTTTTGTGGCCATTTTAGTTTGTGACCCTCTTTTTTTTTTAAATGTAAACTATTTATTGAGATATAAATCAAGTGAACAAATCATAAATGTACAGCTCCACGAATGTTCACAAAGTAAGCGCACCCACATAACCAGTACCCAGAAGCCCTCTGATGCCCCTTCTAGTCAGGACTAACCCCTCCTAAGGGTAACCAATTATCTGCCTTCTATCACTATCCATTAGTGTTGCCTGGTTTTCAACTTTTTATAAATGGAATCATACAATATGTATTCTTGTGTCTAGTTTCTTTAACTCTTGCTTTAGTTGTAAGATTCGTCCACACTGTACTGGGTAGTTGGACTTAGTTTATTCTCAATACTGTGTTGTATTCCATTGTGTGAATGTACCACTGTTCCTTTATATCCTACTGTTGGTTGACATTGAAGTTTATCCATTTTTTTTGCTATCCAAAATAATGCTGCTGTGGACATTAAAATGCTAAACCATACTTTTTGATGACTATATATACACACGTGTATATATGCATGTGCGTATGTATACACACATATTTCTGTTGGAGATGTACTTATGACTGAAATTACTGGGTCTGTGGTTATGGGTATGTTCAGTTATAGTACTTTTTTTTAATAAGGAATAAAGGAAATGTATGCAAAGTGCTTGGCACATAGTAATAGCTCCATAAATTGAATGTTAGCTATCATCACCATCATCATCATCATCAGAATTATCCTCCACATTTTTAACCACAGGGAGAATTAAACTCCATGAATATGCCACTGAGGCTGAGATTTCTCCCAGACCTCTTTAGCTATAAAGTCTCAAAAATAAGTAGGTGATGACAATTCTCTTTCCACTAGGGTAACCTCTTCTCCCTCAACTAGCGGGCCCTGAGAAGCAGACAGAAAACAGAATCAGGAGTCTATCCTCCTCTAGCGGAGCATTGACATCCCTTTCCTTCAGTCTCGTTTTGTTTCTTCTCTGAGCCCAAGAAGGGGGCTGGTCTGTGAAGTCTGGGATATCTGAGCTGCTGCTAATGGAAAGGGAATCTTCCAGCACGATAGCAAAAGGAGGTGATGCTCACGAGGTAGATCTTATTTGTTCCATTTCCCAGTAGTGGTCAAGATAATATTTCAGTAATTGATATGACTTTATGAATAATGGAGCATGGATCAAAGGGATGGTAGCATCTGTTTAATATGAAGAATCGCTGGGGGCAGAGCCCTGGTTACTCCTTATTGTAACTCCACCGCCACCAAGAACCTCAAGTGCCAGGAGACTGGGATGAAGGACAGGAAAACAGACTCACTTGCTGGAGTCAGAGAATTTAAAACATGAAGTGCTTAAAGGTCACCTAGTTCCATAGATACCAGACATACATCCGCAGACGTCTGCATTGGACTCACCCAGGAGCTTTTAGAGACCCCTGTGTCCTGGACCTCACCCTGAGATCCTGGTTTCTGGTCTGAGCGTGGGCCTGCCAGCTTCTCATGAGGTTCAGATGCAGAAGTGAATTTGGCATCTACTGATTTTGTCCAATCTTGTTGCTTTACAGAGAGGGAAACAGAAGCCCTGAGTGGTTAAGACACTTGTCCCAAGAGATACTGTGACCTGGTGGCATTGATACAATTAGAACCAGGTGCCTCACCTTCCTTTTCCACTTATCATTTCCTGCCAACATCCTACACATGGAACCTCTCCAAGAACGACCTCTTTTCCTCTCTCAGGTTCTGGAAGTATAGTCCTCTCTGTTAGTCTCAGGATTCTGACCTTTTTCTCCTCCCAGATGGGCCCAACTCCAATTACTTTTAGTTCTCTCTTTCAGGGGATACTTCCCTTCTGAATAGGAACCTCTTTCTTTTCAGGGTGTGAAAATATTTTGCTTCCCTTGGATCTCTACATCTCTAGAGAAATGTGGCCAAGTCATCCTAGTAGATAATTTCTTGGCAACTGCTCTCTGCCCATGATGCTAGGGAGCTACAGTTGTGAAGGGACTTTCGCTTGGTAACCAAGGACTTCTGGAAATGCAGCATCACAGGGTGGAAGGAGCCTTAGGTGTCCCATTCATCCACCCATGTTACAGATGAGGTCACTGAGGCATAGAGAGGTCAAGTGGCTTGCCCAGGAAACACAGGCGGTTTGTGGGTAGAAGAGAGGAAGAATTAGAATGCAGGTCTTCAGATTGTCTTTTCAGTCCTTGCCTTCATTCAAATGAGAACATCCCTAACGACAGAATTTCACATATCTGGAAACAGGCTGAAGGCAGAAGATAAGATAGCTTTCCTAAGTACAGGTCTTCTCTTGTTTCTCAAAAAAGTCCACGTGAGGAAAATCTTAGGTTTGAAGGAGGTACGAGAGATCCTTCTGTGCATGGATCTCCTTCTCGTCCCTAGCAGGTGGTCATCCAATCTCAGTTCGTTCCTCTAGTGACCAAAATCTGGCTCTTTCTGGGGCAGTCCAGTCCACTAGCAGACAGTTCTGATTGTGAGAAAGGCCGCCCTATCTTGGCCTGCAAGCAGCCTCCTGGGGACCCACTCCCTGGACCTCATCGTTCTGTCTGGAGCCACTCAGCAAGCAGTGCATGTCGAGAGCAGGACACGGGATTTGACACCAGGGTTTAGTTCTGCTCTGCCAACTGCCAGTGTGTCTTGAATAAGCCACTTCAGCTTTTTGAGCCTTGGTTCCTTGTCTGTAAAATGGGGGCAATAGAGAGCCCCTGTCGGAGAGTTATTATGACTGCAACACAAGCTGTCGTGCCCATCGTGGCTAGAGCACGTCCTAGCACAGGGAAGGCCTTGGCACCTGCTCCTCCCCACAGTGGAGCCCGCGGCCACGTCTCCCCTCTTTTCATACTAAACCTTCGCACGTCCTTCAGTTGCTCCTCAGGTGGCACCAGCTGAAGCGCTCCACATGCTTTTTGGCAGTCTCCTCACATGTCGCTCAGCTGAGCAGACTCGCATAAGATGGGCCTTGGGTACTTTTCCATGCATGAGGAAGGGAGTGTGAAAATGACCTGTGGTGTTATCTTTGTGTCTCTGAGGTGGTGCTGTATTAGGTCAGCCACAGTTTGGAGACTGTCCATCATAGGCTATGTGTATATAAGTCTGTGTGTTTGTACATGCATGTGAAAGTCCAACTGTTTATCTGCATGTTTCCATGTGTGCATGTGTCTGTGCTCAGGCCTTTTTTTCCCATAAATCTCAGTATTGAAGCCACAGATGTTCTGGCCCATTTTTCGCATCAATGAGCTGCTCACTGCTTCTTCAAGTCCCAAAAGCAGGCCATCCCATGGGGCAGGGCTTCTCAGTTTATCCCTGATTTCCAACTGAAGCCACGTGTGCTGTGTGCCTGTGGAGGGCTGCTGCCCCCAGATAGAGCTGCCTCTCTGCTGAGGCCGCCACCAGCCACCAGTAGTCCCTTTTCAGATGACCTGTGGATGCGCACGACGATCACTGTAATCCTCTTTCCACGGGCTCCTGGTGGGGCATGGCATCGCACCAGGTGCTGCACGAGAGAAGCGGCCTCAGTCACTGATCTGAAAAGCACTGTGCGATGAAAGACACTTGAGACATATAAGATATTAATAGCTGCAGAGGTTTCGTCCCTGTGTAATTTAAATCCCTTTCCTGAGTTACACTCTTATGGAGGGAGTGAGGAGAAGGAGAAAAAAGCCTAGAATAGCTATAAGAGGTCGTAGAAAAAGATTTTTTGGATGACTGAAATATTCCTGTTTAGTCACCCACCCCACTGCCTGCTGGATTTGGTAATGGGCAGTTTAATTTTCTTTCTTAAAGTGAGGAGCTATTTTGACAGCTACGGATGCTGCCAATTACATGTGTTCTGAAGATCACTGATCCTATGAGAAGCCCTTGAAGAAAGGGTTCCTCTGTAAATAAGTTTGGGAAGTGCTGTATATCCTAGCTGCCTCCTGGGGAGCCTGTGTGCCCATCAGCATATTCAGGGATGAGAGGTTCTTCCTAGATGAACCTGTGATGCTCTGGTTAACCTTGGATTTACCGTATTTATTTGAAGGAAGATCTCTTCAAATTTATCACTCTATCTCTGACAGGTTGCTAATACTATTCAAGGATGAAAATCTTAGTTGAGAGAAAATGGGGTGCTGTGGAGATTGGGGTGCAGACTGTGAAATATGGTGGAAGATGTGGGGGTCCCTGGCTCATGTCAGTAAGGGGGAAGATTCTCTACTAGCATCTTTTTCTAGTGCCCTGTCTGGCTGTTAGGTTGTGGATATGCAGACGCCAGTGTGGATATGCAGACGCCAGTTATTCCAGGATTTGGAGAATACAAAAGAGGCCCCTTCAGAGTTGAAATATTAACTAGAACTCAAGGCTTGATGTAACCTATTCTATTCATGCAGTCTAAAGGTTTTACAGACAAAGGGAGGTTTCCCACACAGTGCGGTGCGAGAGCCCATACAGAGGGTAAAATCAGGTGCCTTTGTGAAGGAATCCGTGAAGACCAGTGTGACTTTCGGGCAGATAAACTCTAGGCTTTAGAAACAGGCCCATTGCCAGACCCTGGAGTCACTGATGGCTATTTGGGGCAATTGACAAGGGAAGCCTTATCCCCACAAGACTTTTGTTTAAGCAAAAACGTCCTAGGTGGTGACATTATTACTTCATGGGCCTGCCTGGGGCCATCAGACATATTGACTGACCTGGAGGTCAAGCTCATAAGCTCATGTTGCCCTGGTTTCTCCTCAGGGCAACATGGCGACATCTACTTAGGCCTCTCTGGTGGTACCACTGTGTGTCCAGGCAGCATCAATCGGGGAAGACCAGTGTGGGTGAGCCTAACAGGGCCGGATCCTAGTGAGCAAGGAGCCATGGGTCAAGAGAGGGAAAAGGATGCAGTAGAAAACCACTGGAGTTATGCAAATGTAGGTTTAAATCCCAGCTCTACCACCATATCTTTGCACAAATTACTTAAGCTCTCTGAGCCTCATTTTTCTCATCTATAAGATGGTAATAATCAATGACATTTGCTAGGCATTGGGAGGATTAAATAGCATGCTGTTTCACATATGGAATCCTGAAATGCTGTGATAAACTCCATCCATTCCTTCTGCTCGTGCAGATCAACAGGATTTGGATGCTGGGGAGATCATCTTTCAGTTGAGCCAATGCTTCCCCTAGTTCTACAACTTTGATATTGCTCCCCTAGAACTTTGATATTGTTCACATTCACCCCTGTATCTCAAGGCTGAGTCTTATACAGCTTTTCTGTTTGGCCTCTCGCACTCTCTACACACCTGCTAAATTCTTCTAAATGTTTTCTCTCCCCTCAGCCTTCCCTAGCTTTTTCATATCTTTCTTGCCCCATGGAAGGCAGTAGTGCACACATTCTTCTTGATGCAAATGTGCCTTGAATTTACACAAGGGTAGGACAATGTGTTCTTTTTCCAATAGCTGTTTTGATAATATTTGGCAGTGTGTTGGTATTTTTGGCCAAAGTAGCACATATTGAGACCATATCCTCAAGAAATCCTTTTCAATCTGTCCTAAGTCTCTTCTGTAGGCTGCATAGTTTGGATTTTCCACTGATGAAAAGCACTCCCCTTTTCTTGCCCATGTGAAAATTTGTCTGCCCATTTTCTGGGCCACTCCCCTCCTCTTGCCCAAGGCACATTCAGAAAGTCTCTTGAGATGTTCCTGTACTTTATATCTTTTCTTTTAGCGTTATATTACCTGGAAGAGCTTAGGATCATCTAAAAATCAGAGGTATTCTGGTGTAGTCCCTCTTGGAGATCAAGGATGCCAGAAGGTACATTGAGGACGGAGGGAGCAGGTAAAGAGTGGAGGAGCTTATGATGGATGAAGTATAAGGGCCTCAGACCGGGTGGAGGATGGCACAGATGCTGAGAGACAAGACAGATAAGGTAGAGTATGGAGTTAAGTCAACGGTACAGCAAACAGAAGCACCTCGAGAAAGTCATATAGGCTAGGAAAGATACTCATCCTGTCTCTCTTTTCTTATGTGTGTGTGGTCCTGAAGCAAGAGACTTTGCTCTTGACTGGGGAAGGATTTCCAAGAGACTCTGACCAGTCTCCCATTCGTGATGATATATCTCCTCAATTACCATTGAGACTTCCATTTTAAAAATAGCCATTGGATGGATAATCTTAGCGCCAAAAAAAATCCAAATATATCACAGCAGTTGGTTCCCCACACCCTTGTGCCTATTTACTCTCTTGAGGATTTTCATCAGGCTTGACTTTTCCTTACGGAAAAGTGTTTATTCCTCCATATGTTATATTGGCTTAAGCGAGAGTGATTCCCTGGTTGAAAATTTGTTACATAGTCCTCTTGCTTCTTAGAGGAGCAGAGTATTGTCATACTTAGGTGTGTGGCTACTAGAGGCATCTCACCTTCAGCTCTGCCTCCTGGTAACTGTGTAACATTTGGAAAGTTACTTAACCTCTCTCTGTACCTCGGTTTTCTCATCAGTAAAATTAGGCCAATATGGTACCTGCATCTTGGAGTTATGTGGTTTAAAGGAAGTAAAATCTGGCAGGTGCTCAGAATAGTGCCTGGTATGCAGTAAGCCTTCAGAACGTGCCAGTTAAGATTTTTCTCTAGGGAACTCTGAAGCACACTGGCATACAGTTTCCATGGAACATAAGAGCAGTTTAGTCAACAGGTCTACAAGTTCATAGTGTGGCTTCAAAGCTCAGAGGTGGCTGCTTCTAGACCTCCCAGTTTATCTCCATATAGTTATCAATTAAATCCAGAACATTCTATTTGTGCCACATCTGTCTGCTTCAAAAGACAAGGGAGTGGCTAGCATTTGATTGCCTCAGTAAAGAATTAGTCAGATAATTCAGTGATTTTATCTCCTTTGGCCCTTTCTCAACCTTAGGCCTACCTTTTGCTCTGTGATTATTGGGTGGAACTAAAGACTCACGTGCTTGTATGCTGCCTTTGATAGACATAAAGTCTTCTCTCTGGCCTTGGAGGGTTTTGCAAAATGCCCCTTGAGTGTTTGGGACTCATTGAGTGTCTGATGTGGGCTTGCTTACCAAGCTCGCCAGGCTTCTTTCCTCTTCTGTTTGATTGAAGAGTGTGCCTTTTGTTTGTATTTTTAAATATATCCTAGTTGTTGTGATAGGCTGAGATTTACCTGGTTAGCCATGCTTGTTTTCATTTTTGGTTGGTTTTTAAGAACCTGGGCCTTTTGATTCATCAAAGTCGTTTTCCCTGGGCTTCCAGGAAGTTGTTTTTTTTTGCATAGCCTCTCAGGTTTTCAGTTGAGTCTTAGTTTGTTACAACTGTTTCTCTCCATTTCAATGTGAGATTAACAGTGAAGTTGTACACCTGTTTGTCTATGGCTTTGCTTTGCTACTCCAGGATAAAAAAAAAAGTTAAAGATTGAAGCAGAGATCCCAAAGATTCCTCAACTGGCAGTTCCCAGTTTGGTGGTAGATGGGGATACTGATGGGGTGGGGCTCTCCTTTCCTCTTGTAATTCCTGGCAACCTCAGTCAGCAAGGATGAGGGTTGGGGCACATAAGCACCATTTCCTTGAGGGCAGAGTCAGGTTTCTGGTGGAGATATCTTGAACAAAGTCTTTCATTATCCATCCTTGACTCAACTAATGTCTATCCTTTGAGATTTTATGGTGGTACAGTTCATGTGTGTGATCCTGAGTGCTTTATAGCTTTAGAAGTGGAAAAAACTCAAAAGACTCAAAAAAACTCTAGATTTTCACTTTAAAGGAACAATATCCGTCATATAGAGGAAATCCCTTTTATACTGCACCTGGCCAAAATTATCAACCTTCCCTGTGAATACTTCTAATAATGGGGAGTTTAAAACCTCCCAGGACCATTATTATATCAATGCATAAATATTTATACATTTTTAACTTTTTTTTTTTTCAAATGTTACTTTCATTTAACAACTGGTGCACATTTATGGATTGGAAGACAGTATTCTTAAGATGGCAATATCCCGCAAATTAACCTATAGAGTCAACACAATCTGTATCAAAAATCCAGGCTACCTTTTTGGCAGGAATTGACATGCTGATCCTAAAATTTATATGGAAATGCAAGGGACTCAGAATAGCCAAACAACCTTGAAAAAGAAGAACAAAGTTGGGGGACCTGAACTCCTCAATTTCAAAACTTGTTTCAAAGCTATAGTAATTGAGACAGTATGGTACTTGGCATAAGGATAGACATTTAGATCAATGGAATAGACCTGAGAGTCCAGAAATCAACCCTTATGTTTATGTTCAGTTGGTTTTCAACAAAGTTGCCGGGACAATTCAATGGGGATAGAATAGTCTTTTCAACAAATGGTGCTGGGACAACTGGATATTCACATGCAAAAGAATGAAGGTGGACCCCCCTACCTCACACCATATACAAAAATTAACTCAAAATGGATCCAAGACCTAAATGTAAGAATTAAAAAAAACTATTAAACTCTTAGGAGAAAATAGGTGCAAATCTCTGTAGCCTTGGATTAGTTAATAGTTTCTTAGATATGACACCAAAAGTATGAGCAACAAGAGAAAAAATTTATGCATTGAACTTCATCAAAATGGAAAACTTTTGTGCTTCAAAGGACACCATTAAGAAAGTGAAAAGACAACCCAGAATGGGAGAAAATATTTGCAAATCATGTATACAATAAGGGAGTTATATCTAGGATACATAAAGAATGTTTACAACTCAATAAAAAGACAACCCAATTGAAAAATAGGCAAATGATTTGAACAGATATTTTCCCAAAGAAGATATACAAATGACCAATAAGAACATGAAAAGAGGCTCAACATCATTAGTCATTAGAGAAAGACAAAACCATATTAAGATATCCCTTCATACCCACTAGGATGGCTATAATTAAAAAGTTGGACAACAACAAGAGCTGGTGAGGATGTGGAGAAATTGGAGCCTTCATATACTGCTGGTGGAATGGTGCAGCCACTTTGGAAAACAGTTTGGTATTTCTTGAAAACATTAAGCATAGAGTTACCTGACCCACCAACTCCACATCTGATTATATAATCAAGAGAATTAAAAACATATGTTTACACAAAAACTGGTACATCAATGTTCATAGCAGGATTATTCATATAGCTAAAAAGTGGAAACAATGCACATGTCCATCAGCTGCAAAATGGATTTTAAAAAATGTGGTATGTCCATACAATGGAATATTATTGAACTGTAAAAAGGAATGAAGTACTGATACATGTGACTACATGGATGAACCTTGGAAACTTTATGCTAAGTGAAAGAAGCCAGACACAAAGGCCAGAAAGTGTATGATTCCATTAAAATAAAACGTCCAGAATAGGCAAATCCGTAGTGAGAGAAAGTAGGTTAGTGTTTGCCAGGGGCTGAAATGAGAGAGGGATGGGGAGTGACTGCTAATAGGTATGGATTGTTATTTTGTTTTTTGTAGGAGGATGGTGATAACTGTCAGGAATTACATAGGGGTGATAGTTGTACAACTTTTTGAATATACTAAAAACCACTGAATTGTACAATTTAAAACAATGAACTTTGTGGCATGTAAATTATATCTCAGTCAAAAAAATTCTGTAAAAAACCAAACCTTCGTGGACACTGCCCAATTTGAACAGATGCCTGCACCAGACCTTGCATGGAGCCCTTCCTGATAGACTGTGGAGATTCTCAGAGGAGAGGCTAGGGCTGGCTGAATAGTGTTAGGGTCTGGGTACTAGAGGCAGTGGCTAGTTACCAACTGGTATGGACATACTTCAGCATTTTAAGAATGAACGTACGGGCATGTATCCACTGACTGTTAGCTCTTACCTGTGCCTGAATCCTGTGGCTTCCACTGAGGGCTCCCAAATTGCCACACTGGGAGCAAAAGAAATGAATATGACTATCATAACACCAAGAAGTTTGTGCTCTGCATACTCAGAATTCTGAGTCTGTAGGCCAGGAGCTGAGAAAAATCAGCATTTTAATCAATATTTTTGAGTAGGGTCTCACAGAGGATGGTGGAAACGTGTCTAGTTCTGCTGAATCATATTATAATGCAATATAAGAGCTTCTCTCTCCTCCTTTCTCTCTTTGTGATAAGCGTCATTTATATTCTCCGCTAAGCCTCTGTTATCTGTCCCAATGCCATCTTCCTCATCTAAGTTCAGAATTCCATAAGCCTATCCCAGGTCTCAGAGATGTAGTCTTGGAGGTGAACTCTCCCAGTTCAGCACTGTCCTCAGCTCCTCATCATGCCCACACCCACAGCAGCTTTGTGGGATGGGGCCCACTGTATCCCTCCCAGGGAAATATCTACATGACTCAATGCATAGGAAATGAAATTTACATGGGAGAAGGGACGGCGACTACATGTTATTTATTCAGTGATATCCCTTCTCATTGGAAAAAGTGTTTGAGGTGGTTTGCAAAAATATACAGAGGCAATGCAACAATATGAATGAAGGGGATGGCAATATCTGGAAATAGAGGGAATAAGTAAGGAAATAAAATAAAACTAGTGGAAAGATTAGACAATTAAGTGCCTGCTACTAGAGGGAGCTTGCAGATTTGGCTCTGGGCATCCCAGTGGCCAAAGCACAGAGGTAAACATCATAGGTTACAGACTGCTATTCAGAGGAAGAGTAACTTTTGTAAATGTTGTGGAGCAACAGAAGCTCCTCCCACAGCACCTCATAAAGAACAGAGCGTGGGATGCAGAATTACACTGCCCAGCATCCTGAAAATAGATCCAATGGTGCTCCTCGTAGAAGTGTTGGTTAAAATGTCCTTTGATGCAAGTCAGTAGCTTCATGCCCAAACCCACTTCACAAAGTGGGCAGGCGGGTAGAGGAGAGAAGCTTTCAGAAGCACCCATGGAGCCTTGTCTTACTCTGGGGAGACCCAGGAACTGCCTGGAAATGAGGAGGCTTTGGGGAACTCCATTGCTGAGGATTGATGGAATTGCCTTCCGCCACCCCAGTACATCACACCTGGGGCCTTGTGGGTCAGCTTTTGCAGCCAGCAATGCCTTTCCTATCCCACCCCCACTCCCTGCCCAGGTTTATTGGAACTTGATCATGTGAGGCAGTATATCATTGAAGTCCTGAACAAATCTCATTTGACATTTTTATTTTGACTCTTCTGGGGGCCTTTAATTAGCATGATTGCAGCACGGGAGATTGCTCCAATGGAGTCTGTATTGCTCTTGGTTGGCATAATGGCTATTGAAAGTTCTCTAGTTTCTGTTTCTGGTCATCTAGGAAAGACTCTGATTAAAAGTGATTAAACCTCTTAATATGGTATAATAAGGGGTGGTTGGCAGTGAGTTTACATGGATTAAAAGCATGCATCAGAACATGAACTCACATAGTTGTAAAAAACTCACCCCTAAGAATCCAGTATGGGTTGTTTGCATCCTTGGCTCCTACACAGCCATGGCACACACTGCCACTGTATAGGCATCCACTGCTGGCATGGCCACTGCCCCACAGCTCGTGCAGTCAAGATGTCCTTGACCACATTGCCTATAGCCATGGCACACACATTCACAGCAGGCAGCCATGACGTTCTCAGTCCTGTTAATGGTCCATGGCTTTGGGGAGCATCAAAATATGTTGTGGCTGAAGACAGAACTCTAATTGGCATTAAGGGTCCTGATTCCTCCTGGTCCTGAAATCCAGGTTGCAGTGACCTCCCCTACTGGTATAGAACACACTATAGCAGTGGTTCTCAACATCAGTGACTCTGTACCGCACCCCCCCCCAGGGGACATTTGAGAATGTCTGGAGACATTTGGGTTGTCCCAATAAGATGGAGGGTGCTACTGGCATCTAGTGGGTAAAGGGATGCTGCTAAACATCCTACAATGCACAGGAGAGCCCCCACAATCAAGAATTATCTGGCCCAAAATGTCGATAGTGTTGAGGCTAAGAAATCCTGCACTACAACTTTCAAAGCAGATTCCCACATTACGTTGTTTAAAACTCATAATGGCCTGGTGGAGGACAAGGTATAAAAGTTTTATTTCCACTTTACAGATTGACAGACTGAAGCTTGGAGAGGTAATGACCCTTCTCTGTCCCACAGGGATCATCTAGTTCTCAATCTACTGCCACTTACGCAGATTGCGTGGGATGAGGTGAAATTTGGGTCTCTACAAGCGTCCATAAGGGTTACAAGTTTTATCTAAGTGCTTGTGGCATGTCTCTGAAGAAACCATTACCCCAGATTTTTTTATGTAGGAAAGGTACCCCAGTTTCATATCTTCCCCATGGGTTTCAAAGAACATGTATCCATCAAAAGTACTGTATGGTAAGATAATGGTAAGACTTGATTACACTTGATACTTGGGGAGGAGTAAGGTCTTTACAGTGGGTGAAAACATGATTATTTGCACAGTCTGATACCAGTTCACACATTCAAATGCTTTTCGGGCCCATGGTCTGTTGTGACAATAGGGAGGGGTGGTGTTTTTGGAATTGAGAGCACATGGTCTGCCAAAAAGCATTCATATAAAAAAATCACGCACTCTCAACTATTTGTGTGTCTGTCTGGGTATATATTTGCAGGTGGAATACCTTCAAGAGCCTGTCAATTTAGTGGAATAATAAACCTAAGAAGGGTCACACAGGATGATAAGAATATAGCTGTATTCATACCAGCATTACCTGGGAGTTTTGAAGGATTTGTAGTATTAGGAGATTCTATAACAGAGTTCAAAGCAAATATCTTGTCATTTCACTGCCTTGTCTCGCTTCCTAGCGCATGTATGGCTGCGTCATTGCACGTTGCCTGTGGGTTACATTTGGAATTAGATTCTAGTTCATGCTACTTGTGGCCAGGCACTGCACTGTGCATTTCATGTACATATCTGTACACTCCTGCAAGGGAAGTGTGCTTGTCTCCATTATACAGTGGTAGGACTGAGCTCAGGGGATGATGTCACTTGTGTGTGATCCACACCTGCTTGATGGTAGAACTAGAAGTGAAATGCAGGATTTGCTCCTTCCCCTTTACCTGTTGCCATGTTAAACAATCACAGCAATTATACCTTACTCTTTGCTCCTTAATCAAGAAAGGTTGTTTCATCCTCATTTGCAGAAGAGGAAATGGGGCATTAAGGCATTGAATGAATTGACTATAGTAATAATCTAGAGCCTAGAGATCATATCTCCTGTCTCCTAAGGCAGCCAGTGTGCTTAGGGGGATAATAGACACGGGGAAATTCCAAAAGAATTCATGCCCACACAAAAAAGTTTCTGAAATAAATTGACCTAACATTAGTCTCAGTCCTTCCACTAATCAAATCTAAAGCGGCTCTACTCCGAACAGAGTGTACTACAGTGCTTGGAGCTGAGAATTACTGTGTGCTGCAATGCGTAGCTTGAAGAGCATCGTTGAACGGCAAGTGTCTTGCCTTGGGTCTGATGAAATAAAATCAAGAGTTTAAAGTTGCTAATCCCTATTCCAAGTGTTGCTATGCTTCCTTTAAGGGTTGCAGGATGCTCTCCTGGGTTTGTACTGAAAGCATCACCTGCTCTGCCACACCTGCTCTTTTTCACATTCCCCGAAATGTTGCTAATGGTCCTATCATCCCTCACACTAGAGAGCTCTGGGTCTGCCCAGGCCCCGCTTCCTCTCCCACCTCCCACATTTAATCAGATGCTAAGTTTCTGATTTGCATGAGCTACCTTTGCATTTCTTTGCAGTCCATCCACTTGGCTGTCCTTCCATGATCCCAGCCCTAGTTTACTGCTGTCCAGCCTGCTTCCGTCACCCTTTACCCAGGAGTCCACGTGCTATAGCCTGTGGGCCCAATCCAATCCACCACCCGCTTTTGTACAGCTCAGGAACAAAGAATGGTTTTATTTTTACATGGTTGGAAAATATCAAAAGAAGAATCATCTTTCGTAACACGTGAAAATGATATGAAATTCAAATTTTGGTGTCCATAATTAAAGTTTATGAGAACACAGCTACACTCATTCATTACGTATTGTCTATGGCTGCTGTCATGCAACAATGGTGGAATTGAGTAGTTGCAACAGAGACCATATGGCCTGTAAAGCCAGAAATATTTCTTATCTGGCCCTTGACAGAAAAAGCTTGTGAGCCCCTGCCTTACCTAGTCCCACCACCGCTCTTCCCTTGTTTCAGATCCTTCAAGACTCACCCGTAGCCCAAACTCTTAAAGGTCCTTCATCTTCCCTCCCAAGCTAATCGTCTCCATTTATTTCCCAACAGGGACTCTTTGCACGTCCTCAGATGTATCTTGTACTTTCCCACTAAGACCATCATTCAAGTTGTTCTCTCTGCTGGGAATAATTTTTCCTTTCCATCTTTTTAGAAATCTTCTCTCTCCTTCAAGCCTCATAGCAAATGCAACCTGCTCTGAGGAGGTTGTCTCCCACTGTAGTTAACTCCTAGGAATGCCCTACCACTCTTGGGTACTGCTTTCGTGAGCTGAAGTCCTTTCTGTTACATCTGGCTGTTTTAACTGAGGTCATAGGGCCCTCCCTAGGGGTGAGGTCCCTAAGGGTGGAGGAGCCCCACACCCTGTAGCATAGAGTTGCTGAGTGCAGGCTCTGTCTGCCTGTGCCAGGGCCTCCCTGGGCTGCCTGGGACTGCTCTCTCAGGTGCGTCATTTCTGTGACTTTATAGGACTTTTGTTCTCCCAAATCTACATGACATTGTTTTGAAACTGGGAAACAGAATTCAACATTTGGAAATTGATTTTTAACATTAAGTAGAAAGGTCATTGCCATTAGTTGATGCATCATTTAATCTAAATCTCTTATCCATGTATCCACCCATGTCATATCTATTGATCCATCAAGCTATCTTTATCTATCTATCAGTCTTTATCTATCTGTCCATCAGCTCATACAAGTCCCCACTTCTAAATTCTCTCCAGTTTAACTCCACTACTGTCACTTGATTGGTGATGAACAATGTTTATGAGATTACTCATGGGTATTCCCCCGACACTGTTTTCCTAACCTCCCCTGCTGAGCTGGTTCCCCATTTTTCCCTTACTCCTGCTTTGTGTTCCAGCCAAATTATACTCTGCTTTTCTGGGAAAAACAAAATTCCTGGTTTTAGTTTGCTAGGGCTGCTATAACAAAGTACCACAAACTTGGGGGCTTAGAACAGTAGAAATTTATTGTCTCACAGTTCTGGAGGCCAGAAATCCAAGATCACAGTGTCGTCAGTGCCACGTTCCCTCTGAAGGTACTAGGGAAGGATCTGTTCCATGCATCTCTCCTAGCTTCTGGTACTTTGCTGGCAATCTTGGGCATTCCTTGTAGACGCATCACCCCAATCTCTGCCTTCATGTTCACATGGCATTCTCAGTGTGTGTATGTGTGTGTCTATGTGTGTGTCCAAATTTCCCCTTGTTATAAGGACACAGTCATATTGGTTTAGGGCCTACTCTAATGACCTCATCCTAAATTGATCATATGCAAAGATATTGTTTCCAAATAAGTTCAAATTCTGAAGGACTGGGATTATCTTTTGGGGGGCACAAATCAACCCATAACTGTCCCCCACTTGCAGTACTTTGTCCATGCTGCTCCCACCATTTGCAATGCCCCCCATGCATTTCTGCTCAGTGACCATCTGTCCCACCTCCTCTTTCCCCGTCGTGTGTGATCACTCCTCCACTGAACTCTCGCAGCTCTAGGCGGGTGCCTCTCTCTTGACATCCACTAGAGTAGATCCCATATTATAATCATTTGTTTTAGGACCTTAGTTGACTGTAAACTTCCCTTTCCTTTTTTGTTTTTGATCTTGAAAGACTGATACTCAGGTATTTGCAAAATTACTGCTAAGTAAGCTTGGAAAGGTGTAGCCTTCACAGTCTTTACACTGGATTTTAAGCCTCTTTTAGGTAGTAATGTGTCTCACTCATCTTGGTGTTCCCTCTCCCTTTTCCCAGCTCTGAACATAGTGCCCGTGAGCACAGGAGGCCCTCAACATATGTCAGTAGTTTGGAGATTTGAAGCACAATGAAAGTAGGAATTTGAGCCTGCATTTGCATTTGCTGGCACCCACCACAGTGTCTGTCATTGCAAAGTGCCGATGCTTTGTGAACTATACAGCATATATCTGCTGCTCTTAATTTGGCTCTTCAGCTAGACCGTGACACTTCCACTGCCCAGAACAAATGAGTCTTTTTAGTGTGTCTGTGTGTACAGGCATACTTTCATCAAATTAAAGAAAGCCCCAAGAAAGTTTAAGAACAAATGCTTTATACAAATATACGGTGGGACCCTTTTTTGCTCTGTCTTATCTTTTCCTTCATCATCATCTTCAATATCTTCATCATCACTAATTGTAGGAGTTCAGAGTCAGAAAAGCAACTCATAGATTTATATTGTTTAATTGTTAGGGCTATAAATTTAGAATGTGCAAGCTACCCAATCCTATTAGCCGTACCCTGCTCTAAGAAAATCTGCCTACAATTGATACCGTCCAGGGATTTGGACTTTATTGATTAGATTTCCTGCTAGACTCCGGCCTTTGCCTTTTGCTCATCAGATCCTAGACAATATGGCCATGTCCCTGAGGAGAGTCAGGCACCATGGGGTAGCAGACAGACTCGTGGACTTTGGTTCTAGGGGGGCCATGTGGTCAAGTTGGGGGTAGGAGGCATTAATGTTAAGACAACAATTTTTTTCTTTCCTTACCTCACCGAGTTATTTGGAGGCTAACATAATCATTTAAAGTTTTTAGAAGAAGAAATGCTTTGCAAATGCCGAGATACTATAGTAGAACCTTGAAATAATGTGGCATATTGTTATACAGATTCACACACACACGAGTCACATCACATGGTTCTAAAAAGCAGGTTTTCTCTTCTCTAAAATCGTCATCTATCAGGTGGGAAATAGGGAGAGCTGTTAGACGTGCTTCCTGCTTGGGTTTCAATATAGCAGAGGAGTTAAATGCATTGGAGCTGGAATAAGAAAGCCTGGATTCAAGATGGCTCTGCATCTTGTTAACAGAGCACCTTGGCATGAATTAGTGAGCATCTCTACCCCTTTTGTTTTCTCATCCACAAACTAGGGACCATAACAGTTATCACCTGATACGGATGCTGTGAAAGTTAGATGAGGAAGTCCATGCACAGTACTTAGTTCATTGCCTGGGCATGTGTAAGTGCTTATAGATATTTAGGTTTTTAAAAATTGATCTTATTGAGAAATGAACAATAAATACATGAAAAATTTCACTCTAGTATATATTTAAAACAGTTCCAGGTAATAGGAGGAGAAATATCACATAGAAATTCACAATTAACTGTCAAGTGACTTATACAGACAGTGTGATTTGAGCTGATATTGAAAGATTAATGGACATTGGATGGGAAAAATTAGTTAGGAGATAAATATTTGGGACAGCAGAATACCATGAACGTGAGGACAAAAGCTAAAGTGTGTGTGAGGTGTGATCAGCTTCGAGTTTATCTGAACCAGAGATTGTGAACGGGGAGGAGTAAGTGAGAAGGCCAGAATGTTTGGTTAGAAACAGGGTGTGGCAAGACCAGGGTGGCAGACTAAGCCATTTGGGATTCATGCTAAGGAACTTTCAAGTCACTGTTGGCTCCTGAACAAGGTGGTGGATTAGTGAATGTGATGTTTTAGTGATATAATTTGACAATGATGTGTCAGATGGATCAACCTAGGGATTAGAATCAGAGGAATATGTTAGAAAGCCCAAAATAGTGGCCCTAGAATTGAGGTGGGTCATGAGGAAGCATAAAGCAACATTTGTTAATCATCTAATGTGTTTCACTTGCCAGGTGCTGACCTCATTTTTTTTTTTTAATCACAACACCGCCTGTGACATAGATAATGCTATTTCCAATGAGAATATATTTGCAGAAGGGGAAATTGAGGCTCTGAGAAGTTAGATTGTTTACTTTAGGTTTTAAGGTCACACACAGCTGGTAGTGGTAGAACAGGGATTCTGAAGCCAGGTCATTCTGTCTCCAGATCTTTCTGCCATGCTTTGCTGAAGTGGGGATCTAGTAAAAGGATGTGTACATGAGATACTGCAAAACAAGTATTGAAACCTGATGTTTGATTAGGTATGGGGAATTAGGAAGACATTGGCAAGAAATGAGGATGACTCCAAGAGTTTGTGCCTGGGTAATTATAAGTATGGTAGTGACTTTAAAGAATTGGCCTGTTGGGAAGGGAAATTGTTTGGGCTGGGGATTATAGAAATGTTGAGTGTCTGGTTATGATGCACAATAATGGAAATGTCAAGTAGCCAATTGGCATTTGTGAGAACAAAATTTGGAAGAGAGTTTTTGGCTGGAGTTAAAATGTTAGAAGTCACCCCCCTGGAAGTGGACATTAATGATGGAGTGTAGAGGGAGAAGTAGAGAGAGATGAGAAAATGGCACACTTTAATGTACATAGGAATAACCTGAGGATTCTGTTAAAATGCAGATTTTGATTCAGTAGGTTTGGAGTGGAGCCTGAGATTCTTTATTTCGAGCAAGCTCTCAGGTGATGCTGCTGTTGCTGGTCTGCGAAGCACACTTTGGGTAGCCAGAGGTGAAAGCACTGATCCTTGAGAAACCGTCATAGGTACAGGTGGAGGAAGAGAAGCCAACAGAAAGAAGGGGAGTAATAAGGTAGGAAGACGACTGGAGTGACAGTATTATAAGTGTCGAGAGGGATATGGGGTGGTCAAGATTCCACATTCTGTGGAGTGGTCAAGGTGAAGAGGAATGGAGAAAATCTGGTCATGAGGTAACCATTGGTGACTTTCAAGAGGGAAGTTTCTGTGGAAGGAATAGAACTTGGATTATGGGAAATTAAGCCTTAATGATCTGTGAGACAGTGGAGGTTATAGTGGGATCAAATCATATGAGATGTTTGTACCCAAAGGAACTAAGGGAATGGGATGGTAGCAAATGGTGTGGGAAAGCAGAGGACATTGCTCCATCATTTACTAGGTGAGAGACTGGGAATATGGGCATACGTGGATTTGGTACATGTGCACATACTAAAAGATAGAGGTGACTATATATAAATTTCTGCAGAAAGGGAAATAGAACACGATTGATGGAAGATGCTAGAGAGACCAGAAATAATTGAAAAGGAAGTTGGAGATAGGATTGAGTTAAGAAAACAAAAAAAATATGTTTTTCTCTAACATAGAAAGAAAGAAAAATAATTTGGCCATGCTCAAGCTGGTGCAGTGAATTCATGCTTTAGTGCACCTCCTCTGCTCCAAACATATAGCAATGACAGAAAAATATGAGAACTCATAGCTGGACCTAAAAACAAGATAAATAACCTGATGGACAAGAAATAGTACAGAAACAAAAGGTTGATGAGCAGAGCTACATTCATTCTCATGCTGGGCTCCAAGTCTGGAGGCAAAAAGTAAGGACAGGAGTTTAGCTCTGGAGAGTTTGGCAGAATTATATGTGCTCCAGATTTTCAGGGGATCAGAGCTAGAGTCACTACTTGAAGCCATGAGCTGGGGATATTCTTCCACATTGATGAAAAGAATCTGAAAAAATAATGTTTCCAACCCCTATCCGAGAGCACAGTGGATGCTCTTCTTAGGCTCTAAGAATCTCTGAGCCTAAGGAAGTAGGGGAGAGGATATAAAGATGGAGTCTTTGAGATGATGAACTGACTTAAGCCACACAACTGGCTGAAGACTGTTCTGTTATATTCCATTGCAAGTCAGTATGAAAGGGAGAAACTATTCAATAAAGCCACCTGAGGAAAAATAGTTATGTTATTACCTCATACCAGTCACAAAATAAATTATGAATTCTAGGTGAAATTTAAAAGTAGAACTTTTTGTTTTAAATAAGCTTTTTATTTTAAAATAGTATTACCCTTTAGGGGCCCCAAGCCATCATTATAGGATGGGTTTGGAATTGAAGATCTAGGAGTCCTGGTGGAGGCAGCAATAACAACAACAACAAAAACATTAGACAGTGATAACTGAGCACAAAAGGAAAAGAAGAAAAAAAGAAAAAAACCTTCCTACTCAAAATTAACTATAATCCAAAATTAGGAAATCTGCAAAAAAAAGCTAATGAGAAGGATACTTGTTATCATGGCATTTATTCAACAATATTCTAGAGATTCTAGCCAATGCAATAAGACAAGAAAAGAAATATAAGAATTGGAAAGGTAGATGACCATCCTTATCATGAATGATATGATCACCCTACATAGAATATCAAAGGGTATTTATAAAGCAACTATAGAACTAATTAGAGAGTTCAGCAAAATTACTAATACAGGATCAATAAACAAAAATCAATATATTCCCTCAACACCAATAGAAAAGTTAACTGAAAACAAATCATATTTACAATAGCAGAGATGAAATAAAACAAAAAAAATGAGGTAAAAAATATAAATCTAACAAAAGATATGCAAGATCTTATGGAAAAATATGAAACATTATTAATAGTATTAAAGAAGAATGAGTAAATGGAGCATATATATTGTTTGTGAATAGGAAGACCAATATAATAAAGATGTTGATTCTCCCCCAAGTCTACAAATTAAATACACTCCCAATAAAAATCCCCAGCAGGGTTTTTGAAGACACTTGCTCGATAAGCTTATTCTGTAATTTACGTAGAAGAATGAAAGACAAAGAACAACCAAGGTATTTCTTTTAAAAAAGATAAAGATTGAGGAGTCTTGCTCTAGTAGACAAAAAGACAAAGTTACTGTAATTAAGACAGGGGAGACAAATAGGCCAAACTATAATAGTTTTTTTTTAGCACTCCGAAAACATACATATGTATGTATGTAGATATAAAAATAAATAGACAGATGGATAGATGTGTATGTGTATATTTTTGATATGTCATTGCAAATCAGTATGAAAGGGAGAAACTATTCAATACAACCACATGAGGATAAATAAAGTTTTATTATTATCTCAAACTGGTCACAAAATAAATTATAAATTCTGGGTGAAATTTAAAAGTAGAACTTTTTGTTTTAAATAAACTTTTATTTTAAAATTGTTTTAGATATACAGAAAAGTTGCAACAATAGACAGAGAATTCCCTATACCCCTCACCCAGTTTCCCCTATTGTAATCATCCTATATCACCATGTTACATTTGTCACAACTAAGAAACCGACTTCAGTACGTTACTATTAACCAAACTCAATACTTAATTCTGATTTCACCAGTTTTTCCTCAAATATCCTTTTTCTGTTCCAGAGTCGCATCCAGGATACCACATTACATTTAGTTACCATGTCTCCTTAGCTTCATCCATTCTGTGACCATTTCTCAGACTTTCCTTGTCCTTGATTACCTTGAGAGTTTAGAGGAGCACTGGTCAGATTTTATGCAGAGTGTCTCCCAATTTAAGCATGTTGGTTAGGGTCATGGATTTTGGGCAGGAAGACCACAGAGGTGAGTGCCATCCTCATCACATCATGTCAAGCGTATGTGCTCATCACATGACCTCACTGATGATGCTGACCCTGATCACCTGGCTGAGACAGTGTTTGCCAGGATTCTCCACTGTAAAGTCATGTTTTTCCCCTTGCCATGCTCTTTGGAAGGAAGCTGATAAACAGCACACACTCAAGGTGAGGAGTTAAGCTCCACCTCCTTCAGTGAGGAGTCGCTGCATAAATTATTTGGAATTCTTCTCTAATGGAGCTTGTTAAATGTAGTACTTTTAAAGAAAAGGAATATATCCTTATGACTTCAAGGAGGGAAGATCTTATTAAGATATAGATTTAAACAACATAAAGGGAAAGATAATGCATTTGACTACATTAATTAAAAACAAATCTATATAAGATACCATATACAAAGTTAAAAGATAAACCATAGACTGAGAGAATATAATTCCAATGCATGTATCCAAAAAAGAATTTGCATACAGAAGAAATAACAAACTCCCACAAGTAAAAAAGACCAACAACATATATATATATACACACACATTATATATACTATTATATATACAATGTATATGTATGTGTAAATATATATTATGTATATGTACATATTATATATTATATAATAATATATATCCACACATGCACACATACATACATAATATATATATCACACACACATATACACATAACATATATATGTATATAATACACACACACAATGAGGAAAGGATATGAATAGAGAGTTCACAGAACAAGAAGCTCCAATTGAGATGATGTGCAACCTTAGCAGTGATCAGAGAAATGCACTTTAAAACTACAAGGAGATACCATCCACCACACATCAGATGTTATCAGATATGGGGATACAGGGTAAGAAGTTCATCCATTTAGTGATTATAGAAATATGAGTTGGTACCGTTACTTTGTGGAAATGTTTAGCAATACAGTGAAGATTTATATATGCTAAATTCTAGGGATATCCTCTAAAGCCATTCTTCGAAAACATTTTTGCACATGGAAATCACCTGAAGAGCTTGTTAAAAATGCAGATGTTGATGCAGTGGGGTCTGAGAGTCCCCACTGAATTTCTACCACACTCCCAGTGGATGCTGCTGCTGCTGGTCCACATGCCCACACTTTGAGGAACAAGCCTCTAGAGCAGAGGTCAGCAAATGGTGGCCTGTGGGCAGGGACCAAATCTGGCTTCCATCTGTTTTTGTCAATGAAGTTCTATTGGAACATGTTCATTTGTTTACATGTTGTCTGTGGCTGCTTTCAGATTACAATGGCAGAATTTAGTAGTAGCAACAGAGACTATATGATTTGTATAAAGCCTAAAATATTCATCATCTGGCCCTTTACAGGAAGTTTGCCAACTGCTGCCCTAGAGAAACTCTCCCACATGCATGTGAAGAGACTTGTATAATAATATTTATTGCAACTTTTTTTTGAATAATGGTAAAATGGAGATAAATGTCAGTTGGTAGAACATCAAATAGTTTGTAGTATATTCACATGGTAGACTACACCAGTTAAAATTAATGAATGAGAGCTACATGTATCAACATGGATAAATCTAGAAAACATCCCTTGTTTTAAAGTTTAAACTTAGGCAAAACAATACTATAACTTGCTTATGCATATATACCTAGATAGAAAAATTATTAAAAGATGCCTGGAAATGATAATCGTCTGTTTCAGGACAGTGGTTACCTCTGGTGAGGGGTAAGAGCAGGAACAGGATCATGCGTGGACTCACATGGGTTCACAACCATTGGTGTCATGTATTATTTTTCTCAAAAATTTGGAAAGAAGTTATCAAAATAGTATAAATTGTTAATACTGGGTGATGGGCATATAGTTTTGATATTCTCTACACTTTTCTGATATTTGAGATATTTCAAACATTTTAAAAGTGTAGAAAGAATCAAGAAAGGAAAAAAAATGCAGAATATAAAGACAAGCATTTTGAAGTGCAGGGAGGGAATAGAGTAAAGTTATTAATACCTGAGGCTCTCTCTTCTCTCAATTAACCAAGACGAGATGTCCCGGTATTACAAATTGTCCCTTATATAGTTAATTTTGAGAATACTAAACAGATTTTGCCATGTGACTAATTTTACTCCATGACATATGGAGTATTTTGATTCTAAGAGGTTACTTCCTCCATGTCACGGAGTGGAAGGAATTCCTCTTTCTCTGGGACTAACATTTACTCCTTTAAGCCAAGCTCACCTTATTGTTAGGACAATCTTAGTGATGCCAAGGGTGAAGCCCCTGGGCACATACTCCTCCTTTTGAGTGTGAGCCTTGAAGTAACCACCAGGGGAGTCATAAGAGCCTTCAAGATTCCTTCAGGGAATCTCAGTGTTCCAGGCCCTATTATCTCATCTGGGCATGGATGCCCTCCCACTGTGACTTCCTGTGGGCATGATTCCATGAGCTGAATCACATTTGGGGTACATTCAGCCTCTGCCCCCTCCCTCAGAGCATCTGTACGCAGCTGGAACCACACTTGGCACATGGGCCAGTGCAATCTCGTCACTTATTTTCCCAGAAGTATTGAGGCGACTTTGCAGGTAGAGGTACTGTGGACTGAAGCTGGAGATCCCAGTTCAACACTGTTAGCCGTGAAGTATACAAAAGGGACATTGCAGTTCCAAGTACATTTCAATCTTTCATAGAACCCTTTGTAGCATGTTTGTTATTATAGGGACATGAGAATATTTTAGGTCAGATCGTGCCCCATGAAATATAATAGCTGTGTTAAAAAGTCTGGCTAGCTGGCACTTGACAACCTTTGGTCAAGTGCTTACACATGTCAAGCAATGTGGAAGGCACAGGTAGCTGATGATACAAATGCTACTTTCTCCCTCAACATCAGCATTGTAAATAGTCTCCAACATGTTCTCTTGTTGGGAACCTGATTTCTGAACACAGTGCTCCCTTACCCATACAGTTCAGTTCCTGAATTCTTTCACCTTTCTGAATAGGTTTGTCCCTCTAATGTAGGTTTCCAACCCCTTATTTATAATTGTTAACCATGACCAGAGGCAGCATAAGTTTGGTCATTATACGGACAGTCAGTGGGGCTTGCTGAGATGGCGTTCCCTGGTCTTTAGCACACAATTCATAACTTCGTGCTAGCTTTATGTTTATTGTAAAGTTTTAAACTCAGATGCTAGGATGAACCATGCAGGTATTGTAAATAAATGAAGGGGCCAGGTGGAGGGTAATAAGGAGTGGTGGGGAGTATGGCAAACTGGAGAACACACTTCCTGTCTAAATTGAGTGGCCACCACTTTGCTCTAGCTGCTTATCACTGAGCAGAAATGTTGGCCCAGCATTGCCAGAACTCTTGGATTTTCAAGGGAAGCTAGAATGGGGATATTTTAACTGTGAAATCTCCCAAGTTTTAAATGTTGGCAACTAAGTGAAAATTTTTTTAAGAAACCGAACATTTATTCTGAAAAGACACATCCTAGAGCCACATATAGCCTATAGGTTAGGTTTGCAACCTCAGAATAACAGAGGAAAAGATCTGAGAGTTTTAAGCAAGCTAGTTTGTGGGCCAGGAAGCCTAGGTATTTGGGTCTCACCCACCAGGATCAGTGCCACCAGGCTTCTATTGAATCTGAAGGCAGGAGAAGAAAGAACTTAGATTGAAAAAGCAACAGCCACATCAGGAGGCAAAGGTACAGAACAAAGCAACCATAACCACATCCTAGGGACCACTAGTGACCTTCTTCCCATGATCTTGGAGAGACACCACACAGGCAGGAAATGAAGCAAGAGATGTCTATGAGGGAGCTTTCTTTACCATCATGCATTCTTTCCTGTCCCTGCGTGTTCACACAGTGGCCTTGGGGAGAAAGTTCCTCTGGGCACCATGCTTGTCTTCCCAGGAGTATTCTCAGATATTCCACACTCTTGCTATTGGTGTGCCTACGTTCTGAATAATTCTTCTTCTCTCCAAATCCATTATTATCTCTCTTCCATGAGGTTTATCTTTTATCCTTCCTAAGCTGAACTCTCAGGAGTAACATCAAAATGAAGGAGTCAATGTCTAGATAGAGCTGGGATTCCTTACTTGGAAGGTCCTAATACATGCAAAGTGTTATCGTGAGAGTGGCGGGTGTGGCAGGCTTGCTAGTGCAGAAACTGAAGCAGCCTGGGAAAGAGTTAGATGGCATCTGCTGGAGGAGGCAGTGCCACATGGGGATGCTCATCTCCATAGCTAGAGAAGCTGTAGGCAAGGAAAGAAAACTCTGGCCCTTCATCTGGGCCTTGCAGAAGTACTTAGACTTAAAGCCCTGCTTCCCCTGGAGAACGTCCCCACCACTGCTGCCTCCATTTGACCTCCATTTCAGCCTCCTTGTCTTGGATATAGATTTTCAACAAATGGAAGCTATGTTGCAAAGTAGTTAATTATAAGGACTTTGGGGTTATGAAGAGCTTGGTTCAATATCAGACTCTGCCACAAAGTGAACTTGGGTTATCTTTTTTTTTTTTTAATATATTATTGAGACTTAGTTTCCCACATGTAAAATGGAGTTAATGTTATCAACCTTTTAAAGATATAGGGGGATACTGAATTAGCTGTAGGCAGTGCCCTGTCATTAACTTAGATAGATCTTTGGATTCCAGGGTGATTGGTGACGCATCTGATGGTAGGATTGGGCATTGCTTGGGGCTCCCTTCTTCAGTCCATGCCTACCTGCAGCACGGGTCAAAACATTTCACCTTTTCTTCCTTCTTGGGGAAAGGTGGGGAGGTTGTGTCAAGAATGCCCCCTGACTGGGGTAGGGTGCAGAGCAGGCTCCCCACTTCTGACATCTATCCTGTTGCCCCCTTCTGCTCTCACTCTCTTTCCAGACAAGGATCTGAATTGCTTTGTGCCTCTGTTTTCCTATTATTTAGCCACCCACGACCTCAGTGCCAGGACTCCTGTGTATTTCAACCCACTCTTGAGTATATAGTGCTTTTCTTACAGCAAATGCTATGTAAGTGCTAAGCGTCACTGTGATGTAGCAACTTTAAGATGACTAACGAATACATTTAAAGAGGAAATGTTGGAAAATAATCCAATAGAGGTCCATTTGGTATTGGGCCCTTTATCAAGGCCATAACCTAAACCACTTTATGGAATTAGGTAATAAAATTATTATGTCAGATAACAATAAGGAAGAAGCAGGGAGCAAAATGGAGGCCTTGAAAATCCAAAGTCGGGTGAAGAGCATGCAGACAGAAGATGCAGGCAGGCGCAGGGAAGCTGGAGGCTCTAGACTCCCAAGGCCAGAGCATAGGAGTGGGGCTGGGGTGAAAGCCCAGAGATGGGGAGATGATTAGGATCTGGGAGATTGTCAGAAAAACAGAGAGGTTGAAGGTCTAGGCCATCTTTTGTGTTGCAAGGCTATAGGAGCCATCCCTTCTCTTGCTGGAGTGAATATTAAAGGACTTGCCCTTGAAGATTGAACTTGCTTTTAGCTCAATGGGATTGGCTCCCAAACCTCCCATCCAATCCTGTGAGTGCTCAGCACACCTTCTCCCCTAGCCTCTTCCTTCACAGCTTAGCTCCCCTCCCATTCCCAAAATGATCCCCAGGTCTCTGACTCACTTCTCAGGAAATATATACCTGGAGATCCCTTGAAGACCAGGCTCTGTTCTGAATTACAGAGGGCCTACAAGTAACTTTGTGCTGGATGACTTTGGGGAAAGCTGTTGACAGATGGAGGAAAAGGTTAGCCGTGGGTGTCTGTGGGCCACTGGAGTGGGAGGCCTTCTTCAGAGGTGTATTTGCCCCTCTTTGGCCTTCCCTCTGCCCATCTATCCCTTTCCCAGTCAGTGGCCATGGTGATCCTGGTCTCCCCTGCTCTCACCTTGGCAGATGCCTTTTCCTTCCTGCTCCAGGGTTGTTCTGAGGAAGAGGGAGAGGAATGGAGGATTTTGGAGCTGTGCCTCTTATGCTATCAGGCTTCAACATTTAGAATCTTGGAAAGGCTCCACCTGGGAAAGAGTTCCAGAGAAAACAAACTTCAGATCCCAGCTCACATGGGAAAAGGCTCATGTTCATGGAGGCAGCTTCAGGGACACTTGGCAGAGGCTTAGGCAGGCTTGGCCCTTGCATTTAATGGATCTGACAGGGAGCCTGCCAGGGCCCACGAATGCTGCATGGCCTCCAAAGGAGATTTCACTTTCGAGCTATAGTGCTATCTCTTTCATAGGAGTTGTAGTCCTCAGGTCTCCAGAGAACCAACAGCTTTTGTTGTTCTGGCTGTTTATGCCCCATCTAAGGCAAGAAAGGTTTTAAGGGACCAAACACCCACTCTTGTCTCCTACTCATTCCCCCTTGTCAAGTTATCCCTCTTGAAGATTAGCTAAACTTCCTCTATGGAAGAGAAAGTGCCAGAAAGAGGGTCTTGGACCTGTATGGTCATCACCCAAGTCATAAGAATCATCCTTCCAGTCCCAGGAATGGCATCCAGAGTAGCAGTGATGGGCACAAGTTCAGGATGCTCTGGCCCAACAAGGGAAAGGGGGACAAGCATGTTAGGGAAAGGGTGGACAGAGTTCATATGATGGCAAATCTTTCTTCCCTGACTCCCATGCACAGTTCTTTATTGCCACTGTGCCATTTTCAGAGGATAATGTATCTAGATTTCGTGCATAAAATAAACCAGGTGCCCCTATGAGTAAAGCAGTGTGAGTATAGAAGCTGGGAACACCTGGATTTCTGTTTCCGTGCACTTAATAAAAATACTTCCCCATGTTTTTGCACTTGGGGCTCAATACTGACGATTAATTCCCCCATGTCTGCCTCTTCTGCCAGGGGTCTTTTCAAACATAGACAATCATGGGATATTAAACTTGAAGGACAATAGAGATCATCTAGTCCCATCAACTCACTATATATATGAGGAACCTGAGGTCCAGAGTGGGGAAGTGTCTTACCCAAGGTCACATGGTGAGTTACCTCCTTTGACATCTTTGTATGCAGTACAGACCCCTCCCGCCACCAATGTTGATTCTTAAGATCTTAAGACCTCATTAAGTCTCCATGTGTCCCAGAAGACTGGGGGATGACTAGGTTCCCAGTGTGGGATTGGTACTAAAATCCCTTGGGTTAGAGGAGTCTTTCAGGGGAGGATGCTTCATAGGGCCCAGGTGAGGGATATGGGAGAAGCAAGAGAAGAACCATGGCCTGGAGAGGAACAGTGGTGTCACAGACCTTCTAGGCAGGCTGCCCAAACCAGTGGCCTGCCTTCTCCTCTGCCTTAGACCCAAGAAAACCCTTGTGCCAGGTTAACACAGGGAAGTGATCACAGAAATGTCTCATCTTGAAATTGAGCCTCCCTCTAAACATAAAGTCATAGACAAGGAAAGTTCCCTCTATCTTCACAAATCTGACCCCGTTCCCTGCAGAGGGAGGGCTGCTAACACCCAAGATGACTCAACTCTGTTTTGATCGTAATATGTATGGGATAGGAGGAGGGGAAAGTCTCAATGCAACCAGTTCAATCTCTCCCCATCATATCCCCAGCATCCAGCTGCCCGTTATGCCCTCCGCATGTCTACACATAGCTTTCATGAAATGATAGGCTTGCTCCTATCTTGTCTGCATACACACACATGTAAACAAACACAGTCTTGTAAAGATATTATTTTACAGACACTATTTTGATTTGAGGTTGACTGAGAAAGCTCCTTCTGGAGGTTTGGTCAGAAACACTCACATCTCTGAACATCCTGATTCAGTCCATGGCAGTATATCCAGAAAGGAGCTGAGCTATCATTTAAGTCCTCCTTGCTTGAGTCTGCCCATGACCTGGTGGCCACCAATGTTACTCCCCCAGGATAATTCCATCCCCTATAAGACTTGGAATTATGAGACGGCTGAGAGATCAGCCATCATTTCCTAAGCCTTCCACTGACCTGATAAAATGAGATGAAAAAGTGAATGAGAAAGAGCTTATAGTCTTGGAAGCATAGCGCCCCCACTCCCAGGTGTGGTCAAAGGTGGTCTATATAATTCCAGCTCCTAGGATTAGAAATGGCCCTCTGGTATCCCTTAAGAATGTAAGTTCTGAGAAAGCATTCTCCTCCCGCCCGGGAGACCCCAGTGATCCTAGCGTTTATGCAGACCCTTCTCCCACCTACCTATCAGCTCATCGTCAGGGGTTCCTCCCACTTAGATGAGGCTGCTTCTCCTCTTCCGTGAAATCCAAGGCCAAGCCCCCAAATGTTTTGCTCACTTCCCTTCCTCGGTTCAGTGGAGGCCGCAGCAAAATGGAGTGTTTCCAGTTTCTCTGACCATGCTTAGTTTTAAGTTAATCCCCTCCTCCTATCCTTCCCTTTTGCTGACAATTCATTTGGCTGTTTCCAATATATCAGTATCCATATCTCCAGTTCTTCCCCCCTTTTAAGCTCCCTCTCTGTTTCCCCTCCTAGTTTTAATCTTCTTTGGGGGTTTTGGTTTTTACTTTATTTTGCTTTTTTCTGTTTTTCTGTTTTTTTGTTTTTGTTTTTTATAGGTTTCAGAGAAATTATGTTGAATCCAATAAGCCTTCCCGGACATTCCAAGCCTCTTAACCATGGCATCTATGTTGAGGATGTCAATGTTTATTTCAGCAAAGGACGTCATGGCTTTTAAAAACTCCTTTTAAGCCTCACTGTTTTGCTGTCACCTTGGTAGCTGGGCCCTCTGAGAGGTTGGAGGCTCTAGGCCTTGTTCTCTTTGGATCCGGGGATGCTAAGTAGAAACTGCATGAGCCACCGGTGCCCCCGCACCCTTTAACACCACCGAGACGGGTGTTTTCCCATCCACCACTGGCAGGGTTGCCCTTTCCCGCCAATCATCACTGTGCTCCTTTTGTTCTGGCCTCCGAGGCAGCTCCTGCCACCATCTTTAGAATCAATAAAGAGAATTAAAAACCTGTGCACCAGGAACCATCTTTTAAACACAGTAGCCATTCTCTTGCTTTACAAAAACAACCCAACCACCACGAGAAAGCCTGATGAAGTCCAGCCGTGCTCCGGCCTCACTTTCCCTGCTTGGAAGCGTGGGCTCTCCTTAGGATACCAGGCTGTCCTCTTAGTGACCTCGTCGCCCTGCAACCTCCAGTGGGGAAGAGCATCTAAGCAGAGGTGGAGACGGCGCGGTGAGAGGAGGGGGAGCCAGGCCCAAGTATTGGCACCAGATTAGGTCTCAGAGGAAAGAATGGAAACCAATCATTTTCTATGTTTTTTTTGGTGGAGAAAACCATACTTTTTTTGGACACACTTTCCCCCTACTTCCTCTCCTGTCTGGAACGGCTCACAGTGAGTGTGATATTAGAAAACTCTTTGGAGAGGAGGATTTCTCCAGGCTCCTCCTTGGCCCCTAGATCCGCAGTTCCGACAAGCTTTGGCTACAGGAGGTCTTGCCCGTGAATTGGCCATCCTACTAGGACCACAAGGGACCAAGGGAATCAGGGACCAAGGCCCTTCCTGCTAGTCCATGATCCTAGGATTGGCTCTCTTCCCCCACTTTCACTTATTCTTGACTCAGAATTTTCGGAACCCAATGGAATCACCATTTCAAGGCCAAGATGAACTGAAGGGGAAGAGAAGTAAAAATTGGCCTCCTCCAGCCCCTCTCATGGCACCAGTGGAAGTGTCCTCCTGTTCTCTGGTCAATATATGTGTTTACTTTGCTTGCTTTTACTCATGCCTTACTCCATGGCCACCCTCTCCCAAAGAGGGGGTTTGTTTCCCCCATTTTCAACTTGATCCACTGGGGAGAGGGGAGGGGATGACTGTCGCTTGTTTCTGTAGGAAAGGCGCAGTTGTAGGGCCTGAACCACTCCCAGATTTGCTGCCACGTTGGCTGAGTGGACTTTGGGCTGGGCCCAGTTCCACCCACTCATGGTGCCTCTGTTGTGGGAAGTCAGCACAGGCTGCCCCCTTGATGGTGGAGAGCATGGAGCATGGGCCTCCCATGGGGAGCTCTTAGGACAAAATGCTGGTGGTTTTAACCCACTAAGTTTTGAGGTGACAATGCACAGCAATAGATAACAGATTCTCTGCCTTTGGCAAATTTACATGGGAATTAAGATTCCCACTTAAAGTTTTCCTTCCTGGGTCCTGTGGCTGGTGGTTCTTCATGTCAGGTTCCAGCCTGATTCTACAGATGCCTCCATGGGGTTTAAAAACACAAAGTTTCCAAGTTCTTGCCCGGTATCTGGGGTAACCTCCCAGGCACCTGAGTGTCCAGAGTATCACATGGGGATTCAGTGTCTCTCCAAGCCTCAAGGTGTGTGTTTATCTGGGCCCCCTCCAGCTCCCCATTGCTTCACGTCAGGCTGTTCCCCATTGTGTCCTGCCCATCCTTGGGGCCAGGGCCTCCTCCCGAGTGTGGCTTTAAGGAGTAAGCTTGAGGATGATGTTTTTAATTATTGTAAATCATTACCTCATTCCCAGCCTTCCAGGCTCCATCCATCCCAGCATCTTTTATTCTGTCATTTTCCTCACCTTGTGCTATGACAATGGGGCGTTGTGTTTCCACAGAGACTTATAGGAGTGTTCAGTGTATAGTTTCTTAATAAACACTTTATTTTCTAATGAAATGACTGGATCAGACCTCTTATTTGGCAATTTTGCAAAGAATATTAAAGATATAGAAATTCCAGACTGCCCACATTTTTTTTTCCTATTTTACTGTTACTCTTTTAAAGAAGTTTCCTAGCTCAGGCCTGTTCACAAAGGTGTTTGCAATCTGTTCCATTGATTGCTTTCATTGAGTCCCCTCCAGATAGGTCAAGCCCATACGGTGAAGTGTTTCCTCATCTTACTGAGGAAGAATTAGAGGTACAGAGAGGTATGGTTCAACCAGGGTCACAGAGCACAAGAGGCAGAAGCAAGATTCAAATCTGACTCCTCCAGACACAACTCAGGCCGCTGAGACGCTCACCTCCTTGGTGGCTGGGGGACTGTTCTGTTGTCCGAGCAGCCAAGGCTTACAGAGATTCTCTCTTCGGAGCTGATGTATAAGGGGGTCTGGGAGTGGGGTTGGGGGTCCTTTATCTTTGGTGCATCAGCAAGGCAGTGCATCAGCAATGGAGTGGTTTTGTACCTCCTCTGTGGATCTTGGGAAGTGACCTTTCCCAGAGAGCTCTGGGCTTGCAGGCCAACCTGCTGATCATTCAGAGACACCCCTCCACATACGCATACCCACCCCCACACACACCTACACACACACACACACACACACACACACACACTCAGGTGGGCCGGACTCTCATGGCAGGTCTCATGTGGGCTGCCAGCAGGGAGGAAGAAAAGGGTCCTGGGATCCTACCAAGAACAGAATGCATAGATGAGCTGGCCCATCTGTCTGCACTGGGTCCCTGGGCCCTGACAGCAGGAAGGGTTGAAATGCCTTCCGTAACTTTCTTTTAGGAGGAAGGGATGTGGGAGACTTGGAGCAGGAGTGGAGGTTGGGGGCTGGGGCAGGGTTCCTGGGCGGATCTGGACCCTTCACTGTCGTCAGCAGGCTTTGTTGGAGCTTGCTTACTTAGGGACAAAGGTGAGACAAGTCAAGTCAGGTGGGCGACTCATGGTGGAAGTCCAACAGGGAACTGATCAGGCTAGGTTGGTACTTTTCTACATACTCTCACTTAATCTCCTTTTGAAGTCTAGTTTGGTTTGAGCCCCCCCACCCCACCCCAAATGGAAGCTCCTCTCCTCTAGAGTGGCCTGGGTAGGGGTTGCCCCAGCTCTACATTCTCCAGTTCTCAGTGGTTCCAGGGTTGGAACAGGGATGCCCCAAAGGTTGGGACTGTCCTTGGGACCGTGGAGGCATGGGTTCAAGGGAAAACTTTCATTTTTAATAAGAGAGAGATTTGAGCTTTGCTTCATTGTGATGCATAGGGCCTGTCGATGCCTGAGAGAAAAGGTGATGAACAGAAATAGCCCCTGAGAAGATGGGAGGGCAAACCACTATCTCTCAGGAGGAGGGGCTAGCACCAGCCTCGTGGAGGGAGAGCTCTCCCGATGTGGCAGGGGACAAGAGGAGAGATGAGTGTTTAGAGGTTTGGGAGCAAGGAAATGAGGGACTTCTTATCTGGTGGCTTCTATTTTGTATACAAAGTGTGAGGTACGGCCTTATGCCACAAGTGAGAAGATCTGAGGAGAGTCAAGGAGGTCCTGAGTAACAACAGAAGAGACTATGGCAGATGGCAGGGAAGCATGGGGAAGTTGCCAGGCAGAATGGGGACCTGGCTGAGACAGGAGAGCCGTGTTTAGTGTCCTGGACCCTGTTTTCTGTTTTTCTGCTGAGCCCTGAAGTCTGACGGCGTTTACCCCAATGTTAGAGCCTGTGGTATAGTCAGAGCTGGCACAGGGCGGACCTGGAGAGCTGACCTCAGCCCAGAAGCATGCCAGCCTGGACTGGCTTCATGCAGGGAGGCTCAGGGGACCAGCAAGACATGCAGCTCCCTGGCCATCTGGGTTTGGAATCGCACGTACAGGATTTCACAGCGGCTTTCTTGGACTCAAGCTGACATTTCGGTCCTGCGGCACAGGTTCACAGCTGACACAGGCAGTGAATCCAGTGTGCTTGCCAGGTGCTCTCTGGATCTGCCTTCTAGAGGGGTAGTTGTGGGGCGCTCATTCTGAACCCTATTCCCTGAAGCTTGGAGAGTGGGGAACTCCCTATGCCCTTAAGATTGTGTAGGACCGTGGTGAAAACAGGTGTGAGGCCTTCCAGGGATATGCTCTGGAAAGACCTGAGTCTCTCACTAGGGTTATGTGGCCAGATCCTGGAATTGGTTGCCAACCACCAAAGAATGGGGCTTGGAGCATTAATAATAATCATTATGTCGACGTTATGAAGCACCTACTCAGAACCAGGCGCATTTACCCATGAGGAAGCAGAGGCTCAGAAAGAGTCAATAAGTAGCCTGGGGTTTTCACAGCTTGTGACCAGCAGAACCAGGACTGACATGAGGTCTCCTTGACCTCAGAGTGTTCTTGGCTGCTCTGCTGCCCCATAAACCAGCCCATCTTCTGCTCCTGGAAGACTGCAGTCCTGGGGACTCCACCATCACTGTGCCCCCTTACCCCACTACCGAGATTAAGAAGTCTTTCAGGGGTCTTTGGGTCTGGATGCCATCCCTACATTTCTTCTGGAACCACCTGAACAGAGTGATTTTAAAGACTCCCAGAAAACGTCTGCAATGTTCTTTTCTCGTCCACTCTAGCATTTAGTGACCCTGGATGCCTAGAGTGTAGTTGGTCTTAGGTCTAAGGTTAATACCCTCGTTTGCAGTTGGTGAGATTCCCAAACAGATGATGGGGGCATCTTTGATGTCGGGAGGAACTTGTTGGATAAGACACACCGGATCCTCAGGATGGTCAGTGAGGCTGTCCAGGTCCAGGCAAGTGTGACCGGCTTCAGACAGGAAGGTAATGGCTTCCCCACCCCCGTTTGAACTTTCTTCACCCCACCTCAAAGACCTCCTGGTGTGTGGAAGCTCAGCCCTGTGCTTCTCACCCAGGGAAAGGACAGAGGCTAAGCATGTTCAGTTTGGTAGCCAAGAAGCTGGCCTCTGGGCTCCCTGTCTCTCCCATCTTGTGTGGGAATTCCTTTCTGCAGCCAAGCTCCCAGCAGCCACATTCTCACCTCCACCTCCCCCGCCACAGGTGTGACCTCAGCATAGAAGTGACTGGGCTGCGACACCTCCCCTGGCTCATACCCGTTCCCACAGGTCAAGCCCAGGCATGAGCAGAGGCTGAAGCACCTCAGATACAGTAGTGAGGCGCAAGGGAGGGTTTGATGCTGCGGAGACAGCACGGGAGTGGGCAGATCAATGCCAGGCGACTTTATTGTTGTGTGGTTTCCTGAACCACACCAGATGCGGATTAGGCAGAGGGCCTTTGTTCCTCAGGGTTTACTGACTCTGAGCTCTGGCTAGACTCACAAATTGCTGCCAGAGTGACTCTGAAAGGAAGAGCAAAACAAGGGTAGCAATGAGGGAGGGGCCAGGATAGTGTGACCTGGCTGCTCTGAGGCTCTTCTGAGAAGGACAGAGGGAACACTCTTCAGCGTGACAGTGGAAGGGGCGATGGGGCAGTGGGTAGGGTGGGAGTGATGAGGAGCCTGGCTTGCATTTGGATTATCCAGCGAGGCCTGGGGCTCTACTGCCCACACTCTCCTGGCTCTGCCCCGCCCACCACACTCCCTCTCCAATGCCAGTTGATATGGGCGAAGCTGCCTGCAGCCTCCACTTTCCTTGGGCAGGTCTGGTTCTGCATTTTGCTTTTAGAAATCCTGTTACCAGCCCCTGCACTTCCCACCTCCTGAGAAAACCTCAGCCTTATCTGACAATATATTCCCGAGCTAAATAAGACTCCCTCTTCAACCCTACCGGAGCCCAAAAGTGAGTTGAAGGACATGTGCTGGCAAGAGAGAAGTTCCTTTATCTGCTTTTCTGGTGGTTTGGAAATTCCATCAGGGTTCTGAGGCACATTTGGGTAGGATTTTAATCCCAATTCCTCCTGCTCGGTGGGTAAAACTTCCATAAAGTCACCCCAGTTTCCCCTGGGATTAAAGCTCTGCTTGCTCTGGGAGATTTCTGTCTGGGGGATAAAGTCTAAGACTCCTCTGCGTTTTTGTCCCTTTCCATCTGGACACCTTCCCCTCCTGTCACAAAATATCTGGATGTGTACCTGAGAGGGCTAGATCTTCCTTCCCCACCACCTTTGACTTCCGGGGGGATGTGACTGCATTGCTCAACTGTTCTGTGTGCTCTGGGGTGGGGGATAGTGAGAACTGGGGAGAACGAGGAAGACATTGGAGCTGGCCTTTGGGGCAAGCTGGCTCCCATGAAAGAGAGAAAGAAACAAGCAAGACAGGAGGAGCTCTGAGAAGCATGAACCCTACGGGGACATAGAGGATGCTGATGGCTCAAATTCTGTGTCAAAGGGCTCCAGCCCAAGGCAAGACCAGGTCTGTGTGGGTCCATTTTGGGAAGGAATTTGGAACTATTTGGGGTAGAGGGGAAAGGCAGGGTTACCAAATTCCCAGGGAACAGACAGAGGTAGAGAAGTCCTGGCTGAGGGCCTTGGTGAGACTTTCAAGCCTAGAAAACAGGAGATGTAGGAGCTTCCTGCACAGCACCAGAGGCATCCCTGGGATTCTCAGGATCGTCGTGTTTTCCCATGACCCTCTGCAAACAGGAGCTGCTCTAGGCCTCTCTGATGTAGGTGAATCTGACTTTGATTTGGCTCAGGGTGGAGACAGGGGCATGTGGCATAAGACAAGAAGAATGGAGCTTGACTTTTCTGAGAGGCAAAGACACTGAGCAATTCACCCCCTATCTAAGAGCGAAATCAAGTGATGTCTGAGAGTTTGGAGGGCTGGTCAACACTCCCCACTCAGCTATGGAGAGGGTTTGAAGACCAGGGGGCGAGGCTGCCCAAAGCGATCAGTTCCAGGGTTGCAGTCTCTGACTTGTGGCTTCATCAAAGTTTGAGGGACAGAGCATCATGTCAGCTCAGAAAACCCCACCAAGCCTGACTTTGGTAAGTAATGCTGGAGGCCTTGATGGCTAACCATGACAACCAGCTTGTCTTCATGGCTCTCTTTTCTCTCGGTTTCTGCCACCCATGTGCTGTTACCATGGCAGCATAATGAAGCCTGGTTCTGTCTTTGGTGACCTCACTGGAGCAATTGGCCTATTTCCCTTAAAAATACAGTCTTCTCTCCTTTGTCCCCAAGTTCATTTTGCAGTGAGAAGGGCAATGACCTATCCCCAGTAACATGATTTCATTGCTGTCAAATATGGCCTGATGATACTTCTTTTACAGAGCTCTAAAATGCCACCTACTTTCTTACTCTGAAGCTCACACTAGGTTTGGTCTGTTTTGGTCCCTGTGCTGTTGTTTTAGAGCTGCATCATAATGTTCTTTACTCTGCAGGGCTTGCAATAGTCTTTGGCCAAACATCATGCAAGCCTTACCCCCAAATGGACTTCTCAGGGAAAGAGATAGTATGGGATTGTGGGGAGGGTTCATAGGTGCTATCAGAGGAATGATGTCTGTCTACAGAGTCTGTGACACGGTTCTTATCAGCTTCTCAGGCCTAGGGAAATATTTACTTCACACAGCTAGGTTCTTGAGGGTGTCAGGAGCACATGACGTGGAGAGTCCTTGAGTTTAAAGCTTAGAGGGTTTAGACTCCATGACACAGGAGACCCCTGGACCTACAAAGGCTCTTTCACTTCCAGTGTTTCTCAGCCAGACAAGCAGTCTCCAAGATCTGCCCTTCTGCTGCCAAAGTCAAGAAGGGCGGGTCCTAAAGTCTCTATTCCATGGGCCGACCAATGTCGATGCCTCTCCCAGGGCCCTCCTACAAACAATCTCAGGGAGAAGGAAAATTCCAGAATACAGGCTAGATGCTAACTAAGTCTATCCTGTGTATTACATATACATCAAAGTGTCAGCATTCCCTCGCTGTTAATTCTGAGAGAAAACTCACATGACGGAGAGCCTTAGAGGAAATCTCAAAGCAATTTTGCTTATGAGCGTTAGTCTCTGAAAGCTCAGCTTGGCCCAGAGGGCATGGCCAGGATTCGTGACTCTCTCTGGTTGCTCCCATCTGAGGGCCACAGCTCTGGACCGAGGCCTTTTACTTCAGAGGGAGCCAGATGCAGAGCTGGCCAGTGAGAACTCGAGTCTGTTTTTTCCCACAGTCAGTGAGGAACACAGGAGGCACCACCAATATAGAACATATTCTGAGAATGTCTTTCCTGGAAGAATTTAGCTTCTGAGTCCATGTTTGAATGACTCATGGAATTGTTCACTTTTTATGCCTGTCAATTTGGCATTTCTTGGTACCGTAATAGGTGATAGCTGCATAGTACCCCTGAAACCAAAGGACCAATCTGGTCTTTAAGAAGACCAGAATAACCCCATTGCACATTTTCAAGGTGGTATCTTTAGCCATCTTAGTAACTTTATTGGGTCAACTACTTGACCAACTGTCGTCCCACATGAATTGATCAGTTTTCTGGGCAAAACATTGCAATTCTGCAATATGATTCTCGCTTAATTTGAATCCCAAACTTACAGAGAAACCTTTTCTCTTGCTCTAGTTGTTAGATAAGTGATGTCGTGAGGATCAAGTGCTCCCTTTTTCGTTGGTTACAGCAATGCTTCCCTTTGGTCTCATGAGATGCTTAGAGCCCATCAAATAACTGGAGAATATTGCATGGTATAGCCACCTCTTGTAGATTCACAATGCACGTTAGGATATTAAAGGACCTGAAAAGTCCTGCTTTAAATAAACCTTTCTGTCCTACCACTTTCCAAATCTAATTAAACATATAATGCTCTTCACTTGATACCTATTAATAGACTTACACACACACTTTAGGAAACACTGGGTTATGGTGTGGTCAGAAGCTATTTGAAGAAAAACCAAGCAGGATATATTAATCAACTTCTGACTTTCTTATATCAAGATGAACAACCACAGCCCGACACCTTTGCCCTGGTGTAGGTTCAGTCCTTCACTTCTGCCTTCGGCTTTGCACAGAGGCAGGAATGATTCTGGGAGCTGGTGGGTAGGTGCTCTTATGAAGAGCAGGAAATCTTCACTGTGCTGTCTCAGAAGAAAATGGTAAGTCATTAAGACTTCAGCACTAAAGCTGGCCACTCTCCCAGGCTGGTGGAGGTGACATCATCTAGTGGTAGACACAGAAAGGAAGACCTGGAGCCCAAGCTCAGCACTACCACTAGCAAAATGACTTGGGGTAAGTTGCCTTCCCTTGTTCCGTATTTGTCTCTGAGCTTGCTCTTCCTCAGGTAAGAGACCCTACCTAGACAGGTGTCCCAAATGCCGTGTCCCCATGAGTCACTGTTGTCTCCTGGGAGGGGGCATCTTTTGGTTCTTGGGTCCATCTCTCTCCGCTGAGTGTCTCCGTGTATCACATGGGAAGAGTGCCCTTTGCCCCCTCCTGAAGGGCTGGGAAGCTTGAAAGCAAGAGGGGGGTAAGAGTGACAGGGATGGCTGCCCTTTGTGGTGGGGGTTAGTGAATTTCTCTGGATGAGGAAGGAAGCAGATACTTGGGGGTTAACAGACCCTCTCTGTCACAGTTGGACAGGGCCAAGCGGGAGTTCTTGGCAAGATTTCCGACTTTGATCTCAAGAAGGCAGTTCTGCCTAACAAATAGTATGAAATGTCAAAGAATAAATGTTAAAGCTTGAGGGGTCACTCTCCTGGGAGTTGCTGGGGATGGCTAGGGAGGGAGAGGAGGAGGGAGAGAGGGACACAGCAGAATCCTTCACATAAAGATTCCAACTTGGTTTTGTGATATTTAAGAAGAAAGAAAACTCTGAATTATTTATAGCACAGAAGATGGAAGCAGGCTGTCGAGGAGTGGCCAGGCTTAAGACGATAGTTCACATTCCGTTATTTAGCTGCCTCAGCCTTGAACTAGGGAAGCTGTTCTTGTTGGTGACATGCTATTGACCTCTCCTTGAGTTACCCATTATTATTATTACTATTATTATTTTAATGGAGAAGATTAATGTCCTTGGATATGGGAGTTGTGGGGAGGTAATCCCTGGAAATGATTGTTCCAAAGAGCAGGGGGAGTTTTCTCTTTCTTTTAAAGGGTCTCCAGAATGTCCTTTACCATCTCTTTCCATCCCCATCAGCTTCCAGCCTGTGCCTCTTCAAACAAGGATTCAGGGGACCCCTGCTCCAGCATGAGTGGGAAGCATCTCGGTTTTGGCCTGACTACCAATTTGCCATGTTGATCTGGGAAGGTGGATATTATCTCTCAGTTGTTCCATATGAAAAATGGAGGCAATTGTCATATGCCTTTTTATCATATGAATGATGCCATGTGTTCAAATACCTCAGTACCTGGTTGGGGGTGAGCAGGGAGAGAAAACAGCATCCATGTTACGTGAGGGGTGAGGAAGGAAGGAAAGAAATTAAAAAAGGGAAAATCAGAAGTGATGGAAGGATTGGTGCTAAAGCCAGAGGAAATGGGGTCTTTCATCTATCTGTTTATTTTGCTTAGTGATGTTGTGTAGATGTTAAAAAAAAAAGTGCTTCTGACTGATAATCACATCTATAGCATGGGTAATCGAAATCCACTGATAATCTGAAGATTGCAGTTAAATTTAAAATTACAAACCTCAGATGCTCTCTCTTCCCTCTCCACAAATAGTGTAAACATGCTCTCAGTCACTCTCCCTCTAATTGTTTTTGCACACCTTTGACGCTGTCAGAGATGCAAACAAATGGAACCAATTTTGGGACAGGTTGGGGATGTTGAGGTGAGGCTAGTGCAAATCAGATCATTGGAAAACCTTCAAACAGGCGCTATTGTATTTGGGATGTGTTGCTTTTATTGAAAATATTAGTACTTCTGCTTTTTCTTCTAGACTTGTTTTTTTCCACCTCAAAGAACCTAGAGAACGTTTTGCAGTTAAAATGTCACCGTGACACTCCTGTTATAAATCTCTGAAAATGTACTTATTTTTACACTCGGTCACTTACTCTACCTCTCAGAAAGGTCTTCCAAATATTTTTCCTCCACTTCGTACTTTCAACCATGTAGAAGCGTGACCAGCCTTGTTGCTCTAGGGCAGTGGTTCTTAAACTTCTCCCTTTATACTCTTAAAAATTATGGAGACCCCTGAGAGCTTTTGGTTATGTGGGTTATGTTCATCTATATTTACTGTCATTGAAATTAGAACTGAGAAACACTTACAAACACAAGCACACATACATTCCATTTAGCCATGAGAGCAGTGACATTGTCACATGTCAGGAAGCCCCTGGAAAAACTCCGTGTATATCTGTGAGAGAACAAGAGTGAAAAAATGCATAGACCATCTTAGCATTCCTAGGAAAATAGTTCTGATGGGTGGATCTTCTGATAGGGTCGTAGGGCCACGAGGGCTCGCTGGACCACATTTTGAGACCTGCTGTTCTAGGGAAAACTGAGGCACAAGCAGATTCTGAAATCAAGTCTGCGTTCCTTGGTGCCAGTGAATGATACCAGTCATGCACTTTGCTCCAACTATAGGGCTCCATCAGAACCCCGTTTCTTCATGCATATGTCACCAACTGCCCCCTGAGTGCCAACTCAAACCCAACTGGACACATACTGAGGTGCTAGGAATGTGGGAAATATACAAGAAAGACTTCATCTATTATAAAGAAAACTGAGTGTTGGATGTTTGCTTGCTCTGGAGAAGGAACGTGGGCTTGATGTAGCAGTAAACGTTACTGGATGATTGAAGAGACTCAGCGTGAACAGAGTTTGCAAAATCATGGTGGTGAAAGCAGGAGGAATGAATGGCAGGGGGATGAAGAGAATTTATGATCAGCACCTTGCAGGTCAGAAGTCCCATTACGTGCAGCATAGCCCTCCTTGTGCATCACATTTGGATTTTTCTAAATAACAGGTGGGGCTCAGCAGTGTTCTACTACGTCCCATAGGAGTGTCTATTTAAGTTTAGAGACCCTGGCCCCTCCCTTATTCTCCTAACCTGGGCAGCTTGGTAGAGGAAGAGTGGACTATGAAATGCATAATGTCTTAGGGAGCCTCCTGGGGTTAACTCTGTGCACACATCAGGCAGAGGGAGCTGACCGATTGTGGAGTCCTGGGTGTATGGCAGTGTTCCTGCCTCCTCTCGTTTTTACCTTTATACCCAGAACTATCACTTATACTCTCAGGATCAAGAACTGCTCTTAGCTTATTCTGAGGGCCTTTTTGTCACTAGTATTTCACAGTCCTCACCAGAAGAGTAATGTCTTTCAAGAACGCCTCTAAGATCATGAGCAGATGTTGGTTCATCCATTCACCCTTCAAACAATTATTGAGCATCTGCTCTGTGCTATGCACTCTGCCACTAAAGGAAGCAGTTGTATTTCCTGTCCTCAAGAGCTTCATAGTCTAGTGCAGTGGTTCTCAACTGGGGGTGCTTGTCCCCCAGCAGACATATGTGGACACCTTTTTGATTGACACAACTGAGGGTAGATGCCACTGACAGCCCCTGCAATAAAGAGTTATCTGGCCCCAAAAGTCAATAGTGCCAAGGTGTGAGAAACCCAGGGTAGTGGGAACACAGACAGGTATCCCTTAGTCTTGGAGAAGAGGGATCCATACTTTTCAGGGTCCTTCTTCAGTGGCAAGGAGCCCAAGGGCCATGGGAAGTGACCACCTGGAGCCTGGGCCCCACCTGCCTTCTAGACTATGTTTCAGTTGCCTAAACCACAATTCCTTACCAAGATGGCTCTTAGCCCACCTGCAGGACATGTGCAGGCCTCTTCGTTGGTCCGTTCTCCTAAGGATGGGTTGTACTGCAGGTGTGCACACTGCTAAGCCCAAGGGTGGGCCAAGGGGCTGCTGTTTAGGGGCAGAGAGGAGTGTGAGCGTGGGGTGGTTCAGGCTGGGTGTGCACGTACATGCACATGAGATCCCTTTTGCTGTGGGATGGAGAAGAAGAGCAGGCAGGGGGCCAGCTCTCTGGCACTACATGTCCCAACTCATAACTCCAAGGAGCCGGAGATGTCTAAATTCATACCTGGCCCTTCAGGCCACTGAAAATACATTTAACAAGAGGAGAGGATGTACCTTATTTAATAGTGTGTTAGCTTGATTTATAACTTCTAAATCTTCAGACACGTGAGATGTGGGCTTCTAATTATTCTCTTGTCCAGGTCCTGCAAATGTAAGGGACAGGCCTGGTGCAGACAAGTGAGTAATTATGAAGCAGTGTGATGAAATTATGCACAAGGTAAGCATAGAGGAGGGACACAGTTATTAAATATAGTTCTTAAAAATACGGAATCATAACACCTGTTTGCAGCTGTATAAATAGAAATGGCAGTTCAGGGAACCCCACAATCAGGATGATCCGGTAAGACTTTCAATGTTCCATCATTTAGAGAGATGTCAGTCTCTTTGAGTCTTTGGAGGCCTGATTCCATTGCCACAGCTAAATACCGTGGTCCTTTGGCAACCTTGGGGTGCCCGAGGCAGGCATCCTTCCTGTTGGACCATCTTCATGCCAGGGCAGTGCTCATATAGTGTCATGCCCTTCTCAGGTTGCCATGGAGACTGATCTCGAGGTCTCCAAAATTGATTGGTATTTATTGGGGATCTGCAGTTTTCCGGATGCTGTGACCAGCATTATACAGAGAGAGAGATGGGCTGCACCCTCCCCTCCCCCATTTGTAGAGTATTGGGAGGTTATTTTTCTGTAACAGAGAGGTAAAGACCCTGGAGAAATTGAACGGGAAGGATGTTTTTTTTTTCTTCTTCTAATAACATTGTATTTTTTTCTGATTACAAAAGTAATTTATATTCATAGTAGAAAATTCATTGAAATACAGAAAAGCACACAAATACATAAATTATCCACCATCCCATCACCCAGAGACAACACTGTTAACATTTTAGCTTTCTGCCTTCTAATCTTTTGTATGTACTTATTTAATTATTTAACAGAATCATATCATTCTTTGTGCACGTGCACACACACACATTATTTTGCTACTTCCTTTTTTTATAAGATTGTTTGCATGTGCCATTTAACTAATCTTTTGCAGTATTAAAATTTTTTGTATAGGTAATATATTCACTTGGTTCAAAAACACACACACACACACACACACACACACACACAACGACTTGTACACCAATGTTCATAGCAACATTTTTTAAAATAGTTAGAAAGTAGAAACAACCCAAATGTCTATCAACTGGGGAATGGATAAACAAAATGTGGTATATACATACAATGAAATACTACTCAACAATAAAAAGGAATGAAGTACTGATACGTGCTATAACATGAACGAATGTCAGAAATGATATGCTAAGGGAAAGAAGCCAGACACTAAAGATCCCATTTTGTATAATGCCATTTGTACGAAACGTCCACAAGAGGCAAATCTATAGAGACAAAAAGTAGATTAGTGGTTGCCTAAGGCTGGGCTTGGGAATGGGGGTTACCTGTAAATGAACCCAAGAGATCTTATTCAGGGGATGAAAATGTTCTAAAACTGGATTATGGTGATGGTTGCGCAACTTGGTAGATTTGCTAAAAATCATTGAATTGTACATTAAAATGGGTGAATTTTGTGGTATGTAAATAAAACCTCAATAAAGTTTATATATATAACAAATATATGTAAATATAATAAATATATATGTAAATATATATAATAAATATATGTATGTAATTGAGGTATTATTTACCTCAATTATTACATATTTTATATATATATATATGAATTCTTCCTACACCTGTCCGTTATCTGCAGGTTATTCCTACCACCACCACCATCACCACACAGGTAACCACTGTTATCATGCATCCTTATGAATTACATTTAAACAAATTATGTATAAACAAATATGAATATATGTTCTCATTTTCCCTCCATTTTGCACATATAATACATATCATACATATGATTCTGCAATTGTTTGTATCTTCCCTGCCAGTTTCTTGGAGCTCTGGAGCTTCCCCATTCTTTTTTTTTGGAGATATATACTATTCCATTGCATTGGTGTATACAAATTTAATTTTTTTACAATATTTTGCTCTTATAAATAACTGCAATGGATTGAATCTGAATATACTAAACCTAAATAAATATGGTTGAACCTAAATATAATATTAATATAAGCCCAAATCACCCCCATAGGCTATTTGGTGTATCTGTTTTGTATATATAACCAATATGAGGTTATATCAATGTGTACCCTCAGTAGTAATAAATCAGAATGAGGTTCCTCATAGCCTCAATAAACAGAGGGTCACAGCATGATTTTTAATGGCTAGATAATGTTCCATCGTGTCTACATATCATATTTATTTCACTAGCCCCTTATGTTTGGAAACTTGGATTATTTTATGAACAACAGAGCAGGTATTTCAATACTTTTGGTAGTTAAGCTGAATGAGGAAGATGGCTGAGTGGCAGTGCCCACTGGAGGCGCTGTGTGTCACTGCCTTGCGGCACACTGCAGACACCTCTGGGCATTTAGGTTTCCCCAAGCAGGTACCCGGTGGGCTCTCATTATAGACAGCTGATTTCTAACTTAGGGAAAGCCATCTCCTTCTGGAACATGGTGGCTTCAGAGCTCAGCATGCCAAGTTGGTGCATGTAGGAGCCATTACCTTTGCCCAGGTGACTTCAAAGTGCTGCCAACATCCCTATAACGTTGCTCTCCAAAAGGCTCTTCTGGCCAGAGCTTTGCCACGTTTTAGGGTTGAGGATTCTGTGCTGCACAGTCCAGAAATGTTAATGGGATTCTGAGTGAAGCCTCTAATCTCACATGTCATACAGATGGCTAACCAAGCATGGCACCTTGACTTTCTCAAGGTTAGAGTGAGGGTTAGGAGGCAGTACCCATGTATCCTGACCTCCTGCCCTGGCCTTTAAGCAGGTGGCCTCCTGGGAACATATTGAGTGGAGCATGACAGTAGAGATTGAAGCTGGCTGTATAAAAAAGGCCACAGACAATTCAGAGCAAGACATTTCCAGCCAACCCAGTGATCTGCGCTTCAGGCAGAAGAGGGGTCCCAACTGGAGAGAAGTCAACCAGCTGGAGTAGATTCAGGGAGATAGCAACAGGAAAGATGAAGGGGCAGAGAGACTGATCACGAGGTTATCTAAATCTGCAGCTTTTGAGGCCAAGTGGTAGCCATGTTTTCTCTGTTGCAGCTCTCAGTGGTGACAGCAAAGCCCATGCTGGGGTTCCAACATGCCTCCTCCTCTTTTTCTAAAAGGGCCCTTAGCATCCTTCTGAGGTGGGCATGGGACAGCAGCTGACCACGAGGAGAAATTTACTCTCCTCTTTTCTGAGTTCCTTGCTCTTGTCTGCTGGAGATGAGGTCCTGGGGAAAGGAAAGGTGCATGGACAGCACAGCAGATGATACAGAAAGAACCCGAACATGTCGGGGCACAGACAAGCATAAGGTGATGACATTGAGGATCAAGATCTGGTGCCAACAGGGAAGGGAGAAAAAAACTGAGCCTGGGAGGAGCATTGAAGTCAAGACCAATGAGTGCAATTAGGTTTGTGTCACTTCCTACAGCCCAAGCAAGCTGTTCGTTGGTCATCTGTTAGAGGTGGCGGCCAAGATGCCATATGTATTCCAGCATCCCTGGGTGCTGGCTCTTCCTATCTGCCAGGCTGAGGGAGGGACAATGGATACTAGCCCTGGAAGCCCATTCAGGCATGTGTAGCCCACCATATGAGGCTCTCTGGCAACCTCCTAGAAACCAGGGCAGCTGAGAATCAAGGAAGTACAGGATGGGAAGGAGCTCTGAGAGACTGCTCTCTTCCCTCTTTGCAATAGGATTGCAAAGAAGCAGTTGTAGGCGACTGGAGCAGGAGTTAGCCACTGATGGCTAGGCCAGAGGGAGGGCTGGTGCCCTCACCAACATGCTGGTGTGCATTCATTGTTTTTTCCATCTAGCTGTGCCCTTGGCAGGACCTACACCAGCTCAGGAAGAAGGGGCTCTCAGAGAGCATGGTGCACACCCAGGAATCGGCGTTGCCACTGCAGCCACTTCAGACCTGGCTTGCTTCCTGCCTGCCTGATTTCTCCCTCCTCCTCCCCAGTTCCTGCTGCAGCTGGCGTGCCAATCTGAAAATCTGCTAATGCTACAGTGCCCAGCACAGTGGGTGCTTGATAAATAGTTGTTCATTTTTCAAAAGTGATTAATGCATTAATTAAATGCTCCTTTCCTTTTAAAGATCTCCCAGGAAGGAGTGTGTCCAGTTTCCCTGGAAGTCCACCCTTACAACTAACTGAGGTTTTTTATGCCTCGGTGGCACACATTCTCTTAATGACATTCAATAATTTAATGAGTGTCTAAACTTAATGAAAGTGCAGGGCTATGCATCAGGGTTACAAACATGGTTCACATCTGGTCGCTGCTTCACAGGGACATGGCCATGCACAATGAAGTCATACACCACATTGTGATAAGTATCTGTACGTTCTGGGCTTCCTGGAATTCTAAAATCCTGATCATATGTCACTATACTGTCACTATGTCTGACAAGATAAGTGAGCACCCCGAGTCCTGGGGAAGATAGCTAATGATGAGAGAGCTCACATAAGCGTTGGTTAGGCTGTGAAGGACTTGAGATGCACCTGTGTTGAATGAGGACTAAGAGAAAGCTCTTGTATTCGGGCATCAGGAGGTCCCCATGACTTTGTGACAGATGGGTCAGGGAGGGAAGTGGTAAGAGTGTAAAAGCTTGAGAAATGAGCTGAAGACTGGAAGATGGCCCGAGTAGGTGAACTGCCTGTCAATGAGTCTGATGATGAAGGGGACGTGGGAGAAATTTCCAGGGGAGGTAGGGTCAAGGAATGCTTTTTATTAGGATGGGGTGGGAAGTCAGTGGGAAGGAGAGATTTATAGTATTGAACAGAGGGAAAAACTAGTTGGGACAATACCCAAGAAGTCAATGGAATAAACTGAAGACACGAGCTTGGGTGGAGGAGTTAACCTTGGAAAGAAAGAACTGTCAATTCATCTAGACATGAGGGAAAGATAAAAATGAGGTAAGTAGAATTGAAGAGAGAGGGAATTGAGGGTCTTTCTTTCTATTTCCTTAGCGAAGTAGAGAACAAAGTTACCGAGGGTGAGTCAGTTTGCACTGAAGGAGTTTTTCTGTGGTCCCCTTGGAAGGAAGTCCTGGGTCAGTCTTGTTTGGGAAGGGGACCCAGATATTGATGAACTTTCATTTATAAAGGAGGCAAAACACTGCCTATTTCCATTACTGTGAGTTTTGGCTGAACTCAATTTCTCTGCACATTTGATTTTGGCTGCATCGCAGCCAAATTTGGGGTCTGCTCTTCACTTCACCAAGGGTGATGCAGCCAGGGAAATACAGCAGGCAAACTCCTGCATCCTCAGTTTCCCACTATGCTGAGAACTAAACTTGGCACCCATGGCAGAATATGCTGGCACCATATAAGGACACCCACCTGGTGTCCCAGAGATTGAGTGAGGTTCCACGCCTGGCCTCCTCCTAGCCATTACCCTTGAAGAGGTTCATGGAGCACACCTAATGGCAATGTTGAAAGTTCAGGACTTTCCAGTTGATGAAATGGCCTTTGTTTGTCTGTCAGTGGTTTAATGAGTTAATGCTGTGATCAAGGACCAGCCTGAGTGTAGCGCCTCAGGTTGAGGAGAAGGTGGGATTCCTGAGGTTCTGATTTTCACTAACTTTGGCATTCTTGTGTTTACTGGTAGAATCTATGCTCAGATGACTGTGGCCTTAGGCTCGATATTAATTCAGAGCTGTGATTGCCCTCCTGCTGGGCACTGTCCTGGTTTAATAACTAGCATGTCTGCCTTGGTTTCAGAATTCAATTCTGCTGAGGCTGCAGCTGCTTTGGCTGGTGCTAGATCTCCAGTCCTCACTCGATGTTTTCAGTCACAGGAGCCATGAAATAACGATAATAAAACCCACCTCACTCATCTATTCAACGAATAGGTGTTGAGCTGCTGGGGTACAGTTCTGATGGAGACACAAAGAGCCCTAGCTCTTGTAGAGTTGGCATTCGACTGGGGAGACCAGATGATAAACAGATAGACAAATAAGTCAGTAAGAGAATTATCTGATGGCAGTAGTGCTATGCATGAAAATTAAAACAGTGTCCTGTGATAGAAGTGACCCCTTGTAGTTGAATGGTTGGAGAGCAAGCATTCAGGGACAGGTGGTGGCTGCTGTGAGGGCTTTAAGGTGGCGCTGAGCTTGGAATGTATGAGAAGAGAAGGATGGGCAGTGGTATAGAGTGGAGGGGGTGGAGTGGGGTGGTGGAGGAGGGGCTGGTCATGGGGTCAGAGGGAAGGCTGTGTCAGATCCTGTGAGCAATGATAAAGTGAGTTTGGCTTTCTCTCCAAACTCAGACTTGAAGCAGAGGAGAGACACCAAGTTTCCCACTTCACTTTTTATTAAAGATGACCCTGGCTGGCTGACCGTGTTCCAGAGTGGGGGATGAGGGATGGCAGTGAGGTGGGGGGAGAATGGAGGCTCAGTTAGGAGAGCATTGGCCGGGTGAGAGATCATCGTGGCTTGGATGAGGATGGCTGTGGCAGGATGGGAAGAATTGGATCTATCGGGGATGTGGATAGATTTGAGAAACGTTTGGAGGCTGGAGTCAACAGGTTTATTGATGGGCTTGGTGGCACTGCGGGAAAGATCCATCAAGGAAATCTGGTGGATTGGGGGCTTGCACCACTGAGTGAATGGAAATGCCATTTCCCACACAGGGAGGCCCTGCGGGGCCAGGTGCAGGGATAAGAACTGAGGGTTTTCTTTTGGCTGTGCTTCATGTGAAAGACCACTAGACACCACGCAGAGATGGCAGGTAGGGATTTGGACAATGAGGAGGATTTCACAAGCCAGCTGACAGCTGAGCATCCTTCAGATGAAGTTATTGGAGCCCTACCCCACATATTCATTCCACCTCATCTCTCCAAGGAGGCCCAGGGATGGGGTAGGCTGAGGTTGTCTCACTCTTCTTGTGAAAACTTCCAAGTTCCTGCTTTCACTGGGGTGGGGGAGTTTACAGAATGTCTCAGCATCTACATGAACCACTGCTCTTCCAAATCTTCATCCTCAATACATGACTCATGCCTGTTGTTCAGTGTTTTATGCTCATAATATCACTCAAATGCACAGTTTGTGTGTAGAGAGTGGCTTTGCTACAGTTTTGATGTTATGTGGGAAGGTTATGTGGTAGCAACACAAATGACCAAATATTGAATCATGGACATTTCTGTTCCTAAAAATCCTCCAGCCACCCCACCAACAGGCCACCCCTATGCTGCTAGGCTCTCCTTTTTTCTCTCTCAAGTTCTCCTTGCTCATGTCCCCCCAGAGAAATACAATCACTGCACTTCCATGTCCAGAACAACTGAGTTCTTTCCTTACCCAGCACCAGCCTGCTTCTGTGTTTACACAGAATAATAATTAATGTGCTCTACTAAACAACGGGCCGTCTGCTTCAGGTCCAACCACTAGCAGCATGGAGAACTAGCAGGAACTTAAAATGTTTGCCTTCTTTCATAATCTCTGAGAGGCAAAGGAAGCAGAAGGAGATTTATTTCTCACTTATATGAAATATGTCACCCCTCCTGAAAGGACAGAGTGACGGCAGTTGGATGAGATGTCACCATTTATTTCCTCTGTGTTAACCTCATAGTAGCACAGCCATTACCATTGACGGAGAGCTTCCTTTGTTCCAGGTGCTGGGCTGGCTGCTGTCTACATATGACCTCATTTAATCTTACAACAATACCATGGTACAGGTGTTCTTAGTAGCCCATTTCATAGATGGGGAAATTGAGGCTCCAAAAGTTAACACAGCTAGTGGCAGTGGAGGCGGGTTTGAGTCAGGCTCAGGCTCTTAATGACACCACACAACAATGACACCACAGGAAGGGTGCCACCAGCATAAATGTGCCCTCTGTGAGAGTGTGGTCATCATGACAATGAAGATCTTGACGGTACAATGATGGTAGCTGATGTTTAGTGATGCTTGCCTAATTTACTTTTCCAAGTGTTTTACACATACTAACACATTTATACTCAAAATGCCTCTATGAGGCAGGCCCTATTATTATTACATCCTTCTTTACAGATAGAGAAACCAAGGACCAGAGAAGTTAGGTAACTTTCCCAAGATCACAGAGCAAAATGCTGGGTGTAGGCTGAATTTGATCCCAGGTGGTCTGGTTCCATAAGTCATGTTGAGCGGGGTTGGCCAGAGCCAAGCAGGTTGGATAAGAAGGCAATAAAAGTCGCTGTTGTGCCTCAGCGACGGGCGATTTCTAGGCACAGCTAGAGAATGAGGTGTGGTGATCAGAGCAAGGCTTTCCTGGGTGGCTCTCCTCTACATGACCTCCCCACTCCCAAGTTGGTGGATGACAGAACTGGACTACTTTCCATCTGAATGTTGTGTGAAAGTCATTTTTAGATATATTTCCACATTTACGCATGAAGGAATTGAGGCTCAGAGAGAGTAGATAGTTTTCCCCCATGGCAGTCTTCCGGACCCCTCAAGATTCAGTTAGATGCCCCTTCCAGGTGCCCCGGAGTCCTCTCCTTACCCCACAGTGGGGCTTATCCCACTGTCTTGGCATTGCCCAGTGACGTGTCTGTCTTCTGCTCTAGATGAGTGGGCTCCTGGAGGTCCAGGAGGGTCTCTTGTTCCCCACAGTGTCCCCAGCCCGTAGCCCAGTTCCTGACACACACTGTAACTTGAATGCACGTTGGTTGAATACATTACAGATTGAATGAATAGCGCCTCAGCAAGTAAGTGGGAGAGTCTGGGTTGGTGCCCTAGTTTCTATCACTATTAAAATGACCATTTTTGTTGAACTGGTGTCTTTTCTGTCTAGGACCACCACCATGCAGGGGACTGGGGTGGGCCAGTGGCCGTACCTGCCAGGTAGGTTTGGAGCAAGGGTTCCTTACAGGCTGTCATTGGTGGACATTTTCCAGCTCTCTCTTAACCAGGACCCAGACACAGAGCTGCTCCCTTGCTGACACACCACTCAGCCCCTCCAAAGGCTCCGTATGCCAGTGTAACAGCTCCTCCAGTGACCTCCACCAACTGGGAGCTTATCATGTGTTACCCACTCTGGCTTCTCTGTGCCTTACCGTGATCCCAGATCTCCTGACGCTCTGTAATAGACAGCAGATGACAAACAGCCTCCGTAAGCCAAGCAGGGGCCCCGTCTGAAGGCCTGTGGTCTGGAGCAATCAGAGTTCTCTGCAGCTGAAAGCGGCAGGCAGAGGCTTCTGTGGACAATTCCTGTTTTGGTGGGCAGGTGGAGTGGCTGTGTTCTCAGAAGAGGAAGGACCTTTGAATCTGTGCTCATCTCTGTGTCCACGGGTGCCAAGGCAAGCGAGCATTTGCGAGGAAGCCCAAACTGAGCCATGTTGGATAAGAGAACAGAAACGAATCTTAGAAATAGTGCTCACTTGGGGCCGGCCCATTCCGCTTTGGTGGCCAGGGGTTCGCCGGTTTGGATCCTGGGTACAGACCTATTCACCACTCATCAAGCCATGCTGAGGCAGCGTCCCACACAGAAGAGCTACAACTCTACAACCATGGTACACAACTAGGTATTGCGGCTTTTGGGAGAAAAAAAGAAAAAGAGGAAGATTGGCAACAGCTGTTAGCACAGGGCCACTCTTCCTCAAAAAAAAAAAAGAAAGAACTAGTGTTCACTAGATGCCTTCTACTGTGCTAAGAGGTTTACAGACTAATATTATCTCTTACTTACAAACTTCTGAGGTAGATCACATTTATCAGAAGAGATGTCATCTCAGAGAGATTAAGTAAGATGCCCAGTGTCACATAGCTAGTCAATAGCAGAGCTGGGTGTGTCTAACGCCAATGGTGGGCCTTTAACCACTATGGCATAAGAAGTGCACCATGCCTGTCCACCCCTGCTCTCCCATTCCTTCAGGACCAGGAAACAGCACTGTCTCGTGGTTCATTTTCCCTACCACACTCCTGGGAAATCTATGGCCAAAGAATTGCACATGAGAAATGAATGGACTTATAAAATAAAAAAATCAGACCCCTTGAGATTACTGTGCCTGTCAGGGAACTTATAAACACATTTTCAGGTGGTTTTATTTATTAATCTGTTTATTTCTAACATCCACTAAACTAAAACAGAACAGACAGCACACCAGGTGAAGAGCATGACACAGCTTTTCACACATGTTAAATCAGTGATCATGGACATTGCACAAGAAAGTCCATTTACCAAACTCTGGTCTGCTAGAAACTTTTTTGGGGGTCTCCTCACTTCAATGAGACATTTATCAAGTGGTTTTGCTCTGTTGCAGATAACATTTATTTTTCCATGACTAGTCTTCCGTCCAAATATTTAATTCCTTCCTTATTTTATAACTTGGATATCCTAAATCATTCTGCCTAAGTCACGACCTGGAGTAATTGGAGATTCACATATGTGTGATCCAAAATCTCACAGATATGGAATAGTTATACAGGATGACATCCACGTGTAATTGACACAAGACACATTTGCAGGAGGAGGCCAAAGCTGCCTGGTCCTTCAGCTTCTGTACTTTTTGTGCTGGAAATGGGAAAATGGGTAAGTTCCCAGAGAAGAGACACAGAAGGAAAGGGCCGGTTTATAGGGTAAAAGAGGTGGTGTGGGAAAGGGCTTGTCTCACATAGTTCCTCTGGCTGCAGTCCATGGGGCCTGGCGGGGCTGTGCAAAGGGACGCGTGCTCAAAGGCTAGCCTCTCCGAGAGCTGGCAGGAGGGAGACGGCAGCCTGGGCCTGTGGCCCTGCTAGAGCTTTGCATCCCAGAGGTTCAAGGAGCCCTTCACAGCTGCCTGGGGAGCCTGTAATGAAGATCTATTTCAGAGAAAAAGAAAGCATGCACACACACACAGGCACACACACACACATGCAGAAAAGGTGGGACAGGACCAGAGCAGCTGCAGAAAGCAGTAAAGAGCAAGCCAGTCATGAAGGCCAATAACCACATGGAGAAGGGGCAGGTGGGCAAGGGGAAGGAAGAGCTTGTTTTCAGAGAAAGAGTGGAGAAAGGGGTGGTAAGGATCAGGAGAGGGAGGCTGCAGTGGCCTCTGGTGAAGATGGCTGCAGTAGACAGACGGTGTGTAGATGTCGCCACGTCAAGCGATGATCTCTTTTGAAAAATGAGAGGGGAGGAGTCCCCAGGGCCGGTGGGAGGAGGTAATTGGGGTCCACTTGCAGGGGATGAGAGCATGGCTTCTTGGGGGGCTCCTGAGTATGTCTTCTGTGGATTCCTGAGGCTGATGCCCCAGAGGTCCCCTCTTGATGTTTTGGGGACCACCCAAGGGTGTCCAGGCCTAACAATGAGAGGTGGCCAGTTGTCACCAACACAGGTCTAGTGATGTTCAATAAGATCTTCTCTCCTCACCTGATTTTCCGCTAACAGTCCCAACAGCCGCTTGAGCCCCCAACTTCTGGGATCTTCCAAGGACCGGTAAGGAAAAAAATCAAAGCCCAAACGTCAATGTGGCTCTGTTTCTTTGGGCGCCTGGAGAACTAGAAAGAATGATCTTCTGATCCAAGGCACCATACAAGTGTTTGCTGATGACTTTAGCCAGTGCCAGAGGTAGCAAACTTGAAACTTGGTGAACTTGAATAGACCTAATCTGAGCTGCCAAGTCCACAGAAGGATTCCAGGGGTCAGGTAGGGCCACCCAGAAGTCCACTAGTTCTGACGTTCCCCTTGGTTTTTGCAGAATTATGGGGTAGGGGGAGGATCAGGAGACAGGCCAGGAAACCACGGGCCAGTGCGTTTAACATCTGGTGTGGGGGAGCTCTTGGAAGTCAGCTCGGAGGATGTGGTGGGAAAACGCCTGGCAGAGCAAGCGGGCTCCGGCAGGGGAGGCTGGATCCGGGATGGCGGAGGCCGTGCGGAACGAATCTGCGGCACCGCCAAGCTCAGGCTGCCCACGCCGAGGGCCCGCGTGGCCAGGACCCACAGGCTCCGACCTCTGACCTTGAACCCCGTCAGATACAGGGCTGAAGAGAGTGAGGACCAGAGCGGGGGTGCTTGGGGGGGGAGGGTGAGCAGGCCTGGCGGATGCCTTAGCTCCGGGAGTGGGAGCTGGAAATGGGAACATCCCTCTTGGAAGGGACCCAGCCACGGACTCCCCAGGCCCCTCGACAGCCTCCACAGTCTGTGGAGGTGGGCTTCAAGGGTCTTCAACAGAGTCTGGTCGAACGGGTGTACAAACACTGAGGTTTGGTGAAGGGAGACCTGGCCGGGTTGAATGGGGTGGGCACGCGGTGACCCCGCAGCAAAGAGCCCTTTGTGCCAACGGGACTGAAAAGGAAGCATGTGTGAGCTGAGCTGAGTCGGGAGGAGTAAGGGAGCTGGGGCTCCTGGGGCAGGGGGAGGATGTGGGGATTAGCAGGCGAGGTTTATCACCACCCTTCCGGACAGCTGGGGGAAGACAGGAAGCTACACTCTGGGTCACCAGAGCAGCCAGAGAGGTGTCTCCCTCCGCCCCCAGGGCAAAAGCCCTTTCAAAGAGGGCATAAGTATGTCCTACAAGGGCCAAATCATGTCCAAATTTAAGCCCTGTGCAAAGAAGAGAAAAGAAGAGTCTCTTTTGAATAAAGAATCTCATGGTTGAGGGCCCCACATGGGGATATTCCTTTCAAAATTCTCGTTGACAGGGTGTCCTGCCTTCCTTTTCCTTCAGAACCATGGTTCACCTTCTCTCTGGGGCCTGAACCCTACCTCTTGCTTGGGAAGGACTGAAATTGAACCTTCCTAAAGAAAGCCCCCTAAGGTGGGGTTCCATGGCCTCACTGGTTACCCTGTTCGCTTCCTAGGGTACTTTGTGCCTAAGCTAAAGTCTTCACTCAGTTCATCGGTGGGGAAGGAATGAGAGGGAACAGACTTCTTCAGGCCTGGAGGCAGCAGCAACATTTTACAGCTAGTGAATGTGGGAGACTGTGGGCCTGTGCCCACCAATAAACCAGAATCCTGTGTCTCATGCCCCGAAAGTATACATAAAAATCTGATACTGGCCTTTACTAATGCCCTTTGCTTTAGTGAGGTAGCGAGGGTGTTTTGAGCTTGTTTTCTCTGAGCTACTCCAGGGTGAGTTGGGTTTACGTAGGGAAACAGCAAAGTAAGCAGAGGTGGTCCAGGATACCTGTTTTTCAGTTAAGAGTAGATATCCTGAGGGGAGAGAAAGATCTTTTTAAAGAGGATTGGGAGAAGATCTTATGAAGAACATAGGATTAAAGCCAGTCTTGGGGCATGGGTTGATTTCTATTAGTGGAAGTGGGAGAAGGGTACCCCAGATGGAGGAATGGTGTGGGTAAGGATGCGTGGGAATGAACTCATGAGGTGGGCTCAGAGGACAGTGGATGACCAGCCTATCCATCTGTTGGGCCTATTTAATGCATTTAAGTAGGGAATTCGTGAGGAAGAAGCCTGGGGATTAGGGCCAGGTTATCAGAGCTTCCAAATATCAGAACTAAGACTAAAGACTAAGAACTAGGATTAAAGACTACCCTGAAGGCATAGATACTATAGGATAATGCATATTGAACACCTGCTATGTGCCCTTGCACTGTTCTAAACACCTAACACCTCTTATCTCACTTAAAGATACCACAACTCCATGCAATAGGCACTTTTTTTTTTTTTTTGGTGAGGAAGATTGGCCCTGAGCTAACATCTGTTGCCAATCTTCCTCTTTTTGCTTGAGGAAAATTGGCCCTGAGCTAACATCTGTGCCAACCTTTCTCTATTTTGTATGTGTGACGCCGCCGCAGCGTGGCTTGATGAGTGGTGTATAGGTCTGACCAGGGATCTGAACCCATGAACCCCTGGCTGCTGAGGTGGAGCACGGAAACTTAACCACTATGCCACTGGGCCAGCCCCAGCACTTTTTTATTTTTTTTGTCTCCATTTTACTGGTGAGAAAATTGAGGCTCAGAAAGATTAAGTAATCAGGGAGGATCACTGAAGGTTTGAGTAGAGGGTGGGTGGCAGGAAGGAACTGGCATGTTCCTTTCTGAATCTCTACAGCCATTACTTCATTCAAGATGCTTCAAAAGCATCACTATACATGCATAATTTCATTGAATCCTCATGACAATTCAATGAGATGGAAATTTTCTAATTTTCACTCATGAAAACATCAAGGCTTGAGACTGGTTTAGTAAATTGCCAAATGCTGCCTCCTAAGATGTGATGCTGAATGTGAATTCATACCCAGTTCTGCCTATTTTCAAAGCCATGCTCTGCCTCATTTCTCTTGGTTTAAGCCTGTTGTTTATTTACAAGAAGTCCCCCTTCGTGTCGTCTTCTTTTTGTATTTCTTTTTGTATATTTGGATATATTGTTGCCTCTGACTATTCCAGTCTTATAATGCCCATTCCTCCCCCTCCTGCCTGAAAGGGTTCAGTTTCCTATTGGATGCAAGATAGCTGGTAGTCATGGAGGCCAATGGCATGTTCCATGAGCGGGTGATTGTGATCCTTTGGTCTGCCCTCCTCTTGTTCACCCTGTGGTTCTCATAGGCGTTTCTGCTTCCTGACCTCAAGAGTTCCTGTGTGAAGCTGTAGCCGCATGGCTCTATGGTGCCCTGCAGTCTATGTCTTGGCCCAGAGCTCCAGAGCTGGAAGGAACAAGCTTGAATGCATTAGGCTCTGTGTTTGCTGGTGAGAAACTATGATGTCACCAGATAGACTTGGGGGACAGAGTTAGATGCCAGGGATGAGAGGCTGAGGCAGCATCCCTAGACAGCTGCTGGAGGAGAAGAGCCTCTGGGGAGACTGAGATGCAGAATGAGCCCCTTGTATGGGCATTTCGAGTGGGAGTTTGTCACTGTCAAGTTGGAAAGGAAACATTCAGGCCAGAAAAGGGGGAGGAAGTGGGGAACTGGGCAAGTTAGAGGGACAGATTCCCAGTCGGAGTCTGAGCTTCATCCTTCAGCACCTAACTTCTCAATTCCAGATGCTTTCCTTGGGGGGTTCTTTTGCTCTTTACTCTTGGCTCGGGCAGTCAAGGCTTAATGAGAGCCAGAGGGGTCCTCTCACCATGGGAAGGGCCAACAGGACATGGAGTGAAGGAAGTGGGTGTGAAAAGGTAGGCTTGGTCAGGGGCGCCAGTGTCAGGGGCCCCGTGATGTCAGTAAATGCCTGAGCTCATGGTGGTCGAGCTCTGGGAAGTAGCACCTGGGGGCAGGGACACATCTGAACTTTAGCCTCTCTCTCTGAACTTCTTGTGTCAGAACGTGAGCTGGAAATAGCCCCAGAACAGACAGTCCTCTGCTGATCCTCTCTCTTCACTGCTTCCAGAAACAGCAGGGTGTCTTATTTATTTATTCATCTTGGTGGGAACATGGTGTCTCGGGCTCTGCTACCTCTAGCCTCAGGGTGCGCACGTGCCCTGGAGCAGAGACCTAGTGTTCGCTGAGCTTCCGCAGATGCAGACCTCAGGGGCACTTTGTTTAGAAGTCTGAGTGCTGGAGTCTGAGGGTTAGGATGTGGGTCTCACAACTGTCCTGGTTCAATGTGATCCTGGTTCCTGGGGCCAGTGTTGGAGCCAGGACATAAATAAGGCTGCTCTTTGGAACTTCCTGGATCCTGTCCTGTTCTCACTCATCTTTCCTTTCTTTTTATTACTCCCTCAGCTTTTCTCCTTCCTCCGTCTTTTTAGTGTTATCCCTGCTAAAGTCTCTAGCAGTGCTTTGGAGGGCGTTTTACTTAATTAATTCCTTCATCAAATATTTAAGGAGGACCTACTGTGTATTGGGCCCTGTGCTAGGCCCAGTCTACAAACTCAATAACACGTTATGTTGCCCTTTTGACATGAGCAGCTGCCAGCACCCTTCAGAGCCCCTTTACAAAGCCATCAAATTCTGAAAATCATGTGGCATGAGGAAGTCCCAATTCAGTGAGAAGAGCCTTTGGCTGGAACATAGGCTGGCCAGCAGAAACATTGGGGTCTCAGACAAAGAGCTCTGAGTCAGCCTCATCCCAGGACAGCACTGCAGCAGAAGGTGCTGGTGTTCATTCAACCTGGAATCCTTTTCCATATCATTGTTACTCTCATTTGGTAGATAACTGGGGACAAATTTTAAATTCTAGACCTCCAAGAAAAATTCTGCAGAGTTCTTTTGTTGGCTCTCCAGGCTTTGAAATATCTTCTCTTGATCCTTGACATGAACTCCGGAGGTCCTCTTGTTTTCCTAGCCTGTAAATCATCTAGGGATCACTTTGCAAGAGCAGTTATTGGGAGAGTTTAGCTCTGCTCATCTGTCCAGGTGGAGAGCTGGCTGGATTGGCTGCAGACCACTACAAAGGGTCTGTAACCGGCCAGGGGGCACATTTACTTGGTCATGCTCTTACCGAAGGGAAAATTCCACTTGCCCTGCCACGCATAAGCATGAGGTGAGACGCAGCCAGTGGGGCCATGAGAAGGGGTGAGGGCACGACTGTGATGGCAGGCAGAAATTCCTACCTCTAGCAAAGGCAGGGGTCCTGCCCTCTCAGCGGTCTCCTTCCCCCTCAAAGATTCCGAGCTGGCCCTCTATCTCCCTCCTGCCACATCAAAAACCCACAGTTGGAGCTCTGGGAATATTATTCTTTTCCATTTAAAGACATTCCATTTCATGTGTAATTAAATGTGTGGTATGGAATTAATGTTTTCTTCTGAGCATTTTTGGCAGCCTGAGACCCTAGGGTCTGGCCAGTGAAAAGAAAACACACACTTCTAGAGATCTTCCCTTTCTCTCCTCATTCCCTTTTCCTTCCTCTCCTGCCAAGAATCTCCCTCCTCCTTCATGCACGCAGTCACCCTCAGAACTCACCTTGTAATGTGAGAGCCCCCGAGGCCGTCGAGACCCTCTGTTCTTCTGCATTGGGGTCTTGAATTTCTGCCTTCTGGTGCCATCCTCATCTCCAGAAGGCATCCTCGCTACTCGTGTTAAGCTTAGGTAGTGATGACCAAGGGTGGCAAGAATGAGTTCCATGATGAAATGACTCTCTCTGTCTTTATAGATGTGATTGATTTCTACTGTGAGTTCAGAAAGCAGTGTCTCTCTTTGCAGTGGGAGTTACAGAGACAATAGGGCTGTCATGACAGTAGGATGGCAGGTGACACAGACTTCTCATACTAGACTTTAGAGTCTTGTGGGCCACCCCTAACAGCTGGGTGATCTTGGGCAAGTTGCTTAATCACCTTGAACTTCAGCGTCCTCTTCTGTAGCACTGGGATAGCAAGTGTGTTTAAGAGAGTTGTGAAGATGAATGAGACAATGCATGGTGAGTGCCTAGCCCAGTGCCTGGCTCAGGGTGAGTGCTTGATCGATGGCAATTATTTGTATTATTAATAAGGGCACAAGGGGATAACAATAAGTTGAAAGAGACAAGCACAGCATGAGACAGAATTGATGGGGGAAAGATCTGAGAAGTCTCAGCAAGGATCCTAGGAACCAACTGGGAACTGGGTATTACGATGGGCCAGGGAAGAAGAGGAAGGCATGGTGGTTAGGAAAACCCATCAGGGGTAGCTAAGAAAGCAACTGGCCAGCCCTCTGGGGTGCTGGGAGGGCCTGCTTCTGAGTCCCTTAGACGAGCGCCTTCAGGGAAGGACGGTCTCAGTGCTGCCCACATGCATGGCCTCCTGGTCGATAATTAGCCCAAGCACTGAGGTGACCCATGAATTTCTAGGAAGGCGTTCTGCTTCTGACTGAGGGAGCATGCTGGCTTTTGGGGACTGACTTTGCTGCATGACATACAGCAGGGTCAGGATCACCATTATTTATAACCACCAACCCTGGGAAATCTGGTTTTTCTCTACTGATCAATGGCAATCTTTAGTAGGTGTCTGTCTCTGCCTTTGAGGTCTTTATTCCATTGTCTGACCAACCTCCTCCCACAAACTATTTTGGACTCTGAAGGGGAGGAGGTTGGACGTCACCATGGCAGGCTCGGACAGGCTGCTGGTGACCCCTTGAGTCAGCACTGGTTCCTCACTGAGCAACCTCATTCCACTTTGTTTTAGAAGAAAATCATCATCCTGCTCCAAGTTTCTTTCTAAGCCACTATTTTGTTCTCAGGTAGATTGAGCTCTTAGTTAAAATGAAGATCTTGCAGAAAGGAAGGAAACATACTTTTGTTAAATGTCCATTATGTTTCAGACATTTCCTATTATCTAAAAATTTTAAATCAGTCCTCTAAACAACTCTGCCCAGTAGATATTCAACGGTCCCATTCTACAGATGAGGAACCTTCGCCCGAGAGAGGGTAAAGCACAGCTAACAGCAGAGTAAGGATTCAGATACAGACCTGTCTCTGTTCCCACACCCTCACTCTTTCAGCAACACCTTTCAGGGGGTTTTATGCTTCTTCCTCATCCCTGGTTGGCAGGCTTGAATAGTTTATGCCTGTCACATCCCCGTTTTCCCAGAACATAGAGGTAAAGCTGACAGGGTCCCCTGTATCTCTGGCCATGTCTGTCTGTCCAGTGGATCTGTGCAGGTCACAGAGGTACTGCAGGCAACTCTCTCTTTCCCCCAGGATGCGGCCGCCCCAGTGAATAGAGGCAGGCTGAGGGGATAACCACAGCCCGCCCACTGACCTTTCAGGGCTCTGAGGTCTTCTGTGCAGCAGTGCCTGGTGACCTCCTTAAATTAGGGATTCTGCTCTAGGTAAAGCTTGCTCCAAGCCTGGAAGACCTCCCAGAAGGGAATCCCACACACGTGGAATAGTTATCTTGGTCCTTGGTACAGAGGAAAATTTTTGAGTCATGACTGAAACACAGAAATCCTCATTCAGCGTTTGTGTCTGATGAACCAGCTGTCCTACGGGAATGAGAAGCTCTACGGGTGGCCTCCTCTGGTGGAACTCAATTGGTGGCTCTCTCAAAATAAGGAGGGAGGGAAGAGCCAGGCTGAAGGAGCCAGGAACCCTTTTCCTTTCCCAAAGATCCCTCCCCGTGGGATACCGGCCGCTTGCTCTCTCCACAGCCCCTCATTGCGGGAGATGGAGAGGTCGTCCCACGGCCGGGGCTGTATCTCCCTCTCTCCCCTCCCCTGCCAGTGTCCCGGCCTCTGAGCCTTGTGACCCAGACTCTGCTGGGCTAGCCAGCCAGGCAGTAAAAGGAGATTGATGCCCGCTCCTCCTAGGAAAATCCATCATGTTTTGGCGTGCAGGTCAGATGGCTTCACCAGAGGCAGCTCTGAGCAGCACTGTGTGAGCTAAAAATAAGTCCAAACAGTGGCCCAAATAGACACGTGGACGTCAGAAATGGAAACGGCTCACTCCAGCGGTTCCCCAGGGCCTGGGCAGCGCCCTTTCCTCCCACACCTTCCTCCCAGGGCCTCTGGGGGTGGGGAGCTGCTACACTTTCCCTTGGGAAGATGCTGTGCTGGAGTCCCAGGATAAGCAGGTTAAGAGAAATTGGGCAGGAGCAGAAGAAGCATAAGATGGAGGGTTGTGCTGCTGTAGACCAGATTGTCTTGGTGGCCACAAAGTAGGGGAGGGCAGAGGAGAGGCAGCCTTGTGTAATGGAAGAACAGCGGCTCAGGAGCCATGAACAGAAGAGAGAGTCCTTCTTTCGCCATGCTTTAGCTCTGTGAACTTTGGAAAGTTACCCCCTGGCTCCATGTTCTTATCTGTGACAGGGGTACAACACTTATCTCTCAGGGTTATCGTGAGAATCGAATGTTGAGCAAATAGTAGGACTGGGCACAAATGAATCCGCTTTACCCTACTTCTTCCCACTTAGATTCAGGGAAGGAAGCTGCTCAGATCATGTTTTGAAGTCTCGAGTCTTGTTGGTACATGGGGTTGTCCACATGGAAGTGATTTTCCTGATGGGTTTGGCCCCGATCCAGCCTCTCTGTCGAATCTCCCTGGTTACCTTGCAGGGCTTTTTACCCCGGTGGCTGGGAGGAGGTTCCCTCCTGGGGAGGATTCATGGGGGAATGGAGTCTGTTTTCATTTTCCATTGCTTCTGCTGCTCCTTTTCAGATCTCACCACCCCATCCATGGGCTGAGCTCACGTACTGGTCTCAAAATACTTCTCCCTGAAGACAACTAGAGTGGGCCAAGGCTGTTTTATTCTGAGCCACTAGATGTTTCCACGTCTCTGAAAAAGATCTGTTTGCAGATTTGGGGAAGACACTCTGGTCTGTGGGAGGCTTCTGCTCGGGCTTTTTCACATAGGGAGCAGATGAGTTTCTAGTAACATGGTCACCTGCGCCCTGCTGCGTTCAAGGACCACAGCTGTCCAAGCTCCCCCTTCGCACAGCCCAGGGTTTGCAGCTGCCGTCAGGCTCTCAACTCCTGGGAGGAAGTGTCGAGAAACGGCCCCCTGTATGCTGCTCCTGCTTGGCTTGTCTGAATCTTCCAGGGCCTGTGATTCTCGCTGCCAAGGGAGCAAGAGGAGATGGAGGATTCCAAGACGTGACCCAGGCACAGCAGTGGGAAAGCGTGGCTCTCCATAGAGCTCCTCCCTTCTCATTCTGTACTCACTGTAGCTGAGTGAGAAGCTCTGGGGAGCTGGTGAGGTCATCCAGCCCGGAGGTGGACTTAGGGACCCAGGTTTTCCTTTTTAGAGATGTGCCCAGAACATAAGAAGGCAAGAGAGGCATGATCTCCATCGTGTGGATGAGTGGTTGAGGCTCTGAGAGGGGGCTTGACTCAGCCTAGGCCGCATAGCTAGGGAGGGGAGGAGCAGCCTGGAGGTAAGTCCAGGATTGCAGGCCTCCTCTGGTCTTTGGGCCACGGTGAGGCAAGACTAAGATATCGGTGTGCTTGGGACTTGTTGAGGCCAAGCTGCAAAGGTGAACATCTGTCATCAGCTGGCTGATTCCTTACCCTCCAATGTCCTCCTGTTCCAGTGGTTCTCAAAGTGGGGTACCCGGACCAGCTGCATCAACATTACCTGGGAACTCATTAGAAAGGCAAATTCTCAGGCCGCTCTGGGGGAAGAGCCCAGCACTCTGTTTCAACAAGCCCTCCAGGTGATTCTGATGCAGCTCAGGTTTGAGGACCACTGTTCTATTGCAATGCCGGAGGAGCCTGGGGTTGGGGTGGGGTCTGGGGCCGAAGGTGGCTCGTCCCCAAGTGGTTTGGCTACTCCGGCATGACCTTATGCTCTGGTTTCTAGTCCCATCTCGGCCACTAGTCGAGGACTTCTGACTTGGTCCTCATGTCCCCTTCTTGTAAAATAATATCAATAATGATGAAAACTGACAAACACTGACATTTTAGAGGACTTAAAGGTTTACAAACCTTTACAATAAAGCTCATGTAGTGGGTAAGTAGAACTTGGATTATACCCCCACACCCATTTTACACACAAGGAAACTGAGACCCAAGATGTTTGATGAAGTGTGCAAGCCCGTAGTTTGTGGAGGATCCAGGCCTTGAACCCAGTACCCCTGACTTCCTATTCTTTACCAATCCCTGAATATTCAGAGGCACGGGCTTGGCCTTGCAGAGCTGCCATCACCAGCCCTATCTCCTCTCCAAGGCCACGCCAGGACGCTCACCTTGCAGGAAGCTGCGCATTGTCAGTGGTCACCTGGGAATCATTATGCAGCAAGGAGCAGATGGCCTCCCTCGAGAGGTCCTGACCTCCCATTTTCTCTCAGTGGGAGACTCTTGAGCCTTCTCCTTCAAGGCCAACAATACCGTTCCTCAGGGGCTGGGCAAGATTGAGAGAGGGTGCAAAGAAGGGAAATAATTTTCAATATTCTTGTTGTAAAGGCGGGCAAAGCAGCTGCCTGGTGGCCCTGTGGCCTAGGAGGAACAGCCACTAGCACCCAGGAGTCTGCACGTCTGTCTTCCTGGGGAGGAGAGAATAACGGTCTGCAAATGCTTCTTCCCACAGGTCCTTGCGGGCAGGTCATCAGGGACATGGTGGGGATACCAAGAATTCTGATAAAAAAAAAAAAAAAAAAGATTTGTGTAGCCTATTCTGAAAGGAATCCCCAAGCCAACCGGAGCACTGTCCAAAGCCTTGCAGCCGCACCCCTCTGTCCCTGTCATATTTCTCCCTCCTCGTGGGGACGATCTGCTACGGTCCTCTGTCTTCAGCTTTCATTTTTTGACAAGGTCATTTGAGACAATCCTCTTCCCTGGCTCTGCAGTGCTCTTCATAATATGAATACAGGTAGTTAATGGGCTTCTGCCTGTTGAACAATTAATGGAAAGGTCAGTCAGTAATCTCCGGCTGGCTCCTTTCATCGCCAGCCCACTTCTGGTACAATTTCTTCGTAAAATTCTTTCCAAATAGGTAGGAGGGCTGAAGTTACATCTTTGCCTTCCCCTGGCAGACAGACTTGAATTAGGTCGCTACATTAGCTGAGGCAATGCTGACCCTTCTCTTTGCACAGCCCCTGGCTCTGGGGCAGGCTCTGGACTTGGCTTTCGTGATCTCCTTGGTCTTGCTCTCTCTCAGAGGGGAGGGATTTGTCAGAGGTTTCCCCAGATAACTTTAGCTGCTACTTAGTAGTCTCTATCATGAACCAGACACTGTGCTAGGGGCATTCCAGCCATTATGCTGGAATAAGACCCAGTGTATGTCCGTGTGTGTGTGTGTGTGTGTGTGTGTGTGTGTTTAGTTTGTCCCAGGCACTGGACCAAGCTCTTTGTATGGGTTATCTCGTTTAATCTTCACAAGGATTCAAGGAGTAAGGTATTGGTGTTAATCCCATTTTATAGTTGAGGAAATTGAGGCTCTGGCGTGAAATAACTTTCCCAGCTTCAAAAACTAGCAAGAAAGTGGATCCAGTGTTCCAACACAATTATGGAATGCCCCAGAGACCTCACTATTCACAGTGCAGTCCATGGGTCAATAGCACATGGACAGGACCTGGGGGTGGTGGGGGCGGGGGTGGTGGTGGTGGTATTAGGAATGCATATTCTCAGGCCCACTGAATCAGAATATGCATTTGAACAAGATCCCCTGGGATGTCTGTGCACACTAACTGTTGAGACTGCTGTATGCTCTCTCCAGGAACTAGAGCTAATTACACCAGAATTCTGTGTGTTCGCTAGTATTGACTTCATTTTCCAGCTGAGGAAGTGGTGGTTTAGAGAGGTTAGGGGCTAGTCGTGGCAGAGCTGAGATTTGATTCTGGGCCGGACTCTCAAACCACAGTGTGACACCAGTTTTCATGCCCAAGTTGGGGTGCTAGAGTTTGCCTCTCCCTGCTGTGGACTCAGGAACAGAACTCCCTGCCCTAGACCCCTGTGCTCTCCTGACACCCTGTGCCTCTCATGAGGACAGGAGCCTAGGACTGACTTGCTTGCTCTCCTCTCTGTCCCCCTCCTACAGATGTGCAGCACATTAAGAGGAGGGACATCGTATTGAAGCGAGAACTGGGAGAGGGAGCCTTTGGAAAGGTCTTCCTGGCTGAGTGCTACAACCTCAGCCCCACCAAGGACAAGATGCTGGTGGCCGTGAAGGTAAATCCCAGAGGCACGTGGGCCTCTGGAAGAGGGCTGGCTGGGGCTGGGGAGTGACAAGGTGACGCTCACTCCATGCTGGAAGATGGTAGAAACTGGCTTTGTCAGATGCATCCAGGGCCCTTGCTCCAAGGCAATGAAGTTTCCTCCAGACCAAAACCGACTTACTGTGGATTTGGAGGTCAAGAGCCGCAACACCTAAGAGAGCTGTGCTGGGGTACGGCTGGAGGAACAAGGCAGGTCTGTGGACAGCCCTCGTTTTATTCTGGATGCCCTGGGCTCACCTCTGTCCCCAGCTGGCCCTCTTCCCTCCTCAGTGACTTTGTAGGATGTGTTGTCCCGCCCGGACAGTCACTAGACCATTTCTTAGGAGCAGAGCTGGGTGAAAGGTGGGTGGCTCAAGGAGGCCCTCGGAGCCCCAGTCAAGGGCAGCAGACATCACTGGGAGTGGAAGGAGATGGAGTGGGAGTCAGGTATTGAGAAAAGGGACAACAGTGAGTGAAGTTGGAAGAAATTCTTAGAAACATCTCATGGGATCCAGGTTCAGACCCCAAGGGGCAGTGTGCCTCCTGGCAGCTGCTAGATGGGTCCATTACCAGCTGCAGAGCCAGATGTGCAGCTGAATTGCTTGGGGCAGGAGAGAAGTGACTTTGCTACCGGTAGTTGCCCTCTGCTGCCCTGCCTCCAGGAGTGAGCAGCTTCTGTAAATCAATGTTGGACAACTCTTTGAACATGATTGGCACAAACAAGAGTCAAGTAGCCTGTCTGAGGCATCTCTGGGTCTCGGGAGCCCTGCTCTGGAGCATGGGGTGGCCCCTGTGGGAGCTGTGAGCAGGCCTCTGAGGCCGGTGTGATGTCTGCCTGATGTTCTGGACTGGGAGCAGGAGATGCTGTTCCTCATGAGGACTCCCACCTGGACCTCAAAAGGGTCCCATCCTTAGCACTGAGGCTCTGACGGTGCCCTCACAACAGCAGTTTCGTGCTTCTGTGACTTTTGGGTGTCGGTACTCATAGCATTCTGTATCTGCAAAGCAGCTCTGTCCACAGCGGGTAAATGACCTCCATGGATGCAGGCGGTGCTGTGCAGGCTACAGGCAGAGCCTGGGAATCAGAGAGCCTGGGGTGTAGGGGGTCTCAGCCCCACCACCGATTAGCTGTGTGGCCTTGTGCAAGACGCTTAACCTCTTTGGGCCTCAGTTTCCTTATCTGTATAATAGAAATTATAATATCTCCTCCTTAAAATTTTGGTGATTAAATTATATAACATACATAAAATCCACAGGTCGCTGCCTGGGACACAGTCGATGCTCAATAAAGAGGAGCTGCTGTTTATCTCTGTTGTCATCATGAGTCTTGATGTTGATATTAGTGAATGTGCTTACACACATGACATATGACCTGCCAAGCTTGCATTGACGTCTAGAATAGGGGTTGCCAAACTTTTCTCTAAATGGCCAGATAATAAATATTTTAGGCTTTGAGGGCCACACGCTCCTCACTGCACCTACTCAACTCTGCCCATGTAGTGGGAAAGCAGTGTAAACAATGCATAAACTAATGGTGGTGGCTGTTTTCCAATAATTATTTTTTTTAAAAAATATGTGTTGTCTGCCGACCTCTGCTCTAGAAAGTAAATAAGGTACTAGAGTATTGCCGCCGTAGAAGGCTAATGATTATTATTGGTAGACATGCCGAGAATAAACCTGCTCAGTGTGTCTCCGTAGACGTGGGATGGTCAGGTGAGTGCAGGCGTCTTTAGACAGCTTGCACTAGGGATGTGTAAAGCTTTCTAATTTTGTCCCTAAACTTGGAATCTGCACTGCTCTGAAACTTTTAATTTACGGGATGACACTAATCCACTGGGTGTTCCAGCATCCGTCTGGGGATGGGTGAATAAACTGAACATTTATTGCACTTGGAGCAGCAAATGAAATGATGGTCTAAAACCCTGGGAAACGTTTCCCACCAGTGGTCTGGTGTTGGGGGGCAGTACCCAGATTGGGTAATGCAGAAAAGATGTTTCTGTTTTCATCCTTTTCAAAGGGTTTCTTTTTCTCCTTGGGTCTGGGAACCCCGAGGAGATGAGTGCTCTGGGATCTGACACCATTTGCTGCCCGGTGACCAGCCCCTGGAGGAGATGCTCATCTCCTCTGGAGAACAGCCAAGAAACTGTGTGTCCTGCTCCTTGTCCTCTAGATTTTCCTCCTTTTTGCAGGCTCCTTCCTCTTGGATGCAGGGTAATTGTGGACTTCCAGAAAACGCATCCAAGTATTACTCAAGATTAGGTTTTCTCGAATTGTAGTTTTAAATCAATTGGTAAGAATTTTGCCTAGCAGTTGCTATGGTAGAAACAAAGAGAAGAAATCACAGCCTCTATTTTGAAGATGCTTGCAGTCTGTTGGGGAGACAAGATGAATACCCATAAAAGAAATGGAGAGCAGGACGAGACAGAGCATAATTTCTATGTATGTGTAGTGTTAAGTGTGACATTAAAACCATGTAGTTCATGATATTTGTGAATAGGTGGTGCCACATTTACATGGTAATTTGACAAACAATACGCTTGCTCTAACGATCTCAAAAGAGTCTCTTCTAATATCCAAATAGCCAATAAGTATATGAGAAAGGTGTCCAATCTGTTAATCATCCGAAAAATGCAAATTGAACCATAATGAGACACCACTATCCACCAAGCAGAGGGGCTTAACAGCAACGACAACGCCAAGTGCTGACAAGGAAATGGAGCAGCTTGAGTCTCTCATACACTGCAGGAGGGAAGGCGAAGGAGCATAATTGTTTGGAAAACAGTGTGGTATTCTAGAACATTGGTGTACTGTATGACCCAGCACTTCCACTTTTAGACCTATTCCCAACAGGTATCTGTGTGTCTGTGTGTCTGTGTGTCTGTCTGTCTATCTATCTATCTATCTATCTATCTATCTATCTATCTATCTATCTATCTATGTATCTACCAAGAGATGTGTCTAAGAATGTTTGTAAAGCATTCAGCCAAAAGCTGGCAACAGCCCCAGTGTCCATCAATGGAAACGTGGATGAATAAAGGTAGTATATTCATATAATGGAAAACTATTTAACAAGGAAAATGAATGGAGCATAGCTACATGCAACAATGAGGAAGAATGTCAAAAACACAATGTTGAATGAAAAAAGCCAGATATAGAAGTATATATATGATGCTACATGTATGATTTCACTTTTTTAAATTTCAAAAACAAGTAAAACTAACTAACACTAACTCTAGTGTCCAGGGGTTCATATTCAGACAGTATAAACTGTTTTGAAAAAACAAGGACGTGAATTCCATAAGTCAGGATAGTGGTTACCTTCGGGGTGAAAGCAAGCACGCCAGAGGGGCAAGGCACAGGATGGGGGGCATTTCTGGGAAGTTGGCAATATTTTATTTTTTATTTACATTGAAGATGCACTGGTGTTAGCTTTGTGATATATCAGTGTACTATAAAAGATTTTTCTGTTAAGGATTTATCGTATTCTTAAAAATATGCTTAATTTATTCATTCTGCAAGTATTCATTGAGCACTCACCATGTGCCTGGCCCTATACGAGGTACTGGGGGACGGGGGGACTAAAGGAGACACACAGGCCCAGGTAGCTCACCTCTCAGAGTCATGGAATACTAGAGCCCAGAAGGGACATTTAAGGAGGAGGAGAAGATGGTAATGATGATGACAACATCTAACAGACAACACTCGTTAGGGTTACAAACTGTACGCTAGGCCCTGCCATGAGTCATGTGTGCATGTTAATGTTTCATTCTCACAGCAACCCTAAGAGCTGGGCACTAGCACTGTCCCCATTTTATAGGAGGGGACATGGAGGCACAGAGAGAGGTTAAGCAATTCGCCCAAGGTCCCTCAGATAATCCGTGGTGGAGCCGCCTTCAAACCCAGACAACCCCTTTCATTCACAGATGAGGGAATGAGACCTTCCTCGCTGCCTTTCCTCTTCCATGTCTCTCCGTGCTTTCCTCTGGGTGAACCTCGGCGTTCTTCCAAGTCGTGAATTCTTCTTGTGGCTTTATCTAGTGTAGAGTTTGTCCTGTCTATGGAGATTTTCGTTTTAACATCAATGACCATATATTTGATATCCAAGATATCAGTTGGTTCTTAACTTTATTGTTATCTTAATCTTATTTCTCTGTTTTTGTTGCATACCTTCTCTGTTCTTTAAAATAATTATTTCTTCACCCTCTTTGAGCATTTACTTATTTTAGCATCCTTGTCAACCTTCCTATAAAATTAATTTTATCTGCAGGAAATTTATGTTTTTGTTATTGATAATTTTAATTATTTGGATTTAACATGATGTTTCTTCTGGTATGTCTGAACTTCAGCTTTTGGGTTCCTTTTGATTTGGAGGGTTGTTTTGTTTTTGTTTTGGTTGCTCATGATTTCCAGTTTCAGTTACTTTAAATTGGATCAGGAACTTAAAATATTTGTGAAACAATCTGAGTGCAGAATCTCAGAATTTTACTATTTTCTCAGTTTTTAAAAATAGAATTCCCTCCTGCTCTTAACATTTTTTAACCACTGACATTTAGAAGGTCCTTGCAAAGTATTCATCCTAGGTTCCGTAAAAACAGTCCACTCTATGCACTCCTTTTTCTTTGATTTCCATGACATTTCATTATATTAAGTGATGACATTAACAGGTTTCACTGTCATAAATGAATTTGGGGACAATCACTGCTGACTCTTGGTAAGCTCCTCTCTGAGACAGAGGAACCTCTTTGGATATTAACTAGCAGTCTGTGTTCAGGGTATGATGGGCACCAGTCAGTATGTTCCACAGAGGTAATGGACAGTGGCAGCTCATCAGGCCAGTCCTGTGGATATAGCTCAGTTGAGAGTTTTTCTGATCAAAAGAACAGCACATGCCAAGGGCCTGAGGCAGATAAAATCTTGATGGGAAAGAAGGACAGAAAGACCAGTGAGACTGAAGTGTAATGAATGAGGGGAAGGGAGTGTATTGGAGGAGAGGAGGCAGAGAGGGATGGGGAGATCTGATATTTAGAGTCCCTGACTATATGAAGGAGTTTGGATTTTATCCTGAAAACAGTGGGAAGCTGATGGCCCGTTTTAAGCTAGGGAGACAGATGAGAGACAGGCACCTGTGTATGTGATAACTACCCATCTTTTTCTCTGATAAAATCATTTGGGAATCTCAAGAAGGTGAAGTGACAGTGGATTTTGAGAGAATAAGAGAAAGGTGATTTTCATACCTTCATTTCAAGGGGTTGATTGGTGTGTGTGTGTGTGTGTGTTTCAACCTTTAGGAATGTGTGTATCCCTGTGCATATAATAAAATGGGTTTCAGTATGTTAATGAAATCCAAAATGAAACATACCTTGAAATATCTCCCCTAAATAAAAGAAAACAAAAATGGAAGGCAGCAGAACTCCCAGGCTGGACAACATGAAGAAGTTAAATGACTCTGATGGATTTGGGAACTGTTGGGAAATTTGAATGTTCTTGCCATCTAGACTACTTCCCTCCCATCCTACTAAACAGCTCCACTGAAGCCCTTCCGCAGGGCAGGGGCTGGACATGAGACCTGATGCATAGAGCGGGGAAGACCAGAAAGGGCAATGCCTTCAAATGTGGGAGGGAAAAGAAAGAGACAAGGGGGCAGAATTCCAGCTCTCCTCTCTGTTCTCTGGATACTGCTGGAAGGGCTTCAGAGACCCCTTGGCAAGACTCATCTTCCTGCACCTCCCATGCCACTGACTGGTGACCCATTTTGAAATTTCCCAGATCCAAAGAAGGTGTTGGCTGTGGACTCCACAGAGAGGGGCAAGAGAGTCTCTGAGCTGATTTTCCTTGTTATTATTCTCTTTCTATCATCTCTTTTCCAATTGCATCAATCCCTGGAGATTGGGGCCACTTGCAGCTCTGAACCCCAGTTGCTGCACCCGATCCTTTGCCAATTACGTAGGAACTTCAGGTTTGACCCAGGAGCTGGAAAACCCATTGTGAAGGTGAAGAGAGAAGGGGTATGGGCAAACTAAAAGAGACAGCAATGGCTTTGTGCCCCATCTCCCAAATGGGGAACTCATATCTGCCTCGCAGCGTAGGGTGCCAACCTTGGGGATGCTGGCTGGCACTGCTTGAGAGCTGAGAACGGAAATATCCAATGGCTGCCATTGTTTTGGACCGTGCAAGAGAATGATTTACAGAGATGGAGAGAGGCCATTTGGCTGGCCCCAAATTTGATCTACTTTTCCCTCTCATAAATCCAGTGTTCACATAAATCTTTGTGTTCTCCCATCCCACCCATGCGGGGTTCCTTTTTTTTTTCCTTCTTATTCTTCATGAAAATAAATAAATCACTGACAGTCATCCTATACCCACAGCCCAGCCCATGCAGCTCAGGGCTGCAGCTGGGAGCTGGGTCACTGGGAGAAGCTCCCTCTCATCGTGACTCCCTGCCTTCTTCCACCCATAAGAAGAAGGCTTTGCAAATGTCTTGATTCTGGTAGGTGGAAACATGGCAGCCTATTCCTTTATTATTGGGTAGCTTCCCTGATAAGGCAGCCAGAGCTGAAGTGGAAAGCACTTAAGAACAGAGCTGGTAAAAATCAGCAATGGTCCAGTGGATCTCCCACTTTCCTTGTGGCCTTGGCCTGCTCTGCAAGCCTGGCATCTTCGCTGGGCCCAGCTGCTGTGCTGGCAGCCCACAGTCCTCGCCTGTCCCACCCTCTCCTCTGCCCTTTCACATCTTTAACTTCTGTGCCCACCATTGCCTTGGGCAAGGCACCACTTTGCCTAGTGACCAATTCATTGGATAGATTCATTCAAGTAGATGTGCTGGACAGGAAAGTATCCTGGGCTCCAGACTCAAGCTATTACTTCTTGCATGATCTTTGGCAAGTCACTCCCCCATTCTAGATCTCAGTTATCATTAGATAACTTCCAACATTTTTGTTAGCAATAGAATCATTTAATCAAACGCTTTTTTGGTGAAACCTCCAAATTTTGAAAGGAACGAAAGGTGGTGCTTGTTAAAGTTGGAGTGGGTCTTGATCTCTGGCTGAGAGACCATGGCCCTCCTGATGGCCCTAGAGGCATTGCCAATGAATTTGGGGGCACTGTGAAGCCTGAAACCAGGAGGTTTCTGAGGTCCAGTTTAACGGTAACCTTCTGTCGTTTAAGATGTGTGAATGTGTGCTGATCCCTGGGCAGGGCTGGGCCTCAGTTTCTCCAACTCCGGAAATGAGCAGGTGGAAGCAGATGGTGTCTGGGGCCCATTCAATGCTAAGAACCCGTCAACTCTAATGTCTGCTAATGACTGATAAATGTTTGATGGGCGCCCCCGATACAATTTTTGCATGTTCACGTTCCTGCAGTGCTCTAAGCCAAGGCAGCCCTGTGGATTTCAGCTAATGGGGGATGTGGTGGCAAGAGAAAATTCTCTGGCTAGGGAGGCCTTTACAACAGCAGAATGAACTGCAAGGGAGGTCCATCTGCCTCAATAACCCACAGAAGCCAAATGCCTGGCAGAGAGAATGCAAAACAATCTCCTGTCTGTCTGGATTTTTACTAACTTGAAAATGGTGTGCAAATTTCACACTCACTCCCTCGTTGCCTTGTGTTGCGTCTATTGAGGTTACTAAATGGTGTCAGTTGAGGCAACTGGATGTTTGGCCCCTGCCTTCTGACCTCGTGGGGAAGGTGGGAAGGCCGGCGGAGTGTGTGAGCACACCTGCCCAGGCTCCTTCTCCTGCAGAAAGGGACCCATCCCCATGGCAGTGCCCTGTCCAAAGTCCCTCAGGTGTGCTCAAAGTCTTCCACTTTGGTCTCCCCCCTTCTGGTGCTGGAAAATCCACATGCGCAACTGACACCCCTCCTGACCAGCGTTCTTCCATTTCTCTTCCTGGGCCCCGGGGGCAAGTGGCCTGGTCTGGTGCTTCCCCCTCACATGGGGGTCTCCCACTCCCACTGGAGCTGAGTTGTAACATTTCAGTGGCCAACAGATGCCCATCCTCCCATCCTAACCTGAGACTTTGTGGCACTTTATCCGGTCCTGGTCCTGGGTGGATCCTCAGGCTTGTGTCCATTAACTGCCATTCCCACAGCTGCAGTCCCATTTACCCCCGATGCTCCCTTCACCCCCTACTAGGAGGACACCAGAGCCTTCTAGAAGCCAAGCCTTCACATTTCTCTGCAAATATCCACTCCTTCACAATCTAAAATCAAGGACTAGAAAAGGCAAGGAGACTTGATTAGGTTGTCTGCCTGATTTCTGTAGGCTGCAGGCACAGGCTAATTTACAAAGTGAAAGCAACAGGGGCAGTGGTTTTCCCACTGTTTATTTTAGCTGTGGGACCATTTCTTCAAGGAAACCTTAGGACAAGGGGCCTTTGTGATGCCTTCCACCTCGCAGCCCCCTGCCTCTGCCATTCCCAGTAATCTCTGAGGAAGCCTAGGGCTCTGAGGTGAACATAGTTTGAAATCACTGGCTGGTGGATGGGTCGTGGGTGTCAGAAAGTTGATTTCTGTTTCTACAGGGATGAAAATGCCAAAGGAGGAAGGAGGCAGGCCTGGCTGTTGTGACTTAGCCTCATGGGCTTTAAACCCTGATTAAAATCTTAGCTGTTGGGAACCAGCAGTGTTGTTATTATGGGCACCACGTTTCTTCCCGGGAGGGGAACAGATAGACCCCTGCCCTCTGATTGCTAAAAACCAGGTCCTGTGTTGTTTCCAGGCCCTGAAGGATCCCACCTTGGCTGCCCGGAAGGACTTCCAGAGGGAGGCCGAGCTGCTCACCAACCTGCAGCACGAGCACATTGTCAAGTTCTATGGGGTGTGTGGCGATGGGGACCCCCTCATCATGGTCTTTGAGTACATGAGGCATGGAGACCTGAACAAGTTCCTCAGGTAAGCGAGGATAGCTGTCCACCCCCTTCCTCCCCAACCCAGCCCCACCAGACCCCGGGGTTCTCTCTGGAGCCAGAAGTCATATTGCCTCTCTGAACACAAGTCTGGGGATTAGAAATGAGAAGAAACCTTTCATTCTTCTACATCATCTCCTGAGCAGCTCGATTCAGGCCTTTGTCCCTGATTTCTAGCGGGAAAAAGTTGAGGATGCTATGACAAGTAATCTGTATTCTCCTTCCTGATCCCAAGTGGACTGAAAAAAAAAGCAGAGTCTGGAATGTGTCCAAGGAGGGAGCCCAGAAGGTCTGCCAGCGTATAACTTCCAATTCCTGGATTCTAGGGCCATCCTTTCCCCTGATCGTGCGAATAGCTTTCGCACTTTGTCTCTTATGTTTCTCAGCATTGCAATACCTTATACCCCTCCTGGAAACCTTCTTGCTAGAGACTTTGTGATGATGAATAAGAAGGCATAAGTTTACAAATTCATCAAGAGAAAGAGATGGTTGAAAAAAAGAACATATTTTCCTTGGATAAATTTAGAAATATGCTGTCCAGTACGGTGGCCACATATGAAATTTGAACTTAAGTTTACATAACTTTAAATAAAATTGTAAAATTCAGTTCCTTGGTCACACTAGCCGCATTTCAAGTACCCAATAGACACATGTGGCTAGTGGCTACCATATTGGGCAGTGCAGTATACAATGTTTCCATCAATAGAAAGTTCTGTTGGATAGCACTGCTTTAGAAAGATGGGATTTATTGTAAGAAAAGCTTCCCCAAACCCGGAGCAAGATCATCTGGATTTTGAGATGCTCTTGATGGAACTGGTAAGAGACCGGAACCCCAGCCTAAAGTTCTGGATGGAGTTTCAGGGGTGGGGGGCGGAATCTACTTTCCCCAGAGAAGACAGCATCTCACCACTAGAGCAGAATTAGCACTTCTCTGCCTCCCATATCAGCCACCTTTAAGGGGTACCCAGAAGTGGAGGGGCCAGCCATGTGTGAAGGTCTGTGGAATTCAGGGTCCCAGGAAGCAGGTTGAACAATCAGGCCCTCAAAACCTGGTGTGTGGTCTTTGCCACCTTTTGAATCTCATTGAATTCTGTGAGATTTTCAGAGTTCAGATGCAGATCATGGAACACTCCAGCACACTCACCAAAAATTGATGAGCATCTCCTTGAAGTGGGACATTCAATAGGTTGCTGTGGTTTTGAGGGAGAAATGGAAAAGGTTGGTAGCAGATAATGAACTCTTCTTATGAGCTGGATTTCCAAAAATGGCCCTAAAGGAATTGAAAATATCTGTAGAATGTTCTAAACCTCCTAAATGTGATTTCACAATGAAATTTATTCCTTTCCTGGAGAACTCTGTCCTTATCATAAGACAGACTTGGGTTCACATCCTGAATTTGTTATGTCTTAGTGATGTAACCTGGAGCAAGTTTTAAACCTTAATTCTCTCTTAGAAAACAAGACTGTTAATAACTGCTTCACATGTTTGTTGTTATGAGCATTAAATGACCATATTTGTATAATACCTAGATGAGTTTTCCGTGTAGCTAGGTGTTCAATGATAGCTACTATTAAAATTATTACAATTATTATTTTATCAGAACTGTGAACCATGGTAGTTTCTAACACAGGTGACACCCTTTCTCAATATTCAAGATCTTTCTCTCCCCATGCTTCCGTTCCCCTGGGGTTAGAGGGACATGCTCCATTTTCCACTATGTCCTCTCCATGGATTCAGCAGTGCCTTCACCTCAAGTGCCACCAGCCGGTCTAAAGAGAGCTCCTGGGTGCCTCTCTGTACGACTGTCATGCCCAATATAAGGGAGGAGGAAGAAAAAGAGAGTTGAAGGCCCTTCCTGCTCTCACATCTCCCAGCTGGTGGTTTTTGAGGGCAGACTGCAGCATCCTCTCCCGGTAGACAGGAGTGTGGGCTTGCCTGCTGATCCCCTTCTTTGAGAGCTGAGGCAATAGTCTTCCTTCAGAGGGGTGAGGTAGGCAGAGACCACAGGAGATAATAAAATGACCGTGTTCATATTTAACGGTGCCTTTCAGTAGAAATTGGAGAAGCAGTAAAACAGGCCGAGGCCTTGCTGTACACCAGGGCTCCTTGGCCCACAACTTCATAAATAAGGGCCCTGGGTGTGGTTACGGCTCATTGGGCTTTCTGGAGAAAAGAGTGAACACTAAAAGTGATCGATATGACAGGGCAAGGTGTTAGGATAAATCTGGGCTTTGATTTGGGATGGAGCGGGTGATGGGGCTCCCCAGGCTTCTGCTTCAGGGTCACAGGGTCTTTCCATCCTGCCCTGCCACCAACAGAAGTTACCCAGTCCTAGGCAGTGTGGTGGAGAGGTTAGGAGTGTGGACTCAAGTCTTGCTACCCAGAGTGTGGTCTGCCAACCAGCAGCATCACACTGGGAGCTTGTCGGAAATGCAAATAATCAAGCTCCGTCTAGCCAATCAGAATCTCAAAGGGCGGGGCCCTGGAATCTGTTTAGCAGGCCCTCCTGATGCTCCTTAAAGTTTAAAGCTCTCCTTAGAACCACTCGTCTGGTTTCAGTCTGCCTCCTGATTACCCATATGACCACTCTGGGACTTCTGGGACCTTGGCCAAGTGATCTGATAATTTGTGCCTCAGTTTCTTTATCTCAAAATTGGGGTGGGAGGATTAAGTGAATTAATATATTTAATATCCTTAGAGCAGTGCTTGGAACATTGTAAGGGCTCTGTCAGGTTAGTTGTTGTTTTATTAGTCATTCTACACTAGACATCTAGACCCTGGGAAACCCCCAGAGAGCAGTAAAATATTTAAAAGAGTAGATTTATTCTCTGATCCGTCAGAGCACATCTGCGTCGTCTTAGTTGGGAATCTGGTTGTAGCCTTTTACCCATATCCACACTCACATAATATAATTTTGGATAGATAGAAATAGGCCATAGGTAGGCCAAGAAGGGAAATTTTGTTCATTTCTGTGGTGCATCCCAGAGAATAGGGAGTCAAGCAGGCTGTTCTCCTTGATCTCCTGAATTCTCTCTGTCCCCTTCCTGCTCCCCCACCCCTCACAGGGCCCATGGGCCAGATGCTATGATCCTCGTGGACGGGCAGCCACGCCAGACGAAAGGCGAGCTGGGGCTTTCCCAGATGCTCCACATCGCCAGTCAGATTGCCTCGGGCATGGTGTACCTGGCCTCCCAGCACTTTGTGCACCGGGACCTGGCCACCAGGAACTGCCTGGTTGGAGCCAATCTGCTGGTGAAGATCGGAGACTTCGGCATGTCCAGAGACGTCTACAGCACCGATTACTACAGGGTAAGGTGGCTGCTCCAGCTGCAGGACTCAGAGGCAGACTAGCACCTTGCTCACATGTCTTTGTCATTGTCCATTAACCCTGTCTCTCCGGAGCACACACATACACACCCATGCCCAGAAGTACACTTGATGGTCACCCTTTGGGCACTCCTGCATCCGACATTCCTGTTTATTATTCTCTCAATAGCTCACTTCACGCTTCCTCTTGGACATTTAACTTGACTGTATCCTTACATTACGATGACATATGCATTGTGTTCCTACTTGCCTCAATACTCATTCTTCATGCAAACAGACTCATATATATGTGTGTACACCCAAATACACACACAGACAAGCTCAACTTGGTGCTACATTTTAATATCTTCCAACTCAGTCCCCAATCCAGCCTCACCCATAACACACTTTATTCTCTGAAATTATCTGGTGACCATGTCACGTAGGCTTATCTTGTCTTCTAAGGTAGATCTTTATGAGAAGCCAGAACCCAAAGTAAAGTAGCAAAAATAATTCATGTATTGCTAAGCAGAATTATCCAAATGGCTTAGGAAAAATGAGGCAAGAAAACATGTCATCATTGCCAACTTTGGAGTGAGGTGCAGGTTGGCCTTAGAAAAAGCTTTCTGATTATGAGAGGAGACATCACGTTCAATTTTACTTCAATACAGTTGTCTATCTACATTAACAGATGTCTTATTTTGCTCCCAGAATTATTTTTTCCCTTAGTCTTTGGGGATACCCTTCCCGTGGATCATTGGGTGGTTTCTGACAGTGTTATTATTGCCAGGGAAAGGACGAGTAGGCATGAGTGTCATTTATCTCAAAAAGGGGAAATATGGGTGCAACCTGAGATATAGAAATGGGATAACTTCTGCAAGATGATTAGGAGGCAGATGCCTCAAGAAAATCGGAGATTTACTTTGGGAACATTGAGTGGGTGAGGAGTTTGGACAGGTGGTTCAAAGAGAGGGCGGGATAATGTTTTAGAGGTCAAAAGACGTGGTAGCCATTTGTCTCATCTTCTTTGTAGGAAATGGATGATCAAAGAGCCCAGATATGATTGTTCTTTTGGCCTGAGCATGATATACCAAGAGGCTGGGAGTTTGGGGTTGGCATCTGCAGATCAGTTCTATCTGGATGCTCCTGCTGGCTTTGCCTAAATGAGATTGCCTAGATATTAAAAGTGGTCGCTCAAGACACTTCATTTCAGCCATGGCCTGGAGAAAAATGGAATGTTTGAGAAATGCCTTTTGTGGCTAGAAAGTGATGTGCTCATGGTACAACCAAAGGATGGCAGATGGTATACCATCATGAGAGAATAATATGAAGTAAAGTAGACCAAACAGTGGGGAAAGTAGAATGTCTGCAGCAAACTAGGCAGTTTCTTGAGCCACCTGCCCTGTCCAACATCCCCAGATATGGAAAATGGAGCACGATGTAGACACAGACTGATGGCCAGGGCAGACCTGCCAGGAAATATCAAAGCGGAGTTTTTCTTTAGCATCTAGGCCAATTTTTTCAGTCATTTCCAAGAGAGGCATTGGTGTGGTTACTAAGGGCCCATGGGTCATAGGTTTCGTGAGTCTAGCTGGAGCTGGCACCATTTAATTTACCTTTGCACTCTGTGTAATGGGGATTGCTGGGCCGTCTAGCTGAGGTCGGATTTATGTTGGGTTGATGAAAGCAAGGGATGGATCATTGTTTTCTCTGTGAGGCAGATGTTTGATTATGCCAATCTGGTCTCTACTGGCTTCACCAGGGTCTTGGGAAACAAGGTCTGACCAGAATGTGTGCAAACTCAGCTTTCAAACTTGCTTCAAGGAGTGCATTTATTATTTCTTGATGCTAATTTAAAAGAGAAAAAGAAAGATCACAGTTCCAAATGATACTGCTTTGCAACTGTAAACTGTTGCTCCTTAATCCTGGGAGAGCTGCAAGGAGTAAATTCGTCTCATTTCTATGGACTCCAGGGCAGATTGGAATTTAAGGAAGGGAGAGTGAGGTGAGAAAATGTCCATACTCTAGGTATCCACAGTTCCTTTTTCATGAGCTCTAAGCCAGGTTTAAGCTGAGGCTAGCTGGCTTGAAAATGTATGTCTTTGGTCTGTAAGGATGTGTGAAATAAAAATGATAGCTATTGCAGTAAAAACACAGTGCACCATTGGAAAACTGCATATTCCACTGATGGTGGGTAGACAGTACACTCTCTATATTTAAAGAGCAGCTTGTATCATGTCTTCATGTTCAGTTGCTCACAATGTCCTAATGTATACACAGCTCCCCCTCCCTCACCTTCTGTAAAACAAAAGGCAGAAATAGATTTGCCTGAAGTCACATCAGTAATGAACCTCAAAGTCTTGTTATCCATATTGGAAGATATCAGAGTGACAAGGGAGTCCGGTATTTGGGCCTAATATTACCTGTGTTCATATCCTAACACCACCGTTAGCAGCTATGAGACCTCAATGAACTTTCTCCAACCTCTATTTAATTGTCCCATTTTTAAAATAAGGACAAACGTAGTCTCTCAACAGAGTTATTTTGATGTTAAACAAGTTAATTTGTGTAAAGAGCCTGGAATACACTACCTACTGGATAAACTATTACTTGTAATTATCTTCCTTACTCCTCTTCACACCAAGGCAGGAGAACTCCAGGGATAATCTTATTTCCAGATGCAGTTCTTGGGTCAGAGAGAGGAATCTCCTGACCACTGGAAAATGAGCTGCCCCAAAAGAGTAGGGTCTTTAAGTTGACCACCTCTGGAAAATTTCCTTCCCAAGTTTTCAACTTAGGTAGAAATACTGGGTCTTCGGTCCTTGCCTGTTCTTCTGGTCAGTGTTTATCTGCTGCTGTTCATGAATCTTAGAGCTAAGCCCATGTTTGGGTGATTTATGAAAGATTGTTTTGTTTGGTACACTGGCTGAGGCTCCGGGGGAATGCAGGGATTTATTAGGTAACAAGAACACTGAAGGATTCTCTCTGCAAGCTGACACCCAGGACAGGTTAGCACCTCTCCGCTACTGTAGGTTACTGAAATCCCTTGGGCCTAGGAGTTTGCTGGTTTCTGGTGCCTAATACAGCTATATGCAGATAATTCGGGTCTCTGTATGTGTGTGTGTGTGTGTGTGTGTCTGTGCTCACCTGCCCGGTGCAGATTCGAGTGTGTATATGAGGGCAGGGGGAGAGGAAGAGATAAACTCCTCCTTATTTCTTTCCTTTTCATTTTTAATTTCTTAAAGAGGCACCATCTGGCTCATGCATGAGTGGTATGTGAACGATTTACAGAGGTGAACTGCCTAATTTCCTATTACATATTTAGAGAGAGAAAACAAGCATCACTGCACCACAGTGCCAGAGCGATCTGTTCTCCCTTCTTAAGACTAGGTCAAATGACAGGGAGCTTTTCTTCCTGTGGGTCACTGACTCAATGCTTCTGAGATTGCCTTTAAACTGGCTTTGACAAGGGCAGGGTTCAGGTACCGTTATATCTTTCTCAGAACGTCAGACAATACTCAGAGATGAGAGGTCAAATCTAGAATTTTAAAAAATTTCAAGAGTCCTAAGGAGAACAGAATAGAAGTAGTTTCAGACGTTTTGATTTGGAGGGGAGGCGATAGGCTGAGATCCAGGAAGAATGGGATCAGAGGGGGCTGCTGCTCTCATCCTACTGATCCAAAGGCCCGGAAGTGTGCCTTCCTTTTCATCCTACTGTCCTTTGTGCCTAGCACAGTGCCTAGGACTTGATAGACACTCAATAAAAACGTGAATGAATGAATGAATGAAGTCAGAGTGGGAATTTGGAGTTCGTCCGAAAGTGGATTAGGCCAGATCAAGAGGAGCCTGTACAGGCACACAGATGCCCACCTAGGTGGGGTGAGTCTCTGGAGATGATGTGGGGAATCTGTTGTCTAAGCAGGTAGAAGCAGCATCTGGGGTCAATATCTAGAGGAGGCAGCGATTGGTGGTCTGAGTCAGGGATGACTCACTTAAAGTCAGAGTGGGGTCTTGGTAGGTGATGGAGTCAAGTGTCTAGGAGATGAGGACGGAAAGTATGCCAAAGTCCAGGCAGGCACACATATGGGGATATAGGCAGGTCTGGCAGCTGATGGCAAGGCCCTGGGTTCTAAGCTGGAGATTCCGGGTCAGGGTTCTTTGAAACCCTTGGAAAGGATGACAACAGTAACCCTTAGGCTGTGAGAATAATGTAGAACAAGGTGATCTGGCTGGTAGAATATTTGATTTTATGGATGTCATGGTGCCCCCATGACAGTAATAAAAAGTACAGGCTCTTGGACCCATACTGCCTGGGTTTGAATCTCGGCTTCTATAATTCCTGGCTATATGACCTTGGGCAAGTTATTTAACCTTTCTGTATCTCCCAACTGTAAAATGGGACTAACAGCCCCCCTCACATATATTTGCTATAAGAATTGAGTGAATAAATATAAAGCTCTTAAGATAATAAATGCTTAATAAATATTAATTACTATCACTATTAGTGGAGCTAAAGTATAAATGTCTTCCCCAATTCCAAAATGGACATTCTGAACAAGGCTTACCTAAGGGTATTAATGAAGGTAGGCAAACTGCTATAACATGTAGATGCAAAAATATATAATGGTTCCAACAGAAATAGAAGCCTATTTCTAGGTCATATAACAGTGTGAGCAGGTGAACTTGGAGGAGGAGTAGCCCTCCTCCACATGGTCATTCAGGCTGATGGAGCTCTATTCTCTTCCTTGTGTGGTGTCCTTGGTCACCCTAGGCGTCCATCCCCATTCCAGCCAGTCAGAAGGGGAAACAGGCATGAAGGAATGCACGTGGTTAATGGACCTGACCTGGAAGTGGGGCCTGTCACTTCTCCTCATGGCAAGAACTAGCCACAAGACCTCATTATTTGTAAGGGAGGCTGAGAAATGAAGTCTAACTGTATCCCCAAGTAGAAGAGAAGAATGTGGATTGTTATGAGCAGCTGGCAACCTCTGCCACAGTATGGGTGAAGAAAGACTCCTTCCTCTTCCAACATTCCATTCCAATAGCATATATCCCACATCTGATGATTTATCAGGAAAGTTAGGACAAAGTGTTCGTACTTCCTATTGCTACTCTCATCGAAAACATGGAGATCCTGAAAGGCCCCGTTTTGTCTTCTGCTTGCAAATTCCGGGCGTCACACATGACATTTGTAAGCAATGGGAGAGCTTGGCCTCACCTGCCATCTTGGTGCTTTGGTTCATCCCCCTGGAAAGCAGAAAAGGCATACTCATAAGAAAACACACCCTGTGGAATGGGTGGGGAAAGGCGATATATTCAAAATCAAAGGAGGTCTAAGTTAATAGAAAAGAAAATACATCCAGGAGAAAAACAGGGAAGAAATGTAACTGGAGTAGCTTCTATTCCAAATCCATGGTGGTTAAGGGGGAATCCAGAATATACTCCACATTCTGGCTGAAGCCACCCAGTGCCGTTGAGAGAAGTGTTAGGTCCTTGACTAAAAGCCCAGGCTCTCAGCCTGTAGAGGGTCCCAGGAAGGGCTTTGGGAACTCTAAGACTTCCTGAAATTGTATGAACAATGTTGCATGTGGGGTGTTTTATTGTGGTTTTGGTTTTTGAGGGCTCAGAGCTTTCAAGAGAATCCCGAAGATGTCTAGGGCCCATTGACGTACTGGAAATGAGTTTCCTACCACGTCAGTCCCTAGAGAATAAGACAGAGATCCAGAAACTGAGGGCTGGGGAGGGAAGCCCCCTGATTGGTTAAATCAGGACCTGAAGTTAGAGTGGGGCTGAGACTTGATCATATGGTCTCTAATGTGCCTTTCAATTTTACAACCAGCAAGAATGTTGACTGATTATTGAGTCACCTAAGCTGAAAGCCCAGGGATCCTCAAGGTCTTGTTGACTAATTAATTAGTCCTTGGCCTCAGTGGGGAGAGGCCCTTAGGTGGAAGCCAAATGGCTGGCAGTGTGTTGAGGAGAGCCAGTGGTCTATGAAATAGCTCATTATTTACTTTTATCTTTAAAACCTAGTGAAGGCGGGCCGGCCCGGTGGTGTAGCGGTTAAGTGCGCGCACTCCGCTACTGGCGGCCCGGGTTCAGATCCCGGGTGCACACCGACACACCGCTTCTCTGGCCATGCTGAGGCCGCGTCAAACATAAAGCAACTAGAAGGATGTGCAACTATGACATACAACTAACTACTGGGGCTTTGGGGAAAAAAAAAAAAAGGAGGATTGGCAATAGATGTTAGCTCAGAGCCTGTCTTCCTCAGCAAAAAGAAGAGGATTAGCATGGACGTTAGCTCAGGCCTGATCTTCCTCACACACACACAAAAAAGAGCAAACCTTGAATACCCTTCTGTTAAAAAAAAAAAAAAAAAAGGCTAGTGAAGGCAATTTAAGCCAACTGACTTTCAGGACAGGATCACAAGATGCCATCAATGCCCCTTGCTTTTTGTTGGGGTTTTTGGGAGACCCATCCCTCAACTGGCACCCCTCTTCCCTGCCCAAATTCTGAGTTCTGAGTCCATTGAGATAGAGAAGGCAGGCAGCTGGAGATTATAATGTGCATTTGAATACTCATAGAACCATTGCAGACTGTGCCTTGCTGTGTGGCAACAATCAGCCGTCTCTCATACTGAATTCCAAGGTTTTCTAGCCCAATTTTGGCAGCCTGGGAATATTGCAGGCTTTGCCCTGTCGGGGAGAGGGGGAATTTTTGCTGCTCATTTCTGCTCTCTTTAGGCAGGCAGATGCCCATCAGAATGAGGAAGGAGTGTGTCTGCATGCCCATCTCCCACCAATCAGAGAAGTTGTTTGTTGAAAGGAGCTCTGGGCTGGAAAGGGGATTCGGACTGGAGAGCTGCCCTCCTGGAAACCTGGAACAGTGCAAAGAGGGCGGGTCTCTCACAGCTCCTTTCATCACCACCTGGGCAAGTGGTTGCCAGCCACCCTCAGAATCTTAATTCCTTTCTCCGAGGGCAATAGTAGGGAGACCTGACCCCTTGCTTAACTGCCTGGGAGAGGATCAGCTGCTGGACCGACTGGTCTTTGCGGGATGCTGATCCCATTTGGCAAGGACTTAGCAGACTTGTCCCTATGGTTCAGACATTAGGTTTTCCTGAGTAGATCCAGGCACGAGGGAAGGAAAAGTTACACTGACTATCAGAAGATGAGGATCTCATGCAGGCTGTCCAATGTCCAGAGCCCAGTTACTGGGCCTGATTGTTCTCTTGCTGTTTTTGGAATGTTCTAATAATGTGTTACCCATGTTCCTGTTTATCTGGAGGAGAACAATGGGGGAAGGTTAGTATTCCATTCCAGAAAAATATGATTTTCCCATTTCTTATTTTTTATAAATACAATTTTTTTGCAGTAATTTTAGATTTACAGAAAAGTTGCAAAGATAGTATAGAGAGTTCCCATATACCTTTCACCCAGTTTTCCCTACTGCTGACCCTGGTACATTTGTCAAAACTGAAAAATTAACATTGGTACAAATTGTTAACCAAATACAGACTTTGGATTTTATCAGTTTTTCCACTAATATCCTTTTTTCTGTCCCAGGATCCACTCCAGCATACCACTCTGAACTTAGCCAAGTTGTTATTTAGGGGCAGTGGGACTTCTGTGGTTCAAGTAGGGGTGAGAGCATCCACTGTCCTATCATATAGTCTTCTTTTTGGTCTCCTATGCCCCAGGGCAACCCTCGATTCACTTTCAGGAGGCCCCAGGGCTCTACAATTCCCTGTGTCCTGGAAGCAGGGTAGGTGGGCTATAAGAAACTGCTCAGGCACCCTATTTTGTGAGCAACTTATAACTCCAGACTCTTACAGGAATCCTTTAGACCTCCCTACAGTCATTGGCCACCATCTTTAGACAGCAAGTAGACGGGGTTGGAATTCACTTTTTCTGATAGAGCTTAGATTAGGAAGCTAGATGAGAGCTTGGAATCTGCTTAGATTCCTAGTCCCTAAACTGTATGTTTGTTCTTTTCCTCAGCTTTGGGAGAGGGTACCTGGTGCTGACCGGGAGACATGGCTATAGAGTAGAAATCTGGGCATACTCAGAGCTTTAGTTGCCTGAATGTCGACTGTAGGGCTTGATGCCATAGTACATACATCTTGAGTGAATTTTGAAAAACAACTTCAATGCTAAGACCTATTAAGCTACACAAAGCTGCAGAAGGAGTGAACATGGAGGAAGGTGTGTGGGATAGAATTATGCCAATTGTAGGTATTACAACTTTATTTCCTTGATTAAAACCAAAGGATTTGCACACTAGTTATCTACAAAATATCAGACATTTTGGAATCCAAGTCTGTTGAGGGACAGGCCTGCTATTTAGAATACCTTGGTCTCAATGCCAGCTCTGTGTCCATGGTGCCAATTAGAGGCTTCACTTTCACCTGTAAAATCTGGAGTTTGGTTCTGGTTCTATGGTCTCTAGATTTTACCTTCTATGGGGCTAAGTTTTGTGTATAACGATAAGTGAGTAGGAGGCTTGGTTTCTTTAGAAGGGAGACAGGGCTGAAGGTACAAAAATAAAGCCAAAGTTGTCTCAAGCATTCTCTACTCTTGATTTGCCCCAGACCAGAGCTGTTCAATATCCAAGCCCCTTTTTCCCTTCTGGATAAAATAAGGGAACAACCTCCATTTTTGAAATCGGCTCTTCCTGCAATACTTGGATCTAGTTTAGTGACTGAAGTTTGCTTTCTACTCTTTCTTCTTTTTCTCCTTTGAGATATTTAGGGCAATCAGCCAAAAATCAGCCCAGTGGGCAGAAGAATTACTGGGCAGACTTTCTTGACGTTTTTTTCAATGATGGGAATTACTTGGGTTCTTCCATCCATCTCAGTACTTCTAGACCTCCAACCTTCTTGGGCCGTATTATACATTATTCCAAGCCAGTGATAGTGCCAGGGACATCTACCTGCAACTCAGGCATTCCACAAAGTGCAGAAGTGAATATAGGGCAAGACCAGGTATTTTGAGCCATGGAACCCACACAATCTGGTGTGAAGATGACTTGGAGAGGACATGATGATCAGGAGGTTGATGTGCAAACAATCAGACTCTAACAATGAGGTGAAGAAGTTATTTTGGGCATTTCCCTCTGAAATACTAGTCCTGGGGAGTACTTCCCATCTCTGCTCATGGGCTTTTGGCAACCTGTGAGTAATCTGGTGATGAGAATGCAGGACTAGAAGCAGGAAGGCTATGTTTAGTCCCTGTGGTAGCTACTGACATGGGACAAATCCCTTTCTTGCCATGGACCTGAGTTTATCATAAATGAAGTGAGCACTTCCTGTCTTTCTTCTTCATTGTCTTAAGGCTTCTCACCTCTCTACAGATGCTGGCCACACCAATAGCATTGTTTTCTGTCACTTCATGGAAACTTGGTTGAGAGTTTGAGGAATATCCTGCAGTTTCATACTTAAATACATTGATGGCTTCACTACTCCTTTTCCTGGATGAGGCTTAAAGGACTGAGTTCTGGTTCACTCACTCACTCACTCTGATGATGTTGACTTTAGATCAGTTTTCTTGACTCTCAACTCATAAGGTTGGATTAGATGCATAGTTTTCCAACACAACTTTTTTTAAGCAGTAAAACCTTTCCTTCAAATGGAACCTTAAAAGATAGATAGATAGATAGATAGATAGGTAGATAGATAGATAGATAGATAGATAGATGGATAGATAGATAGATGGATAGATAGATGGATAGATAGATGGATGGATGGATGGATGGATGGATGGATGGGTGGATGGATGGATAGATGGATGGATGGATGGATGGATGGATAGATAGATAGATAGATAGATAGACAGACAGACAGACAGACAGACGGGTGGGTGGATGGATGGATGGATGGATGGATGGATGGATGGATAGATAGATAGATAGAGAGGTAGATATAGGTAGAGAAACATAAAGCTACTCTAGTGCAAGTGGAAGAAGAAGGAGCCATGGCATTCTGTCACCCATTACCTGCCCCCAGTCAGTGAGACTCTTGCAGCACTTTAGCAGAGGGGCTTCCCGCAGAGCTGAGCACCGGGACCCCAGTTAAGATCCAGCGCAGCTCTTCCAGCCACACATAATAGTGACAGTGATGACAAGAATGGTAACAGCAGGGAATCAGTGAATGAATAACTCTGGTTTTGAGTCCCTCTGATTCTTCTGCCTCTCTGTGGCTTACCAGTTGATCACATAAGCTCTCACCCCCAAACCAGCTGAAGGAGAAATGGTCATGTCACACATGCTGATTGTGGAGTTTTGCACTTTTTAGTGCTTTGCCTGGAGAAGAAGAGAGTCTTCTGAGAAACTTCCAGAGAAGTAAGTGGTCAGGGGTTATTAGCCTCCACTTTATAGATAAGCCTCAGAGAAGGTTGGTGTTGTGTTTAAGCCTTGAGATTCCTCAAAAACAAAGTCATTGTTAGAGCCTTTATACAGCCTTAGGATGAGTGATCCAGTTTGTACCTTTGCTCAAGCTTGTCTATGCTGGTTTATTGCCCCTTGTGCCAAATCTCATAGCCATTGACAAGGTCTATGTGTTGGGAGCAGAATTCCATTTAATTCCTGACTATGTACAAGGATGAAGAGAACACAATCTGTATTCCTCAGGAAATTAAAATCTCATAGGGAGTATAAAACAGGATGAAAATTTGTAGCTCCACCAACAGCCAAAGGGAGGCAAATCATGCAAAAAGTTTACAAATTTCAAAAACCCGTCTAATTAGAGGGGTGACTTATGTTTTGAGGGGTTGGTTGGCAGTCAGTGGGTTGAAATTTGGGAGGGCATTGCTGTTAGAGGGGTTAGCATAAGCAAAGACATAGAGGTAGCTTGGAGGCAGGCAAACTGAGAGAGTGGTCTAGAACAATGTGACACTTAACTGGCCAAAATTGAGGCTACATGGGAGATGCATGGAAGGAAATGTTGGTAAAAGAAGGATGGGGCCACTACGGCAGCCCTTGAAAGGCCAACTGTTCTGACTTGGGTAGCTGAGGAACAGTCATGGAAGATTTGTCACCTGTTTTAGTGTAGATGAGGCTGAGTGTGAGGACAAGTCGTCAGGCAGTGGCCTGTAAGATAGACTGAGGGAACAGAGGCCAGTAAGGTAGGCCATGACAATGGCCCAAGATAGGTGGCAATGAGGCCCCACGCTGTGGTGGTAGCAGTGGAGTATGGAAGAGAAGCCGTTGGAATCAGGGAGGCCTGGAAAGGTGAACTGGCCAGGGCCTGGACACGCAAAGCCTCCTGCAGTTTTGGATGGTAAGCTTGAAAAAGAATAACCGTGAAATTGAGGGTCAGGTTGGATCTTTTACAAATGCGTCTTTTAGGCCACCCAGTCCATTCTGCATCCCTAGAGTGTTAGAAACAGATGAACAAATGCCGAATCATTCAATTTTAAAGAAACATGAAGCTGGAAGGAGTCTTAAATGTCGTCTGTATCACCTCTGTGGCCCCAGGCAGAATAGCATCAAAATCATCCCAGACAGATGGTTTGCTCCTCTATTCCGGTACATCTCCCAGGATTCCACAGGTTCCCCCTTATTGCTTCCAGCTGTGGCAAAGGGAAGCTATTATCAGTGAGAAATTTATCCTTTTCTTTCCAATTTGTAATACCCTTTAGAAGAGGGAAGTTCTCAGTTATGTCTAGCCAGAATCCTAGCTGCTGCAAGGTAAGTCTATTTCACCCTATATCCTTAGTGGAGATAAAAAAAGGTTTATATTATAAAACAGGCATTGTAACACTCATGAAAATGCTAAGAAGCTCAGTGCGACCAAAATGGCCTTGTGCTTTTCACAGGTAATTAGTTGTATTTTATTCATTGGATGTATCTTGACTGGTGGGGAATCAATAGAATAAAAGTATCTCCCTCCCTTGTCATGCCAAAAATAACATCCTCTTCCTGAGAGAAGTTTCCAGTGGTCTCCTAAACTTGGTCTCATCTCCCTGCGATTTTGAAATCCAGTTGTTTCCTCCTGTCAGTGACGGTGGTACAGGCATGGGATGGACCTATCGCTATCCCAGTCAGCCTTATCTCCATGGAGACAGATATTGGGGAAAAAAGACAGGGAGATGCCCCGTCAGGAAATTCCAAGAACTTGAGGTGGCCTGAGGCCATTGAATCAGGTTGTGGATTCACTCCATTCCACTCGTCTCTGCTCCCATGGAGGGCGGGAATGACAGCGCCTTTATTGCCTGACAGTGGCGTGTATTACAACAGACCCTGCATGGGTTCCTCAATTATAAAGTCTTTTTTTTTTCTGAGGCAAACTGAATATATAACATATAAAGATACATAAATTTCCATACAAATATCTTCTTTACCAGCTGTAATTAAGATATTTGCATGTAAAGAGAACAGTGTGTTCCCTTGGCTTCCTTCTGATAGGGAATTGTATTTCTCTCATAATCCTCAAAGCCCAAGACTTTGTGATCTGTCTGCGTCTAAATAGGAGGAGGAGGAGGCAGAGAACTGGGTCAATATCATATCTGAAATTCAGAATTTTATACACAGTTTTTACTCCTGGCTGTCTTTTTTGTTGTTGTTGTTTTTGTGTTTTTTTCCCAGGCTTTGCTAATCCCACAGGACAAAGCTGAGGTGGGGAGGGGGAGAGTGCAGAAAGAGTGAGCAGAGCACCACTAGTTCTGGAGTCAGGTAGATAGATATTCCTGTGAATCCTGAGTTTCTGCTTATGAACTATGTGACCTTAGGAAATTTCCTTAAATTCTCTAAGTCTTAGATCCTCACTGAAAAAAAAAAGGTCAACAATTTCTTCTGTTGAGCAGATTAAATAAGATAATGTATGCAAATTGCATGGTACCTATTAGGCACTCAATAGATGGTAATTATTATTCTATGTAAGTGAATAAGGTAGAAATTATATATAAGAAATTTTAAATAATTATAAGTTACAAGCCAAGGTATTTCCTATGATGGTCTTTGGTGCTGGATACTAAAATTGAAAGGAGAGCCTACTTAAGAGAAACTGGGGAAATAAAAAACAAAACCACTCGCTTCTCTGGGACTGGTTTAGACATTCCAGTGGGTCTGTTGGAAGCCCAGGAGGATAGAGAAAGCACTTCTAGTTGATCAAAGGAAGAGCTTTCCCGTTGTGGAATTGGTAATTCCAACTGCTAACTTTTGATAACTGAACATCATGAATTCTAAGGTAGACAAATGTCTTTGGAATTAGAACTTCAGGCCTCCTCAGTGTGTACCACCCCTTGTTACCCCAGAGGAAGATTTCTGGGTCATATGCCCCAGAGCCTTGGGGATAGAGAGAAGGCTGGTTGAAGTCCAGTCTCTGCTTTTGCTTTCTTATCATAGGCAATGATGGTCACTGCTCGTGATTGTGCATAACGTGAGATAATGGATATGCAAGAGCTTTGTGAGCTGTTGGCTTGGGTGCTGTTGGTTTTATCAGAACCACCACCACTACTATTACCACCATTGCCACTGGTATATTCTGCTTAATAAATGATCACGTATATTCTGGGGAAAAATGAGTCAAGTTTATCAACGTCCTGAAGTTGATTGGCAGGGGTGGTCAGTGTACCATCTCTCCCACTGTGCCAATCACCATGACAACCTTGGCTACCTCTCTTCCACTGAGTCATCCCCTCCAGCCTCTATAGCCAGGATGGACCTTTGATTTGTGGCCCAGTTTGTTCTCGAAGTTGATCATTTCCTTACCCATTGGGTCAATCCCCAACTTCCTGATCTTTGTATTTATTTATTTATTCATGTCCTTGAGTCATTTGGGTACATGCACGTCTTAGAGATTTCTATGGCATAAATTCCCTTGAATACAAAAGAACCCACTCCATTTTCATCACAGTGATTTTTCTTATAAAAAGTGCTTAATAGGGGCTGGCCCTGTGACCTAGTGGTTAAGTTTGGCACACTCCACTTTGGTGACCCTGGTTCAGTTCCCAGGCACGGACCTACACCACTTGTTGGTGGCCATGCTGTGGTGGCAACCCACATACAAAATAGAATAAGACTGGCACAGGTGTTAGCTCAGGGCGAATCTTCCTCAGCAAATAAATAAATAAATAAATAAATAAATAGTGCTCAATAAAAGTGCTTAATTTAAAAATATATAATCCTATGTCAGGTGTTTATAATGGGGAAGGAATAATGCCCCCATTGGCATCAGCAGCTTTAAGTGGGTCCTCATAGGTCCCGACTTGCCAGACACCCGTGGTCAGTGTGTAGGGACTCTGGTAGGTACATCTGGGAGATGTAATGGTGTCACCTAAGGGAAAGCCAGCTATATCTGATTTCCCACCCAAGGCTTAAACATCTACTTATCAGTGAAGAGGCCTGAGAGAATGTCTCACAATAATTAAAATGCCCATGAGACTGCAGTTAGCACCAGAAGGACAATTTATTAATGCATACAGGGGACCAGACTATTCAAAGGCTACATGATCAAAGCATTCACTCCCAGTAAGCCAGCCTGCATGGAAAGCCTGATCATGTTGAGAAGATTGCTTAAAGAGGAAGAAATCAGAGCAGGGGAGTGAGATGAATCCAATGGTCAGCAACATCCAGCTAAGAAAGACTGATATATCCATCCCAGAGGGTTCAGACATACCCCAAGTCTTTTGCTTAAATCCTTCTCTCTCCCTTGACCAAAGCCAGGAGAGAGATGAACGTTGCCACCACCCAGTTCCATGACTATCCCTTTTCCAGGCCTCTGTGACCAGCCAGGGCCCCTTCTGAAAGACATATTCTGTCTTCATCTGCTTCAGTCAGGGTACCATCAAGCCATGATGGTCTGGAAGCCACTCAAGCTTTTTCAGATGACCTTGGGTATACATCCATGGTTTCATCCATTTTATGCTGATCTTAAAGGGACCAATCGTATTTTCTTCATTTCCAAATACTTGGGAGGAATCACTTTATTGTTAGAGTCCCTAATGTTTTCCACATCACTGAATTGCCTTTATGTCTAAAAATGACTCCTTTGGTCGCTTATAAATCTGATTGCCCTGATACCAAGCATTATATGTCCCAGGGATGGCAAATAGATCTCAGGGAGCAGTTCTGATTAACTGGTAGTGGTTGCCAGAGTGCAGTGATGAGAAGAACTTGGCGGCTACATCTAGAGTCAGTGAAAAAGCATGTGGTGATCAACTGGTGATGTCTGCCGTGTGTATAGGAAAGGGGATTGGTGGCATCTGTGTCATATTGTTTCCAGTCCTGGCATATTCCATCCCAATCAGTGCTCTCAATTCAGGGATTCTGCGGGACCCTTTTACTCGTGCTCTAACCTTAGCTTCTCACAAGTGGAGGAGTTCTCAGAAGGCAGAGGTGTGAGTGTATTGAATGCACCTATGTTGAAGGACTGTGTACTGAGGAAGGGGTTTGCTGGGTGGGCCTGCATTACTGGGGCTAACTTAGGTTTATTTGCCCAGGTTCACATAGATGGGACTAGTATCCCAATATCCTACATTATCTTCTACTGGCCTTTCCTTCACACTTCACTTAAGCAGTTTTTTTTTTTTTAAACTTATGTACAGCAAAAATGCCCTTGTTCTTGGTAGATTAGGTTCCCTGTTCCACTGTGCCATGGTTTTTCGTAGTCTAGATACAGGTCTCCCTTCCAACTCTGTGCCATCTGCAACTTGTATTAATGTACCAGCAATAACTTTAAGCCTATTTCTTATGTTTTGGAAGGTTGAAAAGTCCAGACTTGGGTTTTCTGCTGCAGTCCTGCTCCCAAGAAGATGTTGATCCAAGTATCATTCTTTGAATATAGTCATTTCATGGTTATGACTTCTCCCAAATGGACTCTTCTCCTACACACATTAACCTCTTTTGTTTATACATATTTTGTGAGAGCCCTGATAAATGCCGGGCTGAAATTGGGTAAGCAAGCTATACTGGCAAACTTGTGAAATCCTGGCCAGAAGTGAACTTGGAGATCATCTTGTCAAACCCCCTTATTTGACAGATGAGGACACTGTACCCCAGAGAAAGCATAGGTGTTTGTCAAGTTCATGCATCTAGTTAGTGGTAGAGTTAAGAGAAGAACATTGGTCTTCCGTCTCACAAGTCCAGTGCTTCTCTCTGATCATCATCAAAGTACTTTGAGGTCAACTGGGCTGAAGTTATTATTCCTACTTACAGACAAGTAAACTGCAGCTCAGAGAGTTTAATTGGTATTCCTCAGATTGCGTGAAAAATGAGGGCAGAGTTGAGTTCAATGTTCTGATTCACAAGCGAGGATTTTTAAGGAATGTGAGGTCATTCGTGAATAGAATTTGTATCCGGTTTTATTGAGATATATGTGACATATAACATTGTGTAAGTTTAAAGTGTACAACATGTTGATTTGATACACTTATATTTTGCAAAATGATTACCACCATAGCGTTAGCTAACGCCTCCATCTTACCATTTCTTTTTTGTGGTGAGAACATTTAAGATCTACTCTCTTAGTAACTTTCAAGTATATAATACAAAAATATTAGCTATAATCACCATACTGTACATTAGATCTCCAGACTTGTTCATCTTATAATTGGAAGTTTGTACCTTTTGACCAATATCTTCCCATTTCTCCCATCCCACAACCACTGGTAACCACCACTCTACTCTCTGTTTCTATTGAGACTGGCTTTTTTAGATTCCACATATATATGATATCATACAGTATTTGTCTTTCTCTGTATGACTTATTTCACTTAGCATAATGCCCTCAAATATCATCCAAGTTGTTCCAAATGGCAGGTGTTTCTTTTTTCTCATGGCTGAATAACATTTCATTGTATATTTACTATATCTTCTTAATCCATGCATCTGTTGACAGAAACACAGATTGTTTTTGTATCTTGGCTATTGTGAACAATTATGCATGAACATGGGGGTGCAGATATCTCTTTGAGATCCTGTTTTCATTTTCTTTGGATATATACTTAGCAGTGGGATTGCTAGATCATATAGTAGTTCTATTTTTAATTTTTTGAAAAACCTCCATACTGTTTTCTGTAGTGGTTGTACCAATTTACATCTCCACCAACAGTGTACAAGGGTTCCCTTTTTTCCACATCCTCACTAACACTTGTTATCTCTTGTTTTTTTTCTTTCTTCTTTTTTTTTTTTGTGAGGAAGATTCACCCTGAGCCAACACCTGTGCCAATCTTCCTCTATTTCGTATGTGGGATGGCTACACAGCGTGGCTCATGAGTGCAGTAGGTCCCCCCCGGGATCTGAACCTGCAAATCCAGGCCGCCAAAGTAGAGCATGCAGAACTTTAACCACTCAGCCATGGGGCCAGCCCTTCTCTTGTCTTTTTTTTTTTTTGGTAAGGAAGGTTAGCCCTGAGCTAACATCTGTTGCCAATCCTCCTCTTTTTGCTGAGGAGATTGGCTGTAGGCTAACATCTGTGCCCATCTTCCTCTTTTATATGTGGGGCACTGCCACAGCATGGCTTGATGAGCCATGCGTAGGTCCGTGCCCAGGATCTGAACCCTGAGCCTTGGGCCACTGAAGTGGATCACACAAACTTAACCACTACACCACTGGGCTGCCCCCCACCTTTGTCTTTTTAATGATAACCAATGAATAAAATTTTTGAATAGTGTACCAGTATAGTACAGTCTCCGTGAGATTAGATAGAGTTTAGAGTTAGAAGTGTGAACCTACAATAAGCTAGTTCCATGATCTTTTTCTAGTAGGGTTTTGTGGCAGGGATATTCGAGGAAAAGGAAGCAAATGGTTGGGGTGACTCAGGGCTGGACACAGTAAAAAGCAAGGAGACCCAAATTCTGGGAGTTTGACATCTCCAGGGTGGTAGTAAAGCAAGCAACAGCAAGGTGATTTGAGCCAAGTGTAGTCCCAAAAATGTACCACAGATCCAGTGAAACTGGAGCGTAATGAAGAGATGCCAGGAGCAGGGGAGGTGGTGATCGGAGACAGGGAATGCTGCCCTAGTACCTCTACATGTGTTTCAGGAGGTGATTTTTTTTTTACATGTTTGTTGTGAAAAGGTATTCTCAAGAACATCTGTCAGCTTATTTGTTCACAGTAGTTTGGGATTTCTGAAAAGGCAATATTCATGCCGTATTTCACCAGTCACTTATGCCTTGTGCCTAACACCATATCTGGTATATGGTAGGCATTCCAAAAATGTCCATTAAGTGAGATAAACAAGGAGACAGGTGTACCTCTTGGTGAATGACCGATCTGGGATGATGCTCCAGGGCACTGAAGTTTGAGACAATCAGAAATCACAAAACCAGGTTTCATCACATTCAGAGATGCTCTGGGGGATTGTCCTCTATCGTTTTGGTCTGGTGGATGGGCTCTGCAACACGTTCCCTCACCTACAGGAGTGGCAGGGTTAGAACACTCTGGAGTGGTGAAGCACGGTGTCACAGGCAGTTACCCTTATTATATTAAAATGGAATGGACCACCCTATAAGAGAGTGCATTCTCTGTCCCCAGTGATTTTCCAGAAAATCCGGATAACCACATTTTAGAGATGTTATAGAGACACATGCTTTGGACATGAGGTTGCAGTAGATGACCTCAAGGTTTTACTTTTTTCCAATTCTCAGATCCTAAGAGTCAACTCTATAATAGAAAGTGCTTAGATAGGTGCACAGTGGCATAGTAATTTAAGGAACTGTATTATGCACGTGCAAGGAACTGTGTCAAGTATGTATTTCTGTGATGCTATGAAATATTAGGCCAAATTCACCCTCTCCATACCTACAAATTCACGCGTCTACATTCTTTCTCACTTCCCTCACACCTCACCATCTGTCGCCTGTCCTATCTCTAGTCCACCTCTCCTTGTGACTATGTTTGTCTCACTCTGATGCCTTGAAGCCTTTCTCCCTCCTTTCCACTTTAAAATCTATGATCTCTTCCACATTAAAGAAAAATCTTCATGTGACCTTTCTGCCCCTTCCAACTGCCATTTGTCTCCTCGACTACTGAAATAGGTCGTTTTCATCTTCTGTCTTAATTTTTGGGCTTCTGATCTTCCTATTTTATTGACTCTGCTTTTTTGGGGTCACTAATTATCTCATCATGGCCAAATTCAAATGCCTTTCCTCTACAAAGTCTAATCCTTTTGTGAACTAGCTGTTGAATGACATTATTAATAACTGCCCCGTTCTTTCTCCCACCTTCCACTCCCCCACTGCTCAACGTCCTTGTTCAGTACCTTAGGAATTAATGCCTCCCTCCACAATTTGTTCCCCTTTTTAGCCATTCTCTACCTCCCTTTCCTCTCACTTAAAGTTCTGGTGCTGTTATTTTAGACATCAACTTTGGAAACCTCACACACCCTCACATGCCTCTAACCTCTTTTCACTTTTATGCAGAAGCTGTTTGAATTTACATTTTTAGCCTCTACCTCTTCTCTCTTTGATTGCTTAATCTGTAAGTCTCCCCTGGAGAGTGCACTGGCGATTAAAACTTGGCTTATTGGAGATAAAACTCACCACGGCCTCCTCCTGCTTCTCAAACAGGCAGTCTGTTAGCATCAGTGAGAACTCTCTTGGGTGGTTCTCCAAAGGGGGGTCATTTATGAACCTGTCTCTTCATCAGTTATACCTAATTCCTCACCAGATCCTGCCTTGTCTCTCTTTACAGCACCTCAGTGTCTTTGCATGTTGGCAGGAACTACTCTGGTCTACACCCTGATCAGACCAGTTCTCACATCAGTGCATGCACCTTCAGTCTCAGAGGTGTCCTACCCATACTCCTCAAACTTTCCATTGTTCCACATGCTTGTTTAAGAGCCTTGAGTGAATCCTCATTTCTCAAAAATTTAAATTTCTTACCCTGGCCTACAAGGCCATTGAGCACTCTGCCAGTCTCCTTCCTGACCCTCCCACAAGAAGCCCCCTTACTCCCACCCCAGCCAGACTGCCCCCCATTGCACGATGGCACTTGCTCATTTCCACCCTTGCATGAGGGCTTCTGCATACATTTGCTAGGGCTGCTGTAACAAAGTGCCACAGACTGGGTGGCTTAAACAACAGAATCTTGTTTTCTCGCAGTTCTGGAGGCTAGAAGTCTGAGATCAAGGTCTCAGCAGGCTTTGAGGCTTTCTTCTGAGGCCTCTGTCCTTGATTTGTAGATGGCCGTCTTCTCCCTGTCTCTTCACATCTGCTTCCCTCTGTACATATCTGTGTCCAAATTTCCTATTCTTTTTTTTTTGTGAGGAAGATCGGCCCTGACCTAACATCTGCCAATCCTCCTCTTTTTTGCTGAGGAAGACTGGCCCTGGGCCAACATCCATGCCCATCCTCCTCCACTTTACATGGGATGCCACCACAGCATGGCTTGACAAATGGTGCATCGGTGCGCCCAGGATCTGAACCGGCGAATCCCGGGCCGCCGCAGCAGAGTACGCGCACTCAACCGCTTGCGCCACTGGCCGGCCCCATAATTTCCTATTCTTTTAAGGACACCAGTCCTATTGGGTTAGGACCCACCCACACGACCTTATTTTACCTGACTACGTCTTTAAAGACCCTATCTCTACCTACAGTCACATTTTGAGGTACAGGGGGTTAGGACTCTAACATAATGAATTCTGGGGGGACACAATTCAGCCTATAACATCTTTTCTTCCCAACTTCCCATCTGTTCTTTCTTTCATCTCCCTCTTTGTTCTTTCTCTCTGTCTGTTCCGCACTGTCATCAAAACCCAGTGATCTCCATTTCATTGTCTTCTCTGGATGATCTCCACAGCATCACCCTATTGGTTAACACATGGATGTGCTGCTCCATAAATGTGCTTCTTCTGCAGGTCGTTCCTGTGCTTCTCTGTCTGGTTTGACTAAGAGTAGGGGCTGTGTCTCTTGTCTTTTGTACACAGCTCTTGACCCGGCAGGTGCCTGAGATATGCCATTGCTAATTTACATCAAGTCCCTCCTGTAAGGCCGCCAAATGCACCCTCTCCTCTGGCTTCTCAAGGGGTCTTTGAAGGGATGTGGGTTTTCCTTGAGTAGTAATGGGGAACGTACACACTGACTCTGTTGCCACCATGGAGGAGGAGGTCTGAGGTTCCACACAGATGATGTCCAGCTAGCTCAGCTCCTTTCCAAATTGGGAAGGCAGGAAGGAGATCTGTGAGGGAAGCCCTCAAAGTGGTGGTGACTTCAGTGATTTTTCTGCTGAGGACAGTAAGAACAAATATTCCCTCACAAGCTTTGGAGAAGCTGCTATTTCTTTGACCTATCTGGTTGAAAATTCTAGATAAAATTCACTTCTTTTTGGAGTGGTAGTTTGCTAGGATGCTCATCCTGTTGGGAGTAGAACTGAACCCTTGGAGGGAAGCCACTTGATCTTGGTGGCTCACAAAGGAAGACAGCTGGGTGCCGTGTACTAGGAGTGTTGTGATGGTGTGTCTGCTGAGCCATGGGTAGCATCTAGGGGTGGACTCCTGAGTGAGGACCTTGGAGATGGGTTGGTATGGTCAGCCTTCCTCCGTAGTGGTTTGGGAGAGGTGTTTGGAGGCTGTGGCCAGGAGAGACATGCCATTCAGTTAAAGATACACCCACTTCCCTTCTCCTCTCTTCTTTCATCTTTCCATGCTTCCTTCCTCTGCCTTCATCCCTTTCTTCTCTCTCCCCCTACCCTGCTCTCTCCCCAACTCACTGTCAGGAAGGGCCATGCCAGAAGGGCCCGGTCAGCGTGTCATGGCAGCGGCAGAGGCTAGCAGCACCAGCAGCTTCCACAGTGAGTCTGGATTTCATTTCTGGGGCCAAGGGGCTGGGCAGGGCAGTCCACACACAGACTGACAGCTTCTAGGCTTTGGAGAGGAACTTCCATGGGCTGGGGCTGCTTCCCACCTCTCTTCCCCTGCCTCCCACCATGGGGGCATCATTTAACTTCCATGGAAGTTTCCTGCCACAGCCATTGATATGCTTGGGATGTCTCATGGGGAGGAAGCATGGTGGGGGTGGAAGGGCCATGATCTGCTAAAATTAGGTGCACATCTGGGAGAGCTGCCGAAATTCAAATGGCTGCCAGGGATTCTGTCCAGGCCTGTGTGTGCGGTGGAGGCTGGAGGCTCTGCATGGACGATGGTTTGGCTGCTTTCTTGCATTTTAGGAAGCGTGGCCTTGAGTTTTGAATATGCATTGGGTACCTACACTCCATAAGAGACTCCGTTTAAGAAACTAAGAATAGGCTACAGGGTCTGAAGAACTGACAGTCTCCCTGTTGACCTCAGATGAAACTTGGTCTAAGAAATTTGATTTTTAGGACAGTTATTACAGAGCTCCATGACTGAGTCATATCCCCAAGAATTTGGGGGAAAGTTTTTTCCCCTCCCCATTTTAATTTTTCTGGTAAGTTCTGGCCTGGAAATGGACATACTGTGGAGTTAGTCTAAGTTCCATCTTGCCTTGATCATCAGACTGATTTGGATGGCTTCCTTCCATTTTTTTGCCTAGGGGCTGTTCCATCTGTTCTGGGAATGGTCCACTTGGGAAAATAAAACTATAAAATTTACCTACGCAGCCTTAGAAATCCCACCCAAAATAGGAAGACACAAGTCCTGTTTGTCATCTCAAAATGCTTTCCCACAGGCCAGATGCTGTTTCCAAACACTGACTGGTTGCGTTGTAGTTCATTTTGAAGTGAGAAGCCTCAGTTTCTAATACAGGGTATTATCCTGGTGCTGCAGTCTCCTGGGCAGATGCACAGGGATGCTTTTATGATTTCATTCATTTCTCTCGTGATTTGGTTAGGGAGGTAAATTAAACATAGCCTCCCAGGTTATCTCAGGATCACATTTTTGTGGCTGTCTCCTCTTGGCACTGTTACTAATAACAGCATTAAAGTTTAGGAGTTTTCAATGCTAACAGCTGTGTATAGCTAGAGTTTATCAGAATGAACATGTTTGCTAGCCTCGTAAGAATTTTGAAAGGAAGACCATAATATGAGATTAATCAATCTCTTCTTATGCTTATAAAACATCATATGTATTTCAGTTATATTCAGGTAAAACTCTTGATTTCAGGAGTTGATGGGTTCAATTAAAGTATCAAATTGGTCATATTAATTAATTAAATTCAACAAATATTTATTATTAATCAACTGTATATATTTGATTGTCTAAACTTGGGCACCTCTGAGAGTGAAAAGAGAAGCTATTAATGATTAACTAGATACCACAGGCATAAACTGAGGTCTTCCCCAGTAAATTGCGACATACGGTTACTCTATCCATGTGTCAGGAACTATTCTAGGTGCTAGGATACAACTGTGAATAAAACAGACAAAAATCTCTGCCTTTAATAGGAGAGATAGAAAGTAAAGATAAAATGAAATATATAGTATGTTTGAGAATAATAGATCCTTAGAAGAAAATTGAGAAGAGAAAAAGAAGTGTTTGGTGGTGCTGGTGGTGGTGGTGATATGTGAGTGTGTGCCGTTTAAGACAGGGAGGTCAAAGCAATTGAGTCATCTAAAGAGTATGATGTATTTTAGTTTATTTAATTTTACCAAGGAAGGCTTTCATGGCTTGGCTAAAATTTTTCTGAAACAAGTCAGACTTGGAAATTCTGAGTCTAAAGCAAGAAATACTCACAAACTTTGGAATGACAAAACTCGAAGAGGGAGAATCATGTCACCATGGCATTGGAAGCACCTTGTCTGCTTGATAGTCAGGTTTCATCTCCTGCTGTCGTCACTGATGGAGAAGGCATCAGAAAACAAATAAGGCTGAGGACTCATCCACTTGGGGATCATCTTTGTAGAAAGCCCCTCAATCTTGCACTGGCCATTCAGGATGTCTTAAGGCCCTTCCTTCTTCCATCTGGCATCCTTGGCGGTGGTAGGGGGTGGCAACTTACATTTGCAGGGCACCTACACCAGTCAGGCACCTTGCTGGGGGCTTGGAGCGAGTCAATTTATTTAATCTGTACTGTTCCCATGAAGAAGTTATGATAGTCCCACTTTAGGGATGAGGACACTGATGTTTAAACACAGAACTAAAAATAGTGGAGCCAGAATTTAAACCCAGGTTGAACTAAGTCTGAAATCCCGCCCGTATCACTTAGTCTCAGCATCCATCCGTAGATACCAGTTGGCAGGAAGTGGGACAAAGAAAAGAGAGGTAGGACTCACTGGGTTACCGCAAGGCCCTGCGAATGGGCTGATGTGCATGGCTGGATCAGGGGCAGTAGATGTGTTGGGGTGGTTGTCAATGTCTTTGCTGACTGTGCATGAAGGTACAGCAACTTCTGCTGCTTCTCCATGTGTCATTGCCATTGGGAATGGGGATAGGCATGGGAAATTTTGGGGGCATGAGAGCAAGTCTTCCTGTTGTGGCATCCATCCTAGGCAGAAGCGAAGCTTGACTTCAGTGTGTCAGTGTTCCTGGGTTTCACGCACGTTGGAAGGAGGGACGGTGCATGGGTCTGTGTGTAGGTGATAGGGGTGGGGAGAATGCATGCAGAGGTCTGAGACTCAACAAAGGTTTTTCAACAGGGGTTTGAGTGAAGAGTTGAGTTTGAAAAGAATCCTAAATTTCCTGCCTGCTTTTATGAATGGAATCCACAGACTGACCTCATCTAGTCTTGAGAATACTATTAGTGAGAAGCAGGATGTCTCTGGACCACATCTTACTATGGTTATACTTAACATCAATATCACTGTGTGACCTTGTATTTATTTGTGATGTACATTCATATACTTCCCAGAAAAAAAACTTGGGTAGTGGCAAGCAAACCACCACTTCCATGCACCAGAGAGAACTGCTATAGCAAAGTGAAGAATTATTTTGGGATTTCAATAGCCCTCTCCAGTTTTCCTTTTATGCTAAAAGAGGATCTTTCCACTTGCAACGCTGTTATTCCCTTGGATTTCTATAACATGTTTATTCAGAGGTCTCAATGTACATCAAGCAATGTCTCTTTTAGTTCCACAATATATGTCATATAGATAGAGAGAAGTTATTACTCTGTCATTTACCAAAGATTTTCTTCACCATCACAATGTCAGTGTCACTTAGGAATATACTCCAGGCACTTGAATGTCCCTCACTCTGGTCTTCTAACTGTTGAATTATGGCTGCTCCATCAAGTCCTGGTTCTTTTTTTTTTTTCGGTGAAAGAGATTGGCCCTGAGCTAACATCTGTTGCCAATGTTTATCTTTTTGCTGAGGAAGATGGTACCTGAGCTAACATCTGTGCCAATCTTCCTCTGTGTGCCCCCACCACAGCATGGCTTGATGAGCAGTGGGTAGGTCTGCGCCTGGGATCTGAACCCGTGAACCCCGGGGCACCGAAGGAGAGTGCGCAAACTTAACCACTATGCCACCGGGCTGGTCCCTAGTCCTGGTTCTTTACTGCTTATGTCCTGTTGTCTTGTTTCCCTCCATCACTTTGATACCCAAGGTCTAAGGAGCAAAGCATCATTCATCTTCCCCCAGGATACTCTTCTCTGACTTATCCCTCTGAGTCCCTCCCTGGCAAAAACGAACAAGCAAGAAAACTACCTTTTCTTCTAAAATAGTAACCTGTCTCAACATCGGTTGGCTTCTCTATTCTGCATCCATGTGCTCTGTGGAGTCCCAGTTGGAAAAAGGGATAAAGATTAGGAACGACTGGTTCTATTTCAAGCTGACAAGGATATTCCTTCTTTCACCGCTTACATAAGGCTCCCCTTGCCACTTACATGGCGTGTCTTAATTCTAGGAAGAGTTTAGTTGCAGCTGGAAGGACAATGCCCAGGCCTTTGACACAAGTCTGTGAGAGCACATGGTCACAAGTGTGCCCCAGTCCAGGAAGCTGCTTAGAGACCTGATCACAGGCACACCCTTTACACCGGCATGCTGGGAGCCCAGGGGTGTATCTCCCCACCCAAACGAGCCCAGTTTTTCTAAGGAACCTGAGAACACATACCTGTCTCTTTGTGTGCCCAAGGCGCACAAGGACAGCTTAGGATGAGCTTTCTTCACCCCAATTTGTGTGCTAGTGTTTTTCAGCTGTCTCTGATGTTGTGAGGTGGATCAGTTTGCAGTGAAGTTGTCTATGGGCTGGAGAGTATTCTAAAATACACTAGGACTTTGGTGGAATCAAAAACCAACATAGTTTAACAGCCTTGAAATTGCAGAATGTGATTTCCCATTTTTTCTTTGCTATCCCAAGTCTTGCAATTCAAGATAGTTAAGACTGGCCTTTTGGGGAGACCTTAATACATTCTCCTGTGGGAGATGCCTCTTAATTATGTGGTATGTCGTGTCCTTATAAGTTTAGGGAAATTGGTTGTGTGTTCCCAGTGCCCATCCTTTGAATTCTCACCTGGAGATTAATCCAGAGATAGGAACTCTGCCCATTAAAAGGTAATTAATCTTTGAACTCCTAGTTCCCTTGGCATTTTGCTCTCTGGTGAACTGAAAATAGATGTCTCGGATCAGAGCAAGCCCCCAGAGCAGCATTGCGGGAATGGCCTGGAATGGGGTGAGGCTCAGGTCTTCATGTGAAGGGGCTGAGGGAGCCAAAGGGAAGAGGACAGAGAAGGGAAGGGAATCATTCTGGTTGTGCCATCCAGGACTGCTCATTAGGAAGGTTGCCCTAGTCTTTGTGATGAGATTCTGTGCTCCTTGTTCTGGATCTTATCTTCAAAGTTGGTCAAGTCCATTTGTTTCCACAATCCTTTTGGGACAAATGACTCATGAGAAATCCATGTATCTGGAAGAATTGTGACAGGACCTCCTGTCTGGGGATGATGGCAGGGATAATTTGAGTTCCACTGTCTCTTTTGCCTCTGTCTGCAGGGCTGGTCCCTACCTCTCTGGAGCATTAGCTAGTTCCTCTGATTTTTGTTGCCTCCTCCCATCTGGCACTTGTGGTTAACCTTAATGGAAAGTAGATGTCTAATGTGACCTCCAGCCAAATGCACTGGGCTGAAGAAGCCTGCGATCTGGGTGGATGTAGTCATGCAAGGAAAGCTTTCAGTCCTTTCAGAAAAGGACACTTGGTGGGTGAGAGAAGGCACTGTGGAGTTCCACCCTATCTGGTCAGGTTGGTTTCTATCTGGTCCTGCGGGATCTCTCTGACTCTTCTTAGATTCATTTCTAGAAATAGACATTTTGTTCCTAGAAATAGAGACTAACTTGAGAGTTGAATTTTTCAGTATTATATTACGATTCTTTCAGCCGCAAGTGAGAGAAAACCTAACCTATCTTAAGCAAAAAGGCAATGTATTGTCTCAATAATCACAAAATCCAGATATAGGAATTATTTAGGACTTAAAATCCAGAAACAAGTGATTACTTCTAAGACCCAAATAAATCACCAGGCTTGACATATGTCACTTTCTCTCTCCCTCCTTCCTTCTTATCTCCACTCAACTTTCCTACCATCCCTCCATCTCTCTCTGTCTTCCTCTTTTTCTGCCTGAGACAATGATCTTAGAGAAAGAGACATTAATGGGAAATAGATTTCCAAACAATGAAGGCTAATGAATTTTGAAAATTGTGATGACAAATGCTGCAGCAGTTCAGCAGACTGTCTGGGACTTAGATGATCAATAACGAAGACTTGGCTTCATCAGAGAGGCCTTGCCGTGGGGAGCCCAGCTGACCGGGCATTAAATAATCAGTGTCATTTCTGCAGGAGTCAGGCCAGGCATTATGCAGAGAAAAGCTGCAAGGAAAGACTGAGGAAGGAAAGCCCACGACTGACTGCTTCTTCCAGTCTGCCTACGAGGAGGAATGTACAATGTTTTCTGGTGTCATTTTTATGAGTGCTCTTTGGGCCGACGTTGGCTCCAGACTTACTCCATTGCATCTGCAGATTTAGATATTTCTGAACGAAAATCCTTCTTTGGCTTATATGGATGTTTTTATAGAAATCAAATTCTAGGATTTCCATCACATTTTCCAAAATCTGCCACCCAACCCATCAATTTGTATGCCTTAAAACATTTTTACCAGTGAGTCTTCCTTCAACTTGGAAATGCAGGAGAACTCTGACTTGGTAGTTCAAAAGAACATTGGTTTTGGAATCTGAGTAATTTAGATGTGAGGCTTGGATCTTTCACTCTTCAGCCTCTTGAACTCACGTAAGTTGCTTAACCTCTTGCTCCTTCCTTCCCTTCCTCCCTTCCTTCATCTATGCAATGCTTTCAATAGTAATAATCTCCAGAGCCAAGGCAATTGGGAGGATTGAATGAAGCAGTGCATTTTAACTCATTTAGCACAGTATAAACCCTCAATCAGTCGTTGTTCTGTATCCCTGTTCACTTGGACAAGCCTTCCACCTCTGACCCCAGCCTTGGAATACTGAGAGCATCTCTTTCTATCTCTGTAGTGGTGGAGACCAGAGGTTTAAATAAATTAAGATGAGGGCTCTACCTTTGGGGATTACCTACCCCAGACTTAGCCTAGCTCTACTTCTTGGGGACCCACTAGGTGACCCCAAGAAATGTACTTCATCCCAGTTTCATTAGCCTGGAAATAAGAAGTCCACTTGCTTTAATCCTCTTTCTATGCTTTTGGAAACATGAATGTGTATAACAGAGTAGGAACGCCTTTGGAAAAAACATCCAACTGTGATTCCTGGCTTACCATTTAAGACTTTCTCCTGGGTTCATCCTCAGAGCAGTCTTCCCCCGCCTTTTGACCTTGAAGGAGAAGCCAAGGGGTAGGGCTTGTTTATAAAAGGAGAAGGAGCAGCCCACAGCTGCAGGCCTCGGATTATAGCCTGGGATGCCAGATGCTGTGTGCAGGGACAGCTTCTCCATCCCTTTCATCTGAGACCACCCTTGGCTCACACTCTTTCCTGCAAAGAGGCACCCTGGGACCCAGTTGTAGAGCAGCAGGCTGTGTGGAATGAGTTCGTCTCAGAACTCTACCTTCTCACAGGGCTGGGAGGGGCATCCAGAGGTTATCCAGTCTTTGCTTCACCGAATCATAGTGTTTTGGAACTAGATGATACCTAAAGATCAACTAGCCCAACGCTTTCCCTCACTCTACCAATTTTATAGATGAGGACACAGGGGCCCAGGGATGAGCCAGGTGGTATGATGTAAACCTAAGGCAGGGCCCTGGAGCTCCCAAGTTCTGGCCCATTGCTCTTCTTGGCCTGCCTACAACACACACACACACACACACACACACACACACACATGCACACATACACACACAACTCTGGGAAGTCAGGCTGCTGATGCTGCTGATGTTGGGAAGGACGTTGAGATGAGCTTGGTTCAATGCTCTTGGTATATTGATACAAATAAGAAAATTTTGCTTTGGAAAATCTCATGCAATGTTTGAGTAGAGAGGAATCTTAGCAATCCTCTGGTCCAACTATGCCATTATTCCAGATGTGAACATTGAGACCAAAAGGAAGCACAGGGCGCCAAAACCATAGGGAGACACACTGGTAGAACCGGGGCAAGAGCCCAGATGACCTAAGTCTCAATCCTCTGCTCTTTCCACTTAATTCCATGGCTTCCCTTGGTGTCAGAACTTCCTTCCAGCTGCCTCCCTCCCAGGATGCTGGAGCAGTCTCTGTAAGGGCTGTGTGGCTGGGTTAATCAATATCCCTTTCCTGGAATTTCTCGGGGGAAGGGCTAACTGGGAACCTGTGATGCATAAAAATAGCAATGGTACTAACTTATGTTGATCAATCACTTTGCAGTTCACAGAGTGCTTCAACTGCTGTTATCACCCATCTGCAGGCTTCCCTCGAGAATTTAACCTGCTATTTTTTCTAAGTTGAACCTCTACCTTTAAATGAAGATGGAGGACTTTATCCACTGCTTCATGTTTGTCGTCCTGCCAGGGATCTAGCAAGTGATCTGTGAGCTCTCTCCTCTCAGGCGCCAAGTGTCCATCCTTTAAAATTAAAGGGTCTTGTTTCATGACTCAAAGAAGCATCCCAGTTTCCATTGGGTGAAGAGGTGCACTCAATTCTCAAGAAAGCTTTGGGTGTGTGAACAGTCACATATTGTTCACCTTCTCCTTGCCCTAGTCGGAACTGCTGTAGCAGCTAGTTAGTGGATGGATTGGAAGTTCAGCTCCAGCTCAGAGAAGCTGGATAAGGCAGCCTCTAGTCTAAGGAGGAGTTGCATACATTTTATATCACGTCCCATGATGCTCTCTGACTTCTCTTTGCCTGGGGGTGTCGCCATCATGGTAGGTTTCTGCTGTGGTATGTATTGTTTACTAAAGTAATTAAAATATGCAAAGTGTTCCCTGTCCTCCATTTTACGCTTCTTCCCCAGCTCCTTCTGGCATTTTCAGCTGGCAGTTAATAAAACAAAAGGGGAGCCCAAAGGCCCGAGTCTCCCTCCAGCTAGAATGATTAGTTTGGAGTGGTTTGGAAGTAGCAGATTTTACCTCTGGCTACAGTTGTGTCTTTCTGGCTGACCTGTTCAACCTGCACTAAATAGTGCAACTGGAGGACTGAGAATGCTTCGTTAAGAGCACAGGGCAAGTGGAGGGAGGGAGGAGGAGGAGGCAAGGGTCTGTTTGCTTATTATCGTACCACAAAACCAAAAAAGACTTCTTCTTCTTCAGGGTAGTCCTACATTGAAAGAGTGATAGCCAAGGACACTTGAAATTTACATTCTAATCCAGCCTAAATCTTTAGTGCCACCAAATACTCCCATCTACCCGCGCACATAGAAGTTCAAAACACATTCCCCTATATTATCTAATCCCGAAACTAGAGAATGCTTCTTGCAAGTATTTGTAAGAGAACAATGCTGCTAGCACTACCACAACAAAATTACTGTGACTGTTACTCGCTTCCAAGTATTGAGGCTTGCTGCGTGCCAGGTACTGTGCTAAATGCTTTATGTGCATTATTTTATTTATTACTCATGGTCATCTTAGGAGGTAAATACTGGTTGATGTTTAACACATGGGGAAAATGAGGGTCAGAGAAGTTAAGTGATTTCCTGAGGTGACAGGGCTATGAATTTGTGGCCATGTGTCCAACTCTGTATCATGATGTTATGCTGCCTATGTCGTAAGGTCTGCTTTAGGGTGGGCCACCTTCTGCTCCCACTCTGGGGACTTGTTTCTGCACCCACTGGCTTTTCTAATGGGACATTTTGCCCCTGTTCAGCACCACTGAGTAGAGTGTGCAGGGTGCAGTTTGCCAGAAGTTTCAGGCCTTGGTTTACTTCTTTACTGGCCCAGACACATGGCTGCCTGCCTCTTCCGAAACCCTGGCCCAGAGAGATGAGAGACATGTGAACCACATCACGCTCCAAGTTCTCATAACAAGGAAAATGCAGAGACCACAGCTAGCAAAACCTCTCTTAGAGGTAGTACAGAAGCAGCCCCTAATGACGACAGGTGTCAGATCAGCGCAGAAACCCCTGTCATTGTAGGCACTAACGCGCCACATTAGCACTTCCAAGAGTAGTTTCATGCTACTGACTATGCTTTATCAACATTCTCTAATTAGTCCAAACAAGTTCTGTCTGAGATAAATGAAGATCAAGAGCACCAAACAGAGGCTGTTTTAAGCCATCTCCTTCTAGGACAGCTGATTTGGGACCCCAGCAGGGTTGTGCAAGAAGGATCTCCCATGATCCAAGCATAGGGTCTGCATAACAGACGTCACAAATGGAGGGTCAAGTGTGTCAGGCTGTTGGAACCTTGGAATTAGGGGAAAAAAAGCCTTCAATTAAGAAGGCCCTCTAGTCTAGCCTCTCTCTCACCCAAAGCTTAAGATGTGGGCACCCAGCCTGAGTTTACTTAGACGTGGGGCCTCACTGGTTTGCGAGGGAGAACAGTCCATCAATTATTAGGAAAATTCTTTCTCTCACAGAGCCATTGGCGCACGTCGGCTGTCTGCTCACTGTTGCACTCAGACCAAAAGCTCGGGCTCATCAGATGATATTATAAAACTAGAATTGTGATTAAAGAATCCAGTGCTGTCATCTTAAGGCTGGTGGGATGTTCAATCAATAGGAGGTATTATTGTTATTGTTATTAATGTCACTGAGAAGATGGCAGGAGGAGATAGTTTACTGCTTGGTTTGCCTTTTGAGGAAAAAGATCCTGTCTCATTCTTTGCTTTTTTAAATTCAAATCATCTTGTTCTTCCTTTTTTTCCCTGCTTTAAGGCCTCACTCATAGGATAAGCAGTGATTGAGCTCAGTCTGTAGGAGAACGCCATGTTCTAACTAGCCTGGTCTTATCTTTCCTGAGATTCACATTAGCTGCTCTTCCTGAGTGTCTAAACTCTGCTTTTGTAAACAGTCAAATAGTCCAAGGATCTGGCTTTGTGGCCATGCTGATTCTGGAAGCCACTTTAAACTGCTCCCAGTGCTTGTAGGTGGAATTGTCTTGAACCCACAAAATCCATAATGAGAAGGACTTGGGAGTATGGCAATGGGTTAACTTGTAGCTTGGCCTCTACCTACCAGACTTGCTGACATTCCATTCCTCAGCTGGTTTCCTTATCCATAAATCAGGAATGGTGCTTCCTTCTTGAAAGGTCGCTGGGCAGAATGTCCAAGGCCCTGGAAAAATTGGGAAGTGCTGTACAATAAACAATAACATTATCATTGAGAAATTAACATCTTCCAAGAAACATTTAGATTCAAAGTAATAGGTATATGCGTGTGTATTGAAAACCTGCCATGCCTGTTTCATTTATGATCACATTTAATCTCTGCACATGTTCTGTGCAGATGTATGATTTACACCTGAGGAAGCTGAGTCTTCCAGAGGTTAAATAAATTCCCTAAGGTTGCTTAGCTAGTAACTGGCATTGGCTGAGTTATGCATTATCCTCTTAGTTCCTTTGGATCCTCTGTTTCCTCCGCCCATTTTCAATATCAGTTATAATTTTCAGATTTTTTTTTTTTGGCGTCTTAATAGTTAGCAAAGTCAATCTTGTTTGAAAGGAATTATCTTATTTTTGCTAAATAAATCTGAATCGAAACCAAAACCTATCAGTGCCTGAGTGGTGCGGGGTAAATTAAAAATCTAGATTTATCACAAGCAGGCTTTATTCTTCGACCTTCCTTTGTCCACTAATTTTAGCAAGCATTTGGGGTCTGGATGGATCAGTCTAGATCCAATGGATCCATGGATCTATGGATCTGAGCTGAGCTGAGACCTCCAGCTTTTTTTAGTGAACTGAGCTCTTTTAACAATGTCCCTAAAATTTGTTTCCATGAGAAGATTTGAGTGTAGCCAGGAGATTCCAAGTCTAGGCACTTGGAAAAGAAAATAAAGGCCAAGTTGTTTTTCAAACCACATCTTTGGACTTGCAGTGTCTGCTCTATAAAAAATATATTGCTTGGGGGCAGTAAAGGACGGTTAGGTCTCAGAATGACTGCCAGCATTTAGACAGGATTTAGAAATGGGAAAACAAAAGGGGAAGTTATAAAAGGTATGTGTTCCTGGAGCTTCCATCTAAGAACTTGCTCCTGACAGATGCAGCTCTAGGTAAGAGAGTTGGGGAGAATCACAATGGGCCTATTTATCCTCTAGGCTCACACTGCTAAACAGTTTGGCTCTTAAACTCCTTGTATTTTGGAAGACTCCAAGGGTTTTTCCTAATCCTGGGGCTAGAGGCTCAGCCTGAGACAGCCATTCCTCTGAGATTCTGCTAAATGGATGCCTTTTGCATAAGCTGTCACAAAGCCCTGCTCAGAGGGAGCAAGGCTAGAATGATGTCTTTGTGAGTTTCCTCTGCATCTTCCCTCCAAAGAATTCCAAGCACCTACTCAACCTGGGGCTGAGATCTCAGTTTATGTCTACAAGAAGCTAGATAATAGCTTGCCCTACTTTATTGGGAAGAGAAAGAGAGGCAAAAAGAAGGCAAACAAGTCTGCCTTATTAAGTCAGAAGTCTGATGTCACTCTAGAAAATCTCTATCTCTTGTGTAAATGTTTCATTCATGAAATTGCTATAACTGGGGTGAAGACACAGACAGACATGTATTTGTGAGTGCACACACACATATGGTAGATCTAAATCAATGGACTATTCAAACTAATACATCCCTATGGCGTGCAGCCACACAACTGGGGGGATCACAGAGTTCTGCCAGGTGACCCAAAGGCTATACACGTCAGGGTGGAAAGAAGGAAACTATAGAGCCGAGATTTAAACTTGATCCAACTTAATCTGTATATTTTCTATTTGTATACTTTTATGTATGTATGCTATTCTCCAGTGATAAGTTTACATTAAAAATAAGAACAAGACCCTGTGGGATTTGAGCTTCATTTCATTTACTGTATTTAGTGACCTTGGACAAGTCACTGCCTCTCTTCCAGCCAAGGTTTCCATGCTCCGAGGCTGGCTAGGTAATTTCCAAGGCCCTTCCCAGCCCTGTATGTTCATGAGCTACAGCTTTAGTGTTGAATCTCTCCTTTTATATCCTGGATTCTGATGAACTTGGATTTGGGTAGCTGGACAGAGTGCAATCACAGGGTAGACTGGTTCCCCAAAGATGCACCAGGAATCCAGATGCATCTGGAGGGAATATGGGTTCAGACACCAAAGCCACTTGACTAGTGAATGGTCAAATGGGGCTGGGCGGAGAGGTGAAAAGCTGGTTGAAAATATAGCATCTGCAACTCAGAATAGCCAAGTGGAGAAAGTGAAGGGAGAGGGGAGCAGAAAAGGAGAGAGGGTAGAAGTGTGGAGAGTTCCCGAAGGGCAGATGGCCATATCTAAGGCTCTGGCAGCCTCCCATATATGTGCGGAAGGAGCTATTAAGAAAGGCCAGCAGTTAGAGGGGGTAGGCAGTGAGAAGGGTTAACTCCAGGAAGGAGGGCTATGCCATTCTGGCAAGTTTTGAAGCTATCAGCAAAACTAATCAATGGTTTAGAGTGAAACCATTTATGTTTGCTGTCTTGGAGACAGGACATATTAGAAGAGCACTTTGGGCCTTTCCTGGTACATTTAGGCCATTTATTTCAGGAGATGTCCAAGAGAGACTTCACCAACTTCATGTGATCAGGGCATGACCAACAGACTTGTGTTTGTATCTATGACTGTACCCACATGCATGTGCATTGATGTGCATGTATGTTCATGGAAACATTCTCCCTCCAGATGTATATATGTCTGTAACTGTACTAGATGTAGCTAATGCTGATGTGCAGCCCATGTGCATGAAATCCCCTGACCCTCTGGGACAAGAGTGGCAATGATCTTAGAGACTGTAGTGGTGGCTGCTGGGACTGCTGCTGGGGGCCTGTTCAAGGTGACTGCCTGCCTCGCTGACGCTTCCCTCAGACGTATAGAGTGGAATGGAAGAGGCAAAGCCTCTGGCTCATGTGGGAAATCAGACTTTCCGAGGGATGAGGAAAGCATATGCTAAGCCTGTTATTTTTTCTTAATGCATATGGAGACTCCTATATTCTGAGACATGCAATCAAGAAAGATTAAAATTAAATAAATAAAAAATAGTGACCCTTACCATAAATGACAGTCTTTAAGATAACCTCCTGATGAAGCTATTTTGCCATTAACGTATGTTGCAAAGTTTTTACAACTCTTCAGAAAGCCACACCTTCTCATCTACTTACAGATTCTTAACTCAGCCCATACAGATTAGTGATTGCGGAGGAAGCTTGAATTCTGCCATTGGTTCCAGAACTGCCTTGTCCTGTGGATCCATATTTGATCACCTTTGCTGGTCTTGGTTTCTTTATCTGGACTGTGTGGGTCACTTTGTCTCTTGTACCTCGTTAGCGCTGTGTGAGGATGGACACTTTGAGCCTCTGGGAGGAGCGGCCTTCTGCATGTTCTTTGGAATCCACCAGCTGCCTCCTTTTCTGTGTAATTAGATGCAGAGGCCTGAGAGCCTTCTGGAGCTCAGATGAGTTTCTCTTTAACCCAGAACCGTGGGTTTCCTCTGCCTGTGGGAAAGGTGGCGTCACTCTACGGAAATGAGCAAGACAATTCCTTGTTCAGGAAAGGTTGGCTCAGAAGAGAAGGGATGGCTGTGGGTGGGTGGGGAGGTGGGAGGTGCCCCGGGAGGAACACTCTGCTGAAGGACGTTCTGCTCCATTGGAAACTGGAACCGGAGAGCCTGCAGCCACTCAGCTTCCCACACCTTCAGTCCCACTTACCCCTGGCCCTCAGGGCACAGCTGGGAGTGAGGGCTGAAGACTTGAATGAAAGAAATGGGGTTTGGGGTGTCAGGCAGGCATCTGTGGCTGAGGGTGAGGCTGCTGCTTTTGCTTCCCTCTTCTCACATGCTCTCCCCTTATACTGCTGATGGACTGAGGATGAGTGACACAGCCTCAGGGAAAGATAGACTGTAGCCAAAGAGACAGGACCCCAAATTTTGCACTGCTAGGTGGTCCATCTCGTCTCTGGTCTCTTAGTTCTCTGGTCTTCAAACTTTTATGCCCCTGAAAGAATTTTGATAAACCATGTATACCCCTTGCACATTTTAAGTTGCCATCTAAAATCTTCAACATAATTTTAAATAGTTGCAAATGATGCTCTTTCCAGAATATTGTAAATATTGACATTAAAAAAAATACACGACTCCTTTAATGTATCTAATGCACTTTAAATACCAGAGCAGTTTGATACATCATCTGTTAAACACATGAACAAGTTCTTAAACAGTCAGTTGTACACAGGTCCTTTTTCTTCTTGAATTTATATTTTCATTCCAGTTACCCTACCAAATTTTATCCTCATGTATTATGGTTTTATGCATGAAAGCCTTTTATTGGCTGCTCTATCATAATTTAGCGTGACAAAAATATGTATGAAGATTTAAATTTAATTTTTAATGTCCAATGACCATAAGTTTCTAGACATTAAGAGTTTTTGGATTGAGTTATCATTACGATTATTGGTAATACACAAAAATAGGCAGTTTGATCAAAATACTGTACATATAAAATGACAATACTGACAACTTTTGATGAATGTGAAAGAAAAGAAGTGTAATATTTTTGGAAATACATCTCTTCTATTTTTTAATTAGTCCATGTATTCATTAATGAATATTATTTATTGCTAAAGTAAGGAAGGTTCAGGATCAATTCTATTCCTGTTTTTCATTTTTATAAATATAAGAACTGAGAAGCATTATTCACAATAAACAAATGATGGAAAAGGAAGGCGTTTTGTTTTAGCAATGTGACATAATTCTTAGAACTATTAGCTAGTTCTTTGCCTAAAATCACATATTGGTCTCTTACAAAAATTTCTTTTTAATCTTCTCTTAGCTGATAATTCTTTTAGGTCTGTCCCCTTTAGTTGTTTAAAAAGAATTGGAAACTACCCGACTTGAGAAAAGATTTATTTTCCCACTTACTAGGGACATTCATTTTCAACACCTGTACCAATGTTTCACAGAGTTTATTCATTTGTAGATTTTCTCTCCTGAGATTCAGGATGAGTAAGAGATTTGTTTTTCCTTTTGAGAGTGACAGATGTGTGTGTGTGTGTGTCTGTGTGTGTATGCACAATTGAGAAAGGGAATTGCTGGACCGCAGAGGAGTCTGAGTTCAATGTTAGAAAAAATCCATATGAGAGTTGAGGATCTGCAAAGTCCTTTAAAACTATCCTTGCCTGGGCACCTGTTGGAAAGACTTCATGTGTCTCCAAAGTTACGCAGACCCTGGATTGAACCCACTGCAGTGGGCACTACAGTCTATGTCTGTTACCCCGAATGGGAATTCTAGGCTCTTACTCTTTGAGGGGAGTGAGAATCACTTGAGGTTTGTGGAAAAGGTGAGCTTCCCTGTTGGCAACAACAAGAGTGGAAACAACCTCAGTCCTAAACATAGTGGATTGATTGGATAAACTGGTCACGGTCATGGCATATGGTCAAACATAATGGAGTCCTGTACAGCCGTAAAAGGAGTGGGGGAACCCTAGTGGAAAAAGTAAAGTATACAACAAGTATGAGATGTTACCTTTTATCTCAGAAAGTGAGGAAAATTAATATAATCAATATTTTCTTGTGTTAAAAACAGTAGAAGAATAAACTAAAAACAAACAAAAAATGGTTACCTATGGGAGAGGAGGAGATCAAGATGAGGAGAGTGAACAGAGATGGAATTAGACTTAGATCTTTGTTTTTGCTTTTGACTCTGAAACTGTGTAAGAGTTTTTATGTCATTATAAAGCAACATTAAATCAAATGGGAAAGAAAAAGCAAAGCAATTATTAAAAATAAAAAACGAAATGAAACAAATAAACCTAACTGTGTATTAAGTTGGTGACTTCACAGAGAGGAATTATTTCAAATGACTTTAAAACATAGCAATGTTTCTTGTATGTCCCCAATAGGTATATCCTAAGGATAAAAGAACTGCAAAGATTGTAGATGGCTTCCAGTAATCATATTGTTAGTAATGATATTTGAACTGTTATTTTGAAATATATATATACAGTGTATATTAGAATAAAGCAAATGAGTAATATTACCAATGTTGTCAGAATCAAGATTTTCAGCATAAGAAAAAAATACAGATCTAAAATCAAAGAAGTTAAGTAAAAGCTCTGTAATCCTAAACTTGAGTTGGAAAAGTCAATATGAACGCGTGATGTATTTTCTTTTAATAGAAAAGTTTTTCCTAGCCATTTCCACCATAATGATCTAGAAATAATGACCAACCCAAAGGCAATGAGTGCTCCTGGCATCAATAATGTAGTCTCTAAATTCCATTGTCCACCAAAAGGATCCAGGGCTCCTTGGAGAAATGGCTGATCCTAGGCCTGGGGCAGCAAATGTAGAAGATGAGTCTTGAATATTTTCTTATGTCGGAAAACAAGGATGCCATCAAAAACTACTGGGGTAATGTGAGAAGCACCAACTTGAAGAGGCTGCCACTGGCCAAAGATGGAACAGTAAACATCAACAAGAGAAATTACAATAGATCGAAACACTCCAAATCTGTTAAAACACACACACACACACGCAAAAGAGTTGATAATGCTTCTTAAACCAAACCAAAGCAAAACAAACTTCTCATTGGTCACCTTTGGAGGATGCCAGGTAATGAATTCATTATTCTGAGAACTGGTAAATAAAGGGAGAGAATCAAGTGTTTCCTACATAAACTGTTATCAGCATAACCAAATAGTTAAAAAAGGAAAGTTTTTATTTATAGAAGATTTCCAACTAATATATTCAGAGGAATGCTAGAATTAGAATGTCACCCTTTTGCAGCCACTAATGGAATAATGGATCTGGGCAATGATCATCAGTGGCTGCTGCTATCCTTAGGTGAAACAGAACTTTATAATGGATGACCAGGCTGACAATACCTGAATGCATAATACAGTAGTCCACCCTTATCTGCGGGGAATACGTTCCAAGACCCCCAGTGGACATCTGAAACCACGGATAGTACCGAACCCTATACATGCGATGTTTTTTCCTATGCACACATACCTATGATAAATTTTAGTTTATAAATTAGGTACAGTAAGAGATTAACAACAGTAACTAATAATAAAATAAAACAATTATAACAATATACTGTAATAAAAGTTATCGTAGGTGTTAGCAACCTCAGCATATGATTTTCTTCTTAAGTCGAGAACTTTCACCTTTTCACTTAAAGGAGGCACTTCATGGCTTCTCTTCGGCATATTGGAATTGCCAGCATCACTACTCTTGTGCTGTGGGGCCGTTATTAAGCAAAATAAGGGGCACTTGAACACAAGCACTGTGATACCATGGCAGTCAATCTGATAACCAAGATGGCTAGTAAGTACTATCAGCAGTATATACAAATACAGTGGGGATACTCTGGACAAAGGAATGATTCACGTCCCAGGCAGGATGGAGTGGTACGGCATGGGACAGTGCGAGATTTCATTATACGACTTATAACGGCTTATTTAGATTTAAAACTTATGAATTGTTTATTTCTGGATTTTTTCATTTAATATTTTTGGACCACAGCTGACCACAGGTAACTGAAACCACCAAAAGCAAAACTGCAGATAAGTGGGGACTACTGTAATAGAGGTGGTGGAAGGTGTCATCCAAGGTAGTATAATCCAAAGATCTCCATGTATTTCTTTTATTTCTAGAATCATTTCTTGGAATCTTTGCCTTATTATTATATGTTTCCTACTTCAAGGCTCAGCTCTTAGATCCTTAATGTATCTCATTGAGAGCTTGGATCATTAGCTAATATTTCTCATGCGGTGCCTAGGCAAGTTACCTATCTTCATCTGGGAAATGGGGATAATAGGGAATCCTATTACATAGAGTGAGAGAGAGGATTAAATGAGAGATGCGTTTAACACTCAGTGGCTGGCACCCAGTGTGCATTAATCAGTATTATTCTTATTAGGATTGTTATTTCAGCTCATCCCTTGCCTGGCTAGGTTTTCCCATGAGGATATTTGTCAATATTTTTTACCCAGGAAGAATTTGACCACAACCTTTCCCAGACTGGATCTTTCCAATGTAGGAGAAGAATGTAGGTAGCCCTGGAGGAAAATCCATGTAGTCTAGGTGGATCTTATTGGAAATATGGAAATCTAGGAAATTAGGTTCATTATGCTGCACAGTGCACGTAAGGACACATGCAGTGACCAGTCGTGGCACTTTATGTGCGTACTTTTACATTTAATGATGCTCAGTGAGTTATTACATACATCGTCTCACTTTAGGCAGGGCCGTTGCTTAACTCTTATGTGGAAGATGAGGAAATTGAAACTCAAAGTGGTTAAGTGCTTGTCAAAAGTCACATCAGGACCCAGGGCTTCTGACTTCTGAATTTACTGCTCTTTTTGTTGTATTGCTGGACTCTTGAAATCTTTTAGTCCACTTCTGGAGGAATGCTGTGTGAACTTCACCCATATTTGTGGTGCTGCCCCCCGAAAATCTTAATAAAGTTCTCCTGGGTGAGGCAGCTATGACCAATTAATACCCTTTTAATATTTTGCTGCCCAAACACTTAAATTATCAAAGTTTACAAGAGCATACTTGAGTTTCTCTCTGTTTGTAATCTTAGAGATTTCAATTTGGAACACTTCTTTTGGATTGTGTATAAAATCATCAAATAAGGCAAACACCAGCATCAATTTGGAAGAATCTATTATTTAAAATTTTTCATCAAGAGAAATGTTCCTATATTCCTGACTTGTATAATTTTTTTTTAATTCAAGAAACTGGACACAATAAAGCATTCTACTAGATTTTATCACAAACATAACTTTTCTTTAAAAAATGTCATCTTTTGACACAGAACTTAAATAAATTAGGTCCACTGATTTCTCTTTATTCATATATTTACTTTTTCCTTTTATTGTTTTTAAATTTTCAAATGTGATACATGATCATGATAAAATTTCAAATAGCATACAAATACATATAGTAAAAAGTAGAATTTTCTCTTTGGTTTGTGCTCACTCTCACTTCTCTCTCTAGAGGAAACCACTGGTTTAATGGTTGTCTTTCTGGACCTTTTTCTCTGCTTTTACAGAGTTAAACATTATTACCCTATAATATGTTTTCTTATGTAAACACATTTTTACATGAACAAGAATGTTAATATATTTTAATGTCTTGCATCTTCATTTAATATATCCTAGACATATTTACCTATCACTACACATAAATCGACTATATTCCTTTAAACTGCTGCATATACATTCAATGATGAACAAATCGTTGCCCTTAAAAAGAAGGCCTTCAACCAAGTATTTTTACTTACATGAGCAAGTATTTTTCTAAGACGCCTAGTAGTGAAATCTCTGGGTTGAAAGGCACTTACATCCTTAGTGTGGACAGATTCTGCCAAGCTGCCCTCAGAAGAAGCTGCCTCGATCTTACCAGTGGCATTTGAGAATAACTCCTCATACCCTCTCAAGCACCAAATAGTGTCAATCTTTTCAATTTTTCCCACATGACATTCGAAAATATGTCTCTTTGTTGTTTTAATTGGCATTTCTTCACGTTTGTGTCCATTTGTAGCTCTTTTGTGGGTTGTCTACTCTTATTCTTTACTTATTTTTCTATTGGGTTGCTTGTTTTTAACTAATTTAAAGGAGCAGTTTATAATATATGGATTTTAATTCTTTGTTGGTTACATATACTGCGAATATTTTCTGTCATTTGTCTTTTAACTGTGCTTATTTTGTATTTTGCCATGCAAAAGTATTTACTTTATACAAGTCATATCTCTGAATCCTATTTTATGGCTTCTTGAACGTGTGTCTTGTTTAGGAAGGCCTTTCTCTCCTGAGGTTATACAAATACTTTTCTAAGTTTTTTTCTAATATTATTATTGTTTTGTTTTTTTATGTTTAGCTCTTTAATCCATCTGGAAATGATTTTTGTATATGGTGTGAGGTAGGTATCTAAGTGTACTTTTTAAATGAATAGTTCATTGTCCCAACACTTTGATTACTAACCCATCATTTCATATATTAAATTCCAATATTTATACATGAGTCTACTTCTGGACTCTCTATTTTGTTTCACTGATCAATGAAATTTGTCTATTCCTATGCCAATAACACAGTGTGTTCATTACTGTAGTTTGATAATATGTTTTGTAATCTGATAGAGCAAAATATCCCTTGCTGTTCTATTTCAAGTGTATCTTAGTTTTTATCAAGTATTTACTCCTCTAGATTAATTTTGGTATCATCTTGTCAATTTTCATACATCATTCCTTTGGGGTTTTCATTTAGATTGTGTTAAATTTTTAGATGAATTTTAGGGGACAATGAGAGATTTATGATATTGAATCTTCCTATCCAAAGAAAAGACATATCTTTTTATGTGTTCAGATGTTCTTTCCTTTCAACACCTTTCTTTAAATAGACCTGGTAAATTTTCTGCTAAAGTTTATATCTAGGAATTTGAAACATTTTTGTTGCTTTTGTACAGACAATCTTATTTTCCATTGAATTTTGAAGTTGTTGCTACTGGTGTATAAGAATAGTTTGATTTTTCTATGTTCATTTTATATCTGGATAACTTACTAAATCATATAATGGTTCTAATTCCTTTTCAGTTAATTGTCTTCAATAGTCATATCATATGCAGATAATAGCAGTTTTGACTCTTCCTTTTTGATATTTCCACTTTGTTTTCTATTCTTGCTTTATTGCATTGGCTAGGACCACCTGAACAGTATTGCATAAAATCAGTGACAGAAGATACGTTGTATGTTTCTAATGTTTTATTAATAATTATGATATTTAGTGTAAAGGAAGTTACCTTCTATTACTAATGAATTAAGGCTTTTAATCAGGAAAATGTGTTGGAAATTTTTGGCATCTTTTGAAAGGTTGTTTTTTCTTCTTTTATCTCTTAATTTAGTAAATTAAACAGATACCTTAAGGCTGAGGCATTCTTACATTTCTAGTATAAACAGTATTGAGTTATAATATGGAATTCTTATAATATATTTCTGATAATTTTTTATTCAGATTTGGAGACTATATTCATAACAGATAGTTTTATACCTATAGAGGTAAAATTTCTATGTCTTTATTCATATATTTAAGGCTATGTGCTAAATTTGATTGATTTTGTCATCAGGGACATCCAAGCCACAGAGAGTGGCTTGGGAAAATTTTTATCTTTTTTTTGTTTTGTAAAAGTATAAATAGGATAGAAAACTTTAGTAGAACTCACTCATAAAACCATCTGAACCTTGTACTTTTTTAAACTATATTAAATTTTGTGTTATTTTTATGCATGTAAAAAATGTATGTTTTTTTTACTACAATTGTAATTGCTTTTGTGTTCAAGCTTTCTACTTTTCTTTTTTTTATTAATATTTTCTAGTAAACAAATCACGGGCATCTGTATTTTCAAATTTATTGTTGCAATGTTCTTAACATCTTACGTTGTCTCCTCTATGTCTCCTATTAACCTTGCCAAAGGTTTGTATTACTTTTAAAAAAACTAGCAGTTGATTGTGCAGATATAATCTGGTTTTTTCCCCTTTTGGTTGTTTGTTTTGCTTTGCCCTTTTTTATACCAATTCCTCATTTTGTCTTTATTATTTATTTTCTATTGCTTTCTATAAACTTGTCTTGTAAGTCTTTACTAATTTTTTTTTGGTTGAATCCTTATTTAATTTAATTATATTTTTAACTATTATAAAAATAAATCCTTAAATGCTATAGTATGTTTCCCAATAATTAGTTTAGCTATGTTCCATAGGTTTCAATGAGTAGGACTTTAATTATTATAACAAATAGTTTTAAATTTTATTTTCAATTATTTTCTTTAATGAATAGGTTTTTTCAATTGTGCAAAGAAAACCTTTTCAAAAAATTTTCCTTTTTGTTGTTAATTCCTATCTTATTTGGTACAGAAAATGTTTCTTATTTTTACTTTATGTTTACTTGGTTTTTTCTCTTGGAATTTCATATTTCCTTGAGGTATAATATGTGATTGGTTTTTATAAATGTTTCTTAGATAATTGAAAATAATATACAACATTTTAAGGAGGTTGAAAGACATATATAACACTTAAATCTATCAATTAACTCATTGTTTGTATTTTTAAAATGTATCTTCATTTATGTTGTCTTCTTGATCTGTCAATTTGTGAAAGAAGTGTTTTAATTTTCCATTATACTTATAGATTTGTTAGTTCCCTTTTCTTTATAACCTGCTTTACTCTTTATACATTATTGTTGTTATGTTAATTGGGGCATAAAAGTTCATAATTATCATAATGGTGAATTTTGCCATCTTCAAATATAGTATAAACCACTTTATCTCCATTTCGTTTTTGGCATTCTGAAATTTTTTCATATGTATATTCAATTGTGAATACATTCTGTATTCTGTATTCAATATATATTTTATATTATTTATTATTATATTATAATGTATATTGAATATTTACATATTATTCATTTTTTTCTTTTATTATTTATTGTATTTTTGCATTCTTTCATTTTCAATATTTTCTGATGTTTTCGTTTAGATATGTCTTTTCTAAATAACATGCATCTTGATTTTTTAACATAAATTTTTCTCTTATTTAAGAGGTAGTATAACCCATTTGCACTTATTGTCTATAGTGATATTATTTAAATGTTTTTTTCATTTTTATGCTTTCTATTTATCATTATCCCACTCCTCCTTTCCCTAGTCTTTTTGGTATTGGTTAGAAATTTTTGGTTCTATTTTCCTAAAACTGGTTTGGAAACTATATGTGCTATTTCTATTCTGGAAGCTACTTTAAAATTTTAGCAAGCACATTTAAATTTAAACTGTTATAATCAACAATTGATGACTTTAATCTCCCTTTCCCTTTCTACTAGAAGACAAAGGCTTTGTCAGGTTTTTGATTATTTCTCTGCCAACTCTTCTATGCACTTATGGTTGAAATTATCTGCAAATTTCATTCTTGATAAGTATTGTTAAAAGTATCAGTGGTAGTACTATTAACATTATTAACACTTTTATTTACTTTATGTCTCTATTTTACAGGAAGGCTTTATTAGTCACTGTATTACATTTTGCTACCAAATTAACAACCATTATTTAGATATAAATTGCATTTTTGTGGCTTATTTGCTCTGCACTGTTTATTATGTTCCCTGTCATTGTATATTTTAGATTCTTTTTCTGTTTTTCATGAGTACATTCTCAATTGATTCCTGCTTCTTTATTTTCTGAAAGACTGTGAGTGGTAAACTTTCTGAGTCTTTGCTTGTCTAAAAGAAACGTCTTCATTTGTCTTTACACTTGATACAAAGCTATCTTGATTATAAAATCCCAGGTTTAAGACAACTTCTGCAAATCCTTATTATCATTTATCTTCTAAAATATTTCAAGTGGATAAGGCAAACATAACTTCCCTTTTTGGACACAAGATTGCCCATCTCCCAAGAAGTCATTCTTTCTTAAGTATTCATCATTATTCCTCCAACTGGCCCACCATAGAAATGAGAATTTCTGATTAATAGTTCATCAGGACGTTTACAGAGAGCTCCTTTTATTAATGGTAAGCAGTTTTCTAATAACAAATTGCATGTATTAGCCAAAAGTTCCCGTTTCTCATGCTCTGTTTACTAAAGATGCAGTTAATACCTGAGTCTAAAACATGCTGTGAATTTTCTTTCACTTATGCCAATACCACTAACCTGCTGAGCAGTGAGGATTTCCCTAATGTTTTCTCGGGAAAGGGTGCCCTAAATGTCAGTCTCCTCCTCTTGTCCTTGACTGTCAGCTCTGTAGACCCACAGATGGGTCTCCTTAGGCTATTTTAAAAGACTCTCTTATTTACTGGCTTTTGAGATCTTACTAAGAACTGTCATGAATTCTCTTTTAGTCCCCCTGATTTCTTAGTAGCATGTAGTCTTCCATAGGTTTGGAACTTCACTGTCCCCTTCACTTGAAACACTGAGTCCTAGGTTGTGGTGAGAAATTCAGGATTGTTAGGTAGAAGCTCAAGTCATAGTTCTACCAACTAGATGCATGTGGACCATATTGTGCTTTAACCACCTTGGCCAAGGAGTCTACCCTGATGTCTGCAGATATGCTGATACTGGATGGCTTCCCTCAGTGATTCCTCTGACTTCCCTCTGGACCTCCTCTCAAGGTTAGATTTACTGTAGTACAGGATTCTGAAACCTACTCTCTCACTTTACATCATCTTGTGATCTTTCTTTACATTCCGTACCAAGGAACCTACCTTCCCTTAGGTGTTATCTCTAACGGCTACTCTAGCTGCCTCCAGCATTGAGGATCTTGGATGTCAGTGTCTCCACTGGCCCTTTGACACAAGTTGCTTCAAGTTGTGGCTGTCTTAGAATAAGATGCATCGAGAATGGCATCTGCATATGAAGAGTGCAGACAGGCGTGACTGATTCTGGCCGTCTGGTCACTCTACATGTGCCTATATCTTGACCCCTTCTAGGTGGGAGGACACACCATGCTCCCCATCCGTTGGATGCCCCCTGAAAGCATCATGTACCGGAAGTTCACTACGGAGAGTGACGTGTGGAGCTTCGGGGTGATCCTTTGGGAGATCTTCACCTATGGAAAGCAGCCATGGTTCCAGCTATCAAACACAGAGGTACAGAGGGGGACAGATTGGAACCTCGATTTAGGGGAAGGCTGATAAGAGACATCACGGGCCAGGACTTAGACGTAGTATACAAAAGATTAGGTAGGGTTTGGAGCCAGAAAGATAAATGTAGGCATGAGCAGGAGGGGAGAGCTTCTTAGTAGGAAAATAATTATAGCTGTAGGAAATGTGGTATAATTGTAAAAAGAGCGTGAAATCAAATGTCTAAATTGAGACGCCAGTCACGGTTCTGTTTGTTCTGCTACACTTAAAAATTGCAAATGCTTCCCTAAGACAGAAAATGAAAACAAAGAACAACGCTGAGTTTTTCAATTGTGCCATCTTGTGGAAACACCTACTACTTGGTATGCCCAAATAATCTGGGTCCTCAAAGGTTTTAGGCATGCTAGGTCCGGGGATGTGCACGATAGCGAATTGGGAAGGCAAATTTCGTGTTATTGGTAGAGCTGTGTGTGGACTTCCGGGAATGAAACGGATCATAATAGTAAACATAATAATAAACACATTATATAGTTTTATAATTTTGATTTACAATAGTAATAAAAACATTAGTAATCAAATTTTAACAACAGCTAACACTTAGTGCCAGGCACTTTTCTAAGCACTTTAGCTATATTAACTCAGTACTTTTCACACAAACACCTGTTGAGATTCAGAGCAAAGGAAAGTGAACTTCTTGGGGTTCTAGAGTAGACTGGCCAGGGTCTCAGAGGCGAGAGCTTCTGCAGCACGGAGTAAGCTTGGCCACGGTCACAGGACTCCTGCCTGCAAAGCCAGTCAAGATGGTTCTCAGTTATGTCTGGACTAGATTCATGTTGCCCCGGGGAATTCAGTACAGTTTGTAGACAGCAAGAGGCTCGATGTCCCAACCCAGCAGACCTATAAAAGATTGCAATTATTTTTATGGTCTTCTGTTTTCTGGGAAAATGTGAACACTAGGACCTTTTAATATTGCAATCTTATCTGAATATTCAAGAAAGTATCTTTCTTCTTGGAAGCTATGTTCATCTTTGCTTTCTTATGCCCTCACCACTTAATTAAGTGAATTTCAAAGACTGAAAAGAAGGTTTCTTTAAATCTGTAATATCTCATCATTCACAAGCTGAATGGGTCCTGACCACAATTCCCAAAGTAGGACAAAATATTTTAACGATCTTTTTAAAAAAATGAAAGAGTATCTAACAGAACCCATTTGTTATGGTGTTTAAAAAAATAGTTGTTGTCTTCCTTGGGGGCGGGATTGGTGGTAAACACAAACATACACATGTGCAGGCACACACATGCATGCGTACACACACCCACACACATGCGTGCACACAGAGGCACCCTGAGCACAGCCTCCACGTAGTTTGGTGGCCCCAGTCAAGTGGGGCTCTGCACTGATGGTGCTATTGGTTTCAGTAGAATATCTGTCCTGGATCCCCAAGCTGGCTCCTAGTAGCCAACAAGGTGTTTATAGTCATTTCTAACACTGCTTGGTGAGGCATTGGCCTTGAAGGCAGGCTTCCTGCCCCCAGCCACCTCTCCCACTCCACCCACCACAGCAGCCAAGTGCTGGCAGTCCCTGGTAATGGATTTCTTTATGGAAATGACCACCTGGATAGCCCCACGTTGGAGGAGACGCTGCTGAGTGCTTTTGATCTTTGCATTAGCAGCTGCTACTGCAGTTTCAACTAGATCCCTTTTCATGGAGGTGAGGGTAATGGAGGGTGGAGATGGGGGTCTAATAAGAATCGGGAATATGAGCAGCTGGACACCTATCAAGCTGGCAAAGAAATGAGGCTGTTGGGCCATCGCAGACTCTGGGGCGAAAGAGACCGGGAAGGTGCTGACGCAGTGATGGTTTGACAAGCCATTGCAGGGTCAGAGTCGCCTGAGACAACACTCCAGACAAGGTGCTGTTGGGGCAGCATAGGGAGATAAAGGGAGTAAAGACACTTCTCTTGCCCAACTAAATACAGACTAATGGGGGCAAGGAGGGGAAATAACGTTTTTTCAGGTACCCAACTCAAGATGATTCTGGGTATTTTTATCATCGCAACCTATCTTCAAATGAGGACGCTGTAGTTCAAGGTAAGTCAGTCACCCAAGGTTACACAGTAGTGAGTTAGGGAGAAATTAAAACCAACCTGTGAAAATTCACATATTCAGTGTCAGCAAAGAAGTGCCTTTGAGGAATTGGAAATGAACCACAAATTAAGGCGTGGTCCTAATGGGGCCAGCTGGGGCTGGTCCAGCCATATGTTATTTGTTTTCTTCCTACTCCTCCTTATGGCCTTGCCTTCGGTATTTTGGGCCATACAGTCCCCTCTCTTGGCCTCCTTTGGTCCTTACAATAGTCTCAGGAGGTAGTTAAGATAGACATTTGATTCCCATCTTATAGATAAGGATACTGAGATCCTATGAGGTTAACTGAATCACAATGGCCACCCAGCTGGGCAGTGGTGAAACAAGTGGTTGGTCCTAGTGTTAAGGACCATGACAGAAACAGAATACTGGGTTAGTGCAAAGAGCAGAGGGGATGGGCCTCACTGAGAAGGGAACCTGTGTAGCGGCTTAGAGGTAAGCATGGTGATGTGCACAGAGGCTGTGACTGAGAGGGGAGCTTGCCAGGATGTGAGAGCTAAGGTGAGATAGGCATGGAGGGGCCAGATGGTGCAGAGCTCCTGCAAGGGGGTTTCAAAGTCATGCAGCCTCATAAGAGGGGGAGGGGCAGGTCAGACACCAATCCCCACTGCCGAGTGGAAAATGAATGCTGCTCAGTCATCCAGATGAGATTCAGGACTAGAGAGGAAGAGTGAAGGAAAAGGAAGAGTGTGTGTGGAGTTGATAAAGGCCTGGCCCAAGACGTGGAGTGCAAAGGGCAGCAGTGGGCACAACCAGCCAGTAGCCCATGCATAGTTCAGATGAGAAACTTGGTGCTTTCTCCAGCCTTCAGCCTGTGCTTGTGGGTACCCCAGCTCCGCATTGAAGCTCATCAGTGAAGTTCTTGCCTTCTGCTGTCTCTGCGCCACAGGGACCAGGCTGAGCTTTGGTTATAACTTCCTGCTTCTCACTTTTTCAGGTCATCGAGTGCATCACCCAAGGTCGTGTTTTGGAGCGGCCCCGAGTCTGCCCCAAAGAGGTGTATGATGTCATGCTGGGGTGCTGGCAGAGGGAACCACAGCAGCGGCTGAACATCAAGGAGATCTACAAAATCCTCCATGCTTTGGGGAAAGCCACCCCCATCTACCTGGACATCCTCGGCTAGTGGTGGCCGGTGGTCTCGAATTCATACTCTATTGCCTCCTCTCTCTCGGCCTCACATCCCTCCTTTTCCACCTCACTACTCCTTTTTTCCATCCTTGACTGAAGCAAACATCTTCATATAAACTCAAGTGCCTGCTACACATACAACACTGAAAAAGAAAGAAAAAACCCTGGAAGGCAGTTTGGCATATATATATATATATATATATATATATATATATTTATATATCTAACTATCTATCTATCTATATCTACAGAGAGATATCTTCTTCTCTAATACAGAGAGAAGCTGCTGATACAGAAACCATAAGACTGTAACAACTCAGAAAATCTTAAATATTATTACTAATGCAAATGAAAATTTCCGTTGACTTAAGCTGTGGCCCGTGCTTCTTCAGCTCCGGCTTTTCAGAGCAGAAGACCTTGACGATTCAGAAAGACAATCTTCGTGCTGGGACGGGAGGAGCTGGGGTGGAGTGCAAATCACCAGTGCACAGGTGATCACCTGTGCAGATGTGTTACCCCCAAGATCTGCACAGGTGCATGGGCAGAGCACATAGACTGCGCTCAGCAAGGAGATATCACTGGCCCAGGGGCCTCTGGAACGCCTCATGTCTCCCCTGACCGTTGCCTCCATGCCTTCCCCCTTTCCTCCACTTCAAGACAAGGTTCTCATTTATCCATTCTAGAAAGTAGAGTCCTGATGCTTTTGGGAGTCAATGATGGTGCCTACAGGTAAACACAGAACAACAACAACAGCACCACCACCATGATGACAGTGGCCTGCATCCAGCTCAGGTGTAAACCACGCTCAAGTTCCTTCCTAAATTTGAAAGACATGTGTCATCTATCCTCTGAACTTCAAGAACTGGACTTTCTGGACTTAACCACAGAAGGAAAAGCTGAAATCCAAACCCTATCAGGGCACTGCCTCCTGTCTTTCCATCACTGGGGAGACTCCTTGGCCCCACCTCCCACATTCAGCCCTTTGGGGAGTTTTAGAGGGTAGGGAACGCATCCCCCATGTTGTCTATGAACATGGACACAGCAGGATCCCAACAGCAGGAGACTTAGTTCCTTGTATGTCATTATAAGGTATGCCCCTTGAGGTCTTCTGTTTCTCATCCTGCCTCCCTAGGTCCCAGCCCCCACTCCCTGGGCCTCTACCAAGTCCCAGGTAACCCCACTGCTGGGGAGGGAGCCAGGTCTAGCAAGAGGCCAGGCAATGCTTATTTCAGGGAGCCAGGCAGTGGAGTGGGCAGGAGCCAGCAGGGGAGAATCTATTTGGCACCTGCACCCAGCCCCTTGGCATTCTCCTCATGTTTCTAGCCCCTGGAAGGATTGATGCATCTGCCTTTGAGCTACTGTGAAAATGCAGGGGCTGAGAAATCGCTTTTGTGGGCTGGGGGCAGGGGGAGGGGCCGAGGCTTCTCTGAGAGATGTCCGATGCATGGCTGCTGCTGCAGGCTTGGCATCTTAATGAGGACTGAGCCCTGACCAGGGAGAGAGAATGAAGCATCTGGGCTAAGTCCAGCTCCCTCTGCCCCAGCACCGGGGGAATCACTGCCTTCCTGGCTGCTGCTGTCAAGGACTGCAACAGGGGCAGATCTCTGGGCCTCTCTGATACATGACAGTGAAATGCTCGTGGAAGCCAACAGCCTGGCCCCACAGAGCCCTCCTGCTGGGGAGGAGAGGACGTGCCCCTCCCAGGCCACCAACCCCTCCACTGTACTCCAAGCACAGAGCGATCTAATGGGCTGGCCTTTGCCCAACTGGAGCCTCCTGGGGGCCTCTGGCCTGTACCATGCCCTGACAGCTTAAGGGACTGTCGGCAGCCTGGACGTCCTGGTCAGCCGCAGTGTGGGCATCCCTATGTGGGGTTCAGGACTGAATTCTGTGTTTGTGGTTTCTCTTCTTTTTTTTAGACCAACAAATGTTTTTGTTCAAATGGAAAAGAGCTGTGCTCGGACTATAGGCCACGGTTGGGATTCATGGATCAGTGAGGCTGCTCAGTTGGACTAGGAGGGGAGGAAGGTGAGCTGGGGTTTGGTGTGGAGTTCTCTCTGTGCTGTGCTCCCAGCCCTGAGGACTTTTGGGGAGAGCTCTTTGGATTGACCACCTCAAAGGAATCCTTTGCTATCCTATGGCAATTACCCCTCTTGTCTTTCCACCTGGAGGCCCTTGGTCTATTCCGGGGCTGTTAGTGCTGGATGGAGTTATGCAGCCTGGTTTTGAGTGGGGTAAATAAAGGAAAGATGTTCATGGAGGGAGCGATCGGGAGGGCCTGAGGGAAAAGTGTTTTCTGGTGAGATGTGAGGCTCAAAGGCTCCTGTTGCTGCCATATCATCCCCCAAACAGACACAGTGTGGCTCCCGCTGATGGTCTGGGAAGAAGCAGCGGGACAATGGAAAGGGATTAGAGGCTGGTGGGCAACCAGGTATGAGGAACGTGCTAGGGTTTCAACTCAGGGCACTGAGTCATCACGGCCTAATGGAAGAAAGCAATTCCTTGGAACAAGAAGCACGGAAGGAGACCAGAGTTGTCAGATTGCCCTCCTCTTAGTCCCGCAGGCCTCTGTGTTGGCCTGGGATTCATGGCTTCCTTGTGTTCATTGTGAGCAGCTGCCTGTCTTAGGAGTAGAAGAAAAAGAGCAAGGGGGAGTAGAGAAGGTTGACCTGCTTTCTCACTGCCCTCGCTGGACTCTCTGTGTAGAGTCTGCATGTTGATTTATCAACCTCGGCAGGTAAAAAAGTAAAAAGATTTTTGGAGAGTAAAGGAGGCAGAGAAAGGGGCTGTGGAAATTGAATGGGTACTCTAGGGCTCTGGAGAGGGGGCTGAGTTTATTATTTCTCCTGTTCTGGGGCAGGACCAATAAGAGTCACTTAACTGTGTCTCAGTTTCCCCAACTGCAAAATGCGGGCTGTACTTGCTAGTCTCTGGTCCCTTCTAGCTCTGAAATTCTTAGATTCTAACAGCATTGACTTGCTGTGTCATTTTTCTCAGTCCACTCTGGAATGCCCGTCAGCCCTCCACAGGCCTTGCACAAGTTGGGAGAAGCTGCCTCTGAGGGCTTGTAGGCCTGGGCATGGGTCGGTTTCAGTGAGACACTTCTCTCCTTCTTTGCGGCTATGCCACAACAATTCAGAGGCTGAAGTGTCTGAGGCTACTTTAGGCCCTGAGGGAGTAAATTGGTCTCCTTCTCCATTCAAGCCTTCCTACACACCTGAGAAGCACTGGCAAAGGTTTATTTATTTATTTATTTTCAAAGAACCTAATGTGATAAATGAGTCTTGAAATGACATCCCATTAGCCAATATGGCCACTCCAGTTCACCCCACTCTCATTCCTCCATACCAAAATCTGCATTTTAAAAGACCAGGACAGAGCGGCTGTGAGAGTGTAGCTTGATGTGAGCTCCATCATGAGTGTTGATGGCTGCTCCAGGTCATCCAGGCTGATCTCCCTGCCATGCCATCCTCACCTGGTCCCTTCCTGGACTGAGTGAGAGTGACTTGCTGCTGTTGGATGCCCACCTTGGAGTAGGGTGCCGTGGACAAGGGTCCTCCCAGTTCTTCTTTGCTTTGGATATGAACCAAGTGCTGCCCTCTAACTATGTCCCTGACCTCTGAGTGGATCTTAAGAGTCACTAAGCCTCCTCTTGTTAACAGACAAAGGACTTGGTGCTTCCTCCACTCAGCAGATCATGCACAAATCATCCTTGGAGAGATGCTTCCCACTGGAGGCAAAGGATCTTTGGTCCTTCTGGGTTCAGGATGAACATTACCATTCTTCTCTCGTGATGCTTACTTTGCGGAATACACTAGTGCAAGTATTTTTGGTGCTAAATACTACAGAAACCAACACCAATAGAAGAGCTGACAGCCAATTTCTGGGGCTGCATGAGACTCAACTCAGAAGCAAAAGTGAGTTAGTCATGCTGGGAGAGTACAGGATACATGGGAAGTTAGGTGGACGTGTGAGGTGGTGGAAAGACTATCGGAATTCCTGGCTTAGCTCTTAGTTACCCAGGTTACCTTGGCTAGGTCTGCTAATCTTTCAGATGGTCAGATTTCTCATCTGAGACATTTAAGAGGTTGGAATAGATATCCTGGGGGTCCCTTTCAGTTAAAAAAAATCTATGTTCTGTTCCCACCTGTATTTTTGTTGTTGTTGCTGTTTGTTTGTTTGTTTGTTTTTAAACTTGCTTGTAAGAAATAAGAGAGAAAATGAAAGGTAGGTAAGGAAGGGGAGGGGGAAAAGTTACCAATGGCAAGAAATTGATTATAGAAAGCAAATAGGAACGGCTCAGTGACTGTTAGATTTGAGGGGTATTGGTGGGAAGAGCCAGGCTGATAAGCCAAGGGCTCCCTTTTTGTGCTCTTCAAGGGAGGATGCCACCTGGCCCCTGGGCTGACTTCCACCGGGCCGTCCTCCTAACTAGCCATGTACTCCATTCAATACCAACATACCCAAGTTGGCAGAAATTATTCCAAGATACAGAGACAGGCCTGCCCACTTGTCATGCAGGCCACTGGCAATCTAAACGTTGGTCAAAAATCGAGATTTTTCCCATTAGCTGCTATTTTAAGGAGGTAGGATGTTGGAAAGAAGGCACCATTTTAAGTTTCAGACGATTCACCAAAGTCCTTTTCTGTTCAGGAACGACTAATGACTTCCTTGCTGTCCTTTTCCAAACCAAACAGCAGCAGTATTATCTTGACTCAAGGTACAGTTGCTGCAACTTGAGATTGCAGCCTTGAGATTTGGGAGTCTTCCCTGTGCTTTGCTCAGAGTCTGAAGCAAAGAAAGATCTATAGATGTTTGTTGAATGAACCCATGTTCCGGCCGTCCAGAGAGCTGCCCTCCACTGTCCCTGGGATGTCTATTGTCAGCTTTGGTTGGGAGCCAACCTGCTAGAATACCCAAAGGCGTTTGCCTTAGAGCAAAAATTGGCACCTTTTTGGTCCCTGGAGCACCAACTTCTTCTTTGATACCAAATAAATTTTTTTGGCCAACCCTTAATAGGTTTTAAAAGAAAATTCCAAGTTTTTGTATCATTATTAAGATATCAATATAGACTTCAGAAAATATTTCAAGATTGCTTAACATCACTAGAGTGCCATCCTGGGGAAAGCATAGCCTGTAGACATTGTATGCTTATATCTGTATATTTAATTGGAAGGGCTTTAGTGAAGGTCCGCTTGGAGTCAGCACGTTGATTTCATAACGCTTCGTCTCTTTGAGCCTTAGATTTCTCAGGGGTAAGAAATCCAGAGATGGACTGGCCTAAGAGACATTCACAAAGGTACTGAGGGGAAATCCGTCATCTTGTAAAGTTTGATCGTTTGGTGCTCCCTGAATTAAATTATGCTGATGACAACATTCTGAGCATCTGAAAATCACTCTTCCTGGTTGTTTGATAGAATACCACATGGGAGCCTTTTCTACCACATTCCATTTGGGGTTTGGTATTGAGTACACCAGCACTGAAGTTAAACCCACCACCTAGGAGGAATGCGACAGAGAGAATGTGAGATGTTGATAATTGCTCACTCTTCCTGAAAGGCATTGCTGACTGTGGTGGATGTGGTAACTATTTGTGTCACTGCATTGTGTATTGGGACTTTTGCCAGGACCATAGGCTGTTCCACCCTAAGGACTTGAATCTTGGCTTCTGATAGAGTCTGTTTCCCTGGTGCATTCTCCCAGGCATAGTTCTGTTGACGGCCTAAAATAATTCTATGCTCTGCAACAAGTGATGTTTCTGGCCCAAGTCTCAGTGGGCCAACATAGACACTTTTCTATTTCCCAAGGTATCCATGGGGACTGGGGGACCGCCTCAAAGTACTTGGAATTCTTGATCAAAGTAATAAAACTTGGATTCCCCTTCCTCTTTAGCTAACTAAGTTCCAAATTTAAAACAAAGCTTGGTTTGATATGTGCAGTAGGGACAATGTCCTAAACCAGCGTGCTGGGTTATCTCCCATCATAGAGAGGCAGGGCATTACAGCTACCTGGCATTAATTAATTTTTCCTAATCACCAAGGTAAACATTGCTTTGTGTGCAGTACCATGACCCAAGCTTGTAGCTTGCAAGAGATACTTACGGCCAAGAATACTAGACGTTTCTAACAGAAGGTGTGTCAAGATAATGTAGATGAGGAAAGGCCTATTGGATGTCTGCTTCTGGGAAGTGCCTTGGCACTCAGGTCTTGCTTTTCAGTTTAACATCTTATGAGAGGAGGGGATTTCTCCTCACTTTGGACGATGATAAATTTAGACATCCTTCCTGAATGTGCAAAGGTAGACTGAGAACCCAGGTGTCCACTGTATACTTGGACACTGTTTTAGCTGCACCATCCCTAAAGCCCAATGAGAAACGTGAGTGCTCATGTCTAAGCCTGGTAGTTCGTCCTTCATTTGAGAAGAGTGTATGGGGATCACACACACACACAAAAGAAGTTTGTAATATGTTAACTGGTAGGACATATTCAAATGACTAGCTTCCTTAAATGTTTTGCTTTTTCTTGGAGAAGCGTCCACATTCCACCTCCATTTAACAGCTACCTGACACTTAGCTCACGCCTCCGAGCCCACCTTTGGAGTGAATAAATAAACCTGGTCCAGGTGATTTGATTTTTGCTTTCCGTAGTAGAGAAGTAAATCTCAGTAAGAAGATTTTCTTCCATTTTTGTTCTTTTTTCTTTTTCTTTTGGCTCCTATCCGCCTGCTTCCATGGCACTGACAATCCGGCTCCTCAAACTCAGTGAAAGTCTTAACACAAGATGAATCCCAGGACCACAAACAGTTTGGACTTCAAACAGTGAGAAAATTGGTGCTGAATGATTCAGCACACAAAGCAGAAAACTTTCATTTCCTACAGACAGGATGGAATTGACTGTTCTATTAAGACTTCTGAAGGAGCCCTGCCCTGGAGTAAGTTCAGTGCTGTCAGACAACGCTGACATCTAGATTAACCTGTGCAGTGAGGTTTACTGCAGAGCTCGTTGAGATGTGTGTGGCGTATCTCTGCAAATCCTGTCAGGAACCCTTAGTGCCCTACCCTCAGCAACCCCCCTCCCTTCCCCACCCACTGCTCTCTCTGTCCATGAACTTTTAGTCTCCAGGAGTGGAGGAGCCATGGCTGGAATCTGACCCTGGGAGCCGGAGTTTTGACCTCTCTCTGACCAAGGTGCTGAGCCAGGCTTTCTGCTCAGAGGGCCAGTGGTTGTCATCGTATTGGTTTTCCCCTGAGGGCACTGTAAATCAAGGCATGAAAGCCATTCTGCTGATGACAAACAGTTTCCCAGTGTATCTTGCCACTGCACAAAGTGAAATGGTTTATAAAGAATTAGTGTGCCCTGTGTCAATGAGTCCTGCTCTGGGCTCCCCAGTCCTCCAGCACTTCCAGGTCCAGATGAAACAGGTCATGACTGCAGCCAGGTGGCCACAGATGGCTGTGGGGCTGATAGACAAAGGGCTTGCCCTATGTCTGTGCAGGTGTTTTCTATGGTCCTTACAAGAGAGGCAGCCCCAGCTCCTTTTTGTCCTGGTTGGGACAAAGGATATAGCTGTCACCCAAGCCCCAGCTTGCCAGCTGTCTCTTTATGGGGTGATGGGGTCCAGAATGACCCGAACCCTTTCTAACTCACTATGTGGTGCCACATGGAGGCGCAACGGCCAGTGAAACCTCAAAGTTAAAATCACAAATTCTCTGTGAACTGAGGCTATTAATTCCTCAAAAGTCTTGAGAAAGGCACTTTACCTCAGACGCAGCCACTTTCAGCCTCTGCAAATCTGCTCCACAGCATCACGGCTGTTTTTGGAAACTCCCCTCAGGATTTTAGAATACTTTGCCCTAAAGTTCGGAGAACAAATTTCTCTGGGGTTTTACTTATTCCAATTCTCTTTGAAATTGTTTTTCCTACTTTGCTTTTTGTCTTTAATATGAGTAACAAGAATCTCCTTGTATATTCTTAGATATTTCTTTAGGAGAAATGAAAGTTTCCAGCCAAGGACATAGTGTTTATTGACTGGGAAAATAGATTTCTGGGCCAAGTAATGTCACAACCATACAGAAGCAAACCTGATGACTTCATTTAAAAGCAATTATCAGTGTTGTATTTTGTTCTAGATGCTCAGGCTCACATAGTGCAGACTGCATTCATCTTTTTTTATTACTTATATTATGATACTTGTTCACGTGCACACATGCGCGCATGCACACACACACACACACACACACACACACAAACGCTTCTACACTCCTATTGGTCCAATATGGTTCAACAAGCTAATGGGCCTCATTTTTGTTTCTCCTACTCATCTCCATGTGTGTGTATGTGCAAATAAGTGTTCACCAGGTGTGTGATTTCTTAAATTTATCTATAGCTCACCCTTTCTTTTATTATCATCACACAACCTTTGACTTTTTGCACTGTGGATCATTTATGAAGTTAGGGCTTTTTAGAATGAGACTAAATCCTGAGTTTTCAGAACCTTCATATTTAAAGACTAGACTAGTTTTCTGAGAGAAACTCAAAACCAAACCCAATCTTGATGCAGATTTTATTTAATTAATTTGGGGGAGGGGGCACTGAGTTTGGGCCTGAATAATACATATTAAGTACAAATATAAATGTGAACTAGTTCAAGCAGATTACTGAACCTACCTTGGGGCTGAAACAATTAAATATAAAACCCAAACATTCAAATAGAATTGGAACTTGAAGTGAAAGTGTTAACATGGGACATGAGAAGATCACTGGGTTGGAAGTGAGCCAGCCAGACTGAGTGTTACTTGGTGGGTGACTGTGCACAGTCACCTCAGTTATCTGGGTCAAGTATAAAGGGGGCAGGGGGCAGCTGGTTGTAGACTTTGCCCCTTCTCTGATTGCAGTGATGGGGCAAGCCAATCTATTTCTCATCCATTGCTCAGATCAGTTATCATCGAAATGTATCTCTTCGAGGTCTCACCTAGAACAAGTGTGCAAACACCCCCGCCCTGACGAGTCAGTCCTATTTTCATCTTGTGTTCGGTTCATCTCTTGCAGCGCTCCTTTGAATGTTCTTCAAACTCTGAATTCTTCATCCAACTGCTGTTCCAGACCCCCCACCCCCTTTAAAGGCCCAATTCTATCTCTGCAAAGTCAGGGAAAGCCCAGCTGGCCCATTTCCCTCTTCCCTAGCCTGAACATCAACCATGCCTGTGATTTAGCCTACGTTTGTGGAGAAGAAAACAGTGTGTTCTCGCGGCCATCCATCAGTCTCTTTCCAGCTCCTCGGACCAAGTAATTAGCTCCTCATTAGCACCTCATCAGTGGCTTTTGCACAAGAGACTCTGGGACAACAAGCCTGTTACAATGCCGTGGTCTGTCTTTTTGAAGTCATCCCTTCCTTCTGGCTTGGTTAGAAGAGGCAAGCCTTGCTATAAGCAGCTTTTCCTTCAAATCTCTCTAGCTTTTTTTCTGGCTGTTAAGTATACTGGTAAGTGGCAAACCATCATTTTCTTTTCTTTTTTCTTAGGCTTCTATTGGTGTGGGAGTACTATGTCCCTGTGGAATAGGAGCACCACACGTCAGCAAAGTGTTTATTTGTTTAGTGGAGAGGCTATAATATTGATACAGATTTGCAGCAGCATCCAAATTTTGAGGGGGGACAAAGAGTCTTTTTCAATCAAAGGAGATCTTTACTGTGATGGTATCAGAAAGGTTTATACCTTAAGAACAGAATTGAACCTGAGAACATGCTCCCTTTTTAGGGAACAATGAGGTGGAAGAAATCACCCAAGGATGTGGGAGACCAGACCCTCCGTTCCACAAATCACTATATATCGATAGACACTTTATGTATCCTTTAAGTGGCTCTGAAAAACACAATAATAAACTATGATTAACTACCCACATTTACCATTAAAAACAAACTCATCATGTCTAACCCAACCCCTATTGTTTTTTAAATATCGTTTTTTCTCATAGCTCTGGAGATTCTTCAATGTTGTTTCTTTTCCTGGTCCCTACTATTTTCAATGAGATTTCTAAAATTTTTTACTTTCATTTCTTTAGGAAAGACATGGGGTCTATTTTAAATGCTGTCTATGATAAAATGGCAAGATAAGTTGAAAGTGGGATGGAGGGGAGGTCATGGAACCAAGAGGGAGAGGACTTCTGAGTTTCTATTTCCTACTGAGTGATCCTGGAAAAAGCATTATCTCTTCTGTGCCTCAGCTTCTCCATCTACAAAAGAGCACTGCTACCAACCCCTGCCTGCCCGGATTATTATGAACACCAGATGAGACCATAGCTGCCAAAGTGCTGGGTGGGCCCCACCAGACCCCTCGGATAAGTGGAGCTCGCGCTCGGGCAGTGAGTGTTGCACACAGTTTTGCTGGGCACTGAATGTGAGCTGCTTTGGGGAATGTGTCGTGTTTTGAGGTACACCTTCCTTAAATCCCTCCTGCAGTCTGGTTGCTAGATTTCACCATCAGCATTTTCCTCTTTGAATGACCACTGGGCATCTAGGGATGGAAAATACCTTTCCAAAATTACCAGCAGAAAGAGGATGTTTTACCCTTTTGGCTCTGTCATTGAAAAGGGATTGTTCATAGATTTTGTTTTCAGACATGGAACCCTGAACATTTTGTAGCAAATGTCATCTACTGCTGCTTTTAACTCCACGTCATCCATTGTTACCTTCACGGGTTTCTGTAGATTTAAACGTAATGTTTTTTAAAGTGAAGACTATATGAAGCTTCCTCTATAAATTGGGTGGTAAAACTAATCTCACAGGAAGCCCCTGAAGTGATAATGATCCTGAAGCAGTATCACGTTCATTCTGTGGCCAGCATTTTGTACATGAGGAAATAATCTTAAGATGGAAAGAATTGCTTGGGTGAAGACCAAATGCTAAACACACTTCTAATAGCCTTGGGCACGAACAAAGAAGTGTGAGTGAGATTCACACTGAGAAATGTATCTGGTTGAAAATGAAGCCCTTGACAATAAATTTTGAGGCCAGATTACCAAGGTTCCAACAGTGATGTCATTTGTGGCCCCTAAAATAATCCCAGCTGTTTGTAACACTAGCCACTATTTTAAATACTTCGCAGTGGTGACGACTTGGCCAGTTAAATCTTTTTAATGTAATTTCCTTTAGATCTCCAAGCGAAAATCAGGTGTGATGCAACTTACTAAGTGCTATACATGATTTAAAAAAAAATAGAATTTTGACCACTCCAGAGAGAAATCAGAATAAAGCTGATTACATAAAATCCTAAGAAATTCACAAACCTTTTGCTCAAGTTCCTAATATCTCAGCTTCCTTTTTTTTCTTTTCACCTTGGGCTCATTTTTTTTTTCTTTTTTGTCTTATATAAAAGAGCCACACCTCTGTTCTGAACCTCTGTCTAGGTGATTTTCCCCTGCAGCTGTCCGGCAGACAGAAAGCATTCTGGCTTTCTTTGAAATGAGGGTCGAAATTGGGTTATGACTAGGATTTTAAATTATGGTGTGAAATTAGAGAAAGCAAGCTGGCTCAGGGCTGTGTTCCAGAATTCATTCTGATAGTCCTCAGGAGATGACCTCCCTCACAGCACTGTGAAGGCCTGCCTTGAACAAGCCATTTCACTGTGTAACTTCCTAGCGACAAGTCTGATTATTTAAGGATTTCAGAGGTATCATTTGAAAAATAACTCACTGGATATGGAAAATTTGATCTGGTATGTTAACAGGAGCAACAATAACTTATTTTAATACTTTTTTCTTTCCTCTCTCTGAGAGTTTATTTAGGCTTTCATGGGGGCCATTGGGATATTTTGTTTTCAAGACTGGAAAAGATTGATTATAGTTCATGTCTAAAATCAAAGGCTCCCCTAACCCACTGGAGTTGGAAGCAACCAAAAATGACCCATGTTAATTTTCTGTTACCCCGCAGAATCAAGGACTCTTCTTGGTTATGTTTGTGGGCCTTGGCAGGTGAGCTTAAGGGCATTGTTAAAATAAAATGAAAAGAAAGCAAGTTGAGGCAAGAAAATTCTCACTTTGAATGTGAGAGAAAACAGCAGTCCTGCTCTCTCTGGCAAGGATTCATGTACTGTTAAGGGAAGAATCATGTTCTTTCTCAAGTAGGTTTTACTTTCTGAGATTTCTGTGTGTCTCTGTGTGTTGGCTAGGGAAGTGGGTTGGGGGCAGTTAGGAAGTAGTTGTTTATGAGTTTAGACTTTCTCTTGAGCACAGTAAAACTCTGCTCAGTTTCTCAGAAAGTGACAATAAAGTTAGAGGTGGAGAGGAAGTCAGAGACCCATGTTTCAGTGTGTGGTAAAGTTTTGCCCAAATATTTCCTTCAGAAACATTTGGTCATAGTAAGCCAAATCAACACCATGTCTGCGATTGGCATCAGGAAAAAGAAATCAGTAGGCGGTTTCTGCAGACTATGATGCTACATCCATTTACAGGCTCCTTTTCTCAGGGTTTTGGGTCCTTGAATCACATGAGGGAGTGTACCAGTAGCGACTGAAAGGGGAGGTGTTTTAGATGAGCTACCCCATCAGCATTATCGCAATGCATTAACTCTGTCCCAAACTAGAGTCACTTCAGAGCTGCATTCATTGGAAATGGCATGAAAAGAGGCATTTAAAACATATTTTGAGGCCTGTCATCTAAAGTCAGCCTCTGCTGAAAAAGTTTTCAGTTTGATAGGGAGTTTCTTGCTTCTCCCATCTGTCAGTGATGCCTACGTATCTGTTTTCAGCACCAGGGACAGCAAACACCTCCCTCAATTAAACCAAAGACCTGCTGTCCTGATTGACCTTCCAGGCAAGGAAGGGCAGGTTTTTCCTTTAGTTCCTATCCATTGGGGCCTCAACCTGGAAGACTTTATTCTTTTTTTTTTTTTTTTTAAAGATTTTATTTATTCATTTTTTCCCCCCAAAGCCCCAGCAGATAGTTGTATGTCATAGGTTCACATCCTTCTAGTTGCTGTACGTGGGACTCGGCCTCGCGCTGGACGGAGAAGTGGTGCCTCGGGGTGCGCCTGGGATCCAAACCCGGGCCGCCAGCATCAGAGCGCGCGCACTTAACCGCTAAGCCACGGAGCCGGCCCTGGAAGACTTTATTCTTAAGTTTTGGTGCTTATATCTTCTATTTACTTTCAAGCCTGGTGGCTTAGCTGTTTCTGTCACATCCTGGACCTGCTAACAAATGATGGGGGTTGGGCTAACACCCAGGTCTCCTGGCTCAGAGGAGTGGACATCAGTGGAGGGCACACTTTGGCACAGGCACCTCCTGCAGAAAGTCTTCACAAGACATCATTGACTTGTAAACTCCCCAATGGGGACTGCTTATTGGCAATCACTTTCTTTTTAAAATTTCTGCACAGTTCCGACAATGTCTGAGCCTATGTTTCACTCAGTGTGCATTTGTAGGCAATATTTCACAGAAGGTGAGGAGAAACTGTGAACTCTGAAGACAGAAAAGTGCCCAGTGATGCTGTTGTTGGGCATTTTGGAGACTTAGAGTGGGGCAGCAGCCACTCTTCAATCCTGAGTGCTGTTCAGCAGCTAACTTTGCCTTGAACAACCATAGAAAAATGCAAATGGCTCCTTAAGGCCTCCATCAGGCCAGACTGAAGGAATGCACTGAGAAAATGAGTATAGCGGAAGCACATGTTGTCACTTTTCTTTGTGATTGGCCAGTTGTCACATAGCACAATAACACATAGATGTCGTCTTGGAGGCGTCATTTTCTTCTCTTAACTAATGGACAGCATCCTCCCCTCTCATGTCAGGATGGCCCCAGTGCTAGGAAGGTACGACAGTCACTGAAGATTTCCTCTTAAATACTTTTTCTATTTCACAAGTGTTAGATAAATTCCACTTCAACTGCCTCTGGACCATCCAAGTCTCTGAACACTCCACCGTACCCACTCTTCCACTTTCTTCCCCTTCTTCAGTGTTCCTTATCATAATTTGTAACATTTAAAGGTCATAAAGCATTCTTTTTAAGGATAAATGAGATGGTAGAAGCAGGTTAGAGCCAGATCCCAGAGAAGCAAGTTCAATAGGACTGCAATTCTTAACCTTGGTGTGGATCTGAGGAAAATTCATCCTTTCCTCCATTCCTTGTCCTTTTGAGGACATCTCATTCCATTGCTCACAGTTGCCATGCAAAAAAGGCCATGGGAAGAGTGTCTCTAGATTATTTATGTGAGGGCTGGGGAAGGGAAGGGTCAAAAATTTTCTGTTAGAATTCTGTAGAATAGAGGAGCTCTTTTTTTTATACTGAAATCAAGGAACAGTCCTAGTTTTGAAAGAATATGTATGTGAAGGACCAACAGCTATAGGAGAGCTTGATAAGAGAAAATCTTTTTGCTTAGAACAGAAAGGAAGAAGTTGCAGATTGACTGGTAGGAAACAAATGATCTACTGGCCAGGGGGAAAGGTGGTCTGAATTTGGAGATACAGAGGAAGGCGTCTTTAGAGGTAGAGGTGATGCCAATGGAAGTCTCAGGAGGGAACAGGCCAGAGAATAAAATCCTATAGAGGTTCTCAGTACATTTTCTGGAAATTTCCTAAAACTCTCAAGGGCACTTCTAGCCCTCTGTCTCCTTAAAAGTGAGCTCAGTGCTACTTCTGGGTTCTTAAGGCAAATGCCCTACAAACACCAAAGTCTTGTATTTTCCACTATCAGCCAATGCTGGCTGTTCTGAGTGGGATATTTTCCCTTCCCTATGTGAAAGGGACTTGTTTTCAGGAGAAGTGTCCTTTAAATATCCAGCTAAAACTGGAGGTAATTTTTTGCATGATTGGCTTTTTACAGCTAGGTCTAAAGCAGAACAAAACTTGTATTAAACTAAGTGCTACTTTACATATCTTATTTCAAGGGAAATGAACGATTTATTGCTGTGTAAATGATGTACACTGATTTGTTTGCTACTGGACATTACATGTCCCTTTATCTTTAGGCTGATGTTGTGCAGCAAACTTTCAATATCTGGAAAATCAGCAGGTACCTACTTCAGTGCACTAGTAGGGTATTACGTTCTCAGAGAGGAATTTTGCGAATGAAGTTTAGGTGCTGTTGTAACTGATTTCCACTCCCATCCCTAAGCTTTCTGTATTAAATATATGTAAAGTGATTATATCTTGTCAGACCCCATGTGTTTGTGTGTGTTTCCCAATGTATGTATAAATATATTGGCCAACTGAAGGGTTAGTTGGATTATAGCAACTGCTGAGCAATGGTGTATATGGCAGTAGACATGTGAAACATACACATACTTGTTCTGAGGCCAAGCTAATCTTGCAGAGTTTAGGAAAAAAACACAATGTGGCATGGCTTGGAAAAAGTTTAGCAAAGGATATAGTATTGCCAAGCCATCATTCATTGGTGGAAACTTTGGCAGCAGCAGAGTTGAGGTGTGCTCAACTGGATTTTACTTCATTTATTTTAATCTCAATTGATTGTTCCTCAGTTCTCCTTTATGACTTAGAAATATTCCTCCATGATGCCTGTTTGTTTTTCCCAGGCCACTGGAAAGTGCTGATCATGCTTGCTTCTCATCACTCGAATCCCAAAGTTATTAACTTATATTGGGTTACTGAGGTTTTAGTAAACCTGGGTTTTACAAATAGTGCCCCTTCCTTGAGGTACTATTTCTTCCATTCATTTCCTTTACAATAAATAAATCCATGGGTTATGCTAAGTTTATTTGCATCCTGGCAAGTCTCAGAGAATCAATTTAGTTAAAATGATGACTGTATTTGCCTTTGGAGAAGAGGCTCATGGTCTACAATTCTTATGTAAAGATGTCCTTTACGCAAAAAAATACAGATTCTAATATGGTAAGATGGCCCCGGTGTCGGGGGAATGTGTTCTCAGTTGATATTAAGGGATGTGTTGAAAAGGCAAGTGCCCTCCATTTCTCTATTCCCTACCTTGCTCTTCCTTCCTCCCCAACCTCAAAAGGAAACAGAAAATTATTTTTTTAAATTGTATTAATAATTTATGTTTAATACAAAAGGATGATTTAATGGTATCACCAAAGGTCATTTTTCCCATTGTGCATGTCTTTCACTCTCGGCCCCGTACTCATCACCCCATTCTTCACCCTCATGCTTCCATCCCAAGGCAAACGTGTGTTCATTGGAATCTATCAGTGTTGGAGTTCAATGTGGGGGCAGAGATTTAACACCATGACACTAATGAAAACCAACCATTCTTCACTTTCAAATGGTTAATTACTACAAGAAGGCAAACTCTTTTCTTGGTTTTTGTTTAAAAACATTTTATACATATATATGTATATATGTGTGTGTATGTATGGACATATGTATGTATATGCACATGTACATGTATATATGTATATATCCATCTCCAGTATAAATATATCATATGTGAGAGTTGTAAATACTCCTTGATCATATGTCTGTCTTCCTCATGGTATCATATCTTCAATGTTATGTTAATGACTCCATTTATTGATTGATGAAATCGTGTGTAGACTATATCCTCCTGACATAGTTTATGTAGGGTCTCTTCTCAAATAAAGTATAAAACATCAACGCCCTTGTTTTATCTGGATTCATTATTTGGTAGGGAAGTGTGTTGAATTTAAGGGTAGCTCAAAGTTTGGGAAAGTCTGAATGGACTCACAGATTGTAGGATTTAGTGTTATCTTGAGAACTGGGTCTCTGGTTTGCTGAGGGTAAAAGTGACTTGCGCAATGTGTAAGGTAGCCTCTAAGCTGGATACTGGATTGAGATGAGTGTTTCAAGAAGAATATACACACATTTACGATTTGAGGCGGGGCCCAAGGAAAGGATTGGCTACCTCCAGCTCTATATCCTATCACTCCACGTGTTGCTCAACTTCCCAGTTACAGTCATTTAAGTTAAATTCCTAAGGTGGGCTAAGATATGTTCCCTCGGATATCCTTTTACCCCAGAGATTTTAGGATTCTTTGGCATAATTACTTTAAAACTCTTCTCTCTCTCTCTTTTCTTTTCAATTTCCGTTCCTTTCTCTATATCTTTCTTTCTTCTTTACATCACATGATGTGTTTCCTTTAATGAGATTTCAAGACTTATTGCCCTTAATTTCTTTCAAACACATTGATGGGTTTAGGGGAGAGACAGGGAAACACAGGCTATAATTTCACTCATGAGAGTTCAACAGAGAGCGAGAAAGGTCTAAGGCAGGGTTTCCCCACTTTGTCACTATTGACATTTTGGACCAGATAATTCTTTCCTGTGGGGGGCTGTCCTGTGTGTTGTATGATGTTTATCAGCATTTTTATTAGATGCAGTAGTACTCCTCCTCTGCTCCCTACCCTGGGGGTGTCAACTAGAAATGTCTCCAAATGTTGCCAAATGTCCCCTGGGGGGCAAAATATTGCCCTGCCTGAGAACCACTGGTTTACGGGTTTAGATCTCACCACACAATGTCTCAAGTATTGAAAGAGGAATTCAATTCAGGAAATGCAAGAGCCCCAGGTTATGCTCCAGACCTTTGTAGACCAAGCTGCTTGGCTGTACCAGGTGGTAAACTTGCCGCTTTTCTGGAAGCATATCTCCCTGCAAAGCCTGTTGCTGAGAATCAACTTACACAACATTTGGGTTTCAGACAGTGATACAAATATCTTCCTCATCTCCGTGTATCAAATGTGTCTTTATCCCCAGAATACCTGTTCATACCACTTTTAAAAAGATGTATAATTTGTATGGCTCTGAATGGAAAAAACCCAAATAACCTTTTCAACAGTTTTATTCCTGTGAAAGAAGCTGACATACCTAAGGGACAGAGACTTTTGTGCTTCAACTGTCCCTTGAAATAAATCATATTTTTCACCTGGCCCTTGCCACATGGACACATAAATTACAAAGTCATAGTTAGGCCCCTTACAGGCTTGGGACAAAAGTCCCCTGTGATTAAACTCCTTTTTATGAGTGAGTGGAACTTGCATTAAGTCTTCCCAGGCAAGGGCCAATGTTCTCTGTAGTGATATGCGCATCGCGTGTACTTAATTGACATTTGTTGAGTTGAACTGGATTTCTCATTCTCCAAGGCCCAGATGTACAAATGAGTACCGTATTCAAAGTGCTACCATTATGCCTCATGAACCTCACTTGTGAAAACAGTCAAGATCCAGAATTCTGAACAACTTGACAACATGGAAGTTATGAATCAATATCTCGCCTCTCCAGCATGCAGCTGCCTTTGCATCAGTGGTTTCCTATGGCAGCATCTGTGGCAGAATTGGGCCACTTAAAGGCACAAGTAGATGTTTCTCAAAGTAGGATTTTGAATGTCCTCTAAATTCTAGGCCTGGTGGCTTGGCCTTTTCATTATTTAGTCTAGCGATGGCAGTTGATGGAAGTGCAGTGAGAAACAGTGGGTCCCACCCCACACACCTGAAACCCTCAACCTCATCCTTCTCCAAAGAGTTCTTCCTACTCCACACAAGGCCAAGGAGGCCCTGGGGGCTCACATCTGCACTTCAGAATGTCCTCACACCCTCATGACTCATTATTTAGCGTTTAATTTGGAATGACAATCCAAGGAGTGGATAAGATTATGGATTTCTAGGTCTGGAAGGTCCTTGATTGATAAGCTCATTCAACTACTTGCCTATAGCCAGGCTTCTCAGGTGAACAAAAACTGGGACAATCTCTCAAACGAAAGTATCTTCCAATGCTGGAGGGCATGGCTAATATTGTTGTATAAAGACAACATGCTCCTAAAAATTCATCACACCAGTGGTGACACAAAGAAGCAATGGTCTAACAGAGAAACTTCAGAAATAGCACCTGGCCATCCCTGAGACTGAATCTGGGGGCTGCATATAACAGCATCAATGGCAGAAGTGCCTGGAGGGTTTTCATCAGACACAAGTATCAGAGCTGAAGTCCTAGGTAAGTGGGTAATTTTTGGCATGGATCTTAGACATATACAGGAGTGAGCTCCCAGGAATACTACTTGAGCCTCTCAGAACACATTCCTCTGATGTTTCAGGGCTCAGGGGCCCTTGGCCTAGGCTATGCCCTGTTCCTTGCTCCTGTTGGGATGCTCAAGGTTACATAGCTATTAACCAGCAAGATGTTCTATTTTAGCCTCTCTTTTCCCCCAACACCAAGCTTTGCAATGTTCTCAATTATTCAAATCACCAGTGCAGGGCTCGGCAGAGGGTCTAATTACTGTCTTGCTTGCGGCTTGCTGATGAGCTGCAAGGGCCAGATAAGTAGGGAGGGGCAGCTTCTTTGGAAAGCTCTCTGGGCATCTCAGTTTTATTAGGGAAGGTTGGATGGGACAGCCTGGGAGAGGTTGCTTGGTAAGGTCACCTTCTGACTACAGATCATTGCCAGATGCCCGTGCCCAAGGAGAAAGCACCTTCTTTATATTCAATCAGAGTCTCTATGAGGGTCCTGGTCATTAGTCCTTTTCTCCTCAGACTTTTGAGAATATTCACACACCCTTTTTGTCACTCAAGCTCAAATAGCCTTTGCTGACAAATGCTAAGATGTAATAGAAAGAGGCCATGGAAGGGGGAAGGTGCCGGGACGTTGTAATGATCATTCATATTAAAGTCACACGTCACTATTTCCCAAGCAAGCTCTCTGCTAAGTGGTCTGCATGAGTTAATCCTTTTAACTGGGGCAGATATTAATATTTCCATTGTATAGATGTGCTAATCCAGCCTCAGAGGTTCAGATAACTTGTCCAAATTACTTGAGGCAGAGACAGAGTTTGAACTCTGCAGTTGGGTTTAATACACATGATCTTAATCCCCACTCTATACTTTCTATCACATGGATAGAAGCTTCTGCCCAGGAGCGCAGTGGAGGGTTCTAAGCCAAAGAACACGGAAGGGAAATGCAGTTTGGAAGACATCTCTTTTAGGATAATATTTCATTCATTCTTTGATGTAATAAATTTAGAAGCACTGTCATGTTAGATGTACTATGGTGTGATAGAGCGTGGAGACTTCACCCCGCACTCTGGATCCCACAGTGAAGAGAGATGGTCTAGGTTGCTAAGAGCAAGGGTAAAAGATGCAGAAGGATGGCAAAGGAGGACAGGATTTCAGTTCATGACTCAGATGATGGCTAAGAGAAGATTTTTTGATAAAGAGACTCCCCTGGCTTCTCCCAGAACAGAGCCAACTTCTCCCTCCTTTTGCTCTTGTGTTGTGTATGGTAAGTTCTAGGACTTTGATATACACTAAACAGAATTTAGTGAGACCCTTGACATTCTCCTGGATTTTACTTCAGGTGGGAAGCCAGAACACTCTTCCAAGCCCTAATGTACACATTGACCTAGAAAGAAGGGCAATGTCTCAATCGTAGTCTCACACCCTCAAGTCACAACTCCAGGGACACACCGGCTCTGTTCATTTCCCATCTCTATGAGACACAGTAAGCCACTGTCTCCTGTTACATAATGGAAAACCCCACTGTCAGAGTTACACACAATGGGGCTGATCATAAATGTGATTTATGGAGTTAGTTCAGTTACTGCCTCTGATGCTGGCCTCAGCTGCCAGGATTTTAACTGACAATTTCTGTTTATTTATTTCTCACTATATAATATCTGACTTCACATTATAAATTCTTCTGATTGGAATTTCATGGCATCTGCTTTAGTATTTATTGATGGTATGCTCATCAGGGACTTTGTCCTTTTGGGGGATGAGCTGGGCTCTGAGCCCCTGGTTCTATCTGTCAGGGTGAGGTTAGGGCCCTGACACCCCAAAATAAGAGGACTTAACTGCTACCTCTTGTGCCTCGTGACAGACACCTGTCTGTATGTTAGAGATATGGTCACCTATGATGGATGTCTCTTGTGATTCAAAATCACTGGGAATAAATGGCAAAAAGTAACTCGGAGTGAAAATGGTGTTTGACCACTTGAAAGAGGTCTGGTGAGGTAGGATATCAGGAATGCCAGATTCTGCCTGGATGGTGGCTACTGTGTCATTTTTCTTATTCCTCCTTTTCTAGTCCACAGGTGGAACCAAAGGACCACTAGTCTCCAATTCTTGGTTGGGGCTTAGGTTCATGCAGACAAAACAGAGTTGGACTCACTTATCTTGAGTTGATGCTCTCGCCACATTTAAGCTTCCATCCTTCAAGCATAGTCAGAGGAGTAGGAGCGGGATGTTGTTCTGAAATGTCCCAGAGGATTCTCAGACTGAATAAGGAGAGATCAAGGGTTGGCCCAAAGACCCAGGGAGAGTTATGATGGTGTTTTTTCTCACCCTACAAATGTAGGATTTTACATCCAGAAAAAAATGATCAGCAATTTCCCTGAGATAAATGGCATGTTTTCAAACACGGATGCATCTCTTTCATAGAAACTTTACATATTTTCTGAAGAAACGAGGCCACTTTCCATCGTGCTGTTTGTGTTGTTCTCCCAGTGTTACCCCCACAGCTGAAACTTCCCTCAGTCTCACTCTCAACTCCTGCGGTCCAGCTGCAGCAGAGCTTACCTGGGCCCCCAAACTTGAGCTTCCCCTGCTCTGGGCCCTCCTCTAGGTCCCTGAGAAGGAAACTAGCTTTAATTAAGCACCTACCGTGCACCAGACAGGCACCTCGATAAACCCTCCCTGAGCCATCATAACCACTCCTTATGAGTTATGTATTTTTATGTTCATGTTTCTAGATGAGGAAACTGAGGCTTGGAGAGGCGGAGTCTCAGAAAGACTAATTTTCTTGCCAAAGGAAACAATCAAATATGAGGCAAGGACAAAATTCAAGCCTATGTTTGTCTAACTGCACAGTAAATTCTTGTTTCTATTTCGTATTACCTGTGAGGATTTCTCAAGGAAAATTTCTATTTCTTCATCATCACTTTGTCTCCCAAACAACTAGGAAGGAAAAACCCCTCATTCTCCCAAAGCCTTCCTCATTCATTAAACAACTGGGGATCTTGGGTGTGTCATTTCACTTTTGTCAGCCTCAATTTTCTCTTACGTAAAAGACACATAGTCATATCGTGTTCTCTTGTTACAGTAGGAGGTCCTGGGACGATATGCACAAAGTATTTAGTGCAGAGTCTTGCACTTACTAGGCCCTAAATAAATGGTAGGGATCATATCATAATTATCACCACCATCATCAGCGTCACCATCACCGTCATCATCAATTTCCTCATCTGCTTGAAGGTGGTCTCCATCACTCGCTTCTCTTACCAAGAACTAAATGCCTCCCTGACTGGGCTTGGGTGCTCTCTGAGAGGCTTTTGCTCTGCATAGGTGGACAGGCAGGCCCTGACAGCACTGACGTGACATGACTGATTTGTGCCTCCCAAGGCCAAGCCCTTTTGAGATTCATTAAATCAAACAATAAAAGAAAACTCCAGCTTCCACACTTTTCCAAGCATTGCCCAAATTTAATCCATCTCTCTCAAGCTTCCCCCGGCCTGGTCATGGCTATTTGTCTCTGACTGTCACACACGCAGAAGGTCAATGGCAGCCACTAATGGATCCAAGAATAATAACAGCTCCCAGAGCTTCAAAACTGGAATGTATTTTACAAAAACAAAAATTTGTCCTCCTGTCAAAAACTGAGTGATAGAGAGGGATAGAGAAAGACAAAAGCTACCATTTAAGGTTCATCTGCCGGTTGTTTAGGTGGACTTTATTATTCCCATTTTCCAAATGAGAAAACTGAATCTCAGAGAGGTTAATTGACTTGCCTAATGTCACCCAGCTAGGAAATGGGACAGAGGTGGAATTTGAACCTACATCCACCTGACTCTGAAGCTCTATTTCTATAATGCTCTGCTGCCTTTATAAACACGAGGACATGTAGACACATATGCACCTGCACATGATCAAGTGTACATTTCAGTTTTTCTCAAAGACTCCTCTGGGCAGGCAGGTCTGGGCTGGTTAGATGAACTTGCAGAGCCAGGAAGTCCAAGGCCAGGGCCACCATTTCCCTCCTATGTGTTACCTTATGGGCCAGGGAGACAAGCTCTTTCTCAAGCCTAGCTGTGATCCTATTGCTTTGAAACCTTGAGAGCAAGGAAGAAGAGTCTAGAAAGTGTGGCTGCCTCAGTGTCAGGCTATATTATTCTTGGGTGGTTATCTTATTCCACCCACTTTATTGATCTTAAGACAGGAACACGGCAAGATGATAGTCTGTACTATCAGCTTGAGTGCACTGCAGACAACCAACACTGGGCATATTTAAACTATGGCCACTCTCTACCAATAAGACAAGGCAAAACATTCAAGCCTTCTTTTCACAACATCAAGTCAGAATCATTCTAGGGCCCTTCTGATCCAATGCCCGGGTCAAATTCTCTGGCCATGATGCTGGAAGGTGTCCTTCTCTCACACTTTCGTCCTGGCACTCGAGTCTCCATGAGCTGAGAACTCAGTTTTCCTATCTGTAAAAGACAAGAATTGGGTGATCTCTAAGAATAATTCTATCTCTCACCTCCAGGTGCTGTTTACTGCTCTATAGATACAACTGAGTGAGTTTGGAGGACATGTGTACTATGAGGCAGTCATATAAAGGGAGGCAAGCAAAATACATACTCGCAATAAAAAAAAGGCAAGAGGAAGCTGTTCTTCTCATAAAGGGCCAAGGATTCTTTAAAGAGAGAAATAAAGATGAACAGTACAAGTTAAAACAACCACCACCACCAAACAAACAAAAACAGTTGAAATGGTAGGAGTCAGTGAAAGACAATGCTGCCCCCAAAGTGAATTCAACTCTGTTTGCAATAAATAAAGGTCAGAATAGGTGAGGTAATTGCTTGCATTTATACATCTGTTCAAAAATGACAATTTTGCAACTAATAATAATGCTGATAATAATGAAAAGTATTATCATTATATTATTGTGATGATCATTAACATAAAAATATCTGCCATCTAGCAACAGTCTTGGATGGATATTATTATTTTTAAAGACAAAGTTGGTAAAGTTCAGGGAGGTTAAAAAAATTGCCCAAATGCACTTAGCACTAAGGCAGGTTTCCTCCACCTCCACAGTATTGACACTTTGGGCCAGCTAATCCTTTGTTGTGGGTAGCTTTCCTGTGAGTATGTGAGCTGGCATCAGATTGTACCATGGAGGATGCTCAGCAATATCCTGGGCCTCTACCCACTAGATGATGGTAGAGCTTCCCAGTCATGATAATCAAAGTTCCCCAGACATTGTCAAATGTCCCCTGGGGGAGGGGTGCAAAATTGGCCCTAGTTGAGAACTACTCTCATAGGGATCAAGTTGGGTTCCACATCAATGTCTACAGACCTTCTAAATCTAAGGCCATTATGCTGCTTGAGGGAATGATAAACTAAAAGAGAATTTCTGTACAAAGATGGTGCAGTTAAGCAGAGGCACAGAATCTCTCCCAATAATTAAAAATGATAAAGAGGGGAAAGAACCTGAAAACAATTTTCTAGCAGAAAATGAATAGGGACTGGAGTATAACCTCATGCCATAAACTTAAAAAAGTGGCAGCTATAATAGTAAACATGCTAGTGGACTTGTTGTCATTCCTGTTCCTCCCCGCAGCCCCTGGAAGTGATGCTGGAGAAAGAATGTGAGTTGAAAAAAATGCTGAGATTTGCAGATAAGTGGCTGCAGGAGTGCAGGAAAGCGAAGGACAAACCCTTGGGTAGAGAAGCCCCTGCTGACTTTGTGAGACTCTAGTCAGAGACAGGAAAGTCAGCAGAGTTGCCCAGGGCCCAGGGCTCCACTCTGTCTGGGGAGCCATCCAAGTGCACCTCCAGGGTGTCCAGCTGTGGCTGGAATGTCAGCCAGACATTCTGTCAAAGGACATTTGCACCTCACCGAGTTCTCTGAAAACTCAGTCCCTGCTGGGCAGGCCTTCTTTCCTTCCCGATTTTCCCAGGCTACAGAAAAATTGATGACACACAATACTCAACCCTCAAACTCCTGTTGATGGATAAAGGTTTCAGTTAAAGTAGGAAGAGTGTCAAACAGAATTTACCCACTCTAGATCAGAATAAATAGAAAGTCTGGACATAATTATCCATGTTAAGAAAGAACTAGTAAAAAAATGCAATGATGAATATATATATATAACAAAATTGTATAGACATATAGATAGCAAAAGAAAGAGAAATGGATGGATACTCAATAAATAGATAGATGGGTAAGAGGAAAACAGCATTCAAAATACCTTCATAGAGCTGAGTCTTGAAGAGAAAAAAAAAAGGAGAAACTTCTCCAAGAGAGCTTAGAATTATAGAACAACATAATAATAGAAATTTAGTAAGATGAGCTTTATAACCAGACTGAAAGAGAAAAAGTGACCTTAAGGAATTAAGGAAGCAGAGAAGACCAATAATAGTATCCTTTCAGGACTAATAAATAAATCAAAACCAGCAAGAGACATAAGAGATATAGTCAAAAACGAAATTACTGACACAGAGAAAAAGCTTGAGGAAATCACTGTGTGTGCAAGAAAAAGAAGTTTAACGCAACTAGAGACAAGAGAATAGATGTGGATGTTAAAGGTAATTCAACTCAGGTTAAATGATGTCTTTGAAAAAGAGAATCCAACAATGGAATAGAAATAATATTTGAAGATATAATAAAAGAAAATTATCCTCAAATTTAGGAAGAAATGAATTTGTACGTTGAAAGGTCAAACCGTGTTCCAGGAGAACATAAAGACATTTTCTGCCTAAATTTATATAAGGAAAGAATTTTGAGGCAGCCAGGAATGAGAAAGAAAGTCTTCAAGGAGTGAAAATCAGTCTGGTCTCATATTTTTTCACAGCAAAATCAATATGTAGAAGCAGTGGGACAGCATCTACAAGTTCAGTGGGAGTGAGTGTGGGTCAAGAACACCATGGGCAGCTCTGCTGCCATTCAAATTGGGGCCGCCATCAGGTGAACCAGTGGACTCAACTTAAAAAACAAAACAAAACTCTTTGAGGATGAAATTAATTCATCCAAAAGTTAAATGTAGAACTATGGTTAAAAAAGGAAATGCCATTTAAACCCTCTGTGTTAGAAGACTGTGCAGCAATTTCTTCAAGGTTTAACAAGAATGTATGCCATAAGAATTTTATAAACTGAAGCAAATCATTCATTTCATTCAATCATTTCATTCATGTCATTCAATTACAAAGCTAAAGGACAGACAGGGTCACTGTGTTGCCAACCTCTTGTCCCTCTGCCACACTCCCCCCAATAAAAACAGGGAAATAATTCCACAAAGAAGAACCTGTGGGGGTTAGCAGAGAATCTTTTCTAATATGGAATCTAATCTAAATTATAGTTGTTTAAATTATTGAGGATTTAAAAACTATGGAATAATGTAAAAATTATACTGTAAGTAACAAAAATTAATGGAAGCCAATATTGGAATTTCCATATTTCTCCTGATGGGGTGTTAGTTAATATTATCCAAATGAAACAAGTAATTTAAAAAATGACTCCAACATTTTAATGTTTTTTGTATCAACCATGGATTAATTTTCAGTAATTATTGTTTTTTTATAATGGGGAAACACTAACGGGAAAAGTTCAGCCATAACTCCATTCAATCATTTTATCTAAAACAGGAAGGACATTAGAGCACATTAAAAAGTGTTAACTGCATACTGCACGTGTATAGAGGGAGGCTTGCAACAATGCTCATCTAATGAGGGGTATTACTTGTGGTGGTGAGATATTTGGTGGTTTTTCTAATCCTTTTTTTGTTTTATATTGTCTAAATTTTTATAGTGTGCCTATGTCATATTCACAAGTAAGAATAAAGTTGTTCAAGAGAGTAAAGAATTGAGCAAGAGAGAGAGGGGAGGAAGAAAGGAAGAGAAAGAAGAAAGGAAGGAAAGTTAGAAGGAAGGAAAGGAGGGACAGAAAAGGAGAAGGAGCAGTGGGCTAACGTAGACAGGGAGACGCTGCAGGGGACATGGTGCATTTTTGTGATTGGGGGAGCTAGTGAAAAATAGTTGAAAGTGTAAAGTGTGTATGAGCTTTGGAGTTTTACGGACCTGGGTACATCTTGCATCTGCCGCTGAAGTGGATGTTCAGTAGACAAGTTCCCTAAACCTAAGCGTGAAGTTTCCTCATCTCTAAAAGGGGAACAATCACACCTGCTTATAAGGGTTGCTTTGAGTTTGTGATGGATGTATGCCCAGCACAGTGTCTAGCATTGGATAGTCCCTTAAAAAACACCAGCTTCCTGGGGCTGGCCCCATGGCACAGCAGTTAAGTGCGCATGCTCCACTTCAGCGGCCAGGGGTTCGCAGGTTCCTATTGTGGGTGCGCACCGACGCACTGCTTTTCAAGCCATGCTGTGGTGGAGTCCCATATAAAGTAGAGGAAGATGGGCATGGATGTTAGCCCAGGGCCAATCTTCCTAAGCAAAAAAAAAAAAAAAAAAAGAGGAAGATTGGCATCAGATGTTAGCTCAGGGTTGATATTCCTTGCAAAAAAAAAAGAAAAGCCAGCTTCCTTCAAATTGCCCCCGGTAATCCTTTTCCAATCCATCCAAAAAGCTTTTATTGGACAGGTGTTTACTAACTGCTAGTAAACCCTCAGTGTGAAAAGATTCAGCCTCTGCCCTTGGCAGAATGAGCAGGCCAGGCAGGAAAGGAAGAGGGAGACCAACGAGCTTTGGGGTCAGAAGACGCAGGTGCTTCTGCTGAGAAGCCCCGGCAACATTCATTAGCGTTTCTCTTCAGATGAAGTCGCCTGCACCCTTGCATGGCTCTTCAGAGTGGCATTGTTCTGGGATCTCAGGAGCCGGTTGGAGAACGTGTCATTTTAATTTTGCTTCCACCGCCTCTTCTGCCTCTGTTCTGACTCCCACTGTTAAGTGCTCTGGCTCTTTATCATGGCTTTGAAATCCAGAAAGACACTTTGGAATTCAATTAGCCACACAGTTGCCACAGCAACGAAAACATATAAACTTAAATGATTTATTCTCACAGACAACACTTCAGAAAGGAATAAATTTAATCCCGCAGCTGGGAATGAAATGGATTGTACAATAAGAAAATTGTATTATTCTCTCCCCCATGAGAGGCCTCCAGGTCTTAACATGATCTCAGTGAGCACTGAGGCTGAGGGAGGAAGGAGGCTGTGAGTAGCTCAAGCTCAAGGCTGAGGTCTATGTTCATGTGGGCCACTCAGCCTCGCTCTGCATTCTGGGGCACTCTGGGCCAGAAAAGCCAGGCATAAGGGCACGTATTATTCCCTGGACTAGAAGCATGTCTTCCGATAAGGGCATTTGCCTCTCTCACCAATGCTGTACATAGATTTGCATACGCCCACATCCACAAATCTTGAGCTCGGCTTCACATTAAAATGAGATCCTTCACAGAGCCACAGAATGTAATGTGTAGACAACAACAAACCCCCAAAGCAGCCCTGCAAATCAGATATTTTGCAACAATTTCTGCCTTACTTCTGCACTCTCTCCTTCAAGATCGCAGGATCAATGCAGCCTATTGGCGCCATTGGGCTAGGAGCACTTTTTAAGATAGATTAATATCTATCTGGACTGTATCAGGAGTTATAGTATTTTATTTCTGCTACAAGAGGACGTTTAGTCTCCACTGGCAGTATGTGTAAAAATAAATGAAAGCAGAATCATCTTGAAATAGTTATCTTTTATTTTTCCTTTCCTTTCCTCACATTACATATATTGACCCTTTGTAATCACTGAAAACAAGAGTTTCTGAGTTTTTTTATTGTGCACTCCTATTAGTTGAACAGATACATGTGTATTTACTTATAAATATATATGTGTACTCCTGTAGATCCATATATATTTAAAGCTAATAAAGCATAATTTCTTTAAGTTTTGAAAATGCATATTGAAGTTTAATATCTTTTTCTCATACTTAAATGAATTATCTTGCACCCCACTTTGGATACCACTGAGTTGGAGGCTTCACATTGGTTCAAGAAGAATTAGGGTGGTTAAAATGGGAGACACCGAAAAATAACTTTACTTAAACTTTCAGTACAAGATCTTGAGGATCAAAATGGAAGACCATGAGGTGACTGGCGCAGTGTGTCCCATGACAATAGACTGGAAAGGAATAAAGCCAAGGTGGGGACAATACTAATCTTAATGTTCTCAGCCCTCCCAGAGGACTGGAGAGGTGAGGGGAGAGGAGGGCGTGTGGACAAAGCCCCACGGGTGCTTGGCCCTCGGGAGCCACTTGAACATGAAACCAAGCTCTCCTCCACTCTCCGCCAACTGGATGGTCACTGTGGCACCCAGGCCGAGGAGCTGTTCTTCAAGTAGGTCGCTGTCCCACGAGGGCTCTCCATCAACAGCGACTGCAGATAGCCACTGGGTGATTCAGATGACAGAGACCGCCCCTGCTCCTGAGACTTCGCAGAGTCCATCCAAACTGCCTCATCTGGATGATTCCTTCTTCAAGTACTCAGGACTGGAAGACGACTTCCCCCTCACACTACCCCTGTGGAAAACAGTGGAGGGGATCTCTGACTCGCTTAGGATGATGGCGGCTGCCTGCAAAGATAAGCCCAAAAGCGTTCCTTGATGGGACTGGATGGTGATGAAACCACCTCTGTTACACATCATCCAAACCTCACTAATTGGTCTCCACTAATTTAGCACTGTTGACTTTCCACGCTGGGCTAAAGACTGAAGTCCGTTTTATTCTTTGCAAATAATTTTTTTTCCAGTAGTGGACATTTATACCACAAATCAGCACATAAAAGCTCAAGTTCCAAACAAAACCTTAGCATGCAATTTATAGGTAATGCATAACGTCTAGAAACTGTTCTCAGGAAATATTCTATTTGCCAGTTTTGGTTAATGTATTTGGAAAAAATGAAGCTACAGTAATTTATTCGTATTCTATTATTTAGGATTTTCTCTATTTTAGGCAGTTCTTCCACTAGGTATGCATAAACTTTGGAACTGGAAAAAGGGTTTGGATCCATGTTCTGCTACGTATCAACTCGGCAGTATTGGACAAACCACTTAACCTCCGGGAGTCTCAGTTTCCCAATCAGTGAAGTGGGGGTAATAAAACCACACTTGCTGAATTGTTGTAAGATTTTATATATGTATAATCAAAAGCACCTTGCATCATGCCTAGCACACAGTGACCCCTCAGACTGTAGCTGTTATTATTATGGTAATTAGTGTGAATGAATGAGATTTTCCTCTACTCGCATGGATGCCCCATTCGTATGTATATGTTTTTCTATTCAAGTAGGGTCCTGCAAACTCTATACATCTGTGTGGATGAGGGGTGGTTAGGTTTTAAAGGGACAGACTCCCTTTCCCACTGTCCATTCATTGGGGTTGGATTATTCTAAGCCTGCAGCCTTAGAGGGATATAGAGTTGAGCAGTTTCAGTGGGCATCTAGAACTTCTCCCCCCTGCAAGTGACGTCAGCAAGGTAAAGTGGATTACATTTTGTTATTTTTGCATTTTTATTGTGATAAAATACACATAACATTTGTCATTTAACCATTTTAAAGTGTACAATTCGGTGGCGTTAAGGACATTCACAATGCTGTACAAATGTCACCACTGTCTGGTTCCAGAACTTATTCATCATCCCAAACAAACCCCAACCCCATCCTCATTCAGCAGTTACTCCCCATTTCTTCCCCCCCCCCCCCACCCCCAGCCTCTGGCTACCACTAATCTTTCTGTCTCTATAGATTTGCCTATTCTGGACATTTCATTAAATGAAATCATACGATATGTGGCATTTTGTGACTGGCTTCTTTCATTTAGCATAATGTTGTCAAGGTTCATCCATTTTGTAGCATGTGTCAGTACTTCATTCTTTTTTATGGCTGATAATGCTCCATTGTATGGATGTGCCACATTTTGTTTATCTTTTCTTTGGTTTTTAATCCCATTGGCACGTCTGGAACCATACGTGGTAGAGGGGACTTAGAGCCACGCAGTCCTCGGATCAGTGACACTCTCTCAGGCACTCACCTTTGGGCTTGTGTCTTACCCTTTCCGGGCCACAAGTGCCACCACCTGCCACATGAAGGTAATGATGGTTGTCAGGGTTATTGGGACAACTAAATGAGATGCACAGATATGAACATACCTGGCACACGGGAGGTGTCTTAATACATTTTTGTTTTCCTCCAATTTCTTTAACCTCATAAATATTCTTGATGAAACAACCAGCCCAGAAACAAAGGGCTCCCCGTGGGGTGCACCCCTGGCTCAGCCTTGGCTCTGCACTTCACTCTGGCCCCTGGGGCAGGGCTGGGCACCTTGCTGAGCCCTGGAAGCCCCTGGAAGCTGCCCCCTTCTCTATCAGTCTAACAGGCCACACTTCTTCTCTCTCTCTATCCTGCTTCCAGAAGCTTCCTGAGCTCTCATCAAGCATCAAGTGGCCACACTTGGGAGGCTGATGAGGGTCAGGAGAGCAGCCCCAGCCTTGGGCTGGGCAGAATGGGCAGCAGCACTGCTCTGGGGCAGAGGTCTGCTTCCTGCTGCTCCTACACTCATTTCTCAGGACTAAGCCCTGGGGGCCAGCCTGGAGGCAGCCACCCCCGCATTTGTGATGATCCAGCATACATACGGCCTCCATCACTTCCCTCCCCACAGTCATCAGAATTCCTCTCGGCCAAGGCTACACTGGAGAGCCCAGGAGAAGTGACACTTCCAGGGGAGGAGCTGTATCAAATAACCTTGGCTCAGGGTTGCCCAGCCCTGGCAGTTGAATGAATGGCCCTGCTGTTCTGCTCCGATTTTCTTTTACTCCAGATGTTTCTCTCAAAGCTGTCTCAGTCCCCAGCAAGCCCCTAGTTTGGGGGCCAGGCTGGCTGCTGTATCTAGTGAGGGCACCAGGCATGACCTGGCCAATCGCAATGGCATATGATCCTTGGGATGGAGTGAGACCTGGGACTAGGCCCAGCCACTGAGCGGGCAGGTGCAGCTGCAGGTGTTGGGTGGAAGGCCAGCCCACCAGGTGGAGTGCGTGGCGATGGGAAACAGGTGGTGCAGGGGCAGCTAGTCAGCCAGGTGTGGGAGAGGGTCTAGTGCAAAGTCACAGGGGCCCTAGCAGAAGGGTAGAGTGTGGTGTGGGGAAACCCACTCAACCAGCCCAAAATTGTTCAGGAAGCTGGGACACGTGAAAATCCAGTAGCTTGACTCCAGCCCCTAGAGGAGGTTAAGAGCAAAACGCTGGTCCCAGCGGTCAGCTGATAAGAACAAGCTAAGTTGGGGTCTGGAGGTCATGCCTACCAGGCAGAAATGAGAAAGCCATCCTGGGCTATAAGAGATGAGGTGAGGCCTTGGTATCTCGGGAAAGGTAGAGCTCCGGGCATTGGAATGGGCTTCCCTGGAGCACAGACCCTTCCTATCTGAGGTCCAGTTGACACTAAGGCCCAGGCAGTGCTGAGTGTCACCGGAGGAAGACATGAGCTCAGACCCTGGGCATGAATGTGGACTGAGGGTTCACCTACGCTTTTGTTCATTCACTCATTCACCCAAGCCTTCTTTTTTTTTTTTTTTTTGATTTATTTATTTTTTCCCCCAAAGCCCCAGTAGATAGTTGTGTGCTGCACATCCTTCTAGTTGCTGTATGTGGGACACGGCCTCAGCATGTCCGGAGAAGCGGTGCGTCGGTGCGCGCCCGGGATCCGAACCGGGACCGCCAGCAGCGGAGTGCGTGCACTTAACCGCTAAGCCATGGGGCCGGCCCCACCCAAGCCTTCTTGAGCATCGTTCTCTGTGCTAGATTCCTGCTAAACTCTCGTGCAGATTAATGCTGTCCCAGGATCTTCCAGGACCGCAGGATCCCCCTGCTCTCTAGGGACTCAGGTAGAGGCCTCCCACCTGCTCTGTAGCAGGCTCCTCGAGGGCACAGGCAGGGTCTTAACAATAACTGCATTTCTAACAACCAGGCACGCAAAAGGGTCAGTGACTGTTTATTGAAATAAAAACAGTTTATTTAGTTCAAACTCTTTACTTCACAGTCCCATCCTGATCAGTTTTAATCCAATTTCCAATCAAGGTTAATGCATACTCCCATTGTGTCCCCAGCCTCATCCAATACATACACGCAATACACCACACTACACACATACACACACACACACACCCTGAAAACTGGGTCACTTGAATAATTCTGGTTCTGGGGCACATTCATCCAGAATGCTGAGTTTAGAAATACTAGTGTGACCCTGGGTAAGTATGTTATCTACTTGGTATTTCAATTTTCATATATACTATATATATGTATGTAATATTTTATATGATATATAATTACATATGTTATATATTTATATGTGTATATATTATTTTATAATATAACATGTAAAATGATAATCCCAGTCCTAACGACCTCATCAGCTTAGAAAGACATCTATATGAAATATGGTGTGAGGACATTCTAAATGGGAGAAAACACTAAGAAGTTTCTACCTGTCCACAGTGGGGTTTTGCTTTGTAAGATTGTTCCTCTACCTCCACAGGTCTTGTCTCCTGGGAGGGAAGACCTCCATTGCCCAAGTCCCCACCTGGAATGTCAGATGAGCCCACTGAGCTCCCAGGACAGACATGAGGGCCAGTGTGTTAATATATGTAAAGCATCTAGCACTTAGCACACCACAAGAACATTTATTACTCCCTTCCCTTCCTTGAGGACAGCAACTGGGTCTTATTCCTCTGTGTGTCCCCTGAAGTGTCTGGACCAGGGCCTCGCACACAGCAGGTGCTCCCAAAGTGTCTAGAGCAGGCCGTGCGCATACAAGTGCTCACTTCAGGTTTGGGGAATTGAGGTGAACCTGCAGACCCCACCGGCTCAAGCACCACTCGTCCATCAGAACAAACCAGATGGACCTGGGTCTTCTTCCCTGAGGTTCTGGACAACATAGCAGGCTGGGTAAGGGCTCCATGCCCGATGAGGCCCTTCCACCTTACAAAATGCAAACAGGTGAGGAAATCTAATAAAGCAACAGCTTTGGGGGTGAGGGAGGGTGAAGCAGCTCCGGGAAGGCCCAGGTTCCCACAGCAGGCAGTGCTTAATGAGGTCTTTGGGCACGAGGCCAATGACTCTTGGCCAGATCCCTGGGGGCTGGATTTGCTGAGTCTTGTGAAAAGAGACACCTCTCTGCAGGAAGGTCAAGAAGGATAAGTGCACATGGATGGGCAGGGAGTCTTCAGAGCCCCGAGTTCTCCAAGCTAGGATGATGCTGCCAGCAGGGGTGTTGACCACATTCCAAGACCCTCTGGCTGCTTCCTGTGTGGGCATTACTTTGCGGCCCAAGCAGGCATCAGTGGGTCTTCCCTGTTTTTGCCTTAACTAAGGCCACAGACAGTGAGCTTGGTATTTCCCTGGCAAATACAGCAGGCCCACAATGCCTTATCTCAATTCCGGAAGAGTTCAGAAAATGGAAGCTTTTTCATAACTTAGTTGGCAGCAAAACCTGACCTGATCTGAACTCATTTGGCTGTGAAAATTGACCTTATCTGACCTGAGGTTATCCATTTAGTGTGAATATTCATATGTTTCACTGCAGGCGTATTTATGTGTTTGATTACCGGTGCTGCCCCAGACCCTACTGAAGGTGCGACAGAACACACAGTCTATGCACGTACTTCTTTTCTCAAGTCTGAAAACGTCTGCCTCCTGAAATGTAGCCAGCCCTGAGGATTTCAGATGAGGGCTGTGCCTCAGGACTTCCTACTTTCTGTAATTTTCCATCTACACACCAGCACTGAGGACAGGCATATTCATCTTCTAGAGTCCGCTGTAGTTGATGTCTTCTGGTTGCAAGGAGTAGAAACCTCAGAAAAGGGAGTTTGTAGTAATTTTAATGGGAACTGGAGGAAGAACTGGACAGTCACCACAGATGGAAGCAGCTTTTGTTCTCTCTTTCTTCCACTTTCCCTCTCGTGGGGTTGCCATGTGGGGTTTCTTCTTTTCCTTTTCCCTTCCTTCTCCACTTCTCGCCTCCCCTCCACACCCCTTCTTCTCTTCTCCCCTCCTCCTCTTCTCCCCCTTTTCTTTTCTTCTCTTTTCCCTGTACCCCTGCTCCTTTCTGGGCTCCTTTCTCACCCCCTCACTTCCTCTGCTTACTTACCGTTTCTGGTCCTTCATGAATTTGGCTTGCCCACTGCTCATCTATATCCAACTGCGTTTCTGTGCTTCATTTCATCATGCCCTCTGCTTGGTGTGCTCCGTCTTTCTGCGTGTTCTAATTGGACAAGAGGATTTTAATGGTCTCAGCTTATCTCTTCACAGCAAGTCTATGGAAGGACCACCCTTCTTGAGTACTGCCCTGGTGCAATCAGCTGTGCTAGGGGAAGGGATCATGTGATACAAAATATAGCTGCCTAACCTGACCTTTGAGCAGGTGTTGGCACCAGACAGTTCCACTTAGAAGGGGCTATGGCTGGGCAGGATCCAAAAGTCCACTACATGGTCCAAACTCCAACATTGCGGAGGGATGCCAAATAGGACCAGAGACTAAAACATTTCTAGCAACTTCTAATATCCCTAGTTGTATCCTTCCCTTTTTGCATGCCCCAGCAGATGCACAAATACTCCGATCGTTCAATTTGCCCTAAGACGGCAGGGCTCCTCTCTTTAGCTGGTGAGAGTCACATGCCTCCAAGACTCACCATTGCAGATCTTCCCCTTCTGGCTCAATGCCTGTCAATCCCACAACCCTACTGTCCTGGTACCTCCCCCTGACAAGAGACATTGAGACCAGAGCAAACCCCAAATAGGGCCTCCTTATGGTAGGTGTCTAATACATGTTTGTTGAAGTCATTTGGATGAATACACCAAAGAAAGTCAAAGAGTCAATGTATAATAATGCCTCTGTGACCATGTCTACTGTGTTTCAGGTGGCTTCAGTGGAGAGAATGGGTTTTGCTGATGGAATGAACATCCCTGGAGTCCTTTAATAGCACATCTAGGAGATGGTTCCTTTGGCATCTATGTGTAAAGTCAAAGTCAAGGAGACTGGGATTACTGGAGTCACATGCAGCCAGATCCTAGAGAGCCTCCTGCTCCCCTCCCCCCCCCCCCCCCCCCCCCAGTGCTGGCAGACGTGGGAGAGCATGCACTGGCAGGGCTTGGGTAGAGCAAGGGCAGAGGCCAGGCAACTTAGAACTGAGCTGGGCAGGGCCCCACGCCCAGCTGTGCCATTGTCAGAAGGGAACTGAGAGATAATCCTCAATGGGAGGGGAAGGCTTGCTGTGTCAGCAAGAGCTGTTTAAATAGATTTTCTTGCTAGCAGGGTGCTAATGAGGTGTTAACACGGGGAGGGAGGCAGGCGGGGCTTTCTGGGAGAAAGAACAGATCTGAGCAGCCTTCAAAGGAACTGAGTTAGGAGCCTGAGAAGGCAGCCCTGCCCACCTGACCTAAGTCAGTCTGAGGTCCCCCCTTAGAGAGTTGAAGAGAAGGACAGCTCGGGCGTTCTGAGAACAGATCCTCTTGTTCTCTGTCTCACAGTTTTAAAATCCTCCTCCTCATTCTTTAGAAGCCAAAGTGCTAACTACTGTGTTCTGGGCCAAATCCCATCTTAGACTGTTTGCGCAAGAGGGGGGAGGGAGGGTTCACCCCTCACCTCTGGGCTTGCCTTCCGTCATAGATGTGGGCTCTGGGACCCTTTTCTGCCCAGAGGGACTCCATTCCTGGGCTCCCACTCCTTCCTTGCCAGGGGAGGCTGCAAGGGGCAGACACATCCATAGCTCCTTCCAGCTGGTTTTAAAAAAAATTTTAATTATTAAAATTAAAAAAATTTTAAATTTCTCTTCTGGAAGGCTAGCCAGATACCCTTGATTATGTCTCTCCATTTTAAGGGAGAAAAAGAGTTGGCATCTATTAGATTAAACTATATGAAAGTTCCATTTTTGTAGGTCAGTAACAATTTTATATTTGCAATGTCACATAGTTCAAAGTAACACGTCTGTCTGGACCTGGGCATTAGAGGGGCTGGAACTCCAAATGCTGAGAGCTCTCAGGATGGTGTATATGTGCACTGGCTAGAGGAATATGGGCGTGCGGGTAGGGGTGGGGTGGAGCTGGAAGTTGAGAAAAATAATAATGATGATGCTACGGAACTAGTGGTCATAGGAGTAGAGCTCACATTTGTTGAGCCCTTACCATATTCCATAATAAGAGCTTTTCTTGTAATTACTCATTTAATTCTCACCACATCCCCATGAGGTAGTTATTGTACAGGTGGGGAACTTAAGTCACAAGGAAATTAAGTAACATGCCCAAGCTCACCCGTGAGCATGCCAGAATATGACCGGGCAGAAGCACCCCAGACGCTGAGCTGTCTCCCCAGCTGTGAGGGAGAAAAATAAACAGCAAATAAGAGAGACATTCTGGAAACTTCTCACTTTCCCCTGGCTGTTTCCCTGCTGGGCTGGTAGGAAGTCCAGGCAGGGTGCTGGAGTGGAAAGAACTACCCTGTAGATGGTAGAAGGACTCAGGTGTCTTGGGTCTAGAACCCCGCCCTGCTTTTACTGTCTGTATGACTTGAGGACATTAAACTGACCCACATGAGTTTCAGGTTTCCCAGCTTTAAAATGGGGCTTATTATAAATTCTTCATAAGGATGTTGTGAGAATTCCGTGAAATAACATTGTCCCTAAACTCAGAACTCTCCCAAGGCAGGTCAATCTCATGCATGTCTGTGTGACCTTTGTTAAGAGTGTGGTACATAGTCGTGCTCCATAAGTGTTTGTTGAGAGACTGGATATTAAAGAGAGTTTGGAAATGTATGAATGGTGAGCAGGATGTGGAAAGGTATTTTGAGTTATTAATAAAGAGGAAAAATTTAAAAAGAATTGTGAGGGAGTGAGTGGGAGGGGAAGCTGGAGAGAAGACGTGTTCGGGAGTCCATTCGGTCAACAGGAACAGGGTTGGAGAAGCCCTTCCACTGGTTGCTTCCACAGCCCAGAGACACGCCTTTACCCCGTGTCTGCATTTCCTAGGGCTGCCGTCACAACGTACCACCAACTGGGTGGCTTAAAACAATAAAAATTTATTCTCTCACAGTTCTGGTGGCTGGAAATCTGAAATTAAGGTGTCTGTAGGGCCATGCTCCCTCTGAAAGCACCAGGGAAGAACCCTTCCTTGCTTTTTCTAGCTTCTGGTGGTTGCCAGCAATCCTTGGCTTTCCTTGGCTTATGGCAGCACAACTCCAATCTGTGCCTCTGTCTTCACACGGCTGTTTTCTCTCTGTCTATGTGTCTGTGTCTGGATTTCCTTCTTCCTATAAGGACACTGGTCGTGGGATGACAGCCCACCCCAATCCAGTGTGAACTAATTTTAACTTGATTACATCTGTAAAGACCCTATTTCCAAATGAGGCCACATTCACAGGTTCTATGTGGATATAAATTTTGGGGAGACACTATTCAACCCAGAATACCCTGCTAGCCATCAACTTCAGTTAACGTCATTCATTCACTTATTCAGCAAACATTTACTGAGCACCTACTGTGTCGGGCACAATGTTAGATGCTGATACATGTTGAATAAGTCAAGCTCGTTCTGTATAATGATCTCACCAACTGGTTGAAGAGACAGATGTGTCTACAAGAAAGCTCCACAGAAGTTTATAGAGCCAATGATGGGACCCTGTACATAAGGCCTGTGGGAAGGGTCAAGTTGGCCATGTAGGGGTATTGGTCAGGGAAGGTTTCATAGGAGAGGTGGTGCTTGTGCTGAGTCTTTCCTGAAATCATCAAAGGGGGTTGCAGAATGGACAAAGTGGGGAAGATGCTGGATGGTTGGCACAATATATGCAAAGGCTGAGGGACCTTGAAACTGCCTCTTGTGTTTGGGGTTGTGCGGATGCTTTGGCACTGATCCTACAGGATCTACTCACAGGGGAGAAAGGGACATCGCTGAAGGCCAGCGATGGGTCACATGGTAGTGCCAATAAGTCTCAACTGGGGACAGGGCAGCAGATGGTCTAGGATCATCCTGTCCTTAAACAGCACTGGTTGCCTTCAGCTCCACTCTCTTGGCCAGTTTGCCCTGAGAAATAAAAGAAAAGACAAGAGGAAAAGAAGGAGGGAACCTGTGTTCCCATTTGATCATCATGATAATCCCATTTTACAGGTGGGGACATTGAGACACAGAGTGGTTAAATGATTTGCCCTAAATGACAAAGCAAATAAATGGCAGAGTGTCAAACCTTGATTACTGGATTGACTCAATGAATTGTTCCCAATGTTCTGTACTGCCTCCTGAGGAAGCTAGATAGAAAAAAAGGAAGAAAAAGAATCCACAGTTACCAAAAAGGCCAATTAAAAGGCAATTATTTTTATTACCTAACAAGTCTTTGGCTTACCCAGGGATTTGCCACAGTTATGTTTAAATAGCAACTACCTAATAACCGTGTCCCCCTAACGGCTTCCTTCCCTGCGTATTTAAATGGGCCCTGATAGATCACAAACTGCTTCTTTTAAGGAAAGAGAGTAGAAAACCAAAATGCCAAAGCCTTAAAAGCCACCACCCATTAAAGATCAATCAGAAATTAAGAGGCATTAGAGCTTCATGGGAATTATAATGGAAGTCAATGAAAAAATGTGATTTCATTAAAAAAAGTCCTATTTGTGTTAACTATGGATGCCTCCTCCACCATAGCTGCCACCATGGCTCAGTGTGAATTGTTTAAAAGGTGATGTGGACCCAGAGCCTTTATGAATCAAGTTTTCACCAGATACACAATTTTTTCAGAAGCCACCCCTCGTGTAAAGCAGGATGGAATGTCCCAGCGATTAAAACAGCAATAACTCTCTGTAAGAATCTGGCATCCTAAGACTTGTGGTTGTGTTGGCGGAAGGGGCTTTCGCTGGAATTGCTGACATATTGAGGTTACCCCCAGCGTAGCTGAGACCCTAAATTCCCCAAACAAAATTTGAGTTACCATTTGGGTCCCTTAGAGTACTCAACCAAATTACCCCTTGAGAGGGCTGCATGTACCGTGGCAGCCTCACATAGGGTTATTCTAGAGTAGGGATGGATCTTTGCTTCCAAAATGGAATGAAGAGTAGAGGAAACTGTCCTAATGTGAATCAGGCAGCAAAAGCCCTGAGTTCAAGTTCTAGCTCTGTACGGACCATCTGGGTGGCCTTGGGCAAGTCCTTACACCTCTCTTCTTCTTTGTTTCCTCATCTGTTACATGAGCAGATAGAACAGATGCTTCAGTTATCCCCTCCCAGCTCTGACATTCTATGACCCGTGACCAGGTAGCTGTGATGTCAATAGTCTTCACATGGAACACATGGTCTGGGGCTGAAGCCTGATCCCTCCAGGCCATGCTTGGATAGGACTGCTGTTGAGGCTGCCAGCAGGATGGGGACATGAGCTACTTCAGCCTTTTCAACTTCAGGGCTGGGAGGAAACAATCGATAGAAGTCAGACGGAAAGGACATAAGCAGCAGGGGAAATGTTATTGGCAAAGGGAGACACTTAAAACCGTGAAGCTGGAAACTATAAGGCAAGGACAAGGAGGCCTTGAAGCGCGGCGACGACACCAGCAGTCTGCCCTGGGCTGGCTGTGGAGAGCTTCCGCAAAGAGGGAAACGAGCCTTATGAGCTGCAGTGGGTGTTAAACCCCCTCCTAGTTCAATTGCCACATGTGCTCCCCTGAAATAACCTCCCTGTGCTCCAACCCATGGCTCCCTGCCCCCACTCCACCCTCTCTCTCACACACACACACACACACACACTTCAGATCCTTGATAGGAATTATTGTCACATATAATAGAAATTACATGTGACTTTCTACCTTAAACAGATGACATTTTCATTATTGGAAACTATGCTTCCCTGTGATTCTCAATGATACAGTGATGGAAGAAAAAGGCCTTCTTTTAATGAACCGCCACAGGCCAATTCCAGAGTCAAGAAGAATTGATTCAATTCCTCTTCGAAGGGCACCCAGTAGGATAACTGAGGAAGCTGATGGACACATACCAGCACTGTTGGACGCAAGGACAGCAGTCACGATGTTAGCCGTCATCTGCAGAGTGTGTGCTCTGTGCCACACGCTGTGCTGTGTGCTCTACATTTGTAGATGGGGGTGGGGGGTACTGTTTTTAAAGGCAGCCTGGGTCTGCTGCTCACAACTGTGAAATAGTTCTGTTTTTTTCTCCTAAGAGGGCTTTCTCTTTTTAGGAAAACACTTTGATGGGATCGGTGGTCATGAAATACGGGCTTGTCTAGGTAAGAGTCAACTGAGATTAAGAAAGAGAGAAATTATTCTACTGAATCAAGCAACAGGCCCAAGAGGAGAGCGATGGAGAGTGGGGTCTGCAAAAAAGGGAAACGGAGGAGAAGAGCTCAGTAGAAGCATCCTGGGACTCAGGGGAAGAAGGCCCTGAGACCGCCGCTATTAAGTGTCAACCTGTTTGTTTTCCTTTACGCCACAGTCTAATCCCTCCTCTGTTACCTCTAAAGAAGTGGTTTCCAAGAGGAGGCGATTTGGTCTGCCACGCATTTGGCAATGCCTGGAGACATTTTTGGTTGTTGTGATTACGGTGGGGTTGCTACTGGTATCTAGTGGCTACTGACCAAGGATGCTGCTAAACATCCTCCAGTGACAGGTCGGCCTTACAACAAAGAATTATTCAGCCCCAACTATCAATAGAGCTGAGGTTGACAAGCCCTGCTCCAAACTCTTGGTAAACTCTGCTACACACCAGCCTTGGATCAGCTGGGCCTTGGAAACAAAGGAAGAGGGGCTGTTTCAGGCTGAGGCAGAGCTGGGCAGTCTGAGGACAGCAGCCACAGTGTGAGCCGTCCAGCAGGATGACTGGGAATTCATCCAGCAGGAGGACACTGAAGGAGCAGAAATATGAATATGATGCAAGAGGGGACAGCAAAATCTGTGTCCGCTCCCTTAGCTGCCGGGATCCTCAGAAGCCTGGAGGTGGCCCCCGGCGTTCCCCTCCCTGTGGAGGTGGAGAGCTCTCATCATTGTGTCTGTATATTAATGAGAAGGGTGACTTCTGCACGCTACGAGACTTAAACATTGGTTTAAACACATCTTGTGTCTTTCTGCCTTAACAAAAACCCTGTGAGTGGTTCTACCGGCCCCTTTTGTCCTGGAGAAACAGAGGTTTGGAGTAGTTAAGTAGATTCGTGATCACATGACTAGTCTGAGTCCGAGTTGGGATCTGACCCAGGTCTAGCTGAGTGTTGAGCCTGAGCTGTCCACCACCCCACACGGCCCCAAAAGTGCGGGGGAGGCGTGCCCGTGGCCGCATGCAGGGCCTGACCAGACACATGCTCTGAGCAGCGTGCCGGAAGTCGGGGCACACTGGTAGGCGGTGAGTTTCCAGAACACTTTTGCGTTTGGTAGATGATGATCAGGATTTTTAGGAATATTTCGCAAGTGGGTTAAGTTTCAGATGTTATAAAAACACCCGATTGGTTTCACTCTGATGTTTGTGTGAGGGTATTATGTCCAAATCTGGTTCCTTTCTTTCTTTCTATCTCTAAGTTACATTCTCACCTTCATACAGTTGGGGAGCAGGGTTTATTCTCAGGCAAAGAAGTCTCCTGCCAGAGAATGGCTAGGAGGGTCATTTGTCCATGGGGGAAAGATGTTGTGTGTGCTGACTAGGTCAGGGCTGAGGCCATCAGCGGAGGTGGGGTGTGCCCTGCCCTCCACCCTGCAAGACTGAACTCAGAGCCCTTTTGAGAACCCGGAAGGCCAGGCATTTAGAATTCCTAGACTTGGTTATCATGCCGGAGACTAATTTGATATCCGAATTAAGCAGAAAAATTTCTCCACCAACTAGAATCAACTCTGCACTCTCTCCCACAGGACTGACACAGCTATCAATCTACTCAGGACTGGTGATGGTTTCCATATTGGGTCCAGGGAAATTTCAGGCACTACCCTGGTTATACATACTTCAACAAAACTCTTTTAGTTCAGTAGCAATCACCCCTAATCTGATCTGCCATAATAGTAATTTAATTCTTTAACTCACTGACTAAAAGGATAAACAATGCCAATGTACTCAGCAGGGTTTTTAAATGAATTTGTGTTTTATTGGTCACAACAACTAAAACCACTTGGAAACTGTGGCATATGTAGACATAATTTTGGGTTATCAGATCTCTGGCAGTAAGTCTTTGCCGTGGCCGTCTCCCCTCCCACTGTCGATGCTCAGGCTTCATACCTTGCAGATTGAGAAGACCATGAAAGTTTTTAGCTTTGAAACCCTACATCTCTACCCTTCCTCAGGCAGAACGTGGGTTGTAGGACCTAAAAAGTCAAATTTGTTGTTTATGCTCTGGAACACCAATGATACATGATTGTCTTCTGACTTTGATTCTGCTTAATTCTTCTGGGTCTGGATAAAAAAATATCATCAAAAGGAAAGAGAACATCTTCTATCATGCTATAGTAAATTTTTCTATGTATTAACTCTGACATGTTCCTCCTCAACCCTCCCTTCCTTCATCTCCCACCTCTCTACACCCCAGTGCAGGGTTTCTCAACCTTGGCACTATTGTCATTTTAGGTAATATGCTTCTTTATTACGGGGGGGCATCCTATGCCTCCCCCCGCCCCCGGCAAATAGTAGGCTATTTACATTGTACAACATTGTAGGATGTTTAGCAGCATCCCTGGTCTTTCCCACTAGATGCTAGCAGCACCTTCCCAGTAGAGACAACCAAAGATATTTCCTGATATTGGTAAATGTTTCCTGGGAAGCAAAATCTCCCCCAGTTAAGAACCACAGCCATAGTGGATGGGCTTTCTGTAATCACTTGCCTTACATAAGTCATGAAGACTAAACCCTTTAAATAAGAGTTTGAAATTTGCAGAGTTTGCAGATTTAAAGCAAAGCTTTATGATATGTTAGAGCATTGAACTTGGAGTAAAACCCAGACTTAAATCTGGATTCTGCCCCATCTTAAGTAGGTAAGTTAAATTCTCTGAGTTTTAATGACCCTATAGTAAAATGTGGATAATATTCCCCTTGCAGAACTGATTTTGAAACTGGATTAATTCCACCGGATATGTACAGGCCACCATCTTTGTCCCCAGTACTGTGAGAGATGAAGCTTGTTTAAATACTGCATATTTCTAGGAATTTGTTAAAATAATTGAGAGGAATTGATTTCTAAAGACTATTATTTCAAAGTGGATCTTAAAACTCCTAATCTCATAGAATCTTAATGATGGGAGGAAACTCAGAGGAAATTTTTAGTTGGTTAAGTTAGGTTAAGTTAGATTACATGCCTTGGGAAATTCCCTGAGTAAATGACGGGCTGACTTGGGGATAAAATCCAGCCTTGTAGATGACCATGCTCTTGACCTGCATCTCACTGTATATTCAAACCACGGAACTGTGAGCAGTATGAAAGGGGAATGCTTCAGGGAGTGATTCACTTCACTGGTAAGAATATGCCCCTTACACCTGGGGAGTTCCTAATTCAGCTCTTACCTCAGGCCTTCAGGGTAAAAGATGCGGCTTGCATTTTCTAGGTGTAGAAGGCCTCAGTTCTGCCCTGCAGCCCAAGGAGGCTCTGTCTCTTGGGTTGGCTTCCTGGGCATAAAAGCAGGCCTATTTGGGGCCTGGGGTGGCCGTCAACACTTCTTCAATATTCTTCTTCAATACTTCAATTTAGCTGTGAATTACTCGGCTGGTGGTATTGCTTTAGACAGTGAGACCTCTTGAGTCTCCAGCCTTCAGTTGGGTAGACAGAGGTATGGTGTAGACACAGAATAGTCACAGAATGCACGAAGAGGATGAAATGGGAAGAGCATGGATTTTGGAGACACGCAGACGTGACTCAGATATTGACCCCAGTGCTTACCAACTGAGAAACATGAGGTGCTAACCCCCTCTGGGCTTGAGTATCCCAGTATATGAAGCTGAGGTTCAGGGTGTGTTTTGAAGCTAGGAGTTACCGTAGGCATAGCATGTGAGCTAGTGTGTTACACACAGTAGGGACTCGATGAATAGAAATTCCTAATACTGCTATTGCTGTGTCCAATGATCGTGTTTGAAACAAGAAAATTGGCATGAAGCCTGCTCAAAAACTTCTTTGTGATGTGATAATGTCTTAACATGAAAGACGCCTGGCAAACACATCTAGGGGAACACACGTACAGTTGTACTTTGGCTGTGCTGTCTTTAACAAAATGAGCTAAGTGCCCAACCCTGGAACTGAACGGGAAAATCTGGGAGATGTGGACTCCAAGGCAGCACCACCAAAAGGCTGAGTTAGAGAGACTTTGAAGTCAACTTTGTGGTGACCTAAACCATGTTGGCTCTCAACTCCTGTCTCAGTGCAGTGTTTCTTTCCTTCCTTAGATTTCTACCTGCAGCTCTCATTCATGTCAGCATCTTCAGATCCCATACTGCAGAGAAGCCTTTTACAAAGACTTTTATCTCCCAGAAGTGGATTGTTCAGTCTGGGAGCATTAATAGATGGATTGGAGGTAAACTCTGGCTTCTGTGTACATCTGATTTTTTTTTTTTTAACAACTACAGGTTATTATTTTTGAAAACTATAATTGACTAGTTCTGTCAAAGCATACAATATCTCACACTCTAGCTTCTCCCTTACTGTTGACAGAAAAGCATTTGTCAAATTCCAAATATGTTTGTTTCTCAGCATTTCTCTACTGTCCCTTTTATGAATTTGAAGACATGAATGAATGCTTAAACATTAGAGGAAAGCATTGTATTCTCACTCATTTTACAAAGGAAAAGGGCCATGGATAGGAAAAGACCCTTTTTTACTGAATTTATAGCAGCTTTGGGAGCCAGCTGAGCCCTCTCCCTTCTTTTGTAGGGAGAGTCCTGATGAGGTTGATACAGCGAGGGCTCCTACAGGGTTCAAGCGTAAGAAGTTTGTGGAGTTGGGAGCCTCCTCTTCTTCTTTTTTAGCATTTTATTATGAAAAATTTCAAACATACAACAAAGTTTAAAGAATTTTGCAGTGAATACTCATACACCTGCCATCGAGCTTCTACCATTAACGTTGTTACTATATTTGTCAGATATCTATCTACTTACCCATCCTTCTACCCATCCATTAATTTATCTCATTTTTGGTGCATTTCAAAGTAAATTGCAATATCAGTATACACTCCCCTAAATATTTCAACATTCATGCCATCAGCTATAGTTAAGTATACATTTAGAGGATTTTTTTCCTTTGAAATAAAATTTACATACAATGAAATGCACAAGTCTTGAATGTACATGGGTTTTGACAAATGCATACCCTTCTGTAGCCCAAATGCCTGTAAAGATACTGAACTTTAACATCACTTCAGAAAGCTCCCATGCCAGTCAGCCATTGCCCGTACCCTCCAGCGGCAACGATTGTTCTAGTTATTTTCTACCATGGATTAATTTTGCCTCTTCTTGGACTTCGTATAAATGGAATCTCATAGCATGTACTCTTTTGTGTAAGACTTCTATCATTCAAAATAATGTCTTTGAGATCCACCCATAATGTTGAGTGTATCAGCAATCCATTCCTTTTTATTGCTGAGTATTACTCTATTGTATCAATATATATCTGTGCATTTATTCAATCTCCTATTGATGAACATCTGGACTGCTCCCAGTTTGGGGTTTATTATGAATAAAATTACTATGAAGATTATTGTGCAAGTCTTATTGTGTACAAATGTTTTCATCTCTCTTGTGTAAATACCTAGTAGTGGAATAACTGGGTCATAGAGTAGGTACATGTTTATAGGAAACTGATAGACCTTTTTCAAAAGTGATTGTACCATTTATATTCCCACTAACATTGTATGAGAATTTCAGCTGTTCCACAATCTTACCAATATTTGGTATTGTCAGTCATTTTAAATTTACACACTTAAATCTGGCAAGTATGTAGAGGTATCTAATTGTGGTTTTAATTTGCATTTTTCTGACCCCAAACGATGTTAAATGCTTTTTGTCTGATTTTTGGTCATACGTATGTCTTATTTTTTAAAGTATCTATTCAAATCTTTTGTCAATTTTTAATGACTTGTTTGTCTTTTTATTATTGGTTGTAGAGGTTCTTTATATTCAGGATTCCAGCAGTCCTTTGTTAGATATATGATTTAAGAATATTTTCTCCTAATCTGTAGCTTGCCTAAGCATTTCCTTAATGGTGTCTTATGATAAGCAGAAGTTTTTAATTTTGATGAAATACAGTTTACTATCTTTTCTTTTATGTCAATTGTTTTCTGTAAGAAACTTCTGCCAAGTCTGAAATTTTTTGTTTTCCTCTAAAAGCTTTGCAGTTTTCTCTTTTACATTTGCGTCTATGATCAATTATGACTTAATTTTTGTATTTGGTGTGAGGCAGGGGTCGAGGTCCATTTTTTTTTCATATAGATATCTAGTTATTCTAGAATCATTTGTTAAAAAGAATTTTTTATCCCTATTGAATCACTTTGACATCTTTGTCAAAACTCAAACGACTGTAAAATGTGGATATATTTCTGGGCTCTCCATTGATGAGGTATGAATCGAGGTTAGTGGTTTTTTGTGTTTTTTTGTCATATATATATCCAAATGTTCCAGCACCATTTGTTGAAAAGACTATCCTTTTTCCTTTGAATTGCCTTTGTACATTTGCCAAAAATCAATTGACTATATATGTGTGGGTCTATTTCTGGATGTTCTATTCTAATCATTGATCTAAATGTGCATCCTTTCACCAATACCTACACTGTCTTTATTACTGAAGCTTTACACTAAGTCTTTTTTTTTTTTTTTTTAGTTTTTATTTTATTTTATTTTTTTTTCTTTTATAGCTGTTTTTATTTATTTATTTATTTTTTAAAATTTTTTGTTTATTGCAGTAACATTGGTTTATAACATTGTAAAAATTTCAGGTGTACATCATTGTACTTCTATTTCTGCATGGACCGCATCATGTTCACCACCAAAATACTACTTACAACCCATCACCACACACATGCACCGAATGGAATACTACTCAGCCATAAGAAACGACGAAATCCAGCCATTTGTGACAACATGGATGGACATTGAGGGTATAATGCAAAGTGAAATAAGTCAGAGGGAGAAGGTCAAATACCGTATGATTTCCTTCATTAAGTAGTAGATAGTGACAACAGTGGACGGATACATAGGGACAGAGATTGGATTGGTGGTTGCCAGAGGGGAGGGGGGGAGGGAGGAGGGTGAAAGGGATAATTCGGTACACTAAGTCTTAATATCAGGTGGTATAAGTATTTTAATTTTTTTTATTACCAAAATTTCTTAGGATATTCTAGATATTTTGCATTTCCATTTAAATTTTGGAGTCAGTTTGTAGGTTTCTACAAAAAGAGCTTGCTGGGATTTTGGTTGGGAATTATATTTATAGGCCAATTTGGGGAGAATTGATGTCTTAATAACACTGAATCTTCTAATATATGAACATGGTATACCTCTTCATTTATTTAAGTCTTCTTTAATTTTTCCTACATTTTTTTCTTTTAATTTTCCATGTACAGGTCTTGCACATCTTTTAAAATGTATCACTAGATATTTTACATACTTTGATGCACCTGTAATTGGAATTTTGATATTTCATATTCTAATTGTTTGCAGCTAGAACATAAAAATACAATTGACTTTTGTTTATTACCTTTTATTCTGTGACTTTACTAAATTCACTTAGTAGTTTTATTTATTTATTTATTTTTTTGTGAGGAAGATCAGCCCTGAGCTAACATCTGTGCTAATCCTCCTTTTTTTGCTGAGGAAGACCGGCTCTGAGCTAATATCTCTTGCCAATCCTCCTCCTTTTTTTTCTCCCCAAAGCCCCAGTAGATAGTTGCATGTCATAGTTGCACATCCTTCTAGTTGCTGTACGTGGGACGCAGTCTCAGCATGGCCGGAGAAGCGGTGCATCAGTGCCCGCCTGGGATCCGAACCTGGGCCACCAGTAGCAGAGCGCGGGCACTTAACTGCTAAGCCACAGGGCAGGCCCCATTTAGTAGTTTTAGTAGTTGGTTTATAGAATCCCTGAGATTCTGTATGTAAACAATTATGTCATCTACAATAGAGGTACTTTTACTTAGTACTTTTTTGTTTTTATGCTTTTTATTTATTATTCTTATGTTAATGCAATGGCTAAGATATCTAGTTTCATGTTGAATAGAAGTAATGTGAGTAGATCCCTTTTCCTTGTTCCTGATTTTTCTAGTTCCTTGTTCACTATTTCATCATTAAATATGACGTCAGCTGTTGGTTGTCTTTCTTATAGACGCCCTCTATCAGGTTGAAGAAGGTTACTTCCAGTTGTGGATTGTGAGAGTTTTAATTGTGAATAGCTATTGAATTTTCTTTACATATGAACTTTGAGCCTCTACCCCTCTTATACTCTCTTTTCTGAGACTCCCTCTTTGCCAATTTATTGGATGAGAAAGGGTTTCATACTCTTGTTTTTATTTTCATTTAACTTATTACTTGGGATATTCAACGTCTTTCTCCTATTTATTGGCCACTTTTTTTGTTTACTCTTCTGTGAAATCCTGTTCATATCCTTTGTCAGTATTATATTGGGTTATTTTTTGTTGATTTGTAGGAGTCATTATTATATTATGAATATTAAATTGTCCTTTCATGGAAAGGAAATATTTTTTTCAAGTCTGTTTTTGTCTTTTAACTTAGCACTTTAGAGTGTTTTAATATTCACGTAGTCGGATTTACCAATCTTTCCTTTTATGGCTTGCCTGATTTGTATCTTGTTTACAAAGGATTTTTGCTTTGCCAAGACTAGAAATGAACCACAACAGGAGAATTGTGTAGAAAATCTGTGAGATGTGGCTAAATAAGTGCCAGATGAAAATCTATAACTTTAAGTGCATTTGTTAGTCAACAAGAAAGATTAAATGTTAATAAACAAAGTTTCTTACTCAAGAAGCTAGGAAAAAGACCATCAACGTACCAAGGAACCCCACACCCCCATGTGGTAATAACTTGATAAAAAGAGAGACAAGCAACAGAAAAAGTAAAAATAAATAAATAATAGATAATAATAAAACCAAAAACTCTTTCTTAAAAAATACGAATAAAATAGACAAATATTTGGCCAATTTACTTAATGAAAGATGAGATATGACAAAAATAAACAATTGAATTAAAAAGGGACAAAGCTACGGATGAATTAAAAATTACAGGTGAAGAAAGGAATAAAAAGATAAGGAAATATTAGCAAAATTATTCATATAAATCACTAAACTAAGATACAAAGAGAAAATTATTCGCTTATCCTAATTCATGTAAAAAAATATTTGTTATAATTCAACATTTGTACCAAACAAGCAAAAAACCAAATAATCTAAAGAAACCTCTTTGAAAACCGGGAATAGAGAGCAACTCCTTTTATGGGATAAAAGTGCCTACTGGAAGCATCAGCACTGTACTTGGAGTTTTATTTAATGAAGTAAGACAAGAAAAATAAAAAGGGTTATAGATATCAGAAAAATAGAGACAAATATCTTTTTTACTATGGACAATATAATCTTCTACTGAGACTGCTGACAAATAGAACTAATAAGAGCGTTTAGTAATGAGATTCAAGATCAATGAACAAAAATAGTTTCAAAAACAAGTACAAACATACATTGTGAGAAATGAAAACTTCACTGCAGGACATCAAAGAGGCCTGGTGGAGTGGACAGACATCACTCATTCCTGGTGGGACTATTTAGTATAGTGGGGACGAGAACAGTATCCAAATTTATCTATAACTTTAATGCTATCACAATAAAAACCTAACAGAGTCTTTCATGGAACTTGACAAGCTGACTCTCAAATTTGTAGGAAAGAGAAAAATGTAGAGCCAAGGTAACTTTGAAAACGGACAACGCCCTACCAGCAGAGGTGGATGTGTCATGAAGCAAATGAACTTTCAACCTCAGGACCCCGGTTTTCCCGGCTTCTCCTGGGCCCTGGAAGGAGCCCAGCTGCATATTGACATAATTATATGTTTTTGTGAAAATTGCCAAATTAAGATTTCCTAACCGTATATCTCTTTCTGCTCTGTCTTCCCCTCTGGCACATTTCAGCTTGTGTCCTGTGGTGCTGGAGTGGCAACAGGACAGGTTCATGATGGGGTCATGGACACAGTGGCCCTTGCTGGAGGCTTTTGCTGCACCAAGATGGCTTCGCAATAACCAAACCACACACAGCTGTGACTGTGAACCCCGTACGTCTACGCCGAACCCAGCTTCCCTCAGCCGGAAACCCAAAACACACTGCTGAAGCTTCACCATGCGGTTACAGTGGTATTTTCAGGACTCTAAATTTTATTTTGAAGAGAGAAATCAGAAAGCAAATGAGATGCAAAATTTATTCGTAAAGTTGATAAAGCTTGAATAAACTCTTTTAACTGCAATTTGGAAAAGAAGTTTTGGAACGTTTCAATAAAATAGTGAAAAATTATAGACTTCTGATTTGCATGGATATAAAAGGTAACTTCCTTTGTCATCTTTAAATTTATTTATTAAAGAATAGAGAAAGAAGTCAGAGAAAAAAATGAAGCAGGAAACCAAAGCAATAAAGATGAATTATAAAACGAACAGAATCGTGCAGACCCTGAGGAGAAAGGTATAACAAAAAATCGCCACATTATAACAAAAGTCATAATTATCAAGAGAAAGATATGTTTTAAATAGAAGTTATGAATAGATTATTTATAATCCAAGTAAGGAAAATGAGGAATCATAGAAACACACTGGAAAAATATTTACATTTATTGCTAATTCGACACAATATGTAGGTAACAACAAAAATAATTTAAATTTGTAATTGGCTACTACAACAAGAATATGGACATGAAAATAGCTAATGAGTATTGTTAATTCTAAGAGTATTTTAGATTTATCACAGCACAAGAAAACTTGAAATGCTTTGAAACCTTACAGCTCAGGTATAAAGGAAATTAAGCAGACATTTTTCCAAATGTGACAAAAATCTTAAAACTTTACCTATAATTAACAGTAACTTGATGTAATGCTGAAAGAAACTTTTAAAGCTATCAATAATAAAAAACTAAATTTTAATAAACTGTTAGAGGAAAGTTTGAATAACTTTTCATTTCTCGCTACAGCATATATAACAAAATTGTTATTATGTGAGGAAGATGATACAGAGTATACAGCCCCCAAAATGGAGGACAATAGCTGTTGTCAGTTAGTTGATATAGATAATATATAATTTTTCTGGATTTTGTGATATTTCTAGTATTTAAAAACTTCAAAAAATGTGTAATATGTTGTGATCTTTTGCCCATTTTCAATAAATACTCACTTTTATATCTAATTTTCTTTTCTCTTCTTTTTTGTGAGGAAGATCGGCCCTGAGCTAACATCTGCCAATCCTCTTTTTTTTTTTTTTTTTTTTTTGCTGAGGAAGACTGGCCCTGGGCTAACATCCATGCCCGTCTTCCTCCACTTTATGTGGGACGCCGCCACAGCATGGCCTGACAAGCAGTGCATCGGTGCATGCCCGGGATCTGAACCGGCGAACCCCGGGCCGCCGCAGTGGAGCGTGCGCACTTAACAGTTTGTGCCACCAGGCCGGCCCCTATATCTAATTTTCTAACTGTAATTTGGTATTCTTTTTTTCAAAGCAAGTGCCCCCAAATTAGGTAAGCTTTAGGCCTCACAAAACTTGAATCCTCACCTGCCTAGTAGGTATCAAAACATACTATAAAATGGGACTAATTTAAAAAATATGATGTTGGTTTTGGAATAAACAGATCAGGGGTGAGAAAACATCTTTTGTAAAAATAGTAAATATTTCAGCTCTGTGGGTCATGTGGTTTCTATTGTAACTACTCATTTCTGCCGTGTGAAAGCTACCATACACAAGACATAATAAATGAAGGTGGCTGTGTTCCAATAAGAAGTTTATTTATGGATACTAAAATTTTAATTTCATGTATTTTCCACACGTCAAAAAAATATTCTTTTGATTATAGTTTTAAAAAATCAAAAAATGTAAAAATGTTCTTTGCTCCTGGACTGTGGTGGACCAGATTTGACCCATGGGTTGTAATCTGACAACCATCAGAATAGATAAATATATCAGCAGAATAAAATAGTAAATCCTCTAAAAGACTCTACGGATTTTTTTTGTATGATAGATTTAGCATTTTGAAATCGATGGGAGAAGGATGGATACATCAATAGGGTGCTTTCCATTTTGGAAAAAATCCCCCACGAAGGTAAATTTCAAATAGATTAAAAATTTAAACGCAAACACAATTTTAAAAGTATTAGAAGGAAATGTAGGCAGACAGGAACATCTCCTTACCTTGTAATTTCCTCTTTTGTCTTTGCTTAGCCAATCCTCAACAATCTTAGGCAGAAACTTGTTTTCACAGAGTGAAAAGAGATGTTGTAAACGCAGTTAACAACAACAACAACCACAACAACAAAATGTCAGAGTGTAAAGACCAGATCAAGAGTTGAAATATCAGGGGGCTGGCCCTGTGGCTTAGTGGTTATGTTTACATGCTCCATGGTTCACGGGTTCAGATCCCGGGTGTGGCCCTATGCACTGCTTATCAAGCCATGCTGTAGCAGCCTCCCATATAAAGTAGAGGAAGATGGGCGTGGATGTCAGCCCATGTCCCATCTTCCTCAGCAAAAAGAGGAGGATTAGCAACAGATGTTAGCTCAGGGCTAATCTTCCTCAGCAAGAAAAAAAAAAAAGAGTTGAAATATCAGGACAAAGATTTTATTTTTATTTTTTAATTTTTTTTGTGTGAGGAGATCAGCCCTGTGCTAACATCTGCCAATCCTCCTCTTTTTTTGCTGAGGAAGGCTGGCCCTGGGCTAACATCCGTGCTTGTCTTCCTCCACTTTATATGGGACACCACCACAGCATGGCTTGCCAAGCAGTGCGTTGGATCCGAACCAGCAAACCCCGGGCTGCCACAGCAGAGTGCGAGCACTTAAGTCCTTGCGCCACGGGCTGGCCCCAGGACAAAGATTTTAGAGATTCTGTTGCACACAAAAGATTTTGAAATGGAGAGTAACACGGTCAGATGTGGGTTTTTGAAAGCACACTTGTCTGGTGATATAGGGGATGGATTAGAGGGGCTGGGAGGGTCTGGAAGCCGGCGGCCCACATTAGTCTGCTACATGGATCATCAGAACAGGCTAGGGACAGGGAGGACAGGAGAGGTGGATGGGGCACCGAAGTATCCAGGGACGTGACCTGGCCTGTTGGACTCACCAAGGATACAACAGTTTCACCTCAGTGCCCTCTCCCTCTCCTACTGGCTGGCGTGGTACCTTCTGGCCTCAGCCCAGGCATTCTGAGGTCTATAAACACACGTTGAGAAATTACTGATTGGAGGAAAAGGCACCAGCAAAAGAATTTCCCCATATGTTGTGGGATGAGTCTAACAGGAGGGAAAAACAAAACAGCCAACAGAAGACCCCAAACTTTCCTGTGCTGAGAATGGGGGTCCTGTGACCCCCATTCCATTGTGAACCCACAGATCCTGGGCTAAAGAACCCTTTGTTCTTGAGAAAGAGTCTCCCAAAATCTGAGTCAGGCGGACAGGGGAGTCTGAGAGCAGACAGGGGATCAGGGCCACCCATGCTGGAACGGTCAGAGGTGACTTAGGCTTCCATCATAAGGAGGAGGCCACAGTGTTCCTGCCCTTCACCCCCACATCCACTCATGGAAGCACAGGTTCTCGAGATGCCAGCCAACAGGTATCTTGTAAAATACCAGGAAACCAGCACAGGTGACAGCCCCACTGCTGTGTTCCCCACAGGCTATCAAGAGGGTGGCCTGCCATCTCTTGACGATGTTTCACTTTCTCAGCCCCATAGAAAGAATCCCTAGACCGTTGACTTGGCTGTTCACTCTAGTCGCACCCAGGCAGCTGTCCAGAGCAGAAACCATTTTTTCCTCTCACTAGTCCCCACCCAGCACCCTTGCTCCCTCATACAGGGTTGCAGAACTGGCCAGAGAAAACAGCCCGCCGCTGCAGCTGGGGCAGGAAGACAAGATCAGACAGCCGCCTGATTCTGTCCTTTATTACAGGCTGTTTTGATTCAAGTGGACTTAATTTAGCCCTCTGTTTATTTAGAATCCATGAAATCGTGAACTCTGTCTATTGTCTTTGCACTCACCAGATGCCTAGGGGAGAGTTTCTCCCGAATCTTTCTATCAGGAGGCTCCAGGGCTCCACTTCACTCCCTGTATATCCACACACAATTATGTACATGCATACACATCCCCACCTGCCCACTCATCTCCCACTCAATCCATATCCAGCCTCGCACACACACACACACACACACACACACACACACACTGCATGTAACTCCAGGGACACTTGTTTATCAGCCACTCACACACTATAGACTCACTCACATACAAATTCTCTCTCGCTTCCACTCTGCAACCACCTACACCCATCCATCAATCACACAAATACACATCTAGATTCTCCCCAACCTATTCACGCCCCAAGACACACATACATTCACATGTACCCAGAAACACACATACCGACCTTGGCATGTCAGCAAATTCCAGGGACCCACCATTTCTTCCTGCTATAATTCTGATTTCCACAGCTCCCTTAGAATGTCTTCAAGTTCTCTAATTTGGAAAACGCTTATCTAGGCAGATGCCTGGCCTTCTTCCACAACAGATCTGTATACCCCACAGCAAAGGAATCATAGCAGTTGACAAATTCATTTAGGCACCCCGTTAAGCAAGGCTAAAATGGTAACATTTAGGCAATTTGTGGGTTAAGTTCATTGGCAGCTAGACCTGGAATTCCAATTTATTTACCATCAAGAGCGCTTTTTATTATTTTACCCACATAGACCCCATGTCTTGAAATATTTTGTCTAATGAGCAACCTGCATGTAAAACTAATAGTGTGTCTCCTTTCTTATTCATCAAAGGCACACACGCCTTCCAATTCCAATTTCAGATCAACATCTGATAGCTAAAGCTACACATTGAACTGATAGAATACGGCTAAAACGCTAAGCAACTTAACATTTTAGTTAGACTATGCAGCCTTATCTCGGATAATGCACAGTTTCTGTCAGGCTTTGGAAATATTGAAAATAGCTCAAAGACCTCCACTTCTCCCTTTATGGATCCCTACAGGTCTAGAGACCCCAGGTTGGGAACTGCTGAACTACGCCTTTGACCATCTTGCTAAAGTGAGTAACAAAGTAAAATAGGAATGGGGGAAAATAAAAGGATGTGATTAATTTTAGAACCTATGTAGCTTCTGGGAGGTAGTTAGGCTGGCTAAAAAATCTGTACTGAATTTTGCTTGTGAAGTCTAAAGCTTCCACAGTGAATGGAAATTTATTCGCCAGGCTCCATTATGATGCTAGGTGTGTGAATCTTGCTTCATTCTAATTAGGGGGGAGAATAGGTTGCCTGACCTCATATGAGAAAAGGAAGGTGGTCAGAGGCCCAGCTGGCCCACAGCCCTACTCTTAATGATTAAGAGATTGGGGGCCCAGCCCAGGACTTGAGCTCCAGCCAAGACATGTGGGGAGAAAGGGGCTGTAGATCCCCCAAGGGCATGTAAAATCTGAATAGAGGCAGAATTTCAATTTGAAATCCTAGTACGCATGGACTAGAAGAGATGTGGAGACCCATCTAGTCAAAACAAGTCCCTTTGTGTGAGACTCAGAGACTGGAATAACTTGTCCAAAGACACACAGCTACGAATCATGCCAGAGACTGTGCTAGAATCCAAATCTGTGGGTTCCTTGACTCTTGGGAAATGCCCACCCAGGGGAGATGGGGGCAGGAATTTGGTACCCACTGGCAGATTATTGCAGGAATGTTCCCTTGGGCAGTTCTCCTTCCTCCACCTTGAGTTACAGATGTCACCGGCTCTGCAGGTATGGTGCTTGATTCATGCTCCTTTCAAATTCAGGAAGCCAAAGATGAAACAGGTTGAAAGAGCCTGGACTTTTCCTGGAGACAAAACACCCCAGCCTAGCCACTCACTGGAGTTACCCAGGGCCAGGACTGGATGTCCCCAGCTCTCCCAGAGGATCCTGGCTGCTAAAGTAGGCACCTGGCAGAAAACAAAACGGATATTCTTAAGGAAGGATGGCTAGTTAGGAGTCAAGGTGTTTTTAGCTGTGCTCTTCAACTCTCCAATGCTCCCCAAGAGAAAGAGAAGGCTTTTTGCACCCTTTCACACACTCCCCACCACTCACAGCTTCCTCAGCATGGGGATAGATGAACCATGAAGAATTTTCTTGAGAACAGTGAAGAAGGAGGTTACTTGTCATAGGTTTATCCAGCTAAAGGGACTTTAGGGTGCAACTGGGTCATGACTCCCATCTTAAAAATAGGAAAAATGAGACCCTCAGAGGTAACTGAGAAGCCATTTGTATGTCCCTAAAGGCCATATGGGCTCCATGTGGTAGAAACTCCTCTCTCTGCAACAATCATAATTTGAAAGTCCATTCCTACTGGATCTGGGAGATAGCCCGTGTGTCAGTGTGAGATTGGCATCATGAAGTGAGTCTTCAGTTCCCTCATCTCATATGGATCAGATGTCCTTTACTCTTAGAATTCTGGCATTCATGGGGTTTCTAGATGCTACACATTTTTGAAAGATAAAAATGTGGAAGGATATGCACCACATGGTTGACATTGGTGGCATGTGGGGAGGGGAAGAGAGGACTATTAACTTGTCTTCCTGCATCCCCAAATGATTTGATTTGTTACAAGAAGCATATGCATTTGTAGCAGAAATTTTTAAATTAAAATTGCTTTTTCCACAGGAGATTCCTCTTCTGGTCCTGACTACTTATTAAGCAGGGTGCTTGGGTGAGTTATTTAATCTATCTGCATCTCAGTTTTCTCCTTTACAAGAATGGGAACCACAATACCCACCTCCCTGTGCTCAATGGATGTTATGAAGATCAAACGAGAACCCTAGACGTTATAGACAATAAATCAAATATTACTATTATTGAGGAGAATCCAAATGGTGGAATTGTAAGGGACATGATTGCATTGCCTCAGCTTCTTTTTTCTCATCCCTTTAATCATCTTTGCCATTTTTTTGTAGCCAGAGGGCTGTTTTCATTGATTCCGCAAAGATTTATATGCTTTATCTAGAAGGCTCTATGGAAGATTAGAACGGTGAGAGGTCACCCTTTACCCTTATGTTACATTCATTCTGATTGGAGAGACCTAGGGAAAAGAAAACAATTTAAGATAAAATAGAAATTGCTATAAGGGAGCTATCAAACAGACTCACTCCACCAACAGGAAAGGTTTTCAGTTGATTTGTAGTTTTTGATCAACATTTGCTTGGTGAAATGAAGTAGTCATTCCTGTTGGGGGAAACAAGATAAAAAGACACGGAAACATAACTACATTGAATGCATAGGAGAGAATTAACCCAGGTAACTTTTGATACATATTTTGATTGTATACCCTCAGGCTAAAGACAGAAAGAACTGTAAACAAATACCGAGCTGCAGGTAGTAGGTCTGTTTACACAGGGGTATGGGTTAGCAGATCCAAAACTGAGTGTCCTTAGGTTTGAGCAAATCACAAAATATGTTGTGGATGACAAGAGCTAGAGTTCTCAATGTCAGAGAAGGGAGTTACAAACATGGAAATGGAGGGCTAGAATAAGTCTGTCGGATTGGAATTGGAGGTGTCAGCGTGAACTCAAGTCTCTTAACATATATAGATACACATAGAGATAGAAAGAAAGAAGGAAAGAAAGAAAGAAAGCTAGATAGACATGTGTGTGCTCCAGTGGGAGGCCCTGTAGCAATGAGCACACCAGATGACCAGATTTTACCTTCTAAATATTATTCTCCAATAAAAGAAAGCAGGACCTCTCAGGAAATGGCTCATTCTAGGTGGGATAAGGCACGTACAAGTTGAACCTAAACATATTGTGTCAGAAAGCATGGAATGCTCAAAGAATAATGAGGATAGGTCAAAAAGACACAGGAATAGGAGCCAGATTAAAGATGCTCTTCCGGATCAGATCTTGGACAATTTGAGAGGCAAAATCAGTAATGTAACAGATAATAACCTATAGAATGAAATAAGAACTCATGAGTCCATGCTGACTGTGGTAGGCCGAATGATAGTCTCCAAGATGTCCACATCTTCATTCCCAGAACCTGTAAATATGTTACCTTAATATGTGACACAGCAAAAGAGCCTTTGCAGATGTGATTAAGTTAAGAAATTTGAGCTGGGGAGATTATCCTGGATTGTCAGGATGGCCTCAATGTAATCACAAGAGTCCTTACAAATCCAAGAGAGAGGCAGGAGAGTCAGAGGAGATGTGATGATGGAAGCAGAGGTTGGAGTGGTGTGATTGGTGGAAAGGGGTCATCAGCCAAGGAATGTGGACAACCTCTGGGAGCTGGAAAAGGCAAGGAGTGGGTTCTCCCCTAGAGCCTCCAGAAGGAATGTAGGCCTGCTGACTCCTTGATTTTAGTCCTAGAAGACCTATTTTTGAACTTCACCTCTAGAACTTTAATATAATAAATTTGTCTTGTTTTAAGTCATTAAGTTTGTTCTCATTTGTTATAGCAGCAATAGGAAATTAATATATTGATAGACATATATATACACAAACGTACACACATATAAACATATGTACATACACACATAAATGATGGAGAAAAGAAAGCTCTTCTTTCAGTAGAATTCCAGTGGATAAATGAAGAGGCAATGATGAAATTAGAAAATTACCATTTGGCAACCACTACAGTAATAACTTTTTCAGGCAAAAGTTATCAATGGATGCTAAATTTAATGAGTGAAATTTTGATGACAAACAAGATACCTACATAGACTCAGAGTACTTCTCCACAAGACACCAAAACGTTAAAAAGAAAAACGGTACCTTACAGTGGAAAAACCTGATGGGCACCACTTTCGCCAAGTGATCAAAGTTAATACCACTGACACTGGGACATACAGACGTCACGTACCTCCTGATGTGACGATTTCAGAGGACAGTGTCACTTCTGCGCTGTTCTATCAAAAATGTACTACTTGGGGGCTGGACTGGTGGCGCAGGCAGTTAAGTGCACGCGCTCTGCTTTGGTGGCCTGGGGATCGCGGGTTCGGATCCTGGGCGGACACCACAGCACTGCTTGTCAAGCCACGCTGTGGCGGCGTCCCATATAAAGTAGAGGAAGATGGGCACAGATGTTAGCTCAGGTCCAATCTTCCTCGGCAAAAAGAGGGAGGATCGGCATCAGGTGTTAGCTCAGAGCTGATCTTCCCCACAAAAAAAAGAAATGCACTACTTGGACCAAATCATACGGAAACGTTAGACAAGCCTAAATTGAGGGACTATCTGAAAGAGAACTGTCCTGTAGTTTCCAAAAATGTTGAGGTTGTGAAAGACAAAGCAAGATTGAGGAACCGTTTCAGGTTAAAGGAGACTAAGACAAAACATCTAAATGTGATATGGGATCCTAGACTGGATTCTGGAGCAGAGATATTTTTCTTTTGCTACAAAGGATACTAGTGGGACAACTGATAAAATTTGAATGAGGTCTGTAGATTAGATAATAATACTCCATTAATGTTAATTTGCTGATTTTGAGACTTGTACTGTTGTTATGTAAAAGATGTTCCTGCTTTTATGAAATACATGCAGAAGTATTTAGACGTAAAGGGGCTACATGTCTGCAAATTACTGTAAAATGCTTCAGAATATGTGTATGTATAGACAGATATAGAAAAGATGATAAAGCCAATATGGTAAAATTTTAAAATTTGAAGAATCTGAATGAAGAGTATAAATCAACTATTTGTACTATTTTTGTAATTTTTCCATATATCTGAAATTATTTCAAAAGGAAAAGATTTTTAAAAGGCATAAAAGTGAGCTGAATGGTGTCTGTTCAGAGCACAGAACTGAGGCTAGAGGCAGTGACAGATAACTTTGGTTTAGTGATGTGGGGAGCAGCTAGAACAGAGGCCTGCATGAGGACAGCGAGCGCATCTTGTCACTCCTGTACCCTGAGTGCCGAGCACATAGCGAGTTAGTATTCATTGAATACAGGGAAGGAGGAAGGAAGAGGGGGAGGGTACCTTTCCCTTTAGCCTGCACATGGGCAGACTGTGGCCAGCTCCATCTCCAGGCTCGCTTCCTGAGCATCACTTGCTTGGCTCTTGTCAGATTTGTTTATTCCCTTCCGCATGGGCTCACTTGGAACTTCATCAAGTCCATGGCCCTCGTCCTGAATATTTGCCCCCCTCTAAACCTGTGACACTGGAGGGAGTCCTCCTGAAATGGGGGAGGGGCTGATACTGTCTGCTCAGAGAAAGTTCTGATCACCTGGCAATGACAGATATCAGTGTCTCTTATTGAATTTATAACCCAAAAGGAAAAAGAAAAGCTTTCAGAGAGGCTTGATGAGAGAACATAGAGAAGAGAGTCTGGAAGTTTCACTTAGTAAGGTCAAAAGAGCACTGAAGAACTAAAAGAGAGAGCAACAAAAAAGGAGCCTAGATCTGCTTACTCAGAAAACTTTCTGAAATAACACTGCTTAATGCCAAGTCAAATATTCATCAATTCAGTTATTGATTGATTGAGGGATGATTAGTCAGCAAGTCGACAGTACTTCACCGAGTACCCACAGTGGGTGGAAGGGAACTACGATTTATTGAGGACTGGCTGAGTGCTAGAGCCTGAGCAGGGTAATTTTCATACAACGACCTCATTTAACCCTTCCGGCCACCACTTCCTCTTCCTAGTCTCCTTCCCTCGAGCCTCTTCTTCTTCAATTCATTGAACACTTACTATGGGGCAGGCTTTTTCTAAAATTTTCACATTCTTTATATTGGTTGATTCTCACCATAGGTCCATGAGTAGGTATGAATAAAATTCCCTTTTGGCAGAAACGTTAAATAACTTGCTTAGGGTCACAAAAGTAGTAAGAGGTAAAGATTTTCTCCAGGATCCACAGGAATTTCAGTTCCGTGACTTTTTAAAAAATGGATGAAGACAGTGTCCAAGACATTAAACCATGGGGAGGCTAAGTGCTAGAAACTTACAGCCACTAAAGGTCTCCTGACTGGTTTTCCTCATCCTGAGAGTGTAGGTTGTCAGAGAGTCTGTCACACAAGATTGCACAGAGGATTTGCATCATTGGTGAACTTTGTTACTCTCCCTTTGGTCTTTTTATGGCATCTTCTGAAAGGGGGGACTGTTCAGATCCTCAACTGCAAACGAGATCACCTCCCTGTCCAATCACTCTGGATGCTATAAGAGTGACTGTAATGTTCAGACATCTTTTTTAACTCAAGTAAATCCAGTACAACAATATCAAGTATCTACTATGTGCCAAAGTCTGTGCTGAGTTTTGGGAACACAAAGATGAATGAAACTCTGCCTTCCGGATTTTCCCAAGTTGAACAGAGGAGCTAGATCTGTATCTAAATAACAGGGTGAGAAGAGCTAGTAATAGGGACATGTGTAAAGTGGTTTTTAGAAAGGAAATATGTTAAGTAAGGGCTTTTTAACATCAAGATTAATTGAGAAAAGTCTCCGCTATAGAATGAATTAGGAAAATGTATTAACGGTTAATGTAAGCAAAAAAATATATAGCAAATGACATGTAAAGCACAAATATACTTAAAATGTAGACTTGGTGTTAATTACAGATACCATTCTTACTACATCAACGTGGAAACCCTCACCCAGGATAATGTTTTCCGATTCTCATCTGAATCATCCTCTTCTTCCTCCTCCTCCTCATTCTTCATTCCCTTCTTTCTTTGTCTCTTATTGATTGATCTCTGAGGCTATTCTGTGTTAGACTTGTTCTGTTTTCTTTTTCTTTTTTACAGACCGGACATACTAATAGCTGAGTACTCTCATTCTCTACGTCTGCAATTGTTCAGTGTTTGAAGTACAGACTCTTTCTATTGTGTGACTCCTGTTGGCCAGGAGGCTTCACTCCATTTTCCTTCTTTCTTTAAAGAGTTCATGGCCCCATAGGGCAGATGATGAAAAGGCCACCGAAAGAAGCATATATCTTGCTATTCTAATAAATTTCCCTTTGGCGAGGTGTTTTAGTAAGATCTATAGAGACCGCCTGGGCCTTGGTGATCCCAGGAGGGGAGAATTTAAATCTCATTTGTATATAGCTATATGGAAACTTGGTACTGCCTCACATAAAGGAAAAATTTGTCCATGGGTTATATGGACATGTGAGTAGTATTTATTGATCTTTTCTAATAGTCCAAGTATCGTGTTAAGTTCTTTACCCATGTTATAATATTAATCCTCACAACAATACTATGAGATTTTGTTCTGTTATCTTTCAGATGAGGAAACTAAGGCTTGGAGAGATTAATTGGCTCCAAGTCACACAGCTGGTCAGTGGAGGTTTGGATTAGAATCTGGATATGTTGGACTAAAATCCCCAGACCACTCCACTATGCAGCAGTTACCAGACTTTACATTCAGGAGGTCTGGGATAGGACTCTAAATTTGCATTTGTAATAAGTACTCCCGATGATTCTTTGGTTAAGCATCAACCATCTTAAAACCGCTTCCTTACAGAGAAGCAAGGACAGTTATGCCAAATCAAAACAAAATCAACCAAACATGTAGTGACTCAGCAACTACTATGTTTAAGGCTCTGTATCTGGCTTGGAAGTTGTGATATTGTGACTTATAATAAGAACTATACATTTGGTCTTTGTCCCAGTTTCTGGCACAGAGCTCCTAAAACTCTTGGAATTTCTTAAGTGACAGAGCTGTCTTTTGTTATGTTAATAAGGTGACTTTAGGAGAGCACCTAAGGATAGGGGCTGGTTGCCAGGGAACCAACCATGTGATTAGAGGGTTGGAGGTTTCAGTCCCACCCCCTGACCTCTGGAGAGGGGGAGAGAGGCTGGAGGTTGAATCAATAGCCAATGGCCAATGAAGTAATCAATCATGCCTAGGTAATGAAGCCTCCATGAAAACCCAAAAGGATGGGGTTCATAGAGCTCCCAGGTTGGTGAACGCCTGGAGATTTGGGGAGAGTGGTGCTCCTGGAGAGGGCATGGAAGCTCCTCGCCCTTTCCCTATACCTTGCCCCGTGCATCTCTTCCATCTGGCTGTCCCGAATTACATCCTTTTATAATAAACAGTGATCTAGTAAGTAAAATGTTTCTCTGAGTTCTGTGAGCTGCTCTAGCAAATTAATAGAACCTGAGGAGGATGTTGTGGGAACCTCTGTTTTATAGCCAGTCAGTCAAAAGTGCAGGCAACAACCTGAACTTGCAATGGGCATCTTGAGTTGAAGGGGGCTGTGGGAACCTTCAGTTTGTGGCTGGTTGGTCAGAAGCACAGGTAACGGCCTGGGCTTGCAACTGGAGTCTGAAGGGCGGGAAGAAGGAACAGTCTTATAGGACTGTACTCTTAACCTGCGAATCTAATGCCATCCAGGGTAGATAGTGTCAGAATTGAGCTGAATTGTAGGACACCCAACTGGTGTCCAGAGAATTACTTGCTGGTGGGGAAAACCCCTTTCCCCCATAAATTGGAACTGGGATCTGGGCGCTCTTAGAGGTAAATACAAATATGACTGTTTCTTCCTGTCAAGGAACTTTTTTTTTTTTTTTTCCGACAAGAAAAGATGTGAACTGGTTAAAAATTAAATAGCAATAACAGATGTAAATGTTGGCTTATTCTGTCAGTGGAAGTGATATCACAAGACCATACATGATTCAATGACAAACAAATGCAAGGATACTACTTTCCAGAAGAACTCAGAGGGGAAGCAATTTCTTCGGATTGGGGTATTCTGGGAGGGATCCAAGTGTGTGGTAGGAGGTGATCTGGATTTTGAAGAATGAATGGACAGAAATTGAGGTAGAGGAGCATTCGATGGAGAGTGCCAGTGTGGACTGAAACCCCAATAAACCTCTTGTCCACATATGGCTGGCTTTGCATGGTGTGACATTCAAAGAAACACACTCTAACAGCCAAAAAGTAATTATACATACTGTGATTCCAATCTTGCATCTCTCAAAGAATATTAAAGGAGAACCAGTTCCCATATCTACTCTTGGGATTTGGGTGGCCAAGTGTTCCAGTTTTCCCAGAACTGAATGGTTTCCTGAAATGTGGGATTTTCATTGTTAAAACCGGGAAAGTTCTGCGCAAGTTGGGACAAATTGGTCACCCTGCTTGGGAGACCTGGATTCCTTGTGAATGAGGGGGCAGAGGAGGAGGAGATTCTGTGAGCAGCAGTGAGCTGATCCTAGCTTACACGCAGCGCGCCAGAGATGGGGCTGCCTCTCAGAAGCCTATGCAGACCTCACACCAAATATTATAGCCTGGAAGCCTGCAGAGGGGTTCCTTCTCTTTGAGAAGAGAGTTGTGAGGGGCACCTTTGAAGCCTGCTCAAACGGGTGTGCCTGACATCTGGGTAAGGGGAGGACTGGTGTTGACAATGGCGTTGTCTAGCAGAGGGAGCAAATATAATGACAATGACCACCGTGGACCAAGAATCAGGCTACTTTCTCATTTCTTAGAGAAACCTAAACTCAGGAATTCTTTTATGATCCATTGGAGGGGGAGAAAGAACCCAATAATTTTATAGTCTGCTAGTCTCCACAGCCTTGCCAAGGCAGGGTTCAGAGTTGGCTCTGCTCTGAGAGGCAGTATAACATCATTTAATACCCAGGGTTGAATTCCAGCTCTGCCAGTTTGCTAGCAGTGTAACCCTGGGCAAATTACTTAATTTCTCTGAACCTTGGTGTCCCCTTTAAATTGAGACTACCTCACAGGGCTGTGATGTGGATTAAATAAGTTAACATTTGAAAAGTGCTCAGAACATTGCCTTACACATTGTAAACCCTGTAGAAGTGTTTGTTAAATTAATTTAGAAAAAAAATGTGCTATTTCTCACAAGGATTGAGAAACAAATTTATATCCATGAAATCATGATAAAAGTCATTGAATTTGTGATTAGGAGGTCATTGGTGACCTAATGCATGCAGGAGGCAAATTGCAATGAGTTAAGAAGAAGTGAATCATGAGCAACAGAGGCCCCTTTTATATATTGGACGTTGAATGGCTGGAAGGGACAGGAGAGAGTAGGCAGTAGATGCAAGTTGCTGAGAGGGCGTGAAGGCTCCTGTAGTGCTTCTTTTGCCACGACCAAGCATTTCTCTTCCTTTCCTTTCTAGCTCCCTTTTTTGTTTGCCTGACCTTCCAAGTGAACAAAACCCCAGCTGGGATCCCCCCGGCCTGGGGCCAAGCCAGAGTGGAATCCAGCCATGATGTCCAGGGTCCTGTGTATGTACAGTAGCTTAAGGGCTTACAGAACAGAACAGGAAACTGTGTGCACCTCAAAGACCAGACAGAAAGATTCTGCTTTCAAGGTCAGAAGCATCATTTCTCTATTGATTTATAATGTCACTGACAGCAGGGAGCTGGGCCCCCATGGCCCAGTGCCCACATGAAAAGGACAGCAAGAACAGGGCTCTGATCATGAAGGAGGAAGTGAGGGCAGCCATGGGCTACTAACTTGAAGACCTAGAGTGTGCTAGATATCAGCAGCTGGCATGTATTAAACACATACTATAGGTGGGTATTACACAGCTATGTAAATTGTATACATATTATGTGTATATAATTATGTGTACATACTATGCTTTATCCTTACCAAAAAGTCCATTTTTCACAGGGGATAACTGAGTCTCAGGGAGGTTAAGTAACTTGTCCAAGGTCACAAGAGGTACATGAGCTAGAGCTGGGATTTTTTTTTTTTTATTGAAAACTTCCATTCTATCCACTCCAAACTCCACAGTTTCCAAACTGTGGTCTGTTCATCGGTTCTGGGCTGGCCACATAAGAGGCCCACAGGAAACATAAGAAATATATAGACTCACTTCCAGCAATTCTGATTAGTATGCCCAGGAGGCACCCTAAAATCGGTGCTTTTAAAAGCTCACCAGGCAATTCAGTTGTGCAACCAGGTTGGAGAAGACCTGGGGAGGCACTGGGCCACTGGACTGTTCCCAAATTCTTGTTGGTGTCAACAACTTCACAAGGACCCTGGAAGAAGGAAGGAGCCACAGCAGCCCAAACCTACCACCTTCCCCTTCTTCACCTCAAAGAAAGTAAGAGGAGAGGGAGAGAAGAGCGGAGAAGGCCACTGGGAGGAGGGAAGAGGGAACAGAGAATGGAAGCCTGAGACCTGCACTTCCCTGTGCACACATTTTCAGCTTTTAAAGGCAGACACACATTCTGGGGCTGAACTCATGTCAGCGTGAGCCAAGGAGGGGCAGAAGTTTGGTGTGAGAAGCAAAAGTGAATTTGGCATTTCCCTAGAAGACTGGAAATCTAGGGTCTGGTTGCAATTCCAGCTGTGTGCCCTTGGGCAATCACTTACCCTCTGAGCCTCGGTTTCCCCCACTGTAGAGTAAAGGGGCCAGATAAGATGACTCCAATGGGCCCTCCCATCACCGACAGTCTATGATTCTGTTACCCTTTGATCCTCAGATTCTCAGGCAGCAAGAAGGGCTCTGACTCTCCTGCTCAGACTCTAGGGAGATGGAAAAGGAGGAGAAGGCAGCGGAGCGGGAAACAGCCTCTGTCTCACAGCGTGAGACCCTGTGTTTTCTGGGCAGATCAGCACTGGGTCATAGGGTGGGAGTGGGGTTGGGTGATGCGGGATCAACCAGATGATATTTCTCTGGTGACAGAACTCTTCAGAGCTAAAGAAAAGTAATTGAACTTAATGTCCAAACACAAAATCAGCCCATAAATCCAGGTGCTGTCTAGTGGAAATTTCAGAAGGGCTCTGCTTCCCTTAATCTTATCTCTGCCAGACAGTTACTGTGTTCTTGATGTAATTAGAGTGATAAAACAATGTGACACAACTGCTGGTTTCTATCATGGCATCACTGCTGTTGACTTAAATGACAAGGTAATAATTTTATAAGAGGCCTTTTATTTTTATTTCTCTCTCCATTGTGGATGGGTGTTTTCCAAATGGGGGGGCATATCTCTCCAGAGAAGTTCACCAGACACCATATGCAAGGGCTGCTTCATTCACTGCCCTTTAGTTCAGTACTACTTCTCCCAAGAGACAACTGAGATTGTTTTTAGTGGTTAAAATCACAGGACCAGCTAGGGCTTTCAGAACTGTAACACATTTCTTGCAGAGCTGGGTAATTTATACATCTCTGAAAATTAACCCTGGAGGGAACAAGTCTGCCTTTTCCACCCAGGATAATGTACACATGTTTCCCATCTATTCTATAAGAAAGACTAGATTTGCCTAGACCCGGTGCCTATGAGAGAGTTGTCCAAGTGGACATATCAAGAAGGCAGGAATGCTCGACATTTTGGGGTCAGATTCAAAGAATCCAGAAGTCAGTATTCCTAGACAGTGAGGAATGGAGATTGAACATCCAAAATAAGTTTAGTTTGAAACCAAGAAGCCATTCTGAGCCCAACGACAAACTTAAACCATCTTTAGAGATAGAAACAGCCTCAGGATCATGACCGGGTCCAATTTGCACTTCTCTGGGAATGCCCTACGGTGGAAGCCCTCATTCCAGCCAGAACAGTCACTGGACCATGGTGACAGAGCCTCAGAACTGAGTCATCAGCACTGGAGGCCCCCATGCTTTCCTGTTAAGAATACAATTTAGTGCGGAAATGCAATGTTTAATTATTTGCAGGTATCTCTGTACACAGTTTCTGCTGGATGGCTGCTCTGTGTTTTTAGGGGAGGATTTCTCCAGGTTCTGCACGCCCGATGGCTGGAGGGCTGGGGGTGGTGTTGTGTAGCTAAGGGACAATAGTAGTCGATAGTCTTCCTTTATTCGACCTTCTTTCATTTTAACCCTGGAAAGTTTTCCAGTCTCACTCCATACGGATGGCTCTTGCTCTTCCATTGCTCAAGAAAGCCGACAGGGAGGGCTTGTCTACACACCAGGGAGGTATAAGAAAATGCACGAGAAGTGCAAAGGCCCAGAGACAAGTGGTCGTCCAGCTTGGAGGGCTCAGAGAGACAAATTCTCACCTAAACACCTGGGGACATCCATTGCTCTGTTCTGATGGCCTTTTTAGACTTATTAACTAGGAAGATGGCTTTTCATGGAGGAGGGAGGGGGAAGCTGTCATGAAACGCATTCCCAGGAATAAAAGTGGTAATCAGGCAGCCAACAGGGCCGCTAGTTAGCATCTTTCATAAGGAAGTCAGAATTTATAGACAAAGGGCCAGGTCTGTAACAGCTTCATAAGATTCTGGGACCCTGGAACCTTGCTCTGTCTATTTCCTAAAGTGAGTTATCCATAAAACCCCTCATAATGAAAGGATTCATGGTCTTTTCTTTAAGTGCTGGGAAGAAGTAGAGAATTAAGGATACTATGTCCCACTCTGTGGATAATCCCAGGGTCTGGCTAAAGAACTCCCACAGAGAGAGTGCACTGTGACCCTGGAGAAGGAAGAGGAGGATTGAAAGCACCAGGGGACCACAGAAGGGGAAGGGGAGGGAGCCCAGGGAACTGGCCTGCATCTCAGAAGAAGACGTGGAGCTAAATTTGCCTCTCTGAAGATTTACCCACTAATTCCAGCCACTGAGAATCATTGCTTTCCTTCCTCTCCATGACAGCCCCTCAACCATTTGAAGAGATCCAGCAGGTCCCCATGAGTCTTCTTGACAATAAGATAACTTCTCAAGTTTAATTCAATGAGGAAAACCAAAAGAATTACTCATTCTTCCTCTTAAAATTTATGCCAGCTGAGGACACCTATTTCACATGTAAAACAGGACTCAGGGACAATAACAAGTGACTTAAGCCCTGATTTATAACAGTAATCATTGCAGTTAATTCAGTGCTTGCCTTGTGCCAGACAATAGCTAATCACCTCGCATACGTCAGCTCATGTGGTTCTCCCAACAGCCCGACGAGGTGGCTACTATTATTATCTCCACTTCACGTATGACGAAACTAAGGTTCAAAGATGTTAAGTAACTAGCCCAACATCACTTAGCTGGTAAATGACAAAGTTGGGGCTTGAAGCCATTTCTGTCTCACTCCAAAGGCCATACATACTGTTTGGCGTGACATCAAGCTGATAGATCTGTGTTGTTTTCAGTTTTTACATACAAGGCTACTGGAATTTGGAAGTTTCAAAATTATCCCTGAAATGATTTTCCAAAGCTTCTGCCATTTAGTTCTGAAATGGACAGAATGGCCACCATGTTCAGACAAGAGCGATTTGGAACTTTCATCCAGTTGGCTGTTTGACGTGAATTGGGTTTTGATGCTCTATCCTCAGCACTTACTTTAAACCCTTCATACACCTGCGAGTCCTGGATCCTCCTTCTCCCGGTCACACCTCCTTCTCTTTCTCATGCTCCACAGGGACCTCCCCTCGGCTGTGCTCAGCTTCTCTTTGCTCAAAGACGCTACGCTGCCTTCAAAGGCCAACCTCTGGACCAGTGCGTTTGGTTCTCCAAATCTACTCAAATCTTGCTCCTTTGCTTATCCCCCCCTCTCTGGTATTTCCATCTGTGTCTTTTTAGACATAGATACAAACTATGTCTCCTTTGCCTACAAACTTATGGACAAACTACCTTATCTTTAAAAAAATTCATTTTATTTCTCAAAATTTACTCAAGAGGACAAAGAAAAATCTGAACTGAACAACAGTCATTAAAGATGATCAGGGAAGATATCATCTTTATCTTATGCAAATTTCTCCAGGGGGAGAAAAGGAAGAAAGCTCCTAAATAAATTTTTTAATTTTTGGAGCATGAAAGTCAGACAGGGATTGTATAAGAAAATTATTGCCCAATCTTATTCAAGAACCCACGTGCAAAAAGTCCTAAAGACATTCACAAATACATTTGAAAATATGAAAAACAAAATAAAACAAAATAAATATGAGGTACATCTCAAGAGTCCAAAGTTGGCTTAGGGTTAGAAATTCTATCAGTCTAATTCAGCATATTATCATATTAAATGTTAAATATCATATGATCATCCCAAGAGATGCTGAAAGAAAGCTTTTGAGAAATTTGCAAATCTATTGATGACTAGAAAGATAACATAGCAAACCAAGTAAAGAAGCGATGTTCTTTAACATGACAGAAAGTATTCACCAAAAATAGATTTACTAGTGGTACCTAGAAGTGAGCCCATTAACATCAGAGGCAATTCCAGGATGTTCTTTCCTCATTGCTACTCTTCAATATGTACTAAAGAGCTTAACCAATGCTCAAGGACAAAATAAAGAAATGAGATATAAGGGTTATAAAGAAGGAAAAGTTTTATTATTTGCGGATAAATGAATGATTGTCTATATAAAAATATAACAGAAAAATTAGAATAAATATAAAAATGATGAACACAAGAATTAGAATAGGTATAAAAATGATGGATACAAGATCAACAAACAATAACTAATAGATTCTATACTCTACCAATTAGATAATGTACTTTATAAAAAAATTCATTCACAATAGCCACAGAACTGTAAGGCAACAAGGAATAAATATAACAAGAGACATGCAGAGAAAAATATGGAGAAAATTATAAAACTTTATTAAAGGACATAAAAACCTGAGTCAACTCAGAAATATATCATGGTCATGAATGGGAAGGCACAATATCATAAAAATGTGAATTTGTCAGATAATAATCTATGAATTCAATAAAATTCTAAACAAAATTCCACAGAAGACTTTTTATAGAAGTTTATAAATTGATTTTAAAATTTATTTTGAAGTATATATGTCTAAGAAGACTAAGCCAATTTTGAAGCATAATAAGGAGGTGGGATTTGTAAGAGGATTTGCCCTATCTAGTATCAATATTTATAAAGCTATAGCAATTTTTAAGTGTATAATAGGACCTGAGTTGAACAAAGTAGCCAATATTATAGACAAATCCAATAGAATTTTCTACAGTGATGGAAACATTCAAACTCTAAGCTGTCCAATATGGTAGCCACTGGCCACATATGGCTATTGAGCACTTGAAATGTGGCTTGTGAGACTAACAAATAAAATTCTTAATATTATTTAATTTTAATCAATTTAAATTTAAATAGCCACGTGTGGCTCATGGCTACTGTATTTGACAGCACAGCTCTGTAATAAAGGTCTTAACAAGCTGACAAAGACAAACATGGTAGCACAGTAGCAGACTGAAGTGCCATTGCAAATCAGGGGGGAAAAGGAAGTCAGCTGTATGTAGGAAAAAATATATATGTATATGAATTTACATCCCTCTCTTACCCCATCTGCACAAATAAAAATTCCAGATGAATTAAAGACCAAAATCTAAAAATCAAAACTTCAATAAAACTTTTAGAGATAATATAGAATACATTCCAGATCTTACAAAAAAATTTCTTAAGCAGGACCAAAAAGCACAACTCTTAAAGGAATTTACCAATACATTTAACAATAAAATTAAGAACTTCTGCATAACAAAGATGCCATAAAGTATAAGTGAAAATACCAGCAACAGAAGAGTATATTTACCACAGATAACTGACAAAAGATAATTATCTAGAATACGCAAATGACTACATATCAGTATGAAGTGGCAAGCAACTCAGTGAAAAATATGGACAAAGTATATGAAGAATGTTTTCCAGAAGAGGAAACTCAAACAGCCAATAAAAATATCAAAAAGATGTTCAAATTCCACTGCAATAAGGAAATGCAAACTGAACCATCAACAGCATACCTTTTGCACTCATCAGAGTATCAATGTAATGTATATTTGTCAATCTTGTCCATCTGGCATCTAAACCCTCTTCCTATTTGGGGATCTTCCCTACTTTTTGAGGTAAAGCCAGCCTTCCTCTAAGAAGCTGAAATGCTAGGTGTTAGTGGTCCCAGCTTCCCTTGCAGGTAGGGCATGGGGCATGTGACATGGGTTCCCCCAATTAGGTGCTGCTGACTGTGAGTAATTCCTCCAGGGGGTAGTGATGGTGGTGGGACAATAAAGTGCTGCGTCCACACGGGGGTGATGCCAGGGGCCTCTAGCAGGTAGTGTTAGGAGTGTACACGATATAGCTGCGATGAGCAGTGCCGGGAGTTGATGGCGGCCTGGTAGTGGTGTCCTCGCAGGACTGGATTTGGATGTTATACTGAGCTGAGTAGCCATGAACCTGGTTCCCAGTTCTCATAGGGGGTGGTTCTGTCAACCACTCAAAGTCCTTTACATATTATTTTTTCCTGCTTGAGTCAACCAGAGTTTGTTTCTATTGAGTACAACATTAATAATACCAAATGTTGGTGAGGATGGGAGGAGATGGATCTGCCATACGTTGCTGGGGGCTAGGACATTTGTAACAGCCACTTTTGAAAGCAAGTGTCAATACATATTGAAAGTGAAGACACAAGTGACTCTTAACTTTAAGAGTCTAGGAACTTCTAGGAACATGCCAGATAGAAAGGTTCCCTCTCATTCACAGGTGGATGTGTATAACGATTTCCATGTAGCTATGTTTTCCGTAGTTTATAGTTGGAAACAATTGCCATCAATGAGGAAATGGATACACAAAGTGTGGTATATTCATATGATAGATTTAACAGTGATTGTAATAAATGAAATTGATCTCTATGCCTCAATATAGATGAACTTCACAAAAATATTGACTCAAAAGAAAGTTTCAGTATGGTGCCTAGAATATACTACCATTTATGTACATTTATAAAACACATACAATGATACTGTATATGGTTTATAGGTAAGTACATGTGTATAGAAATATTTGTAGAAAGAAGCAAAAGGATGGAAACAAATTTCAGTAGAAAGGTTGCCTCTGGGAAAGGAAGGGGAAGTATAAGAAATCTGAATTGTATCCATCGTGGCTTTTTTTATTATTAAAAAATGTCTGAAGCAAATACGACAAAACTTTGATATTTTAAAATTCGGGGTAGTGAGTATATGGATGCTTGTAATATTCCTCTCTCTACTATATGTTTGAATTATTAAAGAAAACCCCAAAGCTTTGAATTAAAAAATTTAAGACGTTTTTATTTCATTTTCACAGTGTTCACCTTACGTGAACTAATGATCTTATATTTATGGGGTGTTTGGTATTTGTCAGGCACTACTGCACTTGTTGTTCTGTCTGTATGATCTCACTGATGCCTTCGCCCAATCTTAGGAGGTGCACCAGTGGCTCACTTGGACCACATGGGGAACATTAAAAAAGACTGATGCTTGTACTCCATTCCTGGAGATTATTCTGGTCAGGCCTGGGAACTGGGCATTTTTAAAACTCCCTCAATGATACTAACATGCAGTCAGAGTTAAGAAGCCCTCAAGCAGTTTATAGATGTTTCCCAAACTCTACCTGATTATAGATTTCCCCCAGCTGTCTGAAAGTAGAATGTTCCTATGAAACCTTTCGTAAGCTGAAATGATGTGAAGGGAGGAAGCAATTACCTTAGGACACATTTTGCTAATGGATGCACAAAATAAATTGAGATAAAGCACAGACGCATGCAGACAGTTCAAAGCTATGGCGGCTTGAAGCTGAGATACTGCGTGCAGTTCCCGGGGAAGGCGCTTGGGGGCGCCACTTGGCGGAGCCTCTATAACCGCAGGCTGCAAAACAAACGCTGAATGCTAATTGTCGCTTTTTGCCTTTTTTCCTAAAAGCGAGAATCCTCTAGATTTCTTTCGATTATTCAAAACAGGTACTAATGTAGGTCTTTCGTAAAAGAGAAGTGGCATAAAGTGAACTTTCGAAAAGCAGAGGATGCTTCTTAGAATCACCAGGGGCTAGTTACAATTACAGATTCTCAGGTCCCATCCCAAATTCACGGAATCAAAGTCTTTGGGGAAGCTGCCGGAGTATTAGTACTTTTACCAAGTGCTTAGATGATCCCCATGACCAGGCGGCTTTGGGAGACCTGGGGTGAGTGCTTCCATCCTGGAAGGCCTCGTCAGCACGTGTCTATCCCCCACCCACACCCCTCTCCTGGAGATTCTGACTCAGGCGGTCTCAAGTCAGACCAGAAACCTATTTTCTTTAAAAAATTTCCCAGGTGATGATCAGCCATATTGAGGACCCACTAAAGTCCATATTATTATTATTACAGATGAGTCAGCAGAGACTCGCGGAAGTGAAACACCAGGCTGGCCTGGCTCCAAAGCTCACGGTACCTCCCTGTCTTATTGTTTTGATGCCCCTGCGCTTGGTGTCAGTTTCCCCGGGCTCTGTCTCTGTGCTGATCCTGGCCCGCATTCTCCCTTCTGCCGGGATACCCCGGGGTTAGAAACAAATGTGGACCCTCCAGTCCGTGGCTGGAAATGGGCGTTGTAGAATCCAGCCCCTTGGAGTGGGACTGGCCGTGTCTCCACCGGGAAACAGGGCCACAGCTGAACAGCCTGTGGACCCGGCCGGGATGTGGCTTCCGGAAATGCGGTGCAGGCGGGGAAACAGAAGCCGCACCGTTGCGCGATGCTGGATCAGGAAAGAGCGTGACTCGCTGAGCTGCTGTCAGTGTAGACTCCCTGCGCCGTCCTGGTCCCTCCAGGCTCAGGAAGTGTGTGTGTGTAGGGGATGGGGGATGGGAGGTGCTGACCCTGCAGAAAGCAAGCCAGGGCTCAGAGTCCTTTCCTTCTAATCCACGGCCCCCTCTACCACCAGATGAGTCATCCTAAAGGTACATTTTCCAAAGTGTGTTCTGCAGAACATGTTTTTCCCTTGGGGAAAAACAAGGCGGGAGGGCTTCTACTGGGAAATGCTGCACATCATATGCCCCTCTTGAAGATTCCCAGTGCTCACTGGCGTTTACAGGGTCCCTGAGAAGTCCCGCAGTAATCTGCTTCACTTGGTATGACCCAGTGATGTAGCCCTCTTTGTTACAGAAACATGTTAAAACTTTGTATCTCTAGTGTTCTCGGGAACACATTTTGGGAAACAGCCTCATAAATGAGTGCCTTGTAGGTCTATGTCCGTGGGTCTTTGAATAGTGCCCTGTATAAGGTAGGATTTTAAGACACTTTTGTGGATCATGTTAATGACATGAGATTTCCCTGGCTTGACAGCTTTTTTGACCAGGTCGGTATCTACCTGAAGTACCTCAGCTGTTTTAATCTGCCACAAATTTATTCTGCTTTTTTTTTGCTTGTTTTAAGAGCACTTCATTTTTGTGTGGGGACTCACTCACACCCCAGTTTTAGTTCAGGAGTCCAGGAGATTGTGTGTACATGACGTATGCCTGGGCAATCAGAACATTCCATCTTCTCAGCTGGGCTGGGTATGGGCATTTGACCTACATCAGATCACAAGAAATTAAGTTGCAGGACTTCTTTGGAACTGCTGAGACAGCCAAGCTCCCTTTTTTCTGAGATTGCTGGTTATACTAATATTGTAAGTTTGAAATACCTGGGGTACTAGGTCTTTCAGAAAGCTTACCTGAGGATGAAACCAACAGAGGAGAAAATGGAGCTTGGAAATGGTCAAAGAAAGTGGCGAAGGTTTGATGACACTTTTTTAAGCCCCTAGATCCAGCTGTGCCTGAAGCCAACACTTGCTATGAAATTTTCAGTTGCAGTGAGCTAATGACTTGCTCATAATTTTATTTGCTTAAGACAGTTTGTGGTGAGTTTTTCTCACTCACAGTCAGAGTACTCTCTAATATGGTGGTTCTCAAAGTGTGGTCCCCAGCGCAGCACCATCAGTTCCCCTGTGGACTTGCTTTCGACCTGTACTTCCCTCTTATCTCCTCTACCTTTACTTGTCTGAGGCCTAGCTCCAGTCACTAGCTCCTGAAATCCTTTTAACCACGTGGCCATAGTAGAGTGTTTTTACCCTCGTAGCCCCTCCTGTAATCTGCTTATATTACAATCATTTGCCTCCTCTCATCTTTTGTCCAGTAGAGTGTGAGCTCTAGAGCCACGGATGTCATCTGATTTATCTCTGGTCCCCTCAATACACTGAGAACAGGGTCTGGAAAGCAGTAGAGAATTGCTTCAGGCTCCCAATTCGTATTTTCAGAGAGCCTCGTCTTCAAGGGTCCATTTAAGAAGGCAGACCTTCTTAATTAAAGCTCTTAGCACCCAAAAGTGTGTTTGCAGACCGTCTCCCTGGGGTAATTTAAGGGTATGAAGCGCAGGCCCTTGTTAACAGCCCTCGTGAAGCGGTTGTCCTAACTTCAAACACAGGCCGCCGTAATAAACGGTCCAGGAGCAACACAGTGGGGTACCGTGCTAATTGTTCTTGCCTCACTGAGTTAGATGTTACGTCCGCATGCGACCAGAGGTCGATGGAATGAACAGTCTCTCAAGGAAGCTAATAGAAAGTCAATTACTTTGGCCCTTTAAATTGCTTTTGGAGCAGACTGTTGCCGGGCCTTGCTGGAAGCTTTCGGCACTCATCTCTGGTGGGGGGGTGAAGGGCCTGAGGATCACTTTGGGGCCTCGTCCCATGCTGCGCTAGGAAGCCCCTCTCTATCCCGTGCCATAAACAGCAATCGTCTTCCCCCGCTGGGGCGCCCTGGCTCAACCCCTTGCTTTGAATCTAAATCAACAGATGACTTGTGTGTTTTGCAGGCAGGCTTCCCCACAGCCAAGATGGACAGGAGATCTGTCAGGGGTCTTCCAGAAGTGAGCAGGGTTCATCCACGCCTGAACGGGCTACTAGGTCAGATCCCCTGCGCAAAGGGACTGCACGTGGGGGATCACCGGCTGGGTTTCTCAGCCCCCATCCCTGTACACACACCAGGAAATTGGCTCCCTGTCTCCCGTCCGATGCAAGAACGGTGAGGGCTGGTCCCGGGTCCCGGGTCCCGGAAAGGTGTGGCCCCTGCAGTCCTCACCCAGCCCGTTTTAACGCTGTTGAGCTATGTGCGAACAGCTTCTTGTTTCCTCAAGTGTTCTGCACACTCACCCTTTGTGTTCAGGAAAAATGCAGCAAAGCAGTTTGGAGATACGATTTCAGCCTTTGGCAGAGAAGCTCTCATGACCCAATCAGAGGAGAAGGAGGGGGCCATCCAGAGGTTAAAGTGCAGGGCGTCTGGCATCAGCTTGAGGGAACACCCACACTGTTGTTGCGTTGTATTATCAAGGACCTTGCACTCTTGGGGGGCAGGGAAATTCCTTGTTACTTCAGTCTGGCTGCAATCACCCCCACTGCGGTGTCTCTGCCTTTTTTCTCAGCCATTGAGTTTTACTTACTTTGAGCCTATTAGGCTATTTTCTTTTCTTTTCCTTTTTTTGGTATTGGGAAAAAATACGTGTGAGGCCTGTTCCAAAGCTTAGAAATAAGAGGCTGTGCAGGCAAGTTGGAAGAACAGAGAAGTGATTGAAGCTGGTTTTATAGGTGTGACAAATCTCAGAGAGTTTTGGCTGGGTCCCGTGTTCAGGGAGGACAGATCTGCTGGGTGTGGCAGGAGACCTGGTGGCAGTCCCTCTCCCCTGCCTGCAGAGGGGGTTAAGCTCCTGGAGACCTCAGGGGTCGGGGCTGAATAAGCCTCCTGCTCTCCATTCCTTCCCAAGGAATCCAGGCAGCAAGAAACAGGTCCTCCGGAGCCCCATCCCTGTGATGCGTCCTCTTCTCCGGGTCTTTCGGGTCCGGATGGGCTTCTCTTTTCTGGTGACCTGAAAGGATGGTCCACCAGAACAAAGAGAGCCTTCACTGCTTCTTTACAATTTTATGCTGCATTCGGCCGCTCCGTGATTGCTCCCCACGTGCCCATGCCTCTGTGCGTGTGTGTGCACATGCATGTGTGCATTCACGTATGTGTGTATGTGAGTGTGTACGTTTGTGCACGTGCATGTGTGATGGGCAGTTAAGGGTGATTCTGGGTGAGAAGAGCTCAACTTCTACCTCATGGATCTGACTCCCATCTCCCCTGTCCCCACCCCCACCCCCATCAGGATGGCCAGGGCCATCCTGATGCCCTGAGGACTGTAAGTTTGGAGTAGCAAATCTTCGTCGGGGGTGTGGGGGGCACACACGACTGTCAGGTACTTCCAGTACGTAAGCAAGCTTTTCTCTCTCTTGTTTGCTCCCTTGTATGGACTTAGGTGGGTTAAGGGGAAATTTGTCCCTGCCACTAGACCTGTGAACAGCCATGTTCTCCGGGTCCCAGAGGCAGTGGCTCACAGGTGAAGGCAGAGCAGCCATCAGAGGTAGGAGAGGAAGAGCCAGAGTTTAATGAGACTCGTGGATCCCTCTGATTGAATTGCCCCTAGGCCTGGACCATTCCCTACTCTTCCTCTTTCTACCAAGAACTGAGTCTTTTGGGGAGAGTGTAGGTCACTTGTCACGTATCCGGCCAAATATTGTTTCCAGTTCTTATTGGTGGTAGTGAACTTTGCAAAATCCTTAAGTTCTTTACTGTCGTCTTGGGTCACCTTCACCTAATGTATCTTCCACATGCAGGCCGAGGTTCTGAGCATCTCAATCAGGATGTTTTAGTTTGGCTGAGCTGGGACTCTAAAGCTGACAGTGTAGACAAACCCACCTGCCCACCGCCCACCGGCCCCAGCCTATTGATAGACAAGGAGGTAACCCAGGGTTGGAGGTGGGAGAAGGCATTTTAATTGAGGGTTAAGGGGAAAGAAGATGCAGAAGAGAAATTAGGGGTGGGAGTCTTCCCCATCTGCCGTTTGGGCTTGGTTTAGACCCTCCTGTTGAAAGGTGTAGGTCAAAAGTGAGTAGCATTGGTCTGGGACCCAATAGGCTGCTTTAGAGCTGAGGGGCCCTAGAGTGGCTGGGTTGAAAGGAGGCTGCGAGTTGTCTGCAGAGACTTGGAAGCCAGGGCCATCCTGATGCCCTGAGGACTGTAAGTTTGGGGAGAACAGGGCCAGTGGGGTTCTCCTCTGCAGAGAGGCTTCCTCAAGGGGTTCTCAGGCAGCAGAGATCGACACATGGCGGGTGGAGAAGAAGAATAACAGGAAGGACAGTCTGTAGTGAAGACAGCTACGGATCACTTTGTGGGCACATAGGAAAATCTTTTTGGGGACAGTGGATATTCTGATGGGGGGTAAGTGGCTATCTGGGCAGGGAGATGGGGACTTGGAACCATTGCAATTTGAGCACAAACGCAAATGTGAAGTGACAAACTGGTGAATTTGTCACTTCCTGGATACACGTAATTACCAAAATCAGGAAAACTGAAGACAAGCGGGGAAGGGAGAGGCTGAAGTTTTTCAGTGAATGGCTTCGCTCACAGGAGTCCTGGCTGCTGCTGGGACGCTGGCTGTCTGACCCTGGCGCAGGCAGGGGTGGAGCAGCCCGGGGTGGGGTAGCACTGAGGAGGAGGACTTGTGCAGTCCTCTCTGGAGGAGGTCGCTACAATGTGCATATGTGCCTCTATGTATACATACATCATGCAGCATTATTAGTTTTTAAGTGCCGTGACCCTAAGACAGGAGGTATAAAGAGTTCCCTCAGAAAATCACGTCTCTTCTCTGGTGCTCTGGTCGGACTGCTGACATTTTGCAGATTCCTCTTGACGCCATGAACTGGCTTCCCTTCCACCGCAGCCACTGCTCCTTCCCTCCTCACCTCGTCTCATTTCTTTGGAACCTCCTTTTTTGCCCTCTTATCCCTTCTTTTCCTTGGCTTCCTGCCCATCCTCTTTCTCCTCACCCTCGGGCACATCAACACTGTTCCGTTTGGTTTGGTTTTCAATCGCAGTTGGCTTTCCGGATGCATTAGGAGAGCTGGATGCAGGACTGCCATCAACAGCGATTGAGGCGGCTGCCCATCTCACAGTCGTTTGCCCTCGTCTTGGAAAGGCCCAGTACCAAGGGATGGGCCCCTCGTGGCCGTGTCCATGCTCCCTGCTCCGTGCCATGACTCTGATGGGGCCAATCAGATTATCTCTGTCTTGAGACCATGAAACTTGGAACAGAGACTCAGAGAGCAGAGCTGAGCCCCTCTGATGGCAGCACTGGAGAGAGAAAGCTCATAATAAACTCTGTGTAGTGGCTGTTGCAGCCGTGGGCTCACACGCGCACCAAGCCTAGGTGGCATGGAGGAGGGCACTCCTACCCCCCTACCCTGCACAGTTCTGATGCTGTATTAGACTGGGCTGTGCTGCAGCAACAAACAGACCGACCCCTCAGAGGCTGGCACAGGGAAAGTTTATTTCTCGCTTACCCAGTGCATGATGGTTGGGTGACTCTCCAGAGCTGCCCTCCTCCAGGCAGTGACTCAGAGGTTCTGGTGGCTTCCCTTGGGTAGCCATGCCATCTGGAACATGTGGCCTCCAAAGTTGCTTCAGCAGGAAAGAGAGAAAGGGAGGAAACACGTCCGCTGTTCACCACAGTGGCTCAGAAGAATCACACAGAAGTGTCACATGTCACTTAGTTCCCATTTGCCACACTGGCCATGAGGCCCCTTGGGAACCACAGAGGAATCATAGCTATTTGGTGAACACAACTTCTCTCTGCCATATATCATTTTTCGGTCAACGAGGAAAAAGAAAAAAGAAACTCTTCTCTAGGGTACCAAAATTTATGATGAGAGTGGCTCTTCACATAAATATTTTAAGGCCAACAGAATCTTTAGAGTGAAGCAAGACATAAGATGAAAGATATTATTTCGTTTGACTTCAAATGTGCCAGAGCAAAGGTAGCCACTGGTACCTCCTACCTCATCCTTCTGGTTGCTCGAAAGACAGCTAAGCACAGCCCCCCACAGTCTCCAAACCTACAGAGCTGCGACTGGGGTAGAGGATGAGGTGGGGGGATGCTTTGCTAAGTGAAATGTCCTCTCTGCTTCCACAGACCCAGGAGGATGTATCTTAAATGATCAGGTAGGTGTCAACACTCAAGTGAGAGAGGAGGCAGGAACCACAAGACAGGAGGGGGAGGCAGGCAGAGGAGCATGGTGGGGGGAGGGTTGGGTGGGGAGCTTGGGCGGATGGAAGGGGGACTCCCTGGCACAGGCTGGCAGTGGCCCTGGCATCAGTGGGAATGCTGGGGAAGGATTTCCTATCTGGTGACTTAGAAAGGAAAGACACTATTAGAGGTTTAGTGCAGCCCACCCTCTTCCCCTTGCATATGGCTTACAGTCACAGGACACTCCAATTAGAACAAAGATTCATCTCTTTGGTCCCCACTTGGCCCACCAGCCCAGAGTCCTAAGGGGCTCAGAGGCGAGGGCTATGTTACCTTTTCTGAGGATTTATTTTGTACATGCCTGATATTGTGGTCCTTGCTGCATAAAATGCTAAAACAGAAAAATAATAAAGAGCATTTTCGTTAATTCAGTTTAACTAAAAGAGGAGAGAATTTAGCTCAACAGCTAATTTTGTTGCTAAGAATTTCAAAGGATATTTTTTAAAATGCAAATGAAGAATCTCACTCGCTTATTTAGGTTTTTTTCTTTTTTCTTCTTAAAGGGAAATTGACTTCCATCCCACCCATGGCTGTTAATATCACTGGCAGGAGAGGAGGGGTGCCATCGAGGGCATTAGGTCTCCTTCCTGTGTCCCTCCACTCCATGCCACATCATCAGTCCTGGTCTCCTTCAAGGAAATGACATTGTGGGCAGTGGGTTTCGTGGACAACACAGCGTAGTAGGAGAACACAGGTGCCAGCCACGGGTTCCTGAGTTTGAAGCCTGGCTCCGCCCATAACAAGCTTACGGTGACTTCCTTCATTTGTGCCTTCGTTTTCTCATCTCATCTCTTTTAGGGACTACCCTGCCTATGCAAAGCACTTAGCGTGGTCTCTGCCACATAGTAGGGATGAAGCAAAGAGAAGCTAATGTTACCATTACCTGGGGGGTGGAGATGGCTTAACAGGGCTTCTGGAAACTATCGTCTTTCCAGAATGGTGGTTTTGGATCTTATCTGGGTCACAGACTCATTCAAAAGGGTGGTGAATACCCCAGTGCCTTTCCTCAGATAAAGGAAATACACAGATGACACAAAAAGTTGCATGCTTTTATTGATTGCTTCCTGTAGCTCAGTGGTTCTCAGTCTGTTCCACTATGACTATCCCTTTTCAATGAGATTATGTTTTGCCTTCTCCTCCCCTCCCCTAACCTGATCTTAGTGGCACTTCTCATCTTGTTGATTGAGAAAATACCTAATGACACACAGCTACTCTGAATTCTGTAATGCTTTTAAGAGATTTTTCATTTTGTTAGTCACAATAGCATCTACTACATGGATTTGAAAGGACAAGTTGTAAATGTGCTATGGGCTGGATGATTGATTCCATCTGCATTTAATGCTTGGTACCGGTGAGGATTCCTTCATTGTTGGAAACCTCTCCAGTAGGCAGGTTCATGGAGTCTAAGACTGGAAGGAAGTCAAAGGACCATTCAATTCAGCTCCATTATTTTGCATAACACAGAGTCCAAAGGAGAGAAACCAACTTTTTCAAAATGACACAGCCAGATGATGTCAGAGAGGAGATCAGAACCCAGGATCCCCACAGACTAACAGCTGCCTAAAGTGGACTCTCTCTGGCAGTTCTGGGTTGGTGGAAATTCTTCCTCTTCCACCATCCAGTGGCCAGTGGTCTGTAGGGAGTGAACTGGGAAATGAAGCTTGACAAGTGACTGTAGTCTCAAAGCTAGAGTGACTGTGTCATCTATCTTCCAAACTGGGACACGTTTGAGAGTGAAACGGAGCGCTATTGATAATTATGCCAGGGCAATAGGTGTAAACCAGGACTATTCCAGGCAAGCCGGGACACGTGGTCACGCTGCTGAAAGCCCACCGAGGCTCCCCAAGGGCCTATTTCAGAGTGCTTTAAGGTCCATTCAGTGATAGGGATGGCTTGTGTGAAGGAACCGGGGCTGAGTGTCTGCCCTTCCCTCTGACCAGCTTCATGTCTTGAAAGCACAGCAAACAAGCCTGGAATTCTGGAAACTCATTAGGAATTGCTGTAAACTCCTGAGAGCTTTTCAAGTCCCTATTCCCCCCCAGAGCAGCACAGGCCACCTATTCCTTAGTTCTTTCCCATCATGAGTACTAGCTCCTTGCCAGTCCCTCTGCTGGGAAACTGCAGTCACCTTCAGGGTGGCTCAGGTGGCCATGTCATCAGTCCTTGTAGACATAACAGGGGCCTGGTGTCCTGGAGCGTGTTTGGGACTGGGTGCCCTGCTGGGTAACACTGAGCAATTCTTCTCTCCTTAGTTTCCTAATCTATGAAATTAGAGGTGAGACCAATTCACCATTCCACTCTGTGTTAGTCAGAGTGGGGTGAGCTGTGCCGTGCTAACAAATAGCCCCCAATTCTAAGTGACTTAACACAACAAAGATTTATTTCTTGCTCATGCTTTAACATGGGTGGGCAGGGACAGTTCTGCCCTTTACAGCCTCTCAGGGTCCCAGGCTCCAGAGCAGGATATGGGAAAGTGGGATTCAAGCAACAGCAACTGAATACTTTCACCTAAAAGTGACGTGTGCCATTCACTTCTCTTTGGCCCCAACCAGTCATGTGGCCACACCTGACCTCGAGGAGACAGAGAAGAGTGGTCCCACCGTGTGTTGAAGAGTTGGAGAATCACAATATCTGTAAATGCTCCTATGACTACTCTATCTTCAAGTTTTTCTAATTTTAAATTTACGATGAAAGAATAATTTTCTTTTTTCCCCCCTCAAATGAAATTTCATCAAGAAGCGTACAATATACAATAGATAGAATTGAAACTGATCTGGTTGAAGTGGGAGTTGATGACTTGCACCTTCACCCTCTGGTGACAACACGACAATTGCCGTGTTTTAGGAGGATCACTTGATAACACTGTAGATGACAGATTGGGGTTTGGGATGCAGGGGAGACAAATCTAGTGGCTCTTTAGAATTTTCTAGACAAGGGAGAATGAGAGCAGGACTAGAGGATGGAATGGGAGAGGGTGTATTAGTTATCCATTGCTGCATAAAAATTACCTCAAAATTAATGGCTTAAAATAATACAGTACACATTTAGTATCCCACAGTTTCTGTGGGTCAGGAGTCTGGGCAAGGCTTAGCCGGTTCCTCTGTTTTTCCCACAAAAGGTTTCCCTTTTTGCAGGCTTTCCCACCAGCTGCAGTTTAGGTATCAACCAAGCTAGTGTCATCTCGAGGTCAACTGGGGCGCGTTCCCCCTCCAAGGTCCCTCAGTAGTTGTTGGCAGGATTTGGTTCCTCATGAGCTGTTAGACTGAGGACCTCGGTTCCTTGCTGGCTGTTGGCTGGAGACCGCCCTCAGTTTCTTGCCCTGCACACTTCTCTCCATCGGAACAACCAGGTGAGAAGACCCAGAGAGGGAGTGTCAGCAAGATAAAAGTCACAGTCTTTTGAAACCTGATGACAGAGTCACATCCTATCACCTTTGCCACATTCTTTTGGTTTGAAATCACCAGATCCAGCCCATATTCAAGGGATATGGATTACACAAGGATGAGCACACCAGGAGGCGGGATCATTGGGATCCAGGATAGAAGCTGCTTGTTGCAGGAGGATCTGGGCAAGGTTGGGAAAACTGAACTGGTATGAAGGAGTCTGATGGGGTGTGGGGTATGGGGACATGGAAGAAGCCAGTGAAGCCTCAGAGCTTTAGTTTGGACAAGGATGATTGATGACGCCATTATTTGAAATGGTCATGGCAGAATGGGGAGGTAGAGGCACTGAGTTAGGCCTGGGACATTAAATGCCAACCTGGGCATGGGTCAGTCTGGGTCCCTGGACACGCAGAAAGCCGGTAAAAAGGGCTTCAACTCCAGACTGGGCACCCGCACCCATCCTGCTCAATTCTCTCTTCCTCCTGTCTCTCTCTCGTGTAGAGCTTGAGCTGTCTGAAGGGATGCAGGGTGAGGTTCATAGCAGGCAGAGATGACTGAAATGGATTTAACATTCCAGCCCTTTCCGTGGAAACCACCAGGCTCTGACTCCTGCTCGGTCGTCCTCTCCTCCGCTGCTAGAACTGAGGAAGCAAAGGAGCCACAGAGCCAGCATTTGCGTGCAGCTTTAAAAGACAATGAAAAAGACACAAGGGCTTTTTGTGTACACAGCCAAGCCTGCCAAGCTCGACTCTCTTTGAGAAATACGACAAGTGGCTTATTTAACATTTTTTTTTCATGTGTGTGTAAATTTCCTAAAAGGTTGACCTAAATGAGTACTTACCAAGATCTGATAGCCCAGGACAATGGAATAATCCTTTTTAATAGGATTACAGGCTGTGCTAAAAGAGACTGGCAGCTTTTAGGCTCTGCGTTATAATATGTGCTCAAGAGCAAAGGAAAACGGAGACAGAAAACAGGTTTTCTGTGTTGTTTTACACTCCCTAAACTACGAAAACCTCTAGCTCGTAGTATCCTTGACTGCCCAAACTGAGCCCCTCTGGGGTCCTCTTCCAGCACGGTCTCCAACTAGTCCTGAGTCCTTAGGCTTCTCCTGGTCTCTGTGAACTAAATGATCCCTCAAGGACAGGAGCAGGCGCGTGGGCCTGATTTCCTCAAGTTGCCCTTCCCCCAAGGTCTCTTTCTATGACCATCATTTCATGTTCTTGATTCCATGGGTCAGTGGGGCACTGACTGCAGACCGGACTCAGGAAGTCTCCAGATAAGGCACTGTGTGTTGGACGTGGGCTCTGCGTAGGGCAATGATGCCAGGCATGAGTGTTCACTGTTGTGAAGTCGCCCCAGTGCTGGTTGCAGAACGTGCTGCATTTGGGGACAGAGGTGTGTAAAGGGCTTCCCTGGCTCCATGCACCCCTCTGGGTGCTTCACTTATGTTTGGAGAGGGAGCACTGGCAGACATACAGGAGAACCTGGTCTGAATATTAAAGGAGATTCCTTCCAGAATAATGTGTTCTGTAAATGGCAAGGCCAATCAAGAAAAAAAAAGAAATTAAATTCCATCCTCACAAAGGCAGGTGAGACCCATGGCAGACCAGTAGTCAACGTTAATTAAGAAAATATTCTGCAAAAGGGACCACACTCAGTGTGCCAAAATGCCTTGTCAGCACTTTAAAGGCAATAAAGCTAATCTGAAAATATATTCATAATGAGTGAATGAAAAAAAATATTTTGTCAAAATTTCATTCAATTTAAGAAACACAAAGAACCTATTTTACTAGTTACCAGCTTGAATCTTCTGTATGTGTTTTTAATAAATTTTTTATGTTCAGTCAAGCACTTCATGTATCTATCAAGTCTATCAAGATGCTATCTATTCGTTTTCGAAGATGCTATCTATTCGAAGTCTTGTTTTTGCGTGTGGACCTTGCTTACAGTAAAGACTGTTTCTCACTTACCGTTGGCTGGGTCCACACTCTGGGTTCTTCTTCCTTGTTATGAGAGTGGACCACACGCTGCCTCACTCACCATGACTCAAGATCAAAGGTGGATATTTGGAAGGAGACTGAGTGAGGTTATAAGTCGAATCTGAGGCCAGGAGTGGGCAGAGTTTGGGGAGCAAAGTCAACCAACTAACCAAAAAGCTTTTATTAAGCACTTGCTGTGTGCACAGCAGCATGGGGGATACAGCAGAAGCCTGAACCGGCATGCCTGTCTCAACTGGCTCCTAGGGACAAGGATATTGGTGAGTAGATCAGCCCCCGGAGGGCAGTGATCCTGCCTGTCTTGTTTGTGGCTGTATGTCCAGTGCCTTGAATAATGTGTGGTGCTTAAAAAATTTTTCTTCAAATGATGGCATGCAACAGATAAGGAGGGTAAACAGTGTTTAGAAAAAGGAGACATTGGTTTGGGCTCGGTAGCCAGAGCTTGCACAGAAGGGGCAAATGCCCGAGCATACCTGTCCCTGTGCCTGGAATCATACTGTTCCCTCCTCACCAGGGAAATGCCCTCCCTCCCTACTAAATCCATCCAGTACTTCAAGATCCTTCAGCATTTTCTCTAAGTTATCTTCTTTGATCTTGAAGCCTAAAGAGATCTCTTACTCCTTAGAACTCCAGTGGCATTTTCTTTAAACTGGTAATAAAGCATTTATCACACATGTCAATGGAAGAAGGTGGAAAAAAATGAGCCAAGTTCTTTTTGATAATATCTCATTTAATATTTAAAATAATCCTAGGAAAAAAGGTACTATTATTATCTCTCTCTCTCTGTTTTTTTTTTTTTTTTTTTACAGTGGTGAATACAGGCACAAAGAAGGCTAAGAGAGACCAGAGCTGGTCAGAGATGGGTCTGGAATGGTACTCAGGTCTGATGGCCTCCAGATCCCATCTCACTTTCACCAGGTCATACCGCTCTCTCCCCTTCTCTCTTCCAGCCCTCCCATCCCTGATCCTCCCCCTGATGTAAGCTTGGTCAATTCACATCTTATATCACAAGTAGATTTTAAACTTGTGGAGGGCAGTGGGCATGGCATGTCTCATTCTGCATGTTCACTACTTTGCACAAGATAGGTACTCAGACGTGTCTGCTAGATCAGTAGGGGATGAGACCCACCACATGTCCACAAAGTCTGTGGATTAGCCCTGACTGGACGCCTTCCCTGCTTCCACTGTCCAGATGAGGCCCACAGTTGCCTCGCCTTCTTGCCAACCTCCTCAGTCTCAGCTGGAGAGGCAATCCAACAAGGGAGGGCTGGGACTTAATGAGACTGGGGCTCTGTGTACAATGCATCATCATGATGATGAATCCAATGTCATATACATTTTAGAATTCTAAATTCAAATCCAACAAATACTTCCAGAGCACCATAGGCAGAAATACAAAAAGATTAAAAGAGGGTGAGAGAAATGAAAGAAGATTCTGTTACTTCCTGGGGGGTGGGAGGGTGGCAAACATGACTCGGAAATAAGGCTGGATCAGAACATTCCTGTAGGCTGATTTAATAGCAGGACCTATGTTTCTTGGGCTCCAGCCAGCGCTGCCTGGGAGCTGTTTGGCTGAAAGCTAATAGGTTTGCCGTGATTCCCACCCAGCCGGCCTGAGCTTCCTCTTACCCAGGAGGTACATGTAGGCACATTTGTGAGGTGGCCTGTGTGTAGTTACAGGTCAGATGACATCCCTTGACACTGATGGAACTGAACTCCAAGTCTTGGCCTCCTTGGGTCTGTGCCCAGATAGCGAGGCTCTAACTACAGAATGTGACCCTGGCCCCATTAAGGACCAACGAGGGGAACCCAAGAGATCTAGTGTGAGTGGATGAAACCCGCATTCATTGATGCTGTCCTCACTCAGATCCAGTGGGCCTCCAGGCCAACAGCCGCTCAGATCTTCTGCATGTCCACTCTTGGTTTATTTTGGCTTTTGCTTGAACCTTCCGTCACTTCGGTTTCTGTTTGATTTCTAAACCAGTCTCTCCTTCTCCCATGGCTGACTTAGTCTCCTGGTTGGAAGAACCCCTCTGTGACCTCCTGGCCCTATTTATTTGCTGTACTTCAGCTTCTGACTCCAAACCATGGCCTCAGCTCAGACTTTACGTTTAGGGAAGGAGCATCTTTACTAAAGCCAGCAGTCATGTCCCAGCCCAGCTGCAGCCTCTGTAATTACAGCCTCTTGCTAAATCGCCCTTCCTGGGTGCCCACATGCCATTGTGAGCCAGGCCATTCGTCCCGCCAGCCCTGTTCACAGCCGAGCCCGCTCTGCCCTTGAACTTTTTTGCTTGGGTCATCGAGAAAGGAACTTTCAGTGCATTTCAATTCTCTAAGACAAGTTTGCAGAGATGCTGCTGGGCTCCTTCTCAGTGATGATTTATGCATGGTGAGTGGAAAAGCGTGCTGTTCTCATTCCTTTTAAAACCAAGTAATGACCTAGAGGGAGAACATTATATCCATATCTGTATCTTTTCCTTTCTCTGTATCTGTGTCTCTTTCTCTATCTAAATCTGTGTATCTGCATCTATATTTGTATGTATAGGGTTATAATGTTGTGAATTTAGTAGTCCAGCAGAGCCTTGTCACCTATTGTCTATTATTTACATTGGACCTAGTAGAACTTGACACTTATTTGCAATGCAAAGATGCAGAGTTACATCATGCCCTTCAAGAAATACACTTGTAAATATAGGCCAACCCTTTCAAGTGGAAAAAAAAATATATGGTGTTTGTCTTTGTGTTGTGGAGATGCAGATATTCAAATCACCTCAGGATAATACTCACTGGGAAAATGAGAAGAACCACTAACTGAATGAACTTCGGCAAGTCCCTCAAAGGCTGAGAGCCTCAGATTCTTCAGGAAAAAACCTAAAGATTTAGACCAGGTGATCTCTAAGAGAAAGCCAACTCCTATGATCAAGAATCTTTTGATTTTTGACTGGCATCCTTTAATAAATAGTTTTTACTCCAAATCTGGTCTTACAGATTCTTCTTAGGAAATTACAATTGCAGGTAGAAGAGCAGGGTCCTCTTGGGTCTGGGCTGTGTATCAGTCAAGGTATAGTTAGGAAACCCATGCCATGTAGTTCAGCAGAGGGAATTTAATACAAGGAATCAGTTACAAAGTGTTGGAAGCACTGCAAAGCTAAACCGGGTGGTGAGGAAACCCAAAGATTAGCCATAGCAGGAATTCACCACCATCCTCGGGCTGCAGGGACAAAGAGAGGAGAGGTCTCAGAGCACCAGATCCAGGGCTTCTGGGGGGTGATGGGACAACAGAGGGAGGGACACAACTGGTGAGAGCTGGAACTACTTTGGGGTATAGTTACTGCCACAAGTGTCACTCAAAGAGAGGGGTGGAAATAGTGTGGCCTGTTCTTGCCCCTTGCCCGCCAACTGATCCTGGAAGCTAATGGAAACCAGAGGGCAAGTGAGTCTGGATGCATTGTTGGCAGGGATTCCCTGTATAATACAGGGCAGGCAAGTGAGGGTCCGGGGTGGGCCCGAGGGCGGTAAGCAGCTGACTGGCACAGGCGAGCTGGGAAACCCACTTTAAAGCCTTTAGGGATCCCACCCTGCCTGGCTGTGCAAGGACCCGGCTGCCTGAGATGGGGGCTTAGGTGTGGAGAGATGTTTCTTAGGCCTTTTCAACCCCTATCACCTCACATTTGGATTGAGCTAGTAAGCAACTTCTAGATTCTCAGTTATAACAGATTTGTGAGATTTCCAACCAGTAACTATAATTTCTGATTACCTACTATGCGCCAAGCAGTCTGTATACAATATCTCTTTCTATCCGCTGACTAGTGTGCTTGGAAGATACAAACCCTCATATTTTATAGATGAAGAAAATAAGGCCAGCGAGATGGAGCAACATGCCCAAAGGCCACAGCTGGATGTGTAGGAGGCGGGATTGAACCCAGGGCGTTCTGTCTCTAAAGCTCTCTCTCAAAGAAGGGCGAGGTCAAGTCCAGCGGAGCTCACCGTTTTGTAAGCGCTGTCCGTTTGGTTTCTGGAAGTGAGAGCTTTGAAATGCCAGGAAGCAGAAGCGATAGTGAACACTCAGGAGGAGAATGACCCGGGGGCCTCAAACCTTCTGAGCAGCATCCCCCTGGAGGCAGCACCCTCCCGGCCAGCCCTCACATCCTGGGTCTTCAGGCCTCCAGTTCTTCCTGGCAGCCTGTGGGGCTCATGTGCTTCTTGGCCCCTATAGCCAGATTTCCTTACTTACACTCGGCTGGTAAACGTGACTGTGGAAAATAGGGTATTACGGGTGCTGTTTGGAAGAAGTTGCTGAGTAAGGCCATTAAAGCCAGGAGTAAAAATGTGGTGGGGGAGATAATGGATCGTTTCTCCCCCTCTGAGAGACAGAAGGCTGGTGGCGATGACAGTGCAGAGCAGGAGCCTCAAGCAGCCAAAGGTGGGGAAGGGCCAGGATGGAAAAGGAATGATGCTGAGTGGTAGATGGAAACGAGCAGATGAGTCCCAGCAGCTGATGGTCTGGGAGGTTAAGGCAAGAGGCAAGTGGACTGCTGTCTGGGATGCGGAGAACCCAGGGTCCACGGGCTCGTGCATCCTTCCCACTGCAAGAGAAAGTTGGGATGAGGATAAAGGGGATATAGATTAGGGCTCTGCCTGGATGAAGCATCCAGGAATATTCAGGAATACTTAGGAAGCATTCAGGAATTCGAACAGGGTTCAACACTGTTGAGTGGGGTCCCCATAAATAGGATACCTCACTTCACTGTTTCTTTTTTAAATTGATTAACAGTGTTAAGAATACTTATAGGGCAGAGATGAGGATCAAGTGAGGTTACTGATATAAAATTGCTTTATTAATGGGTAAAAACTGCAAAGTTCCTTCTGAATATGTCTCCGCCACACTTGCCCTAAAATTGCTTCTCTTAATGGTGTTCAGAGTGTGTGAGGTGACGTACCATCGCATGCTAGTCAGCCCCAAACTAGCCTTTGACACATTTTACAAGAGATGTGGCCAAGCGAGAGGATGTGTGGAGGACTGCCCCCAGACATGGTGGCGAGCCCAGCAGTGATTGGGGGCAAAGGGCCCAAGGGCATGAAGGACCACATAAGCTAGGTAATGTGGGTCAGAGTGGAGAGCTTGGCAGTATTAAACAGTCTGTGCAGCTGCACAGGACACAATTATCACCAGTGCTTAGACATTTCAGAAAGGTAGATTTTAGTGCAATTGAAGGAAGACTTACAAATAATTTGAGTTACCCAACCTTTGGATGGGCTACCTTGTGAAGCAGTGAGTTCCCTACCATTGGAGATACGCAAGCTGAGGCTGAATATTATGGAAAAGATACTTGCCTACAGCACTGAGATGTCTAGATGGTGTCAGAGACCTCTTGTAACTGTAACTTACTGTCATTTTTTTTTTGTGACTCTGCTTCTCCTTAAGGATCACCTTGGTGGATAGGAAGTGATCCAGGCAAAGAAGGCATAGGGACCCCAAGGGGGCTGGATTCACTCTCTAAAATCAGCCTGGAGCTTTCACTTGAGGCAACACTAGTGACGGTGGCATCCCAGGCTGCTGGGACTAATGATAAGAGCTTTTCTAGCTCTCTGATACACACCTCCCACCCCTGCTCCAAATGGCTTTTATGTCTATCACAGCTTATCTTTACAAATATTCCAGGGAATAAAGTAGGCAGGTAGTAACATTCCCATTTAACAAGTGGGCGACCAGGGAGCAGGAAAACATATGACTTCAAATTGCAGGCTGGGGTTGGCTGGGTCTGAGGGGGTCAGTTATTCCAAACTTTTCATTTTACAAACCTGGTCCACAGGTCAGCACTGTGGACCCGCAGGGAGGATCTACCATGGCTCCCACTGAGGCAGTCAGATCAAAGAAAGGACCCTCTTTCCTGGCCTGATGCCCCATCCTGAGCCTTTGTGGGAAATGTTCCAGGTAAATGGAGAATTTCTGGAGCCCAGCAGAACTTGAGGCCTGGTGGAGAAGGAGCCACAGATGATTGGTTGGCCACCAGCACAGTCCATGCTGCTTTCCTGTGCTCTGTGAGGGGGTAGAAAAGCCACACACCGTGCCCTCTGACAATTGGGTGATGGCTGGAGCAGCAGGTTGGGGACCAATCCGCCATGCTGCACGGTGTCATCACTGTAATTACATCAAGAACAAGTTTTCTACTTGAAAAAGGAACAGGAGTACAAGAGGCACCTCCCGCCAAAACAACAGCCACGCTGGCCGCACCTGCCGCTCCTGCTGCCGCTGCCGCGGGTGCCAGGCGTCCTGGCGCTGGCTGGCTTGGTGGACCTCGCCAGGCAGAATGGGCAGGGAGGCCTCCCCTCTCTGCCCCCAGGCCTGACCCAGGGAGGCACGTTTCCTCCAGTCCCTTTGCAGCCTGATCAGAGAGAGACAGAGAGAGACAGGGAGGTCAGAGGAAAGGGTAAGATGTGTCCTCCAGAGGAACCGGCCAGACGGTGACATCCAGGAACCCCCAGAAATGTGCCTTCAGGAGGATGAGGCAGTGTTTCTATCCTGAGATCGTGAAATGAAGGAGAGAAAAAGATGTTATCCACGATGTAGTTTATATTTATATTTTATATATACTATTCCTGTTTTTTTCTTCTCAGAATGGGTAAATAATATCAGCAAGATGAACCGGGTCCTGAGTGAGTGGCTGAGTGGGCTGGTAGTGTTCCTGGAAAGGTACACAGGGAGATAGGGCACAGTGAGGGGACTCTGCGTGCCTCCCTGGGTGTGCCTGTGAGGCCAGGTGCCAAGGACAGTTGGAGGGGGCTGGGGGGGAGAGAGCCCAAGACAAAGTTCCAGCTTCCTTGAGAGAGCTCAGTGCAGCTAGGAAGAAAGCGCCTTGGATTGCGAGTTGAGAGACGGGGATTTGACTCTGGCCCTATGGCTCCTCACTCACTAGCCTGGGGCTTAAACTCTTTGAGTTCCGGTGTGTTCATCTCTACAGCAGAATAGTGCAGTTCCACTATTTACGTCACAAGGTGGTTGTGAGGATTATATGATGTACAACACGCAAAATATTTTTCAGGTGCATACATAGCTTAAGTGTTTGATAACTATTATAAAACATATAAAAACTGTGCTATTATCTGTTTCCTTCCACCAATCAAATGCAGTTCAATTCAGTGACCTTCCACATGTATTAAGGACCCAACATGTACAAATTGTGCTTACTTCTGTGAGACATGCCATTTGGAAAAACCTGGAAGGACCTGGTCCTTCCCTTAAGAGGTTTAATATTTAGGGGGTAGGTGTGGGGGAATACAGGCACGTCCATGCTGGCTACAATGCTGGGCAGAGGGTGGCCCTCGGCACAATGGCCACAGTCACAAAAAGCTATGGGAGAGTTCATGAAGAGCTGAAGCTCTGGTGGGAGGCGGATGCCTGGATGCGCAGGGAGTTCTCTGGACTGGCTTTGAAGGCTGAGGGGGAAGTGCTAGGCTTGGGGCTGGAAAGAATTCCTGGGAGCCAGAAGGGAAGCAGCCACAGCAAGGGCGTGGCTGGAAGGCATCTTTGTTCAGGGCCGCCAGCATGGCGTCCTCCTGGGGCTGCCAGAAGGATGGAAGAACCATTTCCTGGATCTCCAGCCTCTCACCAGCATCTCGGTGGCAGTGTCTCCCCAGTCTCCTGACCAGATGTAAACGTGGAGGGCACTCTTGCTTGCCTGAGACACGGTGGGCATTTGAGAGCTGACCCTGGTAAGTGGGTTTTCAGCTGAGTCCCTAAGATCTGGATTTTGTATCCTGTTTCTGCTTCTTGTGGACTGTCTGCCCCTGGGCCTCGGTTTCCCCTCCTGTCACACATACGTCATAGTGCTTGTTGTAGGACTAAATACATAAAACATGACCATGCATGTAAAAAAGGTGATGCATAAATGTTAATTCCCTTTGAGAAGACCAAAAATAAGGGTGTGAGAAACTCACATAGAATACGCTGACCAGCAGTGAGGCTCTCCTTATTCTCAGGAAGGTGTCCATGAGCTCTATTGCTCACCTAGGAGTTTTCTTTGCCGTCTGTTGGAAGTTATAACTTTCAGTTTACAGAGAAGCCCGTTAGAAGGTGCAATTATTTTAAGCACTTGAACTGGTTGCCAAGGACAGTAGAAATGAGGAGGTCATTATTTTTTTTCTCTCGTGATGTTTTGGGGGCAATTTTTCAATGGATGAGCATTTTATTAAAAAAGGGAGCAGTTACTTTTCTCTCATCCGCAAACTCTGCCTAGGTAGCAAAAAAGCCACTCCAGTTCCACTTGCAAATGCTGCGGATACTTTGCTCTAGAATTCCACACACATCAAACGCATCGCATGAAATTTCCTTCCCAGCTCTGAGAGAGAAAATAGAGAGGATCCCAGACTGGCTCCTGGATCCCATCCAAGATATTTTAAATATTCAATATGACATAATATGACAGGGGTGTTTTATTCCCCCAGGGCTTGGAGAGGGAAATTCCTGACCGTATAATTATATTCTGACCTCCTGAAATTTACCCTGCTGTTGCACGTTGCATGAGTAGTACTATTCTTTCTCTCCTGACTAGGAGCCTTGTGTTGGATGGAAGGAAAAGGGAGTGTTCTCATTTTATCCACCTCTCCCTGGCCCAGGTGGCAGGTTTCTACATTAACAGTGGCAGGCTTCTCTATCTTGCAAGGATTTAGGGCATCTTCTGTCTGATGTTAGGTGTACTCTGAACTTAAGGAATTGTAATGGAGCAAAGCAACAAGCCCCTGGTGATATAAGAGCAGGCTTGCATGCCTGAAATGCAGGCTGCGCATCAGGACCCAAATGAACATCTCGACAGACAGCACAACTTGTCCAGATGTAACAACTGCGATTTTTAGAGTCAAGTACCAACCAGGCTGGAAAAAGAGAGAGGTGGAATTCGGTTAAATAAAGGTTGGCTATGCTTGCATTTGACCACATACAGCTTGTTCTTAAAATAACTGCGCACTTAGATTTCAATTGTTTTTTATGTTCGGCTTTGTTTACATTTGTGGGTTTTTTTCAAGTAATGCTTTCAAAGGAGAATTTATGCCTGTAATTGCATCCTTAACAAAACTGGCTAATCACCCAATTAAAACAAACATTTCTAAAATAGGTAAAGTGAAAAATAGGTTGTTTTCATTACTACCTTAGATTGTTTCAGTGAATAACACTCGTGACCTCCTTGAGATGGACTTACTCGTTGCAGGTGGAGAAAATTCTGCAGAAACAGAGGCAGCACAAGATGAACTCCAGCCGTGCTTGTGAGATCCACAGATTCTTCAGTACTAGGGGACTTTTTCTTTTTTAGGAGACTGTTTCCCTGACGTCGTTTTAAATTTGTAATATGTTCATAAATACGAGATATTTTAGGAATAAAGTTGTAGTAATAGATTAAGCCTCCAGTATGCTTTATTTTCCATTCCTTCTCTTTCTTCTCCGGATTCCCCCAATAGAGGAAATCACTACATTCAATGTAAAGCCTTTTTAACAGATATATAAGTATTAAATCTGTTGTGTGTTTTCTAACTGTACCTATTCCATAACTTGCTTTTTTCGTTTAATGATATATGTAGGAGTTCTTTCCATGACAAAACCTAAAGGCTTATCTCCTTTAGAAAAACAGTGCATTGAGTTCCACGGTATAAATAGACCATAGCTTATCAAGTCATTTTCTTATTGATGGACATTTACGATGTTTTAAACTTTTTCCTACTATATACAATGAAAATTCTTGTCTGTGCCATTTTGCATCTATGACAAGTATTTTTCTAGGGAAGGTACCTAGAAGTGAAATTTCTGGGTTGAAGAATATGGATATTTTAAATTTTAATAGAAACTGCCCAATTTATCTCTAAAAATGTTGTACCAATTTATACTCCCATCAACAGTGTTTGAGAACCTGTTTCTGCACACCTGAGCCAATGCTTGTTATTATTACTATTTTAATATTTTATAAAATGATCAGTGAAAGTGATATCTCGTTCTTTTAATTTGCCTTTCAATTTGGTTACGAATGAGATTAAGCAAGTTTGCATTTGCCAAGATCTCTTTGAAGCTGAATTTTTAAATTATATTTTATTTTAATAGACAAGTGCATGTCCATGGTATAAAAAGCCAAATAGTGCTAAAAGGGTTATAATAAAAAGAAAATATCAGCTCTCTGATTCCCTCCTTTTTCTGTTGTTTTTTGCCCGAAAGACAAAACCTTTCAAATTTTTTGATTGTTTCTGCTGGTTTTTGCTTTCATATTTCTAAATAATGTGCATGCATTGCTATCTTTTGATTCTTCATTTTTGTGTATTATTTAAAGACTTCTGAGGCAAAAGCCACAAATTTTCTAGCCTAAATTCATTCTCCCTTTCATGCTTAGCCACAGATCCCTATATTGTAGGGAATGATGTTTCCAGCTAAAGAACTATGTTTTCCTAGCTCCCTTGTAGATAGGGTAGTTGATGATTTGCATGTGGAAGTTATTTAAAAGGAAAAGCTCTTTAGAGGAAACTGACTCAGTTGGCATGTAGGTGAATTTTGGCTTTCTCTCTTTCCTCCTTCTTGCTTGGAACACAGATATTATGACTGGTGCTTGAGTGGTTATCATGTGACCATGAAACAAATGGGAAGATTGAATTGTCACACTAATGATGATGGAGCAGTAAGGCTGGCCCGGTGTTGTAGTTGTTAAGTTGGCGCACTCTGCTTCGGCGGCTGGGGGTTTGTGGGTTTGGATCCTGGGTGTGGACCTATATGCTGCTCATCAAGCCATGCTGTGGTGGTGTCGCACATACAAAATAGAGGAAGATTGGCACGGATGTTAGCTCAGCGACAATCTTCCTCAAGCGAAAAGAGGAAGATTGGCAATAGGTATTAGCCCAGGGCCAATCTTCTTCACCAAAAAAAAAAAAAAAAGATGATGGAGCAGAAAAAGACAAAAAATCTGGACCTTTGCTTTCCATGGAACTTCTCCATCCACTTAACCTTGACTTTCTTATACTCTGCTACTCATTTACTAGTTTCCCACCTGCATTTTAATTTCATGTACTATGCTCACATTTAAAGATGTTCCCTAGTTTTAAAGAAAATGGAAATTTTGGTCCTGTTTCATTTTCTTCATGTAGTTTAATGGTTATTTTTGAAGGCTAAAAGGCAAAAATGCCTTTTCTTCTTTCTGAAGAAGTTGGTAGAATTTCTAGTTCTACCAACTAGAAATTTGGTATATTTTTAATGTTCTTATGAATATTGTAAATTGCTTTCTGTAAAGGTTAGGTCCTTCCACACTCCCAGCAGTTGTGTATCAACATATCTATCTTAATTAATGCTATCAACATTAAATATTATCATTTTTAAAAAATGTTTGCCAATTTGGTAGGCTAAAATGACATTTTATTACTTTTTGAAAATTCCTTTTATTACTAGTGAGATTTAAACATTAAAAAATCTCATTATTAGTCTTTTATGTTTCTTCTTTTGTGAACTTTATTTCTATCTCATTTTTTCATCTTTTTTTTACTTTCCATTTTTATCTTTAGTATTTTCGTTTTTTTTTTTTTTTTTTGTGAGGCAGATCGGCCCTGAGCTAACATCTGCCAATCCTCTTCTTTTTGCTGAGGAAGACTGGCCCTGGGCTAACATCTATGCCCATCTTCCGCCACTTTATATGGGACGCTGCCACAGCACGGCTTGCCAAGTGGTGCGTCGGTGCATGCCTGGGATCCGAACTGGTGAACCCCAGGCGGCCGCAGCGGAGTGCACACACTTAACCGCTTGTGCCACTGGGCCGGCCCTCATATTGTTTTTTAAGAACTATTTATATATTCGTGTCATTAGCCTTTTCTTTTTTCTTTTTTCTTTTTTTTGTGAGGTAGATCAGCCCTGAGATAACATCCGTGCTAATCCTCCTCTTTTTGCTGAGGAAGACCGGCTCTGAGCTAACATCTATTGCCAATCCTCCTCCTTTTTTTTTTCCCCAAAGCCCCAGTAGATAGTTGTATGTCATAGCTGCACATCCTTCTAGTTGCTGTATGTGGGATGCGGCCTCAGCATGGCCGGAGAAGCAGTGCGTCGGTGCGCACCGGGGATCCGAACCCAGGCCACCAGTAGCGGAGCACGAACGCTTAGCCGCTAAGCCACGGGGCCGGCCGTCATTAGCCTTTCCTTATTCAATTTTTTACAAATATTTCTCTTCAATTTTTCACTTGTGTTTTCATTTTGTATATTATTATTTTTGGCATAAGCAAGTTTATATTTTATATAGTTACATTTATTAGTATTTCCTCTGTGATTTCTTCTATTGCTTTTTTGTTTAGAAGATATTTTTCTCATTTAGAGAGCTTTATTTACCTATGTTTTCTCCTAATTGTCTTTACCTTCAATGCTTTAATATACCCAGAATTTATTTTGATGTGTGTATATACTAAGATTTCATTTGTTTTTTTTTTTTTTTTTAAAGATTTTATTTATTTATTTTATTTCCCCCCAAAGCCCCAGTACATAGTTGTATGTCATAGCTGCACATCCTTCTAGTTGCTGTATGTGGGATGCAGCCTCAGCATGGCTGGAGAAGCGGTGCATCGGTGCACGCCCGGGATCCGAACCTGGGCCGCCAGCAGCGGAGCGCGCGCACTTAACCGCTAAGCCATGGGGCTGGCCCTTCATTTGTTTTTTAAGTAGTTTAACATTTTTGCTACATCTTTTATCAACTAACAAAACCCTTCGCATTGCCTGGTACTACCCCCTTTAACAATGAATAACTTTTCGCTTATTTTCGGACTACCAATTCAGTTTCTCTGGGCTGTGTCTTGGTTGTTTGGCCAATGTCATGGTTATTAAATTTTTTATAAGACATTTTAGTATCTGTTAGGGCAAGTGAATACCTCATTACTCTTTTCTCCCAAATATAGCTATTTGTTTTCTGTTTGTTTCTAGAAGAATTTAAAATCATTTTGGCAAATATTCAAAATATCTAAATGGAATTTTGATTTAGACTGTATTAATCTTATTCCTTATTTTTATGAAATGTTAAAATATTGCAAAAAATTCTGTTTTCGCATCCAGGAACATTATTTACAAATCTTTTATCTATCTCCAATTATATAGTTTCCTTTATATAGAGTCCTTGTATATCTTTTTAGGCTTTTTTTGTAGGTGATATTTTTTGCTTACTTCTGTAAATGTAATTCTACTTCCATTAAATCTTTTAAATGATTATTGCTGGCATATAGGAAATCTGATTTTTTTTCACATTTTACATTGCCTGTGGCCACTTATGGAACTCAAATTCTAAAAACTTTAAATTGATTCTCTAGTGTTTGCTTGGATACAATTAGATTTCAAATGGGGCCATCTTTTAGCTTGTAATAGTTTTATTAATTGCTCCTGAACTATATATCTGAATCTTTTTTATACTGCCATACTATTGTGGAGGGTGGGGCTATGAGAGGGTCTTGAATGAAGCTCTCATCAACAAGGAGAGGCTAGAATTAAGTCTTGAAGGAAGATTAAAACTCTGTCAAGATGAACAGGATGAGCGCATTCCAAGCAGAGGGAATATCATATGCAAAGACACAAATGCATGAAAAGCCAGATCTATTAGGGAGATTGTCAGTAGTTTGCTGTGGCTGGATATAGAAGGTATGAAGCAAGTCTGAATCCCTTACTGCACGCTCTCCTTCCCGACCTTGCTTGACCTTTTCATTCTGGTCCCGTCTCCTACCTACCACTTCTCAGCATATAATCTATGAGCTGGCCACAGCACGCTTCTTGATATTCAAACTGTCTTTCCTGGTTACGTTCATGTCACAAATGCCTACTCAACCTTTAACCCCCTATGCAATAATTTTCTGGGTCCCCAATGCTAAATAAAGCAATGATTAGTACTACAGTAACATACTTTTCACAAATTTTAACATATCTCTCTCCCATCCTAACTAATGTGTAAAAACTTTCTTACTTATCTTTCTATCTTCTAGCATCTAGCAAATGTCTGGCACATAAAAGGCAGAATTAAATAGAATTTAGGCTTTTAGCATTAGAAAAGATTTTCCAGTTGCCTATTCTACACGTGATATTTCTTTCCTAGATTTAGTTATCCTAATTGAAACCCGACATTTTATATTACTTGTTATTCTTCTCTAGCCTTCTTATCAGATTCCTGTTGTTTATGGCATTCCACATTGTTTATCAGACATTGGCTTCTGAAATGTTGCTTCTAGCCTGTGAGGTAGAAGAAGCCAGAAAATTTCTTATTATTTTTCTAAACATGAGAGAGACAAGATTCGTGTATTAGGGAAGCCAGGAGGAAAAGTTAATGAAATGTCTGTTCCCAGCACGGACGGAGGGCAGCTCATTATAGAGCACTAGGAAAAACCAAAGGACTTGGAGTTTTTTTTTTCTTTTTGCTTTTTTAGTTTTTGCTTTTAGGAAGGAGTTCAATTTTTTGTTCAAGTAACCAAAATAAAGGCCTCCTGTGAAATAAAGAGGGGAAGGTATTTTATTGAGAATTTCTTTAAGAAGAGAAATTTCTAATCAGCTATTTCTGACACATATACTCGAAATCCTGTGTCATCCTATCTGCAAATTTTGGGAAAAATGAAGTTGAGAGGTCTAGCACTGAGTCAAAGGCATATCTATATCTATATATTTTTTAACATGATAAGTTGGCATTATAGATGTGTCTAAATAAGACACATAGATTGGTTCAAAATAGATACATTAAATCAAGTGATTGTCATCTCCACCCAGTGCCGAGAAACAGCTGGGCTGGATCTTGGCTTGAGCCTGACATCTGTTTTGGAGCTCAACTCGAGGAAGCTGGCGTCATCCTGATGTTGGTTAATTCTTCCTTCTGGGAGGCAGAGCAGGCTGTTGAGGTTGCTGGCTCAGTGGACTGCCCTGGAAGATGGAGGAGTGAGTGGTGACACAGGGTGACCAAATGCAGATGGAACTGGAGACTGAGTGCAGAGTCACGTCCATGGAGGGGCCAGGTCAGACTCAAGGCACAGAGGAGAAACAGCGAGAGGTGAGGCACATGTTGCAGTAGGACCAAAGGACCAGGGCTCCTCTTGGGACTGGGCCTGGGGCCCACAATGCCCTCCTGATGACCACAGGCTCTAAGGTGTGATGTCAGGCTTTGAATAGAAAGATGCTGGTTGGTGCCTGGGCAGATTGATGGCCATGCTCTTAATTCTTCACCATGCCCTTGATGAAGATATTAAATCACATCGGTCTTATGGACCCACTACAAGGGGCATTGTGCTGTTTAAGCTAGACGAGAGGTACTTGAGTTCATTGTACTTGGGTGAGTGTTTACCCAGCTGCTTCACATTAAATTAAGTGAGCAAAATAAAAGGAGGCAAGAAGGGACTAATGTGGACTGAATTTCTTACCTATTTATACTCAGTGTTATCAAATGTAGTCATCTGGATTTCCCGACTGAGGGCTGGTTATTAGCCACAAATTTGAAAATTGAGGATGGATTATCTTATGATCAGAGCAAAGCATAAGCAGTTAACCTGGCAGCTAGAGAAGAAAGAGAAAAGCTATAAAAGGAAGACACGTTCCTACCAAGCTCCCAGGGAGGTGGAGAAGAAGCCAGCAGTTTCAGACTTCAAAGCTGCGATGATATCACTCGATGACCTCATCTGTCATTTATTAATAACAGTGGGAATTGCTAACATTTACTGGCTTATTTATGCCAGCCACTCTTCCAAGTAGTTTGCACGAGTAAACTTCGTTAATCTTCACAAAACCCCTCAGAGTTACTATGATTCTGTTCTGCAGGTGAGGAACTCGAGGGTCAGGGGGTTAAGAAACTTGTCCAAGGTCACACAGTCGGTAAATGGGAAAGCCAGAATCAGGCTTGGCGCTAAAAACTTTTCATACATTCTTTTATTTAAACATCTCATAAGAGAGGTGGTATTAATTATCTCCATTTTATAAATTTGGAAATCAGGTTTCAGAGAGGTAATGTAAGCTGCCGGAGGTCACGTTGTAAATACAATGATGGAGCCAGCAGTCAAAACCGGGTCTGCGCTACCATCTGACGTGGCCCATGGAGAAGCACACACTGTCGTTTCTGTGGTATTCAGGCCAAAAATACATAACTGGAGTCTAAGCTTGAGGGGACAGTCAGACAAGTCCGCACTGGGGGACATTCAGCCAAAAAACTGGACCAGGCTCCTCAAAAGCGCCAGTGTCACGAATGACAAAGACGATGGGAACGCTAGATTAAAAGAGAGGGGCACGCACGCCAGCCGGATGCAGTGTTGATTCTGGACGAGTCTACGTTAAAAACACCTCGTGTATCAAGGAGGGCACTGGGGCAGTTGGGGAGATTTGAATACCAGTGGTTTATTAGACAACAGTATAGTCTTAGTGTTATATGTCCCCAGGAGACACCTGCTGAGATATTTGGGAGTTCAGTGTCATTATGTCCACAATTACCTCTCAAATGGTTTAGGCAAAAAAAAAGTGTGTATATGTGTGTGAGTGTGTGTGCATGTACCTATACATAGACAAACACATTCATGTTTGTGGAGAGAGAGAGAGAGGAAGCCGATGTGCCAGAATTTTAATTGAATTGATGAATTCAGGTGAAATGGACATGAGTGCGTTCGTTGTACTACTCTTACAACTTTTTTGTAGGTTTGGATTTTTCACAGTATAAAAGTTGGGGGAAAATGTCCATGTCTGTCTGGCTCCCCAACTCCACCTCTCAACCTCTACTCTAAACTGTCTGCTGAAGTCAGTACTGATGATCTGAGCCACCGGGAGAAATATGGGTCCTTGTCACCTCTAACATTGTTTAATATTTACTGTGTATTCAATCAGCAAATGTTTTATTGAGCATTTACTATATATCAGCACCACCTCCCCCCAGACCTGAGGATAAAATAATGATAAAGCAAAGTCTCTCACCTTGTGGAGATGGGAAAAAACAGATAATAAATAGTTATGTGAATAAATGTTTAATGTCATTTCAGCCAGAGATAAAACAGGAAAGAACTCAGAGAGTGATGGAGAGAGATGTACGGCTATTTAGGTAAGTGTGGTCAAGGAGGTGACCTCTGAGAAGCTGACTTTTGGATTAAAACTTGAATGAAATGGGGGAGCAAGTCCAGGGCAGGTGTGGAAGTCTGATCCATGAAGAACCAGTGCAAATGTCCCCCAACGAGCCACTCTGGGAGCTGTCCACGCACTTCCCATCTCATTTCATCTTGCTATAATCGATCTCCATTTTTGTTTTGTTTTTGTTTATTTTTAAAAATATGTGATATGCTTTAGCAAAATTCCCTTAGAAAGAGCATAAAATGACATTTTCCCTTAAGATGCAATCTTTTGTTTTTCAGAAAATGAAGGCAAAGAAATAGAAGTACGGTACTGTTGAAAGACATTCAGGCGCAAGAAATGTCACATTGCTTTCCCTTTTAAAAGTAAAGCTAATAGATTCTTTCTTCATGTTCCAAGTTGGGAGAGAAATACAGTTCCAGTCACTTTCACCAGATCTGCTTTAATCCGCCAGGTCATATAGATCCGTCTAGAGACGCACACGCCACAGGCCACTTGAGGAGCTGGCTCTGCATTTGAGTCATCTTTCCTCACCTGGCACGCTCTGCCCTTAGACCCACCCCCTCCAGCATTTTTGTATTGATTTGGAACAGCACTTTATACACTATGTTGGTCAGTCATATCTGTTGTAGACAAATATTCTTCCCAGTCATTCATCCTTCAGTTTTGTCCACTGTGATAATTGCTGCATACACTGTTTTCATCTTTATGCCCTAAAACCTACCACCCATTTGTTTATTGACTTCAGCCTTTGACAATCTACTTTCAAGGTTATAGAAATAATCGCCTATGCTTTTTTTCTAGAATTTTTGTTTTGTTTATTACAATTAAATCTCAAATTCATTTATAATTAATGATAATGTTTAATGATATATAATTAATGTTGATATATGGTAAGAGACTTGGATCTAATTTTATTTTATTTTACTTCAAACAACTCCACAAATTTGTTGAGGATCAATAAGGACAAATGCAAAGAAATAGAATTTTTATAGTACAGTCTCTTTTGTCTTAATTGTCATATTTATAACAAAATCTTGTATAAAGAGAATTCGTTGTAGGGTAATTTATGTTTAAAGACTTTGAAGTCTTTTCAGGGAAATAATGCTTGAGGCCTATAATCATGCATGAACTATTAACAGGACACAAATAGTTTTCAGTCCTTGGAAATAAAGCAATAAAGTCAGGAGCACTCAGTAAAGAGACGATCAGTGAGTGTTGATGCTATTAGCAGGTCACAGAAGACAGTCAAGTTTCCTTGACTCTCCTTTGTTGCCTAGAAACTTTGCAAGACTTCCATTCTTTGCAAATTTAAGGAAGTACTTATAATCTTTTAAAAATCATTTTAAGATATTATACAGGGTAAGAGACATTATTTTGTGTGCCTGGTCTTATATCCAAATTTTCAGAATACTTTTTCTTTTATTGAAAAAGTGTTTTAGGGGCCAGCCCCGTGGCGCAAGTGGTTAAGTGCGCGCCCTCCGCTGCGGCGGCCCGAGGTTTCCTGGTTCGGATCCCGGGTGCGCACCGACGCACCCCTTATCAAGCCATGCTGTGGCGGTGTCCCATATAAAGTGGAGGAAGATGGGCATGGATGCTAGCCCAGGGCCAGTCTTCCTCAGCAAAAAGAGGAGGATTGGCAGATGTTAGCTCAGGGCTGATCTTCCTCACAAAAAAAAAAAAAGAAAAAGCATTTTAGAGGCCAGTCCCATGGCATAGCGGTTAAGTACGTGCGCTCCGCTGCTGGCGGCCCGGGTTTGGACCCTGGGCACGCAGCGAGGCACCGCTTGTCAGGCCATGCTGAGGTGGCATCCCATATAAAGTGGAGGAAGATCGGCAGGGCCAGTCTTCCTCAGCAAAAAGAGGAGGATTGGCATGGATGTTAGCTCAGGGCTGATCTTCCTAAAAAAAAAATTAGAGAGCGTTTTATTTATTCTTGTAGACATTGCAACACACACTCCATGGAGATCAAGAGACTACAAACACTGGAAAATAAAAGTGGCTCATATTACCACCATGTAGAGATACTTAATGTGATTCATTTTGTGGTTTATGTCATTTAAGAAAATGAGATTTGGAGGGATTAGTAATTGCCCATTTGCTACTCTTAGATGCGATGTTCAAAATATTTAACAACTTGATATTCAATCAAAACCAGTACCTGAGCAATCAGCGTGTTTTGTGTCCAGTCCGCTGGACAAGGTACAATACTGCCACCAGGTCCTATTGATCTTAATGTTCTTGATTATGTCTTACACACTGTTTGGTAATCTTTTATTTAACCCGACTCAGTAACACGTTGTGACATCTTTCCATGTTATTAGATGTTATTTTACTATATATATTTCAATGCATTTTTATTTAATATCTCAGAATGATTTGTGTCTTTTATATACTCTAATTGCAATTCTCTCAAATGCATAAAAAGTACACAGAATTAAAATCACATATACTAGAATTTTGCATAATGAGAATTCGCAGTAGGGAGGGAGTATTGTAATGATGGAAACTAGTAGATACTAAGTAGATGAAACATTGTTAAAGTCTGAGCACTTTCTGTTTAAAAACATTATCTGGTGGTTTCTCTTTACACCAATAGAAAGTGTATGGGTGTGCACATATGTGTGTTCATAAACAAGCTACCTCTTAAGAACACTGCTTCCGCTTCTGGCCTTAGTCTCTTATAAAATAAAATGGGGAAAAAAAGAAAAGCAAAGTAAGGCAATTCAGAAGAAAAAATAGAAGTGGTTTGATATGGGAAATTGTGTCCAGGAATTTCAACCTGTTGAAATTCCTTTCAGTTATAAAATGTACGTGTTTACTTTAGAAAATCTGCAAAGTATAGAACCTTGTAACACAGAACTCAAGTGCCCACTTGCAGGGACCTCCTTCAGCCAATGTCCAGACTCGCCCACATGGGTGCTCATAGCACCTACTGAGTTGTCTAACTCCATTTTCTTTTTTTTTAATTTAGTGGTATGTCATGGGAATTTCCTCTATCTTTAAATGCTTTTTGAAAATCAATTTTGAATGGCTGTGTAGTATTCCACGACACGGCCGTGCCTAGCTCCTTTGCTCAATGCTTTGATTTGCCAGTTAGGTGTCAGTCTCAGGGTTCGAAGGTGGTTTTGGAGCTTGCGAGGGTTGTGGTGTTGGTGTTTGGGAGGACCGTCTGCCTTTACGGGCGATCCTGCGTCTTTGACCCACCCCACGGGCAGTTCCCAGAGTGAGTGCTCTTTGCTAGCCTCCTTGGGTACGTTCACAAGCATGTAGTTCACATTCCCTTTGAAAAGCTGTTATAGATATAAAAAAAAAGACTGTCCTCAATGTGGCCTCAAAGAGACTGGTGGGGCTTTTGGGAACCTGAGTGGATTTCGGGCTTCAAGATGAGTTTCTCTTTGAACCATACCCACTCCACACAGGCATTCCTTCTGTGTTTTCTCAGACCTGAGTCTCCGAAGTCACTTGCTGGCCTCTGCTGTCTATGCAAGTAATAAAACATTCATTTTTATTAAGAATTTCCATATTCTGGTTTTCACTAATCAACCCCTTTCTGAACAAGGGTTGGAACAAGGGTTGCTAGTCCCAGGGTAAATGAGAAAGGAAAAACTGTGGTCAGTTGAGAAACCGCTGGCTAAACCTCCAAAGGTCCAGTGGTGGGATTTGATGATGCCATTTCTAGAATTCTGTGGCAGGGCTCTCAGTGACTTTAGACACAACCCTGCACTTTCTATAGTCAGATAGAGAACGCATGTATCTCCTGCTTTATTAAGATCCAAACATCTCTCTGTAGGACAAGAAAATGTTCCAAATCCAGCTTAATCCTGATCTGACTCTTCGATGTCCGTAGGACCTTGGGTATCTAATTCAGTTTGTAAATGAGAATTCCACACGACTTTTTAGGAGTGCGTATTTTGCCTACAGTGTGGTGACTCTGGGGTGCAATTAAACCCAAAGCTTAAGAAATCAGCCTGGGTCAGGCAAGATTCCTGGCAGAGATCGACATATATGGGCATGGCAGTCAGAATTTCCTTTGAACGTTACATGCACTTCTAGTTGCCTAGGTTTAAAACGATGACCACAAATGGAAAAATAGTTGAAGAACTTATTCTAACCATAAACAATGGGTAGCCTAGGATATATGTGATTTAATATGAGGAGTTTATGTATTCCTAGAACCTAGCATATTCCATGACACATAATAACACAATATACATTGGTTTGAACTGAATTCTAATGTGAAAGACACGATTCAAAAAGCCAAAGTTTTAGAAGTAGGTGTTACCCTACCTCTAAATTGTCTGATCGCTTTCTGGAGTTCAACTCCCTCATTTCTTCAACAAAGGGCTGGGAGTAGATCAGGGTTTGCCTGAGTAGAAGTCACAGGTCACTGCTTACTTTTCTGCTGTGTCCCAAATAGCTTTCGAACCTTCCTCAGCACTGAGTTCCAGGAAGCCGCTATCGACAGAACTGGCACAAGTTGAACCCAGTTTCCCAAATCTAGACTAAATCAACTCAATGGCCCCTTCCATCACTTTCTTTCTATGGTCTATCATTTGGAATGGTAAATTCTCATTTCTTATACCAATATTTTGTTTATTTGTCAGTTTTCTAGCTTTTAGGGAGAAGGATGATTCCTTCAGTGTCTAAGGAGATGGCTTCTGAATTTTAGCTCCAGATTCTTCCTAGAGGGATCAGAGGGCTCTTGACTTCCTTGCTCTCCACTTCACCTTGGTGATTCGCCCTTGATAACAATCTCATTCTTGATGTTTACTTATGTTATCTTAGGACAGTGAGTCTCAACCCATGACCACATCGGTTGGCACACTGGGAGCCAGGCTGAGGAGCAACCCAGCTAAAGTGAAATCATCCCATGTGCTTTCTAAGTAGAAGAAAAAAATGAATTGAGTATATAGAATTCCTTTTAAATTTTAAGTACTCACATTTTGTCTTAAAGCCTTGATACCTTGTACTGTTTGCTTAAACTAATATCTAGTCTGAAAGGGTTATAATTTAATTTAACACAAAAATATCTACAGGAATTTGGTTATTACAAATTTCATATATTAGTGTTTAAAAATGTTTCAAAAAGCACATTCCAGGTGCTTTGCAGTTAACATGTTTGAGAATCATTTCCTTGGATTATTTGCTTTTGGAAATCAGAGGCCATGCTCAGATGAGCTTTGAACCAGAGTGAGCATCACAATTCTTCCAACTGCTCTCTGCCTGAGAGTGGACCAGTCTCCAGCTTAGCGGTTTTGGATTGGGGCTGGAGCTGAGAGGACAAGGTGTTCATTGAGTCTCAGAAGCAGGAGATCCCATTCAGTCACTATGACTTTTCTGGTTACAGAAGTTATGACTGCCCCCAAGGGAAGATTATTGCCAGCCCTAGCCAGGTCACAGGTGTCTATAGATGGGACAGTCACCTCCAGGTTCAACCCTGAGACATTGGGAGGTGCTCTTTCCCTTATCCCACCACCATAGTGAGGGACGTTGCCAATAGCCTATGGCGTCAACCTTCATGGTCTAGGAGTTTAGGCTCCTAATCCCTGGCAGAAGTACAGATTCAAGAACTCCCTAACTTCCATCATTTGTGGCCCCAAGTATCTGTAATGATTTCTTTTCCAAGCCCTGAATGCCAACTGGAAAATTTGTTACAAAAAAGTGGAGAACATGGCTTTCTCTTCTGATTGTTCAAGGAATTTGTCTTCTCATTTTGAAAACAATTTATTCCTTGAAGTATGGATTTTTTTTCTTTCTTCTGAAATAGAACTCACTAGGCTTGCCCACAGGCTCTGCCTGGCCCCAGGGTACCATGACCAGCTTGGATGTCTTCAGCATCCAGGGGAGGAAAGGCTGTCTCTGCTCCCCAGTCTTTTTTCTTCAGCACCTACCTGGCACCAAAGCTTTTCATGCCTTCTCCAGGTCGGCGTGACCAATAGGTAATATATGGTCAACATCTCCCTGGGAAAACCAAGATTTTGTGCACAGGGAAAAAATGTCAATTCAGGAAAACTAAAGCACATCAGTCCAGTGAGCTATTTGGACAAGTGTAGACAGCCCCTCTCATTTCCTCTTGCCTGCTGTAACACATTTTGATTGTTGGGTGAGCCCCTGCAGATGTTGAACTAGTCGGCTACTGGCACTGCCACTTAAAGCTTCAGACTGCCATCTCTCAAATTGTACTTTCCAGATTCTCAAATGGTCAGGGACTGCCTTTCAACTGCCCGACTAGTGACTAAAGCAGAGGTCATTTTGAAAGGAGATCTTTGAATTCTGAAGGTCATCTCCTCTTTTCCTCCTGAAGACTGCGTTCAAGCTTCTCCATCACAAGTATCTCTTAGTAAATGCTGGCATGAATGGATTCTGAGAGTATTAAGGGCTCTCTCCAGATGAAGTAACACAGGAAAGATCTAGAACAATTCATCTTGATGTTAGTATGACCACATACTTTTTTCCTTTGTCTGAAATAGGGAGTATGAGAGACACTTTCTCCTCAAAGAACGGTGCTCTATTTCTGCTCATTCTGCAGGGCATAGACTCTCTGCAGAAACCGGCTCCTCCTGCCCTTATTCCACTTGCTTGAGGTGCCCAAGGAACCCTTGACTGCTCCTCTCCAGGTACCTTTCACCTTCACTGAGATGGTAACAACAGTAGTTAACATTTATCAAGAATTTCAGATGTGCCAGTCCCTGTTCTAAACTGTTAATAAGCATATATTCATGTAATCCTCACAACAGCCCCATGAGAAATTCCTATTTTGTGAAAGAACAGACTGAGTTACAGAGCAATATAGTCACTTTCCTAAGATTCACTCAAGGCCACAGGGCTTAGCAGTGGCAGAGACAAGATTTGAATCCTGGACCTTTGAGCCCCTTCTCGGATCTACCATCCAAACTTGCTCTATCCTCAAAAGTTATCCTTGGTTTGGTCTTCTAGGGATGGGACAGGGAAAGGAGCCTAAGTTAATTGAACCCAGCTTTGTTTTTTAGTGTATATTATTTCATTGCATCCTCTCAAACCCCCTGCTTTCTATGTGTTATCGTTGCCATTTCACAGACGGGCAACCTCACAGGAGATGGGCTAGGTGGACATGTCCAAAGGCACAGACCTAGAGAATGGCAGAGACAGATCTTGAACTCAGATCATTCCACAAATAAAAGCATATGCTGCCTCACCAGGGAGAAGGACAGAGAAGACACGATATACTTATTAGTCTTTTCATGCAATCTCGCCATCCTGTCACTCATCAAACATTTATTGACACTACAAGGTGCTGCCACTTTTCTAGGTACATGGGATGGACTTTTGCAGGCTGGGTCTCTGTGACTTAACCACTTTCGTTTGACTACCAGAAAACTTGCAAATAATAGGTGTTCAATAGATTCTTGATGATTCTTAGGGTAGGCAGAACTTGACCTGTTTAGGAGTGAAGGGAAAAAACTGTGTTCCCTAGGATTGACAAGCTATGGCTCCAATGAGAGAAAGAATCCTGGAACTTTAAGTTTCCCTGGAGCACTCTAAGTGCTCTTGTCGTCGGGATGATTATTATTTCACTCACATTCCTCAGATCTGATTCCCTTCTCTCCTCCTCCTTTTGCATAGCTCTTCGGCTATGCCACTCCCCCAATAGATTCCAGCCCAGAGGTTTCAGGCTGTTTGTTATCTGAGAAGGGGGAGGCATGAGGTGGAGAAACAGAGTGAGGAGGGTATCTACTGCTCTCTATGGCTGGTGCACTTATAGCACGCTGACACCGACACCCGCATGTGTTTATACACATGCCTGGAGACTGCATGCACACAGGCACACAGACACACTATCTAAACACACACAAGATCAACAAATAAACCCTCCAATCCCCAAGATGACACGTACATAGACACACATGTGCACAACAAGCACAATTTTGCAATGTGTCACATGCACCCAGTTGCTCTCGGTAGTTATTTCTTCCAGTATGTACTCCTAAGGGTGGTAGGATGCAGTAAGTTCAGAGCAGAGATCAAAAGAAATCCCTCAAGCATACCGTCTCTTCTATTCTCCAGCAAGGTGGCTGCTTATTTCTTTGTGGTTGTTCTTGTTTTAGAGGAAGAGAGTCTATCTCCTTCAGGTGTCAGGGTACCATTGTGAGGGGAAAGTAGGTGCTGTTCCTCAACCTCTCCTGTCTCCAATCCAGAGGACAAACAGACTCTTGGGGCCCAGCCACCCTTCCTCTTCCTTCACTGCGGGCAGGAAACCACTTTCACCTGGACCCACAACTGATGGGTATTCATCCCATCCCTACCTGTCACTCCTCCAAGCGAGGAAGTGGACCCATCAGGAGTTGGCTTCAGAACTTTCTCTTCCTCCAGATGTCAAGCAGCTCCAAAATTTCAAAGACTTGTCCTCAGTAATTTCACATTTGCCAAGCTTCCTATTTCAGGGCTGGTCACAACCCAGGGAGAGGTGGGGAAGCAACGCCCTGAAATTCACCGTCTGCAGGAAAGTGGTAGGCCTCATCTGAGGCTGTAGCCCTCCCCATTCTGGGACAGACCTGCCCGGAGGCCTGGAGGCCCAGCCAATGTTTTCACAGCTGCGGGCTGGGAGGCTGCTCCCCAAGCTCCTTGCACACAGTTGGCCTGCGACCCAGCAGCTGCGTACACCCAGGAACGACCCTAGTCTCCGTGGGAAGTGGGGGGAGCCCTGGCCTGCGTGCCCAGACCAGAACTGACCCACCTCGCCAGGGCGGCTGCATCTCCCACTTCTGACCCACTTCTTTAACTGGTTCTCACATGGCTATTAAGTGGTTCTCACACGGCTTCCCCAGCCTTCTATTAACTCCCCAGGCAGCAGCGACAGCCTTATTAACTGCAAATGGCTTCTCGTGGCAGTGTTCCATTTCTAATATTAATAATCAGCGTTTAATAAAAACAAAGAGGGGGAAAATACAGGCAGAAAAAACAGACTGCTTTGCCCTTTTCCCATTTATCACCCTGGCAGGAGGCCACAAAAAACGCCAGCAGTAGCACCAGAATGGTTAGCTCTGTGCCAAAGACACACAGGCACATGCACACACACACGCACATGTACGCACACACGCACACTTAACGCATGTACACACACCTGTTCCTGGGGCTGCCTTGCATCCCTCACTTGGCCAAAGTCAGGCTCCTTCTTCCTTACCATCCCCACCCTCCAGGTCCCCAATCTCGCCATCTACAGTGACTTCTAAGGCCCAGAACCATATCATTAACTGATGTCTTTCAATGAAGGGAGGAAAGAGGGGGACTGCTGGCTCTGATGTTGCCTTTTCCTTCTTCCTTCTCCCTTTCCATCAGACCAGTCATCTGTAAGACAAATGGCTCCCTCCTGCCAAGGCCAAGGAGAGTGGAGTTAAAAATGTAGTTAATTAAATTTACTCAAAAAGATCAACTCTCAAGATTAGGAGCTGGGTTTATCGCCACTAAAAATAAACAGGGCTGGGAGGACAGGATGGAAGAGATGGGAGCAGGAAGGTGGGTGGGGGTGAAGAGAGACTTGGGGCTTTGGATCCTTGGACGCTGGGCTGATATTTAAAGACCTTTTACACTGTGAAAGATCTCGGTGAACAGCTGACATCTCTTGGGGGCCTGGGGAGGTTTTTATGATAACAAACAATCCCATTTTGAGGGTGAGGGGACTGTTCCCTTTCTGCGTGTGCAGACGCTGTAGGAAAGGAACTCTTTGTTCATGGTGAGGAGCGTGGGCCTTCAATTCCCTCCTTGAACCCCCAGCTAGCACCCCCACCCCATTCTCTTCCTCTACCTAAGAGCAGTATGAACTACAAGCAAAAAGATTTGTGCCTAAGGCGAATGGTCAGGCAGCTGTCCTGGAGGAGAAGTGCTCTGCAGGTCCTACCTTCACCAACCATCCCAGACCCACATGGCCAGGGCACCCTCTCTCCTCTTCTGGGGGGCTAAAAGATCTCCTAAGGCCAACTGGCAAAGGGCGTGTAGAAGCCTTTAAAGATTAACTCATCCAGGCTCACTGAGTTGAAATCTTACCCGTGAATCAATGATCTGGTGGTGTCAACTGTTTCTCTCTTTCATGACCTTGCACAAGCTGCTCTTGATTCCAAGGCTCCTATTCCTTCTTCAAACCCCTACACAGTTGTCACTTCCTCTGACCCTTCTTCACCAATTCCCAAGTCAAAGCTGATCTAGCTGTCCTCTGCTAATTCAATGGTGACTCTTACTATTGCGTGCTTTGTCTGCTTGCCCTCTCTCTACTAAACTATGAGCATTTAGAGGGCGTGGACCACATTTTGCTCTTCCCCAGCTCCTTGTATACTGCTCCTAGGAGGAGATCAAATGCTGGTGTGTGGTTAGAGGAGCCAGGCATCAAGACCCTGAGGGGAGAAGGTGGGCAACATCTGTGGCGAATTGGGTTTACATTCTCCTTTAGCCATGGGTGGGCCTGACACCAAGGAGCCCTGTGAGTGCATCAGTGTTAGCGACTATTGACAAAGGATTTCCTGGCTTGGAAGATGGCTGCCACTCTCTTGTCCTGAGCTTTACCTTGGGAACATCCAGAGAATAAAGTCAGTGCCTTTTAGATTAATTTACTCATCAAAGTGTCACTCTGCAAAAGCTATTTGCTAGCTGCGAGTCTCTCCAAGTCTCCGGTGCTTTGAGCAGGAGGTCTTCCCTTGCCAACTGTAAACACACAGGGATGCTGGGATTTGGGGCCTGCACTGGGGGCTCTGAATCCCTGCGGCAGAGGGTCCACTTGACCAAAGTTCAGGCTTCCCAGAGTGCTGCAGGCAAGGCATTCGTTTGCCATGCAAATTCCCCTCTAGGGCAGGCGGGGAGAGAAAAGAAGACAGAAAAATAAACTTTGACAGGGAGAAAGAAGAAAAAAAGCATCATTGCTATGGAGAAGAACACATAGCACATCAAAGTGTATTTTTATTCCAAGAGATAGACGTAAGCTCAAAAAACCATCATCTACTGGGATATTAATGTTGTTATTTTTTAATTCCTTATGTTTAATATACAAAGCCAAACACCCGTACAAGGTGAAGACGGGAGGAACAGGGTTTCTTAATCACAGTCTGCTATGCTCTGTCTCTCGGTCACAGACACACACCAATGGGCAGCGTCTCTTCAGCCCCTGTCGGCTGTTCTGCAGAAATAAAAAAAAACAAAAAGCAGTCTTACCCCCTGGCCCAACTCTGGGCCAATTCCTTCAGCTTCCTGGGGAGAGTGTCAGACAATCAGAACACTGTGGAATCCAGCTTCTCTGAGAATGCCACCATGCTCTCCAGACCTGAGGAACACACAAAATAACTGTTAGACTCGTACCCGTCCCAAGGGTGCAGTTCTCAGTCTCTAGGTAGGAATCTGGGCCTAGTAGCTGTGCTGAAATTAAGGCCTCGTCACCTGCCTTCTTGGCTCCAGATACACCATTCCTCATTTAGGAGACACCTTCTGTGCATTCCACATTTGCACTGGGCATTGTGTATTCTCTACGTGTGTATGTTCCTATGTATGTGTGTTGAGCATACAAAGGACATGATGTGCTTTAGAGACTCTGACAGAGGAAACAGCAATCAATATGCCTGTCTAAACAATTAGAAAGAGATGTTTCCAAGTATCCTAAATTTATCTGGCATGTGTTAGATGCATGCTGTCAGGCTGGCTGCCATTAAAGAGCTTCTAAATAATGCAAAGACCATCAGATATACAAATAAGCAATTCAATTTGGGTGATTGATTATTGGAATAATGCTCACGCACCCAAGGTGTGACATTTCCAATCACTCCTCCATTTCATTTCTCAGGCAGTAACAATCTTTCTATCTCTGCCAGTGGAAAGTGTTGTCATGGCTGGAGGATTTGGGCATGGGCTAGGACTCCGGGGTTCTACGATTACTGTTCATCTTGCTTGATGTTCCTTGGACACATGAAACAGGTGTGTCTTCTTTGCGTCCTCTCTACAGTATGGAGATGCCATCAACTATAGTCTATATTCTCCCAAATAGATGTAGAGCACGTGTTTAGGAATCTTTGAAGGTCGAGGTCTTGCAGATGACGCTAATTTGACTTGGCTTTTCTATGTCTCTGTCCATCTGAGTTTTTCAATGTTTACAGCTCCCAGAAAATGCATAATGAAATCTCCTTCATGTCCTGTAGGCCTACCTTTTGCAGTTTTATTATAAAAGAATGCTAATATATTACAGGAATCTCCATAGAGTTATCTCTAAGTCTGAGTTGATATTAAAACAACTTGTTGTCTTTGCTGAATGTAGAGACCCTGGTTTGAGCTCTACAATCCTCCAGATCTGACCCTTGCCTTCCAGCATCAGTGTCAATGGCTAAAGCTGCTTCCTTCCTTAAACCGCATCCTGCACAGTCGTAGCCTTTTGGAAGATGTTTTGGAGAGACTCTCTTGCAGATTTGAGAGGGAGATATTCACAGGAGTTAGCTCACGACACAGCACGGTTCTCTGGCTCAGGGAGCCTGACATTTGGCCATGTCAAGGGCCAACTGGTGTGGACAAGACATCCATATTATTCAGGCCCTGGTTTCTCTGCCTGAGGAAGGAGAATTCTGTAGTATGTAAGCCATTTGGTAGAACTCCCAACCTGGCAAAGGGACATTTGTCTAGATTAGCACCTCACTACTCAAAGTGTGGTCACTGGGCCAGCAGCATCAGCCTCATCTGAGGTCACTGGGGAGCCTCATCTATGCTCACTCTGCACCCAAGCCTTTGAATTTAACAAGGTCATCAGGGAACTCATATGCACATTAAACTTTGAGGTGTGCTGCTCTAAATCCTATGAGAAGTGTGGTGGAAAAAACTGGGCACTGGGCGTACCATTTTGTACCTAGTGATCTAGAGTAGGTTACCTGCCTTCTCTAACCTACACTATCTTGACCTGCTAAAGTTGAGAGTGAAGATGAAACCTACCCTGTGTGGTAGTTATAAAGCTAAATGAATTAATGCGAAGGATCTGGCCCAGAGCTGGGACCATCCCGAGCCCTCAGTGAAAGGTGGATTTTCAGGTCTCTAATTTGTAAAAAAGTGTTACTCTTACCTACCTACTTTGCAGTTTTCTATGCCTATGGAATAGGTTAATGTCAAATAACTATGATGATATTCAATAGACAAGGTGAGAAGGGAATCTTAATTGTCTTCTTTCCCTTCTCTGAATGAGAAATGACACATGAGGGCTTAGAACAGTGCTCAGAGACAGAATAAACACTCTCAAAAATGGTACCAGGAGCTATTATTAGTAGTTCAAGAATTTACTGTGTGGCAGAGTCTCTTGCACATCTCCACTTTTAGCTTTGTGGTGGGTTTTCTAATGCATAGAGCAATCCTAATGCTTTCACCAAACAGGTGAAAATCCCAAGAGACTTCACACATTAGGACATCTCTTCAAATGGTGCACTCAAGGGATACCTCAGCCTGGGAGCAGGAAAATCACGCTTTACTTTAGGTATGTATGCTGGTAGCTCAGAGTGTGCCTGCTCCATCTCCCTGGACCTAGGTGTCACCTCCTCTGGTGGAATGCTGTCAAGGGGCTTTATTTACCCAACTCAGACTCTTCAAGAATCAGCTCAGGCACCACCTCCTCCAAGAAGCTTTCCCTGACCCACTTCCCAGATAAGCCCAGTGCTCCCCCTCTGTACTCCCAAGGCACCTGTGGTTGTTTTTGCTCAGCTCCAAACAAAGTCATCTTCTCTGGCTTCCCTAGTGAACTGAGAAGCCCTCAGTATCCACATCATACTCATTTCTGCTCCCAGCAAGGCTCCTGAACAGTGCAGCCCCAGAAGGGCAATAGCAAGTCTGCCCTGACCCCTCATCCCCAGCCCCAGTCAAGACTGCAAATAGTTGTTTATTGTCCATGGTGGTGTCAGGATTCTAGACATTTTAAGCAGATTATTTCTGCTTCTGCCGGTTGCTGATTAGGAATGAATGATGCCCCAATGCGGAGGAGTAGTACCCACCATGCCCTTCTCAGGGCCCCTTCCTGATAAATCTCATTTCTTGCTTTCTGCACCTGCTCCTAGCCTTGTGCAAATTCATAAGATGAACTCTCGAAGTCTCTCATTGTTATGTTCTTTTTCCTTCTAGCACTGTCTAGTTCTATCACCTACTCTTCACCTCCAAACAACGTCCTCGCTCCTCTTTTACCTGTCCACACCTTCTCTCCCCAAAACACTTCAAACAAAAATTAAAATAAATCATACTACATTCTGTTCCTAGGTCGAATTGGGTAAATAGGAGTAAATTCTTCAGCCAAAGGAAATCATCCCTAATTGGGACTGTATGGTTTCAGAAAGCCATTTAATAGAATATAAGAAGAATAGTGCCCTCTGAAATTATTCATGACTGCAACCCTGCTGAGGGCACACTATAGTAAACGAGACAGATATTATCCTTGCCCTCATGGAACTTATATTCTGGTGAGGGAAGCAGGAAAATAAACCTACAAATAACAAATACACTTGATATTTATGTGGAAGTATCTGAAGGAAGCAGATGGGGTGATGTGATGGAGAGTAACGTGGGGAGACCCCTCGAGGTAGCGGCATCTGAGCTGAGTCTAGAAGGGCGATGGTAGTGAAGCAGACATGTGAAGAGCGGGTGGAACAGCACTCCAGGCAGTGAGAAGAGCAGGTTCAAAGGAAAAGGTTGTGGCGAGGAAAAGGAACAGCAAAGAAGTCAATCTGATCAAAGCCGGTAAAGGGGAGATTTGTGTGCCATGAGCGAAGTTGGAGCAGTGGGAAAGGATCAGATTATTCCGGACCTTGGAGGCCATGGTTAAGATTATTTTATTCTAAAAGTGATGGGAACCCCTGAAGGGAGTGACGTGATCTGATCTACATCTGTAAAAGATCACTGACTGCCACACTGAGAACACATGGTGGAGGGGGTACACCCCAAGGAGTGAGACGAGTCTGGGCTCTTCAGTAGTTGAAGCACTCTAGAATTAGAACAGACTGGAGCAGACCTGTCTGGGAACCACCACAGTAAACTATGGCTAACTTTGAGCACCTCGATGGAGGATCAATGGCCTGACCTTTGGCCTGCAGACTCCTGGGACAGTGGAATTATTTCACAAGTCTTAGAATCTCTGTGTGCACCAACTGTTATTAATAGAATAAGTAACATGCCTCCTCCTTACAATATTTATAATTTATTTATTTTTCAATGTAAACATAATTGTGATTAATAAAATATACATACTTTTTAAAAAGCATTATTGAATTCATAAGAACGTTCTGTCATTATGTGTTGCTCAGTCATAATAGATGAATCCTTTAGTTGGTATAGAATCTGTAAAATGTTTTGAATATGATATATCCTGTTAAGTGGGTCAATTTCTAGAATTTACCCTTGACCCAAAGAGCACTATGAACTCACCACACTGCTTCCTTTTCCTGGATAACTTAGAAGATTACATTTCCCAACCACGTTTGTGGGACCAATGGGAATGTGAGCAGATGGTACGTGTTAGTTCCCTTCTAAGCTGTATGAACAGGTATGTGTTCTCATGTGGTTTCTATCCCCAGTTCACAAGGCTGGCAGCAAAGAACTGTAAAACATAGAGCTGGAATTTGGAAGTAGCTGGGCAACGTTGGAGGAGGAGAGCTGCCAAGGAGCATGATGTGATCTGCACTGGACTGAGAGATGAAAGGGAAGTAAACTCTTTGTTGTATTAAGCCACTGAGATATTGGAATGTATGTGTTGCCACAGCCTAGGTTAGCTGACGCTAATAGAGTCCTTCTATGTACACTTGCACCTGTGACCAAAGAGGCATATACAAGGACTGCCCTTGCTGTAGCATTGTGACAGCAAGAGAATGGAAACTACCTAAATGTCCATCCAGAGGAAGCTGGTTCAATCAGAATGGCACATTCATACAGTGGAAATCATCCTGCTGTTATGTGGGAGCTCTATAAATGGCACTGTTAGTGAAAAATGCGGGGTTCAGTAGATGTGTACAGTACTTGGCCATTTGTATGTAAAAAGGACATACTTACGTAGTAGTAGCTAACACACGTTGGCTTGATGTGCTGTTCAGTATTCTAAAGCTTTACAATTATTAACGCATTTCATCCTTGCTCCAGCCCTCTCAGGTAGGTCCCAGGACAATCCTCATTTCACCAACAACCAAAACGAGACCCAAGGAGACTATGGACGCTGGTCAAGGTGACTCCGTGGGCATGTGTTGGAGCCGGGACACACACCCAGGCACGCAAGCTTTAGAGCTCACACCCTTAATAATGTCACAATAGTGCATACATGGGAAGGCTCACTGAAGTTGGAAGGAAACATAAGAATCTGGCAGAAATAGGTGCCTCTGCTCGGGAGAACTGAAAAGCCAGGGACAAGCTTGGGAGAAAGGTTTGATTCCAGTGTATGTTCTTCAGTAGCTCTTGATTTCTTTTCTAGCTATGTGTAAATATTATGTATTGGAAAACATAGATAGTTTATAGTTTTCAAAGGAGCTAAGATACTAGATCATCCTAATTTTAACATCGTATCTCCTATCTTCAGTATCTGTTGGGTCCAGTGCCAAAGGAAAAAGCAAAATGCCTTCTAGGACGGCAGAGAGCCCTGCAGGCTCTCGCGAAACTCTTGTCCTCTCTCAGGCTATGTTTTTTCCCCGTCCTCCTCCCCCCACCTCCCGAGCCCCGGGTGACAGAGAGAGGCACACTGCACCACTGTCTAAGCATTCATTCTTTGTTCAAAGAGAAGTTTTCACTCGAATAGATTTTTGCCTTTTGCAATTATGTCATTAAAAGCGTTCTGAACTTCAGACTTGAAATGAACTCCAGGAAGGGTCTGCCCTTTTAGCTTTCTGGCTTTACATAATTTATGGTTTCAAATCTTATTGAAAAATGCAAAAGGGATTCAGAAAAGGTTCCAGGGAGGCACACACAGATGCACAGCCCTCTGCCCCTCCCAGTAGAGTCTTCATAAAATTTCTCCCCCCACAGGGGAGGGACCACTGTCTTCAGAATTAGAGAGTCTTAATCTGAGCCAAGGGAAGAATACAAGCTTGTGGAAGTTGGAACGCAGTCCCCCTGTCCATCGCTTTGGCTTATCTGTTACAAGCTGTAATACTCCTCTCCTGCACCCCTCTATCACCAGCATGCGCCCCTCCCCGCTCCTCCTCTGACCCACCTGGCCCTAGAGTGTCACTTAGCTTTAGAGGAGTAGATAGGACCAGAGGAGGCGGGTGTCTGAAGTCAAACTGTCTGCTTTCTACTCCTGGCTCTGCCTCTTTCCAAACTCAGGTCTGTGGGCAAGTCATTTTAACCTGTGCCGTCCTTCTCTGCACATCTGTGAACTGCAGCGAACAGTTGAATCTGTCTCCCGGGTTGTAGTGTGGATTGAATGACACACTGTAAGTAAAAGTCTTAGCTCTGTGCGTGCATGTAGTAAGCGCTTAAGAAATACTGGCTCTATTATTTTGGGAGGCAGGATGGTGTTGTAGGTAAGATCATATTCTCTGGCAGCACCCTGTCTGCGTTTGAATCCCTACTCTGCCATTTAACCGTTGGGCCATTTTCAAAGTCACTTCTGCTCTCTAAGGTCAGTGTCCCTATCAGTGTGATGGGGACAATGGTGCCATTTATCTGTAGGATCTCTGGGGGGAAAAATGAGATGAGGTGTGTAAGGTACTTAGCACAGGGACTGGCACATTGTAGCCCTTCAGTAAAGCAGGCTCTTGGGGTGGAAATGTTGTGCCAAGCAGAGGGAAACAAACAAACAACAACACATTTCTCAAATCCCATGAAAGTTATTGTATCTAATTATTTAAGAGAGAGAATGGCTTCACCCTAAGCTAGATTCCTGACTGCAAATCCTACCATGGGCTGGATTCACTGGCCTTTGGCTGTGCTGCCTGCCGGAGAAGGCTGCCCACCCCGACCTGCGACAGTTTTCAGGGTGAGGAGGAGGTCTGCATTTCCACCTGGCCCCTCCATCTCTCTTCCCACTTCTGGTGGGCGTACTCCTCTAAATTTCTCTCCCTCCGTGGCTGCTCCCCCATCCCTGCTCAAGTTCCAGGTAAGGAGAGCAGTGACTGAGGATGTGCATGTGTCGGAGGGTGGAGGGGTAGGAACAGGTGTGGCCAGTGGGGAGGACCCAAGGCTCTGCTTTGCTCTCACTCTTGGACAAGTTCACTGGGGACTGTGGCTTCTGACCCAGACCTAGAACTTGGTTCTTTGACTTCTGGCTATGAACTCAGGCCAAGCTACTTAGCATCTCTCAACCAGCCTCAGTTTTCTCAACTGCGAAACTGGAAAAATAACAGTACATTCCTCAAAGAGTCGCTATTGAAAAATAATGCCCGTAGAGTAACTGGCTCATCAAATGGTAGATGGGTTGTTATTGGTGTAACTGAACGGTAGGACTTCAGAGTAGCCAGCAGAGGGTCCAAGGGGGAGGGCACCTGGGGAAAGCAGTTTCCATCATTTTAAGATCTGAGATTTCCGGGGCAATTTCTTCTCTTTGAAATCACTCCTGTAGGCATTGTCCTTCTAGATACAGTGGGGATGGTCCAGGGCAGGCTCCTGGCAGAAAGAGGCCCAGGATTGGAGAAACGAGGTGGGAGGGAGCTGGCTTGGATGTGGCTCCAGCTCTCTGCAGGACCTCAGCTGAATGCACCAATAGGCCTTCTGCCTGTGGGTGCTGCTCAAGCAAGGAGCCAAAGTCATTCTCTCCACTGCCCACTGGGCTTGTTCTCTGCTTGCTGCATGCCTTCTCAAGCCAACAAACAAGCTTTTGTACCTCATTTTGTAAAATAATTTAAGCCAGGAGGGTGTCACATCTTCTGTGGTGGGGACAGACTCAGGAGCCCTGCCCAACACAGCCCTACAGCCCCCTGGATCTAAGAAGGCCCAAAGCTTCCTAACCTTGCACGCTCTGAGATCCATTCCTACTGTTATTTGAGAAATCTTTAGAAGTCTTCAGTTTTCTGAGACTCCCTTGCAGCAGAGTAGAGAATCACAGACTATTAGAGCAAGAAAGCAGCTCAGCGATCATGTCTAGAGATGCCAACCTGTAGCCCATGGCAAGTCTGACCTGCAACCGTGTTTCATTTGGGCCACACAGAATTTTTTTTTTTAAATGAACGATGTGCCAACATTTAAAACCTGGGAGTTTTCCCTGGATGTCCCGTTTGTCTTGCAAAGTCATAAATCTGGCAATGCTGGCTTGCATTTCAACATGGCAGCAATCAGATGGAGAGGGTAGCGGCTGCCCCCTTTGCATTGTGCCTGAACCTCCATCCACCACAGTCCCTATGACTCCCCGTTGTGTCATATTTGCCTCTTTGGTTCCCTTCCTTATCTGCATGGCTCCAACTGGCATTTGAGTTTGCAACTTCTAATTTAGTTTAACTCCTCATTGCATAGATGGGAAATCGGAGACCTGGTGATAAGACGTGACTCTGTCAAAGTCACCAAAAGAATAAGTGCCAGGAGTGGGATTGGAGCCCAGCCATTTCTGGGGCAGAGCTCTCTTCATAGAACCTGCTGAGGACCTGGAACAGCCCATCAATATGGCATGCCCCTTGGCATTGATGCTGTCTGGATGACCCTACGGGGTTATGAGTCCCACCTCTCTGGACTTCACCCTTCATGAGTCATGGGTTTAGGTTGCGGTGGTTTTTATATAGGGCTAGACTCTTGAGTTTCATCTGGCTCTTTCTCGAGATGGCCAGAATCAGAGAAACAAGCCCTTCCTGTTGCCTGTTTTGCTTCCCTCACTTTATCATCTCTCCTCTTGTCCATTTCCACTACCCCTGTTAGATAAGGCTGGTGTAATGGTCTCAGTTTTTTGCACAAACTGCAGTCAAGAGAGGTGAATTATTGCGGCGCGGGGTGCCCAGCAGCCCCAGAGCTGTCTCACTACCTCTTGCCCCCTGTTTACTGATGGGGGCATCAGGTCTGAGAAGGGTGACGTGATATTGGTCCTGCAGAGCCAAGAGTATGGCTCAACCCTGGCCTTGCTGTTCCAGCACTCAGCTCCCAGGGGGACATCAAACGGTGCCATGAATGACCAGGACTGACTCCATCAGGCTGAGAGGAGGCTGGCAGATGGCAGCAACAAAGACCTCTGCATCCTCCTGCCTCCCCAGGGCTTTTCAGAGCCTGTGACAACAGGTGGGGGGACAATGTCTCCGTGCTCAGCCAGTCTTGTGCATTAATGTGGGTGCCCGGAGGCTCTGGGGGCTGGCGGGGGCTGGCCTTGTATTTCCATTCTTCTCAGTCAGCTACAAATCCCTGTCTCTGAAAATGAAATTAAAAAGAGCAGCTGGGAGATAATACATACAGTAGATTCAAATGTAAAATGCCTCCCTGTCCCTCTGATAAGGCTGCTTCTAGGACAAGCAACAAGGGTTACACAGTAATCTTATTATACAGGGTCTGCCAAGGGCAAAGAAAGGGTCATTTTTCTGTGCCTGGTAACACCACCCCCACTTTCCTCCTCTAAGCCACCATCCCCGCCACTGCCCAAGCTTTTCCTCCTTAGAGAGGAAGGCACAATCGTGTAGGTACCCAGGGCTTCTTTCAGGCCTAAGGAGTTTCTGGTTTCTTCCCTGTCTGAAGATGGCTCACCTGCTGCCCCCAACTTCGTAGACTTTCCCCACAGCAGAGCCTGCTGCTGGAGTTTGGATTCCATCATCTGTCAAAGGAGAAAGCTGGATAAGAAGGATTAAGTGCATCAAGATCACACACTTCCAGTGTCTGGCCCATCCAGGTATCCCAGGAGCAGAAGACTTATTTCTCTCTTCTTGGGACAACCCGATAAAGCAAAGAGTCCTTGATGACAGTTTGTCCAAATATACACCTTTGAGAGGAGTGAACGTGGCTGGAAAGTGGGGGATGAGATCTTGCCCCTTAACTTTTGACTCAGCTGCCTGCTTTCTGAGTAACTGAGTATTAGGAAACCAAGCCTGCCCCCTACCTAACTTCCTCTTTTGCTGTCAGTAAAATTTAACGCCGTCTGCTTCAGCAGTGGAGCACAGCTCTGGAGGAGTATGTGTGTGGTGCTGGGGAAAGGATGGACTTGGCCCCTGGCATTGCAGTTACCTAAGAATGAGAAAATACACACATTTTGGCTAGTGAAAAGTAACAAGATCTGGTATTTACATCGATTTTCGTGTGCAAAATCCAGCACAGTTTATACTATTGCATTCAACTCTGTTTTCTGTGCCAATGGATGGGAATGAATTAGACAATTTAAGAGAATGATAAAACCATTGTTTTGAGTTTCATGTATATTTCATTTATATGTGACACGGGAAAACAGATCTGTGCTTACATTATGTGAAGCGATGTTTAATGTGCTCACATTACACAAAGCCACCTCCAGCTGCGGCACAATAACTTGAACATAGCAGGAGAACTATCAGGACTCGCTAAGTGAATGAATGAGCGTTACTGTTATCTGATAACTCACATACCCACGGACGCACAAATGCTCCCCTCTCTGCTGAAGTCCTTTGAAGTATTGAAACTCATGTAGACAAGGAAGGATCATAACTTCTTTAGTCTCTAAACCAAGAGTCAGCAAACTTCTTCTGTAAAGGCCCAGATAGTAAATATTTTTGGCTTTGTAGGCCAGAAGGCTTTGTCACAACTGCTTAACTCTGGCATTGTCATACAAAAGTAGTCACAGACAATACAAAAATCAAATGGGCGTGGCTGTGTTCCAATAAAACTTTACTTGCAAAAACAGGTGGCACGCTGGATTTGCCTTAGGGACTGTACTTTGCCAACCCCTGATCTAACCCTTTGGTAAGTTGTGATATCAAGGTCTATGTTTAAAGACAAATCTGGCACTTCGGCAAAGTTTGGTCTTGGATTGAAAACTGGACCTTGTATGTTACCATGAAAACAAGCGTAAAACTAGTTATCAGGGAAACTGGATTCTTTTCTTGGTGTATCAACTTAGAGTGAGGCCCTAAAAAGCCACTTTACTTATCTCAGCCTCGGTTTCCTATGAATAAAGTGAGGGTTTACATCAGAAGATCTTTATTCTTTTGCATGTGGCTGTCTAGTTTTCCCAACACCACTTATCGATGAGACTTTCCCTTCTCCATTGTATATTCTTGGCTCCCTTGTTGAAAATTAGCTGTCTGTAAATGTGGGGTTTATTTCCAGGCTCTCAATTCTGTTCCATTGATCTGCATGTCTGTTTTTCTATCAGTACCCTGCTGTTTTGATTATGATAGCTTTGTAGTATACTTTAAAGTTAGGGAGTGTGATACCTCCAGATTTGTTCTTTTTTTCTCAGGATTGCTTTGGCTCTTAGAGGTCTTTTGTTGTTCCATACAAATTTTTGGATTCTTTGTTCTACTTCTGTGAAAAATGGTCATTGAGATTTTGATAGAGATTGCATTGAATCTGTAGATTGCTTTAGATAATATTGACATTTTAACTATGTTAATTCTTCTAATCCATGAGCATAAATATCTTTGTGTCATTTTTGATTCCTTTCAACAATGTCTGATAGTTTTCAGTGTAGAGGTCTTTCACCTCTTCAGTTAAATTTATTCCTAGGATTTTATTCTTTTTGTTGTGATTGTAAATGGGATTGTATTCTTGATTTTTCTTTCTGCTAGTTCACTGTTAGTGTATAGAGACACAACTGAGTTTTGTGTGTTGACTTTGTATGATGATGAAAGTAGATCAATATCTTACACCATAAACAAAAATTAACTCAAAATGGATTAAAGACTTAAGTGTAAGACCTGGAACCATAAACTCCCTAGAAGAAAACATAGGCTGTAAATTCCTTGATATCAGTCTTAGCAATATGTTTTTGGATATATCTTCTCAGGTAAGGGAAACAAACAAAAAAAGCCTTAGCAATATATTTTTGGATATATCTTCTCAGGTAAGGGAAACAAACAAAAAAATTAACAAGTGGGACTACATCAAATTAAAAAGCTTCTGCACAGCAAAGGTAACCATCAACAAAATGAAAAGACATTTTGAGAGAAGATATTTACAAATCATATGTTCGATAAGGGGTCAATATACAAAATATATAAAGAACTCATACAATTCAACAACGAAAAAGCAACAACTCAGTTAAAAAACGGACAGAAGTGGGGGCCGACCCCCTGGCGCAAGCGGTTAAGTGCGTGCACTCCGCTGCAGCGGCCTGGGGTTCGCCGGTTTGGATCCTGGGCGCGCACTGACGCACCGCTTGGCAAGCCATGCTGTGGTGGCGTCCCATGTAAAGTGGAAGAAGATGGGCACGGATGTTAGCCCAGGGCCAATCTTCCTCAGCAAAAAGAGGAGGATTGGCAGATGTTAGCTCAGGGCTGATCTTGCTCACAAAAAAAAAAAAAATGGACACAGGATCTGAACAGACATTTTTCCGAGGAAGATATACAGAGGGCCAACAGGCACATGAAAAGATGTTCAACGTCACTAATTATTAATGAAATGAAAATTAAAACCACAATGAGATATGACCTCATGCTCGTCAGAATAGCTATTATTAAAAAAACAAGAAATAACAAGTGTTGGAGAGATGTACAGAAAAAGAAACCCTTGTACACTGCTGGTGGGAATGTAAATTGGTGCAGCCACTATGGAAAACAATATGGAGATTCCTCAAAAAATTAATAATAGAACTACCATACGATCCAGCTATTCCACTTCTGGGTATTTATACAAAGAACAGGATAACACTAATTTGAAAAGGTATATACACCCCTATGTTCATTGCAGCATTATTTGCAATAGCCAAGACTTTGAAACAAGCTAAGTGTCCATCAACAGATGAAGGGATGAAGAAGATATGGTGTATATATATACAAAGGAATGCTACTCAGCCATAAAAAAATGAAATCTTGCCATTTGCAACAACATGGACAGACCTTGAGAGTATTAGGCTAAGTGAAATAAGTCATATGGAGAAAGACAAATACTGTATGATTTCACTCATATGTGGAAGATTAAAAAAAAAAACACAGCAAACCAAGATGTAGATATTGAGAACAGATTGGTGGTAACCAGAGATGAAGGGAGGTGGGGGAAGGGTGAAAAGGGTAAAGAGGGACATTTGTACAGTGATGGATGGAAACTAGACTTTTGGTGGTGAACACAATGTAGTATATACAGAAGTCAAAATATAATGGTGTATACCTGAAATTTATATAATGTTATAAACCAATGTTACCTCAATAAGAATAAATAAATAAATACAATTTTTTTTCAAGTAAACGAAAAGTAGACCTTCAAGGCCTTTTCCAGAACTTATAGGATTCACCTTCACACACCCTTCCCACACCCTCACCATTTTTTTAAACTTTGATGAACTTTTGGAAACCCAGCATAGGTATTGTGGAAATTAATAAACAGAAACCTCATTAAAATGGAGTTGGGAGGCCAACAGGGGAGCTCTCATGTCCTAAGTTGATAGCAGAGCCCAAGAGGAAGAAGAAAAACTTCCTCTTCTTGACGGGCAAGAAAGTCGGAAGATGATCACAACTCAGCCAATGAGAAGCCACTGCACTTCAAACTCCCAGTCTCCTCCCAGGGACTCTGTTTACAACAGCTCTCCCAACTTCCTCTTCCCCTCTAGAAAGGAGTTTCTCTTCCCTTGCTACTGGGGAGTTGCATGTGTCTTGCTATAATTGCAGACCCTGAATTGCTATTCTTTGCTGATCCCGAATAAACTTGTTTTTGTTGGAGAAATAACTGTCTGCCTATTTGCTTAAGGTTAACAGTGTCATGGGAAAAATCAGAGCAGAGAGTGTGGTATGGAGGAGAAAAAGCCTAACTGTGTCTACATTCTGTTTCTGGACATAAAAAAATAACCACTTATGTCTGTAAGGTTTGTTCAAGGTGCCATTATATTTCCAGATATAAACTATGTGCATCACAACTTTTTGGTGACCTAATATCTCAACACTGTCCCTATGGTTGAGGACTCTCTCATTGCCTGCATTTTGACAAAAGACAGTGTCCAGAGGCAGATCAGTGGCATAGTGGTTAAGCTCGTGCCCTCCACTTTGGCTGTCCAGGGTCCGTGGGTTTGGAGCCCAGGCGCCGACCTATACACTGCTCATCAAACCAAGATGCGATGGTGTCCCTCATGCAAAATAGAGGAAGGTTGGCACAGATGTTAGTGCAGGGCAAATCTTCCTCACCAAAAAAAAAAAAAAAAAAAAGACAATGCCCAATCCCAGGTAGCCAGGATTGGGGTAGGAGTTTTGTTTCAATCGGATTGAGTTTTGTTAGTACCTATTGGACCCCGAATTTTCCAACTTGGCTGAACCCATTAAGACAGTGCTCACAGTGTGTTATTATTGTCACTGTTAGCTCTTTCTTGGGAATATAGGCTAGACCTCATGCAAGGGTATTGGGTCCCTCTGTTTCCTACACAATTAGTTTCTCCACTTCAGAATTTTTGGTGTGAAGCCTATGGTCATTTATCCCCTTGGGAAGCTTAGGACAAACTGCCCTTGTTTTTTCCTTTCCTGTTCATCCTTCTGCACACCCTAGCAAATATCTACATCTCCTGGTGAGCAGTCTAGCTGTGGCTCCCTCCTGAATCCTCTATTTCCTTTATCTATGAGTGCGACTAGTACTGGCTTTCCAGAATCTTGTAAATGGGCCACTCCTCTGAGACTAGTGTGACTCTTGACCTTTTTATTGGGCATGGCTGGACCCCAAGCTATGATCAACATGCATATAAAAACTTGCACAAATTCAAGGTTTATTATCCACCCATATTTCTGGCTTTTTCCCCTCCTTGCTCTTTGAGTCAAGGTTCTGGTCATTCCAATGCTTACAACACTAGAACTGAAAACAGAGAAAAGTTTTGAAACTCAAATCATGAGGCTATTGTCAAGATTACATGGGGACATGTTTTCTGGATGACCTGTGAGCACCATTTCTCTGTCCTCTCTCTTTTCTTCACTATCTGTGAATAATTGGGGCTGGCTGTCATGATTGAATCAATTGTGACAATGATTGCCAAGTCCTTAGAAAATGTTGAATACAAGATATGATAATAAATACCATCCAGGGAAACTCTAAAGGTAGATTTGAGCTTTGCTCTCTACTCTTTACAGAAAACTTCAGAAAAATCCCATAAATGGCCCAGGTGAAGATCTGAACACTACCCTCCTCAACTTGAGGCACACAGATATGATATCCTTTCATTCCACTGTATTTTCCACTTTTCCCTCTATTAGGACAGGCATTATGTTGAAAAAAATGAGCATGGTTGCATCTGAAGGATACATAAGGAAAAAAATACCCCACAGGCAGAAGAGGAATGGAATGAACAAGTGCATTAAAATATTATTGAAAGTCCAGAGGAACAAGGCAAAATCCCATCAGCTCAGCAGTCCTGGATTATTTCACTACATGACATTAAAAATGAACAACATACTAACCAATTAGCTTTTTTTTCTTTCCACATGACTCTTAGTTAGAATTAGAACATCTGGAGTTTGGAATCAATTGTCCAGAACTAGCTGCTGTGCTAATTAATAGTCACTCAAATAGCATTTCACCAAGGTGTCCCTTCTCACATCTCTGTTCCCTGCAGGCACCAGTGCTTTCCCATAAACTTTGTCTATCTTAGGAGAATCCTGGTTAGCTAGTACAAGGAGGAGAAGGAGCAGAGGGGAGTGATAAAAGAGCCTGCAGCATGCCCTTCTGTCTGAAACAATGAACAGCCCATTGAGCGAAGTGCTAGAAAACAACTCAGGAGAAGGAACTATTCTGCTGCGTGGATAGGGAGATCTCATCAGCAGACTCGCCCCTCACTCTGTCTAGCATAGAAGAAGGTGAGTATCAGAATGATTTAATGGTTACATCCTATTGAATGAGGGCAGAATTAAGACCCTTTCTTTAACTGGGTACTATTCTAGCTTAGCCATAGTTTCTCTTTTTAGTAATATACTGGCATAGGTGCTAGGAATGTCTGGGAATGTCACTACCTACAAGAATCTATACAATTCTGAATTTATCTCAGTTGGCTCTTATGGTGGCTTGCAATAGTCTCTTCTTCACCTCCACTTCACAGTGCAGAACTTGAAAAGATATTTTCATAGATGTTAATACCTTAACGGAGAACTTCATCCAGTTCACTGGCTTGTTGATAATTCATTTTGCAGAACTGCACTGGTCAATATGATAGTCAATTGAAATGCAGCTGGTCTGAATTGAGATGCTATAAGTGTAAAATGTAGACCAGAGTTCAAAAACTTAGTATGAAAAAAAGAATGTAAAATATCTCATAATTTTTATACTGATTACATGTTGAAAGATAATATTTTGGATATATTGGATTAAATAAAATATGTTATTAAAATTAGTCATTTGTTTCTTTTTACCTTCTTAATGTGACTACTAGAAAGTTTAAAATTATATGTGTGGCTTATATTTGTGGCTTGCACTATATTTCTAATCAATATCACTGATCTAAGAGCCTTAAAACTCAATTGATAGAATTGCCCTCAGATCCCTCTAATAAAATGGCTACTATTTGCTGATAATCTACCATGTAGCTGCTACCATGGGCCTACCCCAATTGTAGGCACTTGTACATTATCTTCAGTGCTCATGGAAACCCTACAGTCTAGGGATTTCCAACCTCATTTTACAGATGAAGAACTTGGGCTCAGAGAAGACATGTGATTTTCTGGATCCATTCAGTTCAAGTCAACAACATTCATTGAGCACCAACTGTGTGCTCTACGTTGTGCCAGGCAGTGGGGGTTCTAGGTCTGAGCAGTTATCACTCATGACCGACTTGACTGAAACTTGATTTAAAAGGTCGCTTTTAAATCACCCTTTCCCCAATGCTATGTGATTCCCCTTGTAGTTTCCCATTGTGAGGAAGGTGAAGATATTCAGTCAATTTAATCATTTCACCTCTTGCTTCTCTTTTTCATGAGGACTGATTATGAGGACAAGGCAATGGACAGAGTTTGAGTGTGACTTATTGGAGCTCTCTGCCTATGCAAAGCCCTTCCAGCACAAATTGGTATTCTCAGTGGAACTACGAGTGTGATAAGTAGAAGTGTGCAGCCCTGGGCTTGATACTTATATATGTCAGCTCCAGGCTCCCTCAGGAGGAGCCAGGACATGATGAACTATGCAGTCTTGGGGTAAGAGATTGAATCTGGAGGATCTGGGTGGGAGAGTAATGAGGCATAAGTATACAAAAGCATCGTGAAAAGGAGACACAGTTAATGGCAGGATCTGAGACTGGGCTGAACAGAGTGGCTAGGGGTTCAGGCTCTGATTATTAACCTGGGGTCTTACAATCCAAGGGCTAGCCGTTTGTGAGGGTCTCTGAGCATAGAGGAAGGAAACATCTGAAGCCAGTGTAAGGGACCAGGCAGAGAATAGAATCTGAAAAGAGAGATCAGATATAATATCTCTGGCTCAGAAAAAGGCAACCATGTCCATGTGTAAGACATCCTGAATATAAGCTTTGGATCCTGGGCAAAAACTGCCTTGGTGTTGACCCTTGTCTCAGAGTAGGAGGTTGACAACAATAGTGGTTTTATTTTTAGTTATAAAGAAATTTATGTTCCGACTTTTAGTCGGAAACTAAAACTAAAAAGTTTTAGTTCTCATAAAAACTCTAAGATGCAGGTACAACTTTTATCATCTTCCCCATATTGCAGATGAGGAAACTGAGGCATGAAAAGTTAGATAAGTTTAACATACAACAGGTGAGTGATAGGGCTGGGATTCATCTCTAGACAACATATTAGTTATCTATTGCTGCATAACAAATTACCACCAACTTAGCAGCTTAAAACAACACACACTTATTATCTCACAGTTTCATGAGTCTGAATTCTGGGCATGGCGTGACTGTTCAGGGTCTCACAAGGCTGCAATCAAGATGTTGGCTGGGCTGCATTCTCATCTGGAGGCTTGACTGTGGAAGAATGCATTTCCAAGTTCATTCTCATTGTTGGCAGAATTCATTTCTTTATGGCTGTATGATTGAGGTCCCTTCTTCCTTACTAGTGGTTGGCCAGTGACCACTCTGAGCTCCCAGAGACCACCCTCAGGCCATTTTCACATGGTCCTTTCTTCAAGACCAGCAGGAGAATCTTTCCCTCCAGTCTGCTAAGGTCGAGTGTTCTATAACGTAATGTAATCATGGCAGTGACTATTCTGTTACCTTTGCCATATTCTCTTCGCTAGAAGCAAGTCACAGATCCTATCTGCATTAAAGAGGAGGGAATGATACAAGCATGTGACTCACTGGGTATGGTGTTAGAATTCTACCTACCAGTGTGTGTGCCAATCACAGAAATGAGAGATAAACGCTGAGTGTGCTGCCTCACAGGCGGAAGCTGAAGTCTCAGTCTCCCCCAGAAGGATTCAGTTGCAAAATTGGTCCCGAAGAAGGAGGCTCCAAATAGGGCAGGAGGCAAATAGCCTCTCTCCTTGTCTTGATGATCAAAACTTTGGCTATTGCTGCTGTTAAGCAAAGGAACTATGTCTGCTTTGTTTACGGGATATCCAGCTAGTAAAGCACCTGATAAGTATTCAATATGTACATATGATGAAATGAATAAACAAATGAATTAATGAATTATTTAATTCATCAGTTATTTGTGCATTCATTCATTAAAAAAATTATTAAAGTACATTTCTTTGCCCCACTCACTACTCCCCGGTTCTGCCAACTGCTGAGAGTCTGGACTTGTTCATTCCTACATGGATCTATAGACTTGGTTTGCTTTGATATAAATTTAGTGACCATTTGGCCTTAATTCCATTTAGATCTGGACCACATAATTAATGTCTTCTACCCTGCTAGATCCTAGACCTTCCCTATCCTGATCCATTCTGTCCTCTATCACCCACACTTTGTTACAATAATCTTCTGGAGTCCTTCTTTAAACCAGGGACCCAAGATGAGAACCACAAAAATATGCAACTGACAGGTGGTTTGATGTAAATATACCATGGTTCTCTTGTTCTGGTATGGTTCTATTGCTTCCTGATTCACCTGTGTTGTTGTTTTTCAGTAGATGTTTAAGAACTGTGGTGTGGGGGAGTGGTTGTCCATGGACAGATTCTTGAGAGCTCTGTGCGTTCTCATGTGATATTTAAATTTTGTGATATTATACCTACGCCAATTATATAATGTTATAGGCATTCTCTAGAGCCTTAGCATGACCACCATTTAAGAAAATATTGCCATCATTTCAGTCACTGCCTTTACAGGTTGTTTATGACCACATCAAAGCCAACTAGTACTACTATAATTGTTTGGGCAAAGGAAGAAATGACAGAGGTAGATTAAAGCAAAAAAGATGTTTTCCATCCAAGTGATGTCAGTGCATCCTGAAGCAAGAATGGTTTTGGAACAGTTTTCAAGGGAAAAAAAAAGTAATAGGAAAATTGAGTCATCAGAGAGCCCACATTAGTACTTGCATGCTAAATTCAGAATGATTTATTCCATAGCACTCAGTATCATATTCACATTGTGAGCTGAGGTTTAGTTTTAGCAAAAGAATGATATCCATCACATTAAATTAATGTTAATTCAAATATTATTGGCTTTATTTGTATTTTATTTGTGACTTTGTTTTGATTTTATAGTTGTACAAGAGTTATAAGAATAAAGAATATATACTTAGTTTTATGTCTCTACGTATTTTAGTGTGTCAGGAATAAAAGAGTAAAGTGTAAATACTCTCTGCCTCTCCCTGTCAAGTATTGCCGGCTAGCACCCAAACCTTCCATCTCCCTGAAGTTGTCTCTCTAGGTCTCCTCACTCCTGAAAAGTGTGGAACTGTGTTGGATTGGGAAAGTCTCTCGTCTGGACCACTGGATGGATCCAAATTTTGGACAGGAACCATACTCTGCAGGACACAGGGTTCATGGAATACCTGAGGTAGAAGACACTTTCTATGAATTCCATTGCAGGCAGGTTTATAACTTGGTCCAGGCTAATGACTGATGAGGAGCTTGCTGACCTCCTATGTCACGGCCCTAGAGAATTTCACCCCTTCAAAGAAACACTAAAAGAAAAAGCAGGACAGGTATCAGAGGTAAAATTAGATCCCAGTGGGGCTGGCCTAGTGGCATAGTGGTTAAGTTTGCATGCTCTGCTTTGGCAGCCAGGAGTTCACGGTTCAGATCCCAGGCACAGACTTATACACCGCTCACTAAGCCACACTGTGGCAGCATCCCACATAAAAAACAGAGTAAGATTGGCACAGATGTTAGCTCAAGGACAATCTTCCTCAAGCAAAAAGAGGAAGATTGGCAATAGATGTTAGCTCAGAGCCAGTCTTCCTCACGCACACACACACAAAAATTAGATCCTACTGATAGTGACTTAGGCCCGGATCAGGAGCACCTGGTCCAGCCACATGACCCTATCAAACTGACCCCAAAGGCAGGAGTTGGGAGTGGCTTCGAGAGGAGACAACATTCTATCCTAGATTCCTACTGCACTGAGGGTGATGGGGTAGCATGTACAATTCTGCTCTCTACAGACTCCAGTCTCAAGGGCTGAGGGAAAGGTCACTCCTGCACATTAACCATGGGAAGCCACGTTGATGCTGATACCCGGGTCATTTCCACCACTAGCTTTGTAACATATGCTCAGAAGGAAAGTAGAGTGCCGGAATCTGAGTCAGCCCACTTCTTGGACATCACAGCTCTGAAGCTTAGGTGCCTTTAGATGAGCCTTGGAAGGAAGAATCGTTGATAGAAAGGATAGAGGCCGGGCAACTAATGTCAGACCAGTGTCCAGAGGCTTCTCTTCCTCATGACAGATCCACCTGGAAATGACCCCTGCCCCCACAGCCCTGGACTCGACTGCTCTTTCTCTTTCTCTTCACTTGAGGAATCTGAGCCTGGTCTGGACAATTGCTGTGGCTTTAAGAAGTCTTGATTGTTGGAAGGACCTCCATGACAGGGACTCCTCCATCCCTCTCTCCTGCAGGTTCCGAGACCTGTACTCAGTTGCCTGTTGAACTTGGGGAATTCTTAGAAAGGAGGAGGTCTACATGTTTCCACCATTATCCCTCCTCATAGCACCCTCTCTCCCAGTTGTGGCAACCAAAAATGTCTCTAGACATTGGCAAGTGTCACCCGAGGGTGGGGGAGACAAAATCTTCCTTGGTTGAGAACTGTCGATGGAGAATTAGAGATCTTTGCATCTGTGTACTGGCAGGAAGACTATAAAGAGGTTTCTTCCATACGTCTGCTTCTCTGGGAGCTCCTAACTTTTGGCAATTACGTTTCTGCATAGATCATTGTACTCTCCCAAGCAGATCAGTGTTATAAATCAGTGCTTATGTTACCTCACCCCAGATCCCTATGGATAGCAACAAGTTCACCAAATCAAACTTCTAGAAAATCAACAATGTAATCCAGAAAACCCTATGTTTATTGGGTATCTATTAAGTGTATTCACTGTACTATCTCTAATTCTTTCAACTCTCCTGCAGGACAGGTATTAGTAACCCCATTTTACAGATGAGAGATTTGAGGCTCAGAGAAGTTAACTTGGGAGGGTTTCATCCCAGACGGAGTTTGCTCCAAAGCTCTTGTAACCACCCTGTTTCTGTGAGTGCTTCACAATGTTCCTGGTGAAATTCTGCACTGCATGGCTCTGGAGCAGGGTAACGCAGTGCTCCTGTTGTCACTGGAGCCACGCAAATTGTGCCACACACAGGCAGGCTTTCAGCGCGCTGTTAGCCAAGCGCTCTGGAGGCCGGCACCACGCTCCCAGGCTGACCTTGCAATGCTTTTTGGATTCCCGTGAAACTTGAGCACCTCTTGCAAGTGCGTTACTGTCTTTGGATATTGGCCAAGTCTTCTTCCACTTGTCTTATTTGAGTTGTGACTGTGATAAAAACTTCCTCCTTCAGGGAGTGAGGTGGCTTGATCTGAGCTCACTATTCTAGAAACACGTTCTGAGAAGCTGTGCCCTCAAGACTATCTTTTGTCATTTCAATTCCACTGGTGGATTTTTCTTCTCCAGAGTCCTCCAATCTTTGGAGGTCATATTGCTAACATAAACTTACAGCAATCACCGATAAAGTTCCAAACAAAAGTCTCACTGGCCTATTTTTATGAGCTACAAAAGGTATGCAGCAGGCAAAAAAAAAAAAAAAAAGGAATAGAATCTCCTGCTATTAACTGCTAAAATTCAGATGATAATATATATTTGCATCTCATTTTCCTATCTACTTTAGTCTGAATTCTCTTTGCATAAAATGATGTCATAAAACTGAAACATGGCTGTGAGAATTCTGGCAAGTGATTTCAGCAATGGCTCCTTTAACATTTCAGTGGATTCTTACCACATTTATTCTCTACCACCGTTTTCCCCCGCCTCTGGCTAGCTTCCCAATTCTCCATGGTTTTTTAATAATTTGTAACTCCGATTACTGTAAGTGGTTCAGTATGTCATCCAATTTCCTTAGTACTCCAGGAGCCATGTCATCAGAATCTACTGATTTGTATACATTCATATTTCCTACGCTTTTTCTTATCTGGTTTTTGAAAATAGCGATTTGGGTAAGGATTTCATTACTTCCTAATTGTTCCTATTTCTTTTCTTTATTTCCTCTCGTTAAAGACAAATCTAGAAAACGCATTCTCTGTCTCAGCTGTTTTAGTCTTGCCCTTCATCCTTTGTTCCTTCGTTCCTTCTTTATTACCTGGGCTTGGGTCTCTCTGAGAACTACTTCACTCACTCATTTCCTTTTGAAGGTGGACAAAGTTTGGTTCTGACTTTTAAACTTTTATTTTTACTGAAGAGTTTAGGACAAAGAACAGCACATTTTTCAAACTTTCTGTCCCCCCGTATATTTCTCTTATCAGCTGTTTGCAGACCCTTCCCCCATCACTGCGTTAGTTTAATGTTCCGAAGTCAGAGCTAATCAGAGAGCTGAAGTCCAAACACACCTCAAATATATTGTACTTTAAGCCCTAGCTTCCGAAATTGTTTTTAATTCCATTTTATTTTTCCAGTTTCCATTCGGCACCAATTCTGAGCAAACACTGCTGAAAGTCAGCCTTCAAGGAACTCTACGCTTCTCTGCTTTGCAAGGCAGAGTGCCAAAAATGGAGGAGGGAGAGACAAACTTTTTCAGACTTGGGGTGATTTTTGAGTTCCAGTAACACTCAAAAAATCACTTTCATCTGTTCAGAGGTGGTTACTGTGCAGTAGATAAAGACATTGTCCTTACCTGATAAATCAAGTATCTCCAGCAATATTTGCCTTCACTCCGAGAGTTGTGTGTGTGTTTAGGAGGCTCTGTGTGCGTGTGTGTGTGTGCACCCACATGTCCCCACTTGGTAACTCAAACTGACACTACCTGATGCCCACATCTGTATGAAATCAGCAATCATTTCAGCCAACCCAACTAGAAAGTTCCAAACATCTGGAGGTTTGAAATTTGTGACCGGAACTCCTGGATCCTTGCACTGCTCTTTTTCCTTCTGGTTTTCATCCCTAGGCTTGGCGTCTGTGTAGACACCGCCTTAGCGGTTCTTCTTGTAAACTGAGCCTTGCAGTGCAGACGTGTTACCAAGGTTAGCCCTGGAAAGAGCATCATGGGCCTCAGCGGAAAGTTGTTGGACAGGGCCCAGACTGTGTTATGAAACAAACCCTTGTTTCCAGGGTGGGACACTTGCTGAATGATCTGTGTTACGTGGTTGCAAATAAGAATGACAAAAATAAAACATTCCTAATTTCTGGGAAAGTCAGTGCTCAAACTTCAAGAATGAGTTATTGAGGGAGGGGATGACGTCTCCTGGGTTTGGAGGTCTAGAAGAGAAAGCCCAATAGCTTTCCCAACCAGGGCCCTTCATCACCCCTGGGGACTGAGCTCTGTTTCTTGGGCTGGAGAATAGAAGGAGCCAGTGGTTCATCATGTTGACAGCTGGTCATGGGGGCCTGGAGGCCCGAGTTCCCAATCACAAGGATCCTGCCCTCTTTCCCCCCACCAAATCCTTGCCTGGGGCCCCTGTCTCTCCTTGGGTGAGATTTCTGCTTTGAAATCCCTTTCAATCCCCCTGGAGCCTGATCTCTGAGGTCGAGGCATCTCTACTGCAATCACTTTCCTCAAGACTACTTGGTCAAAACTGTGATTCTTGATCTGTGTTTGGTTCTTTGGCCTGGAATCATTTCAACTGGGGCCTCTTCTTATGCTAAATCTCAAATTTGTTGTGTCTCAAACAAGCCATAACTAATCAAGTTCTCAAGGTCTCTAACATTTACCCAGGCTTTCAGATCAGCCCGGATCCTGGAGCAAGCCTGTTGTATAACGGCTTGCGTACTACATTTCAAACCTTTCTCCACTGTCCCCAAAACACAGATCTAACCTAAAGACTTTAAAACCCAAATACCATGCAAAGTCACCTAAAGCATCATTCTCAACTGGGGGTGATTTTGCCCCCAGGGGACATTTGGCCATATCTGCAAACATTTTTGTTTGTCACAACTAGGGGATGGGAATGCTGCTGGCGTCTATTGAATAAAGGCCAGGGATGCTGCTAAGCCTTCTACCATGCACAGGACTGTCTCCGCAACAAAAAATATCCAGCCCAAAATCTCAATAGTGCTGAGGGTGAGAAACACTGACCTTAACGAAGAATCAGGTGAAAATTACAGCCCAGCAGCAAGCAAAGCTTTCTTCCCCAGACTCAACTAGTTTTCTTTCAATCCCAATTAGTTAATGTAAGACTACAGGTGCCAGCAGATTGTATTGTGAGTTTCTCTAACTCATCTTGCACTCCGTTCCCTAAGTTAGACCATTATGTCATACCAGTGTTTAGGCCAAGGAATTTCCTTGGCGTTTACACACAATACATGCATGCGTGCATACATACATGAGTTCAGCAAACATTTCCTGAGAACTACCCGTACTAAGAATAGAACCAGGCTCTGGGGATACAAAAAGGAATAATATGGTCTCTGCCATTCAAGGAGGCTAGTGAGGGAGCCAGCAAGTAACGCAAAGATCATACTGCAATGAGATAGGCAGAGATAGGCTCCTCCTCCAGGGGAGGAGCATTGCTGTCACAGGAGAGGCCTGGGAGGGCTACTTATGAGAGATAAGATCTGAGCTGAGTCTTAGAAAATGTTTAGGGCTGGTCCAGGCCAACAAGGCAGAGAGATGAAGCAGTCATGGGAAGGCACGAGATACGGAAGGGCAGACATTTTTTAAGACCTTTGATTCTTAGAATAACCTTTCACAATAGATAATGTGAGAATTACTATGGATGGAAAAATAAAGAACGTAGATGATTTGTCTAAGGCCAAAGCACAAATCATTGCCAGGCTTGCAATAGATTCTCATTGTCAGATAGAGCTGATTCATTCACTCATTCATTCAGTTATTCAATAAGTATTTGTTGAAGGTCTGGGCACTGTGTAAGTTCAAAACCCAGCTCCAACACAAATGTCAGACAAGTTACTCAAGCTCTGTAAGCTTTAGTTTGCTGTCTGTAAAACAGAGATAAAAGTAGTAACTCTCCTGGAGGCTCTTATAAAGATTAAATGAGCTAAAGCTTATGAAGCTGTTAGCTCACACTCTGTAGCACAGGCGCTCAGTGTCAGATGCTGTCTTCAGCATCAGCATCAACATCATGGCTACGGTTGTTATTATCATCCCTCCCTCTCAAGTGCATGCTTCTGCACTAGGGCTTGAGTGCTGTCACTCATGTGGTGAGGAGGCTCCCGGTGACTCCCAAGGTACAGGCACAGAGTATTTTCATTCCATTCACCTCTTGTCAGAGAGTGGGTCCTGCACAGAGCAGATTGCTCACTCAGCCTGCAAGTCACGCGTTTCCTGTTTCCCTCCTTGCAAGCTGCTAAAAGGTAAGGAGGAAGCTGTTTCATTACAGTCTTATTTACATTTCTCCCCCTCCCTCCAAGGAAAGTCAAGTTGCTATGTTCTGCACAAATGGAACCAGGCGTGCAGGATTCCAGGCCACACTTTCTCAGTGAAGCCTCAGCAAGTGTCCTTCCCCTGCGCTGCCCGGAGGGGGAAGTGATTACTCCATCCCCACCTCACGTGGCACTCTCATGTGTTATATGGCAAGCCTGCCAGGCTAGGTGGGAGTGATGGCCAGAGGGGCTGGCAGTGGTCACTTCAGAAACTGACTCCTGTATGGCCATAAATTGATCCCAGACTTGCCCTCAGAGCAGGCTAATCCCCATCCCTTCCTGTGCACAGGAGGATAACGAGGGCTTTAGACACAAGAACAGACTCACAGATGGCTGGATGTCACACCTTTGGCAATTTTTACTTAAGGATGGCTCAGTGCTGTGATTCTCTAGTGCTTCAGCCAGTGACATGTCTGAGCACTTGCTGGAATGTTCTCTGTGGGGAGAAGAATCCTTTTCCTGTCACTTCTGCCAGCCTCCATGCCCCCTTGCCCTGCCTGAATGTATTGTACACGTATGTACACACGTGCAGTAAGAGTTGTCACACACAGTGGAGCAGATCCCAGAACCTGAGCCTGATCGAATGCTGCAGTTCACTGATGCACAGATGGTGGCTGGGAATCTACCTCAGAGTGGAAAGACGTTACGATCTCTGTGATCTGTCTTGAGAGCCACCAGGAGGCAGTTAAGGCCATCAACCTACATCTCTGGACTCTCGGGCCCTCTGGAGCCCACTGTCTCTCTAGAACTGTCTTTCTCAAACTCTAGCATGCATCAGAATCACCTGGAGGGCTTGTTAACACCCAGATTGCTGGGCACCACTCCCAGAGTTTCTGCTTCGGTGAGCCCTAGTATTTCCATTTTTAGCAAATTTCCAGGTGATGCTGATGCTGCTGGTCCAGGGGTCTAGCCGACGTACCCAGCCTCTGAATATTGTCAATGAAGGAAACTATTTATGGATGCTGATGGCCCCTTAAATGTGGAAGACCCAGACAAGGCGGAACAGAGCAAGAATTCTTAGCTGTTGGGGAAACTGCTGCCTGTATCTCTTCCAACTGGGAGGTCATAGACCCCAGAGTAGGGAATTCTGTTTCTGGTTCTACAGAGCTTTGTTGCAGCGCCCACAGTGCTGCATCCACCCACCTACTCAGAATGCCCTCTGTGTCAGTCTCCCCTGTTACATTGGCTGCCCTCAAGAGCAGAGGTCAAGTTCTAGGTAGTTGTTTTCTCTCTCTAAAGCCTCAGTGTTGATGTAGACCCTGATCCAAAGTAGATCCTCTTGACCTGTCTGCTGAATACAGGAACAAGCAGGTCCCTCCAGTTTATCCTCCTCTCAGGTGGATGGATGACCTTTCTGATCTCAGCAGATGTTGGGCTGGCTGTGTTCAGCAGGAAGAAGAAAACAGTTCAGAGAGCAAACACCCAGCACCCATGGACACCCCTGTCTTTATTCACGCAGCTTCCTATCCTTAGCATATACCCTGTTCCTGGCCTGTCGAAATGCCACCAGCCTTAAACCAGCAGAACATTGCAGTGAAAACACTCAGACCAGCCTGGCTTAAGTGTGGGGTAGAGGTAGAGATAATGGTGGAAAGGTGGGTAGAGGTCCTACTTAGGAAGGCCTTGAGTGCCAGGGGGAGGAGTGTGCATGTAGATCAGCAAAGATGAGTCATGAAAGGTTTAAGCTGCAGGAGGGACGTGATTAGAAAGGAAGTCTTTTCAAGTAAATTTACAAATCCTTATCCTTAGTGTTGCTCTTTTGTTTTTCTCTAAAAGTAAAATTATCATCTGGGTTCTGTAGAGCAAATTTTTAAAAATAAATATTTCCTCCTGATAGACATTCCACAGTCCTGGCAATCCTCGTTCATCAACCCCTAGATGAGCCTATTGTCTAGATGAAGACAAAAGAGTCCCAAGACCTTCATACAGTTGTAGAGGGGAGTCTTCAGGAGAACCTTGATGTCAAGGGGAACTCAGCACCTGGGTCCAAGGCAGAGCAAGAAGAACACACACAGGATACATACTAAATAGGAGGCATTAGAGAGAGAAAGTGAAGAGTGATGGGGAAAGGCAATTATTAAATATATACTTCGTGTTTGGCATGGGATTTTAACAAAACAACTACACAGTGAATTATACATTCATATTCTTATTTCACTGAAAAACAAATAGGCTCAGACAGGTAAATAACCTCTCCAAACTTCTGGAACAAGTAAGTAGTGGAAGTAGGATTTAAATCCAGGTCTGTTGTACTCCAAAGCCCATTCTCGTTCCATTGCTGGGCACTATCACCGTATTGGGCTACACAGAGATGGCCAAGTCCTTGTTGTGAAGCAGCTTGTTAATTAGCAAGGGAGGGAACAAATACACCCAAATAATAATTGAAAATGACCAAATGTGAGAAGAGTCCTACAGAAGGTACAAAATGCTGGGTAAACTCAGACCAGGGTGGGAGAGGTAATTTCCACCCAGGGGGTGTGGTGAAGCTTGTTATGGAAGAGATAGCATTTGAGCTATTTTAGGGGGATGGTAGAATTTTGGCAAGTAGAAATAGTGAGGAGAGAAGTACTAGGAATTCCAGGCCCACAGAACCTTGAAGGCAAAGGCATTAGGAAATGCTGGTTTATTTGGGGATAAGGTGATGGATCATAAGAGAAAAATTTGCAAACACAGGCCAGGAAGGGGAGGGTTTTAAAGATCATACTGAAGCACAGTGGCACTTTTCTGCAGGCAAAAGGAAGTCAATGCGCATGTCAGTGCAGGGAAAGACATGGTCTGAGCTGGGCTGAGGGAAGATTAATGTGGCCAAGTGTGTAGGCCAGTGAATAGAGGCCAACCTTGGAAGGCTCGGTGCCTCTGCCGTGTTCAGGAGCCTCTTAGCTTTGCATTAATGCAAACAAAGAGAACAATGGATGTGTCTGAGCTGAGTATGAGGACCACTAAAGAGGCTGCATAAATAATTTTGGGTTTTAATTGGTTGAGAGCCCCTTGAGTCCTTGAGTAAGATCAGACGTGAGAGCCAGCAAGCCGTTTGCATGGGGGAAATACACCTGGTGTTACCAAATACTGGGAGAAATCAGCGAAGGAGGAGGTAAGGGTCGGAGAGAGCTCAGGACAGCTCAGTTACCTCTTTTGCAGAGTGTTCTCTGGTTATGAGTCCCTTTCAGATAGAAATAATTTCTCACAAAACTATGAAGACATGGACTCTCACGAGGCCTACGACTGAAGATAGCTTCTTCCTGAGCACACTGCTGGCAGCCCTTCCATTTGAGGGCAGGGACTCAGCCATGGAGGAGGTGGGAGCCGCTCCATCTCGGATGAGTCTGAGGATGGAGTTGTGGGGAGCTGGACTGACCTTGTTGTGGCCTTCATTCATTTGCTCCTTAGATTTATCACCCATCTGTGATTATCTCGCCATCTCACATGTCTCATACTTAGCGTTGGCCCAGATGGGAAACTTATCTTCCTCAGCATCTTGCTCAATGAAATTTCAGGAAGCATGCGCATGTCCCTTAGCTGTGACAGGAAGGGTGATGGATGGCCAAAGGCTCATTTTCAAAATTACAAATTTGGCCAATTTTCATGATACTGAAAGAGAGAGAGAGAGGGAGAAAATGAAGTGTTTAAAATAGACTCCCAACTTTTGGTAAGATATGCCAGGATGAGCTGGGAAAGAACAGGCTTAGGCAGGAGAGAGGGCTGGACAGCCAAGATGTGTGCTGGGAGCACCATCAGCAACGTCAGGAGCCTGAGGATTGCCTTCCCTGACTCGTTTCCATGAGCAGAATCAGAATTTTTGATCTAGTCCTAAATTTTACAGTCCTCGAAGTGCTTTTAAATGTGAACAGTGTTGATTAAATGGCTAATATGTTCCAGGAACTATATTTGAGAATGTTTGCATACAAATCCAATTTAATCTTCAAGACAACCCTAAAAGTTGGAATTCAGTCCCAGTTGTAAAGATTCTCACCTAGAAGCTTAGAGAGGTAAGTGACTTCTCAAGTGACAGAGCTGCTAATGGAGTCTCCTATTTCCAAACTCCTGTTGTTTCTGCTATAAAAACCTCCTTCCCAGGCCCCTCTTCCTCATTTGTTGAAGAGCTCTAGAAAATGAGGGAAAAGCAGCAGTCTTCATTATTAACCAGGGCCCCCCCATATCACACAACTCCAGGGGGCCTCCTCATGGAATAACAATGTGCAACCCTGGGGCCTGTTATGAACTTTCTTTGCCTTAGAACAGCAGTCAGCAAACTTTTTCTGTAAAGGGCCAGGTAGTATTTTAGGCTCTGTGAACCTTATAGTCTCTATGGCAACTACTGACCCTTGTTCTTGCAGTAGGAAAGCAGCCATAGACAATAGGGAAATGAATGAGCATGACTGTGTTCCAATAAAACTTTATTTATAAAAATAGGCTACAGGGTGGATTTGGTCCAAGGGCCTGATCTGGCCCACTGGCCGTGTTTTGCTGACCCTATTTCAGAGTGAAGGCCAGCCTGAGGTAGACACCTACCGGAAAGAGCATCACGGAGAGGCATTTTCTCTGAAAGCCAGGTCCTTCAGGATAGTGTTAGTATGAGAACCGGGGTGTAGAGTGCAAACTGACAGCTGAAATGCCAAGTATAGTTTGAACACATGATTTATTTAGCTTATACGGTATCTAAGATTTTCCAAATTAGCTGCTTACATTTAAAGATTGGGAGAATTCACATAAAAAGTCTGAAATTTCCGAATCTTATGAAAAATGGGAAGATCTTCCCTTGTGGGAGGATCCCCCATATTTCCCCATGGCAACACCTGGCTGGAGATAATGAGGGCTCTGTGCTTTAGGTGAACAGGGCCTGCGTGCTGTAGTTTGCCACGACCTCCGCGTGACTCGCCTCTCACATTTAGGTTATCTGCTATTTGAGTTTGTGATTCATGCTTTAAGGATACTTATTTTCCAAGTAAGAATTAAATCCCTGTTCCACGTGGGCACTCAGCTATCCTTATATTTTTCTCTTATTGCTTTTCTAATATCAAAATCCCCATCTCTGGGTAGGGGAGGTGATGCCAGAATAAGGTTCTGGGAACTAAAGTCATGTACGATGGATTTCCAGAGCAGCGGGGAGACGGATAGGACAGGAGTGTGTATAAGTCACATTCTAGAAAACTCCAAGGATGAAAACCACAGAAGCCAAAGAAATGAGAGTCAATGAAAAAGCAGCTGGGAGGGAGCGAGCAGTGACCGCGGGTAGCAGAGTGGGACCAAAACACTTGCAGCAATGGACTGGGGCTGGGGCTGGGCTGGGGCTGGGCTGGGGCTGGTCTGTGAAGGGTTTCCATGAGCTGCCAGCTAAGCAGTATGTGGGTGGGTCAGCCTTATTTAAAGACCAAGATTTGGACAGGCAGTTATTAAATCCCCATAGTGGGTCCCCAGACCTTCTTTATTCCCCCAAGACTTCATTTCCCTCCCTCTGCTGCCTGTCTCTGTGTTAGATGTTGTACATGCTTTGAAGTACATGAATGAATATGAAATATCTTAACAGCGTGCGTGGTGCATGGTATGCATTTGATAAACAAGTTTGTTATCTATCCATATTGGCATTTCTCCATCATTTCTTCATTCCTCCTCCCTTCCCGGGCTTGCTTCTCTGGGTGAAGGGTCCCTGCTCCTTGCCAAGGCTTAACCTTCCTCTTAAGATCTTGTTTCTCTTCTCTCCCAGCCGTCTCTTCTGCTCTTTCTTACCTCCTTCTATTGTACTTCCAAATCTGCTCATATCTCCCCATCCCAAATCTAAAAAGAAAGAGCCAAACTCCTTCAACAAGAGAACCTCCTTATGCTTCTGTTGGAGTGCTCTCTTTTCCACTACTTTCAAACTTCTCAAAAGAGTAGTGAGTTCAGGCTCCCGTGTCAACATTGCCCAATTCTCCAGCAACTCCCTTCTGGCTGTTGCCCGCCCCCCCAACCCCCAACTGTTCTAAATCTGCTCTCCTAGGTATCTCTGCATATGCTACAATTATAACATTCATATCCAGTGCTTTTCCTCAGCTGACAGACCATTGGTTAAGAATATCATAATCATTCAAATAATAATGATTGGAATTTGTGTTACCCTTTGCTCTACACACAGTGCTTTCACATACATGATCTCATGGAATCCTCATGCTCTCCTTTTAAAGCTAATAGTATAAATCTTATTTGTTAGTGAAGATGTGGATTCTGTGAGAGGTTAAGTGACAAGGTGCCCAGGGTAATGCCATAGGCTTAGCTCCTTTTTTTTTTGTAAGGAAGATCAGGCCTGAGCTAACATCCATGCTAATCGTCCTCTTTTTGCTGAGGAAGACCAGCTCTGAGCTAACATCTATTGCTAATCCTCTTCCTTTTATTCCCCAAAGCCCCAGTAGATAGTTGTATGTCATAGTTGCACATCCTTCTAGTTGCTCTATGTGGCACGTGGTCTCAGCATCACCGGAGAAGCGGTGCGTCGGTGCGCGCCCAGCATTCGAACCCCGGGCCACCAGTAGCAGAGCGCGCACACTTAACTGCTAAGCCACGGGGCCGGCCCCAGCTTAGCTCCTTTTATCCCAAGTCTTACTTCCCTTCCCCAGTCCCCCGACCATTCTACAGTGATTGCTCTATTCTGGTTCTCCTCCTACTTCTCCGACTGTGACTTCTCTTTTCCCGTTGCTTGGATCCCTGCTTGTCCCTTTGCTCCCAGGTTTTGTCCTTAGAATTTTCTCTCTGAATGGGCTCTTCAGTTCCCATGGCTTCAACTACTACCTCTAAGATAGAGTTTTAAACCTCTGCTCTGTCACTGTGCATCTTTGGACCAGTTACTTCCTCTCTTTGGCTCTCAGATTCTTCGGATTCTTCGTTTGAAATATAAAAGCATTAGATGATTTATGTATGCTTTTCTCTACAGCTCCAACTTCAAATGAGATGAAGAATATTAAAGTAATTTTTAAACAAAAATCAATACGAAAGTATGAGACCTAACAAATAAGTTCAGCAAAATTGCAGGATCAAGATCAATATACAAAAAATCAATTGTATTTCAATATGCTAACAATGAACAATCTGAAAATGAAATTAACAAAATAATTCCATTTACAATATTATCAAAAAGGATAAAATACTTAGAAATAAATTTAACAAAAGAAAAGCAAGACCTGTACACTGAAAATTATAAAAGAAACTGTGGAAAGAAATTTAAAAGATCTAAATAAATGAAGAGACATTTTATGCTCATGGATCAGAAGATTTAATACTGTTAGGATGGCACTATCTCTCAAATTGATCTACACATTCTACAATCCCTGTCAAACTCTCAAGTGACATTTTTGTGGATATTGACAAGCTGATTCTAATATATATATGGAATTACAAGGGACCCAGAACAGCTAAAATAGTCTAGAAAAAGAACAAACCTGGAGGACTCACACTTCTGATTTCAAAACATGTAACAGTAATCAAAACAGTGATAGTGACATAAAGATAGACACATAGATCAATGGAATAGAATTGATAGCCCAGAAATAAACCCACACATCTCTGGCCATTGATATGTCACAAGGCTGCCAAGACAATTTAATAGAGGAAAGAATTGTCTTTTCAACAAATGGTGTTGAGACAACTGGATATCCACATGCAAAAGAATGAACTTGGACTCGTGATACATAAAAATTAACTACAATGCATCAAAAAAATAAATGTAAGAGCTAAAACTATACAACCGTTAGAAGAAAACATAGAGCAAATCTTAGTGACCTTGGGTTAGGAAGTTGTTTCTTAGATACATCAGCAAAAGTACAAACAACAAAGGAAAAAAGATAAATTGGACTTTATCAAAATGAAACATTTGTATGTTAAATGACACTGTCCAGAGTGAAAAAACAACCCACAGAATGGGATAAAATATTTGCAAACCACGTATCTGATAAGAGGCTTATGTCCAGAAAAAATATAACATAATATATGTTTAAAAATATATATTTTACAATTCAATAATAAAAGATTACCTGATTAAAAATGGGCAAAGGGTCTGAATAGGCATTGCTCAAAAGAAGATATACAAATGGTCAATAAACACATCAAAAGATATCACCTTCATTAGTCATTAGGGAAATGCAAGTCAAAACCACAATGAGATACCACTTCATATCCATTAGGACGACTATAATCCAAAAGACAATAGCAAGTGTTGGTGAGGATGTGGAGAAATTAGAGCCCTCACACATTGCTTGTGGGAATGCAAAATTGGGCACCCCTTTGGACAACTCATTGGCAATTTCTCAAAAAGTGAAATACAGAGCTACCATAGGATCCTCAATTTCACTCCAAGGTATTTAAGACAAATGAAGACATATCTCCACACAAAAAACATTAATGAATTTCATGAATATTCATAGCAGCATTATTCACAATGGCCCAAAGTGGTAACAACCCAAATGTCCATTTACTGATGAGTAGATAAACAAAACGTGATATAACCATACAATGGAATATTATTTGGCAATAAAAAGTAATGAAGTTCTGATACATGCTCCAATGTGGATGAACCTTGAAAATATTGCTAAGTCCAAGAAGCCAGTCACAAAAGACAACTTATTATTTGATTCCATTTATATGAACTGGTCAGAATAGGCAAGTCTATAAACACAGATAATAGATTAGCAGTTTCCTAGGGCTAGAGGTTGTTGGGGGGATGAGGAGGGACCACTGTGGGGCTCAGGGTTTCCCTTGGGCGATAAAAATGTTCTAAACTTAGATCATGATTATGGTTGTGAAACTCCACGAACGTACTAAAAACCATTGATCTGTATACATTTTTTTTTTTTCTGGTGAGGAAGATTAGCCCTGAGCTAACATCTGTTGCCAATCCTCCTCTTTTTGCTGAGGAAGATTGGCCCTGGGCTACTATCTGTGCCCATCTTCCTCTACTTTATATGGGACGCCGCCACAGCATGGCTTGACAAGTGGCGCGTAGGTCCGCGCCCGGGATCCAAACCCACGAACCCCGGGCTGCAGAGGCGTAGCGCAAACTCAACCACTAGGCCACTGGGCCAGCCCCCTGATCCGTACACTTTAAATGGGTGAACTGTATGGCTGATGAATTATATCTCATTGAAACTGTTAAAAATCCATATATAAAGATGACGATGATATTGATATCATTATTATTCACACAATTATCCTAGTATGTATGTGGTTTTGGAGTTAGAGGTATGTTTTCCTAAGAAGTCAGTGATTTGCCTGGGAATAATTTCTGCTCACGTCCAAGAATACACAAGGCCTGTGGTATTCTAGAGTAAAAAGACCCCAGTTTAAATCCCCACTCTGCTACTATCCAGCTATGTGATATCAGACAATTTTTTGAAGATCTCTAAGTTTCAATTCCCTTCTTTCTGCAAACAAGGACAACAATACTTCTGGAACTATGCTAAAACCAGGGACACACTTAGAAGTGTTTAACACAAAGCCTGGAGCATTATATTTGCGTGACGAAAGTTATTTCCATCTTTTGTTTCAGAAAAGCTTCTCCAGCTCTTCTACCCTGAATGGGGCAGATAGGAACTATTGCATGGAGTTACGCGGCCACAGTTCTGGGTAGAGGAGAGACTGGGAAGCTCCAGAACTTCTTTCCATGAGGTATGTTTGGGTCTTTAAAGCTCTCCAGGGGTGATGAAAAGATCTCATCAAGAGCTAAGAGCTTTCTCAATGGATTGCTTATCTATAAAAGAGTAATTAAATGGGCACCACAGAGTGGTTTTCAGAGCCTGGAACCTTTCTTCTCAAGCCCTGGAGGGTTAGAACAATGGGTATTCCCCAGGAGGAATGTGCAAGGCCAGAATGGCCCAGGGCAAGGTGGAAGGAGTAATTGCCTGGAGTTTTATTCCTGACTTTGCTCAATAATTAACATAATGTGATCTGAAAGGAGCTATGTTAACCGTGTAGTTCAGTGTTCCCTTCTACTAAATAGGGATTAAACTTGCCCCAGCCTTTTTCTCTCTGGGAGAGTGACTGTTGGGAAACAGTCTAAAGCACTCTAACCTGTTTGAAAAGAAGACTACAAATGAAAACAAGATTTCATTAGCAGCATTATTGTTTTCCACCTCTAATTTCTGTAATTTGGTGGTACTGTATAATTATAGCATAAAGACATAATTACTTAGGCCTTGCCTAGCAAGTCACATGGCCATTCTATTTGGATATAAGTACAATATCATTGCATAATAACCCGCAGAAATCTGCATTTAATTGTAGTGGCTGACTTGCCTCTCATCACCTCCCCACCCCCACCCTGTTCAGCCTGTACTCTGGTGGGTACCATTTCTCAGTCCCTGTGCTCCTGCTGCCTGGATGCCCAGGCTCTATGACCACGTGGCTGTGGTGGGAAGTGCTGGGACCTGTAGCAGTCACATGGATCACAGCGAGCATTGTAACCATGGGCCCTAGGGGTCAGAAGCTATCTGTACCTGTAAGCATTCAACAAATACATAGGAAGCTGCCACTGTGTGCTAGACACTGTTCCAGGCACTGGGGATGCCTCACTGCAAAAAAAGTCAGAAATTCCCTTTCTTATGTATGTGTGTATGGAATGAGGGAGAGTGATGATTGGGAGTCAGGACACAAAATAGTAAGTAAAATATATAGTATGTTAGATGGCAATAAGTGCTATGGAGAAAAATGAACTAAGGAAGAAAGATGGGGAAGTATCATTGAAAAGATCACATTTGACTGAAGAGCTGAAAGAGGTGAAGCTGTCACTGAGGAGAATTCTGACAAAGGAGCATTGCCGGCAGAGCGTCTGGAAATGAGGAGACCCTGGGATGGGAGTGTTCTGGAGGCCAGTGAGCAGTACTGGAGTGAGTGAGAGGGATGGTAGTAGGAGAAGAGGTCAGAGAATTGTCAAGTGTAGGATTAAGGGTTGTACAGTACAAGGATTGGTGAACTGTGGACCTCTGGCCAAATCTGACCCATCACCTGTTTTTAGAGATAAAGTTTTATTGGAACACAGCCGTGCTCATTTGTTTACACATTGTTTGCGGCTGCTGTAATGCTACAATGGCAGAGTCCAGTAGTCGCAACAGACTGTATGTTCTGCAAAGCCTAAAATGTTTCCTCTCTGGCCCTTTACAGAAAAAGTTTGCTGGCCCCTGGAACTGTTTTTACAGACAGTGTTTCCTATCTCTCCCATGTCAGACAGTGTACGGGGGACTGAGAGATGAAAGAGTACAGTCCGTGTCCTCAGGATGCTGACTGTATACGGGTGAGACAGGAGTGCAGACAGGCAGTTCAAACACAGCTCCATGTGCTCACATATTGTTACAGGGTTGTGGAACAGAACAAACAATTTGGAAAACTATTTATTGGTATCTACTAAAGCTAAACACATTTAGGTACTATAACCCAGCACTTCCACTCCTGAGTTTATACCAAACAGAAATGAGTGCTTATGTCTACCAAAAAGCATATGTAGGAAGGTTCTTAGAAACTTTATTCATAATAACCTGCAAATGGAAACACCCCTACATATCCATCAACATTTCAAGGATAAATACACTGTGGTGTATTCATGCAATGAAATGCTATACAGCAATGAAAAAGAACAAATGACTGCTACACACAAGCACATGGATGAATTTCACAAACCTAATACTGAATGAAGAATCCAGACATGAAAGAACACATATTGCATGACTGTGTGAATACGAAGTTGAAAAACAGGCATAACAGATCAATTCAGATAGAAGTTAGAATAGTAATTGTCTTTGATTATCTAGCTGGGAGGGGCACAAGGTAGACTTCTGGGAGTCTAGAAATCTTTTATATCTTGATCTAGGTGTAGTTACATGACTGTACCCATACGTAAAAAGTTCACTGAGCTCTATACATAACATTGGTGCACTTCACTGTATATAAATTATGCCATAATTAATACATAAAAAATGAAAATACAGATCCACTGCCGTGGAAGGTTGTGCTAAGTGCTATGACAATACAGGAAAATGAGGGACTGAATGCCTGGGGGAGGCAGGAATACCTCATATTGGAGTCAAATTTTGAGCTTAAGGAGTTATGTTTTCCCAGGGCAGATCAAAGTGCAAAGAATGTGCTTGGGAGAGGAAATAGCATATGAAAAGTCTGAAAAACAAAGCTCTTTCAGGCAACTTCTAGAAGAGCAGTAGTGTTCCTAATCAAATCCAACATATTTCTCTCTCTCTATTCTTCCTTCTTTCCTCCTTCTCTCCTATTCAAATTTTTTGTTTGTTTGTATTTCATTTTCACTTTATTCAGTTATTGTACTTTTCAACTCAAGAATTTCTGTTTTTTTCCTTTGTATATTTTTATAGAAATACAATTCACGTATGATAAGTCTCTCCCTTTCACAGTATACAATTCAATGGTGTTCAGTATATTCATAAGATTATACAACCACTACCACTCTCTAATTCCAGAATACTTTCATCGCTTCAAAAACAAACCCTGCACCCATTAGTAATCACTACCAATTTTCCCCTCCCCTAGTCCTTGGCAACCACTAATCTACTTTCTGCCTCTATGGATTTGCCTATTCTAGACATTTCATATAAATTCAGTTATACAAGGGGGCCGGCCTGGTGGCACAGTGGTTAAGTGCATGTGCTCTGCTGTGGTGGTCCCGGGGTGCGCTGGTTCGCATCCCGGGCTCGCACCGACGCATCGCTTGGCAAGCCATGCTGTGGTGGCATCCCATATAAAGTAGGGGAAGATGGGCATGGATGTCAGCTCAGAGCCCATATTCCTCGGCAAAAAAAAAGAGGAGGATTGGCATTGGATGTTAACTCAGGGCTGATCTTCCTCACAAAAAAAAAAAAATTCAATTATACGATATGTGACCTATTATGTCTGCCTTCTTTCATTTAGCATTCTTTTTCACTTCAAGGTTCATCCATGTTTTAGTGTGACTGAATAATATTTCATTTTATAGATGTACCACATTATGTTTATACATCCATAAGTTGGTGGACATTGGGTTGTTTCCCTTTTTGGTCATTGTGCATAATGCTGCTATGTACACTTGTGTACAAGTTTCTATGTGATCACATGTTTTTAATTACTTTGGGTATGTACCTAAGAGTAAAGTTGCTGGGTCACATGGTAATTCTATATTTAATTTATTGAGGAACTGCTGAACTTCTTTCCATAGTGGCTATACTCATTTACTTTCCCATCAGCAATGTATGAGGGTTCCAATTTTTCAACATTCTTGTCAAGACTTATTATAGTCTGTTTTTTTTTTTTTTATTATAGCTATCCTAGTGCAGATGAAGTAAGATCTTGTTATGGTTTTGATTTGCATTTCCCTAATGACTAATGCTGTTGAACATATTTTTGTGTGCTTGTTGGCCATTTGTATATCTTCTTTGGAGAAACGTCTATTCAGATCCTTTTGCTATTTAAAAAAAATCATCTATTTGTCTCTTTATTGTTCAATTTTAAGAGTTCTTTATATATTCTAAATACCTTTATCAGATATATGTGTTACAAATCTTTCTCTCATTCTGTGGGTTGTCTTTTCACATTCTTAATTGTATCTTTTGATGCACAAAAGTTTTTAATTTTGATGAAGATCAGTTTCTATATTTGTTCTTTTGTTGCATGTGCTATTGGTGTCATATCTAAGAAACCATTGTTTAACCCAAGATTACAAAGATTTGCTCTATGTTTTCTTCTAAGAGTTTTATAGTTATAGCTCTTACTTTCAAGTCTATGATCCATTTTGACTTAATTTTTGTAAATGGTGTGGGGTAAGAGTCCATGTTCATACTTTAGCATGTGGATATCCAGTTCTCTCAATACTGTTTGTTAAAAATCTATTCTTCCCTCATTATATTGTCTTGGAAGACTTGTAAAAACTCAATGGCCAGGGATGTATGGGTTTATTTCTGGACTATCAATTCTATTCCATTGATCTATGTGTTTACATTTATGTCACTATCACACTGTTTTGATTACTGTAATAAGTTTTGAAATCAGAAAGTGTGAGTCCTCTAGCTTTGTTTTTTTTCTAGGTTGTTTTGGCTCTTCTGGGCTCCTTGAAATTCCATATGAATTTTAAAATCAGTTTGTCAATTTCTGTAAAACGAGGTCGGTTGGGATTTTGGTAGGGATTGCATTGAATTTGTAGATCGATTTGGGGATTACTGCCATCCTAATAATATTAAATCTTCTGATCCATGAGCATAGGATGTCTTTCCATTTGTTTAAATCTTCTTTAATTTCTTTTTACAATGTTTTATAGTTTTCAGTATAGGGTCTTGCACTTCTTTTGTCTAATTTATTCCTAAGTTATTCATTTTGATGATATTGAAAATTGGAATTATTTTCTTAAATTCATTTTCAGATATTTCATTACTAATGTATAGAAATACAACTGATGTCAGTATACACTTTATGCCCATCAATGCAGATTATTGTTTTTTTGCAGGTGTCTTTTATATATATATATATATATATATATATATATATATATATATATATATAATCATCATATATATCTATATCTATATAGATATAGATAGATATATAGATATAGATACATAGATAGGATAAAAAAGAGTTACAAACAAAAATTCATGTATATTGTCTTTTATATTTACCTATGCAGTTACCTTTGCTGGTTGTCTTTATTTTATCATGTGGATTCAAGTTACTGTGTAGTGTACTTTCATTTCAGCTTGAAGGACTCCCTTTAGTATTTCTTGTAAGTCAAATCTGCTAACAACAAATTCTCTCAGTTTGTTTTTTTATCCAAGAATGTCTTAATTTATCCTTCATTTTTGTAGGACAGTTTTGCTGGATATACATAGAACTCCTGGTCGACTTTTTTTTTTTTATTTCAGTACTTTGAATATGTTATTCCACTGCTTTCTGACCCCTATGGTATCTGACGTAAAATCAGATGTTTATCTTGTTGAAGATGAGTCATGTCTCTTTTGCTATTTCAAGATTCTTTCATTGTCTTCTCTTTTCGACAGTTTGAATGTGATATGTCTATGTGTGGGTCTCCTTGAGTTTATTCTACTTGGAATTACTTGAGCTTCTTGGACGTGTAGATTCCATAAAATTTGGGAAATATTTACTAATTATTTTATCAAACATTCTTTCTGCCAATTTCTCTCTCCTGTGCTTCTGGGACACCCGTTACTCATGCATGTGGTGTCCCAGACGTCTCTAAAGCACTGTTAATTTTCTTCATTTTTTTCTTTCTGTTTTTCTCAATTGACCTATCTTCAAGGTCTATGATTCTTTCTCCTGCCAGTTCAAATCTTCTGACAAGAACTGTAGTGTACTACTTATTTCAATTATTATACTTTTCAACTCCAAAATTTCTATTTATTTCTTTTTATAATTGCTATCTCTTTATTGATATTCTCTCTTAGATGAGATATTGTTCTCATACTTTCCTTTAGTTCTTTAGGCATGGTTTCTTTTAACTCTCTAAATTATTTAAAATAGCTGATTTACAGTCTTTGTCTAACAAATTCAATATCTGGGCTTCCTCAGGGACAGTGTCTATTGATTGTTTTTTTCCCTTGTGTATGGTCTATACTTTCTTACTTTTTTCTTTTTTTTTTTTTTTTTGGCCTCTCTCATTTTTTTATTGAAAGCTAGATATTTTAAATAATATAATGTGGCAAATATGAAAACCAAATTGCTCCCTTCCCAAGAGTTTGTTGTTGCTGCTGCTTTTTATAGTTGATGTTGCTTCTTTGTTTAAAGACTTTTCTGAACAGATTCTATAAAATTTGTATTCTTTGTCATGTGTGGACACTTAAATCTCTGCATGGTTAGCTTAGTGGTCGGCTAATGATTGGATAGAGATTTTCTTAAATTCCTGGAATCAATAAGTCTCCCAGTTTTTGCCTATGGGCTTTGTGTTCATGTTGGGGCATGACTTTGACACTCAGCCAGGCTGTTGATAGCTCTGCATTAGCCGTCATTTCCTGCTTGGACAGAGTCTCAAGATCAGTCAGAGGTGAGAGCTTAGGACCTTCTCAGGTCTTTCCTCACCAAGTGTACTTCCCGGGGCATGTGCACTTCCCTGGACATGCACATGGCCTTCTAGCTTCCCAGATATATATCAACCCTTTTCAAAGCCCTTGTGGACATCTCACTCCCTAGCTTTTCCTCTTTTGCTTTTTAGTTCATCTATTGTTTGCCTCAACTGTTATCCACTACCTCAGGCAGCTTCAAAGTTAATCACTTGCTTGTAATTATTTTTTATAATTTCTCCTGGGAAAAGGATTTCCAGAATTGGAGATCTTTGAATCATGTCAAATACAGACATCTTTGTAACTGATATTTTTCAGGGAACCACTATAGAGGTCATAGAACAACAGTTCTCTGAGAATGAGGCTTTGAAAGAGCAACAGACCCTTTTGCTCCCCTCATTTTGCTCCCCTCAGTGGCTGCCAGGGTATTGGTTTTCACTAGAATCTGGTCAGTTGTTTTTCAAAGCTAACAGAGCTGGAGAGCAGGCAATGAGACTAGGACAAGCTAAAAGTCTACAAAGTTCACTGTTCTTAACAAGATTCTGCCTTTTTTTTTTTTTTTTTTTTTTTTGCATAAGTGCTCCCCAGATTGCTTCAAGCCTTTCATTAATTTCCAGAGTTCTGGAAAAGTTGATTTTCTTTCAATTTTTTCCAGTTTTATCATTGCTTATATGGAGGAGAGAACTTTCAGAGGGCTGTACTTCACAATTTTTGCTGATGTTCTCAACTTTGAATATATTTGTGGCAGAAATGCTAAAACATGTCAATGAAAGCTTATTAGTTGGAAAGAGAAAGCGTATGTACAAGTATTATGGTGCAATGGAGAATGTTTAGTGTCTTGCTACTAAATTGTTGTCCAAGGACCGGCATTATTGATATTATTAGAAGTTTGTAAGGAATGCAGAATCTCAGGTCCCTCCCCAGATCTACTGAATTTTAACAAGATCTCCAGGCGATTCATATTCATATTAAAGTTTGATAAGCACTAATGTCATGGACTTCTTGTTAGGTTAAGCAATGCCAACTGCTGCTACCCACGACTCTCTACCCAATCTTAGTGGCTTGGCACAACACTTTTATTTCTCACTCACTCTATGTCCATTGTGGGTGGGTGGAGGCTGTCCCTCATCTGGTGGCACAGATATTCAGGTTCTCTCCATTTTGTGACACTACCGCACAAACATGTGGCTTTCAAGTTTTCCACTGAAATGAAGAAAGAAATGAAGTTAACCTGCTGTCTCTTAAATGCTTCACTCAAGAAGTGACACAAAAAACTTCAGCTCACAGTCTGTTGGCATGAACTATTCACACAGCTCCAATATAACTGCAAGTAGGCTCGTGAATCTAGTAGAGATGGGCTCATGGATTATTTTTGAAGAACTATCTCTGCTGCTCTCCTTCAGAGAGGTTCACATGATCCAACAGGAATGTTTGGAGGATGGAAAAGTCCATCTTTAGAGAAATCATAGAAAAAGTTATAAAGAAAGTCTATTTCTGGTTTGGAGCTTGGAATATGGATTGGATCTAAACGTTAAACAAGTGGAGAAAGGTGGCTATCAGAGGAAGAAAAAATGTGTATTAGTTTAATACAGATAATATCATAGGAAGAAGAAAAGGGCATTAAAATTTATTCAGAGGAAAAAAGACATGGTGAAGATATTTCATGAAATCATCTGCTGTCATTATAAACTTGAGAAAAAATTTGCAGGATAGTTTTTTTTAGAATTTGATTTGGGTAGATTCAATGGATTGGAATTAGGAACTGTGAAACTATCTGCCACGATCAATTTACAGGTCATTACAAAAGTGAACACACATCCTTATCATCTGCCCAGGGAAGGGCAATGGGATACAGAGCAGTGAATATAGACTGGGCTTTTGGAGCTACAGTTCTAATCCCAGCTCTGTTAGGTATTCACAGTGTGATTTGGGGCCTGACTGTTGATGCTGCTGAGACTTACAGGAGTGTCTGTGTAGACGAGCAGTTCATAGACCAGTGGTTCTTAACCCTGGCTGTACATGAGAATCATCTCTGAAGCTTTCAAAAAATACCAGACTAAGTGAAACACTCTCTGGGGATGGGGTCAAGACACTTGTATGAAAGCTAGATTAAGAACCCCTGGTCTATACCAGTGGTCTTCAAACATTAATGTGCATATAGATCACATCAGGATCTTTTTAACACAAAGATTTTGACTCAGTGGGACTGGGATGTGACCTGAGATTCTGCATTACTAACTGCACCTAGGTGATGCTGATGCTGCTGGTCTGGGATCCACCAAGGCCTGGATAATGTTAAATAATTCATAGTTTCAGTCAATAGTCTGTTTTTCCCAACTTAACCAAATTGGGCAATGATTCTAGCATTGTCTAAAAGCAGGCTGGGCAGGCTCAGGCAGAGAAGCCTCTGGAGGGAGAAGTGAAATGTTTGTACTCAAAGGCTAATGCATTGCCTACTCCAGGGCATCAGCAAGATGTGTGAGCAGGCACTGCTCATCTCTTATGTCAACACTCCCCTTACACCGAAGGCAGGCAATGCTGCCTCTGGAGATGCTGGACAGACTGATAAAGGATCAGAAGGAGTGAGAGTTAGGTCATGAATCAACACAAGCTGTGCTGTTCCACTGGCGAACAAGGAAGGGAGGAAGGATGAGAGTGGGAGAATCATATCCAGTAAGCACCCAGGACCCCAGCCAGTCACTTTCACGTGCATTATGCCATTTATTCTTTATAAAATTCCTCAAAGGCTGACATTAGTAACCTCATTTTCTAGATTAAAAAATTGTGACTCAGAGAAGGTAGATCACTTGTCAGCCAGGAAAGCATCTGTGTGACACCCAAACCCACCTTCTTTTCATTACAGCACACTGAGAAGTGTCTTACGTTTTAAGTCATGTTCATGGTGGGTAGAGGAACTGGGGTGACACCTCTTCTATTTATGAATCAATTTATCATGGCCATCGTGGTAGTGTTGTCCATCTAGTGCTTCTCTCTAGCATTTTCCATACTTTAGAGTTTATCTAAAGATAAGACAAGATGAAACTATCTATAGATGGAAGTTGTGGAAAAGGAAGCAATGATAGTTCAAGAATTGTTGAGAATTGTTTTCCTGGCTCTTCCCATCCTCTGGGGTCTACCATTATCAAGGCCAGAAAAAGGAAAAACATATAATGCAATAATATTTTGATATATTATACAAAGTATATTTCTTTTTACTCTTTTGCCCTCCTCCATTCCAACTAGACTTTGCTAACTGGAATTTCCAAATAGAATAACCTAACTCTGTTCCTCAGGGCATTTGCGCTCTCTGTTCCCTCAGGTAATCCTATGTCTTCCTTCTCCAATCTTTCAGTCTTGGCCTTGATGCTGCCTCCTTAGAGAGCACTTCTCTGACCATAGATCACTTGTCTGAAATAGTTTTTCCTATGCCAGCTACCTCATAGTTCTCAACCCTGCATCTTTGCTTTATTTTTGTAGAGTTCATGACTTTTTTTTTTTTTTGGTGAGGAATATTAGCCCTTAGCTAACATCTGTTGCCAATCCTTCTGTTTTTGCTGAGGAAGATTGGCCCTGGGCTAACATCCATGCCCATCTTCCTCTACTTTATATGGGATGCCTGCCACAGCACAGCTTGATAAGTGGCGCATAGGTCCACACCCATGATGCTAAACTGAGAACCCCAGGCTGCCAAAGCAGAGTGCACGAACTTAACTACTACACCACCGGGCTGGCCCCGGGTTCATGACTTCTTGATCTTACATATTATGTATTTTTTATCTCTTTACTACCTGTCATACTCATCTGCTAGAACAGTGCATGGTAAACTTTCAAAAGGGCCAGATAAATATTTTAGGCTTTGCAGGCTGTATGATCGCTGTTACAATTGCTGAGCTCTGCCATTGTGGTGACCATAGGCAATTTTTTCATGAAAGGTTGTGGCTGTGTTTCCTTAAAACTGTATTTACATAAACAGGCAGTAGGCTAGGTGTGGTCCAAAGGCAATAGTTTGCTGACCCCTAATCTAGAAAATAAGTCCCATGAAGACATTGTCTTTCTTGTCTCCCACAATATTCCCAGCGCTAAAAATCAGTGCTTAGTATCTAGTGGCATTTAATAAGTTTATTTTTGAATGAATAAGTGAATGAATGAATGAATCCACTACCTCAGGGAATGGGGACCATAGGAGACCTTAGATAACAAAGTAAGGAAATTCTGGGACTTCACAGCTGAGATCTCCTCTGCTGTGAGATCCCCTTTGCTCTGCTTTGACAGTGTGATATCTCTGCTGCCGTGACCTGTCTCCATTCTTAAAAAAAAGTAAAAAAAAGTAAGGTGAGAGTGGAGAGAGACAGATAAGAATTGTACAAAATTGTACAAAATATTGTATCTCTGTGATCTCGGTGAAGAGGCCCTGCCCCTTGTCCCTTCTGAACCAAGCATGACTAAGGGTGGGAGGTTTGAGTAGACAGAAATCTACAGAGAGCTTTGGGGATCTAAGAACAGAGGAGACCTGTCCCTCCATCTCACCCGGGCTTAGAGATTGGGGAAAGTGTTAAGCATGGTCAAGGAACAATAAAACTGTCTAATTGCATGGTATGGCAGAGGGTCTAGTTATCCTTACAGGACTTCTACTTGTGCCAACACAACAAGGGTCAAGGATTAATAGGTCATCATGCATCTAAAAGCAGCTTGGCAGTGGCCTTGTGATTGGAAGAAGGAGGATGTTCTCTTAGATACCAGCTTGGACCAATGATTTGAGTCCCGGAGGAGCCTTCTTAGCAGACACCAGCACACAGCAGATGCCTTTCTCCCAGCCCAATATCAAGGTGATATGAAAAGCTTACCTCTTGAGGTTGCGATCTGTGCAGTCACACAGCATTTGTGCCTAGAAGAGCCTTGTGCTTGGTTTAATCCTCTACTATTACTGTCCTGAAATTCTTAATAATCTTTGAACAAGGACCCCACATCTTTATTTTGCATTAGGCCCTGCAAGCTATGTAGTCAATCTGGCTCTGCATAAACAGACTGAACTTGGACCCGAATCCACGGAGAGGAGGAGATGTTATTCTATGACTAACAGAAAATTTTGAATGGACTTATGGGACTCAGTTTACCTTAAATTGTCAAAGTTTAAATCTTTGCCTACAAGCAGAATGGGATGATCTTGAAGGTTCATTAATCTATAGAAAAATAAAGTTGAAATTTTTGCCAATGTGCGTTTGTGGGCCAAGATTCCTGGTCTCTATTGGTAGGTAGAAAGAGAGCTAAAAGAGAGGTGGTTGGATAATTTCTAGCAGATTAACTGGACTCCCTGTTGGATTTTAATTCTTTGTGAAAATATTAGGAAACTGAATTCTCAGTCTCTGAGAAACTTGTCTAGAATTATCCTGTTACAGAACGAGCCATCGGGGTCATTTTGGAGCCTGGGGGAGATGGCCTAATTCTTATTCCTCACATAGTCCTTATGAATTAAGCAAAAGCCATATATATTCAAGAACTCAGAGCCTTAGGGCTAAGATCAAAAGTTGGTTTGTGTTGAAAAATCAGACTACAAGTACAAACTACGTCCCAAGAGAGAGGAAATGAAACCAGTCTGGGGTCACTAGCAGGATGTAGGGATAAGGGGACAGGACCAGTGACAGCTAGCAGATCATTTGACATTGAGAATAACTCTCATCCATGTCCATCTGACTGAGACAGACATCATTATTCTGGGTGACTGAAAAATGGGCATAAAAATAAAGCCAGATCTTCTAATGACGCTATTTTCATAAGACTACATAGTCCTGGGTCATGGAAGCTCAAATCTACATCACAATCCAGCCATCAACAATTCTGGGGCATCACAGCAGCCTAACAAGTCTTTGTTTTCATGAAAGTTCCTCTCTACCCTACAAGAAGACTTAATTGGGACACTTTCGTAGAATCTTTAGATTCGACACATTAGAGCTCTAATTACAATGGGCTAGTTATTTGTGGGAACAGCTCCTGCATCTAGGAGAGGCATCCTGGAAAATAGTGATGTTCCTCCAGGTACAAGGAGAGTCTTGGACCTGTTCTGCTCTCTGGGAACCTAGAATAAGCAAGGAAGGGCAGGTGGCATATGTCATGGTCTACTATCCACATTGACTTCCTACAAATTGTCTCTGGGAGGAATTGCTATAGGTCCCTCAAAACAATAATCTATCTAAAATGCATATATGATCAAGGCATGACCCATCAATGTCCCCTGGTTGACTAATGGGTCACATCTAAAGTCCTCAGCCTGGCCATTAGGCCCCACTGTGGTCCAACCTCATTACCCTCCACCCTCCTCTCTGACCTTGCTGTTTTTTACTCTGAACCTCTGCTTGTAGTGTTTCCTCTGCCTGAACTGTCTTTCCTTCCTCTTTTGCCTGGTGATTACACCTTCATTTTTTCTCCTCTGTAAAGTCCCACTAATTCATTCAAACATAATCATTACCTCCCTCCTTTGGGCCAATATTGTAGCTCATAAATACCTTTATTAGTGGCCTATTCTCACACTGCTCCCTGGCTTATGATCTGAGAGCTTCATCAGGATAAGGACTGAGGCTGTTGTTCATCACCACCTGGCCTGAGCATGATAGGTTCTTAGTAAATATTTGTTAGTAAATGAATGAATCAATCAATGAATGAATAAGTAAATAAATGGACTCCTGTAGACTGTGAGCTCTCAGAGGACAAAGGGTTATGCTTTCTTACTCACACATTGCCTGAGTCTTACACAGTGTCTGGCAGTCAGGGAAAAATGCAGTTATTGCTTGTTTACAAAATAAACATGCCAGAGACAGAGCAAATCGTCCTCTGGCCGCAGAAAGTGCCACACACTCAGGGGAGAGTAACTGCTTTGATAGAAACACTGAGGCAGCACAAGCGCCATCAAAAGACAGCACCCTTAACCTTTAACCTAAGACCCTCTCGGCATTCCTTAATTGCATACACTGCAGCTTTCAATTGCATAGAAAGAAATTTGTCATGAGTAAGGTGATTATATATCCTGTTAACCTGGGACAGTATTGGTTAATGCCTGCTGTCTTGGAGTAATTATTAGTTGAACACCTTTTATTCTTCAAAGTGCCCTAGTTTGGAAGATAAATTATGTGGCCACCCTAGTCGTGTGCTAAGTGATATGCATACATTATAGGTCTCAAGTTATTAGTGTTTTCACAAAGCCCAAAATGTGATACCACCTGAAGAAGCTTGTAATGAGGTAAGAAAGATGAGAAAAATGGTCACAAATTAAAATGCATTGAAGCATCACTAGGTGAGCGAAAGAGGTTGCACATTAACAGTACCCATGTGCTTGAGGGTTCCAGAAAAGGCTTCGTAGAGAACGTGGTATTGGAGAAGGGCCCTGAAGAATAAAGAATGGGCCCTGCTTCCAACAATCAAGGCTTCTTACTTTTCCCTGTAAGCATCTAGAGCAATCTTGCCCTGGCTTCTGTTGGTATTCTCTCGTTTCCTATTTTGCTTGCAGTTGTTCATACTCTCTGGAATGTCTTTCCTCCTTTTATGCGCTTAACTGTATGTCACTCATTCTTCGTGACCCAGGTTGAGTCCCACAGTTCAGGGCCTTGTATTCACAGTGATTTCTACATATCTAAACTCCTGTAGACCTTAAAGCCTCTTCAACTAGTTTGTCATTTACCATATGGTGCCTTATAATTTTTCTTTCCATTTGTAGCATCTCCCCTTAGCTCCAAGTAAAAAGCAAATCTGCTAGTGAGAATCAAAAAGGTTGGCTGGAGGAATAGACACTGGAAGCCAGTAACCCTGGAGTGACTGTGGCAGAGGGAAGGATAAGGGACTGAGTTATAGGACCAGGTGTCAGCCAGAGAGAAGGAGAAGTTATCTGTGAGAAAACAGCTTCCCCCAGCTCAGAGCAAGATAAATGGCTCTTTACTGGTGACTTGGGACACAGGGCTTCCCACAGATATGTAGGGAGGAGGCAAGGAGCAGCAAGAGGCTTAAAGATAGACTTCTGTGGTCACTGGGGGTGAGTAGCAGTAGAGCAAGTGGCCTCAAGTGGCAGTGAGACAAGACTCTTCCTGCTGGTGACGTGAGAGGACACTAGGTTCTTCCAGGTCCTGCCCTGCCCAAGCTCTGCCCAAGGTAGAGAGGTCTGGGAATGGTAGACTGTCCACAGGGCACAGTGTAGTCACGGCAGCGGCAGCAGGTAGACTCTTCAGGCTGTGGAAAGATTCTTGGAGTGGGGCAGGGATGTTTCCATGAGGCCCATGAATTCTTCAGGAAGCAAGGGACAGTCATCAATGGACAACATCACAGTGATCTGGGAATGAGAGACCACACAGGACAGGAAGAAATATCTCAAGAATATTACCCTGTTTTGATTCAAAGAAAGAATTTTTGGAGGGGCTGTGATACCAAATAATTTTGCTGAAAGAAATGAGTACCCTGACTTTAGTTCTAAGCTGGCAATTAGGGAAAACATCTATTACATGCCTTCCTTTATAATATTTCCTTCCTTCTTCCCTCCCTCACTCCCACCCTCCCTTCCCCCCACCCTTCCTTCCTTCCTTCTTTCTCTCTATCAATCACCCCCAAGTTGAACATAAGTTCTTAGAAGGAATTAATAATATAGTATAACTATTTATATAACCACAATATTTAGCCTGATGCCCTGAACCTAGTAGCTCATAAGTGCTCAATAAATATTTTCTGATTGAATGATTCACTGGGAATGTTCACAGAGAATAGACATTTTCTTTATCTGACTCACTCTTGAAACTTGAACATCAGACATTAGCAATGCCCTTGGCTTCTTGATTATTTATTTTGAAAATACTCTTTTATGGTCCATCTTGTAGCCACTATCTTTTGGTGCCCGTGGAGTTCCATGCTCAGATGTTTTGTTTTTACTTTTTTTTTCTAAAGCTTAGTTAATAGTAGACGTCATATGGGGAGAAAAAAGATAAACTAGAAGTCAGGTTCTGGAACAAAAATAGTCCTAACAGATGAGAACAGTGAGAGCTATGAAGCTGGTTAAGCAAAGCCTGACTTATTTGAGCAGAGTACAGGATCCATCAAGGAACCGTGGACTCTGGGCAGCACCAAAGTGGTCAGTAAAGGAAGTCAGGAGACAAGTAACTAAGAGAGGAGATAGCTCTTAGTGAAAAGGCTAAGGCATTTGCTGAGTCAGTAAGGGTCTCTTATGTTTTCTTGACTTTATTTTGTGCATGGATTAGGGGATGGCGGCAGAACCTTCTGTTTGGGGTTTGGTTCATTCTTGCCCACTTTGACAAGAATCCAAACTTCTTCCTTCTGCTGCTGCTTTTGTTAAGTCTCTCTCTCATCACCTCCTGTTCCCTGCTCCTCTCAGCTCAGCCCTCTCAGTGCTTTTCGAGGTCAGACAATCTTGGACTATAGGAAGTAAGAATATACCAATAGCGTCCCCTTCACTTCTTTCCTGACACCTCAATGCATGGAATTTCACACAACAAATTTGGCCAAAGTTTGGGTGACTTTTTCTACCTAAGAAAGAGCTTCCCATTAGGTGGCCTTGGCTTAGAATCCCTAGTGGACCAAAATGCTGATTCTCTCAGTTCTAGGGGAAGCTGGGGCCCCTGGACTGGTCTCCAGGGGCATGTTAGGAAACATCAATCTAAAGGTCCAGTTTAAGAGCAGCATCGTTAGGAAACCAGAACCCCAAAGAACTTGACATTTTTTTTTCAGGAATGAAGAGGGGGCCGGCCCCGTGGCTTAGCAGTTAAGTGCGTGCGCTCTGCTACTGGTGGCCCGGGTTCTGATCCCAGGCGCGCACCGACGCACTGCTTGTCAGGCCATGCTAAGACGGCGTCCCACATACAGCAACTAGAAGGATGTGCAGCTACGACATACAACTATCTACTGGGGCTTTGGGGAGAAAAAGGGAAAAAAAAGGAGGAGGATTGGCAATAGATGTTAGCACAGGGCCGGTCTTCCTCAGCAAAAAGAGGAAGATTGGCATGGATGTTAGCTCAGGGCTGATCTTCCTCAAAAAAAAAAAAAAGAAAAAGAAAAATCCCACCCTTAAAAAAAAAAAATGAAAGAAAAAAAGCACCAAACAATCCTCTTTTTCAGGGCCTTCAGGAAGTAATCTGAGAAGCACTGTTCTCTCAGGAAAAAGATTGACATTGATATCAATTACCCTTCTCTCTAATCATTGTAAACTATTTATAATCCCCCTAATTGTTCATGCTTTGCCTGCCTCTGTGCCTTTGGACATGCTACTCCTGCTTCACAGAATGTCTTTCCTCCTCTGGATATCCTATCAAATACCTAATTCATCTTTCCAGAAGCACTCAGCTCAAAATCATCTTCTCTGTGAAGCCTTACATGATTCCCCCAGACAAATGTAGAAGCTGCCTGTTTGGGCCTACCAGATTACTTCCTCTATTACTCTATTTTAGAACTTAATTCAGTAATTTTAAAAATGATTGCTACATGACAGGAACTTTGCTAGGAACTGAGGAAAATGATAATAAAACGAGACGTAGACGCAGAATCTCGTCATCAAGATTCTTAGAGTCTGTCTTCAATCACATTGGAGAGATGATGTATTTGCTCATTTGTTCCCTGCATTAGAGGAGCGTGGTCTCTGGAGTCAGGCTGCCTGGGCTCATATCCTGGCTCTACATCTAACTAAGTTGTAGGACTGGGAATATTCTAAACTCTCTGTGCCTCAGTTTCCTTATCTGTAAAATAGGCATATTAATATCACCTAGTAGGGTTGTCATGAGGACTAAATGAATTAACGTTTGCAAAGTGCTTCGAATAGTGCTTGAAATTCAGTAAGCTCTCTTTAAATGTTAGTTATTATTTCACTAGACTCTCTTCCCTCTGGAGTAGGCCCCTGATTTTATTTTTTATGTATTCCAAACGTTTGATGTAGTATGTAGCATACAATAAATGCTTAATAAATATTTGTTGAATGAATGAACCATTATACAACAGATTAGATTTAAAAAGAAAAGACTCTAATTCATACATCTCTTCTAAGGCAGAGAATTCACCATTTGTTCCCTTAAGACATCCAGCTTCGACAGCCATGCATGAAACCATATTAAGCCTGGAGAATTTTCCATCCGCTCTGGTGGCTGTTATTGATTTTACCTACTGAGATATTTGGCTCCTTCATAAAATGAAAAATTATTCACAAACAAAACAGGAAAAGAGTCTTTAAATGCTTATATCTGCAATTCATATGTGATTTAACATTTTTCGTTTTGGAGAGCAATGAAAAATATCTCTCTGTTTCAGATGAGAGTAAAAAATGGTTCCAAATCAATTGGTTATTTGGTCTATAGTCATTTTAGAAGATATATGGGAAAGAAAATAATTTTGTAAACTGATTTTTGCTTAGAAAGAGCATAAGATCAGATTTCCTCCCTGGCTCAGGCAGAAACAGAGATTTTACATATTGGGGTTTGTTGTGACGAAATTTGCCAGTTAACTGAGTCAGACAGTTAGCCTGAGTCATCTTTTTCCTCTGCCTATCGATTACTTAAGTAAACTGACTAACTCAATTGTACCTTTTTGGAATGGGAAGAGAGTTTTGTATGATGAGAGCAATGCCACCCCTTGCAGGGACCCAAGAGCCCCTCTGCATTTTTACTTGATAATTTATCCCTACTGGGATCTGGTCTTTTGATAACATAGTATAAATCTGTCGCTGTTCCAAGTCTTCCTCAAGGTTCACGGAGAGCACAACTGGAGACCTAACATAGACTCATTGCTCCCTCTTCCCCTTGTTAATATCCTAATCCTGCTACCAGTTATTTAGCACCTTTCATGTGGCAGGTCCTTTACATGCACAATCTCATTTAATCCCCATAACAGTGACACGTAATAGTCCTCATGATAGTCTCAGTGACTTATCACACTAACGCTTTATGTTCTCACTCATGTCACAGTTCAGTCACATGCTTCCACAGTGGTCTTCCACACTGTGATTCAGGGATCCAATCTTCTTCCATCTAGTGACTCTCTCCTGCCCCAGGACATTGGAATGCTCCACTGGACCCTCCCCAATCACTGGGAGACCAGAAAGGAGTGTAATGGGATGAACTTTGTCCTCCCACAAGACATATTCATATGCTAACCCCTTGTGCCTATGCATATGACCTTATTTGGAAATAGAGTCTTTGCAGATATAATAAAGATATAAGTTATGATGAGGTCATACTGAAGTAAGGTGGGTGTGTCCAAAATCCAGTGACTAGTGTCCTTGTGAGGAGAGAAATACTAGAAGACACAGGGGAGACCCAGGGAAGAAGGCTATGTGATGAAGGAGACAGAGATTGGAGTGATGCATCTGTAAGTCAATGGTTGCTGGTGACCATGGAAGCGAGGAGAGAGACATGGAACAGATTCTCCCTCAGAGCCTCCAGAAGGATCTAATTCTGCCTCCACCTTGATTTCAAACTTCTAGCCTCCAGAACTGTGAGAATAAATGTCTGTCGTCTTAAGCCACCCAGTTTATGGTAAATTTTGCAGCAGCCCTAGGAAACCACTTACAAAGTACAAGAGTAAGGGAAGGCTTACTCACTGGGACTCCTTCAGCATTTTAAAGATGTTGCTCCATTGTTGTTCCCAGTGAGAAATCTGCTGTCTTCTCTATTTTTGTTTTTTGTACATAGTGTGTCTTTCTCTGGCTGCTTTTAAGATTTTCTTTTTATCGCTGGTTTTAAGCAATTTGATTATGAAGTGCCTTAGAGTAGTTTTCTTTATATTTCTCCTGCTTGGGGTTCATTGAGCTTCTTGGATATGCGGGTTTATAGTTTTTATCAAATTTGGCTGCTTAGACTTGTCCCACAGTTCATTGATGCTGTGTTTATTTTTTAATTTTTTTCTCTCTGTATTTAGTTTTAAATAGTTTCTGTGGCTACATTTTCAATTTCACTAATATTTTCTTCTGAGAGCCTATCTAATATGTCATTAACCTCATCCAGGGTATTTTTCATCTTAGATATTACACTTTTCATCTCTGGAAGTTCAATCTTGCTTTTTTTTTAAAAAAAAGGTTTTTCCTGTATCTACTTAATATGTTCAATCTTTCCTTTAGCTACTTGAGCATATGGAATACAGTCATTATAATTATTTTAATGTCATTGTCTACTATTTCTATGATCTGTGTCATTTCTGAGTCAGTTTCTATTGATTTTCTCATTTTGAGTTGTGTTTTCCTGCTTCTTTGCATGGCTGGTAATTTTTGATTGGGTGCTACACATTGTTGGTGCCATTACCTTGTTGAGTACTGGATATTCTTTAATTCCTATAAATATTTTGATTTTTGTTCTATGACATGTTTAAATTATTTGTGAACGCTTTGACCTTTTCAAATGTTTCTTTTAAGCTTTGTGGGGTGGGACCAGAACAGCATTTAGTGTAAGGCTAGTTTTTCCCGACTATTGAAGCAAGAGATTTCTTAGTACTCTGACGTCCTTTAAATTATGAGGTTTTCCATTTGGCATTTGGAACTGGCACTATTCCTCATCCTCTATGAGCTCCAGGCTCTGTTCCTGCTAATCCTTTCAGGTGATTCTTTCCTCGGGCTCAGTCAGTTTTTCTTTTTTTCATACATGCCCTGATCAGTATTCAACTGAATGCTTGATAGGGACTTTCTGCATATATCTGGAGCTTTCTTTCTATCCAACTCTCTTTTCTTGTATTCATTCCTGCAATCTCTAGGCACTTAGCTTTGGCAGACACCTTGTTCTGTCTCCATAGCTAAGAGAGAAGGCTGGACTCTGCCTGAGTTTCCCTCCCTGTGCTGTGGCCTGGAAACATCCCCCCAGGGTAAGCTGGGGCAACCATAGGGCTCATCTTTTTGTTTCCTATCTCTTAGGTCCTTTGTTGTCTTATGTCCACTCTTTTTAATGATGTTGGTTCATATATTTTGTCCAGTTTTCAGCTATTTCAGGAAAGAGGTTAGTCTAGTACTGTTTCTCCATTTTGACTCGAACACTGAGGTTGATTAAGCAGAGTCAGAAATTCTTTGACACTCTTCCCACTGAGAAGTATGGTTTATGTCTACTCCCCTTAAATCCAGGCAGGCTTTGGGACTCTTTGGCTAATAGAATGCAGCAGAAGAGGCACTGTGCTAATTTCTGGGCCCATGCATCTTAGAACACTTGCTCTTGGAATCCTGTCACTGTGGTGTAAGAAAGCCCATCACCCTGTAAAGAAGCCCATGTGGAGAGAACAGAGGCACCAACTTATCAGTCATATGAGGGAGCAATCTTGGAACTGGATCCTCTGGTCCCAGTCAAGCTGTCTCAGCAGATGCCACATGAGAAAGAGGCAAGCTGTCTCTTCACCCTGCTCAAATTACAGAGTTATGAGCCCGTGAATGATTGTTACTGTTTTAAGTTGCTAAGTTTGGGGTTAGATTTTTACACAGCAAAAGATACCTGGAACACCCACGCTTAACAGGCCAGAGTTCATCCTTTGGCCCACTAATTGAAAGGTGAACAGTGTGCCTGAAAGAAGAGAACATGGATTTGCTGAGCATATATTATTATCTCCCCGCACTTATGAAGTAGGTTTATGTCCTTATTGGTCACTCTGGAAAACTAAGATTTGGATGGGTTAGATAATGTGTCCAAGGTCACAGCAAGTAAGTGGCAGTGTCAAGATTTTGACTCTGGCTTTTTTGTCCCCTAAACCTGAACTTTCCTCCATTCCCATCCATCTGAGCAGCTAGAGCCCTGCCCAGTTGCCATCCTTCCTTGCACATTCATAAATCACTTTTCTTTGTCTGAATCCCTCTCCTCTCCTAGACGAGCTTGGACCAATCAGTGGAGCTGGTCTACATGGTTGGGGCTGAGAAAAGGAGATATGGAGTAAAGTGAAGTGGTCCCCCAAACAGGGGTACATGTGACACTGAGAGTCACGTGGGGAAACAAGTCCCAAAACCTAGTGAGAAGAGCCTGAATTTGTCACCAAAATATTAGAGAATTCAAGATCCAATTCAAGAATGAGTTTAGAGTGGTCCTAAGATAATGCCCAGCACCAGCATTTTGACTTGTTCTGTGCCAGCTACATTTGAAAGCTCAGGGCTGAGGCTAACATTTGCTGTGCTTCAAGGGGGCTCACTTGGGCTGATGGAGATTTAAAAGGAGGCCCCCATGCTACAGCCTATTGCATTTGACTCTGTGATGGTTAGTGTAACGTGGCAGCTTAGTTAGGCTATAGTACCCAGTTTTCCAATCAAACCCAAATCTAGGTGTTGCTGTGAAGGTATTTTGTAGAGGTGGTTAATAGCTACTCTTAGTTGACTTTATATAAAGATCATCCTTGATAATGTGCGTGGGCCTCCTTCAATCAATTGAAAGACTTTAAGAGCAAAACAGAAACGAGGAATAGGAAATTTTGCCTCAAGACCACAGCACCAGCTCCTGCCTGAAAATTTCTAACCTTCCAACCTACCCTGTGGATTCAGGCTTGCCAGACCCTACAATTGTGTAAGCCAAGTCATTGAAATAAATTTATACACACACACACACACACACACACACACACCCTACTGGTTCTGTTTCTCTGGAGAACACTGACTGATGCAGACTCTATGAGGCGTAGGTATAAAGTAGATGAATTACCATTCCAATAACACACTTGAGTTCTTTGCTGAAACAACTGGGAATATACCCGTTAACATTAGGACTCAGTTGCAAATATTCAGAGAGGACCAAGTGCTACCACCAACTTGACCTGATCTTGTTGGCATCAATTACACCCTTGAAAGAGAAGAGCAAGTTTTCCCATGCTCTAATCTTCGTTGCTCAGCAAATCAATGCATGCTCATCTTGGAAAGCTGACTTATTGCCCTAGAAATCCAGGAGCTTCTTAGGTGGCCGAGTGGCCTCTCATATCAAACATTCACCCTTAAACTGGGGTTCAAGTGCTGTGGGGACCAGAGCTGCTTTAAGGAATTTCTCTGACAGGCAATTATGTGCATTGCACACCAGGGCTAGGCAATGCTCACTGGAAGGCAGCGATTTAAACTCTGTGCACATACCAATGGCCTCTGAATTAACTGCATGTCTGTGTTAAAAGGAGAGAAAGAGGTAAAAAAAGAAGAAAGAGAGATCTGCAGCCAGTGTCATTATGGGCAGCTCAATGAAGACATCTGCTCCATGCCCAGTGGCGGTCAGAGCTGTGATAAGACACATGGCTGTGTGAAGGGGATGGAGAATGAGATGCGGAAATATTATTATGCCATTCTATAAATCAGTGGTACATCCTCACTTTGAATACAGCAGCCAAGGCCAGCTGTCTTATCTCAACAAAGATATAAATGAAAGGGTGAAAGGCCAGTGAAGGGCAGTGGAGCTGATTAGAGGCATCAGGAACGAGATGGAGGCAGAGGCGAGAGGGTGGATTTCACCGGCAGAGAGAATGTGGATGATTAGAGCCCTGTGTTACAGAGATGCGCAGAGTGGTGAGAGATCAGGTAGAGGTAAATAAAGTAACAAATGGCTCCCCAAAGGCCAAGTGCGTGTTCCTATTTATCTTGCCTCATGAAATTAAATGGCAAGAAATTTGAAATGGATGAAAGGACATCTCTCTTAATGCATAAGGTGCCTGGTTTTCAATGGGGTGTCTAGGAGGCTGCCTGGCATATTGAGAAGTGTGCTATAGGGAGTTTAGCCTGGGAATAAGAAAGATCTGTCTCTCTCATTAGATGGGTGTGTTCGACCCAGTTGTTTCTCCTGCCTGAACCTCAGGTCTTGCATCTATAGCATGGAGAGATGGGACCACATTTTCTCAGGCCCTTCCAACTCTAAAAATCCTTGATTGTCTGCATCTACCTGGTGTGAGCTCAGGGAAGCCCCATGAAAACGCTGTGTATTCCTTCCTTCCCTCCTCCACTCCCCCTACCGGGAAACGACAGGAATAGGCAGGCTGGGAAATGGGGCGGCAGACAGGCAGAGGCTTCCTGGGGGTCCTTATAGCATTTGATAGCAGAAGCCTGGAATGCCAATGGGATGGAATGTGTTTCAAGATATAAATTGAAGGCTTTCTAAAATAAATTAAAGACTCTTTTTTGATCCTACAGTAATCCAAGCTCATACTTAACAGCTTTTTGACTTAAGGAAATTACCAAATTACTTATCTTCCCTGAACCTCGGTTTCTTTCTCTTTAAAATGGGTATAATACGATCACCTCCCTTGCAGATCAAGCACTTAAGGCACTTAGTCACACAGGCAGCGTTTAGTAAATGAAAGCTATTACTAAAGCTATTATTAAAGGATTGGCACCAATCCATAAGTAATTTGACAAATCAAACTGGTAATTAGTGGCAGATTCAGGATTCTAACACTAATCCATCATTGTTGGAAGTATGCTTTTCCCACTGGATCACATTTCTTTTAGTTGAGGGAAAAGCTGCTCATAGTCCAAGACAGGGTTTGATTAATGCCACATGTTTGAGGCACATAAGAAGCACCATGAGAGGTCAGGGAAAGGGAAAGCTAACTAGAATGGGCTTGGGTGGTGCTGGAAAGCTTCCTGGAGGAGGAGTCGTTTGAATTGGGACTTAATGAAGTGGAAAACTAAAGTGGAGGCAAAAGAGCATTCACAGAAGAAACTGCAAGCAGTTTCCAATAAGCACCTGCCTTATCGGACTTGAGAGTTCCAATAGGGCGATGGCGATGATGACGGAAGACGGCAGACTATACAAGGCTTTGGAGACAGGCTCAGTTTGAACTTTTTCCTAAGGAAAGTGAGGAGACTGCAAAGGGTTGTGAAGTAGAATGGAGCACAATCTTCTCAAAAACTGCAACAGTATGTCTGAGAAGATTCATCTAGCAGCTGCATTGAGAGTGGAGGAAAGAGATCAGATCCAGGGCTTTCAGGGAGCCAGGGTAAGCCACTGTCTGGGCAGGAAAGTTCTGAGTGGCAGGATAAGGATGGTGGCTGTGGGGACCAAGGCAGGTACGGGGGAGTGTGGCATAAGAGAAACATCAAAAAGCAGCAGCAGCAAACAGCGTCTGAGGGCTTGCTGTGTGCTGGTGTCTCTTCCAGGCTCTTGGCGGATCTTCACAGCAGCGCTAAGAGGCTGGCCCCATGATGCTCTGCCTGCTTTGGAGCAGACTCACCTGCTCCAGCACTTACTGCGAGAGTGACTGGGCCAGTCACCACCTTAAATCTTGGATTTCTTATCTTTTAAATAGGATAGTACTATCAATCCTAAAAAATTGTTTTGAAGGTTAAAGATAATGTATGAAAAGTATCTAATAGAGAGAGCCTGTCTTGTAGAAAACATGTGCAAAATGAATGCCATTGTTATCATGTTTAGTTTTAAAGGACGGTTCAGAAGAATTTGAGGCCTGGATATGAGTGGGTGGCATGAAACTTAAAGGGTCAAAGACCTCCATTGTCAGAGCCTGAGAAAATGCTGCTACCACTGACAGAAGTATGAAAATTGCTTTTGAGGGAAATGTGATAGGCTTGGTTTGGTTTTGAGGCGATGGCCGGGCACCCAAGCAGAAAAGTTTGACAGGCCATTGGAAGCTTAAAGTCAGATCCCAGGCAAGACACCAACATTCTAGAAGAAAATTGAGCAATTTATCAAGTGTCTAAATATCTTGCCCACATAATGACAAACATCCAGATTTTTGGAACCATTTTGACGTGGATTTAAATTTTGACATTGTGTCTCAATACTTGGTTGTGTTGACTTGTAGACAAAGGCCTCCTGTCTTTCTCTGGATTGTGAATCCAATTTTTTTTGCCAAGATCCACATGCCCCAAATCATTTATTTCTTTGTCCTTTGGCAGGAACCTAACAAAAGGGTTAAAGAAGAAGTTTACTTCTATTTTAGCTCTTGGCTCTTGGTTTCTTTATTATTCACACCTCAACAAATCTTATTTCATTACATTTTTGAAATTGCAATATAATTTTAGTGATTAACTTTAAATTGGGGATAATACACTGACAGGCATTAACATAACGTCAAAACATTTTCTTACAATTACTTCTTAACCTCCGTCAAATCACCTTTCCCTGCAGACCTTTATTAATATAACATGGACAACACACCAGAACTCAAAGCTGTGGAAAGGAAAAGTGATTACCAAGAGCACTTATCAAAATGATCAAGGCTAGTAAAAGACAGTGAAGCAGAGCCTCGTGTTCTCACATTTCCCTCTCCAGGAGCAGACGTGAGGAGATACGTTCTGGAAGCAGCTCTTGGGATGTTTGGGTTAGAGCATGGCTGGTAGGAGTTTTGTTCCCATTGTCACATCTGTTGCCATTACCCAAATGGAGCATGCATTCGGGTGAAAAACGAAAACAGCTTGGCAGACCAAAAATAGTAGCTCAGCCCCACATGTAGGGACTTAGGAACCAGACAGCGCCTGCTAGAAGCAGAAGTGGAAATAATACAATATAAAGCAAGAGAGTCTTAAGAGTTTCAAAACATTTTCACTTATATTTTCTACTTTGGGAATCCCAGCCACTTTGTGAAAGCCAGCAAGGTCAATATGGATTGTCTTCATTTTATGGAAACTGAGACATTTTCCATAGGCGCCTTGTCTCCAATAATAGTGGTGAATGTGAAGCAGGAGAGTGTATTGGTTTAGCTTTGGAGGCAGGCAGGAAAGAGTTCACATACAGTCTGCTTCTGCCATTCACTAGCTCTTTAGGCTGGGAAAGTAACATCATCTCCCAGGGCTTTAGTTTCCTCGTTAGCAACTTGAAGATGATAGTAGCACATTCCTCACAGAATGAAATTTCCACAGAAACTTCTCAATAATTGATAGCTATTTATATTATTATTAGGAGCAGAATAGTAGAATATGATAAGATGATAAACCTGGAGCTAGAACTTGAGCTTGCTGAGTCCTGCTTTTCCTGTTGTATCTACACAAAAGGGTGGGGGTGAGACAAAGCAGGGAAAACAGTGGGGCAGATTGAGTCACTGCTGCCCTCTGAGCCCATCCCTAATCCTTTAGACTTGCAGCCACGAGGCTGAGACATGGACTCACTATATGGTCTTCAGTGGTTCCATGCACAGCCGTCATCAGCTAGCTAAGCCCCCCTCAGCTTAAACAAAACATTTTGTCCCCATGGCTTGCCTTCATCCAAGGAGAAATTATTTAAATTAAAATGTTAGTGCTAGAAAATTCTAGTTTTCAAGAAAAAGAGCCTCTCAGAATATCGAAGAGGAGCTTTAAGAAAAATGGACAATGAAATGCTGACTGCATTTCCCAGGTCCCATGGCAACTGGCATTCAGCTGGCTTCAGCCAGTGGAAAGCTCTGGTAGAAGTTGGAGTCTGAGAGGAAGGAAGAGGCCAAGGTATTTCTCCTTCTCTCTCTCTGCCTCTGGTGGCATTTCTGGCAGTGGTTCCAGCTGCCAGTGAACAGGCCCATTGTGGCTCTGCCTTCTACATGGTGACACCAGTCCCTGGCTTCCTTGCCACCACCTTTATTGCCCCAGCCTTGGGGACATAATTGTTTCCTGCTGTCTAATGTCTGTGCTGCCTCACAGTCTCCAGGGGTTTCTAAGATCTTCCATCACCAGTGTGTGTAATCAGTTCTAGTTTATCTTTTCCTATTCATACCTAGATTGATACCCTCTTAGTGCCTAGCACTTTGTTTGTAGAATGAAATGGAACTTCTTGCTTTGACTAAACCAAAATAACCCACTTATTTAGGTGTTCAGACACAACCATAGATGGGTCTACAGAAATTCAGGAAGATAATTTCAGAACAGTAATAAAAATTAAAGAATTAAAGTAGTGGGTGGATGTTATGTCAAGTTGTAAAGAGACTGGAGAGAGAGACCAAGGCCAGGAAATGGGAATAAGGTCATTAGTGACACCCTTAATGCATTCTATGACAGAGCTTAGTAATTACACTTCCTAACACTATAAACATTTGCCCAAAGAAGTAGCACAGAAATCCAAGAGTACTCGAAATGATTCACTTATGCCTAAAGGATGAGAATCTCATTTTATAAAAATAATTCTGTTTGCGATAGTTTGTTGCTTATAAAAGCCATCAGGAACAAAGCAGAGGTCAGGGAGAGTTATATTAATATTTGGGGGAATTTCATGACATTTTCTTTCTGACCTTTGGTGGCTCTCCGGCTGCCAAGATCTTCCATACCAGCTTCTCCAAGTCTGCAGGTTCTAGGGCCATGCTTCAGTGGGTGAGCATCTGCTTGGATGCACAGATCCCCTAGAAGTCAGTTTCACCCACCTAGGAAACTGACCAGGGCTAAGAAGATCCCAATGGGAAGGCAGTAGGAAATTTTATGTCAGAGGTAGGCTTGAGGGATGCGAGGAATGGGTTAATGTGTCAGCCCAAGCGTTTAATAGTTCTGTGATGCTCAGTAAGTTACCTCCAGTTTTTGAACCATCCTCAATTTCCTCATCTGTAAAATGGAAATAATAACGTTTGATCTACTATAAAATTATAAAAATTACATAGGTTAGGGGCTGGCCCGGTGGCACAAGCTGTTAAGTGCGCGTGCTCCGCTGCGGCGGCCTGGGGTTCGCAAGTTCAGATCCTGGGCGTGCACCAACACATTGCTTGACAAGCCATGCTGTGGCAGCGTCACATATAAAGAGGAGGAAGATGGGCACGGATGTTGGCCCGGGGCCAGTCTTCCTCAGCAAAAAAAGAGGAGGATTGGCAGATGTTAGCACAGGGCTGATCTCCTCACAAAAAAAAAAAAAAAAAATGCAGGTTAATATTTATAAAGTGCCACCAGCTGCAATAAATGGATAAATGGTCATTCCTCTCATCACCACGACACTCATCCCCACCAACCTATTGAATATTCAGAATAAACACAGACCCTACTTATTCCCCTCTTTCCGGTAGCCTAGTTACCTGGAAGTCAGTGTTTTGAAGGGCAGAGTTTCCCAAACTACGTTCCGTGGACTACTAGCCTCCCTGATACTGTCATTAGTTTTCTTCAAATACAAAGGTGATAAAATATGCAGCTAGCTTCCTTATATTTTCTTGACTGTGAACTCTTTTGTTGAGCAGAATACCCACATTTCCCAGGATACAGTGTGTTAGACACTAAAGCAGTGGCCTGAACTCTGCCCTTTGGGCACAGATTTGGGCTATACTCCCAGCCCCACTATTTATAGTTGTGTGACCTGGGCCAAGTCGATTACTGTCTTTGAACTTTATTTCCCAATCTGTAAATTGTAGTAATCATAGTGTCTATTTTGTTGCTGTTGTTTGAGGTTTTAATAAAATATGTGAAGTACTTAACGTAGTGTTGGGCACTTGTTCAACAAATGGTGATTATTAAGATCATTATTCTCATTGATATGAAGGCTGATAGGAGTTTCTTAAGGTCTTGAGAAATAAGTAGAATTAAACATCATGGACATTGAATTTGGAGGCAGAGGGAGGAGGAGTAAGGCCTGGGGGTGGTGGGGTTTGGAAAAGGGAGGTGTGGCTTCTCCAAGGATGAGTTGGAGACTGAACCCTGCCCGTAGGCAGCCTGGGGTCTTGAACCTCTCCCTCCCTGTCCACCTGCCTGCCTGCCTGCAGAACCAGCTCTCATTTTCTGCTCATACTCCGTGCTCAGTTGCTCCATGGCAGGCCTGAAAGCCCCCCTCCAGCACGCATGCCTTCCCTTCCTCATGCTCCATGGGCACGGGACAGGCTGACAGCTCCGTGGCCACCACTGGACTGTGTGCACAGAACTTCCTCTGCAGACCTAGCTTTTTCCCAGAAGGGGTCCCCAGGTCTGAGCTGGGCCAGGCAGGGGGCCAGGAAGGCAGTCTTATAGATCTTCCAAGACAAAGCATCTCAATGCTGTATCCAACGTGCTTTATTCTGCAGTAGTAAAGCTGCAACTCTTCTATGATCTTCATCTGACTCCCTGTATCTGTTCTTATATTAATTCCCATTTAAGGAGGGAGAAGTGGTGAGAATAATTGGCATTAATAGGCCTCTAATAGTATGTCTTTCTCAAACCAAGAGACTCTGGGTCTGTAAACTGCATTTCCTCATGGGTAGTAAGTGACCATAGTGCTTCTGAAACTTGAAAACTTGATTCTTAATAAGAGGTCTGGGTTATATCTGTTGACTTTAACATAATTCTAGGCTTCTCCATGCAGTAGGCCTGTTCACCAGGCTTGCCTATGCAAAACCATTGCATTCTAAGCTTGAGTCCCTCCCTCAGGGTTTCATGCCTGCCCCCTCCCCCGCAATTTGACACTGTAAGTTCTGCCCCAGGGCACAGTCTCACCTTGTCTGTGACCCAAGCTCAGGACAGTGGCTGGGCATCTAAGGCCATGGGTGTTGTCTCCAGGCCTTTTAATTTTCAGGACATCAGTGGATTTGGAAACTTAGTTTACGTTGTACGATTTTAGCCTCTGGTCAAAATTGCACTGGCCAGTCTGCATGACTGATAGCTTTGTTCTTTGCTGAGAGAAGTTTATTCCATTTATTTTTCACAGAGGCAGATCCAACTTTATCACTCCTTCTTCCTTTCTGTGAGGACAGGCCAGTGAGAGAGTCTAAGCCCAAGGAGAAGTAATAAGAAGACAATATTTAGACTCTAATAAGGAGTCCTCAGGCTCAGGGGGAGGGCAGGCCCAGGAGTGGTTTAAATGTATCCTCATGATGTTGCTGTTTCTTGCCACCTTGTGGGGTTAAACACTTTGGCTTCTGCTGATGAGAGAAGGTGTTTTATTGCAAGGCAATGTGGAGACTAGGAAGCAGGGGTCAGACGAGGGAGATTGAGTTGGTGGAGAGCAGAGTCAATATAAGCCTGCAGTGGGGGCAAGGTGAAGGACACAGGGGTCCTGGGGGATTATAAGGCTTTTCCAGAGAGATGGATTACCTAGGCTAGGAGGTGATTTCCCAGCTGGGCTGATATCTTTTGTTTTATTCATCAAAGGGGACATGGAAATAGTGAACATGCGGTAGAGAAGGTAAACTTGAAAGGTAAAACAATCGAAGAGGTCAATGGAATTGACCAATAATGCACTTTACCATCATACAGGGACCTATGAGAGTGGCTGTTATTGTTTCCTAGAAATATGGATGATTTTTATAAAAGATCATGCTGTTCCTCTATAAATGCTGTTTCCTGGTCCATAGGTGAGAAGAATGCGGTACTCATGAGTAGGACCTGGGTCACAGAAGTCACAGAATCTGGGCTTGTTCCAACTCAACGTTCCTGTACTGGTAATTTCTTGGTCTCCTTGAGACTGACAAGAGTTGAGAAGCAAAGCCAAGAATAAGACAAGCCTGCTTATCTGGCCACATTTCTGAAGAAGAGCTGACGTGCACCAATGTCATCATTGTTTCCTGTTAGAGCCTAGGTGTGCGCAGTCCCTGATGGAGGAGGCGTTGGGGGCATGCTCTTATTGCCTAGATGGTATAGACTGGGATGCAATGAGAAGAAAGCACAATAATACCATCAATACAATAAAGTGAAGTGAGCCGTACCAGCCAATGGCCTGGAAATTCAAGAAATTTAAGGAGCATCCTGGCCCAATGAGCTGTAGCTGCTAAAAGTGTTTAGGCTGATGGAAGTCAGTCAGCCACCAGGGCGAGATGGTCCAGAATAGCACATAAAACGGGAGGTAGAAATGGATAAGAACAGAATGCACGGTTATTTTCAAACCGCAAAATTAAATGCTGAATCAACAGTTCATCAAGTACTAACGTGTCTGTGTGTTATAGCCGGATATTCTGAATTGACAGCCAGGCTAACGGAGCAGCCTGTTTGGGGTCAGAAGTGGGCCATTGTGAAGGCACATTCCTGCAGACTGTATCTGAAATGAATAATATTAGGCCCGAGGCTTCAAGACAAATAGAAACCATACCAGAATGTGAATAACAATAATCGTAATCGGCACTATTGAGCACTTACTCGTGGTGTGTGAGTATTTATTTCATACTCATACTAATCTTCAAGCAACTATGGAAGGTGGTAATTTTAGCATCACTTCAGAGAGGTTAGTTACTTGCCCAGAAACAGTGGGAGTACTGTATTTTGAACCCAGATTTGTTTGGCCTCCACGCCTTGGTTTGCACTGCGGATGATTTTATCTCTCTACAAGCCAGTCCAGCAGGTGATTGCATCTGCCTTCTAGAGAGTGCATGACTGGAGGAGTGATTGTGGCAATGCAAGATAGGACTCATATTTCACAGATAAAGTGATACCTGTCAGATCCTGCAGCCCTTCCTGGTTGTGACTTGCTAAGACCTATGACTCTCACAACCAGCCCTTTGAGTTGCCATATTGCTCTTGACTGGAGAAAGAACATCAACTGCCTCATTCCATCAGTAAGTCAAGTCTTGAATTCACTTGGCTGCCTTAAGACTCAGATTTCCTCATGCCTATAGTGGGTTCTGGCTGCATATATACCTAGGGAGCAACACCCATCCCTGCATACTCATCTACTTTGCATGACAATCTTCTATATTTTACTTTGTTATTCCCTGTGCATCTAGAAAGCTGCCTGAACCTCAGCTGAATCCTGTTCAAACCTGCCACACTCCTGCTAGGAGATTTGCAATGAACACAGCTATGGTCCCAAACCACGCTGCTGCTGTCCACATACCTGAGGCTGCCCTCTGCTGCCTGGACTCCTGTGCGTGTCTCATCCTGGCAACTGCATGGTGTCATGGAAATAGTTCAGCCTGGGCTTCAAAAGCTGGCACAGTTATTTACTATTTGTGAAACCATACAACTTAATTTATGTGAGTCTCAGTTACGTCATCTGTGAAATGGAGATAAAATAGTACTTGCCACTAGAATTTATTTAGTGTCTACTGTGTGCCAGATGCTGTTTTTGTACATTAGCACATTCAATCTCACAATAACCCTACATTCTAGCTCTTTTCCCTCTTCATGGCTGAAGGAGGATTCTTCTATTCTGATGCCTTTTCTGATAAAAGCAGAAGTTGACTGTGTTCTTTGGTTATTGTGTGTGGTATTATGCAACTGCCCTTACACAGACTACCCAAAGTGCTTGGGTCCCAAATTCCTCCCTCTTTTCACCAGCCATGTTGTTGAGCTACCAGAGTGCCTCATAACCAAGATCTACAGGGGGCAGGTCACAGAGGTCTTTATGTGCTGGGCCCAAGAGATTAGATGTCACCCAAGAAAGAGTGACGTCTTTTTTGTGAGTCATATTTTGAAGGATGGTGGATCATTCATGAAGAGTAACTTACATGTTGGGATTGAGGCCCTGCCAGGAGGTGCACTTGTAATTAGCAGAGCTGCTGCCTCGGCTGCCCTGTATTATAGCACAGGAGTGATGACAAGCTTTGCACCCCCACTAAGTACCCAAGTCTGAACCAATAAATGAATTTAAATAAGATTACAAGTATGAATCAAAATGCACTCACAAACAGCTGCTCTGAGATGTGCTAGGACAGATTTTATAATTCTGTGCTGCTGAAAAGATATTCTGGTACTTGATAAACTTAATAAAACAGTGGAGTCTATTGATGTTGCTGTACCGCTAAGCACAAGACTCCCCACAACATATGCAGAGAATAAAAATAAGTCTTCATGTCTGAGAGTGAAAGAAAACAACCAGGGGTCATTCACTGGCGTGGTAGACACATTCCACTCCAATGCATTGACGTAAACCTACGTGGATGGCTTATGTCCAAAGGTTGAAGGGTCCCCGTATGTTATGCAAGCCCTGGATGAGGAGGGGAGCCAGGCTTATTACTGCATTTCTTAAACCATGTCCTTTTTGGGAAAACTCAGGAAACTCTTATTATTCTTGCTTTATCAGAGGGCAAAAGAAGTTTGGGAGGGGAAAGTGACTTGCCCACGTTAGTGCCTTAGGCAAGACTGAAAACCCAGGCCCTTTGTTAAATGTGTTTTATTTTTTCTTTTAAATGTTTTATTTGGAAAATTTTCAAACTTACTTAAAAGTAGAGAGATGAGTACAGCGAATCTTCATATACCCAGCAGAAATTATTAGGATTTTTGTCAATCTTTGTTTTTGGAATAATTTGAAGCAAATATCAAAGAGCACATCATTTTGCCCACAAGTATTTCAGAGGTCAATGCACTTCTGGAAAAGATGCCCCTGTGTAACACTTCTGTCCTTCAGTAAAGGGCAAAATGAAGTGGTATCCATATTTTTTTCACTTAGTATGCTAATCCTTTATTTTAAAAATGAATTTATAATTTCTTTTAACTGAACTTAAACAACAAAATTTAGCACACATTGGTTGTATTTCTATCATGACCAGGAACTGTGAATAATTAGGAAATAAATATCAGTAATTTACTATCCTTGTCCTCAACTCTACAGTTAAAAGCTAGGAAGATAGAGGATGTTTGGAGAACTATCTTTCATGTCCAACAGAACTCACTGGCAGTGTGATTGTTGTCTTTAACGTGACTGCTCTCATATTCTTCACAGCTAAAATGAGACTATGTGTCAATTATCTTTTGTCACAATAATGCTGCAAAACAACCCACTCAAAACTCAGATCCTTAAAACAATAGATATTTATTTTGTTCATGAGTTTATAGTTCAGGAATGTAGGTTAAACTTGTCTAGACAATCCTTCTGTTCTCTTCTGCGTTTACTCACATATCTGGAGGTCTGCTGACAGTGGACTTAGCTAGCGTGGTCTCCGGCAAGACTATGGTAACAAATCAGCTCTGCTCCAACCATGTCTCATGACCATGTCAGAGAAGCCAGAGAATGAGCAGAAAGACAAAAGTGCTTTTCAAGCCTCTCCTTGCATCCCATTGCTAACATCCCATAACATAATATTCCATAATTGCATGTATGAGCCCATCTGCATGTATGAGTCAGGCAGTGAGATGATGCCCTGCCTGCAGGGGGAGGTGGCGTGCTGCATAGTTACGAAGCAAAAGGTGCTGGGACACAGGGAAGGATAAGGAGTGAGGGTTATTCCCAGCACACCACAGGATTCTTACCACAGGATTCTCAACGAGAGTTGCTGAATGGGGTCATTATGGGGATTAAGTGAAACAGCATTTGTAGAGAACTTAGCACAGTGATTGGCGTATTGTAAACACTCAATAGAAGTCAGCTATTAATTATTGTTATTATAATTATTGTCCTATTATTATTGATAACATTTCCAGGTAACAGTCAAGGGAAAACAAAGTACTACGGGTCCATAGAAAAGGGAGAGACTCATTTAGACCTGGAAGGAGGAGGAAGATGGGTGAGTGAAATAGCGTTAGAATAAGACGTTGAGAGATGGGACAACAACAACAAACAAACAAAAATACAGACATTCCTTCAAAAGCCCATATGTTCTGTTAGGATTGGACTTGATAGGTTTCCGACTACCTGAGTAACTTGAAGGGTTCCAGGAAGCTTTCTAGCCCCTCAGTATCACTTCCCCCGGCCTGAAACCTTGTTGAAGAGCCTTTCCAGGAGAATCATTCTTCTTGATCAGACAACACCATCATCCCAAATGTCATGAGGCCCAACTCTGCCGCTTGTAGACCCGTTATGGTTCTTGGTGGCAGTGGTGTGAAGTATAGTCCTTTGGGGAGGAGCCAGGCCAGTGAGGACTGGCCTGGGCCCCATGGTGTTGCTGCCCTCCAGGGTCAGACACAGAGCAGCTCCCAGAGAGGCACCCAGAGAGCTCCCAGGGAGTCACTCTCCAGGGTGACTCCCATGGAGTAAGCACTGAGGGGTGGGGCCCGTGCAGGAGGATGCTGAAGGACAAAGTGAGAGGATGCTGGCAAAATGACCACTTTAGACTGGGTTTCTGCAAAAGCAGACCCTGAGATTCTAGTGTGAGTGGTTTATTTAGTATGTGACCCTAGGAAACATTAGTAGGAGAAGCGAGGCCGGAAAGGGAAGGGGTGTTAATGAATAGGATAGTGAGCCACTGGGGCTCAGTCCTGTGAGGGAGACAGCACAGCGTGTGCTTCAGACCTGTCTCACTCAGGTGTGGAGGAAGCAGGGTAGTTCTCCAGCTCCAGTCCATTAGTGATGGTGGGTTGCTCCCAGAGGCATTAGCTCCCTGGCACTTTGACCTTGCCCTTGCACAGTCCAAGAATATTCCTGTGGCCAGAGGTAGAGTGACAAGTGTGTGCAGTATGACACCTTTGAGCATCATGCGTGGGAAGGGGATGTGAATCAGGCACCAAGAGCAAGTCCATTCGAGACTACAGATGGGATTTCAGTGTTGCTATAAACCAACCCTCTTCATGGGCTGGTCTTTCTCTTCTGCACCATTTCCCATAAGGTATACTTTATATTCCAGAGATGTAAAATATGGTGTAGGGGAATCATGTAGATCTCTCCTCTCCTTATGCTTTTTAAGTGGAGACTAAATGCTAAACATTTCCTGTCATCTGGAGTAGGGAATAGGGAGGGGATGCAAGCCGAGACGGGGGGAAGTGTGAACATGGAAGTAAACTATAGGGCTTATTTCTTCCCCGCAACACTGAAGTTTTTGATTATGTCTGAAAGGCATAACTAGGTGTGAAGGGTAAGCGGAAACTGTTAAAAAATAATCAGTCCTCTTTAAATAGACTCACATTCTTGTGATCTCCATTTTTATTGGTTTTAGATATACTCTACAGTATAAATCATTAGAACTATATCAAGTGGATCAATCTATTTATTTACAAATATTTAGAGACAGCCGTGTGTGTGCAGGAAGGGGACAGGGCAGAGACAGAGGCTCATGGGCTTTTTCCGGTGAGACTCTCTCAGCTGTAATAAAAAATATCCACTTGAAAAACAAGCAAGAAAAAGTCCTACAGAGCTTGTTGTATATTAAAACAAGGCAATTGTTTGCAGGGGCAAAGTAGGGATAAAGCACAAATCGTCATGAAACATATGAGAGACATTAAGAACAGACTAAAAATAGTCTCTTTGTCATCTCTTTTCTGTAGCATTCTCATTCTTTTGTCCCAGCCGGGTATTGTCTTCCCAGTGAAAGAAGAGAGGGTCATCAGTGTGAGCACAAGTTGGGAGGCAGTGAGGCAGCCAACGGGCTGAGAACTCTAACCATCCTATCCCCTTAGCACATTCTGGTCTGTAATCATTTCAATAGATGCTAATTTATTGGGTCGTCATAAATAGTCTTGGAGCAAGGTAGCTAGAAGGATCCCTATTTTATGAATGAGGTAACTGAGACTCAGGGAGGTTATATTTCTAATTCAAAATCACACAGCTAGACAAAGGTAGGGAACCAGGGAAGGACCAGCAGGAACTGTATTAAGGGGCCCAGGCGGTATTCTTGGCACTATGTCTATGAACCATACATGTATATCTACTTCCACTCATGGAAGACCATTCGCTGACTAATTCTATCCTCATTAAATGAGGAAACGATGGGAGATAAGGCATAATCCTTTCCCTCATGGAATGTCTGACACATAGCACGTGATAGCTGCATGGTGGCTAACCAGAGTCCGGGGGCAGGGCAAGGCATCTGAAGTGCTAGTCTTGCAGGGGGTGTTGGGGAAATATTGACCAATTCAATTTTTTTATCCTGTTTCATCATGTGACCATCGCTCTGTTCCAGAGCAGAGCAAGCACGTTCAGATAATCAACTGGCTCTTGGGTGGGTGGGATATGGTAAAAGGGAATCAGGGTGATGGACGCTTTGGAGTCCTGGAAGGCAGGCAAAATGATCAGCCAATCTGTGCATTGAGAGTTGTAGCCCATCTGCCTAGCTGGGGTTTTAAGCGAGGTTTGTGAAGCCTGGGAGGAAGAGAGAGACAGGAGTAAGGCAGAGATCTACTCTTCAAAGAGGAATGACTGGATGAGACAGGCGATTGAACCAGTGACTCTACAGCGTTGCACTAGGGTAGGGTCTTGGGGCTCTGAACTTGGATGAAGTAACAGGGTAGTGATGGGGAGGTGATAGAATTCCCACTTGGGGAACAATGCCAAGCCCAATAATTAGCCATAGAATATCATGATTCAGGGCCAATTTTCCACATGGGAAGCCTGGGTCACAATAGTAAATAGAATCAGTGGGTGTGAGGTTGAAGGTAGAGATGAGGACGGAATGTCTTTTGCCTTTCCTGTGTCAAGCATCACTTAGTACGGGAGTGAAGAGCCAGAATTTTGGCTCAGAGGTGTGTTTATGGTCCCACTTGCTCCTTACAAAAGCCCTGCAAGCTAGACTTTATAAACTCCATTTTCAATGGGGAAACTGAGGCTCAGAGAGATCAGTAATTATTCTTGGGACACTGTTAATAAGTGGTGGAGTTGGGATGAGAATCCTTTTGTCTAATGACAGATATTCCAATATTTCTAGTCCATTGTACTGTTTAATAATAAAGACAGTGAATTCAAAGGTGGGGCAATAACTGGGCCAACTGTGGGGTGATGTGGAAGAATAAGGCAAGGTAATCTAAATGGTGTGGAAGCATATGTGGGGGAGAGGAGAGATGGCTTATATTAGGGGTTTTTGGCCTTACTAGTATCACCATCTTCTAGGCAATTGACTTCCTGGCCATAGACCAGTGGTCAACAAAACTGCACACGTATCTGAGCCATCCCTAGTGTCACAAAGTTCAAAGTAGTTGGATGGAGAGTAGGGATGGATTGAGTAAATTGTCCTATCCCAGTTACAGCCACAGGCCCTGGTTGAAAGTGAGTATGGCATGAGTAGGTAGGCATGATTAACAGCCAGAAGAATTTTTACTCAGAGATTCTCCCTGACCTCAAGAGCTGTGCCAACGGAATGTGTTCAATTTATACAACCACAATGTGCTATATTATTCCCATTTCACAGACCATGCTCATCACAGCAGTAGTTGTCCAATAAGTGAAAAACAACCTAAATGCTCAACATTAGAGGAGAGTTAAGTAGTTCAAATTCATTTATTTAATTTGGTTGGTTATTTTAATAAATGACCAACCTTGATAGATAACTACCTTATCTACCGATGGTACTTATTTTTAATAATGCAAGAAAACATACATGCTCTGGTAATACACGGAAACTGGTTTGGTTTCTAACATGCTATAAAGCCATGGGGCAGAATCAACTTATCAAGCGTCTAAAATATATTAGGTCTTTTCACAAATATCATATCACTTAATCCCTGCAATAACACAGTGTTTTAGGTATTATCATTGGGTATAACTCAGATAGGGAAACTGAGGCTTGTTCTTTTAAGGCTTGTTCCCAAGTTCATACCTCAAGTAACAGGGAGTAATGACTCCAGTCCTGCCTCTGGCCCCAAGGCCTCCGGAGCAGACCGCCTCTGTGCGAGAAGAGGCAGCAGGTTCCCTGAGCCTGGAGTGTTGCGTCACCTTAGTGAGATGTGGAAAGAACCCAATCGTGAAGAATAACGAAGGGAGCAGAGGGTCTTATATTTCAGTCTAATTTTTCACCCTATTTATTCTCATTGTTTTAGTATCTGGTTAAAACTTTCTTTTCTTCCTTTATAAATTCAGGCTTTGAAAACAATGTTGTTCCTCTTAATTCTCAGTTTATCGCTAACTTGACAGTGAATCCTTCTCCTTCCTTCTCATCAGCCCCTGGGCCTCCAATCCTCAGACCTCGCTGGATTTCCTCAAGGGGTGGTGGAACCTGTTATCTCACTCCTTTGCTGTTTTCAGAACCTTCTTGCCGCTCTTGACTATATAATAATAGATGAAATCTGGTTTGCTTTCTAATAAGCAATAGAAGACATGGGGCAGAGTTGAAAAAGAGAAACACAGCTTGTTCAAATATTATGGTTATTGGTTTTAATAATAATAAACAAACTAGTACTGCTAAGTAGTAAAATGGATAATAAAATACTAAATACCATATATATACTCAAATACTAAATATATACTAAATAATCCTAAATACTAATACGTACATAATAAAATATTACTAAAATAGTACAAATAGTGGCTTACTTTGTACAATGTTATGTAATTTGTAAAGTAACTTCACCTGTAATATATCATTTTAATCTGCTCTATTGGGTATAGGCAGGGCTGTTTTACATCCCAGTCAGACGCTTTGTAAAAAAATTTCCAAAGGTCTCGTCTCTTAGGCTGATTTTAAAGTAAGATGAATATACTGTGTCATAGGAAAAGTAAGAACCTCTAATGATTAATCCATTCTGGATATTTTTCATTTTATATCCAGAAAATTAAATGAAACTGACAAACATACCTTGGGGATCATGTTAGGTGCTGATGGGAGATATGAAGATGAACAAGCCAGAGCCCGCGCCCGTGAGAGGCCTCAGTCTTTTGGGAGAGACGATACTTACGTTCTTGGAAAGAAAAATAATTATAAATGATTTGAGTGATAGTGCAAGGCTGGTCGACATGAGATGTCTCAAGGGAACTCACCACGTTGATTGATAACCAGAGACGTTCCGGGGTGGGAGGGCTGGTTGAATGCTATTGCATAGTTAGGAAAGGCTCTTACCAAGGAGTCGTCTCCACCGTGGGAACTCAATGTCCCACGTTCTCCAGGCAGAGACAGCAGAATATCCTCCGTTTGCTGGACTCTGACAGGCCAAAGTTCAAGTTCATTTAACTACCTAATAATGGGATGATTTGGGACAACTGAGTCACCTCTCTCAGCCTCTCTTGCTCATCTATTAACCGGCAAGAAGCTGCGAGGACGAAACAAGGCAGTGTGTCCAGCACAGAGCTGCGCCATGATAGACCCTCAGTGTGTGCTAAGTCCTTGCCCTCATCTTCCTCTCTTCAGGTAGGACCACAGGTGAGCAGGGTAATATGTGTCAAACCTCTACAAATCACATAAAGGCATCCTGTGCAGTTATTTGGGCTGCAATATTATACTTGGGTTTCTGTCTTCCGAAACTTGAAAAAATCCTGGGGGGAGCAGCTGGAGGTAATGAGGATAGCATGGCAGGTTCTGGGCTAAGACCGAGGAAGGTGAGCCATGTCCCTGTAGTCTACTGGTCTGCATGTGACTTCTCTTCTCGTGGGCATTTATTTACCTGAGGGGAAGGGGCCATGTAGGGGGTAGGCGCCAGAGGCAGGGGGTCCTGGGGGACGCTTGGTGTCTGCCCTCCAGCTTAGGTCCTCGGACTGGTGTCTGAGCATTGTGGAAAGTGGTGCAGGCAGAAGCCAGGCAGCTGTGTTTGATGGGATCCTATGAATTATGGGACAAAAGGGTATGAGCTTCTTTGCTCAGGGACCTTCTAACTCTGCCTGATACGACTGACAAAATACAATGAGCCTCTTCTGTTCAGCTCTGATGTCTTGAGGGCTCCAAGGAGAGGTGCCAGTTTCAGGGGGACGTGGACCCTGACGTGCAAGTCAAGCCTCACGGATGCCCAGGGGAGGAGTGCTCCTGCCCCCAGAAGTGGACAGCTTTGCAGGCACAAAGTGGAAGCTGGACACGCCTCGGGCTACTTGGGGAGAGCTTTCCAGGGTGCAGAGGGAGGGCCAGTGGATTAGGGTTATTATTATTATGGCTCCATTTGATCCCACAAGTAGATCCTGTGCAGGCAAAGTCAGATCATTAGATCACAGTGGGACAAATATAGGCCCAGGCCGACCCTGGGACCCCTCTTTCCAGTTCCCACCCCCAAAACACACAAAATACACATGTGTATTTTGCTGATCTAGAGCCCGGAGACGTGAAAATATGGTCTCCACGTGCTGGTTTTCCAGGCCCGGTGAAGTAAACAGGCCACGGTTGCCAGGTGCTGCAAACAACAACACGCTCGGTTCCAGGAAGGGAAAAATCACTAGACTGTATTTGTTTTGAAAAAGTTTAGTAGCCTCAAACAGGTCAAGGGGGGTGGATGCCACTCTAAATATGATGAAAAGTAGAAATTTCTTTCTTTCCTATAATTTAAATTTTTGGATTTTTTTTTCTTTTTGGTAAATAATTAAAAAGTACAGAAATTATAGAATTAAATAAATAAAACCTCATCCTAAATCCCAGGAAATGACATTTGATGCCCATCCTTCCATACTTATATAACTCTATATAAAATTTTACACAGATGATGTCACACTGTTGCATACTCTGTTTTTTTCCCACTCACCAGTATGAAAGGATATTTTCCCATGTCGTAAATACAAATCCACATCATTTTTAATAGAAGCTTATTATTCCACTTTACATATACATATTATAATTAGTCTAACCAATCCTGTTCTTATGAAACATTTAGTTAGCCTTATAAAATTTTCAAAATTATGGACAAAGATGAGATGAACATTCTTGGGCAAACTTCTTTGGCTCTTGTTTGATTGATTTATTATGGTAGAAGTCCTAGAAGGTAGGTAGAATCCTAGAAGTAGGATTGCTGAGCCGAAGGGTATGCACATTATTCGGGCCTTTGATACCTGGCAGTGGTTTCACTCTGCCCCACAGAGCTTCAGAAGCGGTGCCTGGGGATCACCCCAGGGGACTGAAGCAGGAGAGCATGAGGAGTCAAACCCCAGGCCCTCCACCGTTTCTCAACCAAAAAAGCTCCAATTTTGTCAGTTTTATAGATTGGGCTCCATGTAAGCTGTTGTTTGAAGAAATACTTTCTTGGTTTAAAAGTATATTTATAGGGCCGGCCCTGTGGCTTGGTGGTTAAGTGCGCGCGCTGCGATGCTGGTGGCCCGGGTTCGGATCCCGGGTGCGCATCGAGGCACCACTTCTCCGTTCATCCTGAGGCCGAGTCCCACATACAGCAACTAGAAGGATGTGCAGCTACGACACACAACTATCCACTGGGGCTTTGGGGGGAAAAATAAAATAAATAAAATCTTTAAAAAAAAAAAAAAAAAGTATATTTATAAAGTTTGTAAACCACAGGTAAAGTCATATTACCCATGATTGCAGCTTGGTGACACAAATGGGCTGAATAAATACATGCTTGCTTCCATCTATGTGTCCTGGACTTGGTATGCTGTTGATTTTCCTGTGACTCAGGGAAATTACGGTCTGAATTATCATAATAGTGATAATGATTTTCACTGAGGTAAGAGGCCCAAACTGGACTATCTTTAAGCAAGAGCTGAGGAAATGCCTATAAGGCAAGGACTGGGGGAAATTACAAGAATAAGACTGGAAATTTCAAGATTCCCAACCAACTGAGAACGTCTTGTTCTATCAGTAGAGTCAAGGCAAGGGCGAAAGGGAGTCCCTGCTTCTGTCCCTCTCTCTCTCTCCTTTCTTTCCATCCCGTAGCCCCACTCCTGTACAAGCAAACACACAAGTGCACACACACTCACACACAGAAAGCCATGGCCTATTCCTCAGGGCAAATGGTTAACCACATTGAGGGTCTACCTACCACCTGACCACTAGAGAACTCCAAGGCATTTCCAGGATGAAGCCAGAGCTTCCAACCAGCCGAGTCAGCCCTGGCTAGGGACCCAGGATGGCTCATCAATGTCGCTGGCCTCCAGAGAAGGAAAGGCTTTCAGATCTTTAGTCAACATAAGGGAGCAAGAGTTCTGCCTAACTAGTCTATTTTCCTAATGAGCTATTAGAAGCTGTTTTTGTGCTGAACACTCTGCCCTTATTATAACTGTGCTTCCCAGAAGCAAAGCTCTCTCTTCCCATTGTAACGAGCAGAATGCCAGAGTGAAACATAGTTTTAATGAGTTACAGCATGGATGTAAAGTGGAACAACTTGCATCTGAGAGCACCTCAAAGTAAGGCTAGGGCTGGCGGGTATAATTACAGCAGCGGAGTGAACCACCTGGAGGTTACTTTTCTCATCAGACGAAACCAAGGGAAGAAACCAAGGGGACTTCACTGTAAACCATACCCTGACTGACAGGTTATAGGAAGAGAGACATGGGAAGTCCTCTTAGGGCAAAAGACAAAAAATTTATTATGACTTTAAGAAACAAAAAGATTAAATAGTTTCAAGTCATAGACCTGGCAGTATTTATGTTACTTTACAATATACAATATTGGCACTGGCCCCAGAGCGTGCTGGGAGTGAAGGTAAATGGAACTGAGAAGAAAGGGATTCATTAGCGGGGCATAGAGAGTATGAGTGGAGGTCAAATGAAGATAGAATATACCAGTGGTGTGCTGGATCTAATTTATATCAGCCACTGAAAGCTGATTGCTAAATTTTTAGGAATTTTTCAAAATGGTTATTAAACATAGTCATTATTAAAATTTAAATTATATGAAATGACAATTAAATACATTATATTTTACACAAAGGTAATAAATACTCAAAACTCAAGACTTCCTGATTATTTTAGTACATTTTACTATTAACTGTTCTCCTTAAGTTATTTATGTCTATTGTATCTGTAAGGTAGAAATACAGAAATATACAAGTTTGTGACACTACTCATCTCTTCCTAACTTGATATTCAGTGACATCATGTTGGTAACTTGAAATTGGCCATGGTGGAAATATTAACACTGTGTAAATCAGCAAATGCTACACATCAGGGCTTGATTTATTGTTTTGTGGATTGTCTATGTAGAAAGTAATGAAAAGTAATGAAAAAAATGTTAATAATGCAGATTAAACTTAAAAGTGTGTCACATCTTTAGTCATTATTTTGAAAATAATGCACAAAAAAATTAATGAAATCGTCTTCCATTATGTGAAAACTATGATCTGGTTCAGCAAGGAAGTCGGTCACATTGTTGATGAACCAGTGAAGTTCCCACATACGTCTTTATTGTTTCATTTTCATTGTACTCACTGATAAAACAAAAATATCCAACATTCATGCTGGCACTACATTCATTTATCAATTGAAACCATTGGTTGGCTATACACATAAGAGTTTGGCAAAAATCAAGACAAGCATTCTATAAGAATCAATTGGCTATGTAGAAATGTCAATAAAGAGTAGTGTATAATTAATTATTATTTGTAACTTATATTCTATATCTCTTTTATTTCAGTAAAATTTATACTAAATGCATGAGATGTACATATACATACACATACATATATCTCATATATACATACATATATATACATATTTTTGACCATGTGGTTCTTAAACATTTACCAAGACACAATTGAAAAGACTATACCCTCTTCAAAGGTCTGTGACTCTGAGTATCTCAGCAGGGTAGAGAGAAGCAGGGTTTTGGACCTAGGTTAGAATATGGGTTCTTGGTCTGATTGCTGTGTAATGTTAGACAATCACTGTCACTCAGTTTTGGTTACTCATCTGTAAAATGGAGAGATTAATACTCACCTTTAAGGACTGTGACAATTGAAAATGAGATGAAGTGTGGCATTAGAATGGGACCTGGTATTTAGCAGGTGGTTATTATCAATTTATTACTTAGGATTATGATTATTTGAAAGCAAGGGTGTTGCAGATCTATTTCAGTTCCAGACATGCTGCAAGACTTAAGGATGCTCTGATTTGTGGAGAGAATATAGTTATGACTATAGAAGCTTCCAACATGGCTGCTCTCCAATATCACCAGTGAGTACTTGCCACTTCAATCTGACTTGAGGAGCAGGGAGCAGGTTAATGAACATCTATCCTTTGCCAGGTTCTTCCACATGAGATATCTTATTTCAACTTCATGACAATTTTGTAAAGGAATGCGGAAGATCTTATTTTCCAGCGATGACTTAAACAATCTCTCCTTTCTCATACCTTCTAGAACATTGCCATCTTTCCCTGAAGAGGTAGATGCTAATTTCCCTCCCCTTGAATCTGGGCAGGCTTATGGCTTATGGCCAACAGAACACATCAGAGGTGACAGTGCATGACTTCCAAGATGATGCAGCTTCCATCTCATCAACAAGGACACTCACTTTTGGAGCCCTAACCCACCATATAAGAAGTCCAACTACCCTGAATCCACAATGCTGTAAGGAAACCAAGCTGTCTGGAGAGGTTATCTTTTGGTACCCTGGCTAGTGGCCCTAAATTCAAGTACTCCCAAACCAGACTCCAGGTATGTAAGTAAATGAATCTTTAGATGATTCCAGCCCTCAGCTGTCAAGTCACTCCCAAGCCTTAGATCTTCCCAGGTGAGGCCCTAGGCATCATGGACAGGGACAAGTTGTCCCACTGTGTCCTTTCCAAATTACTGACCTTAAAAATCTGTGAGCATGATCAAATGGTTGTTTTACGCCACTAGGTTTGAGGTGTTTGTTTCACAGCAATAGTTACTGGAATCGAAATTATTAGTATACACATTTGCAGACAAGAAAATGGAGACTCAGAGAGGATAATCATCTTGTACAGTGACGCAGCTGGTCATTGGCAAATTTGAGATTCACACTCAGGGGTTACTTGCTGGAGATCCCATGCTCTTTATACAATGCTACATTTTCATGCTCATTGGAGGGGTGAGGACTGTTGCTCTACTAACTAGATGGATCCTAGTGTGGTGCGGAGGGAAGAGGGAAGGAGAGGATGGGAGCTAGCCGTCACAGATAATCCTGAAGATGCCTGGGCTCTTGTGAGAAACAATTGGGTGGAGTGGGACAGGAGGAACTGAGCACTTAGAGAGTGGAGGGACTGAGTTCAGCCTGTGGAAAAAATTCTCTCTTCTCTTAGCAAAAAGAAAAAGGAAAAAACAAAAAAACAAAAAACCTCAATTCTGTGTTTTGGTGTTTGCAGCTGTTTCTGTTGTGAACACAACACATTTCCACCTGGGGATTGAATTGATGAGTATATTTGACAACATCTTCTGGAGTTATAATTCCAGGAGGTCTAGATATCAGACAGCACAAGTACTTGCAGAATTTCCCCACTCCCCTGTATCAGGAGACAGCAGATAGCTTGGTCTCTTTCCGAGGTTTCTAGTGCCTGTAGGGGGAGCAGCGGGCCTCCAACCCTGGTATGCAGCTGCTGAAAACCAGTCCAGGATTGGCTCTAGGGATTACCCTCTCTGAGAAGGCAAGATGTTCTATTGATAGGTGTTCCTAGCTTTTATTCTCCTGTGTGCACTTTTATTCTCCTGTCTTCAAAGTTTCTTCAACAGCTTATTTGCAAAATCTTGTCTCTACAATGCTAATATCAATCATTATCATTATTTTTAAGCAGCTAATACATATTCACCACATCACACTATGTGCTATACATATAGTCATCATAATTAATTTGCAAAATAACCTCAAGAGAATGGCAGCATTATTTCTCCCATTTTACAAATGGAGAAGAAGCCACAGAAAAGGCAGGTAACTTGTAATCAACAGAGCTGGATTCATATCCGATGTAAAAACCACAGCTCTCATTCCTTAGTAATCTATCTCTTCAGAACATATTGTCAGATAACATCAGGGAGGAAGAAGAGAGATAAGGAATTAATTGCAGATACTAATAACTTTCATTTATTGAGTGCTCACTTGGTGCCTGGTACCTTGCTAGTCCTCAAAATTAGCAATCCACATGGTAAAACCATCTTATGGATGGAGATTCACAGAATCAGTGAGGTGAAGTAACTTGCTTCATGGAGCAAGACTTTGTGGGAGGATTGCCAGGTAAAATTTTGCATAAAATAGACTATATACGCAGACACGCACACACACACACACACACACACACACATATATCTGAATTTATTTATTTATCTGAAATTCAAGTTTAATTGGGTGTCCTGTGTTTTCATTTGCTAAATCTAGCAACCCTACCCTGAAGTGTTTGCTGAATTGTTATGAAGAAAGAGGTATTTGTTATTTGGAGAACCCCCCCTGTTGGGGCAGATGGGGAAATTCTCTTTGTTTCCTCACCAAGAAAGAAAGGGTTTAAGGGAAGCTGAAACTGACTAATAGGATGAGCATCTTTGACCCAGACCTGATAAAACCATCAATAGTTAGGAGTTGGTCTAGTTGCTAAGTGCATAGACTTCCAGAGCCAGCAGTGTAGGTTCCAATGCTGGTTCTGCTGTTCACTACCTCTGCCACCCTGGACAAGTTACTTAATCTTATGGTGCCTCCATTTCCTCATCTGAAAAATGGGGCAATGACAGTACCTATCACATAAGATTATTGTGACGATTAACTGGTTTGATATGTACGAAGCTTGTAAAACAGGGCCTGGCATGTCGTGCAGCTAGTTTTCGCCTAGCTAGCCTTCTTCCTCCTTCGGCTTACACCGCTCTGGAGAAAGCCTCCTCCAAATTCTTGGTCTCTGTGGGTCCCTGAATCCAGGACAGCCACGCGACACAGCCTAGACAAGTGGCACATTCAGTCTTTCAGAGTCCAGACCAGTAATTGGTCCAAGGATGGCAAGGATGGGCATGTAGCACTGGTCAGTCCAGTCAGGGGCCGTTCCATGGCTTTTGTTGGGACAGTTGAGGGAAAAGAGACCTTTTCCTCTGTAGGTGGTCAATATGAAAGATCTAAGCACCCAGGGGCCCTGCACAAGGATTGTCTCTCTGAGAGTGGGGCCAACTCAATGTAAAGCAGGGCCTGGGAATGGAGAAAACCGAGTCCTGATGTCCTAGTGTGAGCACCTGGTCCCAGCCTTGCCTTGCAAGTGTCTGAGAGCAGAACTTCGGAGTTGACCTGTGGGTTGGAACCCCAGGTCTACCACATATTCTCTGGGCAGTCTTGGGTGACTTCCTGCACCACTCTGTTCCCCATTCCCCTGGCTCTTCAATGGGGATAATAATAACTTCTCCTTCACAGAGATGCTGTGAACACTGCATCAGTTAAAATATGTAAAGTGCTTAGAACAGTGCTGGGCTCAGTGTACACACTCAGGGAACATTGGCTGTCATCATCTCCACCAAACCCTTCTGTTATATAAGACAGCACATCCTCTTTCGGGTCCAAATTCGTTTGAGTAGGGTGTCTGTCACTTGTTACCAAAAGAATTCTCATGAATAAAAATGCATTTTAGGAGTCCCTGGAGCTCTAGAATGACTCAAATGCCTCTCCAGGGAGAACAGAGGGGATGTTGGCAAGGATAAATTGGGCAAGTGATTGGTCAAGAAGAGAAATTGGAATGAGAGTTTGTGGATGAAAGCAGTGGTTCTCAACTTGAACGTGCACTTGGAGGGCTTGTTAAAACATGGATTGCTGGGCCCCACGTCCAGCGTTTTTGGTTTAAAAAGCCCGGGGCAGGACCTCAAGAATGTGCACTTCTAACAAGTTTCCATGTGATGCTGAGGTTTCTGGTCTCTGGACACTACACTTTGAGAACCACTGGATTGCGTGCAAGGACAGAGCAATGACATTTACTTAGTTTTATTTAATGAAGTCTTATGTTATGCCTACTATGTTCGAGACACTGTTCTAAGTGCTTTACGGATACTGACATTTAATTTTCAAAACAGGTTTTTGATATAGTCACTATCACTATTTTGCAAATGTGGAAACTGAAGTACAGAAAGGTTAAGTGACATGCCTAAAGTCTGTTGGTGGAGAGCCGGGAATGCACTGGGCAGGCCAGGGTGTTCCTAACCACTGTTTTAGGCTCTCTCTCACTATTTCACTCTGTACAGAACATGAAAGGATTTGAAACGCGCGTGCTTGAGCCTCACCTTCAAATCATGGTTCTCCAGGTTCCAGGGTGGGGAGTGGAGCCTGGGTGGCTCTGCCAGCTTTGAAAAGCCACTCAGAGGACTCTGACCCCAGTTCCCGGGTCTCTTATCAGGTATGGATTCCTCTGCCTTCTTTTCCTTTGCGGAGTTCAGGGGCCGGAGGGAGGTCTGGTGAAGAGAAAGCTCTTCTCCCGCAGCTGTTGGGACTGCCGGGGAGCAGCCACCGGGAGCCCGAGGTTAAATGAGGCCTCTAACTAAGATCCAATAAGATCTTTACCAACAATTAGCACGTCTTCAGCTCCTTTGAGCAGCAGCTCCGCTTGCTCCGTTACACTCCTTCCCTGTCTGCCTGTTTGATTAGTGAGGGAGCTCAGAGCAGGCTCGGTAAAGCCGACCCAGGGACTGGTATCTAGGGCACAGGATGGAATTTCCATTAGTTTCCATTGGTTTGTTGATTTATTCTTAGAGAGAAAAGGGAAACTAGCTATGAAACTTGTACTGCTTCTTGCACTGTAAGGTGGTTATGAGTCCTTCTGTGTGAACTCAGTTTCCAGAGTCAGAAGGGACCTGTAAAAATAATCCAGTCACATCTTGTCCTCTTAACTACCCTAAACACCATTGTTTTTCTCCTCTGAAGCCACCTTTACAAAAGAGGGAACTGTGGTGCAGAGAGGGGAAGTAACTTCAGAAGCTCTTGGAGGACTGGGTTAAAATCAGAGCACAGAAGGAGGAAATGCTTTTCAATAAATGATCATCTAAAGGTCAAACTTTGCACAAGTCTAGATTTGCTCTAGCAAAGCTCTTACCTGTTTTAAGTTAGTTGAGACACACCGCCTAGATTTCCCCATGACCTTTACAAAGTACAGTTTTCTCCTCAGGGGTATTATGAAATCATTTTGGTCATTGGGACTAACATAACAGAAATAACTCAGCAGTGCCATTGGCCTTTGTTTTGAGTTTGCTTTTGTTTTTGTTTAAAATACCAAATTTCACTGCTCAGGAAGCAGTTCAAACAAAGTTGAAATAGTAATGGAATTTTCCTCTTTCTCTTCCTGTGCTTGCTCATTCTTTCATTCATCACTGGTTTGTGGAGTGAGAAGTTCTCAGTGGAGAGAGAAAGAAAAAGACACCAAGACCATAGCATTACTTCTGGAGCTTACAAAGTAGTGAGGGAGGGAAACATCTTCATGGCAGTGTACAGTCAATTCTACATAAGGGGTGGGGCACTAGAATCAATATTTACTATGCGTAGGAAATGCACTGTGTTTTATATGTGTTAGGTTATTTAATTTTCCCTAAAATCCTATCGTATAAATATAACAGATAAGGAAACTGAGGCTTAGACAGCTTAAATTAATTTCCCAAGATCACAAAGCCAGTTAATGACAGAGCCATGTTCTAACCCTGTTTGTTTAGATTCAATGTCTGCTCTGCCATGAGCGGCCAGGCACATAGGTGTGTGAGTTAGTAGGTAGATGTTAATATACATAAACATGCATACAGGTATGTTACAAAGAGGGTGGTTTGACAGGGGTGCCTAGTAAAGGAACCACAAAAGAAGTTGTGTTTGGTGGATCAGCAGAGAGATGAGCATTCCAGGTGGAAATAAAACATAAAAAAGAAATGGAAATTGAAGGCACATGGCAAGTTTGTAGAACCACACGTGGTTATGTTTGCCAGGAAAGCATGGATTGTGTAGGAATGTAATGGAAAATAAGGAGTAAGAGGAAATTTGTAGCCAAATAATAGAAAAAATTGAATGCTAAGCTAGGATTCTAGACTCTTGCTGTTGGGTGCTGACAGATGGTCATCTGCCACAATTTCATGCAAGGCTACAGTTCCCTCACTCAAGGCCCCAAATAACTCAATGTGACATTTTCCCCTATACCCTAAAGAATTGCTTCAGATTGCTGACATTGCCCCAATTTTTATGGACTGATGTCAGCAGCAGCACAAGCTGTTTGTCAGTCCATTTCAGTCATAATAAGCATTAACACTGGGAAGAACACCCAAACAGTCTTGAAACTTCCCCTCAGTCCCCTCCTTCTAGGTAACCTAATCCAGGGACATCCCCCACATACTGAGCATCACTGAGAGCATTGCAAAGAGCCACACCAGTCCCTGCAAGGGGTCTTCTTGGTGTCCAACCTCTTCTGACTGTTAGATTCCCCTCATTCCCCAGCCTCCTCCACTCAAACGCCACCTCGTAACCTCCTTGGGAATTCTCCTCCACTTGATGCCTTCTCCAGTCTCTCTCTGCTTAAAGACAGCACCAGTTCTACCCAAGCCCCCTTCACTTCTCTGGCCACCTTGTGAAGGGCAGTCACCCTGATGTTGATTCATTAACCCTGATGCCATGTATTTGCTCAGTTTGCTTATTTTAATTCATGCAACTTGTTCAGTGTTGTTATCTGCAGTGAATACTTTAGAAAGCAAAAGGATTAAAGAAAAATTACATGGTGTCTTTCCCATACTGACTGCAATGTCCATCCTTAATATTTCATTTCTGCAAAATATGATTGAGTGGAACATATAGGTAAGCCTTTAATGGGAATAAGAAGAGAAGACACCATGGAAGACAGCAACCTACTGGTAAGGGTGGAAGGAAGGGGAGAGGTATAGAGTGTGTGCATATATTGGCTGATCTCTGGTAGGTACCCATGGACAGCCCCAAATTGCCTTGATTTTATGTGTTTGAACACCTGAAGTCTTTTTAACACTAGCTGGTGTGCTGACTTCTTTCTGTCCAAATGCATCCTGTGCCTTTTGTGGAGACCTACTTTAAATCTTTTTATTCAAAAAATGATTCTACTATGAACCAAGTGCACTGGGGAAACAGTGCTATACAAGACCTTGGCCCTGCAATTAATGGGAATCCATTGTAGTTAGATGGCAGAAGGATAATTGGAATACCATAGGATACATGCCATAGGGACAGAGAAAAGGACAATGAACCATGTCTGTGTGAGACAGGGTTAGGATGAGTATTAAGGACTGTGTAGTAGTGCTAATATTTGAGCTGGACCCTAAAGGATGTATGGGAGTTCATCAGGAACAATAGCAAATTGTGGAAAGGGAGAAGAGGATGGAGGATGTTCAAGGCAGAAGGAATAGCAGATATAAAGGCATAGAAAAAAGGAAGAGCAAATATATAGGAAATGGTGAGGTCAATATGGCTCACTTTAGGTATAAGAAGAAAAGCAATAAAAGGCAACACTGTACTCTCCTGGCCTTCCTTCTCGCTTGTTGGCTGCTCTTCTCAGTCTCCGCAAGCCCATCCTCTTCTGCCTAGTCACTAGGTCTTAAAGTCCTCAAGAATTGATCCTGGGCCTGCTTTTCTTCAACTCTGTGTCCTCTCCCTGGGCAACCTTATCCATGCCTGGTTTCAATTACACCTATAAGAGAAGGAAATATGAGTTCATATCTCTAGTTCAGAGTCTGACCTCTAGCTCAGAACTCCAGACCCACACATGCCACTTGGAAGTCTCAATGCCACAACATTCAGTTGAACACTGAGCCCATAAGCTTTACACTCTTAATCTGGCTCCTCTTCCAGTGATCAGCGCCAGACATCTATCTGGTTATACAAGTTGGACAGTATCCTGAGCATTGACATTATCCCAAACACCTCTCTCCAACTTCTCCATCCAGTTCACCACAAATAATGTCGATTTTACTTCTTCAATATCTCTGAGATCCATCCACCACTATCCATTTTTATCAAGTCCATAGCAGTTGAAGTTACAATTTCCTGCCTATACTATTGCAATAAATCCCAACATGTCCTCCTATTTCTACTCCTAATCTCACTTTAATTTAAACTCTCCAGTTCAGAGCAAGGGAATCTTTAAAAAATAGGAATCTGAGCAATATGGTGGATTAGAAGTCATAGAAATTTCTCCCAGTATAGAACTACATGTACTGGAAAAATACTGCATGGCTGATCTGGAAAAAAAAAAATAAGGGAATTCCTTAGAGATTAGACACCTATTTGAGTGTAGACCTGCAGGATCTAGTACTTGCTATGGTAGTTTATACTCTGAATTTCAACAGACCATGTCTACCAGAGAAAGAAATCAAAGCTGGACCAACACAGAACAGGAAGAAAAGACAGATAACCCCAGAATAAAGCTGAGCCTTACAAAGAGTGACATCCTCATGAAGTGAAATAGGAAAAAAAAATTTCTTCTGCTGAGGGAGACAGTAGGGATATATGCAAGATTTTTCATTGACTGCTCATAGAGTGGGAAAAAAGTGTTCTTTAAGAATTGCTATTTACAAGTCTTTATTCTAGTCTTGTAACCTGGAGAAACAATACTCAAACTTAAATATACATATTTAAAGCAGTCAAGGTTAGTCATTCCCCAGGTGACTTGCAAAGGCAAACCAAATCCTATCTGGAGGAGCACAAACCGAGGCTTCAAAGAATTCCCTCAGATAAAAAGAACATAATTTACAATAAAAAATAAATTAAAACACATGAGAGCCAAAGTCAAGATGAGCAAGATTAAGCAAAAAAAACAAAACAAAAACAAATTCATAAACAGACCCTTAAAGACTGCATAAATTAGAAGTTAAATACAGAAAAGCAAATGGATGTTTAAGAAATACAAAGACATTAGAGAGGATAGAAAGCATGATGAAGGAAGAGGAGTCTATCAAGACTGACTTGACATGGCACACAGGAAAAAGAAACAAGTAACTAATCCAGAAATGAATAACCAGTAATGTAGCATAAGTTGTATCATAGTTTAGACACAGATGGATAACGAATTAGTATAATGGAGGACACTGGATAATTAATGTACTGCAATCTAAAAAACAGAAATTATCGTGAATACAGACAAAAGGGCAGAGAGATAGAAAGTATCAAAGAGAGTTCAAGAGATACAGAAGATAGAGTGAGAAGGTACAAAACAAGTCTAATTGGAATCCCAAAGGGACAAAATAAACAGAAAGGAGGAAAGCCAATATTTCAACTGGTAATGGCTAGACTCCTTAATTGATACATCAATCATTAAGTACAGAAAGTCTACTAAGTCACATCTAAAATAAAAAAAATGAAATTTATTCTTAAATGCCTCTCAACAAAACACTGTATAGAACACAACAGACATGAAGTTGTGAAAAGTAGTCAAAGAAAAAAGTATAGATTACCTACAATGAAATGGCTATTATATTAAGAGTTGATTTTGCAAACGTAACAGTGGAGGCCAGAAGAAAGGGAAATTTTACCTTCAAAGTTAAAATAAAATATCTTTCCTTTTAAAATTTCTCTTTTAGGGTCAAGAAAGTGAGAAGATATTTTCAGACAAACAGAAACTTCTAAGGTTCACTAGCAATAGATCTTCTCTAATTAAACTCCTGTAAAATGTACCTCAGGACAAAATAAAATTTTACTAAGAGGAATACTTGGGTTACAAGAGGAATAGAGAGAAAGACAATGGTAGTTTACTATCAAATAATCTAACAGAGGCAATTAAGAGGAAAACCCACTAAGCCAATTATGTAATATGCTTCTTCACGTTCCCTTCCAGTTTCTCCAATGCACCATATTTCTTCCCATCACAAAGCCTTCAGGCAGGGGCTGTTCCTTCTGCCTGGAACACCCTCTTCACTTTCCATTCCCTAATGAACTCTATCCCATGGTTTGGGTCTTACATTTCAGGGGAGCCTTTCCTAGTATCCTCTAATCAAGTCTCACCCACTATTGTACTCTCTCAAGGCATTAGGTGCCTGACTTTCTCTCTTTTTAAATTTAATTAAACTTTTTATTTTGAAATAATTGTAGATTCACCTGCAGTTTAAGAAATAATACAGAGAGATCCCACATACCCTCTACCCAGTTTTCCCAATGGTAACATCTTTCAACACTGTAGTACAATATTACCAGGGTATTATTTTTGATATAGTCAAGGTAGAGCTACACAACCTTCCTCTTCTTCCCAATTCCTTGTCCTTAATCACTGGCGACCACTAATCTGTCTCTACTCCTGTAATTGTGTCATTGCAATAATGTTATATAAATGGAATCATGCCATATGCAACCTTTTGATTTGCCTTTTTTCACTTAACATAATTCTCTGGAGATTCATCCAGGTTGTTGTGTATATGAGTAGGCCATTGCTTTTTATTGCTGGACTGTATTCCATAATATGAATGTAACCACAGTTTGTTTAATCATTCATTCACTGAAGAACATCTGTGTTGTTTTCAGTTTGGAGCAAATAAGCTGCTATGAATGTTCATATACAGGGTGTGTGTGTGTGTGAACATGGAGTTTCATTTCTGAACATAAATGTTCAAGTAGGCAACCGATGGGTTGTATAGTAGTTGCGTGTTTAATATTTTTCTGCCAATATTGTTTTCCAGAATGGCTGTACCATTTTATCTCACCAGCAATGTATGAGTGACCCAGCTTCTCTGCATCTTTGTCAGCGTTTGATGTCATTAGTTTTTATTTTAGCCATTCTGATAGACATGTAGTGATATCACATTGTGATTGTAGTTTGCACTTTATAATAGCTAATGATGTTGATCATCTTTTCACATGCTTATTTGCCATTTGAAAATCTACTTCAGTGAAATGTGTTCTCATGTCTTTGTTCATGTTTTACATGGAATATTGAGTTTTGAAAGTTCTGTATATGTTCTAGATACTAATTCTTTGTCAATGTGATTTTTCTTCTTTGGCCAACTAATAGGCTGGATTACAGTGATTTATTTTCAAATATTGAGACATCCTTACATTCCCAGAATAAACTCTGCTTGGTCATGGTGTATAATTCTTATCATATATTTCTGAATTTTGTTTGCTAGTATTCGTTAAGGATATTTATGTCTATATTCATGAGGTTATTGACTTGTAGTTTTTTTTTTTTTTTTTTGTACTGTCTCTGTCAACTTGGGTATCAGGTTAATCCGAGCTTCATAAAATGAATCGGGAAGTGTTTCCTCTTCTCCTATGTTCTGGAAGAGATTGTGTAGACTTGATATTATCTATTCTTTAAATATATATTGCAGACTTCTTTAGTGAAACCATCTGGACCTGAAGATTTCTTTTTGGGAGTTTTTAAATTATGAATTTAATTTCTTAACGGTTATAAGGCTATTAAATTACATATTTCATGTTGTGCAAGTTACAATTTTAAACAATTTCAACTTTACAGTTCAGTGGTTTTAATTGTATTTATAAGATTGTGCAACCATCACCACCATCTAGAACATTTTCAGTACCTTTAACAACAAACCTTCTACCCATTAGCAGTCACTATTCATTCTTCCTTGCCCCTGTCCTTAGCAGTCGCTAATATACTTTCTGTCTCTATGGATTTAACTATTCTGGGTTATTTCATATAAATGGAATCATATAATAGGAGATCTTTTCTTTCTGGTTTCTTTCTCTTGGCGTAGTGTTTTTGAGGTTCATCCATGTTGCGGCATGTACCAGTACTTAATTTCTTTTTATGGCTGAATAATATTCCATTGCATGGAATACATTTTGTTTATCCATTCATCAGTTGATGGATATGGGCTGTTTTCATTTTCTGGCTATGATGAATAATGGTGCCTTGAATATTTGTTTATAAGTTTTTTTCATAAATATATGTTTTTAATTCTCTTGGATACACCTAGGAGTAGAATTTCCAGGTCGTATGGTAGCTTTATGTTTAATTTTTTGAGGAACTGTCAAAATGTTTTCCAAAGTGACTGCATCATTTTACATTTCCATCAGCTATGTATAAGTATTCTGATTTCTTCACATACTTGTCAACATATGTCATTGTCTGTATGTTTGATTGTAGCATCCTAATGGGTATGAAGTAGGATCTTGTGGTTTTGATTTTCATTTCCCTAATGACTGATGATGTTGAATGTCTTTGCATATGCTTATTGGCCATTTGTATGTCTTCTTTGGATAGAGGCCTATTCAAATTCTTTGCCCATTTGTTAATTTGTCTTTTTATTGCTCAGCTGAAAGAGTTCTTTATATATTCTAGATACTAGAACTTTATCAAATATATGATTTATAAATCATTCTCCCATTTTTTGAGTTGTCTTTTTACTTTCTTGATAGGGTTGATTGAAGCACAAAAGTTTTAAATTTTGATTGAGGTCCAATTTATCTATTTATTTTGTTTGTTTGTGCTTTAGGTATTATATCTAAGAAACCATAGACTTTTCCAAGGTAACAAAGGTTTACCCTATGTTTTCTTGTAATAAATTTATAGTTTTAGCTCTTACATTTAGTTCTCTGATCAATTTTGAGTTAATTATTATATATGATGTGTAGTATTGGTCCAACTTCATTGTTTTGCATGTGGGTAACCAATTGTCTCAGCACCATTTACTGAAAAGACTATTTTTTGCTCATTGAATTGTCTTGGCACCCTTGACAAAAATTAGTTGCTTAAAAATGTATGAATTTATTTCTGAACTCTTAATTCCAATCCATATATATATATATATATATATCAGCATCACACAGCAGTCTTGGCACGAAAACTTTATAGTAAGTTCAGAAATCAGTAAGTGTGAGCCCTCCAAATTTGTTCTTTCTTTTCAGGATTGTTTTGGCTATTCTGGGTTCTCTTCATTTCCATACAAATTTTAGAATCAGGTAATCAATTTCTGCAAAAATATACCTGGGATTTTAATAGAGAGTGCATTGAAACTGTAGATCAATTTGGGCATGATGAGCCCAAAGTGACTAAGTGGCAGTCTTAACTTTCAGTTATTAACAATATTAAGTCTTCCAAGCTATGGATACAAGACATATTTCCATTTATTTAGGTATCCTTTGATTTCTTTCAATGATGCTTTTGTAGTTTTCTGTGTACAAGTCTTGCACTTCTTTTTAAAATTTTATTGCTATGGATTTTATTCTTTTTGTTGCTATTGTCAATATAACTGTTTTCTTGATTACATTGTTGAATTGTTTATTTCAAGTTTATATAAGTGCAATTGATTTTTTGTGTATTAACTTGTGTTATAGAACATTTTCTGAACTCATTTATTAGCTCTAACAATTATTTTTTAGATTCTCTAGTATTTTCTGTATACAAAATCATCATCTACAAATAGAAATAGTTTTTCTTTTTTCCTTTCTAATTTGAATGACTTTTATTTCCTTTTATTTTCTATTTATTTTGACTAGAACTTCCAGTACCATGCTGAATTGAAGTGGTGAGAATAGACTTTTTCTTGATCCTGATGTAAGGGGAAAAGCTTTCAGTCTTTGAGCACTAAGTGTTATGTGGTCTGTGGGTTTTACATAGATACCCATTCTCAGATTAAAGAAGTTCACTTCTTTTTCTGGTTTATTGACTGTTTTTATCATGAAGGATGTTGGATTTTTGTCAAATGCTTTTTTTCCCCTCCATCTATGGAGATGATCATGGGGTTTTTCTCCTTTATTCTATTAATATCAATTATTATAGTAATTGTTTGTTTATGTAAAGCTAACCTTCAATTCCTGGCATAAGTCCCACTTGGTCATGGTGTATATTTCCTTTTATATGTTGCTAGATGTAGTTTTCTAGTATTTTTATGTCTATATTCATAATGGATATTGGTTTCTAGGTTTCTTTTCTTGCGGTATCTTTGTCTGGTCTTGGTATCAGAGTAATACTAGCTTCATACAATGAGTTGGGAAATGTTCCCTCCTGTGTTTTCCAAGAGTCTACGAAGGATTGGTGTTAATTCTTCTTGAAATGTTTGGTAGAATTCACAAGTGAAGCCTATGTTTCCGGGCTTTTCTTCATGGGTAGCTTTTGGATTAGTAATTCAATCTTTTAACTTGTTATAGTTTTCTTCAGATTCCCCACTTCTTCTTGAGTCACTTTCAGTGGTCTGTGTTTTTCTAGGAATCTGTCCATTTCATCTAATTATCTAATTTGCTGACATATGATTGTTTGTCATATTCTCTTGTGATCCTTTCTATTTTTGTAAGGACAGTAGTTTGTCCCCTCTTTCATTCTTAACGTTAGCAATTTGAGTCCTCTCTTATTTTTTTGTGTTCAGTCTGTATAAAGATTTGCCAATTATGTTGATCTCTTCATAGACACAACTTTTGGTTTTGTTTATAGTGTTTTCTAAGTCTTTTATTGTCTTGTTGATATTTTCTTTAGTTGTTCTATCCATTATAAAAAGAGAAGTATTGAAGTCTCCAATCATTATTGTTGAACTGTTTATTTCTCCCTTCAATTCTGACAGTTTTTGTTTAATGTAGTTTGCAGCTTTGTGGTTGGGTCCATATATGTTTATAATTGTTATATCTTCTTGATTGATTGTCTCGTTTCTTATTAAAAATGTTATTAACTGCCTTTAGTTCCAATTTTTGTCTAAAAGTCTGTTTAGTCTGGTATTAGTACGGTCATTCCAGCTCTCTTTTGTTAGTTTGTATTTTATGCCTTTTTTTCATCTTTTTACTTTCAACAATTTTTTCATATTTGAATCTAAGTTGTGTGTCTCATAGACAGTGTATAATTGAATCATGTTTATTTTATCCATTCTGTCAGTTACTGTCTTTTAATGAAGTGTGTAACCCAATCACATTTGATGTAATTACTGATAAAGTATGATTTATGTGTACCATTCTACTATTAGTTTTTTTTATAGATTTTTAAGACTATTAGTCTTACATCATTTGTTCCTATATTCTTTTATTACTATCTTCTTTTGTGTTAAATAAATATTTTCTAGTGTATCATTTCTCCTTGTCATTTCTTTTACTATATTTTCTTGGTCGTTGTGCTGAAAAACACTATTACCATCCTAACTTATAACAATCTAGTTTTAATTAAGAACAACTTAATTTTAATAGCATACAAAAACTTTACTACTATACAGTTCCATTCCCTCCATCCTTCTTTGTGTTTTAGTGTCATAAAAATTACATATTTATATATTGTGTACCCATCAACTCAGTTATTATTATTGCTCTATGCGTCTTACTTTTAAAGTAGATAGGAGAAAAATAAGCATAACAATAAAAATATGTCAATACTTGTTTTTTGGTGAGAAAGATTAGCCCTGAGATAACATCTATTGCCAATCCTCCTCTTTTTGCTGAGGAAGAGTGGCCCTGGGCTAACATCTGTGCCTATCTTCCTCTACTTTACATGTGGGATGCCTGCCACAGCATGGCTTGATAAGCGGTGTGTAGGTCCATGCCCAGGATCCAAACCCGTGAACCCCGGGCCACCAAAGTGGAGTGCGTGAACTCAACCACTACGCCACCAGGCCAGCCCCAATACTCTCTTTTATATATACTTATACCTCTATCAATGCTTTGTATTTTTTTATGTGGATTCAAGTCACATTTTTATTTCAACCCTTTAGTATTTTTGCCTTCAGTCCTCCATGGTTTTCTTTGAAAAATCAGCCATTAATCTTATTGAAATTTCATTATATATGATGAATTATTTCTCTCGCTGCTTTCAAGATTTTAGCTTTGTCCTTCAATAATTGAGTATGATGTGTCTACGTATTTCTTTAATTGAGTATGATGTGTTTACGTATTTCCTACTTGGAATTTGTTGAGCATCTTGGATTTGCAGATTAATGCTTTAGATAAATTTTGAGAAGTTCTTGGCCATTCTTCAAATAGTCCTTCTGCCCTTTTCTCTCTTCTCTCCTTCTGGGACATCTATTATGCATTTGATGATATGTCACGATCTCTGGATCTCTGTTCATTTTTCTTCATTCTGATTTTGATTCTTTTCTCAGACTGGATAATCTCAATTCACCTACCATAATGTTTTCTGGTTCTTTCTTCCGCTTGCTCAAATCTTTTATTAAGCCCTTCTATAAATTTTCCTTTCAGTTTTTGTACTTTTAAACACAAGAATTTCCATTTAGTTTCTTTTAAAATTTTGTATCTTTTTTTTGATATTAATATTCTCTGTTTTATGAGACCTCACTTTCCTACTTTACTTTAGTTCTTTAAACATGGCTTCCATTAGTTCTTTGAACATATTTGAGTAGTTCATTTATAGTCTTTGTCTAGAAAGTCCAAGGCTGGACTTCCTCAGGGATAATTTATATTGACTTATTTTTTCCTGTATATGGGCCATACTTACTCACTTTTTTCATGTCTCTTATATTTTTGTTCTTTAAAACTGGGCATTTAAATAATATGATGTGGTAATCTTGGAAATCAGTTTCTCCCTCCTCCCCAGGTTTGTTTCTGTTGCTGATTATTCTCATTGTTCATTGGAATTTCTCAGTTACCAGCTTCTTCAGCTGCAAGAGTGGGATGTACGAGACATAAAGAAAGGCCAAAGCACGCATCCACCTGTTGTTCTTTGGGTTCTGATGTTTCTAGTTAGTCTGACTTCTTCTCTCCAACTTTCAGAGTTTTCCAACGGTTGTCATATATATATGGCAGTGTGTTTAGTTATGTTTAGCAGAGAGAATAGGGAAAGTATATCTACCCCATTTTCCTCCAAGTGGAAGTCTCCTTGCCTCTCTTTCTAAATGGTAATCAGAGACATGGCTTTATATTTTCTGAGTGATTATTTGGCTTGTCTCTCCTACTAGATAGTTAGCTCCATGAAGACAAGAATAGTGTCTGGACTGTGCATCATAGTTTTCCCAGAGCCCAGCACATAACAGGGCCTCAATAAATATTTTTGAATCAATGAATATACACAGTTGCACTAGAAATCTAAAGAAGATGAAGTGTTGAATTGAATGAAAAAGCGTACATTTTCTTGTACAATGTTGTTGGAGGAAAACGTCCGTGGCTCCATCCAAGTATTAGAAAGGCTCTTCCTCCATATGTGGAGGCACATCAGGGTGCTCATAGAACACGTCAGTGGTAGGAGCTGTGTAGTAGTAATGTGGACTACCTGTGGACTCTTCCTTGGGCAAGTGTCCTGGAACAAGTTAGCAAAGGTGTTACCATAAGGACTCCTGCTCTACCACTTCAACGTGACACAGCAAAATGCCAAACTCCAGGGGAATCAAGATAATGATTGGGGAAGATGTTTGGAATCTCAGAAGAAGAAGATCAGACTTTTCCCATAATACTCTGAGAGAGTACCACAATCTGCCAGAATTTCAAGGATGGAGATGGTAGCAAATACCACAGTTCAAACCTCCATGAACAAATGTCCTCTCTAATTGTACAATGTGACTAGTCGTGTTAGGCACAATTCTCTTTTCTCCTCTGTGTTGCCTTCCCTCCCTAAAGGGGGCATCAGTTGTAGAAATGAGAAAGTAACTTGCATAGGGCCTGAGGCTGAGATGTGGCTAATATATACATGTACATATACATTTATGTATACTTAATTTATGCAGAAGAGAGAGTGATACTACTCTCCTTTGTGTAAACAGTGGCATTTCTTCAAATCACCAGGCATACGTAGTGTGACAAGCATTTTAGACACCTGAGCCTGAGAGTCAGAGGCCTAGAAGAAGGCTCTGTGGTCTTTGTTCTAAGGAGAGTGAAGAGCTAGCATGTACTAGGCTTAAGGGGAAAATATGGTAAACTCCAACAACATGCTGTCCTTCTGATGAGAATATACTGATGTCACTACTAAGACAATTGGGCTTTCTGACTAGACAGTTCTGGTTTTGCCAGTTACTAGCTATGTGACCTTGGACCACTCAACTTTTCTGCCTTTAGTCCTCATCCCTGCATTGGAGATAATAATAGTTATTGCTTCATTCAGAAGGTCTGAGGATTATTACATAAAATATTCTTGGCTCAGTAAATGACTGAAGGAGGAAGAGGAGGTGAGGAGAGTTGTTACCGGTGTGAGAGAACATTGCTTCAAAGAATTTTCAGTACTGGTAAAAGTTTGTACTGATCTATTCACACTCTCATGCCCCATGTCACTCATGCTCTTGTGACACATGATGGCAAGATGGCTACAAGTGTGGTTGGAGACCTGGCTATGGGGCAGAAGACACATAAACTGGACTATGTATGAACTGAACCAGTGACCTGGGCTTCTTCAAAAAGCTCTAACTAGAAGCTCTGATCAGCTTCAATGTAGTACGTTTCAGAAATATCGTAACAGTATGCTAAAGCTACCAATGAGGTGCTTTTCCCATTGTGGCTGCTGGCCAAGGGTCAGTGGTCTCGGGAGTGGCACAAAGGGAAATGATCACCAGGACTCTGGAGGAGAGTATCAACTAATCTCATTTCCTACATGAGGAGAAATTCATTTGACCATGATTGAGTTCCTCATCTGTGAATTTGGCATAGCTTCACATCTCTTCTTGTTATAAAACAGAAAATCTGATAAGAAGAGGCAGAGCCCATCAGTCCAGTATCACTAGATGGCTTTCTCAGCAACACCACATGCTCTACCCTGCTGACCATTCCCCTTTCCCTCATCTGCAATTTGTCTGCCCTAGAGCCTTCAGCAAAAATTGGAAGATTTGGGTGTTAGAGGCTCCTGCTCCCAGAAACTAAATAACTATGTCCACATTTAGAACATCTGGCAAAGCATCTGGCAGCTGGCTAGAACCATGCAGGCAGAATAAAAATCCTAGAGAAACACAACATAAGGTAGATTGCAGTGACTAAGCTCTTCTTCTCAGCATGTGTGCTATGACAGTAATGAAAGAGACATCATGCATGGACCAGGTCCCCAAATGAGCTCCCATATTGTAGCTGTGCCTGCCCTTCTCCTGTGGGCCGGCGCTCTGATTGCTATAGAAGTGGCTGTGGTGGGCTGATATTTTCAATGACCTCTGATTTTTTGTCTTCATCCTCTGTGGGAAGCAAAGAAAATAAGAAACTGACCAGAAGGCCAAAAGCAACAGGGCGTTGTTCCCTCTGCAGAATTTGACATTGTTGATTGCCAAATTCCTTGTGAATTATTTTTCTCCCTAGGTTAACCATGACATTGTCCTCTCTGCTTTTCTTCAAACAGTCTAATCACTCCTTCTCTGTTTCCTTAACTGCATTCTCTTTTTCATCTGGCTTGGAAAATGTAGTATTGCGTGGTCTTTTCTCTACACATTCCTGTTTCTTAGAGGCATAAACCATGACATCCGTCACCTATTTGTAACATATTTGAGTTCACGTACTTACACAATCATTCGTTTATATAACACCCACTTGTTATCGGCTCTTAGAAGCAAGGCACTGAGCAAGGTAGTGAAACATGCTGCTCTCAAGAAAATGACAACCTGGAACAAACATCCAGCTGCTCCTTCTCCCCCTAGTATGGCACATTGGTTGTTTATCTGTTCTAATTGATTGGTTTCTGTGCTGCTCCAGTTGTTAAAGATTTCCGCTATTAGCCGTACTTAAATAGAGTATATTAACAACAGAGAAAGCTTATATTCAAAGTTGACTTGTGTCCTGAACTGTAATACTCATTTCTATGGTTTAAAATTTCCTGCTGATATACAAAACACAAACAACTAGTTTCATCAAAATCCTGGTTTTAAAGATTCAGGTCTCTTCCTTTTGAAAACTTGCATCACAGACACTGAGTTCAAAGGAACTTCAAAATCGGCTGGTTTCTTATTTCGCAAATGAGGAAACATCCCTCAGCATGGGGCTGTGACTTGCCCGGTCATGCGGTTGACTAGAACCCAGATCCTGCAATTCCGAGGTCAGCGTGTCAGCAATTTCAAGGATTTGGAGGAAGTTTTCAATTTCCTACCAGCTGCCCTGGCATGCAGTCACACTATTAGGGTTCTTTAGAGAGGACATGGCATTGCATTACCAAGAATGTGTGAAAACAACGTGTGTGAACAAGTGCATTCTTTGTGATGGTTGGAAGGATAGAATAACTGCGGTACCGTTCTTAGGCCAAATCTTATGCTGCCACATGTTTAATGTGCGTGTATTTGGTGCCATTTTATTTGCCCTTCCCACATGGCACTTCAGCGAGACCCTAGCTATTGTCAATTTAGCTGTCATGACAACCATGTGCACGGATTTCTCAGAGATGGTAGTGTTTCAGACAATATGTTCCAGAAATTTTTAATATTCAGCCATCCAGAGACATGTTCCAAATTGTTTTGCATACACAGACACACACACACACACACGCACTCACACACTCAAGATACAAATGTCCTTTGCCAGATCTTATGTCTTGATATTTGTTTAACAATATATGGCCACTGGACCAATTAGAAACATAGCAGAGAACAGGAGGCAGAAAGACTGACAACAAAAAAGAGACAGCTGACAGTCTGATAGTGAGGAAAGAGGCAAAAAAAAAGAGATAAAAACCATGGCAGTGAGGAGCCATTCTGGGTAGTGACAAGTCGCTCAGCACATAACATTATTATGACAGTAGAGGCCAATAATGGATAGTAATAATGAAAATTCTGAAACTCCCAGTGAAAAACGTCATTGTTTTCTATATCTGTTCTTTTAAAATGCCAGGATTTATATCCTAGCCTTTAGGAAGGTTCCCACTGAAACTGGTTTAAATGTCTTAATAGTACCTTAAGATAATAATAGTATAATAATAATACTTCCAATAGAGAGAAGAAGGAGGTGGAGGAATCTTTTTGTTTCTCTAAGGTTACCTTTTTCACTTATATTGTCTAATGTAATTCTCAAAGGAATCTGATGAAACAGGTGTTCCTCTAACCATTGTTGCACAGGTTAATAGTTGAGGATACAAAAGAGTAAAACAGTAGGAAACAGAATAGACTGTATGAATGGCTCATCTGGTGTGTCCTAAAACGCGTAGTGTCCATACTCATCTGTGGACTCTCGGGGCTGGGTCTCTGGGAGGACTGCCCCTATGCTTGCTGACTTCAAAAGAACCCGTTATAAAAATGCTCCTTTTTTGTCTGTTTGGGACAATTTGGCCATTTCTACTTCCCGACCTTGTAGTCATAACTCCTTATGTCCTCTGCCTTGAGTGTCTTCCTGAAACTTCTATGACACATCTTTCTGTCTGACTTTGCATGATTACAGAGTTCCCTGCCCCGACCCTGACATCCAAACAATGTGGAGGGTGCAGGTGGGGGCAAAAGCAAACACTTTCCAGCACCTGAGGTGGGAAACTGTTCACATTCCCCTCCTATGGCCTCCATGTCACCCCTTCACTGAATATTTGCACACTGCCCCACCTCTCTCTCCCTCTGTACTGCTTGGGCTGTTGAGGGGTGACATTTATTCTTCAATGCACCAGAGGTCTTATTCACCAGACTGGCTGTCAGCTCTGAAGTGTGAAATCATCTGTCATTTCTATCAGTCCTTAGTTCTTACATATTAGACTCCTGAGTGGGCCTGGACCATTAGCTCTCTGGACAGACCAGGATGGTTTGAACCTGAAAGGGTAGCAGTTCAGCCTTTTATATGGGACATCTTTTGTGAGCCATGGCGACTCCTCTTGAACCCACCTTGCTGCAGCCACTTGGTGGTGAACAGTTATGAGCAAATTTGCACGAGCTTCATGCAGGTGTGCAGAGTCAGCACCTTGCCCTAAGTCAATGGATAAATGCTTCCCTGTACATCCCTGAGCAGACCCTTCTCAGATGGATTTTATCCAATTCCTTGGAAGCCCCAGCGTGGTTCAGCGTCAGTTCCCTGTGGTGATGGCCCACTGGATAACACATCCATGCATGGGTTTTCCCTTCTTCTTTCACTTCTCTGGCCCTCCTTCCTGGGATCATGTCCCAAATAAACCCCCATGTCTGTAAGCCTTTGTTCAAAGCTTTGCTCTGCATGGGTAGGTTGTGGGGGAAGGGCAGGGAGGAGGAAGTGGAGCCCAGACTAAGACATTCTTCCTCCAGGTGAAAAATAACATTAATGAAAAAAGTACGAGCCAATATTTATTGAGCACTTGCCATGTGCTGAACACAGTTTGGAACACTTGGCATGTTCTAACAAATTTAATGCAATGTGTGCATTTTATAATTGAATAAAGGGAGTCCATGTTTAAGTGACTTGTCCTGAGTACCACCGATGGAAGAAGTAGAGCACGAAGCTGGGTAGGTCTTCTGAACCTAGATTCAGAGTTCTTGCCACTACATGACACTGAGGATAAGCCTCCAGCTGTTGGAAATATTGGGAAGGCAGACAGCTCATGTCTTAAATGCCAAAGGCCATTCTAGCGTAAACAATGTTTGGGACAGTTGCTTGGAGTTGAGGGTATCTGTCATCTCCTGTCCACTTATGCTGGTCAGATGTAACATGCTCAACCTTTCTCTGGTTTAGGGTGTACTAAGTCCTAGTGTAGAGGACTTCTTTTGTGAAGTCCTCAGGACCAGCATGCCTTTGTGCCTCCACATCAGGAGAGGGAAGGGTGCTCCCATGGCTTGGTGCATACTCGATGGTCAGCAACCTTTATTGTCTCTTGTCACACTAACACACATACACGTATACACACCTGCTTAAAACTACAAATGGAAGTAAATTCCACTCTGAATGCTAAAAGGGCTCACTGAGCTGCAAAATTGCCTCTGTAAACTAAGGCACCAGGAAATCCTTCTCTTGAATGCAACTCAGCACTGACTTGATGGCTCTAGCCCACTCACCAACAATCAGGTCCACCCCTTCAGAGACCGACTTGATGTCTTTCACAAATTTATGCCTAGACCTTCAAGCCTCGCAGGTTCCTGTGCACCATGTTGGGTAGAGGGCCCATGTCCCGAAAAGCTGTCTCACACCTCCACTCAGAAATAGCAGCTGGCCATGCCACTGGCCGGTTTATGATACAATAGCTTTCTGGGAGCGTGCTTATAAATATTTATAGCACCAAGTGAGCAGTAATAGGCTGCTATTCAAACATACCTGCTGGGGAAGAAAGAAATAAAAAAGAAAAGGAAAAAACACACACACACGCACACATATTTATGCCCACTATATGAAGGTCATTTAAGCATTTAAATCTAGAAAGCATCTGTACAGAACTATCAAAATAATCGCTACTGTCCCAGGGTCTGTGGTCCAGGCATGCAGTGCCCTCTCTGAGGAAGCATAGCCACAACTAATTTTGTTTATAAATGCTGTTTACCCACAGATAATGGACATATTTGTTGAACTACATTTGGAAAATACTGAACTGTAAAAAAGGATAAGAAAAATATTACCTATATATCTTACCTCTCAGAGGTAATAGTGTTAACATTTTAGAATTTTTCTTTCTGTGCTCTAAGAAATACATACTCTATAAATATGTACTCAAAAGAGACCTTCTTTACTACAAGTTAATGCTACAGTGTCTGTAAACATTTTAAAAATATTTTCTAATTTAACAGTCGAAAAAGATTTTTTGTTCCAATTTGCATTGATTTGATTATTGAGAGCTGCTTATTAAGTCTATCAATAAAATTTTATTCCAACACTACTGAGGGTAAAGCCCATGGGTAATGGGGATGTAAAGGTGAATTGGACAGAATCCCTGCCCCTCAAAGGTTTACAGTCTGGTGGAACAGAGAAATAACTTCTCTCTCCAATAGGTAATAGTCGTGGTAATTTTCTCTTTTGTGATCTGTGTATTCAGGTCTTTTAATGGTTTGGTTTTTGGATGGAGTGTGTGAAGATTTAGCACTCCTGTTTTCCCTTAATGAGGGAGGTAACATGTTAGTGAAGAGATGTTTTATATCTGTCTTTTATCCTACCATCAAGGCAGCTTTCAGAATAAAGAATGGCATGTATAATATTGCTTTGAGCTTTCTTTCAAAAAGTTTGGAAAACACTGCCTCCAGGAGGCCTGGAAGCAATTCTATCAGCCATCTTAAAAAGGGCAAGAAGGAGTCGAGGTGAAACCAAAGGAAATGGAGAGCAAATTAAATGACTGATCACAATTCAAAAAGTATATGTAGGGGCCTGCCCGGTGGCTTAGTGGTTAAGTGCGCGTGCTCCACTACTGGCGGCCCGGGTTCGGATCCCGGGCGCGCACTGACACACTGCTTGTCCGGCCATGCTGAGGCTGCGTCCCACATGGAGCAACTAGAAGGATGTGCAACTATGACATACAACTATCTACTGGGGTTTTGGGGAGAAAAAAGGGAAAAAGGAGGAGGATTGGCAATAGATGTTAGCTTAGGTCCGGTCTTCCTCAGCAAAAAGAGGTGGATTGGCATGGATGTTAGCTCAGGGCTGATCTTTCTCACAAAAAAAAATAAAAATAAAAATAAAAATAAAAATAAAAATAAAAAGTATATGTATATATATGCATGTTCTTTATGTGCCATGTTATACCTTTACAATTCTGGGGAACAGCCTTTGGTAGTGAAGTAACTAAATATGCTTCAAATTGCCTTTTGTTTAGTGTTTTTCTGTGGATTTCTAGGCACTTGCTATGCTGTCTTCTGCATTTAAATAGTAAACAGTTATGAACGTTAAAGAGCAAACCTCACTGAGTACACGTTGAGTGTCATACTTAGAGCCTGAGTCTGATGGAAACTCAGAGATGGAAAAGATGTGTTGCCTCTACCCAAGGTGCCTCCTTTCTCAATGTCCTAAGAACTGGACAGTGATCCCTCTACTGGGGTGATTTCAATGTCGTCCACAAGGCAAGGGCCATCCACAGATGCTAGCACAGTGGGGAAAGGCTGATGTGGAATAGACATTTGCATGGTGCCTAAGGAACACTCCACACCTAAACTTGCTCTTCACGTAGGAAGCACAGTGGAAATATCTGGCCGTCACAGAGTAACTAAACTCAGCATCACTAAGAATAGACCAACGAGACATTACATACACATGTCCTAATGTAATGTGAAATGAAATCCAGCACCACTCATGAACTTGTCTTGCTTAAAATATTTAATCTGCAATTAATTAAACCTTTAACTCTACACTACAGATTGCAGGAAGTACAGGAAATAGATAAACACGTTAAACAACACTATGAGGAAACAATCAGACAAATCCAGAATGTTGGACATTTGTAGAAAAAAGAAAAAAAATCCTGGTGTCTTCATCAAGGTAATGTCATTGAAAAAAAGAGGGAGTGACTATTTTAGGTTAAAGAAATTTAACAGACTTAATAATCAAATGAATGTGTGGTCATTGATTAGAATCCGATTTTTTTAAAAATTGTAAACTATACAAGACATTTTTGGAACAAGTAGGGAAATTTGAATGTGATCTGATTATTATATGGTATTAGAAAAGCATTGTTAATTTTATTAGGTGGGAAAATAGTTACGTGGGCATGAAAGAGATGATTCTTATTTTGGGGGATACGTGATGAACTTTTTAAAGATGAAGTGTCACAATGGCTTACCAAAAATATAGACAGATAGATAAATAGATAGATAAATGTAGTTAGATAGATGAATAGTAGATAAATAGATCATAGAAAAATGATTTATAGATAGAGATAGATAGATGATAGAAAGATAAATGTAGATAAATAGATGGATAGGTAGATAAACAGATCATAGAAAAATGATTTAGAGATAGGTATAGATAGATAGATATAAAGACAGGAGATAAGACAACAGGTAGATGAAGCAAATGTGGCAAGATACTAAATATGTTAAATCCTGGGCGATATACGAGTAGTCATTGTATTATATTTCTGCTTTTGTACATATTTACAGATTTTCATAGTACAAAGATTTTTAAAAGTGCTTTTTCTGTCCGGTGACCTCAAAATCCCTAGGGAAATGAGAAAGAGAATTTCATTTCTATTGAATTTCTTTTATGTCAAAGCGGAAGCAGAGAGAGTTAATTCAGGTCACTTATTCAGATATTTAGAAACAAACTATAGTCACAGATTTTCTGGGATGTCACAGGAGGCCTAGCATTGGGAATAAATTTTACAATCTTTCTGGCAGCTCTCATCTGTGTTTTTTCCAAATATTTCACTGTTCATGTTTCTTTTTTTCATGGTGTGTATTGAAGTAGAAAGTGCATTTGATATAGAGTCAAAAGTTGTGGGTTTGAATTCAAGCCTGACACTTCTAGCCGCCAGGCCTGGGGCAGATTATTTAACTTCTTACTCTTCACTTTCCTAAACCATTAATTTTGAATATTAAAATTATTTACTTCAGGGCTCAGCTCTGCAGACTAGTGGTTAAGTTCGGCACACTCCGCTTTGGTGGCCCAGGTTCGGGTCCCGGGCTTGGAGCTACACTACTTGCTGGCGGCCATGCTGAGGTGGTGACCCACATACGAAATAGAGGAAGATTGGTGCAGATGTTAGCTCAGGGTAAATCTTCCTCAGTGAAAAAAAAAAAAGAAAAAAAAATTTACTGCATAGAATTACTGTGAGGCTAGAAGAAAGTATTGCAGAGTCTGCATCTAAATTGTTGTGGGGTGAAATGTGTCCCCCCCAATTCATATGCTGAAGTCTTAGCTCTCAGGACCTCAGAATGTAACCGTTTTTGGAGACAGAGCTTTATAGATGCGATTAAGTTAAATGAGGCCCCTAGGTTGGGCCCTAATCCAATGAGTGGTGTCTTTATAAGAAGAAAACAAGGCACACTGAGAAATACCAGGTTGTACATGCACAGAGAATGACCATGTGAGGACACAGCGAGAAAGCGACCATCTACAAGCCAAGAAGAGAGGTCTCAGAAGAAATCTAACCTGCCCGCACCTTGATTTTAGACTTCTAGCCTTTAGAACTGTGAGAAAATAAATGTCTGTGGTTTAAGCCACCCAGTCTGTTATATTGTGTTATGTTAGCCCTAGCAAACTAATACATGTGTCCTCAGGCATATTGTCATTTTCTTTTCATTCTCTTTATCAAACTGCTGTGTAATACTCTTGCCTTTTAGGACCGATATTTTTCCGTCTGTCCCTGATACAGCTCTGTTCTCGACCTTCTCTATCCTTCTAGCAGCCTCGTCCCAAAGGATCACTCTATGACATACGTATACCTCTCAGAGGTGCCTTAACTTCCTGATGGGACAAAAATCACTAGATTTCAATTCTCACTGAAAGTACTTTCCAGTTTGTCAATGAGTCAGTTGCAAAAATTTAATGAGTACCTACTATGTGCTGGACTGTTGTAGGTACTTGAATACTTAAAAGAAGAGAAACCAAAATCAATGCCAAATTATTCTTCAGCCATTAAACAGAAAGGGTTACAGAAGCAGTTCTCCACTAAGCATTTTGGAAAAAAAATAATTTCCACTAATTCTAGCAGTCCTTCTCTCCCTCATTCAATTGGTTCTACTGTCTGCCATTTGAAACTTTGTTCAATCTTATGTAGAGTGTGAGTGGTTAGAAGATGAATCAGTTAGTAAATCATCCAATCAACAAATATTAATTCACGACCCTTGTGAACAACATTAGAAAAGAGTGTAAGACAGGGAATTTAACCGAAGTTATAAAAGATGCAAAATAGGAAAACAGAGGAGATGTCACAAGGCAAGACATGATTAATCGCCACATGAGTAAATAGATGGTGGTAAGATATTGTGGTTCAATATTAACAGGAGAGGGGTGGGGACAACGATGCTGTCAGTGCCAAGAGGAAGGGGGAGAAGAAGGAGGGAAGGAGGAGGGGAGCAGAAGGAGTTGAATCATAAGAGCTTGGGGGAAGTCAAGTAAAAAGTAAGGGAGAGGTAACCAACCAAATGGATGGTACTAAATATGCATTTCAAAGCTGCAGTGACTAAGAGAGGAAAATAAAATTGAAGTGGGACTGATTTAAAAACACATGAAGGCCGGAGTGACCCAGAATGAGAAAGAATGTTAGATGGGAATATATACTTGTCATAGCAGACAGAACCAGCCCTTCAGGAAAAGGTCATTGGAGGGTGGGGGTGGTTGAAAATAAAATTTCAAATAAGCATCCATATATAGATTTGCTAAAGACAAGAGAAGGAGAGGGGGCGTCTGGAGAGGGCTGACAGAATCACTGAAATGTGCAGAATGTCAGCTACCATTTCAGCTCAGGAATGGCTCATTTTTAAACAAATCATAGGAAGGGTGTAAGGGTTTATGATTTTGGATCAAAATTGGAAATTAGAAATGGTGTGTTATTACTATTCACATGGTTGTAGATTGTGAGAGTTCAGTGACAATTCAGTTGACAATTGGCATTGGCGTAAAAGAATAAGGATGAACTTTGCTGGGGGCTTGTTAGACTACGTAGGCCAACAGAGGCTGAATTCAGAGAAAAATCATTCCTGTGCCTAGGGATGTTCCTGCAGAAGGAGAAGGGGAACCCGAGAAGGGAGGTGCTCTGGGATGAGAGCCACTCACCTGGGCACCTCACATGCCAAAGTGACCCCTTCCCAATCTGCTGTTCTCTCCCTCTCTGGCTCAGTTGTGATATATCTTTTCATATCTTTTATGAAAGATATCTTTTTCATATCTTTTAGCTCCTATTTCACTCTCCTCTCTAGCCTGGTTTCCTTGGTCTCCATTGTTTCCTGCTTCCCTACATGGTCAGTATACACAGGGCTTTGCTTTTCCTGGGACAGATACAGCCCTGACTCTACATAAACCTGAGACTGGGGTCTCCACAGCCGGGCAGGTCAATCTCCCAGTGACCCAGTTGGAAATCTCCAAGTGATGAAGTGGAGTTATAGCTCATGGTAAAGTTTTGGTTTAAAGTCAGCTTGTGAGACAAAAGCTAGAATTGAAAAGCTCTTTGGAAGCACAACATTGGAAACTGACGAATCACTTCTCAGTCAGTCAGACCCAGCCACGTTTTCCTTTAAGAATTGGACTAGATTATGGTTTCTTCAGTTGAGTATGAGACGAAGTTGTTGGTTTGCTTTTAGGAACCAAGCTTTATGAAGCTAGAGCATTTTAAACACAAGCATGACCCTTAGCTTGGTGAGATACTCACACTCTCAGGGGCGCTTAGAAAACGGTGTAGACTAGATTGACAGTGGGTCCGTATCAACCCTCTGAAGGCCACTGAAGCTGTATCTCCTCACTGGATGGAATAGTGTTGGGAATCCCTCATGCTATTAAAATTATTTGTCTCTGTGTCTGTCTCTCCCTCCACCATCGTGTACATAGTTGACTTCTCTAGTGTGATGTGAGTCCACTTCAGTGGGCTCCGTCCCACTCAGGTGTCCACCCCGTGGCCTGAGCAAAATAGAGATGAGTGGTACAAAGCTGGCAAACTGCTCAGCAGGGGGTCCAAGAGGGGAAGTACCAGAGAAGATGGTTGTGGGGACCTGACATAAACCTTCTAGAATGATTCCAGGGGAGTTTTTACCAGGACAATGAAGTCTGAGTCTGTGGACACAGTGTGACTATTAGCAGACAGATCTTTCTGGGTTGGTGGGTTGGGGAGAGCAATTATTCTACCTCTCCCTATTCTTGAAACAGACTCAGGGTGCTTACACCTGGCCTCTTCCCCACTCTCAAACCAGTTTCTTGGAATTTAATGTAATCACTATTAATAAGTTTAGAGATGAGTGGGAGCCTCCTGTAAGGCTATCCAGCACAGTGACTCAGTGACTGTGAGTCCAACCATTGAAGTTGGATAGTCCAGAGTCTCAGTCCAAGGTCCTCCACATCATCTGTGGCTTTGGACAAGTTATTTAACCTTTCTGAGCCTCAGATTTCTCACCTATAAAATGGGCATTTTAAGACTTACCATTCAGGAGTCTTGCAAGGATTAAATGAGATGATGTACAATTCCTGGTACATCATAAATGACAGTATGCATAAGAGCTCATACTCATTTGAATGAATATCTGTGATGTTCTCAGAGAGTTAGGAAGAGGAAAGGAGATAGTAGATGGTTTAGGCGCCCAGGGGCAAGACCATCTTCATGGGCATGCATCCTGTGCAGTTTCAGAAGGGGTCCACATTTGGTTTAATGCTTTGCGGTCGCTGTCTAGAAATTGTTAATAAAATTCCCCCTTTTTGATTTTGCTCTGGGCCCTGCAAATTATGTAGCTGGTCTTGTCTATGGGCCTAGTGAGGTGTTACCACCTGAATCCAGTTGGTGATCAAAGGAAAGTAAAGGGAGTTTCCCAAGACTGCCTTCAGGTTCTATGATTCACAAGAAGGGCTCACTGAAGTCAGCAAAGGTGTTATCTTCATGGTCATGGTTTATTACCAAGAAAAGATACAGATTAAAATCAGTAGCAAGAAAAGGAGCATATGGCAGGGTCCAAGAAAGACCAGGCACAGGACTTCCAGTTGGGCTCTTCCAATGGAGTTGTGCAGAAAACACCAGCTTCTCCTAGCTGATGTATGGCAACCTGTGACCCAAGGCCCCCACCATAAATCACGTTGCTAGCATAGACTATTTGGCATGGCTCACGTTTTCTAGGTAAACAAAGACAATCTTATCAGGCAGGACATTCCAAGGGCTTAGAGGTTACCCCCCAGGAGCTAGGTAAAGACCAAAGCTTTCTTTGGGCAAAGTTAATCCTTTACTGCACAGATTCTATGAGAAAAATTGCAAAGAAGAAAGAAATGTGATTTAGTGAGTCATAGAAATAGAAAAGGAGGAGTGGGTGTAAGAGAAAAGCAACAGTTCTCCAAGGACTCCAAGGAGCTAGAAATCTGTGGCACAATGGACAGAAACTGGGAAGCCAAGAGAGGTCTTCACTGTTTAAATAAAGAAGAACTGCATTTCTTGTAACTGTGACTGAAGACATTAAATCAAAGCACAAATCAGTTGGTAAGGATGATACTGTAAAGACCATGCTTACAACAACTGACTGGAGACATTTCTATGCCCTTGCCTTTTGCTCTGTCCTGCTATCCCTGATGACCTACTAGGAAGACTTGAATCCACCTCTCTAGGGTTTTACCTGGGTCTCCCATTTCTCACTAACCACCCCCCATTGCCTTTTCTGTCTCCCAGCTCCCATCCTGCCACACCCCACTACACACGCATGTGCACAGAGAAACACACACCTATTCACACATACACTCATACACATACCCACACTCTCACTGGGCCACTGCCCAGATTGACTGCATTTACATGGGCAAATCTTTCTGCAGAATGCTCATAAGAGGCCGTTGGACCTGAGATGTGTTTCGTTACACCAAATGCCACCTTCTTTATCAAACTTGCCCCCAATTCACCTTCAAATAAAATCTCTCTTGTCCATAGCAAATATCGTTCACCTTTTCAATCCCCACAGCTGGGTACTACTTATGTTGTTGGAACCTAATAAATATGAAATAGTTTGAATAATTGACCCCTTATCACCATTTATCAGAAACAGCATTCCCTACCTTTTACTCTGCCCTTAAAAGGAAGGGCCTGCCATCCAGGTCTGTCAGATTCTCCTAGCAAGAAAGGCAATGTCCCTGGAGATGACAAACGGTTCCAGAAGCTTCAGCCCTCACGCGTCAGCTCCCCTCTTCGTGAAAGCAGGGACGAATAGAGAAGCAGCCCATTAATTCAGCAGTGCTACGTTCCCTTTGGCAATGCCCTTGATTTTATTTTGCAGTGATTCCTCAAAATCACAGGTTAAAGGACTGTGTTTGCTATAGGCTGCCTCTATGCAAAATGAGAAAGAAAAACTATTTGGGGCCTCTCTGCTTTGCCCTTTCAGACTCTCTTTCCTTCCCCTTTGGCACTCCTGGCTATCCAGACCCCCCATCTAGGCTCTTTTTTACCAGTCTAGCTTACAGTATACACTTCATGGACCCCTGTGCCTGGCATTGGTTCACAGCATGCAACTTTCCAAACACTTCAACATCCATCATTCCCAAAGAGACAGATAGACCAGGTGTTATCATCATCATCATCATTATTTTTATTAATCTCAATCACTTTACAGTTATGAAAACCGAGACCTAAGTAATTTAAATGCATTAAATATAATGCAAATCCAGCCTTCTGATCCAGACGTTTTCATCATTCATTTCCTTGGTTGTTAGTGCTAAAGGCAAGGATGGCAAATACATGGAATTCTTGTTGCCATTTTCTATTCTGGTATCCACTGTAAGTATCCCAGTTCACTTGCTCCTTCTTAAAGAGCCTAGAATAGTTTAGGAACACTTGAAATACTGCTCTGGGCAATCATTACCCATTAAACAGTGTTGGCAAGTGAATTAACACACAATTTCCATTCTTGGCTAAGGTAGCAACTTCCCAAGTGGTATTGGAAGAGAAAATTCCTGCAGAGCAAAGGCCTTTGATATTTCATGGAATGACTCTTACTTGGAGGAGTTTCAGAGGCAAATGCAAGGGAACTAATTTTAATTCATGCCTGTGATTTGCCCGACTTCGCGTTAATCCTCACAACAACTTGTAAAGGTATGCAGTGTTGTTTCTAGTTTTCAGTTGAGGAAACTGAGTCTCAGCATTTAAGTGACTTTCCCAAACACACAATTCCATAAATCTACCTTCACCCAACCTCTTCCCAGCCCTCCAACTGAACTTCTTTTTATCTGATTATAATAGCATGCTCTCAACATTAGAGGAGAATAGTTCTAGGAAAACTAAGGGGCAGAGAAAGGAGCTAAGTACAGGGAGGACGCCAAGCTTTGCTGTGTGTGATCTTATGTATAAAGGTATGAATCCAGCATTAAGTCGTTTTTTTGCACCAATTGTGCATGTTTAAGTATTATTCTGCACAAGTATGTAAAATTTAAAAACTGTTTCTCAATTTTCTTTCTATTTCCTTGAAGAGACTCATGCATGTGTGTGTAACAATTTTTCCCTTTGCTGTTTGGCAGTATGCGGATTGGGATCAATGATTGTGGCTGAAGGAGGAGAAATATAAAAGAATATCAAAGGCTCTGTCAGCCAGTCAGTATTGATTGAACACTTTTTGTGTATCTTTCATTGTTCTAGGCACTGTGGGAACCACAGAGAGTGTAAGATGGGGTCGCTCCTCTCTGAGGCATTATAATGAGCTTAATTTCAAAGACCTTAATATCTGATAGAAAAAAATAAATATCTGCCTTAGGAGAGTAATAGAATCACAAAAAGTTAGGCATTGAAAGAGACTTTATAATACTTGCTACTGCATCTCTTGCTGATGGTTAAGTAGATGAGATTGTACTTATATAGCCGCACCAACAGGGGTCACACTTCCTGGTAGTGGTACGTCTTTTCTCTGTTACTTCCACTCAGTTGTCCAAGTTCTGCCATCAGGGCAAGCCAGAAAAATTCTCTTCCTTCTTCCCACAAGAGTTCCTGATATATTTGAGGACAGCTACCATTTCTTCCCTTGCTACAGTAGTCCCCTCTTATCCTCGGGGATATGTTCCAAGACTCCCAATGGATGCCTGAAACCGCAGACGTACCGAACTCTATATATAATATGTTTTATCCTAAATAATGGGCTAATGAGCAGGTAGCAGATACACTGTGGATACACCCGACAAAGGGATGATTCAGTCCCCAGGTGGGACGGAGGGGGACAGCGTGAGGTTTCATCATGCTGCTCAGAACCGGAGTGCAATTTAAAACTTATGAATGGTTTATTTCTGGAATTTTCCATTTAATATTTTCAGTCTGAGGTGGACATCTGGTAACTAAAACCAGTAAAATTGCGAATCAGGGGAGACTCTTGTACAGTGGGCCATCCATATCCACAGGTTCATATCTGCAATTTAACCAACCACGGATCCTGTAGTACTATGTTCATGATCTCTGGTTAATTGAATCCACAGATAAGGAACCTACAGATACCGAGGGCTGACTAAGGGACTTGAGCATCCACGGATTTTATATTTGCTGGGGGTCCTGGAACCAATACCCCGCAGATACTGAGGGACAACTACTTCTTTTCCCAGTGAAACCGCCACTGTTCCTTCAACAATTTCTGCAGTCATGTTCCAGAGCCTTCACCACGCCTTGTTTGGATTCCCTCTGGTTAGCCAGAGACCTCTTTAAATGTGATTGGCAGAAGCAAACGCAGTGACTGACCTGGGCAGAAGAGGCTGTGCCATTTATTTCCAGCTCTGGACCTTGTGTCTCTTTCAGTGCAGACTACGTTTGTGGTAATATTTTAGCAGCTACATAACGCTATTGGCGTTTATTAAACACTTGCTTCCTAAGCTTCATCAAATTATTCTTAGGAATGGATGCCAAGTTGAAGGCACTGTAGGACAACTTTAAAGTATTTTAAAGGAGTTAGTCATGAGACTTGAGTGCTAGTTCTGATTTCACTACTATTTGGCTATGAAACCTTGGGGAAGTTCCTACCTTTTTCTGGGCTTCAAGTTAACATCCCTGTCAAATGAGGCAATTGAACAAGATGATTTTTCAAGTTCCTTATGCTACTAAATTTCTGAGTTTAGGCTATTCCTTCTTCTAAAAGAGCAATTGCTTTTTTAAACCTAATTCAAAATTTCACATTTGTCCCAGTTACATTTGTCCCATTGGCCCAGAGTTCCAGGCTTTCAAGATCTTTTTGAATTACAATCCTACAACTGAATGCATTAGCTTTTGTGCATTACAGTATTTCATTGGTAAAAGATCAGCTATTTACTAAGCTCTTTTAGAATATTGCCAGACCAACTCTCTTCCTGACCTTGGTCCTACTCAGCCTTGGTTCCTCAACTCAGCCCGTTCCTTGTTACTGACACTCCAAGTTTATGAGTGGGCAGTTCCCAGAATCCATGCTTGGTGCTTTGGGGAAATTAGGATTAAAATTATGTCTGCAGTCTACAGGACAGTTCCTCTCCAGGCTCTGTTCCTCAAAGGCTGCTATCACATCTACAAACTTCTTTACCATGTGTGATGGATATTTTGACGTTTAATTTTTGCCTGTACAATATGCAACCTTTTCTTACTTTTGGAGAATTCTCCCATTGCACATATTATTGGTAGATTGCAATTACGCATCTCTCACAGTGGAAGCCAAAGGAGAGAGCTCTTTCCTTTCAGTGCAGTCTGGCAGCCGGGGTAGAGGCACATGACCTAGGCTTGGCCAATCAGATATTTCGGCCCAGGACTTTGATTTTGGAGGGAGTGATATAAAGATAAAGAGATGTTTAGGGTGAGTTCTTAGCAGCTGTGGTGGTTTCCGTGGGTGGCTGCTATTGTCTCCAGTTTTAGGGTGTTCTTACCAAATGATTCCTCCTGTAACACAGATGTTATAGTTCCTGACTACTGACCCTCAGGAGTCACCTAGGTCTTGCCATTTTGCAAGCTTAGATCGTCATACTCTCAGTTTTATGAAACTCCTCATATTTCTTTCCTCATATAGATTCTTCTACAGCCAGAGATTGCAACTATTGTTTGCAACAAAGAACCCTGAGAAAAATAGCATTGTTGGTACCGTAGGATGTAATCATCACCAAGACACTACCTCCCAAGGGCATCTCTTCTTGAAGAGAACTATGGGCACAAAACATTGCCTATATCTGCAAATCCCTTAGCCATGTAGGCCTGACCTGCTCTCTTTGTGAGCCTTGGTCTTGTTCAGACTTGGCATTCCCAAGTCAACCCATTTCTGGCTTTTTATTTTCCCTGTTCTCCTTCTTTTGGAGTGATATACTTCTGTCTCTTTGTACCCTGGTCTTGATCCAGCATCAGTCTCAGCTTTGATTTAACATTCTTCTAGGCTCTTTGTTCTGCTTCTCAATTACTTTGCTTTCCAAGGAACAAGGATGTCACAACTGTCCCTTTGGCCTGGATCAAGTCTCTCTCTAGTACTCCTTCCTTTGGCAACATCAGCAAGTTACATGGTTTTAAATATTACCCCCTTGACAGTGACTCTCAAATTTACATCTACAACCATGACCTCTACCCTGAATTCCAAACTCCCATTTCCAACTGCCTACTTGACGTTTCTAATTAGATCTCTAATAGGCCTCTCAAACCCTACATATCTAAAATTAAGCTCATGATCTTTGCCCTTTATCCTGCTCCTACCATAGCTGCCCCCATATCAGTTGATGGCTACTCTCTCTTTTCACTTTCTCAGGCCAAGGACTTTGGGATTATTCTTGTCTGTTCTTGTTCTCCTACACCCTGCATTCAGTCTTTCTGGAAATTTTCTTGGATGTATTTTCAAAATATATCCATAATATAATTTGCAAACTTAATATGATATTCTCTTGAAATACCATTAGATTTATTTCAAAAACTAGACAACTTGGTAATAAGTTTTCTTGGCAAAACAAGTTCTTCTGACAAAGAAGAACAACGAAGGAGTATTAGCCCAACAAATTATTACAATATGTTATAAAGCCTCTACAATTAAAACAATGAGGATTGGTGCATGAATAACACAAAATACCAATAAAATATAGTAGAAAATCCAGAACTAGACCCTATTGCTTATGATACATTTTTATACAATGAAATCAGCACTTCAAATCAGTGGGACAGAGAACAAACAGATTGGAGGGAACAGAGATAGAAGATATACATTTCTGAATATGCTTTATTTTGTATACTTAATATTGGAACTAAATAATATTCTGCATAATTATAAAATAAAAACCAAGTGAAAATGAGAATACAGGAATCCCTAAAATTCAAAACAAAACAAAACTAATGAACCTTAAAGTGTATCACATTTTAGCATTTTTGACCTAACTATATGGACTGGAATTCTTTCAAATGGATTTAAAACAAGTAATTTGAGTGCTATATACAAGGTACAATATAAAACTGCAAAAATCCTCCCAACTCTCAAACTGCTTTCAGCAATAATATTACTAGTAGTAATATTTTATTATTATTTTAAAGCAAATACACACACTTTTACTCATATAGTAAAATGATGAGCCTGGAACACTTTATTATACTAGAAAGCAAGGAAGCTATCCAAGATTGCTAAGACAATATTAAAAGGAGACAAGAGCCAACCTAAAGATGCTCTCTTTGACTGAATACTGGACATTTCAGAATCAAAAAGAATAATCTGACTTTTGCCTCTAGGAACATATAGTAGATGTACTTTTCACTATTCCTTCTGCTACATACAACTAAAGACTCTGGGCATTATATATAACACAAACATAAAAAGACTCTGAAAGGTGGAGAGAAGAAAGGAGACTGGCTTGAAACCAAAGGAACAACACTGTGGTGAGTTCTGTGGGGTTTCTTTTTGTCTCATATATCCCAATCCCAGATTCAAGCCAGTAACTTTAAAGTGCCAATGAGTGCAGGTAAAAAAGTACCCCCAAAAGCCTTTTCTTTCTAGTTGAAGGACCCAGAAAGGAGCAGCCTAGAAACATAGAAAACTTTTAGTTAAAAACCCTTGTACTGTAACCAAATACCATGGAAAAAATGTGGCTCTACTCTCACCCACACCAGGAAAGGCAAATGGGGAGCCTACACTTCCACTCTTTCCCGACTGCCCACTGGGATAGTGACAGTGAAGGTCCAATACAGGAACTAAGATATTCATCCAGATTTCATGCAAGTGGAAATGAACTATCCCCCCTTATGCAGTGTCAGTGGAAAAGACATAGAGAGTTCAGACTTCCACCTCCCTCCTATTAGTAAGGAGGTCTCACTTTCTCTCTACTTACTAGGGTCGTGTCAGAAGAAGTTTAGTGGAGAGTCGGGGCTTTCACCACAGTCCAGTGATAATGAAATCAGCCTTACTCTTAACCCATAAGGTTAGTAGAGAGGTCACATGGAGAATACTCCTCCCCTCCACTACATATCAGTGGAGGCCTAGTGGGGATCCAGAACTCCCAAATCTTCCCAGCAGTGATGAGAAACCCTTCTCAGGTATCAACACAGGCAGAGTGGGGAACCTGGACTTATATGCCCATATGGCAGTAATGAGAAACAACAAAGAGAAAACAGAATTTTTTAAAAAACTCAACAGTGTTTTAAATACCTGTGAGACTATAAAAAAGGTCTAACATTCACATCGTTGAAGTCCCAGGAGAAGAAAGATGATGGGACTGAAAAAAGTACTTGAAGAAATAGTGCTGTCAACAAACTTCAAATTTGACGAGAGACATAAATCTACAGATTCAAGAAACTGAGTGGACTCAAAAATGTTAAACCCAAAGAAATACACACCAAGACATATCTTAGTCAGACCTCTGAAAACTAAACATAAAGAAAAAGTCTTGAAAGCAGCAAGAAAGAAGTAACATCTTATCTGTAGAGGAAAAATAATTCGAGTGGTGGCAGATTTTTCATCAGAAACCATGGAGGCCACAATTTTTCAAATGCTGAAGAAAAGAACTGTCAACTCTGAGTTCTATATCCAGCACAAATATCCTTCAGGAACAAGGGGAAATCAAGACATTCTCAGATGAATGAAAACTAGGAGGATTTATTGCTAGTATATGTGCCATTAAAGAGTAACTAAAGAAAGTTGTCAAAACAGAAAAGAAGTGATGAAAAGAGGGAGGAAAGAACAAAAGAAAGCTTAAAAATATGGACAAATGTAATACCTTTCCTTTCTCCTTTTAAGATTTCTAAATTATGTTTTATGGTGGTAGCAAAAATAATAACACTGTCTGATGTGTATCTAAATGTACGTAGAGGAAATATTTAAGATAATTATATTATAAACATGGCAAGGTAAAGGGATATATAAGGATGTAAAGTTTCTACACTTCTTTCAAATTGGTAAAATGTCAACAGGGTAAATAGTGATTAATATTGTGTAAACGATGATAATTATATATATATATATATTTATAAGTTTTACCTGAGTATGTGTCTAAATATATATATCTACCTGAAGCAACCACTAACACAATTATGAAAAGAGATATACTCAAAACACTATAGAAAAAACTAAGAATTCTAAAAACTGTTCAAGTAACCCATAGGAAGTTATGAAAAAGAAGCAGAGAAATGAAAAGGAGAGAGAAAGAATAAAAAACAGAAAATAAAATAGAAGACTTAAGCTCTAATACACCCATAATTACACTAAATCTAAGTGTTCTAAATTCACCAATCAAAAGACAGAGATTGGCAAAGGAGAAAAATCATGCAACTGTATTGATTGATGCAGAAAAAGTATGTGAAAAAATTCAATGCTTTCTGGAGAAACTCTCCAGGAAATAAGGATAGAAGGGATCTTATTTAACTTGATAAACAGCATATACAAAAAACCTAAGCTAACATTATACTTAATGATGAAAGACTGAATGCTTTCTTCCTAAGATTAGGAACAGGCAATGATGTCCACTCTCACCCATCTTATTCAACATAGTTCAGGAAGTTCTAGTCCTTTTAATAAGCAAGAAAAAGAAGTAAAATGATATAGATCAGAAAAGAAGTAGATGACATGATTGTCTACATAAAAAAATCTCAAAGAATTGACAAAAAACTTCTGGAACTAATGATGAAATCATCAAGGTCACAGGATACAAGATAAGCATAAAATTCAATATATTTCTATATACTAGCAATGAACACAAAAATTCAAAATGAAATTCCTTTTAGAATTGCTCAAAAAAAGTAGGAATACTTAGATGTGACTCTAACAAAATATATATTGGTATATAGTATGATGAAACATACAAAGTACTGAAGAAAGAAGTAAAAGAAGAGCTAAACAAATGGAAAGACATACTGTGTTATGGATTGGATGACTCAACAGAGTAAAGATGTCATTCTTCCTTAAATTGATATACATGTTTAATGCAAATTTTATTAAAATTTCAGGAAGAGTTTTTGTCACTATAGACAAAATTATTTTAAATATTATATAAAATGTAAAGGAAATAAAATAATTTTGTAAAATAAACTGAGAATAACATAAGATAAATCAGTCTACCCCATTTCAAGACATATTATATAGCCACAGTAACTAATCGTGTGCGATATTGGTGGAGGAACAGACACGTGGATCAATGGAACAGAATAGAAAAGATAGAAATACACCCAGTCAAAGATTCCCAACTGATTTTTGACAATAGTTTAAAAGTAATACCATGGTAGTGGGATAACGTTTTCAACAAATGATGCTGGGACAGTTTAGACATCTGTGGGCAAAAAACAAAAACAAAAAATTAAACTATATCTCATGCATTATACAAAAATTAACTTAAAATAGATCATGGACCTAAATGTAAAATGTAAAACATTCGAACTTTTAGGGAAAAAAAAAAAAGAATAGGGGAAAATCTTTGGGATCTAGGGCTAGCCAAAGAGAGCTTAGACTTGACACAAAAGACATGATGAATAAAAGGGAAATTTGATGAATTGGACCTCATCAAAATGAAAAACGTTCACTCTGTGAAAGGCCCTGTTAAGGGAATGAAAATAAAAACTACAGACTGAGAGATAATATTTGCAAACCACATCTACAACACAGGACTACTATCTAGAATATGTAAAGAACTCCCAAAACTCAACAGTTGAAAAAACAAGCAATTCAATTCAAAAAATGGACAAAAGACATGAAGAGATTCTTCTCCAGAAAGAATATAGATGGCAAATAAACACATAAAGAGATATTCAACATCACCAGCCATTAGGGAAATCCAAATTAAAACCACAATGAGATATCAGTACATAGCTATCAGCATGGCTAAAATAAAAAATAGTGACAATAACAAATACTGCAGAGGATGCAGAGAAACTTGATCACTCATACATTGCTGGTAGTACTGTAAAATGGTACAGCCACTCTGAAAACAATTTGATGATTTCTTAAAAAATTAACATGCAACTACCATATGAACCAGTGATTGTACTCCTGGACATTTATCCCAGAGAGATGAAAACTTATGTCACACACAACTCTGTACATGAATGTTTATGGAAGCTCTATTAATAATATAGTGAACCTGGAAACAACCCAGATGTCCTTCAAAAGTAGTGTTTAAACTAATTATGATACATCCATGCCATGGGATACTCAACAGTAAAAGGAATGGACTATTATATGCGCAATAACCTGGATGAATACCCAGAGAATTGTGCTGTGAGAAAAGCCAATCTTCAAAGGTTACATATAGTGTGATTCCATTTACACAACGTTTTTTAAATGATAGAATTATAGAAAAAGAGAGCAGATAAGTGGTTGCCAGGGCTTTAGGTGGGAGTGTGAGTGGGAGGGAAGTGGACGTGGCTATAAAAGGTCAATATGAGGGATCCTCATGGTGATGAAAATGTCCTGTATCTTGACTGTATCAATGTTAGTGTTCTGACTGAGACATTTTACTATAGTTATGTAGGATGTTATCATTGAGGAAAACAGTGAATGGTATATGGGATCTCTCTGTATTACGTCTTACAACTGCATGTGAATTTACAATTATCTAAAAAATCTAATTTAAAAAGAATAATGATGATAATGTATTGAAATACATCAATTTTAAATCAATGAATTCAAAATGATACAAAACCAAACATCATATTGGTCACTTTTGGAGGATGCTACAAAAAGAACTCATTTTTCTGAAAGCTGGTAAAATAAGGCAGATAAAAATCCATCTGCATTTTACACCTCAAGTAAATCAAGCATTTGATAAGGAAAATTTTCTCTTTTAGAATTTTAAAGAAAATGAGCAAAAATGGAATGATATTATTGCATTATCACTAGCTTGAAACCCTGAATGAAATAATGGATCAACGCTTCTGATGTCTACTAGGAACATCGAGAGTAAAGCTAAACGAAATCCATGATGGACCGGGGTGACAACATCCGAATCCACCGCTCAATCTTAACGTCAGAAAAAGAGGGAAAGTCAGACATTAAGTGCCTCCTGATGAAAGTACACATCATCATCTACGAAGTATTCTTGCAAAAAAAAATCAAACAGAATCTGAACAAGGATCTAAATCTAATTGCCAGTTTATGAGATAATTAGGGAAGAAATAAACAGCCTACAGGATACATTCAGCAAAATCTAGTGTGTGGAAAAACCCACAGTAATAACAACCTATTTTCTCCAAAAATAGATTTAAGGAAAATACAAACGGGGAAGAGAAATCTCTAGGTTATAAAACCTCAGGAGACATCAAAGAAATGTAACACACGCACCTTGTATGAACACGGATTCCCAAAAGAAAATTGTAAAAATAAAAATTTTGAGGGGGACGGGCCCCGTGGCTTAGTGGTTAAGTGCATGCACTCCGCTACAGGCGGCCCGGGTTCTGATCCTGGGCTTGTACGGACGCACCGCTTGTCCAGCCATGCTGGGGCAGCACCCCACATACAGCAACTAGAAGGATGTGCAGTTGCACATCCAACTATCTACTGGAGCTTTGAGGAGAGAAAGGGAAAAAAAAAAAGGCAATAGATGTTAGCTCAGGGCTGATCTTCCTCACAAAAAAAAAAAAAGAATTGAGACAATAGAGTAAATTTGATATGTGATTAGATATTTGATACTGCTAAGGAGTTATTGTTAAGTTTTTCAGATGTAAAAATGACAATGTGGTTACATTTTTAACAAGAGTGTAACGTTTTAGAGATACCTACTAAATTATTTATGGTGTAGTATCTATTTGCTTCTCACTAATCCAATGCGAACAGGGGAAATGACTGGGTATGGAAAAAGCAAGACACACCATAAGCTGAAGTTTTTTAATGAGTCACTCTACTTTTGAATTTTCACCACTTTTGTATGTGTTTGAAATTTTTCATAATAAAATATAAAAATACGTCCAGGAGCTTTTACTTATCACTTCCTCTGCTGCTCACCACCAGGTCCAATCTACCACCATTTCTAATTTGAAGCCTTATAGCTAACTGATCTCCTGGCTTCTACCCTTGCTCTCTTTCCATCTCTTTCCAACACAGTAGCCGTGGCAATCTTCTCAAGCCCCAGGTCAGATCTTGCCGAGGAGGTGTCTACAGAGTTCTTCCAGGGCCCCTCCTAGGTTAATATTATACCATCCCCATCCAAGCAGGTGCCTGTGGCCTCCTTGCTCAACTGCCCACACCAGACAAAGCTTCAAAATCTCTGTTGGTTGTTTGTAGCATTTTTGAGAGTATCAGTTGCTGTGGTCCAGCCCCTGACACAGCATCCCCATGGGGTTGTTGTACACCTGTTTTCTGTTTCTCCTTGCTCACATGCCCTTCTGTCGGTGTTTTTATCCTTGGCCTTTTGCAATCTGAGCTTGTCAGAGAGCTCCCTGTGAAACTATATGTCTTACTTCAGCAGCATTTCCTCTCTCATTGGAATTGTCCATAATTGTAGTGTCATAATTTCTTTTTCAGAGACCCCCCCCATCTAATATCAGCCATGCACTCACCTGTATTCTCTGTATGGGAGACTCCCTATCATTTCTTCGAGCTCTGTGATGTTTCAAACCCAAGGAAAACAATTTAATATTTTCTGAGCATCCACTAAGTGCCAGGCACTGTACTAGGTTGCTCACATATACCATTTCATTTCATTCAAACAACAGTGCTAATAGTGAATATATTCATTTGTATCTCCCATAAAAACAACAGAAATGAAATTCAGAGAATTTTAGTAAATGTTTGAAGGTCACGTATAGACCAATCAGTGGAATCAGTATTCATGTTCAAATCTCAGCTTCAAGATGCAAACCATTAAGTGGTACACTTAGAGAATATATTTCCTTTCTATTAAAAAAATTAAAATTTCATGGCCACTTTTTCCCTGGATCTTCTACATCATCAAGCGAGTCTTCATATTACTCAGTCCAAAATAACAATTCCTCCATTTCCCTCATCTCTGTTATCTCCCTGTTTCTTCTGAGAGAATAAGCTGATTATCAATGAAACATGATGGGGATTTACTAGATATCCTGCTTCTAGCAGAATTGGGCTTCTAGCAGCTCTTGGATAGTTGAAATTCCACCTTATTCCTTTATGTCTATTTGATAATGTATATTAAGAAGGAATCAGCCATATCTTTGGACTGTGGGGGAGGATAGGATACTTGCATGGTATTGAGCCTGGTATTCTCCCTTGTTTAAAAGTATAATCTAAGCCCTTTCCACTAGGCATCCATTTCTGTTCCATGAATAACTACTCTGTGGCATACCCCTCAGGTGCCCATTCTCACCACCTGTTAGATGAGAGGAGACTTACATCCAAATTCCCAGTTAGTTTTAACTTTAAAGCAGATATCTTAAGAGTGAAAGTCTTTAGAGGTATCTAGTGGAAAGAGTGCTGGACTCAGAAATCTGAGTTTAATGATAATAGCTAAAGTTTATTGAGCATATATTATATATGCCAGGCACAGCTGTCAGTACTTTTCATTGATTATTTTATTTGAACCATGCAACACCCTAAGAAGAAACTATAGGAGATAGGTAATATTCCCAACATTGCATAGCTAATTACTAATGACTAGTAAAGCTAATATTCAGATCCCTGTGGTCTGAAGCCAAAAGCCAAGCTCCTAACCACCATTCCACTCTTTACTTTCCAGCTCAGTCATTACTAGCCTGAGCCCTGGGGAAGTTACTGAACTTCCTTGATACTCTATAAATAGACATAATAACAATTGCCGGACCAGCGGTGAAAATGAAAACTTTCAGTACACTGAAAGTCCTTTATAAAGCATAATGGATTACAATTGCATGAAATTGGCAGTGCCGATAATAGCAATATTTATTTGAGATACTGTATGGACCACCATTATTCTTAGCATTTCATATCTCATTTAATTATCACATGAACTGTATGGATAAAATAGTATTATTCTTACAATTTTAGAGACAAGAAAAAGCAGATGAAAAGAATATATAATATGAAAGAATATAATATAATATGAAAGAATATATGAAATAATATAATATATAGAATAATATAATATATGAAATAATATAATATATAAAACTACATGCAAAAATACAGATGCTTTCTGAATGTTGTATTTCTGACCATAATCGTTAGAGAACCCCTAGTGGAAGCACATAGTGTTGGCTCTCGGTTCGTGCTTGGATGAAGCTGTATGCTCATCATTTCATTTTTTCCGAGAGGGTCACAGCAGCAGTGAGAGAGCAAGAAAAACAAGTTGCTTCTTCCCCCACTCCTCTGCCAATCCACAAAGCTCTGTATGACCGCACACAATTGTTTCTTAAAAAGTCGGACACCTGCACTGTCATCTCCCCAGGAAGTTTTTCAGCCGTTGTCAGAATTCACTTCAGTGACAAGACGTAATGGTTTCATTAAGGGATAGAGGGCTCTGGAAAATGTGCAGACTTTTGTTTGAGAAGAGAGACCTCAGACAGGAGGTAGGATTTACAATGGAACAGATTAGAGGACTTCCAGAATCGAGGATTTGTCTTTGGCCTTTTTCCCTCTGTGCCCTGAAGAAATGCCCCTAAGACCTCAGCAATAAAGAGTCTGGAAGGATAAGCAGGAAGGGATGGGCTGGGGACACATGCTAGCTCATACAAGCTGGGATCTAGACTTCAGTGGAAGGATCTCTGGTCTCCCTGAGAAAGGGGTCAGCTTAGGGTCAGTAGCTCAGGATGATGAAGGGCAGGGCACATTCTCTCTAACCTCCTGAGGTGCACATGGCCAAAAGAGGTTTCCAGTTGTCTGGGGAGACCTTGTGACACCTGTCAAGTCCACTTGAAGGCAAGGCGTGTGGGAAGGGAGGGTAGCTTTGGTGTGCGTCCAGTGGGAGTCAGGTACACGGGGACAGCATGTTTAGAAGGATAAATGCATGTGTGCTTGCGGAAACTGAACATTTTCTGTGAAGAAAACATACAAGCCCACCTCCTATTTATAGCCTGGCAAGGTTCTGCCTCTGCCTCAGTTTTTTTACCTTGTAACTCGTACTCTTTCCTTCGAAGTGTTCAATCATTCAGTAAACTTCTACATAAACCTTCTCTGAGTCCCTCCTCCAGGTCAGGGGCTCCTTTTCCGTGCTTGCTAGACTTTGTAGGAGTCTTGTTCCTAGTGCTCTTTGGCTAGTAATCATTGACGGTTTACCTCCCTATCTGCCTCTCAGGACTGTGAAATCCTAAAAAACACACAAGACATCTTTTACTGTATATTTCAAGCATCTAGCCATGCCTGGCATCTGTGAGGTGTGGCATTCCATAGAATTGAATGAATATGCTGTCTGACAGCCCTTTAGGTACCAACAGCTTGTGAATCTTAGGTACCAGTGCTTTCATAGTTTATTTCTAAATTTAGCACCCACCTCAAAAGGGCAGGTCCCAGGACTCACCTCTTTCTTGAAGTTATAATTCCACCTCACCCACTGCCTCAGTCTGCTTTGTCTACTGCAGGCTGAGCGGAAGCTCAGGGTTTCGCCAGGCCCTGATGACACACGGAGAGTGGGGGAGAGGCAGAGTGTCCATTGACCAGCCCTGCTTGTTCCCTGTCACTATTCCCACCATCGTGTTTCTTTCACTGATGCCAGTCGGGTGGAGGCTCAGGTTTCCACTGGGCCCTGCTGATACCATGAAGGGGGCAAGTAGAGTGTTGAGTAGCTTGTCAGGTACCACCTGTTCTGTTTTCTTGATGCTGGGCGAGGGTGGAGGCCCAGCTCCACACTGGGCCCCACTGACACCCGAGGTGGGTCGGGGGAAGTGGAGCCCTCACTTGGACCCCTGTGTTCAGTCTCATTGATGTTGGGGATGTTGGAGGCCCAGCTTCCAGCTAGTCTCTGCTGGCCTACCCTGACGGGGGGATTGGAGTGCCTCCTGGGGGTGTGTAGAAGTTCAGCTCCTCTCAGTCCTGTGGAGGGATTGAGTTTTTCTATTGGAGTTTGACACAGGTAGGGAAATTGCTGCCAAAGCAGTTTTCTGTCGTTAGACAATTCATTTTCTGGCCTTTTGATGAAGGGAAACCACCTTTTTTTTGGACCTTTCTTGGTTTGTGCCTCTTGGTGGTTCCAGGTGGGGGGCTTCTGCAGTGCCCTGTCTGGGGTGTAGGAAAGGCAGCAAAGAGACCCAGCAACTCCCCGCTGGGTTGTTCCTTGAGTCCCAGGGTCCCTAGGCAGTCTGCCTTCTTCTGAGCACCGCCAGAGTCTTCCTGGGCTTGTGAGTGTGTTCTGGTTTCTAGCTGTCAGGTGAGGAACTGGGGAACTGGAGCTACTTCAAGCTGGCCAGAACTGGTACCCCTCCAACGGCTCATAAGTGGATGTAATGACTTGACATCAAGGCTCGGCCTTTCAGACTGCCACCTGCAGTGTGAGCAGAAACCATCAGCCCAATTTGCCTATGGTCTAGTCCCATTAGGTGAATGGCCTGAACATCCTACAAGATGGGGCCTCCTTGAGGGCAGGCACTGTGTCTTACTCATCTCTGGATTCTCCATGTCTAGCACTGTGCTTGGAAGATCCACACCAGTGGTTTTGAGTGAATAAAAAAGGCTCCTTTAGCCAAACTGAGAAGGCTTCATGGATGACACATGTCCCAATGTACTTTCCCAGTCTAGAGTCCAGACGGATTCTAAACTCGTTTGCTCCCCAGTGGATGCGCTATGAGGAGGCGAGCAGGGTCTGCAGCCTCTGCAGGTGTCTGAGGACTCTGAGGCTCGCACACTCCCCGGGTGGCTCCAGGCTGTGGCACTGCTTCCTTCCCTGCCACACTGTCCCCCAGATGTGTGGTTAACTCAGCAAGATAAAGCAGCCTGCCCCAACCTGCTGGTTAGTTATTCATGGGGGACAGTGGAGCTGCCTTTAACATCAGTGGTTGTGTGGGGGCCCACATGGCAATTTGCTGGCAGAGGGGCTCCAGGTTGTGGTGTCACAGTCGACAGTGGGCATCATCAAGGAGCTGCCTCACTAGGAGGGAGGAGGCAGAGAAGAGAACCAAAGACAGAGAGAGGGACAGACTGGCAGAGAAAGCACAGCAGAAGGACAGAGGAACAGAGAAGGAGAATGCTTTTCCTTCATTTTACCTTTTCTGCAATTGGCTCTCTAAGCTGCTCTGGGCTACTTTTTTCCTTCTCGGCATGCAAAATATTTGACAACCCAGGAATAAAACATCAAATCCTAAAATGTAATTAGATGTAGGAAATATGGTGGGATGCCAGAAGCATTCTGGATGCTGTTGTGAGCAGAGAGGAGCTGCTGCTTTATTAGGCAGAGACAGTCAGAATGTAGCAGACCCAGCTCTTTGCAGGCTATTTCCTCTGAGGGCAGAGTGACAATATTTACTCCGTCACTAGTTGTGTCAGTAAAATGATTATTGACATGAACCAGGCAAGATTAGAGGGGGAAAATGGAAGCCAGAAAAGACCTGGTTTCAGCTGGTGATAAGAAAATAGTCAGATTTAATAAAAACAAATTGTCTTAGAATTAGTAAGAATTAACAAGTCTAATTATATTTGACTCTCTGATCCTGGGGACTCTGGGCTGTCACTCATAAAGCTGAGTGCTTTTTTTTCTCCAGGAGATGAGCACCTCCTTCACTCTTCCTGCCTGCTGTGTGTGCTCTGAGCCTGGCTCTGGACAGAGGCACCACAGCCCCTTCTGGTACATTCTTCTCTTTCCACTGCTTCCTGCAAACTCACATCTAGGCCACTACTTCTTACTATTCTTCGCACAATTCTCTGAACTCCAGGAAACAGCACGTGACGATATACTGTCTGAGATCATATCCTAAATATTTTATGTACAATGAAAACCGTTCAAGGGCAGATGCCTGTTTGAAGTGTTCTTGTTTGCCCTGCAGGGCCCGGTTCAGAGCTGGGCACGCTCCGTGCTCAGTGAATGAGGGCTGAGAGGGCTGACACAGCAGACAGCAGAGGCCTGGCTTCTGCTCTGTCCTCATCCTCATGTCTCCATTTCCCCTCCTGCAGCAGCTCTGCATTGTCTGCCTTTTACAGAGCTGGATGGGCTTGCATTTCCAGAAGGATGGTGGCAGGAAATTAAAACCTGTCACCAGTCACTGCAACTTATGGCGTGTCCTGGATAAACATGGACGCAGTGGCTGATAGTTTTACTAAGCAAGAGAGGTGAGAGCAGCCACCAGGCATCAGGGCACCTCTGAGACTTTGTAGTGGAATGAAAATGCAGGGACATCACAGTAGCTGGCCGAATACTGGTGATTCTAATCATTGAGAGCCTCTCCTCAGGGGGGACACCCTGGTTGACAAGTGAGCCTTTTTCAGATTACAATGAGGTTTATTTTATTATTAATACCAATAATAAGTAGTAGTATAATTATTTAGAATTATTAGTAGATAGGCAATTGTTATGGACTAAATGTTTGTGTCCCCTCAAATTTCATATGTTGAAACCCTACCGCCCAAAGTTATGGTATTAGGAGGTGGGGCTGTTGGGAGGTGATTACGATTAAATGAGGTCATGGAGGCGGAGCCTTGATGAATGAGATTAGTGCCCTTGTAAGAGTCACCGGAGAGCTTGCTTCCTCTCTCTGCTCTCTGCCATGTGAGGATACAGAGAGAAGGTGGCAATCTGCAACCTGGAAGAGAGCTCTTACCAGAACCCTGATCTCGGACCTCCAGCCTCCAGAACTGGGAGAAATAAGTTTCTGTGGTTTATGAGCCACCCAGTCTGTGGTACTTTTTTATAGCAGCCTGAACTAAAAGAGCCATGTTTACTGAGCACTTATTTTCAAGGTACTGGGTTCATCTCTTTATATTCAGTGTCTTTGTTTTCCTCACTACAGATCTATGAATTATTATTCTCATTTTATGGATGACCAGATAAAGCTCAGAAAACTTAAGCAATTTGCTCAAAGTGACCCAGGAGGCAATGCTGTGGCCATCAGCAAACTTGAAATTATGCCTTTCTAGTGCCCATATCCTTGGGAACATCGGAGCCACAGGTGAAAAAAGCAAAATTAAAGATAGCTGAATTGACACTAGGGGAACTTTTCTGAAGAAGCTTATTAGAGGGGTGCAGCACCTTCTGGGGATTCAGGAAGCTAATGCCTATGACGATATGCAAATAGAATAGAATAAAATGTTAGTGACTGTACTTCTAACACATGCCGTATTTTTTTTTAATTATTATTAAACGTATATTGTCTAGGTAAACAGAATCTGCAAGTTTGTGAAGAGGTGTCCTCATTTTCCACATCACCATCAGAGAAAACTAGACTCAGTGAGGTCACATGCTGTGCCCTTGGCCAGGCTGCTGGAAACAGCAGAGCTAGACTTGGACTCTACGCCCAGGGCTCATCCCTCGCCATCCTGTTAAGCCAGCTCTGAAGATCTTCACACTGAGGCTCTTCCAGCGCTCTGCCTCCCACACAAATTGAAACTCCCAAGGATGGTTTCCCTGGCTTTAACTTGGCCTCCTCATGTCCTGGTCTCCAGCTTCATTTCCTCAGTTCTTCCTTTCACTTCCTCTAGTGGCAGTGCTGTCAGAAGCAGTGTCTGTGTCCCCTTGCCTCTTTCTCCCTGATTCTGCATCGCGGTTACTCCAGGCTACACTGCTCACCGTCTCTCTGGAGTCTCTTACTCCTCTCACCCGTCAGTGGGCCCCTCTTTGGGGATGTAGGGCACCCACGGAGAGTGATAGCACATCTTATCAGAGCAACACCGTCAGACCTTGTGGATGGGTCAAGGACAATGCATTTTAGCTGGTTTGATTATTTCTGGAATAAGATGAACTTTGAATTCTCCAAGCCGAGGACACATGTATCAGGCCACTAAGTGCTTCCTAATCGGCCAAAGACGTCTCTGGGCTGCTGGGACCAAACCTGGCAAGCAGCGTAGTGTCATGTGATGGGTGAATGCAGGGCAGAGACTCAATGTCATTCAAGTATCTGTTAATGCCTGATCTGCACCTGGCCTTGGGCTAGGCTCTCCTTGGTTGAGGAACTGGGGGTGAGCAGGGTTTCTGAGACAATAACAGGAATCATGATTTGTTTCTTGACTTCCTCTATGGACAGGTAGAAAATGAGAAGACTATACTATATCTTACAAGAAATAGCAGAACTTCCCCTAGAATAATTCATCTTCCCAATAAGATGATTTCCACTCTGACCACCAACATAAAGTTGTCATTAAAAGAGTACAATTGGCCTATTAGGAAAGACTAAAACATATACACATATACATACATAAATACATATACACCTAGGCATGCAACCTACCCTACAAACATGAGTGTGTATAGAACACACACATGTGCACATGTATATACATACACACGTGCAAGTGCACAAGGCATACACATGCATGTAGACACACACATGTGTAGACACATATAGACATGCACACTTGTACACATGTAGGTACATATGCACACACACACATAGATATACACATTCATGCCCACGTAGGTGCACACACAATTCCAAAGAGCTGTTTTGTCTTTGTGCTGCAATAGAAGAGGCTGCTGGATGACAAGGAGCTAGTATTGAGCCCAGAATATACTGGGCACTTGATAATTATTTGTTGAATAAATGAATGAAACCCAGAAGAGGATGCATTGGAAGGAACACCCACTAAGAGGTAAATGTGGCTGCACTGGGAATAACTGTGATGCTGGCTGATAGAAGTCAGTCCTCCAGATGGATCAACAGAAGTGGTCATAATATTTTTTTTCTGTTTTTATTTTGTTTTGATGAAAAATTGGCATCTGTAATAAATAAATCCTTGGTGGATATTTCAGACTTCACATTGCTGGCTTTATGCACTTTTGAGAATTCTAACATATTTTTTTTTGAAAGTTCTAACATATTTCTGAGGGAAATATTTTTCCTCTCAATGAGCTTCAGTGGGCATATGCCAATCTGATCTTCCCTTAAAGTTACAACTACTAGAAGGACCCAGAACAAGAGTCAGATATCTAGAAAAGTGTTACTATGAGAAGAGCTATCAAAGAATCCAGATGAATGAACATATGCACACAAAACAGACACACACACACACACACACACACACACACACACACACATCTTTCTTAGCAAGGAGTGGGCTTGGCGCTGCTCGTACTCATGATTACTACATACTTACCATGCTTTCTGGATGCTAAACCTTCACAGCTCATGACATTCACAGCAGCCGATATGAGCATTATTTCATAGCTGAGGAGACTGAGACTCAGGGAGGATCATAACATTCCCCGAAGCACGTAACTAGTTAAGTGTCAGATCAGGAATAGAAACCCACGTCCTCTTGTTCTTTTCTGTCTCTCGGACTTTCAGACAGTGGGTATTACTTGGCTAGCCTATAGATATTTAGTTTAGATATTACAGGGGCAGTGTTTCCATCTTCCTGGCACACTTCAGCAGTGTGGATCTTTAGCAGTATGGTGATGTGTGTACTCATCTAACATCTCGTAGAATCTCTAACTTCTCAAGGGCAGGGACCTGCCTCTGTTCTGCTACTCAAAAGCTGGTACAGACCCTGATGGCGTGTTCAAGAACCATTTGAATGAAGGAAGGAATTTCAATCAAAGGGAAGATTTTGGTAAAATGTGAAAGCAATTCTCTTAAATTGAGCTGAGAAGGTAAATCACTTTCATAGGACTTGCATCTTCTAATAAAAATCTGACAGGATATTAAGGTGCTTGGTTGAAGGTGGGCACAAGGAAATGCTAGAGTTTGGCTTGGAAATAAGATTGGAATGAAATAGAATGGGCTTCAAAGTAGGAAAATGATCTTATATAAATGTGGCATTTATACATTCTCTCTCCACCTTGGAGAACATGTGGGCATTTTCATAATTCCCTTGTCTCCAAAATGGTAACATATACCTTCTCCCTGCTGCTTGGGGCCCTGAGGACAAATGACATATAAGGCCCTTTCAGTGTTCTAAGAAAGGCTGAGGAAGAGCCTGGAGAAGTACAGGATGTGACCGTTATTCAAACACCGTTATGATAGCTATTTGCTTTAGCAAAATTCCCCATAGTGGTACCCACTTGAATTCATAAGGTTCATAAGAAAGAAGCTGCAGTCTACATATCACTGTGTACAAAAGACACATGTCAGTCAACAAGCAACTTCAAATGAAATGGATCACTTCTGGTTTTAGTGCCCAGTGCTAAGTGATGTGTGGAAGAAACAAAAATAATTAGACAATATTTTATCTATATATAATTTGTCAAGGAATGACATTAAATATAAAATCATACATAATCAACTTCCAAAGAATCCCACTAGACTCTTCAAACTTGTGGCAGTTGGGTATTTTGTTTTTCTATACATTGCTTTGAATAAATTAATCATAGCTAGCAATGGGAATTTTTTTCTTTCTTTACAGAGAGATTTTTCTTATAACAGTAGCTTTAACAGGATTTTATCTGTACAGCAAACTGAAAGGATACAAAATGTTAGAAGCAAAATTCTACTAATCCCTGGCATCTGGTGCCCCCACTATGTGTCCAGAAGGCCATGCATCATCTCTAAGCTGTGCAATGATAGGAGGTCTCATCACATTTTACAGGTGAGCAAACTGCAGCCTGTAAATTCAAGTCAGATAGCTAGGATGGGAAGGAGCTGGAAAGAAAACCCAGGAACGGCCAAATCTCTCTACTACCCCTTGGGAATGATGTTAATCAGTAAACGTCTCTTGCAGGTGGTGAGTTTGAAGCCCTCTGCCCCCTTCCCATTTTTGAGAAGTCAATACATGGCTTAGTGGGAATTGGGGATAACTCGTCACTCTGTTCTAAGTCTGTCCCACAGGTCTGGAGAAACACACCTATCAATGCAATCAGCCCCTATCCTCCAGGAACTCACCAGTCCCAGGTGGGAGACAGAGAAGCCCCCTAGACATGCAATCCTGCTGTGTGGGAGGCCCTACAACCATAATGTCCACAGGCGCTCAGGGAGGTGAAGAAATAGACAGGAGGTGAGAGACATCAAAGGAGGCTTTGCCAGGTGACACTTACACAAATCTGAAAAGATGAGTAGGATTAGCTAGTCATCCAAGGGGAAGGGCACCCCAGGTAAGGACATAACTTGTACCCTGGTGCAGAAATGCAAGAACATTCTGGAACCACAGCAGCTTGATGGAGCCAGTGCAGGGGGCATGGAGAGAGTAAGGGGAGATGACAGATAAGGGAGACCCTGAGGGGACACAGAGACAGGGCCTCCTTGTATTCAACAAGAGAAGCAGCCTGATTTCCTCCTGTAGGGGAGGAGGGTGCAGATTTAGCACAGCTCCTTGCCCTCACACACACCATCTGGCTGCAAATTAATATTGCCAAATAGCCTTTCTTTTTAAAGCTTTCTTACTCTGGCAGGATAACTAAAAAGGAGGCTTGAGTAAAGGAGGAGCAAATTGGTTCAGGAGCCATGTGCCTGTCTGCCTGAGCCTGGAAAGCGGGCCTTCTCCCCTCCAACTGATACACATTTTCCAAAAGCTGTGTGCTGACAGCTCTGACAGCCCCTCCGTCACAGCAATGGCATTCTGGGTTCCAGGAGTGAGCAATGAGAGGGACCAGCATCTGAGACAGAAACACACACACACCCAGGGAAGGTAAGTGATTGTACACAGGACATTTATCTCTGAGGTGGTTCCCCCAGCAAAACCAATTACTGGCCTTTTCCTTATGAACGTGCACTGAGTATCAACTTGTTGGGGGCTAGAGTGAAAAGACGCTATGATAATCTTTGTGATATTCATGAGTCTGCAGAGAGTTCTGAAGCAAAGAATTTAGTATCTCTGGGCTTCTGCAGGTGGGGAGGGTGAGAAGTGCATTTAAGAAGAGCTCTAAGGAATGAGGTGTTGAAGTGGCACTTTTACAACAGATGCACTTAGGAATTGCAGGTGGAAGTTGGGATCAGTCTGCGAGAGGAGGAAGAACGGATCACATGAATAAAGACCTGCTACAGGGCAAATTCAGAGTCCTTTAGAGAGAACTGCAGGAGGTCTTGATGCTGAGCTCAGGAGCAGGTGGGGGAAGGCTGTCTAGCACGGACCATACTAAATTGGGAAGCAGAGCCGGATGTCCCAGGGAGATGCAGGACCCACCTCCAGCTCTGTCAGGAAAAATGTTACCAAAGTGTATTCATGGCCTGTCATACCAGGCTTTGGAGTCACAAAGATCCATCGCTTAGCTCTGCTGTGCACGAGGGGGACCGGGATGGTCATGGAAGCAGAGCTGATACTGCGGCTTCTTGTTGCCTCGTTGTCATTTAAAATTTTCCATCCACAGGTCTGGCCAGAGTTACAGGGATCTGGTATCAGGGCTGGGGGCCTGCCCTCCATTCACCACCACCTTCCCCATCTCCTTCAGGTTTCTCTACGCAGGCATCTCCTCCCTTCCCTTCAAGGCTGCTGCGATTGGTTGTGCAATTTCTGTGCTGCACCAATGTATCGGCCAAGGGGACCAGGAGGATCTAAAAATCCGTCCGGCAGGACTCCATTGCAGAGCCATGTGCCTGGGGTATTGCGTCTGCCCAGAGGGGCTGCTTTTTCCAAATATGTTCCCGGAAGCTCTACGGGAGGATGCCGGCTTTGCTTCTCCCCTCGCTTCTCCTATACTCACAGGGCAAGCAGAACTGTACAGGGACACAGGAGACACGGGCTGAGCTGGGTGGGCAGCTGCAGTGGGCAGAGGAGGGCAGCGGGCAGGAGAGGAAAGTTAGCCATGGGGAGCACATGTCCCTGAGACTCACTTAAAACCCCACTCGGCTTTCCAAGGGACCCAGCCTCAACTCTTGTGGAAAAAAATCAAGGCTCCTCACCTACACACAGACACCCAGGCAGCTCTTCCACTCTCCCTTTGATTCAGATGGACTCATTCTCTCCTGGAAACAAGGGAATGAGCCAAACTCATGTTTCTTTTTAAGAGCAAATAAAATTAGAATCACAAAATTGTGTTAGAACTGGCAGGGATCTCAGAGGTTCTCTCTCCTGGAAGTTGCAAAACAGTAGCTGGCAAGCATGCTTATTTGACACTCAGAGTATTAATTTGTTATTTTTTTATTCATCTATTTATTCATTTTCATAAGGCTGTTCCCCTAAACAAGGTGTGCTTTCCCCAGGGCTCCACTGTCCCCACCCCACACCAGGTCCATTTGCTTTAACCATTTCCGTATCCAGCCGGGCTCTTGGAAGCATTTGAACACATGATCCTTGTTCTTGTCCACTTCTCTTGTTTTACAGATGGAGAAACTGAGGGTCCGAGAGGGTAGGTGCTGTGCCAAGTACACTAGCTAGTCATTGGAAAGGGTCAGACTTGAACTGGCCTCTTGACTCCTTTGTTCAATGCCATTCTCTTCGCTAAGAGATGCTTTCCAAGTCTTGAAAGTCCAATTTGATCTTGACTTTAACTACCCTCTTGGTCTCACTGGACCCTGCCAGGCTACGTGTTTTCTTTCCCTTGCAAAAGGGAAATAGCATGAAGAAGACACAGTTAGCCTCTTCTTTCCTGTCTCGTGAGGGTCTCAGGTGATACAGAATTAAAATGAGTTGTGAATGATATCAAGTCTGCCTCCTTTACTTTGAGTGCATCTTCTCCTGGCCTCAGCCAAATCCTTCCCTGCTCTGCCTCTACCTTCCTCAGGCCACTGTCTGGCCCTGCTCAGCTTCTCCTCTTCTGGAGGATTCTTCTTGTCTCCCAGTCTTGCACAGTCATAGTCTGTTGAGCAGCTGATGTTTCTTCCTGGATGATCCAGTCCCCAGATGTGGGGTTCTTGGGATTCATGCACTGCCCTCAGCTTCTTAGCCACCTTGCATTCCATTGCCGACCCATAGCTCTTATCCCCTGCATGTCTAGGTTTACTTAGTCATTTTGCCCAGAGCTCTCCAGATCATACATTTTTAAGAGCAAAAAGGTGCTTCAAATCTTGCCCCTCATAACTTTCAATTTATGAGGGTTTTGAACGTTGTATTCAGAATGGCCTGAAGTGAGACAGACAGAAGAAGCCTACTCTCCTAGGTTTGATGGGTCTTGCGTGACTCAGGAATGTACCCTGCTTTACTACATGATCCCCAAAGTGCTCATAGTGCTGCCACCTTGTGGCTTTCTGGAGAAACTCCCCAACAAACAGGCAAACATCCATCCATCCATTCCATCCATCATCCATCCATCCATCCATCCAATAAATACTATCCTACAAATAATAGTGACCAAGTCAATCCAGTCTCTATCTACATGCATTTTACACCCTGGTGGAGGGAGACAGATAATAAGGAAGCAAGTAAATGAATAAGATAATTCCTAAGAGTGATATTGCTATGGAAAAATGCAAAACCAGGTGATGTGATAGAAAGTGCTGGGTTTGGGGAGGCTTCTTTAGACTGAATGGTCAAGAAAGGCTTCACTAAGGAATTGACATTTGACCTGAAGGATACAAAGGAATGAACCATATGAAGCTCTGAGGCAGAGTGTTTCAGACAAACAGAACCACATGTGTAAGAGCCCTAGGGCTGAAATAAGCTTGGGAATTCAGAGAAAGGGAAGAAAGGCCAATGTGGTGAAGCACGGTTACAGAGTTGAAGAGTGGTAGGAGTTGAGATCAGAGAGCTATATAAGGAGCATGTGTCCTGGGTAAAGAATTTGGAATTTTTCTCTAAATGTAATAGGAAGCCATTAGAGGCTTTTAAGCAAGGGAGTGACATAATCTGATTTATGTTTTAAATGTATTACTAAGACTGCAAGATCGAATATGAATACTAGGGATATTTGCATTCTCCACCTTATTGGCTTTGATAAAGCAAGTCGCTATTTTGAAGAGGACCACACAGTAAGGAACAGATGGGAGCCTCTACCCAACAGTCAACCAGAAATTGAGGCCCTCAGCCCAGTAGCCCACAACAAACAATCTTGATGACAACATGTAAATAAGCTTGGAAGCAGATCCTTCCCCAGTTAAGCCTTCAGATGAGAGCCCAGCCCTGGCAGACAACTTTATTTTAGCCTTATGAGAGACCCTGAAGCAGAGGACCCAATTAGGCTGTGCCCAAACTCCTGACCCACAGGAACTATGGGATAATAAATGTGCATGGTTTTAAGTTTGTGTGGCTAAGTTTGTGCAATTTGTTATGAACCAACATTGAAGTAATACGATGTGTATGTGTGACTAGTTAACTCTGAATGTCAGAAGCCAATCTTAGTGGGCATTTGGTCAAAAGCAAAATCAAAGTCTGAATATTGGGAGGGTAACACTTTTAAGAAGCATACTGAGAGACTCTAACTTTCAGTGAACGTAGTATTTTAATTAGCATCTGTGGGGACAATTCATAGTCAGAATTTATCACTAGTACACAAGAAGACTAAGCAGAGGTTATGGTTTACTTAAGGTCAGCCCCCATGAATTCTTGTTACTGCAGTTCATTAAGTCAGTGATACTTTTGAAGGCTTTGCCTCCAAGGATAAACCACTGTTAAAACTAAAAGTATAAACTGCTGAATCCACTACTGATATGGAAACAATTCAAAGCCTTAGAGGCCCAAAAACCTACTTCTCTAACGGTGGAAATTCAAGCAACAACAAGGAGTGGGGAAGATCTTTTAAGGCCAAGCAAGTATTTTCAGCTTGCCTCATTATCTTCATTCATAAGATCCTAGCCACAAGGCATGCAGGAGCCTTTTTGGAATAGGCTCATGAAGACAACGAGGGAGTTTATTTTAGGGTTAAAGGTTCTGGACCTAATTCCAATGTTTATGGAAGGAGGGGTCCACCACAGTCCCAAGCGATTTTCCTACACCAGCTGGGTGTCCTACAATTCAACTCGTTTCTGACGCTATCTACCCAGAGACAGCATCACATTCCATAGGTTAAGGGCTCACTCCCACAAGACTGCTACCTTCCCACCTTCAGATGCCAATCACAAGCCCAAGTTGTTAATTGTGCTTCTGACAACAATAGGCTACAGATTGGAGGTTCCTATGATCACCTTTTTGGGTTTGATTAATATGTTAGAGAGGCTCACAGAACTCTGGAAACTCATTTATTTACTAGATTACCAATTTATTAAAAAGAGTATTAAGGGATACGAATAAAAAACCAGATGAAGAGATACATTGGATGAGGTCCCAAACAAAGGAGCTTCAGTCCTTGAGGAGTATGAGGCCTAGTATGGTGGCACATGGAAGCATTCTGTTTCCCCAACGTGGAAGCTCTCTGAATCCCTTCCTTTTGGGTTTTTATGGAGGCTTCATTACATAAGCATGATTGATTAAATCATTGACCATTGGTAAATGGTTCGACCTCCAGCCCCTCTTCCCTCCCTGGAAATTAGGGGGTGGGACTGAAATTCCCACCCCTCCATTCATAGTTGATTCCCCTGGCAACCAGCCTCCATCCTTAGATGCTTGCCAAAAGTCACCTCATTAACATAACCCCGTTGTGGTGGAAAGGGGCTTGTTATGAACAACAAGACATCCATTTCATTTTATGGCTCTGAAGCGATTTTAGGAACTGAGGACAAGAAACCAAATATCATAATAAAAGATGCTCCCATTGCTCATCTATCTCAGGAAATTTCAAGGGCTTCAGGAGCTGTGAGCCAGAAACTATGGATGATGACCAAAGTATATGAGAAATATAGTTTTTATAAATCACAATATCACAAGGGTTCTGGGAACAGATTCAGTGACAGTAATGGACCCTGTAGGCATAGCCAACTGACTAATGTCCAGCATCCTAAGGGGCATGTTAGTTTCTGGCTTGGTTAAGACTATAGTGACCCCAATCACACTGGGCAGTTGCTCATGGATTAGAGTGAGGGATGATGGAGTAGGTCAGCAGCCAAAGCTTAAGGTTTGGTGACAGGGTCCAGTCCTTTAGAATACGAACACAAGTGATGTGTGTCAGGTCCTAGCTATTGTTTGTGTACTGTCTTTGAAAGGGAATATGGTGGTTGGGATACAGGTTACAAGGAGCTGGCTAAGATAAAGGCTATCATTTGATGTGGCATAAGATAATAACCATAGGATTTCAAAATTTACCATCAAAAATAGAAATTCTAAACAAGATACTGACATTGATTCATATCCTCAATTCACATACATAGTGTATGTATATTTATAAATCTTATAAATGTACCTACTACTATCTAATCTATATTTGAAACAAAGTAAAACAGTAGAAGTAAAGTAAAACAAATAAAAGTGAAGGAGTCAGTGAAATAGAAGAAAGGGAAAGAGAGAACTAACAATGATTGAGGACCTGCTGTGTGCAAGGTACTGAATAGTTACCTCACATTTTTAAATCCCAAAATAACCTTGTAGGGCTAAGTGCTGTACCAAAAACCCTCCATGTTCAGGGCCTTAATAGAATAAATATTCATTCTTTTTCTCACGCAAAATTCTCAATGCTCCTGTACCAGTGTGGCTTTCCTGGGCATCTTCCAAACAGTGACTCAGGGATCCAGCCCTCTTCATTCTTAGGACGCTGTCACCCTTGGTACCATGTGACCTCCAAGGCTGCCAAAGAAGAAGAAGAGAGTATAGGGAAGACATACAGATCAAGCATTTGACCTGGAAGTGACACAGATTACATCTGCTCACATTCCCTTAGCCAGAACCAGTCATGTGATGCTACCTAGATGCAAGGCAGGCTGGGAAATGTAGTCTTTGGCTTGGCAGTCACTTCTCAGCAACAATTCTGCACCTGGAAGGGGGCATAAGTCTTTCAGGGTCCACTAATTGTCTCTGCCCTGGGTTTCCAATAAGAAAATAGGCTCAGAGAAGCTGCTCAGAGAAATTGCACAAACCTTATAAGTGACAAAGGCAGCATTGGAACATTGGAGAGAAAACTGTCAAAAATACTGATCTGATGTGACAACTTCTCTAAGACCTTTGGATTTCCTGGTCTCACAATTCCCAGGCAGATTTGATTAAGAGTAGGGACTCTCGGGCCGGCCCAGTGGCTTAGCGGTTAAGTGCGTGCGCTCCGCTACTGACGGCCCGGGTGCGGATCCCGGGCGCGCACCAAGGCACCGCTTCTCGGGCCATGCTGAGGCCGCATCCCACATACGGCAACTAGAAGGATGTGCAACTATGACATACAACTATCTACTGGGGCTTTGGGGGAAAAAAAAGGAGGAGGATTGGCAATAGATTTTAGCTCAGGGCCGGTCTTCCTCAGCAAAAAGAGGAGGATTAACACGGATGTTAGCTCAGGGCTGATCTTCCTTACAAAAAAAAAAAAAAAAAAAGAGTAGGGGCTCGTAAGTCATATTGTCTTGGTTTCCAGCTTGGTGCCATCACTTATTAATTGCATGATAGTGGGCAAATTGCTTCTCCTCTCTTAGGCTTGGTTTTCTCATTTATAAAGTAGACACAATAATAATATCTATATCAAATGCTTTTTGTGAGAATTAAATGAATAACTGAGTAGATTGGTGTTTGGCACATAGTCAGGGCTAAACGTTACCTATTACTGTTGCTGCTGTTTTGATCTATCAGTTCCATTTTGGGTTAATCTGCCTCAGTATCGGAGCCCTCCATTCTGCCACCTCGTACTCAGTCATGATCTGCTACTGTGCTCCGCCCACCTCTACCACACAGCTTCCTCTCTTCTCCCTGAGCTCTAGGCCACTGGAATAAGTTTCTCTTTCCCCAAGAATATTTGTAATATTTAGCCAAATGACCAACCACTTTCTTCCCTCTGGAATAGAGTGGTATCTTGAGCCATAATTATCTCACCATCTTAACAGTCTTGCCCTGGCTTCGGCACAACAAAGATTTTCTCATTATACCTGTTCTGAAATAATTATACAGGATTGTTGTATGATATGCATATATTTTATTCTACAAATGGCTGACTTTTAAGAGTAATTAAACCAATAATGCTGTTTATTAAAACTATAAAATACATTGGGATTCAGGCATACCTGAGGACAAAGAGAACAAACAAATCCAATTTGTACCAAAGAATTCAGGCTAATAAAAGGAAAAGACTCTCCTTTTGACCTCTAATCCAGTGGCTGTTTATGAGGATAATGTACAACAGACACTTTATTTTCTCCCGTCACCTTGCCTGGGTAGAAAAGGCCTAATGTTGAATTTTAAATGTTAAAGAGGTCATTCATAATTAACTTGCATGCTAGGAATTTTCCAAGTGAATGTCACATGCTTCCAGTGTCACTGACCTACTCCCCCTGTGTCTACATACCCCAAGAAACACAATGGACTGGCCACAAGTGGACACCATGGGGCCAAGAAATAACTTTTCCTTCACACCGTGATCTCCCTTGCCATGGGGCATTGCATGGTATCCATTGTGGGCTCACAACACTGGACCATTGTCGGCTATGCACAGGGCCCACTTCTTGGATTCAAAGGTCATCCTGAATGACATTGGGACCTCTTCCTAAATTCAAGGACTCACGAACATCCCATGTCACTCATACGCTTCCAAGAACTAGAGTCCAGAGTCTGGGCTCTCATTCCAGTGCCCTTTCTTCTAATCCAAATTTTCTTTCTAACTAAGTAGTTCTGGGGATACTTCCTTGTGTTTCTGAGTGTGACTTGATGAATCCTTAAGACTTTAGTGCAAGAAATTGCATTGGAAATCGCCTAGTCCAAATTCCCCATCCTGAGGAAGTAGAGGCTTTAGTTTTCTTTATTAATTAAATGGAATAATGAAACATTCTCTCGCACCATCATGACATAAGAGGAGATCCTAAAGCAAACCACAAATATTATTGGACAATTGTGTTTTGGGAGAGCAGTTTAGCAATATATATCAAGATAGAAAAAGGTACACACACATTGACTCAGTAATTAAACTTCTAGAGATTTCCCTACATCCTAAATCTTCTTTTTATAATAGTGAGAAAAAAACCTGATAACAACCCTAATATTCCTCTTTATGAGAGTGGTTAAACAAATTATGGCACACCCTTCCAATGGAGCATTGTCCAGCCATTGGAAAAATAAAGTAGATATGGGGAAAAAATTAATGCATAAGAAAATGTTAGTAGAGGTTATTGTGGGAAGACAGAATGAAGACAGAAGAAGGGTGTACAGGAAAGTTGTCACTTTTCTTTTACACATTTTATATTGTTTTGCTTTTCTTACATTGTGAAAATTTTTCATTTAAAAAAATAAGCAAGAATTATCTAGTGGAGATATGTGCCATTTTTTCATTTTATACGTTTGTATATTTTTCAAAAACCTAATAAATTATTATTTTTATAAATAATATAAATGAATATAATTCATTGTAGAAGCTTTTGAAAATACAGATATTCACTCATAATTCTACCCCCCACTGCTTACCTTGTATCATATGCCTGTTCAACCTTTTCATTATGCATAATTTTATATATTCAAATACCATGTAGTTTTTTTCAATGAAAACATGATCACATTGTAAATACCTTTTTACAACTTAAATATCAACTTTCCATGACATTAAATAATCTTTTACAACATAATTTTAATGATTGCAGGGTATTCAACTTTCTAGATAGCTTATTAGGCCAGATCCTAGTTGTTGCATATTTAAAGCGTTTTCAGGATTTTTTTTTTGTTCATTTAGTTTTTTGTCTTGTTTTGTTGCTATAAATACATATTCATATTTTTTGCCTCCCCAGGATAAAATCTTAGAAGTGGATATACTGGTCAAAGTGTCTGCATGATTTTAAGCTTCTGATAAATATTGCCAACAAATTTGAAAGAACTCTAAATTCTACCGAATTACACACTAGTAGCAAATGAAGATTTTCATTCGCCATCATCCATACTACACAGTATAAAGGATGCTTTCAATGATCACGAGAATCCTTATAAATTCAGTTACGTTTGCAGGGCTTTGTATCATAAAATACGAAAAATGACTCCTATCTACCGTTAGAAATGCAGTTAATGCTAGAAAAGATAAGGATGCATAGCTAGGAAAGACCCCATTTTCAATCATTCATTCCATCGGCACTTATTGAGTGTCAGGCTCTATTTTAGCAGCTGGGGATACAACAAGGGACAAGACCTCAACTAAGCAAATGGGGTATTTTAGAAAACAGTTAGAGCCAAGTGAAATAAAGAAAGAGGATGGGATGGAAACATGGGAAGGTGCCAGGAGAGCCACATTAGAAGGTCCGGTCAGGGAGGGCCTCTTTGAGGAGATTATGAAAAGGGGCCAGGAACGTGAAAATGTGGAGAAAGTGCATTCTAGAAAAGGAGATTGGAAATGAAAAGGTCTTGAGGTCACAGAAAAAGTGTTTAATTTTGGTGGGTCAGAAAAATTGTCATTTTGTCTACAGCAAAGTGAGCGAAACTGACAATGAATGAAGATGAGGTTAGTGTGCTGGGCAGGGAGGGTGGCAGGGGGCTTTGTAACTCATGGTAAGAAGAGCAGATTTCATTTTAAGTGTAATAAGAAACTATTAGCAGGTTTTTATCAGTGTAGTGTAGCATTATTTTTTTTTAAAGATCTCTAACGCTACTGGGTAGAGAATGGATTGCAGGGGATGGGTGGTCGAGTGGAAGCTGGGAGACTCAGTCAGAGGACATTGCAGTAGTTTAAGTACAGGCGATGGTGGCCTGAACTACAGTGAGAGTAGCTGAGATGGAGAAAAGCCAATGGATTCAAGATATATTTTGGAGGCAAAATTGATAGCACATGGTTATATATGGAACGTGGGAAGTGAGAGAAAAGGAAAAATTGGGCATGACTCCTGGGTTTTTACCTGAGAAACTGATTTAATGAAGTAGCTATTTACCTAGAATGAAAAGATTGGGTGGAGGACAGATTTGACAGTGGATTTGGGGAGCCAGAATTCTTATTTGGGAAGTGTTAGGTTTGATATTTTTCTTAGGCATACAAATTCGAGTGCCAAGTTGACAGCAGACATGTCTCTGGAGTTGAGAAGCCATAAAAGAGGTGGTGATCAGTGAGCATAAAGAGGATGTTTAAAGCCATGCGTCTAGATGAGATCATCAAGGAAGAGAGTGAGAAGAGAAGAGGAGTAGGGGGGACAAGAGGAGAGAAGAGGAGAGGAGAGGGGGGGGGAGAGGAGGGGAAGTGAGCGGAGAGGAGGAGAGGAGCAGAGGGGAGTAGAGGAGAGCATAGGGGAGGCACAAAACTGAGTCTGGGCCACTCCAGGATTCTGGGTGGAGCTGAGGAAGAGGTGCCATGAAGGAGATGAGAAGGAGCAGCCAGGGGCATAGGAGGATCACTAGAAAGGTTTGACATCACAGAAATCAGGAGAAGACCAGGCGTCAAGAAGGAGGGAGTGTCTGACTGCCTGCAGTGCTGCTCTCAGTGCCAGGACTGGAGCACACCGACTGCTGGGGATGTGGAAGAAGCCTCTGGTAGCTAGCAGAGAGGGGCAGGTAGATGAGTGGCTGGCAAGCTGAAATTGTCAACTGAAGTTTGGAAAGATGTGTGAGACTAGAACCACGGTCCTACAACAGTCAGCTGGGGAGTGTGCCTCTACATTCCATTTTTTACATTAACTTTTTATTGCAAATGATAACAGACACGCATGGAGAAAAGAACAGGAAAGGGCTACATATCTACTTAAACAAATGATTATAAAGCAGACACCTGACTAACATCCATGCAGGTCAAGGCCTAGAGCAACACCAGCACCCAGAGTCCCTGCTGTGAGCCTCTCTCTTCCACCCGGATGTAACCAGCCTCCTGACGCTGGGATTGGCATTTCCTGCTTTCCTTTTATACTGTTACCACAAAGTATGCATCCTTAAACAACATAGTTTAGTTTTGCCTGATTTTGAACAATACGTAAAAACAATGACACTGTATGTATTTTGGAGTTTTACTTCTTTTCCTTAATATTACGTTTTGAATACTCATCTTGCTGCAGAGAGTTGTAGCTTGGTCATCTTCGTTGTTGTATAGTATTTTGGTTGTTGGATATACCGCATTCTCTCTGCCCGTTCTACTGGTGATTCCAGTTGGTGGCAATTTTGAGCAGTGCTATTCTGAGTGTCTGTGCCCATGTCCATGTGTTTCTCTAGGCCATATGCCTATGAGTAGAATTGCTGCATCACAGAGCACTCATGCCTTCAGCTTTAGGAGACAGTGGCAAACTGTTTCCAAAGGGCTTTTACTGACTTACACTCCTGCCAGCAGGGTATGAGAATCTCTCTTGCTCCACATCTGTACCCCCTTGGTACTAATGGATTATATATTTTTTTGCCATCAGATATGTGTGCAAAGATATTTTAATGTGAATTTATTTTTCATTTTCTAACCTCTAATTTTTATTTGTTGGTCACTTGGGTTTTTCTTTTTCTTTTGTTTTTTTTTGGTGAGAGTCTTGGTCTAGTCTTTGTCAGTTTTCCTGTGGGTTTTCCATCTTCTTTTATGTTGATACGTATTCTAGATACCAATTCTTTGTTGATTATGTGTGTTATGAAATACTATTTTGTGTTTTCACTCTTTCTGTGATGTCTTTTAATGAAAGAGAAGTTTAAAATTGTACCATCTTAAATAAAATTGCTCCAAAGAGGTAGGAAAATGCATGTCTGGGAAAATCTGTCTGAGCCTTAAGGTGCCAATATCTTTGGCATCCTTGGGTCTCTGGAGTCCTCTGGAGTGCTCTAAAATGAGGCAAGGGGGGCGCTTGCGGATGTCCCATTTAAGAATGGGGAAGTCGACTTTGCTGTTTAGATCTAGAGCCCTGTGCTGATGAGGAAACCCTTGCAGGTTGCAGATTTGGGCAAGCCCATCTTAACGATGACAAGCTTGACAATTGCTCTTGTCGGGCACTGAAAAAAATAAGGGGGAGGGGCAGTAAAATAAGATGCCAAGGCAGTTTCCTTAGCAAAAATTATGCAGGTTTGCCTTTTCCTTTCCTTTGAAAAGAATACTTGAAGCTGTAGATTGTGGGGGAGGGAAAAGAGCCTTTTCTTCATAAATGTCAACAGCTATCAGCAGGCCTTAGTTAAAGATAAACCCTCTAGAGAAGGTGTGGGAGGGGTGCCTCCACCCTCGCTCCATCTGTGGGACAGTCCTCTCACCTGTTCACTCTGAATCATGAACCTCCACCCCCACCATCACTTCTCAGTCTGTCTGACCAAACCCAAACCTATTTCCTCCCACTTCCAAGTCACTGCCTGCCATTGAAACCCATGGAGGCGCACTCCAGCTGGCATTTGGTTCTGAATTAGTACATATTAATGGGTGGTAATACATTTCTACCAGTGCATATATTTACTTGAAATACAATTTTCAATCTAATGCATTTTATTCACATCACTGCATAGTAACTGCATCCAGAATAATATCTTTAGTGATTATTCATTACTCAAATAATATATCGGCACCAAACAGCAGCTTTTAAGTGGCTTCAGATTTTTCTTTCCTTTAAATTGAACATGTTATTATTACACAGATAGAATAATTCCATTATCCACACTAACTGAAGACTACAGCTTTCCAAGAGGCTCTTTCACAAAGCCTGGTTCAGGTGGGATCCAGGGCCTTTCTCTGATGGGAGGAGGGGTGGAGGGAGTATCAAACTGGTTTCGGGGAAAGGTGTTGCTTCAGATGTGAGTACAGATGTGGGGTGAACAGATGTAGCAGAGAGCAGGTGAGCAAGTTGGGTGTGGCTCAAAGCAAAACGTGTGTGCTCTCTAAAACAACAAGCAAAGGTAAGAGTAGAGGTGTCTTTTGAAAGCTGTGAATGAGTGTGTGTGTGTGTGTGTGTGTGTGTGAGAGAGAGAGAGAGAAAGAGAGGAGAAATAGCAAGAAATAATGCAAGAAAACCCCTGGGATTACAGAGTGACATAGTAAAGCATCGCACTCCATGTAGAAACTTCAGGATAAGCTGTCATGACCTGCTGAAAGCCAGTGTCATTTCTCAGAACACGAGAGAGAACCAGGAAACATTGATTGAGCATCATTTCTATCATGTATCCCATTAATATTTTTCCTAAGTGATACTTACTATTGTCCGCATTTTCTCAGATTAGGAAACTGAGGCTTAATTTTAGTCACCCCTAGTCTATACCTAATAAGTGCAGGAAAGAAAGTTTGACCCCAAATCCATGTATTTCTAAATCAGGTGTTCCTTGCATTGCATTCGGAATTGAGTGGTGGTTGAGTATTAACTGTTCAATCCCAGTCTCATCACTGACACTTGCAAGATGTAAGGCCTTGGGAAGATTGCTCGACTGGATGATGACCATTTTCCTATAGGAATTTTGTGAGGTTTCAGTGAGATTGAGCACATCAAGGGTCCAGGATCATAAAGAACTGTTCATTTATTGGAAATCTGTCCTTTCTTCCCACTCCATGATCTTGGGACAAATTGTTGGGTGTTTCAAAGGAGCCTTTCCTCCATGCACCGTGAAATCTTGTGAAACCGTGCCTGTTCTGGTCCCTGGATCCGCTCCCCTACCCCAGTCAGGCTAGAACTGACCTAGACTGGCAGCCTTCCTTTGCACTTAGCGTTAGCGCTTTGGAAGGCAGAAGCGGTGAAGCTGACTGGCTACTAAACCCCACAGAAGCAACTTAAATCATCTTCATTGTTTCATAGGTGTTTTCACATTAGGCTCACCTGGGAAATGCTTAAAAAAATAAGAATGCTGGGAGCTCAGGTGATTTTAATGTTCTATTGTTCTACCAGGGCTGATAATCACTGGTCTAGAAATGGAGTTAGGATTGAGTCTACAGATGGGAAGATCAATAAGGCAAATCTTAGGGACTAATGTGTAACGGGGATGGGAAGCTGAGCGGAGCCCAAAATCCAGTCTTTGCCCTGGTGGCCCTGAGTCCCTGATCCAGGTGAAAGCTGTGTTGCCACATCCAGGTGCTACGTCAGGGGCTGAGAACAGGGGAAGAGTCACAAATTGTCTAATGTTGCCAAGAGGGAACCAAAGACATTGCAATTTTCTTTCCTCTTTTTGACCTAGCTTTTCCTTCTTTTCTTTTTCCAATTTCCTATGCAGATTAAAAAAAATAATAATTTTAGTTTTTAAATTATCCTATAGTAAAATGGAATTTTTGGTACATTCTAAAGATCTTAACACATGTACAAATTCATGTAACCACCACAACTGGAATACAGAATAGTCACTCCAAAAAAACTGCCTCGTGATATCCATTTGTAGTTGCATCCTCCTCTGACCCCAGCCGTGGCAACCAGCGATATACTCTCCATCACTGTAGTTTGTCTTTTCAAGAATGTCATTTAAATGTAAGTACAATGCATCTAAGCTGTTGAGACTGGCTTCTTGAACTCATTATAATGTCTTTGTGATTCATCCAAATTGCTATGTATATCAACGATTTATTCCTTTTTACTGCTCAGTAGTATTCCATTATATGGATGCACCACATTTTGTTTATCTACCCATAATTGAAGGACATTTGGATTGTTTCCAGTTTTTGGAAATTATGGATAGATTTTCTATAAACCTTTGTGTACAAGTTTTTGTGTGAACATAAGTTTTCATTTTCTAGGGTCTTATGGTAAGTGTGTGTTTAACTTTATGAGAAACTGACAAACAGTTTTCCAGAGTGACTGTATCGTTTTGCATTCATGTCAGCAAGGTATGAGAATTCTACTCGCTTCACATCCTCTCCAACACTTGATATCTTAGTTTTGTGTTAGTAATTCTAGTACGTGTGTAGAGGTATCTCATCATAGTTTGAATTGTTACTTTCCTAAGGGCTAAAGATGTTGAAAATCTTTTCATGTGTTTCTGTCATGCTGAAATCATCTTTGGTGATGTCTCTGTTCAAATCTTCAGAACATATTTTAAAATGACTGTGTTTGCTTACTACTGAATCTTGAGAGTTCTTTATACGTCCTAGATACAACTCCTGTGATGTGTGATTTGCAAATATTTTCTTGCAGTCTGTAGCTTGTCTTTCCATTCTCTTAATAGTATCTTTCATCAGCAAGATTTCTTAATTTTAAGGAAGATCAATTTATCAATTTTTCTTATATGGATTATGTTTTTGGTGTTATATTTACGAATTTTTTGCCTAACTTCAGATCATGAAGGTTTTCTCCTATGTTTTCTCTGAAAACTTTTGTTTGACACTTAGATTTATGATGCATTTAAGGTGTGAGATTTAGGTTAAAATTCTATTTTATTTTTTTTGCCTGGAGGTGGTGTCCAATTGTTACTACATCATTTTTTTTGTGTGTGTGAGGAAGATTAACCCTGAGCTAACATCTATTGCCAATCCTCCTCTTTTTTGCTAGGGAAGATTAGCCCTGGGCTGACATCTATGCCCGTCTTCCTCTGCTTTATGTGGGACGCCGCCACAGTGTGGCTTGACAAGTGGTGCATTGGATGCATTCGCATCCACACCTGTGAACCCTGGGCCACCAAAGTGGAGTGCACGAACTTAACTGCTACGCCACAGGGCTGGCCCCACCACATCATTTTTTTTTAAACACAACACTTTCCCCATTAAAATGCTTTTGTACCTTCATCAAAAACCAATTGGCTATATTTGTATAGGCCTATTTCTGGACTCTGTATCTTCTATTGCCCTGTGTGTCTATGTGTCTATCCTGTCACTGAAAACACACTCCCTTGATTGTTGTAGCTTTATAGGAAGTCTTGAAATTGGGTAATGTAACTCCTCTAACTTTATTTTTCTTCAAAATTGTTTGGGCTATTTTAGTTTCTTTGCCTTCCTGTATAAATTTTAAAATCAGCTCTATATCTACAAAAAACCTTATTGGGGTTTTGATGGGAATTGCATTAACTCTGAAATAAATTTGGGAAGAATGAATATCTTTACTACTTTGAGTCTTTTAATCCATGAACATGGTATTTTTCTCCATTTACTTAGATCTTTGCTTTCTTTCACCAGTATTTCGTAATTTTCCGGCAGTGGATCTTGTATGTTTTGTTTCATTTTTAGAGCTACTGTAATAGCATTTAAAAAAATGTTTCCAATTTATATTGCTAGTGTACTGAATCACGGCTAATTTTTGTGTGGTGATCTTGTATTATGTGACCTTGCTAGGCTCACTTATTAGTTCAAAGTGGTTTTTTTCCTGTAGATTCCTTGGAATTTTCTAAGTAGATCGTCATGTTGAATTCAAATAGGCACACTTTTATTTCTTAATTTCTCATCTGTAGGCTTTTTATTTTTTCCCATTATGCTAATTACAAATTCCAATTCTATGTTAAATAAGACCAGTGGGATTGGAAATTCTCTTCTTCTTAATCTTAGGAAAAGTAAGAAAATATTCAGTCTTTCACCCATAAGTATGATGATAGCTATAGGTTTTTTGTGGATGCTTTTCATTAGGTTGAAGAAGTTTCCTTCTATTTCTAATCTCTTTAGGGTTTATATCATGAGTGGATGTTGTATTTTATTAACAATCTTTTCTTTTTCTGCATCAATTGATATGAATCTGTGGTTCATCTTCAGACTCTTTGTACAGAAAATGGTGAATTACTATTTCATAGGTTTTAGAATATTGATCTAGCCTGGGATCATTCCTGGAATAGACACTACTTGGTTGTGATACATTAGTCTTTGTATATATTGATCTATTGATTTGCTTATTTTTGTTGACAATTTTTCATATCTATGTTCATGAAGGATATTGATATGTATTTTTCAATATTAGCACAGTCCTTGCTTTTTGCTTCAGAGTAATGCTTGTCTTATAAAATGAGATGTAAAATATTCTCTCTTCTATTTTCTGGAATAGGTTGTATAGAAATGGTGTTACATCGTCTTTAAATGTTTGGTAGAATTTTCCAGTAACCATCTGGGCCTGGCATTTTTTCTTTGGAAGGTTTTTAACTACAAATTCAAAGTATTTAATAGTTATAGAAATATTCAGGTTATCTATTTCATCTTGGTTGAGTTTTTGTACTTCATACTTTTTGAGGAATTGATCCATTTTATCTAATTTCTCAAATTTATGTGCATAGAGTGGATTGTAGATTATGTTTCCCTTACTAATTACCCTTTTAGTGTCTGCAGTGATATCTTCCCGTTCATTTAAAATTCAGTGGTAATTTGTGTCTTTTCTCTTTTTTTCTTTGTAAATCTTGCTAGAGTTTTATCAACTTTATTGAACTTTTAAAGAAACCAGCTTTCGGTTTCATTTATATTTTCTATTGTTTTTATATTTTCAATTTCATTTCTTTTTTTTTTTTAATAAATGGATTTTTATTAAGGATTTCAAGGGAGTTGAGGAAGGGGATTTACACTAGACACTCTGCAGCAACTTATAAACCTTATAAAATTCCCCTTTACACCCCTGCTCTTTCCTCAAAAAAACTTTTATTATTAGGTAACATTGGCTCATGACATTATACAGATTCCAGGTGTTCATCATTATAATTCCACTTCCAATTTCATTTATTTCTGCTTTTATCTTTGTTATTTTCTCCTTTCTGCTTGCTTGAGTTTAATTATCTCTTCTTTTTCTAGTTTTCTAATGTGGAAGCTTAGCTTATTGATTTGAGACTGTTCTTCCTTTTTAATATAAGTACTTAGTGCTGTAAATTTCCCTGTAAGCACTGCTTTAGGTGAGTCTTACATATTTTGATGTGCAACATTTTCAGTTTTGTTCTCTCTGTAGATTTTTATGTCCTGTTTTCCACAGACTTATTACATTTTAAGCTATTAGGATCCATGATGGAGTCTGAAACTGTGCTTTGCCAGAGCACACGATGCTGACACGCACCACCACCAGCACGTTCATGCCCCGTCCTTCATTCACTCCTTCACCCGCTGCACAGATGTTCACTGAGTGTTGGCTATAATCCAGGCACTGTTCTAACCACTGCAGACACAGTGCTGAGCAAAACTGATGAGAATTCCTGCCCTTTTGGAGCTTACATCTGCATGGGAAGATAGATAATAAACAAAAATACAGTACAATTTAGGTAGTGATATGTGCTGTGAAGGGACTTACTAAATTTCATCATTCCATTTACTAGGAGTGCAGTTTTAGACAGAGAGGTCAGGAAAGACTCTGAGGAGGTGTTGTTTGAAGAGAGACCTGAGTGAAGCAAGGGGGCTATGCTCAGTGATGTGAAGAGCCTTCAAGGCAGAGACAACAGCTGGTGCAAAGGCCCAGGGGCAGGTATTAGAAATGAACAAGATAATAGTAAAGAGTAAAAGGATGAGGAAGTATGGTAATAGTTAGGGAGTATATTTCTGAATTGTTCAGTACAACCACCAGCAGCTAATTCTCACCCACTCTAATCCAAGTGGGTCTCAGTCTACCTAGGGAACTTATTAAAAGTTGCTGAGTTCCATCCCTAATAATTCAGATCCAGGTAGGGCTAGTTGGTATCTAGTGGTCTGGATTTCAGTCAAGTACTCCAGGTGAGTCTGGTGCAGGGAGGTCCTTGGACCACCCTGGGCATACCCCTGTTTCTCAACTTCACTCTGTCATTTGGAATTTCTCAAGGCCACAGATGAGAGGACAGTGTGATATGGTCACTAGGCTGAGACAACAGTAGTCACTTCATGCAGCCAGACGGGTAGGCCCATAACATATATCCCTCTTCCCCACTCGGAAGGTCCAGCCTCATTTATTATGGCAGCTATCACTGTACGCTCTCCTGGGAGAGGAGAGACTGACAGCGCTGTTATGTTTTTCACAGTCTGGAAGCATTGGCTGTTTGAATCACAGCATCTTATTTGAAAGAAAAGAAATGTGTCCCTTGCAAGAGAAATAAAAACAAACAAATAAATAAACAGACAAGTCCAGATTGTAATTAGTTAGTAGCAAAATAATTAGTGACAACACCGCCTCCGGGCAGGAGCTGGAGCAAACCTCTTCATTTCGATGTTGAGGCACTGACCCCACTAAATGCTTATTATTCCTTGTTTTCCGGAAGCCTCGTTCATACTGCACTGCCGAGACCTCGGGGACCTGCCATAGCTATTTCCCCACGCTTTACAGGGAGAACGGAGCCCAGTTGCTTGGGAGATTAATTAACTTGTCAGACAATTAAGCAGACAGGCCGTAATCGAGGTTTCCATTTCATAATTGATTTATCACTTTGTAGCTTCTTGAGTCCCAGGGCTCAGAATGGAGGGACTGCTGTGCAGGGAAACCTCTCAGAGAATGGCAGGAGCCTGCGGGGGGGACCGGAGGGGAGCTCCTCCTGGTCCTGCACACACCACGCGGTCCAGCCCGGCTTCTGACACAGTGAGAATTTCATTTTCTGCCTTCTAGTAGCACTGGCCAGATAGTCCCTGCTAGGGCCTCAGAGCCTCGCCCGGTCTAGCAGTGTCTGAAGAAGCAAAGACTCCAAGGAATGTCCACAGGGAACACCTACAGTTCTAGGGCCACCCTCCTCTGTGATGAAAGTGACTAAAGAAATGTCACACATTATTAATTCATTCCGAGATGGGGACTCAAGTCTGCCTTCACTGTTTTCAATGAGACATCACGAGTTCCTTCTGGGAATCTGCACCCCCTGATAGCATCCACTCCTGACTGTGGTGTGCAGCAGAATGCTGGCTGTTTCCTATCTTCAGTGTGCTTCAGCACCATTGGGGAACTCATCAGGCAAGATGCGTCCCCAGCCCCACCCCAAAGATTCCACCTTAGGAGGTCTGGAGTGGGCTTCGGAATCTGCCTGTTGGACTAATCCCCCAGGTGATTTTATTGCAGGTAGTCCAAAGATCTCATGATTAGATCAGAATAGATTCCCAAACTGCAGGTGTGGTTTGGGGGCCATTGCCACCGAGTGTCCTGTAGCAGAGGCTAGGAGACAATCAGCACATGTTTTATACATGCAGTTGGACGCCAGCATGGGGGCCCTGGGAGCCTGGTGCCGTCTGGACTGATCCCTTTAGCGATGCTTCGGGTAGCCCAGATCTAAAGGCAGGAGTAAGTTTCTTCTCTCTTTTGGATTTCCTTCGTGGTGCTTGTGGACAGGTTTGTTGTAGTAGTGTGTGTGTGTGCATGTGTGCATTTTGGTTGCATTTCCATGCATTTTGGTTTCATTCATTATTTCTCTAAATCTCATAAATTATTTTTTCAGACAAGGCATTCTATACATATTCTTTTCCCCCCACTGTGCCCTCATTCTCACCTCTCTCCCAGCCTTCACTCCCAGCTATGTCCCTAGACTTCTAAAGCAAATGTGCTCTGTCATACTCTCTGAAGTCCTGCAAAGTGTCATCAACCTAAGGCCTCAGGCTTCAATAATAATCTTAGAGAAGGGGGCTTCATTTAGGGAGCTGTGTCTACTGTAGTCTACTTCCTGTTAGGAAGCTCGAACCATGTCCAGAGTCTGAAAGAATTACTTTCTATACCACATAACAAGAGTAACTTTTATTCATTTATTTGCTTCAAAGCAAATGGTTTTTAAATAAAGCATTACAGATATTGCAGAAGCCTTCTTCTCCCCAGCCCTCTCTCCTACGGCAGCCATTGTCCTGAAGCTGATGTGTAGCAGATCTGTCCCAACCCTGTTTTCTCTCTGTTTACCTCCTATGTATATGCATCCATAAGCAACACATCCTATTGTTTTCTAAATTGTTTCTAATTTATACAATGGCATTCTTTACCTATCATTCAGTAGCGCTAACCATTATCCTTCAACTTGCTTTTTGTTCTAAACGTTATATTTTCAAGATCTATCCTTTTTTGCTTCTTGGACGTCAAGCTCATTCCTTTCAGCTCTGTAGAGCATTCCTTCATCTGAGCCTGGCAGTTCCCTATTCAGGTCCTCCATGTCGTGGCCATTGCTTCACCAATTAATGCAATACTCTAGTGACCACCCCCGCTATTTACGTCTCCTCCATGTGCACACATGCAAGGCCTTCTTCTGGATGAGTACCTAGGGGAAGAATTGCTGAGCCTTAGGATATGCGTGGTTTGAATTAGACTTGAGTAGACATTGCCAAATTTCTCTACTCAGTGATTGTACCAATATATAAGGATGAGAGAGTTACCTTTTCCATGTCCCCCCCCAACAAAAAACTTACTATTGTCTAATTATATAAATTTCCACCAAGTACAGTTTTAGTCTCCCACCAACCAGAGTTGGGAGGGAATCATAGACTCTTCTTTTCACAAGTTTTCATAGAAGGACCTAGGCTTAAACGAACAACCCACAGAATGAAGAGTGAGATGAATTTAAACTTAGGGAATTCAGTTCCCAAAGAATGTGTTCTAAAAACACAATAAAACCTCAATTATTGAGCTCTCCTTAAAAAGCATACAAATCAGTATAAAGGCAAAAAAAAATTAGAGTCTACTTTTAATTGCAGCAGTTTGAACCAATGGCAAATAAATATAAATTATAGGTTGCTGGGTCTCAACTATCCCAAATCCTTTGTTTTGGGACATATGTGAGGCATAAATACAAGCCTAGCATGAAAGTAAGGTCATTTGTACATGGTGCCTGTCTTTTATGGGCACTGCTAAAATTGTAAATACTCAGTTCTGCATTGCCAGTCATCTCCCTTTCCTTTGTAGGTTGCTTAACCAATCTCCCACGACTACTTTCCCTACTGTACACTTTATTTTTCTTTCACTGAACATGCAAAGATAAACTTGAGGTCAGTCCTCATTTGAATTATTATGCTGTCTGCACTTGAGGAGCCCATATTAATGAGGACTTGTAGAAACTGAATAATTGATGCATGTGTATTTCTGAGCTTAATTATCAGCAAAACTAATTCTCTTCTTTCTTTCTTTTCACTTTGTTGTTATAGATATGGCCTTAGTGGCTGCTCTGAAGGTCACACAGCCAGACTAGCCACAGGAAGGCTAAGAATGTAGGGCTCACTTGATCATCTTGTCCCCCAAAGTTAACTAACAATGTCCAGCTGTGTATCTAGATAAAATTCAACTAGTTATAGATGCTCTTTTATAAGAAAAGCACTAGGCTACAGCTAGGCCTATGCAAAGCTGATAAAAATGATGTCTCTTTCCTCCAGACATTCACCACCTGGTGGGAGTGACAGAGCACACATAAATACCTCTAATACCAGCAAGATTGGGATTGAATGAAAAGTGAACCTGGAGACTGTAATGAAATAGCCACTGAAACTGTCCTCTATTCTCTGAAGAGGAAAATTTAAAGCCAGTGAAAGCACTTTGTAATACGCAGAGCACTAGATGAATGTAATGTAGTATGTCTCCACGGAGAGACGAAGTCAAAATGTAGATGGTCAGGCCCCACTCCTCAAAACAACTAACTTACAATCTCTAACTGGGGCCTGACAATCTGTGTTTTTAGCCAGTTTCCCTGGATCAGCGGTGCTCTGACTTTCCTTGCCTCAGAATCACCAGGAGGGCCTGTGAAGACACAGGTTGCTGGTCCCCAGCAGAGTGTCTGAGTCAGAAGTCTGGGGTGGAGCCTGAGAATCTGCATTTCTAATAGAAGTTCCCAGATGCTGCTGCTGCTGCTGATCCAGGGCTTGTACTTTGAGAACCACTGTCCTGAGAGATTCTTATGAACAGTACCATTTGAAAACTACTTACCCGAGTAATTATTTGCTTTAGATTGTGTCACCCCAAAATGAAGACATGAAAAGGAAAAAGAAAAAGCAAAGAGGAAAGAAACTAGTAGGGGTAAAGAAAAACCTGGCAGTCTTACCAGTTTGCAAATAATACAGAATTGCACCATCCTTGGATTTTACTGAGGAATGAAGACGTACTTGCTTGGTCTCTAGAATAGTTACAATCTAAGGGGTCACTTCTTACATATAACAACAACTGGTAAGTGACAGAAATATAGAAAAATGCCAGAAGCTTGCTGCATAAGACTCATAGTGAAGAGTAACTTCATTGAAAAAACCTTCTGGTCTCGTCATAGGGTTCATACAAGGACGCCTCTTGGACCATGGATCCATGTAAATGGAATTCCATCTTTGAGTCTTGTCACAGTGAGGTTCCAGTCTTTATACTCTTCCAGCTCTGGAGATAAGATCTTACTCTGAGTGTCAGTGCTATGGATTGAGGGACCTAGTGGACATTACTAAAATGACATTACTCACAGACATTAATTTTAAAGATATCTCACATTAGAGTGGAACGAGTCACAGAGATGACCTAGTTCATTATTTTATGGATTGAGATGCAGAAACAGACAGGCAAAGTAACTTATTCAAGTTCTTGGGAGAATTTATAAATCCCTAGACACTTGAGAAAGAGTATTGAGGAAGAGGAGTCACAAGAATTGGCAAAAGGATGAAGACAAGCCCAGGAAAAGTGGCATGAAAGTACAAGACGACAACAAATGGAAGGAGAGAGACCCCTGCTCAGTGGTGGGAATGGCTTGTATAATGTGGACAAAAGAGAGAGGAAAGGATAGATAGAAATGAGGCGGAGAGAGGCAAACAGCTGTGGTATTCTCAGCATGCAATCATTTCACAAAATTAATATGGAACAAAGAGCTTATGGTTGGGGGGGAAATTGGAAATTATCAAATCACCTCTCCTACAGAGGTGATTACTTCTCCAAGCATGACCTGTGGGCCATCCATATCAGAATCTGTAGGTATTATAAATCCAGATTCCCTGGCCTCCATGTCCCAGGAGTCTATATTTTTCACACTCACCACATGATTCTCATGTACAGTAAAGTTTTGAACTACTGCTGTAGTTCATTCAATAAAGTCTCCATTTCTCACTTTGCTTAATTCCTAGAAAATGCATCATCTCCTTTAGATTCCTGATACTGGTCTCCCAGCTTAGCTTTAGATATCTCCAGGGACAGGAAGCTCATTCTCTTGAGGGCGGGCTCATTCTGTTCTCACATATGCTGTCTTGCATTAAGTGATCCTTCTCTCACTGGAGTGCAGTGAGGCACAGGGGTCAGGAGTGGCAGGACCACTCTGGGAGAAAGCTGTGTGGGTACCTGACATCCCTTGAGCTCCTGCCTTGACCTCTCTGTCTCATGGGTTCTTTATCTCTCAATTGGAGATAATAATAGCTCCTACCTCAAAAGGCTGTTTTGTTTAGTTTTATTTAGTTAATACGTGTACGGCACTTAGAATGGTAGCTGGCATGTAGGAACAGCCAGGGCTGTCTGTGCTCACAAGGACCCTGTGTTTGGTTTAATGCTCTGCTTAATAATTTGTGAACAAGAAGTTCCACATGTCTTCGTTGCATTGAGGCCTGCAAACTGTGTAGCCAGTCTCGGGAAGAGCCCGAGATATGTTAACGCTTATAAATTGGCACAGTTGTTGTAACATTTTGAAAAGTTTAAATCATTAGCATGGTTTTTAAAAACAATCTTGGCTCCAGGACCATGTGTCACATTCGTAAGAAGTCTTAGGTTGCTCCCTCACCAAAAACTCGGCCTTATACTTCCCATGGCAGGAGAGTCTCTCTAAGTTCCCCTGAAGGGGGGCTTCCCTTACATGGCACACTCTGCCACCGCCGTTGTTTCTCGCTGCCCCGTGTTGCTCTTGAACCTGGCTGTGTTCTGCCATCCCGCGCAGTCCCAGCACAGACCGCTCCTCTGTCTAGGGCGCTCCCCATTTCACTTCCTTCTCAGATATGGTCCCGTGTTGACTGATTCCAGAGCACAGGGGTGCGCCTAGGAGGCCGTGTCTCTAATAACTTTCAGCAACAGTCACAAGCTGCCAGCAACAGCCCTTCTCACATACTTAGAGTACCTTGCCTTGAACTCAGATCACCAGCCTAGACTCTCTTTCTCAGCCTTGTAATTTTATTTTTGGAGTCCTGTTTCCTCTCTCTGCATGGTCCACTCCAATATGCATCCTTGCATCAAATCTCAGAAGCCAGTTGTGGGAGAACAGATCCTCCCCTCCCAGAAGCTATTTATGAGAATTAATCCACCTTCTTCCCAGGGACCAGTTTCACACAATAGGGCTCTCAATCAGAGGTAGACTTGCTAGGGCAATGGAGTTTTTATTATACTCTGATCCCAAGACAATGCTGCCTGACATTTGTTTAATCAATATATCCCCTGGTTTAACCCTGTGTGAGGCAAAGAAGTCACTTCAACTCAGCCCAAATCCTCCCTATAATTTTCATCCATTGGTTCTGTCCTGACCTCTGGCTGAATTCTTCAACTTGAATCTCCTTCAAGAACTTAAAGGCAGTGTGTGTGCAGGACACTCTACTTCTGCCAAGACAATCGAGTGGTAAATGGCAGAGCAAGCCAATGCCCAGAGGGGTCTCTCCAGCTGTGATGTGCCTTGGAAGCAGTTCTCAGAGGAAGCAAAGTCAAACCACTCAACAGTCCTTCCTGACCTTGAGCCCTCTCCTTATGCTGAGCCCAAACACCCCACTCCTCTCCAGGAAACCTTTCCCCTCCATGGTGGCTTCTTGCAATTCTTCCTGATTTTCTGCCATTCGCTGAGCCAGCCATTGCAGCTTACAGAGATACTACATCTGGATGCTCTGTGCTCTCGCAGAAGTGTTAGCTTTTAGCTGCAGGAGGAGTTCAGGGAGAAAGCATACTTGATTTTCATTTATTTTTAATTGTTAAGAGCTTGAGCATGCCATGGAGTCTGACTTCAGCCCTCTAGGGGAGCCAGGCTGGTCCAGCACTTTCAGAGCCTTCAGGTGGCTGCTGTGAATTCTAGCCTGTGTTTAATATCTTGGGAAAGCAAGGAGAGCCCATAGGACAAAGCTGATCCCCAAGGCGGATCCGAGACTCTTTCTTCTTAAGTTTGTGCTAGTATCAGTCACTCAGTGGAATATATTTAAAAATAAATAAAAGCTGTGCACTTTTCTTTTCCTGTAAATAAGATACAGTGACGCTCCCTAGTGCTGACCCACCTTTTGCAGTGAGGCGCTGGCCTCTGGGCTCCCTGTGACTGCTTTCCTCCTTAACTGAGACACGCACTGCCCTGTCCAGGGGGCTTTCCAATTCCTCTTCATCTCCTGTGCACAGCAAGGCAGCTTTATTCAGGCTGCTCATAGCATGGAAATTTCCCCCGAGTCCAGAGCTCCTGCCCACACTCAGTCTGTTTGTTGGACAGCAGGCAGTGCCTCTAATTTTATTCAAGAGGTGCCACCAATGAAGCTGGGCAGGGACGGAAAGTGGGCTGAAGGGAGGATCTTATTCTCTTCCCCACGTGCTCGTCACTTGCTAATGAGGTGTACACGTGAGGGCTGTCCATTCTGAAGGACTCTAAGAGTCATACCGACTCCATGAATCTTCGTGTTGGAGAAAGAGAGAGCAAGAGAGGGAGCGTGCAAAGGAGAGGCGGAGACAAGATTTTTCACTTTCTTCTGCATATTGTAAGCCAGTGAAGGCTGGAAAATGAATGGGGTCTTGCTTTCCTTCTAGGATCGTATTTGTCACTTTCCTTCATGTTTCTTCTTCTGATAGCATTATTTCTTTTCAGGGGATGATCTCTCTAGGGGTGCGGTCCTCCCAACATCAGACTTTAGCTAAACCCCTGCAACTTCCTAATCCCAATCCCATACACTCCACCAACTTCCAGAGGCAGCTCAGGCTTTCTAGCTCTTCTCCCTCCACTTGTCTGGGAGAACATACTCTAAGGGGTCAAAGACAAATGGAATCCTCAGGATCACACAATTAGGCTACCATCATGAGGCCCACAGCTTTTAGTTAGAGGAATAAGGGGATTGTAAACAGAGCCACACTACTCTCCGAGTTCCTTTGGTCTCTCGGCAGCACAGGGACGGTGTTTCTCCCACACAGCTGCTACGCTGGGGAAGGCCTGCTCTTGGGGAGGTCGTGGCAGGTGGAAAGGAAGCGCTTGTGGTAGTGAGGCTAACAGTCACAGACTGGAAGGAAGAAAACCGCTTTTCCTCTGTCCTTTCTTATTTCCTCTTCTCACCTTTGGAGAGGTAATGTCCAGAAGGCAAAGGCTACATTGGGGACACTGGGGAAGGGTGCCTAGAAACCAGCTCCTCCTGCCTTCTAGGCTAGGTCTCAAGCTAAAAATGCAACAGAGCCTATAAGGGTTTCCCTTGACCAGCCCAGCTCACCCCAGATAGAGAATTGTTTTGAAAGTCTGAGCTGGTAACAAAGAAAGCTTTCAGCTCGACACTAAATGTGCTACAAAAGGAGGCGTTTTGACTGTCGTACATGTCCCTTGAGAACCCACCACAGGATGTAAGATGGTGGCTATCTTCCTGAATTCCTCATAATGGCTCACTGTTTGCCTGGCTCTGTGATTTCCCTGCATGAGTTGGGGACCGCTTTACTTCCATTTTACAGATGGTAAAAATGAGGTGTACAGCAGTTAAGTACCTGTCCAAGTTTATTCAGACAGACTTACTGTCACATCTGGGGCACAAGTGGAGGCAGGATTTGAACCCAGCTCTGTCTAACTCCTAAGCGCTAGCTGTCAACACTATGCTATATAGACTTACATTTGGCTCATTCAACAAGCTAGTATTATTCGTCTATCCCGCAGGCACTAGGCTAGGTCCTAGGGACACTGAGACAGAATAATAGGACACAACGCCTGCCATCAAGCCTCACGAGCTAATGAGGGGACATAAAGTATGCTTCCTTACGTGCTCTTCCATTGCTATCTTTTTGTCCTCTGTGACTGTCTTCCCCATCTGCCAGACTCTTAAACTTGCTTGTCTCAGCCATGGAAGCCTCCTGCCCTCATCCCTCTGACTGTCATTTTGGTGTCACAGGCAGATGGAATACAAGAAGAGCCTGTCGATGGGTGCAGGGTAGGGAGAGGAAGGAGAGGATGTGCCACAAAGCCAGAATCTGTCAGACAAACGATGTGACAGCAGACACAGTGAGGGTGACAGCTGGAAAATAGCAGTTAATAGCCCCTGCCCAGGCTGTACTCAAGGAGATGGCATGCTGAACAACGTCATAATGACTTGTGGAAATACTGCTCAGAGCCCACTGCATCCGTTGCAAGACACCCAGCCCAGTGCACTTCCTTGTTGCATTTGCAAAGCCTACTCTTTTGGAAACTGAATCTGTGCCGGTCTTTGCCCAGTAACACATTCGGGAGGTGCCAGGCAGAGACGATCAGGTAGACCTGACATCGACTTAGCCATGACTCTCGCTAATGAACTCTTGGCAAAAATGATTGCTGAAGACTTAGGGTTTGGGCAGGGCTCTCAACAGCTCATGGGCTGCACTGCTATTACTCCTGAAGATAATTATAAAGATAACACCGGTTAAAATATCTAATGTTTTATTCAATATTTCGGTGCATTTCAATTACTCCCAATTATAATTCAACAGCTTTTCTATTTAAAACAATTATTGCCCTTTGCAGTGAGCTTTGAAGCAAATAAATTGTTTGCCATGATTAGTCACTGCTTCTGCCAGAGTTTTCTCCCTCCACTCCTCCTCGACTGCTGCCTTGCAGTTTAAGGCTAACTAGCATTACCTCATGGTTAACCATTTGTCTCTTCCCAGGGTTAGCAACCAAGCTAGCTTACATAGTGAGGGAAGAAAAAAGTAGCTTCAGTCACCCTTGAGACAATTATGCTCATTAAAAATCAATGCGATCCAATTACCAGCAGCAGGACTCTGACTCAGCTTAGAATGTATTGGACACCAATTCCCAGCCGAGTGACAGAAGCACATCACCGGGATCTGACAGCTGTGTCAGGAAAGGAGACACTTCGACTCGCTTCTGTGATTGCGTTCAAAGCCACCGCCTCCTTGTCATTATCGTCATCTTGTGTTTATTGTGTAATTTCCTTCTATGCCAGTGTTAAATGAAAAGCAAGGGAAGTTGCGAGGAATAAGGATTACCCTCACTCAGATAGAGTTGTAATTAGAAAAAGGAGTCAATGCCTGCAGAAATGTGTGGTTGTCATTAGAAAAAGAACACAAGCCAGAAGAAACAAGTCCAAACCTGACTCGTCTGACAGGGTGTGGGCGGCACTATTCCATAACATATTTTTCTTGAATTCTGCTCTTATCCTAGGAAATCAGAGAAGATGGAGATCACACCTGTCCTCAAGGAACTTGCCATGCAAATTATGGTTTGTGGCTTCATTACATCTGGAAATCAACTATTTCGTTAACAATCGGTTAAATACGGGTGTTGTTTATAAAATCCCAGAATAACAGAGCTAAAGACTATTTTTGGTATTGGTATTGGTAACCATTGATAAAACGGCATCCTCGATACTTTGTAATACCTAAGTTACATTTATTACAACTGAATTAGGGCATAAACTTCAAGGAATGAAATTTAATATAAAAAATACTTTTCTAGGAACTTCTTTTCTGAGTAAAATTGGGATTATCATTCATACTTATACTCCCCACTTTCAGTGTTTCCATTTGTTAGTATCTGCTCAGCAGTGTTGGGTGTTAGCTTTTTATTTATTTATTTAGTCATTTATATTTTTTTCCAGGTTTATTGAGATATAATTGACATACAACATTGTATAAGTTTAAGGTAGACAACAGGATAATTTGATACACATATATATTGTGAAATGATTACCAAAATAAAGTTAATTAACACATCTATCACCTCACATAATTATAATTTTTTGTGTGTGTAGTTGGAATATTTTGAATTAACTCTTTTAGCAACTTTCAAGTATATAATTTTTAACTACAGTCACCATGCTGAATATTATATTATATATTCATCTTATAACTGAAAGTTTGTACCCAGTAACCAACATCTCCCATTTCTTCCACCCCTCAGTCTCTGCCAATCACCTTTCTACTCTTTGTTTTTTACGAACTTCACTTTTTTTAGATCGCACAGATAAGCGAGATCATACAGTATTTGTCTTTCTGTGTCAGATTTATTTCACATAGCAAAATGCCCTCAAGGTCCATCCATGTTGTTGCAATAGGCAGGATTTCTTTTTCTATGCCTGAATAATATCCCATTGTGGTGTGTGTGAGTGTGTTTGTGTGTATTTGTATCACATCTTTATCCATTCATATGTTGATGGACATTTAAGTTGTTTCTATGTCTCGGCTATTATGAATAGTGCTTTAATGAACATGGGGATGCAAATAGCTCTTTGAGACAAGTTTCATTTCCTTCAGAAATGTATCCAGAAATGGGATGGCTGGATCATATGGCAGCTTAATTATTTATTTTTTGATGAACCTCCATACTGTTTTCCATAGTAGCTTTATCAATTTACATTCCTATCAACATTGCATAAGGGTTCTCTTTTCTCCACATTCTGGCCAATACTTGTTATCTTTTGTCCTTTTGATAATAGCCATTCTAATGAGTGTGAGGTGATATTTCATTGTGGTTTTGATTTAAATTTCCCTGATGATTGGTGATACTGAGCATCATATCACGTGCATGTTGGCCATTTGGTAAGCCTTCTTTGGAAAAATGTCTATTCAGGTCCTCTGCCCATGTTTTAATAGAACTTTTTTTTTTTTTTTTTTGCTATAATGTTGTATGAGTTCTTTATATATTTTGGGTAATAACCCCTTATCAGATATATGATTTGGAAATAATTTTCTCCCATTCAGTAGGTCGCCTTTTCATTTTGTTGATTGTTTCTTTTGATGTGCAGAAGCTTTTTGGTATGACATTGATTTCTGCTTTTGTTGTTTGTGCTTTTGATGTCTTATCCAAAATATCTTTGTCAAGAGCAATATCAAGGAGCTCCTTACCTGTATTTTCTTCTAGAAGTTTTATGGTTTCAAGTCTCACATTTAAATCTTTAATCAATTTCAAGTTAAATTATGTAAGTGGTGTAAAATAGGGGTCCAGTCTCATTCTTTTGCATGTGAATAGCCAGTTTTTCCAGTGCTATTTACTGAAAAGATTGTCTTTTCCCATTTGGGTATTCTTTTTTTTGTGTGAGGAAGATTGGCCATGAGCTAACATCTGCCAATCCTCCTCTTTTTTTTCTTGCTGAGGAAGACTGGCCCTGGGCTAACATCCATGCCCATCTTCCTCTACTTTATATGGGATGCCACCATGGCATTGCTTGACAAGCGGTGCATCGGTGCGCGCCCGGGATCCGAACCAGCGAACCCCGGGCCACCACAGTGGAGTGCGTGCGCTTAACCGCTTGCGCCACGGGGCCAGCCCATCCCCTTTGGGTATTCTTGTTTCCCTTATCAAATATTAGTTGACCTTATATACATAGGTTTATTTCTGGGCTCTTGATTCTATTCCGTTGGTCTATGTCTGTTTTTATGCTAGTACCATAGTGTTTTGATTACTATAGCTTTGCAGTATAGTTTGAAATCAGAAAGTATGACACCTCCAGCTTTGTTTTTCTTTGTCAAGGTTGTTTGGCTATTTGGGATCTTTTGTGGTTCTATGTGAATTTTAGGAATTTTTTCCTATTTCTGTGAAAACTGCCATTGCAATTTTGATAGAAATTGCATTGAATCTCTAGATGGCTTTGGGTAGTATGGACATTTTAACATTATTAATTATTCTGATTCATGGATGCAGAGTATCTTTCCATTTATCTGTGTCATCTTTAATTTCTTTCATCAATCTTATAATTTTCAGTGTACAGATCTTTCACTTCTTTGGTTAAGTTTATTCCTAAGTATTTTATTATTTTTGATGCTATTGTAAATAAGATTATTGCCTTAATTTCTCTTTCATATATTCTGTTGCTGGTGTATAGAAACACAACTTTAGTTTTGTATGCTGATTTTGTATCCTGCAATTTTGCTGAATTGTTTATTAGTTTAACAGTTTTTTAAAGGAGTTTTTAGCATTTTCTATATATAAGATCATGTCTCCTGCAAACAGGGACAATTTTACTCTTCCTTTCTGATTTGGATACATTTTATTTATTTTTTCTTTCCTAATTGCTCTGGCTAGGACTTCCAGTACTATATTGAATAGGAGTGGTGAGAGTGGGAACCCTTGTCTGTCAGCTTTTCACTGTTGAGTATGTTAACTGTGGGTTTGTCAAATACGGCCTTTATTATTTTGAGGTATGTTTCATCTATACTCAATTTGTTGAGAACTTTTATTATGAAAGGATGTTGAATTTTGTCAAATGCTTTTTCTGCATCTATTGAAAGGATCATATGATTTTTATCCTTTATTGTATTAATGTAGTGTTTTATGTTTATTGATTTCCATATGTTGAACCATCCTTGCATCCCAGGGATAAATCCCATTTGATCATGGTGTATGATCCTTTTAATGTGCTGTTGAATTCAGTTTGCCAGAATTTTTGCATCTGTATTCATCAGGGAGATTGGTCTATAATTTTCTTGTAGTGTTCTTATCTGGCTTTAGTTAAATGAGTTTTGGTAAAATCTGGTAAAATGTGTTTTGGAGTATCCTGACCTATTCAATTTTTTGGAAGAGTTTGAGAAAGATAGGCATTAATTTTTCTTTAAATGTTTGGTAGAATTCACCTGTGAAACCATCTGGTCCTGGACTTTTCTTTGTTGAGAGGTTTTTGATTACTGACTCAATCTCAGTTGTCGTTGGTCTGTTCAGATTTTCTATTTCTTCATGATTCAGTCTTCATAAATTGTATGTTTCTAGAAATTTATCCATGTTTTCTAAGTTGTCCAGTTTGTTGGTGTATAGTTGTTCTTAGTAGTCTCTTTGTATTCTGTGATGGTTTGATACTTTGTATTTCTGTGGTGCTGGTTGTAATGTCTCCTTTCATTTATTATTTTGTTTATTTGAGACTTTTTTATTGGTTAATCTAGCTAGAAGTTTGTCAGTTTTGTTTATCTTTTCAGAAAAACCAACTCTTAGTTTCATTGATTTTTTTTCTATTGTCTTTCTAGTCTCTATTTCATTTATTTTGGGTGTGGGCTTTTCATGTTGATATCTGGCATCATAAACCACCGTGGAATATATTTTTCCTGTGGATATATTCCTTGCCAACTCTCAATTCAACAAAGTGAACTGTAGATTTTAATTGCTATAAATTTCTTTGACTTGCCTTAGAATGAAAAAAAAAAATAAGTGAAGAACAAGAATGTTCTTTCATTCATTCAGTTTCTTTTTTTACTTAATATTTATAGAATTGGATAGAAAGTATGTTTCGCAGGTAGATTAGCAGCAGAGGGTGAGCCAAATGGAAGACTCATATATAAATCCTTGATTTCTGAATTGAGCAACAATGGAGAAAATTTGGAGAAAAATATATCTGGGTGAAAAATTCTGGTGTTGAGATATCTCTTGAGAAAAAGACCGCCATATAAGCTTAAGTTACGTGTTATGTTATCTTTATATGGACACAGGAATTCAGGCTCAATGGTGGAGATTCAACCAAGTTCATTTTGGTTTTCTTAAAACCCAAAGATGAAAATTAAAACATTTTTATTGTATTTTATGTATAAAATAGGTAGAAATGTAACAACTTGAGAGGTAAAGCAGCTGAACAAAGGCAGCAGGTAAAAATGTTAAAAGATAATAATATATATGTGTTCAGGGTGATTTTTGTTGGAAAAACTGTTATATTTGAAGAGTCACAACTCAGATTGTTGAGGTCCTTTTCTGAATCTCTTGGTGCTTTTTGGAAACAAGTAACTATCTATCCTGCCCTCAGCATTAAGCCAATCAAATCTATCCATATGACTGATATACCTGTCAATTTTATCTGGCCACATCCACTCATAAGTGCTCCCCAAAAGTGCTAGAACTTCAACAGCCATTTACTTGCATACAACTTGCCTGATCTTCAGCCCACCCACGCCTGGCTTCAAATGCTTGGTTCTCCAATCCTGAAATCAGTTCTGTTCCGTGTTTTCTAAATTTGGCATTTACACCTAATTTCTTTAGCTTTCTGCTGAAAACTTGATATGTGCAGCCCTCCTGAGCCCAGCCAACCACAGAATTATGAGAGACATTAATAAATGGTTGTTTTAAGCCACTAAGTTTGGAAGTGGTTCTCAACCCGGGATAATTTTGCCCCCTCCAGGGGACATTTGAAAATATCTGGAGACATATTTCAGTTTCACTCTGAGTGGGAGGAATGCTAGTGTCATCTAGTGGGTAGAGGCCAGAGATGCTGCTAAATATCCCATCATGCACAGGACACGCCCCCATAACACAGAATTATTGGGCCCAAAATATCAATAATGCTGAGGCTGAGAACCTTTGTAACTGATAATCACAACCACTTCCTTTTAAACTTGTGCTGTAATTAAATCAAAAACGTCCATTTTTCAGATTTGAATACCACATACACACTCCTATGTCCTATGCTGAAAGTCTTTCCTCTTTTCTGTCTCCCCAAACCCTGTACAGCCCTACTCAGATCCCTCATCCACAGAAGACTTCCCTGACATTTCTCTCCTCTGGCTGTAGTAAAATACCAACATATGACACACTGTTAATTTCTTTTCTGGCATTTAGTTACATTTTGGATCTATTAATCCGGTATGGTTGCAGACTTCTCAAAGTCCAACACCAAACTGCAGACTACAGTCATGTGTCACTCAACAACAGGGACATGTTCTGAGAAATGCATCATCCTCAGGTGATTTCATTGTTGTGTGAACATCATAGAGTGTACTTACACAAACCTAGATAGTATAGCCTACTACTCACCTAGGCTGTATGGTATTAATCTTATGGGACCACCATCTATATGCGGTCCTTCGTTGACCAAAACATCCCTGTAACTGTACTTTCAGACAGCTCAAAGGCCAAGCACAGTGCTTAACCACAAAAAGTGGTTGGAGATTGACTATAACCATTTCTTATTTTCATGGAATGATGGTGCAATTTTATAGTAGACTGTGATATTGTGATTTATAATAAGAAATATACATTTGTTCTTCGTCTCTGTTTCTGGCACAGAGCTCCTGAAAACTTTGGAATTTCCGAAGTGATGATAGCATAGAGGCGCCTTTTGTTATGTTAATGAGGTGACTTTGGGAAAGCACCTAAGGATAGGGGCTGGTTGACAGTGGATCCAACCATGTGATTAGAGGGTTGGAACTTCCAATCCCATCCCCAGACCTCCAAGGAGGGAGAGGGGCTGGAGATTGAGATCAATCACCAATGGCCAATGAGTTATTTAGTCATGCCTATGTAATGAAGACTTCATAAAAACTCAAAAGGAGAGCTTCTGGGTTGGTGAACATTTGCAGGTGCTGGGAGAATGACACACTCTTTCCCCATGGCTTGCCCTATGCATCTCTTCCATCTGGCTGGCTATTCCTGAGTTATATCGTTTTGTGATAAACCAATGATCTAGTAAGTAGAATGTTTCTCTGAGTTCTGTGAGCCACTGTAGAAAATTAATCAAACCCAAGGGAGAGGTCATTGGAACCTCCAATTTATAGCCAGTTGGTGAAAAGTACAGCTAACAACCTGGACTTGTGATTGGCATTCTGAATTGGAGGAGGTCATTGGAACCTCCAGTCTGTAGCTGATCGGTCAGAAGCACATGTAACAACCTGGGCTTACAATTGGCATCTGAAGTAGAGGATGGCAGTCTTGTGGGACCGAGCCCTTAACTTGTGGGACCTGACACTATCTCCAGGTAGATAGTGTTAGAATTAAGTTAAATTGTAAGACACCCAGCTGGTGACACAGAGAATTGCTTGCTGTGGGGAAAAACCTCCATGCATTTGGTGAACAGCAGTGTCAGAAGTGAAGCGTTTTGTGTGAATGGTAAACAAGACTCACAGGAAAGAAACACATAGTGGAGGAGAACTGGGTTTTTCCCTACATAGGAAGGAAAGAAATATAGGTTTTTCCATTTCAGAGACTTCTCATTGAAATTTCACAAAATCTAAGTGTAAAGTGTCTTGCTGATGTTAATCACACATGATCTCACAAATAGTGAGTCAGTAGAGCCCAGCTCCGGAGACTCAGCAAGGATAAATCAGAAAAGGCAGCTGACCTCTCAAAAAGTTCAGATGAGCATTCCTTTTCCCAACCCTCAAACTCTGGCCCATTAGCAACCAACCTTTCCACACGTAAAACATGTAAGCTGCTGGTCCATTGAAACCGTTCCCAATCCCAGCCAGGATTCTCCCAATAAGAGAGAATTATGAGGAAACCATGAAGGTGGGAAACTCCAGAATAGATAGTCAAGTGGGTTAGAAATTGGGAAAGATGTGAGAAAAACAATGGCGGCCAGGGTTAAGGAGAGGTGGGCTGCAATGAATGTTATAGACTGTCGTGTATACCAGATTAAGGATGGAAGCTGTGTGATCCATCAAAGGTTTCTAAAATGGTGATGTGGTCCTAGCTGGGCTTCAGAAGGATTGATTGACCATCTGTGTGCAGGATGGTTTGGAGAGAGACAAAACTGGCAGTCTAGGAAATATTTAAGAAGCTACTAGAGGAGATAACATTAGCAGAGTCAGAACCTTCAATAATCCTCTCCTCCATTAGAGCAATGAGAATACTGGCAACAATCGTCAGAATCAAATTTATCAGAACTTTGAAAACTAACCAAAGGCTTAAAACATTCTGGGAGCCTTTATTCAAGGAAAATGGCTGAATGTCCATAAAAAGAACGAGTTTTGTGGTTTCACTTACCTTATTTCCACCCTCCTATTCTCAGCTTCGGGGTAGCCTGGACAATCGAGAGCCTGCAGTAACAGTGAAAACTAGAAGCTGGTAGCCAATGGAGGGGGCAGGAAAGGAGGGTTGGAACTCCTTCTGAGCCCTATTCTCAGGGAACTGTCATTGTTGAACCCATTTGCTTGTTCTCTGGAAGACCCCACTCATCAGGCTGCTTTTATTTGACATAACTCATAGCTTGCTCTGTGCAACCAGCTTTACCCTGGGACATCTATCAAAAACAATCAGATGCAAATATCCAACATTGTGGTTACCTGAGGTAGTGGATAGAAATTGGGGCAAACAGGGCTGGCTTGGTAGCGTAGTGGTTAAGTTCACAGGTTCCCCTTTGGTGGCCCGGGGTTTGGGGTTCAGATCCCGGGCATGCACCAACACATCACTTGTCAAGCCATGCTATGGCAGTTGTCCTACATATAAAATAAAGGGAGATGGACATAGATATTAGCCCAGGGCCAATCTTCATCAGGAAAAAGTGGAGGATTGGCAACGGATGTTAGCTCAGGGCTAATCTTCCTCAGATATACATACAGATCAATAGAACAAAACTGAGAGTTCAGAAACAAACCTATACATTTAAGTTCAATTGATTTTTGACAAGAGTGCCAAGACAGTTCAATAGGGGAAAGAATAGTCTTTTCACAAATGGTGAAGACGGTATATTCACATGCAAACTAATGAATTTGGAACCATATCTTAGTCTACATACAAAAATTAACTAGAATCAATAACCAAAAAAAGCTGAAAGCATTAAATTTTTAGAGGAAAACTTAGATGTATATCTTTATGACTGTATTAGGCAGGAGTTTTATAAATATGATACCATAAGAACAAGTGAACAAAGATAAAATAGATAAATGGGCTTAATCAAAAGTAAAACCTTTTATACTTTGAAGAGCATTACCAAGAAAGTGAAAAGACAACGCACAGAATGGGACAAATATTTGCAAATCATATATCTGATAACGGTCTAGTGTCTAGAATACACAAACATTTACATATCAACAATAAAAAGACAAATAACCCAATCAAAAATAGGTAAATGATTTTAATAGCCATTTCTGCAAAAAAGATATATAAATGGCTAATCACCATGTGAAAAGATGCTCAACATCATTAGCCATTAGGTCAATCAAAATTAAAATTTCAATTACATACCACTTCACACTCACTAGGATAACTATAACCAAAAAGACAGACAATAGCAAGTGTTGGTAGGGGTGGAGGAAAGCACCTCATATATTGCTGGTGAGAATGTAAAATGGTGCAGCTGCCTTGGTAAACAGTCTGTCAGCTCCTCGAAGTTTAAACAGAGTGTCACCATACGACCCAGCAATTCCATGCCTATGTATATACCAAGGAACTGAAAACACACACCCACATAAAAATTTATAAATGAATGTTCACAGCACCATTATTCATAAAAGCCAAAAGATGGAAACAATTCCGATACCCATCGATGGATATACCCATGGATGGATATACAAAATGAAATGTATATACACAATGGTATATTATTCAATCATAAAAAGGGATGAATTTTATGGTATGTGAATTATATCTCAATAAAAAAAGAAACTACTGCAGCAAACCTGCATTGATTTCAGCAGCAAAAGAAATGGAGATGATGAGACCCCACAAATTCCCTTCACACGATACAAAAGAGTGGATTTTCCTGATATGCTTTTGTAGTGAATACGGTAGTGTGTAATTTATTCAAAGAGCTTTCAGCTACCTGAATGGGCAGACTTGATAATAATTAGAACCTGAGCAACTGGGGTTTGGGATGAAAGACAGCATTAAAGCAGATGGCAGATAGGAGAAAGAGATTTCTGAAGTACAGCCTTGGGAAAGATAAAGAAACTGAATTCTAACCTGTTGGGGAAGAGAGAGCTGAAATGTAGGTGAAGGAGGACTAATGGAACTAAGTCAGTGTGTTCTGTTTTTCTCTGGCATGAAATTATTACAGGCTATTTAATCCTGTGTCTAAATTGGGAAGGGTGTTGGAAAATCCCAGTGAGGACTCATGGGGCATTTCCTCCTAGCCCTGCCAAATTCAATAAGTCAACGGCCTCCAGAGGAGCAGTTAAGATGAATAAGTCAAGAGGAAACTTTTTTTTTTTTGCAATTAGAAGTCCAAATATTCTAGGGATATTGGCACTTTCAAGATATTCCAATAAAAATCTTAATTGATAGAATAAATAATTCCATTTGGGAAATGATATTCCAAGAAAATAATGCCTACTTAAGCCTTTTTCTCCTTAGGGGTGGGGTAAGTGTTGAAGTGATTTCTGTTTAATGTTAGCAACATCACAGTTTATATTGGGAGGGAGGAGCTCGGAAACGATCCAATTTCCCACTAAAGGGAACCAGCTAAGCAAACTGTCTCACAAGTGATAGCTTTTAAACACACTAAAATGCTAATATGTGGCAATTTCAATATATGAAAAGCTCTAAACCATGAAGCGAATTAACAAAACACTAAATTTTATGTCAACTGATTACAACATTTTATATATTCAAAAATGCTATATGTATGTGTATTAAGGAAAAAAAATAAGGGAATATGGAGAGAAAGAACAAACACACTTGTCAGATTTCCTGTCAATTATTTTCATGTAGTCATGAATGACTCTGTGAGGTTGGCAATATTATCCCAATTTTATAGATGAAAAAGTAATATACAGAACAGTTAATATAATTTGTCCAGAGATATCTAACTGATAAGAGCAGAATCAAGATTCAAATTCAGCTCTTTCGACTTCCAAGTTCATTGATCCACAACCCAGTGAAATAGAATTTAATAGGTTTTCTATTTCTTTTCTTGGATTACTAATTCATTGAAGTCTGAACGTGGTTAAGATACCAACACGAAGTGGTTCTTTTTTTTCTCCTCACTGCTCTCATGTTGACTCTGCCCTTCCCGTCTCTTAATGATGACAAACCACATAGGTATCTATCACTCGCCATCATTAAAAAGTCAGTCTAATCCAACTTCATCTAATTTTAAACCCTAGCCTTATAACATCATTAAATGTTTATCATCCCCTTTCTCTGATACCTACCAGACTTTCAGCTCAAGGGATGTGCAGCACAAGAGAGAGGTTATGAATGTCATAAGTGACTTTTTCTTTATTCATCTTTCTTCTGGTTTCTGCTCCTATGATGTAAGCTTGGGAAGAGGGAACAGGAGAGAGAAAAGGAACTACCTTATGTAACTAACATCCTGTTAGTGGTCCTATTTTGGCTCTTTTTGGCTTCTCTGTCAAGTGCTACACGTATCCAAATGTGGGCCCTCTCATGGAATGCATGTGTAAGTTATCCAGGGGGCCTTAGAGACACACCCACTGTTAAGATCTCCTGATTGGAAGATCTGCCCCCACCTCACCCCATCTTTCCCCTGATTGCTCAGCTTCTTCCTCAGGGGTCCACCTCACAGCCCCTGAGTGCTGTGTTCCTGTGCCCAGTATGTCAGCCTTCCTGGGTGGGATATCAGCAAGCCAGCTCAGCTTAGGCTCTCTTCACTTGGCTTGCTCACTGGAAACTCAGGCCTCCTTGCTGTAACAGACATTGGGAGTCCCAGCGGCTCTGGTGCCACACCCCTTCTTCTGCCGCTCTTGTATTCCCTTTGTGCTTCTGTTCAAATAGGTTGAGAGAAAAATTAGCAGGTCCACTACATAAGCAGGTGTCCCAATAAACAAAGAAGATGCAATTCTTCCTTTCCTGCATCGCTAGCCTCCTAATCTCTACAAATTGTTCTCCTGGAAACCCTCTCACTTTTCTTGGCATGGGCGAAAGAAGCATCCGCTCTCTCCACAGGGAGGCAAATGTGCACACTTACTCTCTCAGGTTAGGAAGTCATGTCTCTGACAATTCTCCAGTTCTCCTCCATTACCTCCCCCATCCCTAGACTTTAATTCATATAGACTTGGTGATGACAATTATCCTGGAATAACAAAACAATTTGTACCCTCCTCCACCAAACACACACGTACTATAAAGCCTTGGAAGGGATTTCTGTCCCCTAAATGTTCGAATATCATTTTAGAATGTAGAGTACTTGACTCTTGTACGTCCTAGCTTTGTACCCTGGTCCAGAGGAACAGAGAAGTTCCCCTGAGAATCATATTATACACTTGTTAAATTGCCAAAGTGCAAAGTAATGTTTGGAAAAGGTGGCACATGTCCCATTAGACAGTATATTAGCACATAGGAGGGCTCCTTGCCACTCCTCTGATGCCTAAAGAACATTAAAAAAATTAGAAAATAGCTAGTAAATCAAAGTAATATAAGTTATTGAAAAGTATATCTCTGGAATCAATGGGGGAAAACTAAGAAAATTTCTGTAGACTAAGAAGTTAAACGGGAGTATGAACAGAGAAAGATATATGCCATCTCTGCTTTCCTACCCAAATTAGCGGGAAGAGCTCTTTTCCCCAACTAGAAGGTACCAGTGGGTTTTGGTATTATGTTGTAAGAGTAAAACTGGCATTCTTCAAATATTTTAAATCACTCTTCACCAACCCTAGACCCAGAAGATTCTGTCTAAGTGATACTTACATTTACCATACCTTGGGGGCAACTACCTTTCCAGGTAAATTTAATTCACTATGTCCCCTTTAGAATACTCCAGTTAACTGGCCCACTCACCATCCCCAAGCATGTCTGAAAGTGTCCTGCCTCTCTGCTTTCTGTCATGTCACCTCTACTCTGGCAAGCTCTCCTTTCACACATCTACTTAACAAAATGACACCTATTGTGGGAGAGTCGGATCAAAACCCATCTTCTTTATCCTGCTATGAGGACTTTATCTTGCTATACTTTCTGAAAAATGTAATGTCTTGAGTTGTTGTTGAGTGTTTCTCAGAATGGACCTGTGTACTCCTGGGTGTCTGGTGACATAGTCTCTAAAGTGTCCATGTTTATTCTTATTTGTTTGGCAGGGGAGGGAGGAGTTTAAATATTTGTACCTTGAGGATTATCTAAAAAATTAGTAAAAGTGTGTGCTGGATCATCTGCATGACCAGCAAATAACCCACTAATTTGCTATCATTTATTTCCCTAAGCAGGTTTGCATGTGAGTTTGTGATCACATTGGCACAGGAGTCCTCTAAAAATACTAGAGCAAAGATTAACTAAATATACAAATGACAGGTTCACGCCAAGTGAAAGCCAAATAATTTAGGGTGTACTGTGGGAAGGATGGCCTTCATGAGTGGTTGTATGGTTCAAGGATTTGGCAGGAAGGATTCAAAAACACCTGCACAGTGGCCCTCAGCACTACAGTCACATTAAAAATAGAAATTTAGTTTCAGTAAAGTAATACCATTCATCTCACTAAATTAGTATTGTTGATTTAAATGTTATTGGTTTTTTTTATTTTTGTTTGGATTTAATTGCTAAATTTGATTTGGTTTTATAGTTTTGTAAGTGCAGTAAACATCAGGTATTTGTACATAATTTTAAGTTTGCACATATATAAGTAATGTATTTTGCATTATACCATAACATAGCATTTTATTCAATGATGAGGAATCTTTGACAATTTTTTAAAAAAGTGATGTGGAATACTATTCAATTTTTAAAAACTGTGGTTCAGCATTGAATGTTTGTCATTTGGTCATAGAAATATTTCTTTTTTTCAATACTGGTTTCAGTTCTTAGAGATAAGAGATTGTATCCATTTTCTGCATCTCTCACAGCAGCTATTTGAGTGTCTTACACACGACCATTGCTCAGTAAAATTTGTTGATGGTTGTGATGGTACTGATGTACTCTTTCTGAAGGCTTCAGCTCTCAGAACTTCAGTTTGTCATATGTAACGTGAAGTTGATCCATTAATACCTGGCTTGTACATTCCTTGTCTAGAATGTCTACAACATTCTAACAGTTTGTAAGAAGAGTAGAATATATACATGCTAAGGATAAGTTTGGTTGTGAGGAGTATTTTATGCAAAGTTAAAGACATATCTAGTGATCGTATCTGTTGAAAGGTAGCATGGGTCTACATCCCTTACTTTTTAAAAGAGAGGAGAAGACTCTCTTTTCAATGGGCATAAATCAGGGGGCTCCACGCTGCTAACAATGAGATATAGCTACATGACTACACTTTTTCATGTGCTTTTTTCTTTGTTGAAAGGGATGAGGCATTCTTTCCTCTTGAAGATACACATAGATGAAAAGTGGTTGCTTTTTCTTTGCTCCCTGAAAGTGTCCTGAAGAAGCCAATTGTCAGACCAATCTAGAAAGCAATAGAACCTACAGTTTATAATGTAGGTGAGGAGATAAGATTAATTTCAGCCTAGAAGGACATTATGAGTATATAAAACTTCAACAAAAATAAAATTGGAGACTTAAGCAAAATTGGAGACAAAGACTCACCACTATCTTACAGTTACCACACCCTGACATACGGATTGGTTTTGAAATATGCCGATTCTTGACCAAAGTACTTACCTTCCTGATTTAATTCTCAATAATGCCCAACCCGATTAACCTAGATGTTTGTTTTTACTTTCTTCTGGACTTGAATGTCAGAGACCTCTGAGTTAGAATCACAAGCCCGTTGACTACAGATTTGTTACCTTGGGCAAATTCCTGAGCTGTTCCTGTGATCAGTTTCTTCACCTGGAAGATGGGGACAACACTAACTGATTTTCAGGTCTATTAAGAGGATTGGGAGATTCTATACGTAAAGCCCCTAACCTTGGATTAATGATCCAATAAATGGAAGTTTTTCTTATTATCTTTTAAGATCTGGAGAAATAGAGATCCCCTCCACCCTGAACTCAGTGACTGGTCCTCCATTCTGATGAATCATTAAAATCATCTTAGGAAACTTGGACTGCAAATAATATTAGGCTTCATCCTGATTTAGAGGATCTGAAGCGGAGCCCAGGCATATACACTTCAAAAAGCCATCCATCAGGTTCAAAAATCACACTCCTAGGGGGAAGGGTGACTGTGCTACTTATATTTTGGATCCTTAATTCCTAGAAAAAGGTCTGGCACAAAGAAAGTGCCCAGTGAAAGTCTGTTAAATGAATTCTGAACAAATCTCCTCCATCACCCATGAGTGATGGCATTGATTCTGGTGTTGTTCAAACTAACCATTGAGAAGATGGATTATTGGGCTAATTATGGCTGGTCCACTTAGAGAAAAGCACCATTATAAAGCACCTTAAAGTAATATTGACTTGGCTATATTATATAACATGATACAGAGTAAACTTCTTTCCTTATAACAAAAATCCATGACTTAGAGCCTTTCTCTTGTTAGATACTTATATCAGAGACCTATTACATGATGTTTCGTGACTGTCTCTTACATTTGCTCAGGGCAAGGATTACCACGCCATTTTTGTATTACTGTGCAGAAGGCATTGCATGTAAGATGCAGGGTTGCTTACATGAGGTAATGTTCTTACCTCCTCCTTACATTTTTTCTTCCTACATTGCATGGTGCAGAGCTTTGAACAATAAAAGCAGTAGCAGTTTATAGACCAATGTTCAAATTTGGTCAGGTTTACCAATTCAAGAGCTACCAAAACACCTAAGAACGTCTCAGACACTGATGCTTAACTCTTCTAGCCAGGAGCTGACTTTTCCTTCCAGAGCAATTTCAGATATTCCACCCAAGGTCTTGTCCTTTTTGGAAAGTCAGAAAGTTAAAATAAGCAAGTATTAGAAAAACTAGAAAATAAAGAAAACAGAAAATATTTATCAGCTCTCTAGAGGAGACTTTTTACCTTTCAAGCAATGAAAGATCTCACAAAGATATGACTGTAAAGATACAAGCAAATAAGTAAAAATTAAAGAAGAAAACAAACTGGGGAAAATATTCACAAAATATATTGCAGAAAGAGTGAATATATTATATGTAAAAAGACTATACAAATTGTTTATAAAAAATGAGATCTTCTATAATTAAATAGGCAAAAGGTAGTACCACTTAATTCATAAAAGAGAAAAATTCAACAATTCAGTATGCATCATAGGCAAAAATTCAACTTATAAACAAAAAATATAAATTAAAAATAAGATTTCATTTTATTTTCTCCTATCAAATTAACAAGACTCAAAATTTTTTAAAAATGAAAGTACCCTCTGAAAGAGGATAAAGGACTTATACAATGCCTATGAGAGGGTAAATTACACAAACCTTGCATAGAAAGACATTTAGTAATATTTATCAAGAGATGTAAAAATGATCAGACCTACCAACCTAATAATTCTACCTCTGGAAAATGATCTTCAATGAAAAAAAATAGAAAAAAGAAAAGAAAAATACTGAAGAAAAACAAGAAATAAAAGTCAGATTTGTAAGAAGATATAGAAGATATATTCACTGCAATATAATTTATACTATAAAAATTTGGAAACAAGCTAAGAGTCTAAAAGTGGATAATACTAGGTTAATTGTGACTTATTTATCCAATGAAATATCATGTGGATGTTAAAAATGTATGCAAATAACATATGATAATAGAATCTACTATATTAAGTATGATATTACAGGGAACGCAGAATACAAAATCATATACAGAATGATCACAATTCTGATTAAATTTAACCCTCTACTCCCCCAAAATAGAAAAGAAAAGCAAGAATCTTTGTAGAGGGGTTAAAGCAACATGGCAGTTCATGGGTTGGTTTGCAGTTGAGTGGCTTTGATTGCCAGATTTTTTTCTAATATCTCCTCTTGTATATTATTTATGTTTTTTCTAATTACCTTGTATTGGTAATGGGAAAAATAATAACTTACTCAAAAAAATGCCCCCTAGCACTTGCTAACATAGTAGTAATAAGCCATCCTTACACTTTCAGAGGTCGAGGGATGCCAGACGGACACTCAGTCTCTCATGGAAAGTGTCACAGAGAGCCAAAGAGCCTGAGAAGACCTTCCCATTCATCTTCATCACCAAATGAAAAAATACATTTATTAGGTTGAGAACAAATTCTTATAGTGACATTGGCTAGGAAAAAAATAGAAGAATATAGAAATTAATTATCAATTCTGTAGAGGTAATTCTCTAGGCTTTCAAGCACTGGAAGAAAAAATTGGCTATCAAAATAATTTGACAGTCTGTATGTAAGCAAATATAACCCAAATTAAAAGATAACAAATGGGAGAATATTACAGAGAATGAATGTGCATCTCCCTAAAGTTTGTTGCTCCTAAAACTATTTTAGCTCATTTGCCTTTTGGTAGAATTCCTCTGGCAAGGATTGAAATGCATGCTGAGTTTAGTTTACCTTCTCAGGGAACATTCAGAATCATACCTATTGTCCTTCTATATAAATTCCCAAAGTGCCTGCCCAGATGATGGATGAAGTCTGCTATTTTTCTCAAAGCCAAGCCTCCAGATTGTTCCTTAGGAGAAGAGTATTTTTTCATTATACAATTTTGGGAGTGTATGCTTTCCAAATACAATATTAATGTTATCTATCCAAAAAAGTAAATTGGAATTCCGATTATGGAGCACTTGTGAAACACCTTTGAGGAAGCTTATGGGACCAGACCTCTATTACTCCTTTGCACTAGATCTTTAGCACGGATTAATTATAGGCCAAAAGAAATAGAGCTAAAAAGGCCTTAGAGATTATATCTAGTTTAACAACCTTATTTTGCAGATTGGGAAACTGAAGTTTAGACAGACAAATGACTCACACAAACACAAGGACACAAAGACATAGCTACACCCGGAAGCTGAACCTCTGAACTCCCAGATCTGTGCTCTTTTGTTTTTTTCTCTTAAGGTTAAAAAATTAACAAATAAAGGGGACTGCATTTTTCTTCACATTTTCCCACTCAAATTGGTATTTGCTGCTGTAAATACCTGAGTCAAAAGTTGCTAATGATCGTATAACGCGTTTTTAAAAAGGGACTAACAAGCATTTGATAATGACCAACCTGCTTCTTTTAAGATATGCATAAAAAAAGAGTGGATAAAGCATAAGAGTTAATGATTGTGCATTTATTTATTTATTAGGCCTATATATATATATATATATATATATATATATATATATATACTTTTTTTGTTTTTTTTTTTGCTGAGGAAGATTCACCCTGAGCTAACATTGCTGCCAATCTTCTTTTTTTGCTTGAGGAAGATTAGTCCTGAGCTGACATCTATGCCAATCCTCCTCTATTTCTTGTATAAGTCACCACCACAGCATGGCTGAGTGGTGTAGGTCTGAGCCTGGGATCCGAATCTGCGAACCCAGGCTGCCGAAACAGAGCACAGGGAACTCTAACCACCTGGCCACTGGGCCAGCCCCAAGGCCTATATTTTTTAAGCATCATGTACTCAATAAATATGTCCTAGAGCCTATACCATTCACGTGAATGTAATGCTGGAACAAATCTTGAGCCTCTTCTTAAGCAGTTTGGTTTTCAGTAATATATTCAAACAATATTCCTCAGAATATGGCATATATAACTTTGGTGTTGCATGAGATAATCTTAGGTAGCACTTTTTAATTTTTATATATAGTAAAGTATGTCATTATGTATGAAATTATAACTAACACATCAAACCTTATTTTGTGGATAGTGTTTCTTAGATATCAAGATATATTTCAAGTAATTTATATCACTGGTGGAATTATAGACAAGACAAAAATTGGGAAATGGTACAAGAATGACTTAAGTTCAGGAAATGATGATTTAAGAAGTTCTTGCACTAAAAGAATAGTAATTTGCAGAGTAGAGGAGTCCTTCTGGAAATATCTGCTTGCACGTTTACAATTTAATTCCAGGCCAGCATGCAACAACACATTGATTAAATTGTCTTCGAAGCATTGGTCACCTTAATGACCAGAGAAAAACGACTCTTGACTAAGCCCTCACCTGTTAGGGAGGTGAATAAAGCCAAAACATCCATCTTATTGGCTTGATGGGACTTGCCATAGCAACAGAGCTGAATTCTTTCATGATTCACTCATTACAATTGGCACTTTTTTTTCTGTTTTTATTCTACAAATTATAAGTTTGCAATTAAAATACACAAAGGAACTACAAAATCATAGCATTTTTAAATTACCTTTCTTTACTCTGAAAACATCTCAGACTGTTTTACAGTTGTTATCTCACTAATCTTCCCAGAATTCCTGGAAAGGTAGGAAGATGTATATGTTGCTATTCTGCAAAGAGAGCCGGAGGGACTCAGAGCCGTCACACATGTAGGATACGACTATAGAAGAGGAAGGCAATATTCAGGTTTTCTGTTTGGCCAGATCCAGATCAGGGTCTGCTGATGCTGAATCAACCAAGGCCACGCTGTCACAGAAGTCAGGGTAGAGAGATTGGTCAAGAAAGAGCCAAACACCTTGAGACGCTGCTTTTTACGGACTTGAGAAGGGTTTTTTGGGTGCACGGTAGCCCCGACGAGTAGAAAATTTTAATTATTATCATACAATGACTTGTAGGATTAGGAGCGCCACAGTTGTTAAAATAACTAAGAAACACCAAGTAGACTTTAAGCATTGAGTGGACTGCAGTTTTAATAGGCACTATGATTGAAAGTCAGTTTTTTTCTTTGTGTTCCAAGTTGTCATAAATGGTGAAGGGGTGCATAGGACTCTAAGGTAGTTAATATTGCGTAGTCATATTTACCGAGAAGGTTCTTTTGCCTTATGACCCACCATGCTGCTTGTCCTGCGGTTTTTGTCAAGACGCTGTCCCTGTGTTCATACTGACTGTTGAACAGATACAAATGAAAGTTAGTCTGGCGCTTTGTTTGAGAGATTCACTTACAACTGGTGTTTAATTACTTTACCAACATATTGTGATGACTCATATTCATTGGTAGAAATTCAAAACTTTGTGAGCAAACAGCCTAAATTTAGCTTGTGAACTAAACATTGTTCCATTTCTGTAACTACATTGTACTCACTTCTTTTATTTATGAATAGTTTAAACAAAATTCATGACTGCTTACCTTTTTTTTTAACCTTTGCCACTCATTTTCTTGGGAGAATAATTCCATACTTCATGAAATAAAATAACTGTTGAAGCAAAATTTAAGTGTCTTAATAGAGAGGACTTTTATCTTAGGTCTACCCCAGTCAGATATTTTTTTTTTTTTCAGGAGATCCAGATATCTCTCATTGTTCTTGAACTCAGAGCCATAAAGTCTAAGGTCCATTGTTGTAACTACCTATTAGATCTGACTCATCTCAACCACCGATTATGGCCGTCGCACGCCAATGTAATTCCCATTTATATTCATTAAGTTCTATCATGAATGAAATGCCTTGCTAGATTTTTTTATGGGGGTAGACTTTGAAAAATATAATCTATGCCTTGAAGACATAATCCCCTCTTTCATGGAGTTTATCAGACTAGATATTCATTCATTCATTAATGCATTCATTAATTTTTTTTTAAATTGCACATCTACTATGTGACTATTCTAAGTAGTATTTAAAAATTTTTGTTTTTGCTTTTGTCAAGCCATAATTTTTCTTTTCCTCTGATCCCTGGACAGAAACCTCAGGAAAGTAAGACATGCATGTCAATTACTAAATTAGGAGGTTTGTCTACATAAATGCTGTGGCAGAGGTTAAATGTGCTATGACATTACAGAGAAGAGAAGAATAATTTCTAGCTGTAGAAGGGAGAAAAATTCCATGATCCTGATGACATTTGAGTTGAGTCTTGAAAGATGAGTAGAGAGAACATTAAAAGCAGAAGTAGAGGTAGAGGCGAGGAGCCAGAATTTGGAGGATGGGGAGAATAAGAATGCTGTAGGGAATACGAGCAGGTGTAGAGGAAAGGCAGGCTAGTTTATTGCAAGTCTCATTGTCATTCTCAAGAACTTGACCTTTATTCCATAGGAAGCTACTAAATGGCAAGATCAGTGTTTCTGTCCCCAGAGAAGTTAGAAAAGTCTTTTTTTCCCTCCTCTTCACTTCTGATCCTCTTTTCTCCTTCACCTGCCATAAATTCACTTACATTAAAATGCAATTGAACTGCCTGCATTTTGATTCTACGATGAGGACACATTGGCACGGTTATTGTTGAGAGTGCTGCACCTAGATAAGTTTGTTGCAGAAGTGATATGATTAAAGTATTAACTACTGCAGTATCTAACCATCCCACTCTTTGCTGTCAAAAGCAATTAATGTGAATTACATATATTTGAAAGAAGAATTTCTTTCATTACAAACCTTGGAGTATCTCCAGAGAGGATTAGGTAGGAAAATGAATGGTATCATTTGCATAATTTAGGGAAATATGAATAATTATTTGTATTTGGAAAAGCCTGCTCAGACTCTTCCCAATTCATTGGTGCCATATGGCTTATCAGCTAAACACGACCAGGAAATAAGAATTCCATATGATGCAGTTGTCACAGGAGCAGAAGACCCCATTGTCATGTTTCATGTGCTTTGATGCAAAACAGAAAACAAATAAATCAAAGCAACTAATTTTAAATTCAGTCTATACAGCTGTCTGAGGGATTGAAAGGAATATAGTCTTTAGGGCTCCAGATATATACATAAAACATATACATAAAACTTAGACACCACTCCTGCTAGAGATATGCACTGCAGACAAAAACGAGAGGAACAGGTTTAACTTATAAATTCAGAGATTTGAGTGGGACAAAAGAAAGGATTTTCTTCAAGTCTTCTCTTTTCTTAGCAGGCTTAGAAGCGTCATTCACCAGAAACTGGGAATAGACCAATGCACTTCAAGGGAAGCACTGTCTGCTCTAACATAATAGTCTTGTGGAGCAAAGATAGAACCATGACTTGTGATGAGTAAATCTACTTGGCTTGATTATTTTCACCTTTTTTTAGGAAACATATTCATAATTGCCTTACACAATTTTAACCAATAGGCAATACCAATGATGGAGTTACTTCTGTGACACTGGACTTCCCATTAGAATGAATTACATGTTTACGCCTGTATCCAAGTGATTCCCGATTTACTACTGCTAAAGAAGATTCCCAGGCTGGCTAATTCTCCTTGTCTGGTTCCTGAGCTATATTGGAAATAAAAGAAAAGCCTTCCCTGGATTCATCCCAGTTTTGCTTTGTGGCATTTTCAGGTTCCAGAGGGCTGGCATGGTGAAATGTAGACGGAACTGGCAGGAGACAACCTTTTGGGACATCACCGCTGACAGGAGCTCTGGGGTGGAAGTAGAAACTTCAGAAGCCAACCCCAATCTGAAATCAGGAATGGGAGTTCAGCGAGTTAAATGGCAGAGATATGGATCATTTCTAAGCTGTGTCCAGGCTGGCCTCAGCTTCATTTATCAACATGCTGGGTGGCACTGACAGATTCATACGAGTCTCAGATAAGAAAACATATTAATTTTCTTTTCAGCGAAGGAAGAAAAAGGGGGAGTGAGCATTCTCAGGTAATTTTAATTTGCTTTGACCCATCTAAGTGTGACATCAATCGATGCTAATACTGCTGATGCACAACGTAGTCTCTGTTTTAGTATCTTACAATCCAGGAGGGGAGATAAGATTTATCTCTGAATAACTAACAAACAAATGTAAAAAGTATATATATGTATTATTGCTATATGGACTTATATATATGTATATAATGGTTATAATATTTTAAGTTCCACGATAGTTATATTCGGAAGGCAATTTTCTCAAATAGACTGCATTCTTTTTGTGGGAAGTGCCCATGTGTTTTCATCTTTTATGATTCTGGCTAAGGGACAGTTTCAGCCCCATACAGCTCCCCGGTTCCGTTTCTCAGACTCAGGTTTTTACTACAACCTGCCCTCTCAAACCTTTCTCTTTTGCCTTTTGGAGATTTCTTCCTATGGTTAAACAAGCTCCTTTGCATCCTCATCTCTTCCAAGCACATTTACTCTACCCTGAGTGAGTTGTCTTCATTGAATCTTGTTTCTCTCAGAGATCAGATTTCTCTGTTGCCCACTTAAGCATAGAAGCTCATTTTCCCGAGACCCAGGTATCCCCGGGCCAGAAGGTGGCCCACTTTTAGCCTTCCCATGCCCATTCCAAGCCATTATGTCTCCAATCCCCTGAGAAAAGCTTTGGTCCCCTGAGATCCATTGCATCTGGCTATACTATGCTCATTCCCTCATTGTTCCTGTCATCTAATGAACTCCTCTTCAGTCCTCTACACCAGTTATACTTGGAAAACTCACAACATTTCTCTCTACTGCATGTTGTCATCATCTGGGGATTTTAGTATGTACGTCAATGATCCAACTGACACCCTTGCCTGTCTCGGTTCCTTGACTTCATTCCACTCACGTCACCAATCTCTATGGGTTCACCCTGGACCTTTATATTCACTCAAACCATTCTACCTCTTAAATCCACAATGCCAATATTTTATTTGCTGACCATACTGACTGGCTCTGCCCGCCATCCTGGTTGGCTTCTTCTGACTCTTTTTTCCCTTGTTTCCATGCCTGCTATGGACAAGGATCCTTCCTTCTGTATTTCCATGCCAATAATATTAAGGTCAGTTTCAGCGATGGTTGCTAATTGGTTACGTGAGTTTGGTCTGTACATTTCACTTCTCAAGTTTGTTTCTTGGCCTCAAAAATCTCTAATTGACTTTTGTAAGTCCTACAACTCTATGGGTATCAGCAGCCATCATAGGCAAGAAGCAATATTTTGGCATCACTTCATAAAGAGCTGTAGGCATATTATTAGCTGTGTTTTTGACTTGTGTGAAAAACTAACTAAAAGCTATTGACTTTGAACAGGATGTTTATTTATGTGGATTTCTTTAGAATGTGGCTCAATAATTTTTAGAAATCCAGCAAGGGAAATATATGTGCTAAGGAGCCATGAATCATTCATGGTAGCAAAACGAGCGAGAGTTTTTAAAGTCTTTGGATAATGGCACAACGAGAAGAAATAGAGCCCAAGTCTCCAGGAAATGGTTTAAGGATAGAGCCTCAAAGTGATTTTTAAAATATTTCTTTTCAGCACAGCCCTTTTATCTGACCTCATTAAAATGTCTCAGCATTGTTTATTCAACATACCATTTAATCAAAACCCTCTGCTAGATTCTTCCCAAGATTCATTTGTGATCCATATGAGCAAACATTCTGGAGGGTTATAATGAAGAGAAATGTGGAGAATTACAGCAGCTTTCTTTTCTTTTTTGAACAGTAAATATTTTAGTAATCCATCTCCATTTCTTAAAATTGGTTTATCTTTGAATCAAGTATTACTTTGCTGTAGGTAAAATGCACTGCACATATCTGAAAATCATAACGATTGGAAAGAGATTCAAAGAGTTATATTTCTTAATATTGTTCTTCACTTCTCACATATAAATCCAGGAAAGACTAAGCAAAGACATCATTCCTAAAAACTGATTTTGTCATGTGGTAAGAAAATAGTTAATAGTTTCCCATCTAGTAAAGAGTGTTTTAATGTGATCTTATTTATTAGAGATTCTGTAAATATGTGGAAGATGAAGTAAAGTCATTTGAGTAGAGCGCCTGCATTTCATAGATGAGAAAAAAGAGGCCCAGAGAGGTTAAAACAATAAGTACTTTAAAACTGTTTACAATAATTTTAGCGTGGGCTTCATTTTTCTCTCTGGTGTCTCATCGCCTAGATATGCGTTATCTCAACGTTAAGAGAAATATTTATAGCAGGGATTATCATGACCATACTTAGAGATCCATCACGACTATGTCAAGAACTACAAACAGAATTTACATTAACCTGATATTTATTGTTGTTATTGTTTGACGTCAACAATTACTGGAGGATGAACAAGGTGGAAATGCTCAAGAGCTGATTTCCAGTTGAGACGTTTGGTTGGGCGTAGTGCTAGAAAGAAGGGCGCCAACAGTTATCTCCCATCACATGTGCTCTTTTGCAGCCTTGCCAATCCTCCATTAAGAGGTGAGCCCTCATTTTCCTCTCCCTGAATCTCAGTGGACTGTTTCACGCAAACAATATGGCAGAAGCAATGCTTGTTAGCAGCCCAACTATTATGAGGAGACCAAAACTAGCCTACATGGAGACACCACGCAGAGAAGTCCTGGAACCGCAGCCCCCAGCTGTTCCACCTTCCTGTTCTTCCAAATCCAGCCACTGTTTTACTGTAACTGCAGGAGAGATCCCAAGTCAGGACATCCAGCCTGGTGCTTCTCAATCCCTGACCCATAGAAACTGAGATATAATAAAATGATTATTCTTCTTTTAAGCCCCTAAGTTTTGGAGTGATTTATTATGCAACAATAGTGATTGAAACAGAAATTATTTCCTATGATTCTCTTCCCTTAACAGTCACAAGAGACATTTGGAAAGTGGATTGGAGGCAGCATATTTTTCATTCTAGGAAGGCTGATGTAAGGCATTAGGCCCTAGGGCAGCTCATGTTCATTGTCGCTGATCCATTGACTCACCTTGTTGGTGTGGAAAAGCACCTGGACTTCCAACTTTGCCAGTTCTCACTGAATCTCCTCCTTTAGCCTTTCTAAGTCTTCGACCAAGTGTGCCTGCCACTCCAGGGCAAAGCATGCCAGCTTCTCCTGCATGTGACCCACAGAGCCCAGGTTTCAAGTGCTGAGAGAAAGATGTGGATTCCAGTTTGTCATTATGAGTCTCTGTTTTCCTTGTGGATTCCCGTTCCTCTTCATGGGTTCCAGTTTGTCTTTGCTCTTGTCCACACTCATCTTTCCTTCCCAACTGCTCGTCTGGTTGACTATTCTGACTTATACCCAATTATAAACTCCTCTACCAGCTTCCATATAACTTAAGTTCGAATCCCTATTCTACATCACTCACAGTGGTTCTGCTTCTGGGATCAAATCCCGACTGATGCAGAGGTACTCATTGGGACATTGATGTGCTCAATGCGTTAGACCCACTTCCTATGGAGATAGGTCTGTGAGCCGAGATACCTGAGCAGTCTTGATTCAGTGAATGTTAGGGTTAGTCTACATTTCCTACACAAACATTTGTCTTGGGAATCTGTGTAGTTTCCTGCTGCTCCAGTAATGTAAGTGCCCGCAGTCAGAATTGAGAAGCTGGAGATAAGACTGGAATTTTGGAAATGCTCAGAGATATCTGTGAATTCTGTCAGTACCTAAGCAGCAGAATCCAACGTGAGCGAGATGGGTCCTTGGAAAGAACGTGCATTCATGATCTCACGAGTAAGAAACTGAAGACACTTAGGTTCAGCTGCTTTTCTTCAGCAAGTCTGAAGCTATTAATGTATTTATCTGTTCCATCCCTCCATCAATCCATCTAGTCAATCTTTATTTAGTGCTTATTCTGTTTATGACAACCAAGACCCCTGCTCAGATTTGAAGTATTAGAAAAGATATTCACAGATAAACAGAAGTAGTACTACCTATTAGTAAATAAATTGATTTTTGTAAAACATTATAAGAATTACTGATTCAACAGCCATTAATTAGAAACACAGTAGTAACTACATGCATTATAAATCTGTGGTTTATGTTTAATAAGGAAGGGAGTTAGAGAGGTAGAGAAATTATCCATATGGCATAAGGTGTTTTCCATAAACTGTGAAATTTCCAGACCATTTTTACCATTTTATGGGATGAGGAAAGCAATGTTAGATATTTTCCTCTGATATCTGGATTGTTATCTGAGCTATTCTTTGTGGAAGATGGTTTCCAGAGGGGTGCCCAATGTCTTTGGCTATGTGTATGGTCATGCAAATGAGAGGGCCCATTAAACAGAACCTCTTGTCCCTGCCTCATGTTTGAAACAAATAAATAAAGCAAGATGGAGGCCAGTCACCACTTTCTTATCAGTAATGGCTAAGTCAGAAGACATAGTTTCATATGAGAGTTAAATCAGCCTATAAAGCTAACACTCACAGTGGAAAGATTTATCTACTGAGTCGTGGGCAATTCTGAAACAAAGTGAGCCCTGTACATGAGAGGGACTTACACGGAACACTGGAAAACTCTTGATTTCCATGGTTTGGTGTGTTCTCAAGAGGAAAAGGAAGAACTGATGAAGCAAGCATGGCTGTTCGGATAATGTGGCCTAACTCTGCTGAAGGGCACTAAAGAAAGAAGTGGCAAGAGGCCAGGGCTATGGCACCAACCGAGCTCTCACACAAAGAAAGAAATGCAACGAATGGGAAAGCAGGGCTTGGCCTTAATGGTGTGAATTAGTGAGAGTAAATTTTTGCTTTTTAAAGATGAGACCTAAAATATATTGTCCACAAGCCTCTTCCACTGAATCTTTTTCTTTATCTCATAAATCTTACATCTCCCATTTTAAAAACCTCTGGAGCAGCAGCGGCAGCAGTAGCAGCACCTCCCTGAGCCTGTTTCTTCTTTTGGCGTCTTTCTCACCATATTGCACCTCTACTGCAAAGCGACCTGCAACTTATTGGTAAGAATGACTCACAGCAATGCTGCCTTAATTCCTAACCTCCCATTTACTCATCAGTCTACAGGAGTATGCACATTGCCTGCATCAAATCTCCATTGAAATTATTCTTAATAAAGTCACCTTGAAGCTTTACTTGCCAAATCTAATGTCTTCTTCCCAAACCTCATCTCCCCTGTCCTATCTACAGCACTTGACAGGTTCCCTCCTTCCTGGAACTCTCTCTTCCATTGCCTTTCATTGTACACATCTCTCCTAGCTCTTTTCCAGCTTCCTTGATTTCTTCTTAATCTTGGGGTTATTTTCCAGGGTCTCTGAGAACAGGGATCCTTTTTTATGTATCTTTGAAGTCCCAGTGTCTTGCACAGTGCCTGGGGTCTAGTGGATGTAATTATGCCTTCAATAGCCAATACCTCTGTCCTGGGTCATGTTAACCCAGCTCTGATCATTATTTTTTTTTTTTCAGGAGTTCACCTCCCATATGCTAAGGGAAAGTGACTCCTTTTCCAGTCTCAGGGATGGATAATAATTTGTTTAATTGAATCATGTAATTCCATTTCCCTTTCTACTAGTTGATTTAAGCATGGACTCATGATTCAATCATGGGCAATAGGGAGAAAACTTCTAGGATAGATTTTCCAAACTAATAATAAGAGAGAATGCATTAGCTTGTTGGAGCTGCTATAACAAAGTACCACAAGCTGGCAGCTTAAACAACAGAAATTTATTGTTTCACAGCTCTGGAGACTAGAAGTCTAAAATCAAGGTGTCAGCAGGGTTGGTTCCTTCTGAGGGCTGTGAAGGATTTATTGCAAGCCTCTCTCCTTAGCTTTTAGGTGGCCATTTTCATGTTCACATGATGTTCTCTCTATATGTGTGTCTCTGTGCTCAAATTTCTCCTTTTTATGAGGACATCAGTCATATTGGATTAGGACTCACCCTAATGATGTCATTGTAACTTTATCACTTCTCTAATGACTCTATCACCAAATAATGTCACATTCTGAAGTACTGGGGGTTAGAACTTCAACATAAGAATTTTGAAGGGGCACAATTCAACTAATAACAAGGAAGAAACAACAATCTCTTTAACATGATTGGTGCCTGGAGATGCATCAGCTACATTGCAAGGATGGGATGGCAATATAGTCATCAGGCCAATAAACAGAAAGTGGTAGAACAGTAAGAGACCCTGATCCTTGTTGGCATCTTTGATCGAAGTAGTGCTTTAGGGAAACAAATTGTCTGCGATGTGCGTTCCATTTGACCTGGAGTAGGGTGAAACTGAGAGCAGATAAAATAAGTGACTGTTGCAATAGTTGTAGTGAAAGGACTTGAACTAAACTGGTGCAAAGAAGAGACATAGTCAAGAGGCATCAGTGAGGAAACTTTCTTATACGAAGAGAGATAGTAGCCAGAGCTGGGCATGGCACACGTTCTTACTCCGCCCAGGGCTGTTAGTGCTGGTGGCTGCTTGGATTGCAGGCAGTTTAAGGAAGGATCAACAAAGAAGGAGACAGCTGTTCTAACAACCATTTTATGAATACAAAGGACTTGTGAATTAACTTTTCTTCTTCCCAGTGGTACAATTCTAGATATTACATGACAGTCTAAAAATAGGCAATTAAAGCAGATGCATTTAATCAGTGTTCCCCAAACTGTGATTCATGGAATGTTAATTCTGTGAGGTATTTATAGATCTTACATAAATCAAAGGTGAGGAAAGAGATGTTCTGTGCCCAAATGAATTCAGAAATTTGGGTTAAAGTTTGTATTGCAGGACTTCTCAGAGCGTTTAATATTGTAGTGTAGAGTGTGAATCTCTAAGACAGGGATGCAGTAAGTAGTATTTACAAAACTTACAAAACTTATGGTTCATCAGTTGCAAACATTTTATCACAGAGCATCTCACAGGATTGTATTCTGTGGAGCACATTTTGGGACATATTGCTTTTTTAAACAATGATTTCACTCTAGGCTTCATTTCTTTTTCCTCTGCTACATCACACCCTACTATTCAGTCTCCTCAGTGTAAAGGGCCCATTACAGATGGGATTGCCAATTCCCTGGTGATCCGTGAGCCTTTGTGCAGTGATATTGACATCCCCATTTAAAACTGAGGTAGGAAGAGATGAGGCATACGACTGTGTGTGCCTCACAGCTCTATTCACAGGAATAGAGCTATTCCCAGGAGACAGGAGGGAGGAAAGGAAATCTATGAGCCTGCCTCAGATCAGGTAACGGGCCAAATATTCAGCTAGACCTATTGGGCATTGAAAGCTCACATTTGGAGCAGAATCCACCAAATAATAGGCATTTGCTACAGGCACCTCTGAGAAGGGAATTTTCAGGTGAGAAAATGTAACTGCTCCTTCCCCAGGGAGAGAGATTTTCTGGACGCATCTTCCCTGACATATGTTATTCTTTATTACAGGTCCCCAGGCAGTGGTGGAGTCTGCATTCTCCAGCAAGATGGTGCTGGTGTTTTGTGCCCAACCCTACTCCCAGGGGCCTCCCATGCTCGTACAACAAGTGGTGTGGTTTAGAAGTTTCGAGCACACACAGGTACCTGGGTTCAAATCCTGACTCTGCACATTGTGGATTTTGCCCTTGAGAAGATATCTTAAGATCTTTGGACCTCGGTTTTCTCATCTATAAAATGGGGAGAGTCACAATATTTCCCTTAATACACTCTTCTGAAGCTATACAAACCCAGTGCTGAGAAAAAATTAAATGCTTAATAAATGTCATGAAATACAACAAATTATATAAATGCTAAGTGAATTACTGAATTCTCTTTGAAACATTGCCACACATTTTTAGGAGAGGGTATTTCTAGGCAGAAGCAATGGCATATGCAGATCTATAGATTTAGGGTGAATTGCAAAGAGTGAATAGATCTGGGCTTTTGGGTTCAAGGTCTATTGTGACCAGATATGAAAAGCAGCGTGTGCCAGGTTATAGAGCTTGGACCCTACATCTGTGGCGACTCACTGGAAGACTTTAAGTTGGGGAGGGATATGGATAATTCTTTGCATGCTAGAAAGGTCACTTTGGTAGTAGCATGGAGCTATGTATAAGTGCCAACATTTGAGATAAGTCCTTCACCGTCCTACAGCTTGCTGTCTAATTTAAAGATAAATTAATTTGTTGATCCAACAGATATTTACTACTAAAGTATCATGATTGACAAAATAAGAAATGATGGATTGCCTCATGCATGGTAATGACCATGAGTTTAAGTAGTATCCATATGCTGGTGAATTCTGCCTCACGCTTAGAACATTTAATATATATTATTTTTGAATAAAATAATATACGTTTAATTTGTACAGTTCAGAAAACTTTCAGGAAAACAATTGTCTTTCTCTTCACCATATAGGGATGGCCTCTAGGTGACATTAGATGAAGTATAATCCATGTCTGAGGTTCCCTGATTCCTGATAGTCAATGAAAATATTGTAAGCTACGAACTCTTTACACGTGAAAATCCTATTAGTGGGAAATGAACTTCTGGATACAGACACTGTACACCAGATTTCTTTTCTTGACATTCCATGCACTTTCATAATCTGATGTCACATTCTTCAAATAGTAGTTTCTCCTAATTCTTCTATGAAAACACTGTTCTCTTGGTGTCCCCAAAGATAGCACGTGCATTCTGCCTCTGAAACTTGGTTTAGGCCATTTCCCATCAGACAAGCCACTCTAATTCTTCTCTATTATATTCTGGGTTATATTCTTTCTTCAGGGCCCATCTTCTGTGTGACAATGCATTGAATGCCCCAGCCTTTTATCATCCCAACATTCTCTGGACTTCTTTGGAGTGTATTGTCTGTATCACTTGCTGGAATTTAATCTAAGCTACATCACAGAGATGAGTCTCTCTTTATGTACAAATCCTTGTTCTAGCTTGAGCAGAGTGCTTCTAGAGGTGTGATGAAACCTATCTGTCCTGGGACAATGGCAAAGGAGAAACAGCTGGGAATAGGTGGAACTCTGGGTGGGATAGGGTCCCGGCACCTGCCTAGACTGCAGGATTGGCCTTCGAGGCAGGTGCTATGCAGTCCAACATGTTCAAAAGGATAATGGCAGAAAGGGAAATTGTTGAGTCAAGCTCCTATTAGGGTCGTTGAAAATTTAATTAATGTCTCTAAGGTTCTGTTTTCTCATGTGTAAGGTGAGGCAAGAAAAATTTTAAAAATTTAAAAAACAAACACGACCCACATCTCATAGGGTTATTGTGGAAATTAAATCAATGAACTTAACACAAAGCACTTAACACTGTGATTGATGCTTAATAAGCACCCAATAAATGACGATTATTATTATTATTATAGTCAGTAAATGAGAGGTTACAATAAAGTGCTCTTGGAACTTAGAAATAAATTACCCTCCGTGAGAGAAACTAGGAAAAATCAACACATAAAAAGTGAGATTAACCATCTGCGGAATTAAGCTCTCCTGAAAAGGCCTGCATGTCTGTGGGGCTGTGGAGATTCGGGAAACACCCAAGGCCAATCAAGCATGTAGAGGAATAATATTACAAAAGTCCAGCTGGAATGCCATTGAGGAAAAAGAAACCTAGACTCCAATCAATTCTATTAGCATAACTGAAGAAAGAATGTGTCAAGAGAAATGATAGATGCTAGAAAAAGAAAAGGTCAAAGATCAAGTTTTGGCTATTTTTCATTCAGTATTGCGGGGAGGAGGGAAATGAAGAGAAACAGAGTCAAGAAAGAAAAACAGAAAGACAGAGGCAGGAAAACAGAGAAGCAAAAAGACAGACATGGAGAGACACAGTGGAAGAGAGAGAAAGTCAGAACGAGAAGAGAAGTTGAGTCCAAAATACAGGAATATTCAGGATACTAGAGGAGTAGAAGTAAGACGGCCCAATTGTCTTTCCCTCGGAGACAGTCCAACATTTTTTGCCTTTCTTCCAAGCAAATTTCTGATTGCGATTTTAACTTTCAAGGCTAAAGGATATTTCTAACAGCCGCTCTGATCTTAGTAATGGGACTCAGCAGCCAGACTATATAAGACCTCAATTGTCGGAGGGGTGAAGTACCTCAGGGAGGCCTGCTCTGCTCAACGCTGACTCTGGAGTTGGGTGGGCTAAGCCTGCAGAAGGAGTTCATAACTACAGTTGATCACAGCTAGTCACGCTTGATTAGATTTGAATCTATTTAATTTGATGAACATCCACCCCCAGCCCATTCTATGCAGAATGCAGGGTTACCTGGAAAGTGAGTGGGGTAATGCATTTGCCTTCCAGGAACTTTCAATTCAGTAGCTCTATAAAACTTGCACACTAATTCTCAAATAATGGATGCCAGAGGGGATCAGGATGCTGTATTATCACGCAGACAGCAAGGACTAATTCTGCTGAGGGGACTGTCCTTGAGAAGTGGACATCCTGGAGGAGATGCATTGGAACTGGTGCTTAAACCATGAGGGGCGTTTCAACAGATAACGGGTATGGATGGCATTACAGAGCAAAGTAAGAACGTGAACAATGGGGATGTGTTTTAAATGGAATGTGGGGGCAAGCTGGAGCTCAACTAGCGACTTAGTCAGTTCAGCCTGGTATAACAAGTACTACAGACAGGGCCGCTTATAAACAACAGAAATTTATTTCTCACTGTTCTAGAGAATGTAAGTTCAAGATGTGGATGCCAACATGGTTAGGGTGAGGGCCCTCTTCTGGGTTGCAGACTGCCAACTTCTCACTGTATCCACACATGGTGGAAAGAGGGTGAGAGAGCTCTGTCTTTTATGAGGGCACTAATCCTATTCATGAGGGCTCTACTCGCATGACCTACTGACCTCCCAAAGGCCCGTCTCCCAATACCATCACACTGGGGGTTAGGATTTCAAAATATGAATTTGAATGGGGGGCACAGACATTCAGTCCATTGCAACTACCCATACTGGTGATGGAGAGAGAGAACTTAACAAAGCAGCTTAGGTTTTAAACCTCTTGGTGTCTACTGCAGGCTTCATGCAATAGGTGCTCAATAAAAGCTTATGATTATTTTGTCACTTTTTGTGCTTGAGAGACATACCTCCTCTGACAGGGAATGATAGTCCATTTGAACACGAAATGTTAGATGTACTGGAGATTCTCAAATAAGTTGCTAAATCATGCCCTGTGCCTGGTGTGACTTACAACAGAGAGAATGAAGAAATGGGACAGCTCTTGGGGCCACTTGAGGAAAAATAAGAATAATCTCCATTTGTTTTAAGGCTTTCAGTGTACCAAATGCATCAATTTTATATCAGCCTATCTAATTAAATCCACAAGATAGATATTCTTCTGTCTCTTTTGCAAATGTGCTTTAATAAAAAATACATATTTGACCTTTGGTCCTGGTTCTTGGCAGTGAGCTTCTAAAGCTCTTGGAATTTCCGGAGATATAAGAGTCTTTGGTGTGTTAATGAGATGACTCATTAGATAGCTTCAGGATGGAGCTGGTCAGGAGAAAGACCAAGCCATGATTAGAGAGTTGGAACTTCTTGTGCACCTTCTGATTTCCAGGGAGGAATGAAACCTCCATAAAAAAGCCTAAAAGACAGTTTGGAGACCTGGGTTGGTGAATACATTGAGGTGCTGGGAAGGTTACATTCCCACAGAGGAGGTATGGAATCTCCATACCACCCTCCCCACCCTCAGCCCAAACTTGTCCCCGTGCATCTCTTCCATTTGGCCCTTTCTGAGTTGTATCTTTTATGATAAATCGGTAAACATAAGTAAAGTGTTTTCCTGGATTCTGTGAGTTGTGAATTACACAACCTGAGAAGGGGAGAGTAGAAACTTTGGATTTATAGCTGCTTCATCAGAAGTATAAGTGGCCCTCAGGACTTGTGACTGGTAGCTGAAGTAGGAGGAGTCTTGTGAGACTGAGCCCTTAACTTAGTGAGGTCTGCACTAACTCCAGTAGTCAGTGTCAGAATTCAATTGAATTGTTGGACATCTATTTGGTGTCAAAAGTGTTGTCAGAAAAAAAGAAAAAGCAACAATTGAGAAAATTAAGACTCAGAGAGGTTAAGTAACTTATCTGGGTCACGCAACTTGCATATGAGAGAGGAAAGTTGGGACTGAGTCCAGATCTGTAAGATTCCAGAACCTCTCACTTAACCATGCTGGAAAGATACCAGGCTGAGGCCCACCATTCTGTTTTGTGGGACACACTGAGAATCAAGACAGAAAAAGGAAGAGAAAGGAATTGCATCCACCTCAAAAGTGGCATAGAATAGTATCCAAGGGTATGTGGGTTCAATTACCAGCCTGACTACTTAACTAGCAAACTTAGCAAGTTGCTTAAGATTTGTGTCTCAGTTTCCTTATGTGTAAAATGGAGAAAATAAAACCTATTCCATGGGATTTTTCTTTTTGAGAATTATGTGTTAATATGCAAAGAGCACCAAAAATTTTGCTTAACACACATGACTCAATAAATATTAACATTACTATTATTATTATCGTTGTTATTGGAAAACATCACAATTCATAGACCTATAATAAGATGCTCCAATCTGGAAAAGAAGAATCCTTTGCTGTGTCCTTATTCATTAAGATGTAATGATGGAGTAAGGAGGGCAGTTTCATACATCCTATACAGAAACCAGTGCTGCTATTTTAAAGGCAGAATGGAGCAACTGTTTGGTTGAAAATGAAATCTTGGAGGATGAAATAGCTAACCATTCCCAAACAAAAGTGTGGGATCTAAACTCCTTGAAGGATATAGCCAGTGCATTTTGACTGGTCAGGCAGGCGACTTGTTCTAGGCTACTAGAATAATCCAACATTCGCCATGAGATGGTAGAGACGGTGGGGAGTTCCTTCTAATTAGTGTGATGGTCTGTAGTATCACTCCCAACGTAGGCAATTGGACATACAGAGACTTCAGGAGTAGCTGAAAGCAAAGAGGTCGAAACCAGGGAGAAACAGGGCCCCAGGAGCACACCAGGTAGAAGGGAAGTAGCCAATAGTCCATCTATCAGTATTGAAAGGGGAATAGAAAACTCTCCTCCAAGGAGTCAGGAATGTGTAAGTGAGAACAGAGGCCAATCTGGGGGTGGTGGTGGGAGAGAGTGGCCAGGGACTAAGGAGATGCTATCCAGTCCTAAGCTATGAGGATTATAATAACTAGAAGGGGTTTAGGGATACAGCCAAGTGGGCTGCAGTTCAGAGTGGGGCTCTACTAGATCAAACACAAAATGAAGCACCCACAAGGGAATGGAGAACAACGATCTAGTCGTTGAGGTTGGACCACAGGCTCTCTAGGGACGAGCTGCGGCACTGGGCACACAGTGCAGAGGGCTCGCTCCTGACACTTTCCATATCAGATACCAAATCCCAAACCCCACCTTCTGGTGCTTCTAAGGCACTGCTTGCTCTAACGCCAGGCCTGAAGGGCTCTAGCTGTTCATTGCTAAAGGAGGCAGGAATGGGATGCCACACAGTCCCAAAATATTAGGTCCTGTTTTTGCTAATTTTAATACACCTTTATTTTTTTCAGGAGAGATTTTTTTCAGTCAGGTGTATTTATGAGAAAAATTTCACATGTATTGAACAAATAGACTTTCTCTACATACACAAAGAAAACTGGCATGGGGGAAGAGAAAGAACTAAACTTGAAATCAATCAAATAATTGGGTTATTTGGAAAACAGCAGGGACCTATTTGAGGAACAAGTTCCATTATCTATCTTCAAAATCACCATTTTTCGCCTATACAAGTATTTCCCCTTTAAGGAAGCCCTTACTGCCAGGTCTATGTGGGAAGCACTTCTTGACAGCAAAGATATTCTGGCATGGTTTAACAAGCAGACATTTTATAATTAAAATAAACATTTGAAGACTTTCCTATCCTGGAGGGCTTGAAGATTAAGATAGCTTCTCTCCAGAGAGGTTTAACAATGCTACTTTTAAAAACAGAAGGATGAACTAATTTACTCTGAAACTACAGTCAGTCAATTATCAAATGTGCATTGACCATTAGCAATGTATGAGGCACCACAGCCAGTAGGAGCAGACCTAAGTGAGGGGTAACTCCTACTGTAAACAAACTTGCAATCTCTTTGAGCCAACAAAACGTGCCCTGAGAGAGAATGTAAATGGTGCGAGGCAATAAATTACACATTCCCCTATCAGCCGGCATCCACTCAGGAAAATTATTTTAACATTCAGAATTTAACAGAAGGACTTAGTGGGCCAGCTATTGAATGACTGAAAAGGTGAAAGTGGTCACGGAGGTAACAGAGATACCAACTTCAGGAAGCAAATACCACGCCCCAGGCTGGGGAAACCAAAGGAAGCTGAAGGGGCTGTCAGAACCCAGGGGCATGGAGGAGGGACCTCGTGGAGTGGGGCACAGATCCCTGAGGAGAGAGGGCGGCCCAGCTAGCAAAGGCGCTCTGGCCACCTGCAGGGATCTGATGCTCAGACCTTTAAGAAGAAGGCACAAGAATGTTAATCCTGAGAGTGTAGGTGGGTATGTGGGAGGTGAGGGGTACTGAAAATGGAGTCTACTGCTCCTGCAAGAGTGAAGAACCATTACTGGAGGGAAGTTGAGAGGAACAGGAAGCAAACCAGAAGAAAGCTAGTCCCTTCCATCTGCTCCCACCTCCTGGTGTCCCTCTAGGGCCCCCTATGGACAGAAATGATCAGGGAGCAGCCGGCAAAGTGGAAATGTGGTTTTCAGAGTGCCAGCCCCAGCATCCCAAAACAGAAGGAAGAGGGTAAGTCAAGAGACAGCAGCTCAATGACCACAACGATACCTTCTAAGAGGCACAAGGAGAAACTGCTTAGAGAATTCCAGAGATTATTAAACTACTTTGGGTTGGTGGTTAGGCAAGGCTCCATGGACGAACAAGTGACTGGAAAGTTTTGTTATAGTTGAGGCAGATTCCACTGTGGGTTATTCATTCATCATTCATTTATTCATTCAAAAATATTTGAATGCCTGCCGGGTGCCAGTGCTCTGTTAAACATGGAAAATACAAGGATGAATATGACAGACTCGGTATCTATTTTCCTAAAACTTATATCAGAGGAAAGAAAAGAAAATAAAGAACAACCAAAAATGCAGATATTAATAAGTCCATGAAGAAAATAAAACAGGGTAACGTGATCGAGAGATACAGGAAGAGGTTGTGACCCCCTCAGAGTAGGCCATCAGGAAGGTGGTCTTCAAGAAGGTGACACTGGTGTGTAGACTAGAATGGTGAGGCAGAGCTAAATGTGGGAATGACTGAGGTTGGGGGGCGGCAGTGTGAGTAGCAGGACAGCAAGTGCAAACGCCCTGAGGCAGTGATGCGCTTGCAGCGTTTGAGGAGCAGAAAGACGAGCAGGTTGCTCATGGCAGAATGAGCAAAGGGAACAGCAGTCAGGTGTGAGGTGGCAGAAACAGCAGCCACAGGCCTTGTAGGGCTGATAGAACCTTTGTGGACCAATCCGAAGATTTGAAAAGATCACCTGTCATTGTCACGTGGAATTTGGACTGCAGCAAGACAAAGCCGGCGCAGGGTAACCAACAGTCCAGGCATGAGACTTGGTGTTTTAGCTTCAGGTGCTAGCAGTGGAGATGGTGAGAAGTGACTATCTTTGCAGCATATTTTCAAGGTATTGCCAACACAATTTGCTTGTGAATTAAATGCCAAGGGTGACGGAAGGAGGAATTTAGGGGTCTGAGCCATTAGATAGATAATGGTATCACCTACAGGTTTGAGAAAGTCTCGAGGAGGAGCACGTTTGGGGGATGTTGGGGGGACATGTGGGTTTGAGGCATCTCTTAGATACCCAGGTAGCTGTAGAACAGGCTGTTAGATTTACGAGTGACACTCATGGGAGAAGCACTCCTGGAAATACACTCACGGAAGACCACGGTGGAAGGATCAGCCAAGAAACATGGAGTCGGTGATAAAAGGAATGGAGCTAGCTTTTAGATGAGCTATCTTTCCTCTAAATTAGGGGCAGAGGAGGGGCCGGCCCTGTGGCATAGTGGTTAAGTGCGCGCGCTCCGCTGCTGGCGGCCCGGGTTCGGATCCTGGGCGCACACTGAAGCACCGCTTGTCAGGGCATGCTGTGGTGGCGTCCCACATAAAGTGGAGGAAGATGGGCAAGGATGTTAGCTCAGGGCCAGTCTTCCTCAGCAAAAAGAGGAGGATCAGCATGGATGTTAGCTCAGCTTAGCTGATCTTCCTCACAAAAAATAAAATAAAATAAATTAGGGGCAGAGAAAGCTTGGCATCACTTAGGGCGACATGAATATGCAAGAGGAGATTGTATTAGTCAGGTGAGGCTGGCATCGTAGATCTGGTTATGAGTGCATTTTGGGGCATAGGAGGTGAAAGAACAGACAGCAATAAGGAAGAGGGCATTCTCAGTGGGAGAACACCCTGAGCAAAAGCACAGAGCACGGATTTAAAAAAGTACTCTGTGGAATAGGAGGAAAACAACTTTTATTTAGATCAGAGAGGCCAAGGAGAAATAAAGCGAATCCTTAACAATGTATTAGTATTGGAAAGCTTCTTAGAATCTGTTTATTCCAACCTCATTTTAGACATAAGGAAACTGAGACTTTTGAGGAGTTAAACACCTTAGGTGAACTCACACAGTTGCTTATTACCTGAGTCATGTTCTCCTTACACTCATCCTCCCATTACATCATGAATATTGTATAGCTCATGCTGGGAAATTGCACTTTTAACTATAAGCAATAAGCAAATGCAAAAGGCTTTTGAACAGAAAAAAGAAACAGTGTTAAGTAATGCTTTGTGCAAAAATAACTCTGATGGTCAGCAAGAGGATGAAGATCCAAGTAGTCCAAGTGGGCAGCCGTGGTAGTGATCAGGGCACCTGGGAAAAAATCCTGCATATGCATAGCCATTTTCCTTATGGACCCAGACCTACAGCTAGGGGTGAAATCCACCTACAGGCAAATGGAGATTTCAAGCTAAAATGTAAAATCCAGAACATTTGCCTTCCTTGCCATGGTGCCATCTCAAATCGCACTACTCTCTTCCCTTGTCACTACTATATGAGAAAGTGTGAGCAGGAATGGGGATTCTTGGTGAGCTTGGGAAGGATGTGTGAACTGAAAAATTCTTAGGAAGCCACCCTTTCAGCAGAAGACTTACCCATTTAAACTTAAGGCTTCACCTAGTCAGTAATTTAGGAGAAATAATTAACTGGAAAAAAAAAGATTATATATAATATTTCTTTAGGGCTATCTGGACTATAACCCCTTCCTGGATTGTAAACTATCCAGCTCATCAAAAGTGGTTTCTACTTAAGGTCCAAACCAGGATATTTTGAGACCAAAATGGAAATTATTAATAATTTTGCCAAGATGATGAGTGTAAATGTAATGGGGACTATCCCAGACAACCAAGAAGTATAATCATCCTATTTTTAGTTGTTTTTCCTCTTCTTCCCCTGACATCTAATTTTTATGCCAAGCACCATGGGAACTTGAAAAATGTTAACTAAATTTGTAAAATCTGCCTCTCTCCCCTTTTGTAGGCAATCATGAAGAAGCACGTTCTGAGGGAAAATTTGTAGATTTTATGCCCTACATGCAAATCCCAACTTTGCTAACAGCTTATGTGACTTTTGGACAATTTGTTTAACCATCCCTGGGTGTCACTTTTTGTCTTTGTGAAACAAAGATAACATCTGCTTCTGAGGTTTGTGGTGAGGTTAAAGGAGGTGATACATAAAGAAGATATTGCACTTTTAAAAATGGAAATCCCTTGTTCTATTAAAAGCACTCAAGCAAATAGAGCTATCAGGGTACTGGAAGGCATTATCTATCCATCTATCTATCACCCGTCATCTTTCTATTCCTCCCTCCCTTCCTCTCTTCCTTCCTTTTTTCCTATTTCCACCCATTGTGCATACACATTCATCCATCTATCCATCCGTGTTTCCCTATGAACCCCATAGTGAGGGCTCTGGCCATTCAGGTGACTAAACCACACCATGTGGGCCCTAGAATCACCCTTTTTCCTAAAACATTGTTATGTAGCTAAAATCTGACCGCTCTAGACCTCAAAGGCAATGGCGGCTTTTGGGTTGGTGGTGACATTGCTCAATAGGATAATTACAGTGTAGTTATATTGTATCTATTATGCACAAATCTAATGACATCCATATAATGAAATCCATCATTGACTACAATAAATGTATTCCACCTGACTTCTGCATTCATCCCCCTCTGGTCCCTTGTGAAAAAAACCTACCATAGCATGTACTTTTGGATGAAGGTCAATTCCTCCTTACCACCCTTTTATTCCTTCTTCTTGCTTTCTTCTCTTCGTATTGTTTAATATATTTATGCCATCTTACACTTTACAAAAGATTTTTTTTTTTTTTTGGTGAGGAACGTTGGCCCTGAGCTAACGTCTGCCAATCCTCCTCTTTTTGCTGAGGAAGACCGGTCCTGGGCTAACATCCATGCCCATCTTCGTCCACTTTATATGGGACGCTGCCACAGCATGGCTTGCCAAGCGGTGCGTCGGTGCGCGACCGGGATCCGAACCGGCGAACCCCAGGCCACCACAGCCGAGCGCATGCACTTAACCGCTTGCACCACCGGGCCGGCCCCTAAAAAAGATTTTTTATATTCTAATTTGTTTCAAAAAATAACATAGGTGCATTTTTTTTACAGTATGAGCAGATATTAAATCAGATATCAGAGAAGTTAAGTAACTTGCTCAAGGATGCTCAGGTTGTAAGTGACAAAGTAGACATTTTAGCCCAGGAATTCAGTCTGGGTTATTTTGAGACATGTTTATCTTCAGGATGCTTTTCAGAATGTATAATCTAGAAAAACTTTACTTCTCTGGAGAATTTCTTTTCAAAAATTACCTACCCTCACTCTGAGTTCTCCAGATTGAGCCCCATTCTGTAGAAATATGATAGCAATTTCTACAGGCCAGTTAAGACCTTCAGACACCCAAAGTGCCAAAATGTTATGTATAGGTGCCCCCCATGTGCAATTAAAAGTATCTAAACACAAAACTTCCACAGACGCTAAGGTTAAAATAGCCTAAGTTTTCTCTTATTACCAGATTCTGGATTAGTTCACTGAAGCTGAATTTGTCTAATTTATTTTGCCTTTATTGTTTATTAATTTCTGTGATGCCCTCTTTGCTGATCCTCTAAGTACACACTGGCTCAGTTACTGGAAATCCAGCCCTGACATTCTCTCTGGGTCTCATCAAGTGAGAGAGTTGGAGCAGATCACTTCCAATTGCCTCTGAGCTCTCACCTTCTGTGACTTGCTGTGACCCTATCCAGCGTCTGCAGGAAGCGGTATTGGAGAGGCTGACTTGAGTCTGATGCTATAGGGGGATAACTTCACAGCTTTGCCAAGGGCCCTAGGATCCTAAGTTCCCAGCGTAAGAGACACAAACCCTGTTTTTCTCTCTAAGATCTTTATAAGCCACTCACCCTTAGAAGGACTTTGGTGTCAGGTCACCCTTTTTGTCAGTAATACGGACTTTCTGATAAGGTAATTCAACATGCTCAGAGCTTTCCCCTTTCCAAGGGGTTTCTGGTGACAACAGAGTGAGCGTTCACAGCAGGACCATTTGGGATTCCTGGGTCTATTTACCAACACCTCCCCAAGCTCCTTTAGGTCAGCCCCGCATACCACATTAGCCTTTCTTTTATTTATCTGTTTACAGAGTCATATTTTGAGGAAAAATGAGAGACAAAGACAATACATACCTACGAGAAAACTGTAAATGAACATCTCTTTAATCATCAGAGGCCTGGCATGTGACCTCTAATGGCCAGGGAATTGCCCCAGTGGCAGCCACCCCCACTTTCTGCATCCACCTTGTCCAGACAAGAGATGACAGGTGCATGCTGCCCTGCTCCACCTGCCGCGTGTGGCTTCCTACCTGAGGACCCAGAGGGCCGCGCTCTCCACCTGCCCCAGGGCCCTCGGCTGCCGCCTTCCAGAGCTGCTTCCCATGCCCGGAGGATAAAAGAGGAGAGAGTTCAAGATTCCCATCTCTTTCCTCCTCTCCGGGTTCCAGAAGGCCTCTGAGCACAGTGCAGGGTGGGTCACTGCTCTGCAGAGTGAGGGGCTTTCCTCTGCTCTGTGCTACCCTGGCCCTCGCTGAGCCCCTCCCAGGCAGTCTGGATCTTTAAGAGAGGAATTGTGAGATCTTATTGCCCTTCTGACCCAATTCCAGCACTGTGAGTCCCCCCAGCCCACCTCACGGCCTTTGGGATGAAGGGCAGGTAAGTATTGGACTGGGTCTGGGTGTCAGCCTGCAGCCAGCTCCCCTCTGCTCTCCCTAATGCAGACTCTCTTGTTAATCTGTGTGAACCATTTGATGACAGGAAATTTCTAATCCTCATCTCTATTAGCTGAAAAGGAAGGATCCAGGTCTCTATGTTCAAAGGGCCTCTGGGCTGTGCTGTTTTGCTTCACCATTTATTCATTTGATCACTTATTCTTCCTTTCTGCAAACATTTATTGAGCAACTGGTGTGTGCCAGGTAATTTTCCAGGTATTGAGAATGTAAAGGTGCTTTCACGTATTCCAGTAAAAAAAGAAAATACTTAAAATATTCCATTAACTAAGTGCAATCCCGTGTGATAAGTGCTCTAAGGGAAGTTTATAGAAGATATCTGAATAGTGGTGGTGGGAGGGTGTGTATGAACATTCTTTCTGGTGGGGTAGGAAAAGCCTACCTAAAACAGGTCATTTTTGAGCTGCATCTATTATGGTGGTGAAGAACATAAGCTTTGGATGGATAAATCCATTCTTGGCAGCTCATAACCTATATGTCCTTGCGCCGGTAATTTAACCTCTCCAAGACCCAGACTCCTCATCTGAAAAGCAGGAAATAGAATACCTACTTCACAGGATTGTGGCGAACGTGAATGAGATACATAAAGCACTTAGAAGGTGCCTGGCACAAGGTAACCTTAGCTATTTTTAATATTAATATTGCTTTTATTCTCACTGAAGGACAAGTGATTGGCCAAGAAGGGGAAGAGCATTCCAGAAGACAGCACAGGGTATACAAAAGCATGGGGACACCTCTTCCCCTCATGTACTTATAGAGCTACAAAATATAGGATCCAGCCCTGGTCTAGGGAAGGTGGAACATGAGGGGGAGACATCCGGGTACTTACAGAGCAGCAGGCTTATCACATATGCTCCTCCAAGCCCTGTTTTCAGAGTCCTGATGCTGACTACCAGACTGTAGGCCCCTCCCCTCCTTTCCCCAGCCGTCAGCCAGTGGATCATCCCATCTCTTCTAAGGGCTAACCCCCCTTCAGCCTCAGCACTTTCATTAGACCACAAATGGATCATCCGATTGATATCTCAGTATTAGGAAATCATTATCAGGCCCCAGAAAATGATTTTCTGTTGTAGACCTGGGATTATTTATTTATTTTTGTACCAAGAAATCTATCTTTCACTCAATGGAGATTTTCAATTTTTGGCTCACAGCAATATCCGGAGAGAGAGAAAGAGAGAGAGTGATTCTCATAGAATGCAGGACAAGGCTACCACAACATGCAGTAATAAAAAGATAAAAGCAAACATAACTTACTCTGTTGAGTGGGGGGAAACATTGGCGGGGTTGATACAGGCTTAACTACCGGCGCTTTGAAAGGATCCACTGATGTTTTAACACACGGGGAAAAATATCGCTGCGAGCTCCAAATTCTTAGCTGCAGTGACTAAACGAGGTAAGAGAGATGCAGGATGGAGAGAGAACATGTTCCCCTCTCCATAATTAAAAATGAAAGGAGCTTCTGGCCAAGAGAGATGGGGCAGAATGGAGCCATCCGTCTGGGTAGGCTCTCTCCTCCCCTTCCCTGCCTCCAGCAGGGCTGAGTAGGTGACAGCTGCTGAGGACAGGCAGTGGATTCAAGTCGAGTGCATGAGATGCCTTCCATTGAACATTCGGGACAGGTCCCCAGCGGCTAAGAAGCCGACATGGAGTCAGACCAGAAAATGTTAATGTGTTCAGCTCACAGGCAGGCAAACTCAAGTTCTTGCAATCGAACAGAGCTCCTGAGGCCACTCCAGCACCTGGGGGAAGATTTGGGTTAATCTAGTTCAATTTTATTTTATTCTGGTTTTATTTGTTTGTTTTTAGATGAGTTCCATTCCTCCTTGGTAGAGAAACCCTTGCTGTATCGAATGTCCTCTCTGGGCTTTAGAACTTCATTAATTAGCATCTTTTAAATGGTCGGGTAATATTCTTTTCTCCTTTTTCCAAGCCGTTTCCCCAAGCTCTAATTTTAATAAAGCTAGTGTTCATGAACATTTGAATTTTAAAGCCCTTGGTTATAAGAAAGACAGAGGATGCATTTTAAAAGAGAGTCAATCAAGGATGACTCAGATGGTGAGCAGGACTTCTCTGCTTTGATGAATCTACTTTTAAAGATCCAATATTATCTTAAGACTTTTGTTTTTTCCACAGATATAGCAGAGAGCAACCTAAAAAAATCTACAAGCTTGCTAAGGGGGGCAGAGGCACTGTGGAAGAGTTAGAAGAGGAACTCTGGCTTACTTCACTGTAGGTGGCAATCTCATTTAAAATAGAGCAATAATAAACCCATTTTTATTTTTTTCATAGATAATCACTATATTTCAGGTGGTAAAGGTGAACCATTTAAGAGCTTTTTACAAAGAGAACACATGACTAAAACTCTTTAAGATCCCAAATTGTTCACAGAATTTATGCAGAGATGAACACATTTGCCAGTATAGAGTGTTAAAGGCAAAATGGTTGGAAGTCGATTTCACGGTTACCCACCTGCCTGGTGCAAGGTTGTGCGTTTCCCCAGCAACTGGGATAACATCATAACCACTTACAGTGCTGCTGAGCCACAGCCCCCTGGGCGGCTTCAGGTGGTAGTGATGCTATCAGCTGTTGCCAGGGCAACACAAAACTTTGACCTCTCAGACCTGCCCGGCAAGGAGAGGAGAAATACAGCTTTTGAGTCCTCCTCGGAGGTCTGTTCATGAATAAAGGGATATAACTCTGTATCTAGCTGCCACTGGATACTTAGCAAATCTACATACACATATAAGTAAATATGTACTACCTAAATAGTGTATACTTACTTGTAAGTGGTCTCTCTTTCAGTAGGTAGAGGGTGCTTCTATATTTGCAAGTGTAAATGTTTTTGTCTCTTCTATGGAATCTACTGGTTGACAAGTGGTGGTGGGATGTTTCCCCCAGTCCTTCCAACTCACCAACTCCTCAAGTTTCATTCTTTCCTGGACCCAGGGCCCAGAGAGTGGACTGAAGAGGTGATTGCAATTATTCTTAAAACACTTTATGTGTAGGAGACCTGAGGTCCCGGAGCAGTGAGGTGACTCGCCCAAAGTCACACAGATTGGGAGGATGAGAAGTGAGGCTGTACCTCTCCTCTATGCATCTTGTTTTATCTTAATCTCACTGGCTGCCTTGCCCTCTGTGAGCTTTATACATATCGTGAAGTCCTTTCCGTTTTTCCTTCTGCCAGTATTTCCTCGGCTTGTAAGTCACCTTCTTTTCTGAAAACTTTCCACACTATTTTTGACCAAATCATCATTGTCTTCTATCCTAAGTGTTTCTGGAAGGGAAGAGAGGAAGCATCTGACTATGCCCCTGTGGGCTTATGATGACCCAGACTGATTCCACTCTGGAGATGAAGGGAATAGATCCTAGGCACTCTTCAAATTGTATTGAGTCCTTTGTCACTGAAGGAGTTCAGGACATGCCACCCCAAAATATCCACTTTAGCATATTGATTATTTTGAGCTGAAGGCACTTAAGAAAGAGCAGACACAGGAGCGGCTCTCTCATCTCCCCCTTTCTACCTAAAGCAGGTCATAAAATTTCCCATGAGAAAGGTGACCTCTTGTACCAGGAGGAGAACATTCTTATCACTGGAAACTGGGAGTTGATGTCAAAATGTATCTGTACAAACAAACCTACTAAAATAACCCTTATCCCCTATTAGTTTCCCCATATATTTCCTCCTCACTGTCCCACTTACAGTGGGACTTACTGCCCCTAGCCTGAGCCTCTCTGTCTCATCACATCCCTACAACTTATTGTTCTTTGTTTGAAAAGCTTTTGGGCCTAACGGCTTCTTTGAATCTTCATTTTTCTTATGAAGGCTCCTATGCACATAAAAATGTTAAATAAAACTTGTATGCTTTTCTCCTGTTAATCTGTCTTATGTTAGCTTAATTCTCAGGCCCAGGCACAGAACCTAAAAGGGTAGAAGGAAGTTTTTCCTCCCCTATATCAACATGGACATTTCCCCAGCCTACTACATGAAGAGCAGTCTGAGCACCTTTGGTTTCTTGCATACTGGGGAACCAATGGGAGAAACTCAGTCAGGGTTATACAGAGAAGTCAACTGGTTGATGAATATTTTAAAGGCATGATTTAGGCATTATAAATCTACCTTTGAAGCAGGCACAGTTAGTCTCCTTTTCCTCATCAATAAACCAGGGGCAATATTTTCCACCTATCTGTAAATGTGTGAAGATATTCAACAAAGTGCTTAGACTTTTACTGATCACTGTATGCTTCTTTCCCCCAACTTTAGAGTATTTTGACGGTGCTCAATTACGATTTCTAGTTCATTCAGGTTATTTTTATGATTCTGATAACACTCAGTAAAGTGTTATGAGAATAGGATTCTGAGAGGTTCACCCTTCTGAAGAAATGAATATTGGTCCTATTTATTTACAGTCACTCTGTCTTCGTACTGGCACAACAGGCTGGGTGATTGCGCAGGAGAGGGGAGTAAGATGCTATTCTAGACGTAAATGATAAAGCCATCTTGCACCCAGCAAGTATATAATGGGGAGGATCAGAACATGACTGGGCATCAAGACAGGATAAATCATGCTTCGAGTATATTTGGTCCATGATGAAAGGCCCTTTTCATGATTCCATTCCTCATGAAAGAGAGGAAATCTTTTTCCTTCCCTTCTGGTAATTGCCTTTTTGGACACAATTGCCTGTTATCTCTAGGCATCCCACAGGTGGGAATACTGGATTCCATTGAGGATTTGATGTAGCAGCTCAGCTCTTGGCTTCTTTGTGGTGCTAAATGCCATTTTGCTGAGTAATCAGCGTGTTTTCTGAATGAATATGGCACGCCATCTGCAATTTGTTTACTCAACTTTATGGGCTCCATTCCTTCAAAGGTGAAGAGCTGAGCTTTTAAGCAGAGATTTGAAATGGGTCTTTACAGAACCTTGCTTGTTACTTACAGAGGCAGAGATTATTAAAATGCAAAGAACTTTAAAAAAAAAGAACTCAGTTACTTTGGGTCACTGATGATCATCCTTGAATCCATGCAATTTACTTAAACTGCTAAGTGGAACTTAGACTTCTGGGTTTCACATTCAGCTTATAACTACTTTTATTTTTCTGGCATTTAGACTCTCTCCAAAGCTACTGTTTGGCCTTCTAAGGTGGATTCAAGAAAGACTGATAGATGAAAAACCAAATTTGCAAAACAGATCAATTGGTGGACCAGTATTCCAACCACAGAGAAAATTCACAGCATGGCTTTTTAAATAAAATAATGTTTCCTGGTGAGTTTGAAATTGAATTTGATTTTCCCCATTGTATAGGTGAAGAAATTGAGATTAGAACTCTCTCTCAAATATAAAAATTTCATTCACACACAACCTTTTAGAAATACACATATTATATACAGGACAAAATGCTTGCATTGCAGAGAAGGATGTCAATGATAGAAATTCTCAGTGGGAAAACTGTCATAAGATTTGAGATTCAGCTATGAAATCTTTGTGTGCCCCTAAGTTCTTGTAGTTCCATGAAGAGACCTTTCACTTATTACTGAAGATTTTGTCTCCAGTTTCTCCAAGTACTACCGAAGTAAGAAAACTCAAACTGGCATCTTCTGGAAACAGCTCAGCATTTATCCACAAGCAGATACCCAGCCAAGCCAAGAGTCAAGCCACTTTCTAGAGTCAAGAAAGAGGAAGTATATGAATACCTATACAGTCACAAGCCACATAACGCTGTTTCGGCCAATCACAGACCACATATGTGACCATGGTCCCATAAGATTAGTACTACAGAGCCTAGGTATGGAGTGGGCTATACCATATATGTTGGTATAAGTACGCTCTGTGACCTTTGCCCAACAACGAAATTGCCTAATAACGCATTTCTCAGAACATATCCCCATCATGAAGCGATGCATGGCTGTACTTCATATGTAGATTGCTGCTTCCTTGCTCACTTTTCCTGCTAAAAAATCTTGTCACTGACCAAAGTGGCCTTGTTTGTGATGGGACTCCACTCTTTTGGCCACAGTAAATTGGCCTAGAGGTGGACCCTCCTCCACATCAAGCCAATTATAATTTTCCCTGTATCAAATTTGAATTAAATGACATAGACATCAAGTCAGTCGAGTGGTCATGGGTACCGGAACCAAAAGGTTATAGGAACTTGGGCATTGTAATTATTTTCAATTATATGAATAGTGATAACAAAACAGAGAAAACAATGAGCAGAAAGTTAGAAAAGATGCTCAAAGAGAAGCAACATCTAGAATCCACGTGGCTAAGAGAGTTTCTGCTTGAAAACTTTTCGGTATTGTAAGATCCTGACTCCATCCCTCTCCTTCATTTTAATAAATATATCTTTATGATGAATTCTTTACTGAAGCTAGTTCTGAATGAGTTTGATCTCCCTTGCAACTTAAGGAGCTCTGAGCATCCTATGATACCTTGTTCTTTTAAAACTAGGCTTTAATAGGACAGCTTGGTTTCATCATTGACATATTATGAAGGTGGTTAATAAGTTAAAAAATTATGCCATCAGTAATTTTCAACTGGGTCCTTGTGGGTACTGGAAATTCGTCCATTTGAGGAATCCCTCAAACCACTGCTTGGGGGTCACCCTTCATTCCCCACATTTTCTGTGAATGTCTTGGGCTTACATGCTCCCAGGTCCATTCTTCTCTGACCTCCTATATCTGTATATACTATCTTTTGCCCCCTCCCTTGGTATAGATCCAAAACTCAGTCCTTTACACGTTCCAAAGATAATCCAATCATACAAGTTCCTGTAAAGTGAATTTTATAGGAACTGGGGGTCACGGGAGGGTTTCTCACCATGTACTGCATAGCAAAATATAAACAAACAAAAAACTCCAAATCATTCAAAACATTATCTTGAATATCACTATTCTCTGAGCTCCCTTTTCAGCCACTCTGTCACCAGGATTTTATTTTCAAAAATATTTTTCACATACAACATTCCCTTTTGTATCCTCTGGATCCTCTCTCCCTCCGCTGTCTCATCTATCCTCTCTTTTCTCATCTGCTCTCTCCCTCCACAAAGAGCAGACATCTCTCCTCATTTTTCAGGAAGATCAGGTTAATCCTCTTTTCTGAAAACTTGGCAACCGCCAGGGCTTAAGCCTTGGGGATCACACCTTCTCACTAAGGACTTAATAGGTATTTTCTCAAAGCCAGTCCTCCCCAAACAGAATTCCAGTGCCAGCCACTAAGGTAATACTGGTTGTGACAGTGGAAGAAGTAGTCATTCTACCTCAATATGCTGGTATGTCAATTCATGTAGTTTGGACTTTATGCCATCAGTGATTTTTCAGCCAGTTCTTGTTAGTGCTGAGGTTATGGAAGTGTCTCAGGGCCACCCTACAAGAGTGGAGTGTCTGAGCAGGAGAGGATCCTGGATGTTCATGGTCCACCTGAACCACACAGAATATATCTGCTTCACACAATGGTGTTCTATGTAAGAATATTTTTAATGAAAAAGGTCATGCTGCTAAAAATAACTTATAACCTCTTGAAGTAGGAAATGAGAAGCCACAGAGAATTTTAAGTAGGGAAGTGACAATATTTAATCCATTGTGGTTGGGGTCAAGGACTCCAGTTAGGAGGTCAACAAAGGAGAGTCCAACAAGATGATGACAGCCTGCACAAAAATTGTAGCAGTCAGAATAGAGGGCTATTTCTGAGGAAAAGTCACTGGACTTGGGGACCAGCTTGGTCTATGGATCTAAGGGAGAGGAGGGCATCATAAACCTATAAGTTTCTAACCTGGTGACTAGGTGAACATTGGTGCCATTACTGAAAGGAGGGAATACAGAAGGAGAACTTGATTTTGGGGGTAAGTGGGAATCTAGGTTCAATTTTGAATATTTTTAAATCATTGTGCTTTCTGGATGTGCACCTAAAGATGTCTACCAGCCAGGTAGACAGGTGGATCTATTGCTCAGAGAGAGGTTGAACTGGAGCCATGAATCTGGGAGTCATCAGTGATAGAGGGTCACTGCAAGGCTTGAAGTAGAAAGATGTGCAATGAGAAGACTTTTGAGCATGAGATCCTGAGAACATACATATTTAGTGCCAACAGAGGAAGCAGAGGGGCCTGGGGGAAAGAGTCAGAGAGACAAGAAGAGAAACCAAAGGGAAGGCTCTGGAAGCTAAAAGAAGAGACGGTTGGAGTGGACAGCTGGGTCAAATACCAATATGAAGTTATGCAGGCTGCAGCCTGGATTTGACACACAGAATGTTGTTGATGAGATCTAGGAGGATGATGGCTGCAGAAAATAGGTGAGCAAAGATGTGATTAGGAGGTGACAAAAGGAAGAACAGAAGGAGAGAAGAGAATAGTAACTATGGTCATTTTGAGAACACTTGTAAGCAAAGAGGAAGGAGTTAGAGGAAAAGAGACAACAAGAGGCAAAGAAAGAGAGGGTCTGATTGATGGACAGGGATTCAAAGGAAGTTAGAATGAATGGGATTATGAGCATCAGGGGAGGAGCTCACCATGGAGAGCAGTGCATCATTCTAAGAAGATCAAGATAAAGACAAGTCTGGGGGCCGGCCTGGCCCCATGGTGTAGTGGTTAAGTTTGGCGCGTTCCACTTTGTCAGCCTGGGTTTGTGGGTTTGGATCCCAAGTGTGGACCTACACCACTCATCAGCCACACTGTGTCAGCAACCCACATATAAAGCAGAGGAAGACTAGCACAGATGTTAGCTCAGGGCTAGTCTTCCTTAGCAAAAAAAAAGATAAAGATAAGTTTGGAGGTTGTTTGGAATTTTAACAAGTGTTTTATTTTATTTTTAATTTAAAAAGTATTTTTCATTGATTCATTTCTGAAAATCAAAGTCTGTTACAGCCCTGAGATTCACATCACAATGGTGCAAGAGGAGAAACTGAAGGAGATATCCTTGGTATCCTATACCACATCATCACATTGCAAATGGGTGCTTCAGAAAGCATAGTGACATTTCACTCAAACAGCAGAGACAATCCTAATGGCATCAGCCTAGTGACTGAAGGTTATCAGGCAGCTTAGCACACGGCTGACCTAACGGCAGAAATAAGTGAATTGACTGGAAAAATGGTCAGATTGTTGGAGTCATCCAGACAGTCTCAGGGACGGTAACTGAATTGGAACAAATGAGGAATAATGAAGTTTGCATCTCTGCATCAACACAGAAGTCGCCAGCTGAAAAATAAAAAAATTAAAAAAGGGAATGTTGAAAAATAAACTATTTACCTGATACAATTCTATGCAAGTAGGTCTGATATTCATTTTTCACTGAATGAATAGAAAAAGCCAGTTGTTTAAGTACTGTGTAGAGGTGGCCAAAACCAAGTATACACAAGGGCAGTTTGTCTTCACTATCCACAACCTAGAAAATAGATTTCACTTGAAAATGGTTGTGTTTTTCCTTTGAAAGGTTGGGGGATGTGGGGGGCGGGTAGGAAGCTTACTGGATGGAGTAGGGTTCTGTGATGGTATACTAGTAATGGAGGTTTAGTTTACTGATGACAGTAGCATCATCAGGAGACTTTGTAATTCCACTTAGGTAGTTTAGTTCAAGCAGCAATCAGATGACTAATGGGGATTTGGTAATGACTTCATAATCCACACAGCTAGGCTTCCAACCTAGGCATGCTAACTAGCAGACATTAGCAGGACTTCTCACTTGATAATCTCCTTTTATAACCAGAACAGACCACTTTATTAAAACAGCTAAGCACAGCAACAGTAAAGAGCCCTAAGTGTTTAAAGAATACGAAGATTTTAGAAAATCAAACACTTAGGTGTAATTGGATATTTTTTAAAGTTGCTTTAGTTTTACACAACTGGAATGATCAACTGCATAGTCTAATAATGTCCTCAGGGGAAATACTGATTAGAGATGATCATTTATATACATTTTACATCTACCTATACCTTTCAGTTGTGGCACAATCTCAGTTAATGTCAATCAAGGAACCAAATGCCTCAAACTGCCTTGTAACCAATGGATCTTAGACCATTGTTCTAATTCTAATTAACCCCTGAGAATAAAAGTTTTATCCTCTCAGGAAAAATCTGATAGTTCTGTGAGCAAGGCAAAAGTTTTAAACATGCTTAATTGATCAGTGACAAGCAGCTTAATCAAACTTCTAAGACTAGCCAATCAGTGACTGCCTTGTGCTTCTGAAATCAGCCAATTGGCCTTTCTGAAAGTTGCCCAATCAAAACTAGTCTCACTGAGTAGCCAAGCTTCTCCTGCTAAAGGTCAACCAATCCCTAAATGCTGCCATTTCCAGAAGTCTTCCAGCCCAGAAACGCCATACTTCTTAATCAGTGCCTGGAATATAAACTCCAAATCCTCTATCAACTCAGCACTCTGCTTGGCTCCCTATATTAGTCCATTTGAGCTGCTATGATAGAATACCACAGACTAGGTGGTTTATAAACAACAGAAATCTATTTTTCACAGTTCTGGAAGCTGGAAGTCCCAGATCTGGGAGCTAGCATGGTTAATGTGAGGGCCCTCTTCCAGGTCGCAGACTTCTTGAATCCTCACAAGGCAGAAGGGATAGGGATGTCTCTGGAACCTCTTTTATAAGGCATTAATTCCATTCATGAGGGTTCCATCCTCACAACTTAAGCACACCCCAAAGGCCCCATCTAAAATATTATCACTTTTGAGTGGTTAGGACTTTGACATATGAATTTGGAAGGGACACAAACATTCAGACCATAGCATTCCCTGAGTTTGTGCCTTACACAAAACTCTCTCTTGCACACAGAAGCAATATTCAGCTTTTTGTTTCAGAGGCTGGGAGATGGCCTCTTTCTTCAGGGCTGTTAATCTCACCAATAAGAGAGAATTAAGCATAGCCATCACTGAGAGCTCCCTGCTGAGGAACTTGGTAATGTGACAGATCCCCGGGCATTTCAGTTACTCTCCTCCGCAGTTCCTTTCTCAGCTGACTCCTATAGCAGACTGGTCTCTCCTTCTGGTCTGCCTCACTTTCTCCATTCTTCTCATCCCCAACATACCACCAACTTACCCTCTAATGTAGGATGTTTTGATGAGAATAAGAAGGCATGTGGGTTGGGACTGGCAGGAAGAGAGCAATATATATATAATATATATAATTATAGTAGAGGATTGTAGACAGGAGTTATTTTTAATCTCACTGTGACTTTGTTTCCCCATTAATCAAATGCTGATAATTGAAACTACTTTCTTGTCCAAGGTGAAAGTAATTAACATATGGAAAGCATCTCAATCAGTGGCTGAAATATAAACTTAATTTAAACAAGTTCGATAACGATGGTTGTATTTCTTCTAGGGATCTTTGAACCGCTGGTGGTCTAGCTCTCTCTCTTTAGCAGTACCTTTACTTTCAGAGGTGTTTTGTGTCTATGGAACAGTGAGTCTCAACAGTGGCTATGCATTTTAAATACCTTTTTAGCTAAAAACAACGAAAACCCCAGTCATGAAGATTTAGTAGGTTTGGAGTGAGGCCTAAGCATCTATATTTTTCAAATGCTGTGTGCGTGATTCTGATGTGCATTCAGGGTTAAGGAAAGATGAGTACTGGCTTGAGGCTCAGGGGAAAGAGGGGATCATTGTGTATCTTCTGAATTGTCTGATGCCATTCACTGGGGCAGGTGCATTGGGTGGTGGTGAGGAATATATGGCTAAGGAGGCAGAGATTAGAGCAAACACTATTTTCTGCTCCTAAAGTATAATACTTCTCATATACTAGGTTTAAATAAATGTTGGTTGAAGTCCAGAAACAAAAATCTGTTTTCCTTGGATGAATCTCTTTGGGCTGTAAATATTGAGCACGGCCTTCTCTCTCCATACCTAGCTTAGACTTCTCTTCTGAGATTCAGATCTGTAGGCCCCTCCACAAGGAATGTTGCAGACTCAACTGTCTCTGTGCTCTGGAATCAGACTGCCTGGTTTTGAATCTGACTCTATGCTTGACCAATTGTGTGTCTTCAGTTTTTCCCCTACCTCAGAGGATCAGTGTGAAGATCCCGTGAGATTAATATTTGGAAACACTTATAGAAGTGACCTATATATGTGACCCACAAAAAGATAAACCTCAATAAGTGTGGTTATTATTATATTTATATAATTTATTAATCTTTTCCCGCAACTCACTCTCAGTTTCTCCCTATCTAGTGAATGGCAGCACTAGCCCTGGTGACCCAAGTGACACACCTAGGAGTCGTCTTTGACTTCTCCCTCCAATCTCATCCTCCGTGTCTAACGTGCCTTTTAACACTATTAGAAGTGACCACATTTTTCCTTACCATCACGCAGCTTAGCTCGCATTTGACTTTTCCTTGAACTCCTACAATAGTCTCCTCTTAGGTCTCCTGACTCCAGTCTTATGTCTGCCCATCCAGAGTGCAGCTTGTCTCCAGACTCATCTTTCCAAACCTCAGAGAGCATTGCCCTGCTTGAAACCCCTCAGTGGCTTCCATTTGTTCCTAGGCTACTGTCTAAGCCTCTTTACATATTGAATAAAGTCTTGTTTTTTGGGCCTCTTTTTTACAAGTCTCAATTCATTGACACCTTTCTTGAACAATGTGCTCCATCGATCTGGACCTCCCTTCAATGCCTCGGTTTTGCCACCCTTTTCTGAGCATTGTCCAGTGAAATGCTCTCCATCTGGAATACTCTTACTATGAATGTAGAATAAAGTGTATGAGATACAGGAGGGTTGGAACCCAAAGGAGATGTTGATTATTTTAAGGCTCCCTCTTGTTCTAAATTCTCATGTTCCGTGATAAAGTCCTTACCTCCTGGGTTGGTGAGGATGATGCTGATGATTAGTGGTCTCTAAGCACCTTTTAATTTCATCAGCAAGCTCCAGCTGCTGATAAGATACAAACTCCCCAAATTACTTAGTGCTCTGTTCTAGTGCTCATGGCAATCCTTCCAAAATCCCCACTCCTGGTCTCTTATTTGGATCCCATTTCTACTCCTCATTTTGCCTCTGTAAAGCCTTCTTTAATTCTTGACTATGGTTCTTGGATTTGACACTTGGATTTTTTTTCACCCCTATATTTAAACCTCAGCTTTTCAGAGTGGACTCTGGATTGTTCTTGGCGACTAGGGTTGTATTCAATAGGAATCCTCTACTCCTTCTCCAGTCTCACAAAAACCAACCAGAGCCAAATCCTGAGAAACAGTCCAGGGCCTGCTTTCACTCCCCTTGCTGTTGGAAAAGCAAGACATTAGTCATTGATTTTCAGATGAATCTTCCAGAATATGATGGTTAATCAGCAGGCTCAAAGTTGAACTTAATTTTCTTAACAACAAATGAAAAAAAATGTCCAGGTTATAAGTGTGTGTGTGTGTGTAAACATCTAAATGAGAACAAGAAATATAAACCTAATTGTAGCACTAAGAATAAAGGAAATCTTGCCAGACAAATTTCAACTTCATTATTGGTCTTAATTAGCAAATGAGAGGACAAATAGAATACAGTGATCGTCCCTGGTCTTGACTTTATTAACACATTGCACAGAGCACTTCACAAAATGATAGCCCATCAGGACATTTAAATCAGCTTGTAGGTGAGCAATTGCAGCAGCCCAGAGCTGGCTGGTTACATGAAAAGGGAAGGTAGTAGAAATGACAGCCTTTTGGAAAGACAGCGACATGGACCCTGTCTTATTCAGCATCTTTCCTAATGATGTGGAAAGGGAAGCACACGTGTATTAATTAAATTTGACAAGGATGCTGATTTGGTTAGCAGAGTGAAGCTAGAGCGTTTAGAAACACGATGAGGAAATAGGAAGAAAAAAATACAGTTTGGAAAAATGCACATAGTGCATTCTGGGGGAAATAAGCCATTCAAAAAATATTCAGAGATCCCCAAGCAAGAACTAGGGCACATTTGGGACAATAGAGATGGAAAGGTGACATTTGGTTCCCCCCACAAGGAAGGCATGGTGCATCCCACCTTATACATCCCCTAAAGCTAAACACTGTACTACTTGATAAGGTTTCAGCTAAGAATTTTCTCACTGAGATTAAGATACCTCGGAATTGTTGGTTTCTATGTATTTCACTTAAATGGTTTGTTGTCTTAGCTGTATCTCACTCCCATTGTAGTTCTTAACAAATCACTTGTCAGCCTTCTGTATCATTGCTTCCTCTTATCTTAGGGACAAAAGACATCCCTTTGGGGTCAAAATCTTCCTTCATCTGCTCCCTTCATCTCCATTTAGCCAAGGATTTTTCATCAGGATTTAAAGCTGCCTTTGGATGGGGATTAATTTCTACTTTATCAAATACATTAAAAGAAATTTCTAAAATAATTAAAACCTTGCTTTCATTTTACCTAATGGTGTTCAGTTTCCTGGCTTTTCATAATGACCCTTCAAAGACTGTCCCTACTGGGAATGTCATAATGACCTTTGATTTGTTCCTTTCTTTTGCATACCATTTTGAAGCATGAAATGGTTTTCTTAATCTTTCTCTTCTGCAACCCCATAGATGCATTTTTGTCCCAGGCTTTATCAACCGTCGCTTAGCCTGTTGGCTATATAACATGTGAAATGATGAATAAATGAAAAGCAATAGAATATATTGGAGTATATGTGAAAGCCACTTGGTTTAAAACTAATTTGGCCTCACCTTGTTTTTCCAGAAAAGCCTGATGTGGCCTGTTGTACATCTGCTTTAAACATTTACAAAGTCCCAAAGCCAGGAGAGCTGCCCTTAAAGATGAGAATGTGGCTCCCCCCAGTATTGGCATTTCTTTAAGGATAAGCTTCTCTTCCGAGACACTAAGGATTAATTACCGACTTGCTGAGTTCTCCTTGTGACAACTGCCATGCCAGCAAACATCTCGTGACATGTAAGAAGGGATATTCCCGTCATGTGTGATGTGTGGTCTTTGCTCCAGGATGGTCTATAACCGCTCTGTACACCCTGCTTCTTTGGAGCGCTTCCTTCCTCGGGGAAGGACGTCCCTGGGCCATAGTCCTCAGACCTAGCTCATATAATAAATTCACCCCAATTTTGATTTATAGATTGATTATGGACTATTTGTGGTGACAGTAACAATGTTAAAAGAACTTGGTTCTTATATTAGTTTTGTGTTTTGCCAGTTACATGACCATGATCTTAAGGAATGAAGGGTTCTCTAATCTGCTGACCAATTTCTCCTCAAGGTGAGTGTGCGTGTGTGGCCCACAGAGGAGAGCGGCTTCTCCTAGAAATCAACAGTGCCTATTGCTCATTCTTCCTGGCTGCAAAGGTGACGACATTCAATAAACAGCTCAGTGTGATGAGTTCTCTATTATGGGGGTCTGCAGGCCATTATCAGTTGGCTCCTGGTAAGGCTGTTGTTCTTCCTTTCTTATAACTCCAGATGTACCTTCATCTCCCTCTGCCCTACAGAGGAGCTCTGGGAGCAGGTACCTCAAGTCCCTGGGCTATGCCTTTAACCACTACCAAATGCCACTTTCTCTTCTTGTGATTTCAGCCCAGCATCTGCCCTCAGCCCTCCAGATGGGCACATAAGAGGTACTCAACAGTGTGCCGGGTATGGCCCCAAATGCCAGTTGCATTCCAGGTCTCCCTTAAACTCTGCATGTGTGGGGGGAGAAAACAAATATCTCAGGTCTCTTGACTTAGAAACAAAACAAACCATAAGATCAGTGCTTGGCTTGTTGACTTGGTACAAATGTGTTAATTTTATAGGGTTTTGGCTTTCAGCAACTCTCTTAATTTATTTAACTTCTCAATTTCTTCATCTGCCTAATGGGCACAATAACTCTTGCCCTTCATAAAGTTATGAAGATTGAATGAAACAATTAGTTAAAGCCCTTTGGTGCAAAAATTTCCCTATTAAATGCTATCAGAATGCCACCAGCTGTCACTTACCTTCTGTGAGCTTCATTGATCTCATTTTCAAAAGACAAATAAAATAAATAATATCTTCTTGTCTATTTGATATCTATTTGATGGAGTTTTAGTGACAACTTAAAGACCATGGAGGCAAAAACACTGGGCAAATACAGAGTCATAATGCAGAAATTTCAGGTGATTATTTATTTTTGCTGGGTCAAAGTGACTTAGTTATACATTTAGATTTCAATTTTCAGTTTAATTTGAAAGAAAAATGCATCCTAGACTAAGTAAGGAAGTAAGAATAAACCCAACTGTATTTTGTCAACCCTTTAAATCTTTGGCATTTGCATTAAAGTTGACCACAGGGGTTGGCAACATTTTCTGTAAAAGGCCTGTTACTAAACATAGGCTTTGTGGGCAATCCAGTCTCTGTTGCGACTACTCAACTCTACCATCAGAATGCAAAAGCTGCTACAGACAACGTGCAAACAAATGAGTGTGTTCCAGTAAAAGGTTACTTACAAAATCAGGTGGTTAGCTGGATTTGTCCTGTGGACTTCAGTCTGAGACACCACATCTAGGATAATACTGATATGAAGGTATTCTACAAGTATTAAAGTGCTTTTGAGTAAATCCAGGAAGTTACAGATTCCACCCCCTAACTCCACCCCTTGACACCAGGGATGAAGAACTGTGAAAAGGGAACTAGTTGGCAAACTATCTAAATTATTTCAGTAATGTAGATAAATGGGCAAACCGAAGAACTTAGACTACAAAAAGTCTGCTTTGAATGTTTGGTTTGTCTATTTACAATAATCATATTAACTAGATTATCATCTCAACCTGCCTTCCCAGAGTTCTGCAGAGAAACCCCTGGGTGTTAGCTTGGGATGGACAAATTATCATCTTTAACTTGGCTTGTTCCCCTTTTATTGAAAGCACACTTCAAGAAGTTTGAGAACATCTAGAACAAAACAATGGAAATGATTAAATCTCTGGAAAATAAGACTTGTGAACAGTGCTCACAGTAATTGAGATTATTTGGCATGAAAAAGAGAAAATGAAATCTTAAAACATGATGGGTTATTATACAGGCCTAGTTTCTTCTGAGATCCTTTCTCTGATTTTTCTTCCCTCCTCCCAACTTATTTTTCTTTTTTCTTTCCAACCCACTTCTAGAAAGGAATCACCTGAACTTAATGGGCTGGGGCAGTTCAAGTACCCATAGGAAAGAGGTTGATTCTTTAGAAAAATTATTAGGTATTAGTGATCACTCAGTGGAAAACCGTTTTATTCTACAGATGGGGAAACTGGGTCCCATAGAAGTTAAATAACTTGTTTAAAACATACAGCTCTCTGGTGACAGAGCTTGAATCAGAAGCTGAGAAGCCCAACTCCAAGGCCGGTGGTCTCTGTCATGTATCTCAGTGACTCCCCAAATCTTTCCATTAAATAGTGATTTGCAACCTACAGAGTGTTCTCTGTATTTGACAACTTTCTGGATTCTCACAGCAGTTCCGTAACGCAGGCGACCTTGCATGTAGACTTTTAAATGATATTTTACCACTAACCAGCTTTAAAAGGCAATATTTAACCTCTACAAACTTCCATGTCCATTAGTTATCCCATAATACTTACCTTGTTGTAAGAAACTCAAGTACTGAGACAGGAAAGTATACTGTATAAAACTAGAAAGTGCCTTTCAAAGCAGAGGTATCCTTGCTGTTATACAGAACATTCTGAGTCTCAGGGAAAATGTAGTGCCTTGTCCAGGGTCACGAGAGTAATAAGTGATGGGATATGAACCTACCTCCAGCTGCTCTCCTTTCTTGTCCTGTTTTTTGCTCTTTCCACTCTCATCATCATGTTACCTCTCTCCTAAAGCAGATCTGGGATAGATAAACATAGAGAGTAAGGCTGAGATTCTGTAGACTGTTGTATGTGACATATCCCTAATCCGGTGTCCATGTTCCTTAGTTCTGGCAGATCTTTGCCTCACACTAATTCTATTCACCTGAATGTTCATTTATCTAAAAGAAAAAAAAAAGATACAAGAAAAAAACAAAGAAGGCTAAAAAGAAGAAAAAGAAAAGGAGAAAAGAATAAAAGGAAAAAGTATGCTTGAAGACATGAAAATCTTACACCTGGTACCCAGCTGTGATGGGTGCCCACTGATAAACCTGCATTGGGTTTGGAGGTACCCAGTCCCCAAGGCCAGGAAATCCTTTGGCCAATACAACCCAGAAATTCACAGCTCCAGTGTGGGGAACACTGAGCAAGAGCCCCTAGAACTCACTTTTACTTCCTCCTTTTCCTTAGGAAGCGGTAAAGATGCAGAGTTCATTAAAAGGATTGTTCTGGGCCTTGGGCTGGACTTGTTGCCTATTGGAGAGGCAACATGCGGGATTTGGAGTTAGACCAGATTAGTAATTACAATGTTGTCATTAGCTACGTGACATGGGACATCACTTTCTGCCTCTGTGTGAGGAGCACGAATACTTCACCACATTATTGGGAGGATCAAATGAGACGATGTCTATAAATTGCCAAACACTGTGCCAGACACAAAATAAATATGACAATAACTCACATTATTGAGCACTTACAATGTGCTAAACATTGTTTCAAGTGCCTCACATGATCAACAAATTTAACACTCGCAATAACCCTACAGGATAGGTTAATATTTTACCCCTTTCACACTTGAGGAAACAGCAATAAAGAAGATGGTAGATTGCCAGCATCATGCAACTCAGCAGTGTTGGAGCCAAGCTATGAACCCAGGCAGTCTGACTGCAGATCTCTGTTTTTTTCTTTTAGTGGAGACCCAATTGACATTCAGTAAACAATTTCTTTAGAGTGTACAATTTGCTAAGTTTTGACACATGTACATACCTGCACAAACATCAGCACAATTAAGATAATGAATGTGCATCTATCAGCCCCAAAAGTCTCCTCATGCCTCTTGGTGATCCTTCCCACCTGCACTTCTCCATCTGTACTCCATGCCCTAGTTACAGCCCCAGGCAGCCACAAATCTACTTTCTGATTCTATAGATTGGCTTGCATTTTCTAGAATTTTATATAAATGAATTCATACAATATGTACTCGTTTTTGCATGGCTTCTTTCACCTAGCATAATTATTTTGAGATTCATTGTTGTTGGGGGTATCAATAGTTAATTCTTTTTCATTCCTGAGTAGCATGTCATTATATAGATATAGCCGCAATTTGTTTATCCATTCACCTGTTGATGGACGTTTGGGTGTTTCCAGTTTTTGACCAGTATACAGAAAGCTGCTAAAAATATTAGTGTACAAATATTTATATGAACACTTGTTTCCCCTACTTTTAATCACAAGACTGCCTTAATGCCTACCTCTGTTATTGAGATAAGCTCAATAAACCTCAGCAGAACTAAAAAATCGTGGTCCAGCATGAAATTCCTTTCTTGAAATTGCATATTGTCCAGGAAAGAACTCCATAGCCACATGATCTTGCATTTTTCCTGGAGTAATTGTAAAAGAAAAAGAACCCCTGTATACTCCATGTTCACATGTAGAAACCTTTCTGGGGGAGAGGAAAGAGTAAAAAAAGGCCAAAGTTGCTGGGTTACTGAAATTTGCTTTACTAGAGAACAGAACCCAATCTCCTTGTCAAAATTTTCAACTCTGATGTGTTTTCAGTGCAGTTATTGGTGATGAATAACTGGGCCCAACCACATTACCTGCCAAGAGTTAATGTGAACACCACAGCGACTTAGGCAGGAAATGAGATCCCCGGATGTTCCCAGAGTCAGTGAGACATTTCATCTGATTTACATTCATCGCATTTCAGAGAACTAAAATTTCATCTGCTGCTTCTAAGCATTCATTTGGGGTGAAACCACATTACTTTAAGTGAAACCCATCAGTCAAGCTGTTTATAAAATACACAGTGGCTAAGAAGGATGGAAAGCCAATAGAAGAACTGAGAGATCACAGATAACGCCAAGGCAGCAGAATGCATTAAACAGGACTGCAGACATGTGGAATAAAGAAATGGATCACTTGGGTTACAACTCTGCCCAACAGAGAACACAGAGACTTGATAAGTCTCTAAGACTGAAGCGATAAACTAAAAAGTCCAGATGACAGGAAGAGACAAGAGATTGCTTCCCAAAGAAGGAAATGAAATATTCTTGGAGATTGAAAGGAAAACATCAGGGATCTCATGAAGGTTATTTTCTTTTTTGAGTCGTCCTCTCCTATAGGATTTGTAGACACTAATATGACACAAATAAGATGGAAGTGATGTCTAGAGGGCAGAAGAGAAAATTAACTGTGGCTACAAAACTCATATCTCATAGATGGGGTAAGAGAACAGCCTGCAGAGAATGTGCCTGTGAGGAGCCTGTTGTGCCGATTCTAGGATGGAGCTGAGGAGTTGTATGGTGCCAATTCTCCGTGCTTAGCGGACCAATGGTTCCAGTGGATCTTGAGACATTATTTCCAATATTTTGGTTTAGAGACTTTTCAAAATCCATAGACAATTATTTCTTACTCTTACAGTCTGCTTCCTAAAGAACAACAAATATTATCTATGGTTGTAACCACAGATTTCAAGTCAACTTGGGGAAGACAATTTGGATAGTCCTCAACAATAAATGAACCATTCTTAAGGTGCTTGATTTTTCTTAATATAATTGTAATTGGTGACATTGAAAGATGAAAAAGGCCAAGTTCTAGTAGTTGTCTACTGATATTACTAGCAAATGGGGGTCATGGTTGCCCTGAATTACGTCCATGCTCTGGCTGACCTCCTTTTAGGTAATCCTAAGTGATTCTAATTCCAAACTCTCCTTCCATTTTAACAAACCTTTATAGAGAATCTACTATGTGTAGGGAAGACAGAGATGAAAGGCACTGACAAATGCACTGTGTCTGGGAGTAGATTCTATGTGGGGCATTGTGTGAGTTACAGTCTTGGTAGGAAGCAGAATTTGGTTCAAATGAAAAGATTTCAATGAAGAGATTACTTACAGAAGAATTGTCAGGGTTAAGAGTGCAAATAGGGATGGTGAGGCACCCAGAGACATAGCACAGTGGGGAGCCATTAATCCTCCTGTGGCTGAAGAGGAAACAAGGAAGAAATCCTGTTACAGGAGTCCAGTGAGAGCAGGAGCTGTGGAAGAGGAGTAGCCTGGCAAAAACTGTAGTCTTGGAAGGTCAGGGCATCTGCCACAGACACTGAGATACAGAGGGACAGGTGGAGACACCCCAAGCTCTCTTCCCTCCCATCTCACTTCTCCCACACTGTAGTCACTTGCTAATGCCTCCCATTTTCCAAACCCAACCCGAAGCCAGCGGCAAGGAGTTTGCAGGAATCAGCTTACAGGCGGCACAGAGCAGGGCAGAAAAAGAATAGCCCTGGGAGTCTGATGAGGTAGAATAAGTGAAGACTAACCATCACAGTCTACCCTTTTTGCCACTCAGCATCTCTTCTTACTATTCATTCGACAAAGAAACACTCATCCCCAAAACAGAGGAGAGAAAAAGTCCCATTAGCATCACATTATCAGAGGATGATGTCGATTCAGTTGCATATCTACTTGGAACTTAAATTACATGGTAGCCACTTCTGGGATTCTTTATTTAAGGTAGGAGGAAAAGGTGATAAAAATCAAGTAACATAAAATATGCATAGCTGTTACAGTTACCACTACTATAGCAGATCACAAGACCTAATAATCACAGCTTTCCTCTTCCACCACCCCTTGTTTCTCCTTACCCTCTGTCATCAGCTCAAGGTTCTTTACTTGCTAGAATGACCCATAACTTCATAACTCAAGGAACTAAGTCCTCAGTTGTTCAGTGTTTACTGAGTTGCCATAGTTTTCCATTTATCATTGGACTTATGAGTACCAAGAGAGAGCCCAGTGAATCCCCTGGATTCCAGTTCTAGTCCTCCTTGTCCCATTGTGTACCTGTGTAGCTCTCATTGTGTTCTTCTTAGTGACCTGATACAAATGGAAGCTACCTGAAAGCAAGCCCAAGAGATACAAACTGCAAGTGTCAGCCTCCTGAGACACAGAGCAGAAAATAGGAGGGAGGAGAATGTTCTGGAAAACATCCAGAACAGATGACCTCAACGCTGAGATAACGTTGGCCTGGGCCATGAGTCTGCAAAGGAGGAGTGTGGGTTCAGACTTGGTCTAGAATGTCAAAGGTTCTATCTGGTGCAGAATGATGTACAGAGCAATTTAAGAGGGGAGGGGCACAGGAGTGAGTGAACTTTTAGGTAGGAACCAGTGGCAGAGCAAGCAGTGGACATTCAGTACCAAATCCATGGCAAGGGATAGAATATACAGCATGATAGGGCTGGGATGAGCCAGAGGCAGACGCTCGAGAGAACAGACGAGCTGGGGATGGGGAAGAGAGGTAGTGGAAGGTTTTGCACCAACTTGTGGATCATATTTCATTTGCCATAAACATAGCCCTTCTTGAATTCTAAGTTGAATCACAGAGTTCTTAAAAATAAAATTAAAAAGGAAAAAATACAAATAAAATCTCTTTGTAATCTATGCCTTTCCCCCCACTTTCTCCACACTTACGAAAAGAGAAATAGAGCAGTTCAGTTCCTGTTGGTATGTTACCATGGAGACGGCTTCCACGTGACCTCCTGTCATGACTCACCACTGCAGGAGTCTCCAAACTTAATTATTTATTAATAGGCTTTTACCAGGGCAGTCTCCAGAGGTGGAACATCTTGTTTCCAAGGCTGGGAAGGCAGAGAGAAACAGAGGCAGAAAATACTACACAATTACAAAGAATTAATTAGAACCTCTGTAAATGTACTGACAAACATGCCTTAGGACAACCTGCAGTGGGATTTGAGGGTACTCAGATGTCTGGGGAAAAACAAGGAAAACGAGCAGTAGGTCTCCAATAATCCTTTCTCTTATGACGCTGAAAGTCTTCCACACTGTTCCTTCCATGAACTAGCTGTTCAAGATGGATTAGTGAGCTACAAATTCCAGAAAAAAATTCTGGAATCCAAACTAAATGCGCACACACACACACACACACACACACACACACACACACACAGTGTTTCAGGGTTGCATTTTGCAAACCCCTCCAAGCATAGCATAATCAGATTGACTTAGGTAAACTAACTAGTGAATTAATTAATGGGGGGATGCTTAGAAACGATATCAGTGATAGAGCCCAGTCTTGCAGGGAAATATAAGTGAATCTTAGGATACCTATTTACATGATTGCACATGAATTATTTTTTCTGTATGTTTAAACCTAGTGAATGGAAATGGAAGGGAAACGCACGAAGGTAGTTGATTAACTTGTTAATTAATTTATTAGTTCATCCAGTCTTTTATCCATTCAACTGCAGACCAATAGGTCACTTAACTCTGCTTTCTAGGAATCAGGTATTCATTTGAATATCACATGGTGATTGACCTAAGAGACGTGAGGTATGAGCATAGGTCACTAAATTCATGGTAAAAGATTGTTAATTACCTTAAAAGATGCATCGGTGAAAGGAGGTGATAAACGGCATGATAAACTATGTCACAATGAAGTCACAGAATGAACAGTGATGCTTTGCGTCTGAGATTGAATTCATTGCCTTCTGATATCCCTTCCAACTCTAAGATCTCTCTCAATCTATGTGGAGTAGTCAACTAATTTTGATGTTAGATTGTGCAAATAATGCACAAAAACTTACCTCGATTTCGGTTTTAGGTAGTTTCGCCAAAAGCATCTCTGCGGTAATCATGTTTGCCTGGAGCATTTTTACCACAAACATTTTCGGCCGCATAACTAATTGGCCCTAAGGCAATTTTGCTGTAAAAGATAAAATATCCAGTTGACAGTTTGGTTTTATTTATTTACTTTTTTGTCGTTTCATTTCTCCACTGACAAAGTTCTCACAGTTACTCCCATCTTTATATGACATAAATCTTAGCTAGCCCTCATAATGGTCTATACAGTGAAAAGTAGACATGGTGGTGGTCTTAAAATAGTTAGCATTTCTTCCAGTTAGTGAAGTTATAGATGGCTTTATTGAGATGACAGATGACAATGATTTGCCCCAAGAGTTGGTTTCTTATTTTCAAATACACTACGGTGGAGGAGAAAGAGAGCTGAGCGCCTCTTTGAGGGCATAGAGTTGAACCCACATCTCACATAGAATGAAGACAAATGCTTATTTAGGCACACTCCACAAATAAAATAAAATAAAATAAAATAAAATAAAATAAATTATTTGAGCAGTATTGCCGTGAATCTACATAAGTACAATTTTAAATGTACTCAAATATTTTGTATTTTGCTATAAAGTCTTTTAAATTTTGTTATATATTTTTTAATGTTTCACTATGTCCTTTTTAATTGATGTCACTCTTTTATTTTTTACGGCAAAATTGCCTTACGGCCAATTAGTTATGCTGCAAAAACGTTTGTGGCAAATTTGCTTGCAGCAAAACTAACAGACATGCTCAATTCCATTGTTGAGTTTTCTTATATTGACTGCTGTGTGGCAGATCTATATGCCATAAGTAAACCATCAGGGACCTGATTGGAAAAATTCAGTCTGCCCTTTAACAACCTGAAGTTTAAACTTCTACTCCCTTCAAGATAGGGTATAATTATTTGGCAGTCCAGTTTCTGATGTGGTTGAGGCTAGGTTGTGAAAAGCTACTTGCAGAGCACTCCATGGCATTTTAGAGCTAGAAAGAAGTTATAGGTAATAAAACAAACAAAAGCTACTGTCTCTTGGTTGTTTATTATATGTCAGGGTCTTTACATATATTAGTTCTAAGCCTTAAAACACTACAAGGTAAGTATGATTAGTCAGAGCTTTTCATTGATAAGAAATTTAGGCTTGGAAACATTAATTAACAGGTCCAATATCCCAGACCTGGTTAGGAAAGCTGGAAAGAAACACAGTTGTGTCTAAACCCAAAGCCAGAATTTATTTGACTGGACTCTATGACCCAGACAGGGAATTTCATAGACAGGGAAATTAAGTCTCAGAAATCTGAGAAAAACCCATATTCATTCCTGATCAAAAGGTCTTAATGAATCAGGAATAATTTGATCAAGAATATTATCTAAAATTAATAGCCAACATCGTAATTAATAGTAAGCCTTTAAAATAATTCTCATTGAAGTCAGGAATGTTACAAGGATTCAAGCAGTCATTACTATTATTTAACATTGATCTGAAATTTTATGATGGAAATGAGAGGGGAAAATTAGAGAGAGTTATAAGAAACAGTAGAGAGAAGGAAAAGTTCATAATTGACCTCTTGATATAACCAAATGAAACAACTAAACTTCTCATAAAGTAAATGTTAGAATCTGGAGCATTAGCTGGTTTCAAACTACATATTTAAAAATAGCAGCTATGGAAGTGCAAGAAACCCAGAATAGTCAATACAATTTTGAAAAAGAAGATCAAAGTTATAGCATTCAAACTTCCCAACTTCAAACCTTGTTACACAACTTCAAAAAGAGAAATATACAAAACAGAAATAGATAAGTTGGAACTCTCAAAAATTAAAAATGTGCGTGCTGCAAATAGTACCTTTAAGAAATCAATGTAGTCCCATTTGGTGCAGCCACTATGGAAAACAGTATGGAAATTCCTCAAAAAATTAAGACTAGAACTACCATATGATCCAGCTATTCCACTGCTGGGTGTTTATCCAAAGAACATGAAAACATGCATGTGTAAAGATACATGCACCCCGTGTTCATTGCAGCATTATTCACAATAGCCAAGACTTGGAAGCAACCTAATTGCCCATCAAGGGATGAATGGATAAAGAAGATGTGATATATATACACAATGGAATACTACTCAGCCATAAGAAATGATGAAATCCAACCATTTGTGACAACATGGATGGACATTGAGGGTGTTATGCTAAGAGAAATCAGTCAGAGGAAGAAGGTCAAATACCATATGATCTCATTCGTAAGTAGAAGATAACAACAACAACAAACAAACACGTAGAGACAGAGACTGGTTTGGTGGTTACCAGAGGGGAAGAGGGAGGGAGGAGAGTGAAAGGGATGATTAAGCACATGTGTGTGGTGATGGATTGTAATTAATCTTTAGATGGTGAACATGATGAAATAGAGGTATAATGATGTACACTTGAAATTTATATAATGTTATAAACAATGTTACTGCAATAAAAAAAAGAAATGGAAAAGACAACCCATAGAATGAGAGAAAATATTTGGAAATCATATGTCTAATAAGGAACTAGTATCCAGAATGTATAAAGAACTTTCACAACTCAATAATAACAAAAAGAGGGGCCAGCCCGGTGGCATAGTGATTAAGTTCATGCATTCCACTTTGGCGGCCTGGGGTTCGCCAGTTTGGATCCTGGGCACGGACCTACTCATGGCTCATCAAGCCATGCTGAGGTGGCATCCCACATAGAAGAGCTACAACTCTACAACTATGATACACAAACATGTAGTGGGGCTTTGGGGAGGAAAAAAAAAAGAAAAAGAGGAAGATTGGCAACAGATGTCAGCGCAGGGCCAATCTTCCTCAAAAAAAAAAAAAGGAGGTTAAAAAAATAATAACAAAAGGAAAATTAAAGCACAAAATAATTTGAGTAAACATTTCTTCAAAGAAGATAGACAAGCGGCCAAAAAGCACATGAAAAGATGCTCAATATAATTAACCATTGGGGAAATGCATATTAAAACCACAATGTGATATCATTTCAAGTGCACTAAAATGGCTATAATGAAAAAGACAGAGAGTAACAAATGGTGACAAGGACGTGGAGAAATGGTAACCCTTTTACATCACTGGTAGAAAAGTAAAATAGTACAACCACTTTGTAAAATAGTTTGGCAGTTCCTCAAAATGTTAAATATAGTTACCATATGAGTCAACAATTCCACTCCTAAGTATGTACCCAAGAGAATTGAAAACATATCTAAAACAAACTTGCACATGAACATTCTTAGCAGAATTATTCCTAATAGTCAAAAAGTGAAAACACTCCAAATTTCCATTAACTGATAGATGGATAAATCAGGTGGTATATCCATACAGTGGAATATTATTTGGTAGTAAAATGGAATGAAGTACTGATGTATGCTACAACATGATGAACCTTGAAAATATTATGCTAAGTGAAAGAAGCCAGTCACAAAAGGCCACATATTGTATCATTTCATTTATATGAAATGTCTAGAATAGGCAAATCTATAGAGAAAGAAAGTAGGTTACTGGTTTCCAGGAGGGGCTTATGGGGAGTGGTTACTAGTGGATAAATTTTCTTCTAGGGGTGATGAAAATGTTCCAAACTTAGGTCCTGGTGATGGTTACACAATTCTGTAAATGCACTGAAATCATTGAATTGTAGTTTATATAGATAACTTTTATTATATATGAATTACGTCTCAATAAAGATGATTTTTAAAAAAGCAACAGCTTGTGTGTGTGTGTATTTATATATATGCAATAATGTGAAAGCATAACAAAAATATCTCATTAAAAGCAGACCACAATGTAAATGCTTATAAATATACAAAAAGAAATGTATGTGTCTATTCATTCATTCTTTCTTTTATCAAATACTTGTTGAGGACCTGCTCTGTGCCTGGCATGGATCTATGGCTTTGATGTGCACCAGTGAACAAAACAAAGAACCCTATCTTCTGTGAAGAAAACCACAAAACTCCACTAAAGAACATGGAAAGATTTAATCCTACAACCGTGCTTATTCTCCTCCCCAAAATTTATATATATCAACAGTTTCAATACAAATTTTTTGGAACATGACAAAATGATAAAAAATCCAATAAGTCAAAACCATCCATGTTAAAAAAAATCCACACAATATTGACTTATATAGACTTTCTTAACAGGATGAAATATATACACCTCAGCCCCAAATCCCATCTCATTTTTAATGGGGAAAGATAAAAGCTTTCTCACTAAATCTGATAGAAGATAAAGGTACACATCATGCTCAGAACTATTGGTCATTGTGTTAAAGGAATTAGCAATGGAATTAGACAGGAATGCAACTAGAGCCTTACAAATTACAAAGGAAGAAGTTATTTTTATTTGATAATGAAATGATTAATTATCTGAAAAGCCAAAAAGAATCCATGGAAGCCTACTTTAAAAAATAAGTAAAATTAAATAAAAAGATAAATCTTCAAACACACAAACAAAGCTATCTGGAAGATATATTAACAGAGAAGGCTTTATTTATAATAGCAAAAAATAAAATAAAAGTTAAGAAAAAATGTGCAAAAATTATATGAGGAAAACTATACAACACTTCTGAAGGACAGAAAAGTAGACTTGAACAAATGGAAACACATACCATATTCCTGGAAGGAACATTTAATGTCATGAAACATATATTATCCATAAGTTAATATGTAAATATAAGAGAAGTTCAAATTTTAAAAAATGTATTGTTTTTCTGGAAACAGACAAGTTAATTATAAAGTTTATTTGCAACAACAAAAAGCAAAAATAGCAAAAGACTCTACAATTAAAACATTGTGAACAGATCCAGAAACAAAATCACTTGTGTATGAAAACTTGTACACAATATCATAACATTCAGACCAGTGGAAGAAAGATGAACCTGTTGATGAATAGAAATTGAATATATGTATGACCAAATGAAAAATAAAATGTTGATCTATTTCTCACACTACATACCAGAAAAACTTCCAAATGAATCAGAGATTTAAAAGCGAGAAATAAAACCTTACATATACTGGAAGAAAATGTGGATTAATTATTTTATAATCTAGAAATGGGGATAATTTACCTGATGATAACTCAAAAATCCAGAATCAGTAGGGGAAGGATATATATGTACATAAATATATATATATATAAATTTATGTATTATACAAAAATTTAAATATTAAATAGTATTTATATATTGTATAAAATTATATAATATACAATTTTGCAAGTATCAAAATAGTTTGCAACTTATTTGCAAATCACAGCTAAAGATTTAGTAATCTTAACAATGAAAGAACTTCTGAAAAGTAAAAAAGGGCGAGACAAACAACCCTATAAAGAAATGGACAAGACACATAAAGATATCAATTTACAGAAACTAAAAAGCAAATGGTCCTTAACATATCAAAATACGTTCAACTTCACTCATAGTAAGAAGTAAGAAAATTAAAAACTATACTGAAATGCCATCACTCACCTTCCAGATTGCCAAAATCCAAAAGTTTTACAAAATACACTAGTGTTGAGACTGCAGAGATACAGACACTCTCACAGATTACCAGCGGAAATGTAAAATTGCACAGCCAATTATGTATTATCTAGCAAAACTATATAGACATATACTTTTTGATCCAGCAATCTCTGTTCTAGAAATTTATCACAATGATACATTGCAAAAGTACAAAAAGACATGTTCACAAAGGTATATATCACAGCCCTTGGTCATAGCAAAAGAGTGATTCAAATGTCCATCAATAGGGGACTAGTTAAATAAACTATGAATACTCAGTGAACTACTATCTAATTAAAAATTTATATTATATGCTGCTTACATGATCTTTGGGGTGTATTGTTAAGTTATAAAAAAGTAAGATGGAGGAATTTTTGGATAGTATGCCACGAGTTAATTAAGAAAGGGGAAATGTTCTGTGAATAGATAGACAGAGATCTCCTTTATTTGAACATGGAACGAAAATCATATTTTGTGATATTCTGTAGGAGACGCAGAGACGAGCTAGAGGTTAGACTTTTGTAATACACCTTGTTTTGTTGGTTTGTCTTTAACACCATATAAACACATATATTTTTTAAACAAATCACATTAAAACTTAAAAAAGAAATTATTAAAAGCAAAATGAACCAATAAATATTTGAATTGAGTTGTTGGAATAACAATACAGAAATAAAGTATTTCAAATGACTGTAAAACACAGTAATTTCATTGTATACCCTTAACGGATTATATGTTGAAGATTAAAAAACCTAAAACAAAAAACACACACGCACCTTAAATTGTTATGGTCTGGTGTGCGTGTGTGTGTGCGAGCATGCACATGTGTGTACCAAGTAAATAATTATGCTAATAAAGACTTTCATCATCAAAGAAGAAATCCAATTTAAAATCAAATAAGATGTGCCAAAGACTGTAATCCTACATTGGAATGGAAATATCAGTATGAACTCATGATATACTTTCTTTGTCCAGCAAAAAAATCTAGAAGGAATGACCAAAGCAGTAGCAATGAGCACCCCTAATGCTCAGATCATGAACTACTTAACCACAAAATTAACCAGGGATACTTGATGGTTGATTCCTGATTTGGGATAGGAGATGTGGAAAAAGAGTCTGGATCATAGAAAGTAAGGAAATTACCAAAGACTGCTAGTGTTTGATTCAAAACGATCTGGGATAAAACTTAAAGAGACTTCCACTGTCCAAAGATGGATAATTAGATCATTGATAAGGATATTGAAATACATCAATATTTTTAAATCCATCAGTTTATAGTGACAGCAAAAAACAAACAAAAACCAAGAAAACCCCAAAACACTCTCATTGATTTGGAGTGCTAGGAAATCAATTCATTATTGATAACTGGTAAGTTATCAATAATGGTAAGATTCATATTGAAAACTGGTAAGTAAAAGGAAAGAATAAAACAAGAAAAAGTTTATATGGCAGAACATATGATCATTAATAGTCAATTTTTTAAAGGATTGTTATAAAGTATTTGCACTCTCAGATATTAAAATATTACAGAACCAAAACATTTAAACCATGTGGTATTGGTGTAATAATAACACCACCAGTAGACAGAACAATGAAGTACAAGGCACATCCAAGTACGTCTATTTCCCATCTGATAAAGGAGGCATTATAAGACATTGACAAAATGCTATCTTATTTAATAAGAGGTACAGGAGTAATAGTTGAACTATTTGAAGAATTAACTTGCATTCTCACCCTACACTGTAACTGAACACAAATTCCAGATGGAATAAAGAGTATGTAGGAGTTGGAGAAGAAAAGAGAAAAGGAAGGGAGAGAGGGAAAAGAAGGAAAAGAGAAAGGCAAAGAAGAAAATAGAGAGTTAGGCAGAAAGGAGTGTAAGAAAAGGGAAATTATTCAATATAGAGTGGGTCAGCCCTTTCCAAGCAAAAATCTTAACGAAAATATAGAAAATATAATAACTATAGTGGGCTCTGCACTCTGGTTTTAAAGACCAGCTCTGCCCTTTACTAGCTGGTGTGTGACCTTGGGCAAGACACTGAACCTCCCTGTGCCTCCGTTTGCTCATCTGAAAATAAGAATAATTTTTGTGTGTACTTTAGAGGTGATTTACAGATTAAATAAAATAGCACATGTTAATAATTTAGTACAATCTGAAATACATAGTAAAACTAACTAAATGTGGGCTGTTATTGAACATAGTTTAAAACTTTATGTGTAATGAAAACTTCATAAACAGTTAAAATATGAAAGAAAAGCAAAGTATTTGCAATATATAAATATATATATATTAGACAAGTGGCTAATAGAATTACAATTATATAAAAAACAAATATGTTAATGAGAAAAAACAAAAGACTTGAATAATTTACAAAATAAGAAGTATCAATAAGATTTCTTTAAAAATTAAACTAATTAAAAATTAAAGCAGAAAAAATTAAAATTAGATACTTATTTTCTATTTATTTGAAAACCAAATTAAAGGCAATGTTCAATATAGGTGAGATTACACCAAAAGTTCTAATTTCTTGCACTGCTAGAGCAAATATGTGGTTAATGCTCTGCAGGGTAATTCAGAGGTGTGTATCGAGAGTTAAAAGATATCTACATCTTCCGTACTTTTAACTATACTTTTGATAGTTTAAAATAGGGAAACACATGATTAATATATACAAAAATATTCTTCATACTATTACTTATAGTAGTTAAAACTTAGAGTCAACTAATGTGTCCAAAGTTATGTGGTTGGTTAAATGAATTTTGATAGAAGTAATAATTATATGGAGAAGACTTATTAATGATGTGTGTATGCTATTTTATCAAGTTTTGAAAAGTAGATCACAAAGCAATGCTTTCAGCGTGATTCTAATTTTACATAAAATTGGCTCTATCTCTGCATAATGGTTTTATTACTTTATTTTTTTTACATTTGTGCATTTTCCAAATTTTCCACTGACTATATATTTATTTTGTAATTTAAAAAAAATTAAAGAAAAAGCCTTCTCAAGGCTTGAAAAATAAGTTATTATAACTATCCTAACTTACCATGAACTGGTAGTGATATTTTTCTTACAAGTAAAGAACACTGTGCTCAAGCAGTGATCCCTGGAGTCTCTCAGGGGATATAAAGACAAAGAAGAGCCTGGCTGGCAGATTCCTAGGAGTTGTTATTGACCATGTGGTGCCTTCTATATGACATCTTAAACTAAGCTAGAAAAGAATAAACTTTAGAAAGGTTTACATGGGTTAAGCGTTTCTAAGCATTGCAATACCTTTCTCAATCCCCATCCTAGATTAGCAAACACCCATGCCCATCACAACTGGTATCCCACAATAAGCACAAAGATGACTTTTTTCAAGGAAATGGAGGTAATGGATCTGTTAATGCCAAAACCATCCCTAATTCAGAGTTATTCAAGCTCAAGTTTCTATCTACTAATTTATTCTGTTTATTGGGGTCTTGGCATTTAGACACATATGTCTCCTACTCATTGGTAATAACAAATGCACCAGATTTTTCCATGCTTTCCCAACATTTTGATGCTGGGGGTGTTACTTAGATTCAAGTGCCTTCCAATACCCAACATTCAAATATCATACTATTAAATTTCATAATTATGTAAATCTTATCTATCAGAGAAAGGATAAATAAAGGAACTTGAATCTATTTAACTGTATGCTAACACCAAAAGGAAGCTGTGAAATATTCCAAAACAAGAAGGAATGGAGTCTACCATGTGTAGGATCTCTCCATTAACAATTATATTAAGATATTAGAGAGGAATACAAGTCAAGGCAAATTTGAAATATCTTCTTCATAAAGCTAATTGACCAGTATTTCTTACTCTTAGTCACTCTGCAACAAGCTTTGTTATGGCCGGGAAGCTGGCTTGGTGACAAAATGCCAAAAGTATGAATTAATGAATTTTTCTTCTGATTAGACAAATTTAAATATCATGGTCCTCTACATTGCCTATTCTTTCAAGTATTTTCTTAGCACCTACCATATGCCAGTCACTGTGATCAGTCTATGGCATACATCATAGGACTTTGAGATTAGCATCTCAGTGATGATCTTTCAGGGTGAATGAAAGAGGAATTTCTAAATGTTTAGATTAGAGGTCAGCAAACTGCAGCTCGCAGGCCTAATCCAGCCCACTACCTATACTTGTAAATAAAATTTTATTGGAATACAGCCATACTACTTAAATTTATGTATTGTCTGTCTGTGGGTGTTAACATGCTGCCATGGTAGTTTAGTTACAACAGAGACCAAATGGACTGCAAAACCTAAAATATTTACTATCTTAGAAGTTACTGACCCCTGGTTTAGGTGACACTAACATCTTCTGTTTCCTTATAAACACCCATGACCCGAACACCCTTAATCTATTCTTCAAACAGCATCCAGAATCATCCTTTTTACCTGAGTAAAGTTAGATAATATTACTCTCTTCTTAATACATGACAGTGGCTTTCATTGCTCTTGCAATGAAGGCTACATTCTTACACAACCTCCAAATTCCAGCTTGCTTCAGCTCTGGTGGCCTTCTTCCAATACCTTGAATAGATCACTCTCTTTATAAACTTTTTCTTCTGTCTGGAACAGTGTTCCATGTATATCTTGCACTGGTCAACTCACTGTTCATTCTCAGCTTAAATTTCACTTCTCCAGAAGGCTTCCCAACCATACTATTTATAGTAATCACCACATCCCCACTCTGATCTATTATTTTCTCTTGTGGTATTCTGTTATGGCATGCCTTAAAATTTGTTTTTCTATATTCACTTATGGGTTTGTATGATACGTGTCTACACCACTAGACTATAAGCTCAGTGAGGATAATAATTAGGTCAATTTTCTTAACAAAGTGCCCTGTGCCTATCTACAGATTTCCTGGACCATGGCAGGTATGCCAAAAATTCATTCATTCATTTTTGAATGCAGATGGTAGGGGTATTTTGATATCAATTCAGGTGAGGTGAACTTTTTAATGGAGACAGAAAATTGGCAGATAAGTTTGAATTTATTGAATAAAACAAATGATGAAAGAGATTCTAATACAGTACTCAGAAAACCCGTCTAGTTCCCCTATGCCATGACTTCCGAAGTAAAAAAAAAAAAATCAGTAAATAGATTGATTGAGCATAGTCAAGTAGTCACTGCTGAGACCCAAATTCATAACCTGGAATATAAGGTAGAAGAAACATCTCAAATGACACTGATATGGAAAATATGAGAGAACAGATAAGAGAATTGGAGAATAAATCTCAGAGACCAAAAATGCAAATATGGGGATTTCAGGAGGAGATAAAGGAAAAATAGAGGAGAGGCAATAATTAGCCAATAAGAAAATAAAATTTCCCTGAAAAGTGTGGGTGGGCGATGTATCTGCAAATTAAAATGACGCAGTTCTAGTTAGAGTTGATGAAAAAAGACACACACACTTAGATCCATCCTGATAAAATTCTAGACCTCTGATGCTAAAGAGAAATCTAACAAACTCTGCAGTTAAAAAGATATAAAAAAGGAGGTGACGTCAGCAACATGGTAGAGCGAGCTGTTTCTTGTGTCTCTCCCCCTTCGAACTACAACTAAAAGGACATTCATTGATCAGCGGAGGATACCGACACAGCACACTAGGAGGCCTGAGAGACCCGAGCAGCTGTATATCTGAAGGAGGATGGACTACCCCACCCCGGGGAGGTGGTGGAGATAGGTGAGCACCCTCTGGACCCCAGGCAGCCCAGTGCACGTGTGTGACTACTTTCCTGGCTGGAGGGTTCATAGCACCACTGTGGCCCCAAGGGTGGGAGCGTACCTCAGTGTGACTGTGGAAACAGGTGACGGCAGCCCTGAGCCCCCCATGTGATCACTTCCCTGTCGAGTCGGGGAGCCCTCAGGGCCATGCAGCCCACAGAGAGTGGCACAGGCTTGGACCCAGAGGGGAAGCCCCACCCAACAAGCACAAGGGCTTGTGCTACCTAGGAGCAGAGGGCAGCTGAGCTGCCGTTCAGACGAACAAGCTCCCGGCTGCCATGAACACACATAGTACTGCTGTGGCCCCAATGGGAGAAGTGTGTCTCAGCAGTACTGTGACAGTGGGCGGCAGTGGCCCCAAGCCCCCATGTGATCACTCTTTCATCTAGTGGGAGAAACCACAACTCCACTGTGGTCCCAGGAGTGGCTTTGGCTTGGTCCTAGAGGGGAGGTCCTGCTCACCAAGCACAGCAGCTGGTGCAACCTAGGAGCAGAGGGCGGCTGAGCTGCCACTCAGGTGAACAAGCTCCTGGATGCCGTGAACACCCGTAGTACTGCTGCAGCCCCAAAGGGGGCAAGCATGTCTTGGAGGGACTGTGAGATTAGGCAGCAGTAGCCCTGAGCCCCAGTGTGACCACACTGTCATCTGGTGGGAGAATCCACAATCCCACCTCGTCCCAGGGAGTGGCTGTTGCTCGGTCCCAGAGGGGAAGTCCTGCCCACCAAGTACAACAGCTGGCGCAACCTAGGAGCAGAGGGCAGCTGAGATCTCAGTCTGGGCAAACAAGCTCCCAGCTGCTGTGAGCACCCAAAGTACAGCTGTTGCCCAGAAGCAGGGAGCACAACCCCCGGGGTCTGTGGGAGCAGGTGGCAGTGGCCCTGAGCCCCCGACATGACTACTGTCCCATTCAGTGGGTGACCCCACAAGGCAACTGCCATCCCAATGAGTGACCCTGGCTTGGACAGGCACAGCTGACAGGGATCCTTGCAGTGGGCTCAGATTACACAGCTCCTGCCCCCCCAACCAAGTGGCAGCAGGCAGAGCCTGCATCCAGAAACTACCACTATGTGCCGGCACAGATCCACTCCATCAAATGGTATAAAGAAATTTATTAATACTCCATACCAGAAGGAAAAAGACAAACACCTGGAAACGAATCCTGAAGGCATGGAAATCTACAGTCTAAATGACAAAGAATTTGAGACGGCCATCATAAGAAAACTCAATGAGATACAAGAGAATTCTGAAAGACAGTTCAAAGAAATCCAGAACCAAATTACTGAACAGGGGGAATTTTTCACAAAAGAGATCGAAACTATAAAGAAAAACCAAACAGAATTGTTAGAGTTGAAAAACACAATGGATGAGATAAAGAAAAATCAGGGGTCCTTAAACAACAGGTCTGATAATATGGAGGATAGAATTAGCACTCTGGAGGATAGGAACACAGAAATGCTTCAGATGGAGGAGGAGAGAGAGCTTAGACTAAAAAGAAATGAAGAAATTCTCTGAGAAATATCTGACTCAATTAGGAAATGCAGCATAAGGATTATAGGTATTCCAGAGGGAGAAGAGAGGGAAAAAGGAGCAGAGAGCTTGTTAAAAGAAATAATAACTGAGAACATTCCAAACCTGGGGACAGAGTTGGAGTGACATGTAAAAGAAGCCAACAAGATTCCTAATTACATCAATGTAAAAAGACCTTCTCCAAGGTGTATATTATTAAAGCTGGCAAAAGTCAATGATAAAGAAAAAATATTAAGGACAGCAAGGCAGAAGAGAATAACCTATAAGGGAAGGCTTATCAGGATTTCAGCAGATTTCTCAGCAGAAACCTTACAGGCTAGGAGAGAATGGAATGATATATTCAAAATTTTGAAAGACAAAAACTTTCAGCCAAAAATACTATATCCAGTGAAAATATCCTTTAGTTATGATGGAGAAATAAAAACTCTCTGAGATAAACAAAAGCTGAGGGAGTTCATTGTCACAAGACCCCTCCTACAAGATTTGATAAAGAAAGCCCTCATACCTGAAAAAAAAAGAAAGAAAGTGTTTACAAAGGCTTGAACAAGCAGATAAACAAGCAGACAAAACCAGAAATCGCAACTATCAGAACAGATTAGAAAACACTTAATTATAACTCTAAAGATAAAAGAAAAGAAAACATCAAAAACAAATATTATCACTTCATTTTAACCACAAATTCACAACACATAATGGACTAAGTTGTGACAACAACAACTTAGAATGTGAAGAGGAAAGGGATAAAGCCTGCTTAGACTAAGAAGACAAGAGGCTATCAGGGAATGGACTATCTCATCTAGGAGATCTTTTATACAAACCACACAGTAACTACTAAACAAAAAATCAGAACAAAGACACAAATGATAAATAAAGAGAAAACTAAGAAAACCATCATAGACAGCCACCAAACTGAATTAGCAGTCCAAAATACATGAGACAAGAAACAAGGGAAATACATAACAACTGAAAAACATGAGGTAAAATGGCAGCATTAAGCCCTCATATATCAATAATCACTCTAAATTTAAATGGATTGAATTCCCCAATCAAAAGACACAGAGTGGCTGAATGGATTAAAAAACAAGACCCAACAATTTGCTGCCTCCAGGAAACACATCTCAGCTCTAAAGACAAACACAGGCTCAGAGTGAAGAGATGGAAGATGATACTCCAAGCTAATGGCAGACAAAAGAAAGCAGCTGTTGCCATTCTTATATCAGACAAAGTAGACTTCAAGATAAAAAATGTAATAAGTGACAAAGAGGGGCAATATATAATGATAAAAAGGACATTCCACCAAGAAGACATAACACTTATAAATATATATGCACCCTACACAGGAGCACCAAAGTACATAAAGCAACTATTAAGAAACCTAAAAGGAGATATCAACAACAACACAATAATAGTAGGGTATCTTAACACTCCACTTATATCAATGTATAGATCATCCAGATAGAAAGTCAATAAGGAAATAGTGGACTTAAATGAAAAACTAGACCAGATGGACTGAATAGATATATATAGAGCACTCCATCCAAAAAGAACAGATTACACATTCTTCTCAAGCATGCATGGAACATTTTCAAGGATAGACCATATGTTGGGAAACAAGGCAAACTTCTATAACTTTAAGAAGATTGAAATCATAACAAGCATTTTTTCCAACCATAATACTATGAAACTAGAAATCAACTACAAGAAAAAAACTGGGAAAGTGACAAAGATGTGGAGACTAAACAATGTGATACTGAACAACCAATGGATCATTGAAGAAATTAAAGGAGAAATCAAAGAATATCTGGCCACAAATGAAAATGAAAATATACTATACCAACTCATATGGGATGCAGCAAAAGCAGTCCTGAGAGGGAAATTCATAACAATACAGGCCAACTTTAACAAATAAGAAAAATCTCAAATAAGCAATCTTAAACTACACCTAACAGAATTAGAAAAAGAAGAACAAACAAAGCCCAAAGTCAGCAGAAGGAGGAAAATAGTAAAAATTAGAGCAGAAATAAGTGAAATTGAAACAAACAAACAAACAAAAAACAGTAGAAAGGATCAATGAAACAAAAAGCTGGTTCTTTGCGAAGATAAACAAAATTGACAAACTCTTAGCCAGACTCACCAGGAAAATAAGAGAAAAGGCTCAAATAAATAAAATTAGAAATTAAAGAGGAGAAATCACAATGGATACCACAGAAATACAAAGGATTATAAGAGAATACTATGAAAAACTATATTCCAACAAATTGGACAATCTAGAAGAAATGGATAAATTCTTACACTCATACAACCTCCCAAAACCGAATCAAGAGAAATAGAGAACCTGAATAGACCAATAACAAGTAAAGAGATTGAAACAGTAATTAAAAACCTCCCAAAAAATAAAAGTCCAGTACCAGACGGCTTCTCTGGAGAATTTTACCAAACATTCAAAGAAGACTGAATACCTATCCTTCTCAAACTATTCCAAAAACAGAGGAAGATGGAACACTTCCTAACACATTCTACAAGGCTGACCTCACCCTGCTACCAAAGACAGACAAGGACAATACAAAGAAGGAAAATTACAGGCCAATATCGCTGATGAACATAGATGCAAAAATCCTCAACAAAACATTGGCAAACCAAATAAAGCAATATGTTAGAAAGATCATACACTATGATCAAGTGGGATTTATACCAGGGACACAGGGATAGTTCAACACCTGCAAATCAATCAACGTGATACACCACATTAACAAAATGAGGAATAAAAACCACATGATGATCTGTATAGATATAGAGAAAGCGCTTGTCAAGATCCAACATCTATTTATGATAAAAACTCTCAACAAAATGGGTATAGAAGGAAAGTACCTCAACATGATAAAGGCCATATATGACAAAGCTACAACCAACACCATACTCAATGGTGAAAAACTGCAAACGATCCCTCTGAGAACAGGAACAAGACATGGGTGCCCACTCTTGCCACTGTTATTCAACATAGTGTTGGAAGCTCTGGCCAGAGCAATTAGGCAAGAAAAAGGAATAAAAGTAATCCAAATAGGCAATGAAGAAGTGAAACTCTTGTTGTTTTCAGATGACATGATTTTATATATAGAAAAACCTAAAGAAACCATCGGAAAACTATTAGAAATCAGCAACAACTGCAGAAAAGTTGTAGGGTAGAAAATCAACTTACAAAAATCAGTCACATGTCTATACTCTAACAACGATCTAACAGAAAGAGAACTCAAGAATAGAATCCCATTGACAATTGCAACAAAAAGAATAAAATACCTAGGAATAAATTTAACCAAGGAGGCGAAAGACCTATACAATGAAAACTATAAGACATTATAGAAAGAAATCGATGGTGACATAAAGAAATGGAAAGATATCCCATGTACATGGATTGGAAGAATAAACATAGTTAAAATGTCCATACTACCTAAAGCAATCTACAGATTCAATACAATCCCAATCAGAATCCCAGTGACATTCTTCATTGAAACAGAACAAAGCATCATAAAATTCATATGGGGCAACAAAAGACACCAAATAGCTAAATCACTCCTGAGAAAAAAGAACAAAGCTGGAGGCATCACAATCCCTGACTTCAAAACATACTACAAAGCAATAGTAATCAAAACAGCATGGTACTGGTATAAAAACAGACACACAGATCAATGGAACAGAACTGAAACTCCAGAAATAAAACCTCACATCTATGGGCAGCTAATCTTTGAAGAAAGAGCAAAGAACATACAATGGAGAAAGCAAAGTCTCTTCACTAAATGGTGCTGGGAAAACCAGACAGCCGCTTGCAAAAAATGAAAGTAGACCATCTGCTTTCACCACACACAAAAATTAACTCAAAATGGATCAAAGACCTGAAGATGAGACCTGAAACTATAAAATTCTTGGAAGAAAACATAGGCAGTACACTATTTGTCATTGGTCATAAAGAGATCTCGAATTCTGAGTCTACTCGGACAAGTGAAACAAAAGAAAAAATAAACAAATGGGACTTCATCAGACTAAAGAGCTTCTGCAAGGCAAATGAAACCAGGATCAAAATGAAAAGACAACCCACCAGCTGGGAGAAAACATTTGCAAACCATATATCTGACAAGGGGTTAATCTCCATAATGTATAAAGAACTCACACATCTGAAACAACAAGAAAAACAAATGACCCTATCAAAAAATGGACAGAAGATATGAACAGAAATTTTTCCAAGGAAGATATACAGATGGCTAATAGGCATATGAAAAGATGTTCAACATCACTAATCATCAGGGAAATGCAAATCAAAACTACACTAAGATATCACCTTACATATGTGAGGATGGCTATAATCACCAAGACAAAAAATAATAAATGTTAAAGAGGATGTGGAGAAAAGGGAACAGTCATTCACTGCTAGTGGGAATACAAACTGGTGCAGCCTCTATGGTAAACAGTATGGAGATACCTCAAAAAATTAAAAATAGAAATACCTTATGATCTAGTTATCCCACTTCTGTGTATTTACCCAAAGAACTTGAAATCAACAATCCAAAGAGGGTTATGCACCCCTATGTTCATTGCAGCATTATTCACCATAGCCAAGATGTGGAAGCAACCCAAGTGTCCATCAACAGATGATTGGATAAAGAAGATGTGCTATATATATACAATAGAATACTACTGAGCCATAAAAAAGGACAAAATCGTCCCATTTGCAACAACATGGATGGACATGGAGGGTATTATGTTAAGTGGAATAAGCCAGACAGAGAAAGACAAGCACTGTGTGACCTCTCTCATATGTGGAATATAAACTAGCACAAGGACAGAGAGAAAGTTTGGTGGTTACCAGGGAGAAGGGAGTTGAGGGGTGGGCACAAGGGGTGAAGAGGCGAATTTATATGGTGACTGACAAATAATAATGTACAACTGGAATTGCACAATGTTATAATCTATTAGGACATCAATAAAAAAATGCTCAAAAAAATAAAAAAGGGTGCCTGTATTAGCCAGCTTGGGCTGCCATAACAGAATATCACAGACTGGGTGGCTTAAACAACAGAAATTTATTTTCTCACAGTTCTAGAAGCTGGAAGTCCAAGATCAAAGTGCCAGCAGGGTTGTTTTCTGGTGAGGCCTTTCTATGTGGCTTGCAGACAGCTGACTTCTCATTAAGTCCTCATATGGCCTTTTCTCTGTGTGTTCATGGAGAGAGAGAAAGAGTTCTCTGGTGACTCTCTCTCATCTTATCAGAACACCTGTACTGTCAGATTACAGCACCACCCTTATGACGTCATTTAACCTTAATTATCCCCTTAAGACCTTATCTCCAAGTATAGTCACATGAATGTTAGGGTTTCAACAGATGAATTTTGGGTGATGCAATTTAGTCCGTAAGAGTACCTAAAAAGGAAAAAAAAAATCAGGCTCTCATTGTTCATATGGTTTGCAAGGCTGGAAGCTAGATGATGTGGAATAAGATTTGAAGACTACTGAGACAAAGGGCTGCAACTTAATTATCGTATGTCTAGTCAAGTCATGATTCATCTGTCAGGACTAAAAGGAATATAGTTACAAGGACATCAGGATTCAGAGAGTAGCTCGCTCACTTATTCTGTCAGAGAAAAATGCTTCAAGACCAACTCCAACCAACAGGGCCATCAGAATAGAGATCTCAAGGTAGGAGAAATGCAAGAGAAGAGGAACATGTGGAGATCAACGAACCTTGGTTTACACATATATATCTAAATGGAAAATGACAGCTCTCTGATAAAATGTAATCAAGCACTAATATGGATTATTAAAATAGAAGGAACATCTGCAAGAAAAATTATAATAGCTTACAACTGAACATACTTATTTAGCTCTGTGAAACCAGAATTGGGTGGTAACTGGAAGAGAAAAAAAAAAAAGCCTTCTAAAGATATCATCTGGATTGGGGGGACACTGGTAAGAAAGAAAGGAGAAATTGAGGGTGAAAATCTTATAAGATTTCATCTTATAGAAGGGCAAAAAAATGGGGGTTAATAGAATATTTGGTATGGAAAAGAGTTGGTACCATATTAGTAAATAAATAGAGTCTGATTATGAGTCTTTGGAAAGGGAAAGTGATCAGCCAGAATATGGAAAATTGCACTAGAATTCCAAATTAAAAAGCCAAGAAATGGAATGAATAGCAACTTAATCGAACTGGTGGAAAAAAGTGAATAGGGGTGAAAAAAAAAGAAATCACTAAAGATATTAAATAGTAGACACAGAGATGATAGAAGGAAAATTAATATATGTATTTGAGGATGGATTAAATTCACCCATTAGAAGTAAGAGATTGATAGAGTTAAGATTGGGTTAAATCAAGCTACTTTTTTAAAACGTGAACTATAAAGTTTTTAAAAATTAGAAAATAAGAAATTTAAAAGAGATATTAAGCAAATGAGAACAAAGCTAACAGCAGAGGTGACGATATTAATTTAATAAGGATGACTTTAAGATTAAAAATACCAAAGGGACATACTATAACAATAACAGATACAATTGATGTAGAAGACAATGCTATCATAAACCTGTATGAAGTAAATAACATGAGATCTCAATATATAAGTCTATTAGACAATCAAGAAGAATTTTGTAAGCATCCGATATAGTAGATTTCAATACACTTATTTTGAAATTAGATGGAAGTAGTAGACAAAAATAAATAAGGAGATGAAAGAATTTAATGATACAATTAATAATTTTATTTAATAGTATAGACTCATGTACTCCTAAAAGAAGTAATATACATTATTTAAGGCCACAGAACATTCACATAAATTGATCTGAACCTGATTACCAAGAAAATTTGATAGCCCACGTGCTCTGATTAAAATTCAGTGATACTAAATGTAATATTAAAAAGATTACCAGAATTAGCTCAACCACTTGGATACTGAGAAATAAGTTAATGCGTATTCCTAGAATCAAAGAGTAAATCAAACTTGACAATATAAACTACCCAGAATGTAATGAAAAGAACACTTAACCAAAAAGAAAGAAAGAGAGAGAGAGAGAAACTTAGCATAATGTATAATCTACACTTTGATGAACTTACAAATAAAGAGAATGAAAACTAAAATAAAATGTATTTTTCATCTCATGATTTTAAAAGAACATAAACAAAATATCAACCAAAACAAAAGAAACTAAGAAGAAAGAACTGAAAAAAAGGAAAAGCTGTAATTAATGAAAATTAATACTAAAAATAGTAAAAAGGTTATAGAAATTAAAAAGCTATTGCTTGAAAAGTCCACAAAATACCTCATAGGCTTGATGAGAGACTTAAAAGAAGAAGGAAGAGAAGGCACAGGAGGAAGAGAATGAGGAGAGAGAAGAAGAAATAAAATACAAGGATAACGATCAGAAAAGATGTATTATCACAACCGTACTGCTGAAGAAGAGATAAAAGAGAATACATGCCAAACATTTAAAATTCTAGAATAATATAGATTATTTCCTAGTAAAATATAAATTACTAAAATTGATCAAAGAAAGAGTTGAAACTTAAATTGATCAGTTAATATAAAAAACAGTGTAAAAACCATTACAAATTTGACACTGAAAAAGGCACCAATGGGTTCATAGTTAGTTCTATCTAATCTTTAAGGAAAAGATAATTCTAATATTATAAAACTATTACACACCACCAAAAATGTTAAAAATTTCCAAAATCATTTAAGATTTAATTCTAAAATTCAAATAGATACATCTTAAAAAGGAAATAAATTCAGCGGTTAAAAGGAATAAAATAGTGATACATGTTACAAAATGCAAGAATCTCAGAAACGTGTCAAGTGAAAGAAGTTAGACACAGAGAAGTTAGACACATACTGTATGATTCATTTATGTAAAAAGTTGATAAAAACAAGTCTATAGACACAGAAAGACAGATTAGTGGTTGCCTGGGATTAGGGGTGGGAACAAGAATTTACTGCGAACTGGCATAAGAGATTCTTCTGAGGTGATGGAAATGTTCTAAAACTAGATTCTGATGATGGTTGTACAACTCCATAAATTTACTAAAAGTCTTTAAATTGTATACTTAAAGTGGATGAATTTTATCATTTGTAAATGCTATCTCAATAAAGCTCTTTTAAAAAAGTAAATGAATAGATAAAACAAATCAAGACTATTATTTATGGATATAGGTACAAAAGTCTAAATAAAATATTAATTAATAGATTACATGAAGTATTATAGATGTGCCATGAGGAAGTATCATTCCTTTCAAAAAAGCAAGAGTGGCTCTATATCAGATACTCAATTGATGTAATACATTCCTTTGAGGAATTACAGAGGAAGAATCATTGAAGCATATCAATAGATAATGAAAAGTTGCATGATCAAAGTCATTAGCCGTTTAGGAATACAATTATGCATAGCTTAACAAGGAGATACAGTCTGAGAAACGCATTATTAAGTGATTTTCTTGTTGTGCAAACATCAGAGTGTACTTACGCAAACCTAGATGGGATAGCCTACTACACACTTTGGCTCTATGATACTAATCTTATGCGACCACCATCATATATGCCGTCCATTGTCAACCAAAACATCTTTATGTGGCGCATGATCGTAAAGGGATGTTAACTAAATTTACCAACAATCAACAGTAAATATTATTTTCAATCACAGATCACTAAAACCATTTATTTTAATTTAAATCAAGAACTAGATTAGGATGCTTATTGTTAGTCAATATTTTCTTGAAAGTTCTAGAAATGCAGTAAGAAAATAAATTGAAATAAGGATACAAATATAAGGAGAAAAGTAATAAGCCTATTTCTTTTAGATAACGAAATTATTTTATACCTAGAAAACACAAAAGCCCATGGTTAAAAATGAATACAAAGTTCTCCCTCAATTGATGAGATAATTTGGTAAGGAGATTTGATATATGATAAAATTACAAAAAAAGGAAAAGTTTTTCTCTCATATAGCAATAAGCACTTAGAAATTGAGGTGGAACCAAAATTATATTCACAGTGGCAAGAAAAAGAACAGTACATTTTAGAAATAAACTTGACATGAAATTAGTAGAAACTTTTATAAATAAATTTCTACAAAATTGTATTAAAGGATACAAACCAAGATCTGAACAAATGGAAAGACATGTGATGCTTGATAAATAAAATACCAATTCTTCAGAATCAATGTATAGTTTAATATAATTTCAGTTATAATCCTAATATATCTTTGTTTTGAAACTGGATAAAATTATCCTAAGAGTGTATATGAATGAATAAATGCCAGAGAATTGCCAAGAAAAGCATGCAAAAATATAATAGAACGGAAGAACTTGACTTGCATAAAATATTATTCAAAATACCCAGTCAAGTCAGTTCATCATAGTTTTGGCAGATAAATAGGCAGATAGATTAGTAAAACAGATTGGAGAATCTGAAACTATATCGGAGGTATATGAGAATTGAATACATAATGACAGTAGTATTTCAACCACTAAGAGAACATGGATTATTTATAAATGGTACTGGCATAACTGGCTATCACTCTAGAAGAAAGTAAACTTAATTCCTATCATACCCGAGACATAAAATAATTCTAGAAAGGTTAAAGATTAAATGAGAAAAGAATAAGAGAATAAAATATTAGAAAATGAATATTTAAGACCCTTTATGTATTATTTAGGGGTAGGATAAAACAAAATCATTTGTATATGGATCATAAAAAATTTATAAACCTTTGTATGGGAAAAGATTCCATAGATGGAGCAAATAGAAAACAATGATGGATTTGGGGAAAAAAATTTTAATGCAAATGATATAAGTTAACAACCATTTTAAATAAATCTCCCTTTCAAACATCCCAATAGAAAGATTAGCAAAGACTATGAAGAAGCAATGCACAAAAAAGCAATTCCAAGTGGCCAACAAGCATTAAGGTGCTCAACCTCAGCAATCGTCAGTGAATGCAAATTAAAGTAATGAGATATCCCTTTACGTCCATCAGATTGGCAAGCATTGAACAGAGCAATAACACCTATTGCTAGCGGGGATACAGAGAAAGGGGCACTTTAATATATCGCTAGTGGAAATGTGTTTTAGTATAGCTTTTTTGGAAAGCAATCTGGCAATATCTATTAAACTAAAAATATTCTTTGACCCAGACATCCCACTGTGGGAAACTATCCCAGAAAAACAAATGCATCAGTAGGTAAGAATATATGCACAAAGATATTTGTTTCATCATTGTTTGTTGTGCCAAAAAACTGGAAACTTAGTAAATTCCTATTAGTAATGAAACAGCTGGATATTGTGAATATTACAGAAGATTTATGCAACTTAGTACTATGTCTCTTGACTTGAAGAAATTTCCACGATATACTACTGTGTGGGAAAAACATAATATAAAAGCGTGGGTGTAACATAATAACATTTTTTTAAATGAAAAAAATAATAAACCTGCACACATGCATATATATGTACATATATGTGTGTGCATATGAATCTATATCTATGTGCATATATATCTCTATCTATCTGTCTATCTATCTCTCTCTCTATCTCTCTATCTCTCTATCTGTATCTGTATCTGACTGGAGAAAAATATGAGATTATACAAACCAGGTTATTAAAATGGATTACCTGAGAGTAGAGATGGGGGATAATGCAGGTAGAGGGGCATAGAAAGGTGAAGGGGTCAGGGGCGATGTATAGCAAAAAAAGGGAAAAACTACAACTAAAACCCAACATGTGTAATTTGACTCCATTTGTGATGGACAACACTAAGATGGCCCCAAATTATCACCTTCTCCTGGTATTTATACTGTGTGTAGTCTCCTCCCTTGAGAGTGGATAGGACCTGTGACTTACTTCTGACCAAAAGAATATGGCAAAGGTGATGGGATGTCACTTCTGTGATTATGTTACTTTTACCTTGTCATTTCTATCTTGCTAGAAGACTCTCTCTATTGACTATCTCCGTTGCTGGCTTTAATGAAGTAAGCTGCTGTATGGAGAGGCCCACATATGAAGGAACTGAGGCCAGCATCCAACTGACAGACAGCAAGGAACTGAATCCTGCCACCAACCACAGGAGCTTGGAAGTGAATCCTTTCTCAGTTGAGCCTTCAAATGAGACTCCAGGGCCGGCCCTGTGGCTTAGCGGTTAGGTGCATGCGCTCCGCTGCTGGTGGCCCGGGTTCGGATCCCGGGTGCGCACCGACGCACCACTTCTCCAGCCACAGTGAGGCCGCGTCCCACATATCGCAACTAGAAGATGTGCAGCTATGACATACAACTATCTACTGGGGATTTGGGGGAAAAAAATAAATAAAATTATTAAAAACAAAACAAATGAGACCCCCGCCTGGCTGGCACCTTGATTGCTGACAACCTAGCTAATCTGTGCCTGAACTGTGAACTCACAGAAACTGTGAGATAATAAATGAATACCACTTTGGTTTCACCCTGCCACATCTGGTGGGCAGCCTCAGGCAGGAATGTAATCCCCCCAAAGTGACTCTTACCCCAGGGGGTCAGTCCTGCACACCAGAGCTTCCATAATAGTCAAGGTCAGGTCTCACAGTCAACCACAGCAGAGGCCTGCCCCATCCACCAGCACACCTACAGCTATTGAAGCTGGGCTTCACAGCCAGCCATACTGGGGGCCAGCCCTGCTCACCAGTGTACCTGCAACAATCACAGCCCAGTCACAACAGGAGGGCCCACATGGCCCACACAGGGGACACCCCTGGAGAACCTGGCTCTGGTGACTAGGGGGGATTGCACTACTGGGCCCCACAGGACACTTTCTAGATAGGCCACTCCTTCAAGACTGAGAGTCCTAGTTGATCTACCTAATACATAGAAACAAACAGAGAGTTAGGCAAAATGAGGAGATAAAGGAATATGTTCCAAACAAAAGAACAAGACAAAACCTCAGAAAAAGAAACTAAATGAAATGGAGACAAGCAATGTACTAGACAAAGAGCTCAAACTAATGGTCATAAGAATGGTCACCAAACGTGAGAGAAGAATGGATGAACACAGTCAGAACTTCAACAAAGAGATAGAAAATATAAAAAAGAACAAATCAGAGATGAAGAGTACAATAACTGAAATGAAAAATGCACTAGAGGGAATCAATAGCAGATTAGATGATGCTAAAGAACAAATCAGTGATCTGGAAGATAAGGCAGTGGAAATCACACAACCAGAACCACAAAAAGGAAAAAAAAATGAGGACAGTTTAGGGGATCTCTGGGACAACATCAAGCATACTAATATTTGCAGTATAGGGGTCTCAGAAGGGGAAGAGAGAGAAAAAGAGACGGAAAAACTATGTGAAGAAGTAATGGCTGAAAACTTTCTCAACCTGCTTAAGGAAACAAATATCCAAGTGCAGGAAGCACAGAGTCCCAAATAAGATGAACCCAAAGGGACTCACACCAAAACACACTATAATTAAAATGTCAAAAGTTAAAGATAAAGAGAGAATCTTAAAAGCAGTAAGAGAAAAACAGCTAGTTACATGCAAGGAAACCCCCATAAGACTATCAGCTACTTTTTCGGAAGAAACTTTACAGGCCAGAAAAGAGTGGCACAATATATTCAATGTTCTGAAAGGAAAAAACTTATAACCGGGAATACTCTACCCGGCAATTTTATCATTTAGAATTGAAGGAGAGGCAAAGAATTTCCCCTGCAACCAAAATTTGAAGAAGTTCATCAGTAGTAAATAAGCCTTAGAAGAAAAGTTAAAAGTTCTTCCTTAAGCAAAAAAGAAAAGCCATAACTGGGAATAAGAAAGTTATGAAAGAAAAAAATCTCACTTGTAAAGGCAAACATATAGTAAATGTAGTGGATCAACCACGTATATCGCTAGTATGAAGATTAAAAGACAAAAGTACTAAAATCATCTATATCTATAATAATTAGGGAATACACAAAATAAAAATATGTAAATTATGACATCAAAAACATAAAACATGAGGGAGGAGTAAAAATGTAGTGCTTTTAAGATGCTCTTGAACTTAAGTGACCATCAACTTAAAATAGTCTGTCGTATACATAGATTGTTATATATGAACCTCATGGTAAACACAAACCAAAAGCCTATAATAGATACACAAGAAATAAAGAAAAAGGAATACAAACATAACACTAAAGAAAATCGTCAAGTCACAAGGGAGGAGAGCAAAAGAAGAAGAAAGGAACAGAGAAGAACTACAAAGACAACCAGAAAACAATTAACAAAATGGCAGTAAGTACATACCTATCAATAATTACTTAAGATATAAATGGACTCAATGCTTCAATCAAAAGATATGGGGTGGCTGAAAGGATAAAAATACAAGACCCATATATATCCTGCCTACAAGACATTCACTTTAGATCTAAAGAAACACACAGACTGAAAGTAAAGGGATGGAAAAAGATATTCCATGCAAATGGAGACAAAAGAAAGCTGGGGTAGCAACACTTATATAAGACAAAATAGACTTTAAGACAAGACTGCAAGAAAAGGTAAAGAAGGGCATTACATAGTGATAAAGGAATTGATATACCAAGAGGATATAACACATAAATATCTATACACACAACATAGGAGCACCTAAATACATAAAGCAATTATTAATAGACATAAAGAGAGAAATTGACAGTAACACAATACTAGTAGGGGATTTTAACACCACCCACTTACATCAATGGATAGATCATTCAAACAGAAAACTAGTAAGGAATCATTGGCCTTAAATGACACATTAGACCAGATGGACTTAATAGATATATGCGGAACATTCCATCCAAAAACACTAGAATAACATTCTTTTCAAGTGCATATGGAACACTCTCCAGAATAGACTACATGTTATGCCACAACATAAATCTCAATAAATTTAAGCAGATTGAAATCATATCAAGCATCATTTCTGATTACAATGGTATAAAACCAGAAATCAATTACAAGAAGAAGAATGAAAAAAAAAAAATATGTGGTTACTAAAAAACATGTTACTAAACAACCAATAGATCAACAAATAAATCAAAGAGGAAATCAAAAAATATTGAGACAAATGAAAATGAAAACACAATATTCTAAAATCTATGGGACTCAGCAAAAGCAGTTGTAAGAGAGAATTTTATAGTGATAGAGGCCTACCTCAGGAAACAAGAAAAATTTCAAATAGACAATCTAATCTCACACCTAAAGGAACTAGAAAAAGATGAACAAACAAAGCCCAAAGTTTGTAGAAAAAAGGAAATAATAAAGATCAGAGCAGAAATAAATAAAATAGAGACTAAATAAACAATAGAAAATATAATAAAACTAAGAGATGCTTCTCTGAAAAAATAAACAAAATTGTTAAATCTTTAGTGAGACTCATGAAGAAAAAAATAGAAAGGGACCAAATAAATAAAATCATAAATGAAAGAGGAGAAGTTGCAACCAACACCACAGAAAAACAAAGGATCATAAGAGATACTGTGAACAATTATACACCAACAAATTCCACAGCTTAGAAGAAATTGATAAATTCCTAGAAACATACAATCCCCCAAGACTGAATCATGAAGAATTAGAAAATCTGAATGGACCAATTATTAGCAATGAAATTTCATCATAATCAAAAAACTCCCCCCCAAAACAAAAGGCCAGGACCAGACAGCTTCACAGGTGAATTTTAAAGAAAAGTTAATACCTCTTCTTCTTAAACTATTCCAAAATATTGAAGAGAGAGGAATGCTTCCAAATTCATTCCATGAGGCCAGCATTACCCTGATACCAAAATCAGAGAAAGACACTACAAAAAAAAAAAGAAAATTAGAGGCCAATATCCCTGATGAACGTAGATGTAAAAATTCTCAGCAAATGTTAGCAAACCTGATTCACCAATATGCTGAAAGGATTATACACCATTATCAAGTGGGATTTATCCCAGGGATGCTAGGATGGTTCAATATCAACAAATCAATCAACGTGATACATGACATTAACAAAATGAAGGATAAAAATTATATAATCATCTCAATAGATGCAGAAAAAACATTTGACAAAATTCAACACCCATTTATGATAAAAACTCTCAAGAAAGTGGGTATAGAGGGAACACACCTCCACATGATAAAGGCCATATATGACAAACCCACAGTCAACATCATACTCAACCGTTAAAAGATGAAAGCTTTTCCTCTAAGGTCAAGGCAAGACAAGGATGCCCACTCTCACCACTTTTATTCAACACATTATTGGAAGTCCTAGCCACAGCCATCAGAAAAGAAAATGAATCAAAAGGCATCCAAATTGGAAAGACAGAAATAAAATTGTCACTATTTGCAGATGACATGATACTATATATAGAAAACCCTAAAGACTCCATCAAAAAAATTAGAACTAGTAAATGAATTCAGTAACATTACAAGACACAAAATCAATATACAGAAATCTGTTGCATTTCTGTGCACTAACAAAAAACTACCAGAAAGAGAAATTAAGAAAATAATCCCATTTACAATTGTATCATAAAGAATAAAATACCTAGGAATAAACTTAATGTAGAAAGTGAAATATTTGTACTCTGAAAACTATAAGATATTGATGAAAGAAATTGAAGATGACACAAATAAATGGAAAGATATACTGTGCTCATGGATTGGAAGAATTAATATTGTTAAAATGTCCATAATACCCAAAGCAATCTACAGATTCAATGCAATTATTACCAAAATACCAATGGCATTTTTCACAAAACTAGAACAAATAATCTTAAAATTTGTATGGAACCAGAAAAGACCCCAAACAGCCAAAGCAATCTTGAGGAAGAAGAACAATGCTGGAGGTACCATGCTCCCTGATTTTAAACTATACTACAAAGCTATCATAATGAAAACAGTGTGATAGTGGCACAAATACAGACACATAGATCAATGGAACAAAATCAAGAACCCAGAAATAAACCCTTATGTATATGGTAAAATTAATCTACAAAGGAGGCAAGAATATGCAATGGGAAAAATCCAGTCTCTTTAATAAATGTTGTTGGGAAAACTGGACAGCTACGTGCAAAAGTATTACGTGCAAAAGTATGAAACTGGACCACTTACACCGTAACCAAAAATAAACTCAAAATGGGTTAAAGACTTAAATGTAAGACCTGAAACCATAAAACTCCTAGAAGAAAACATAGGCTGTAACTCTTTGACATTGGTCTTAGCAATATATTTTTGGATATGATTTCTTACACAAGGGTAACAAAAGCAAAAGTAAACAAATGGGACTACATCAAAACAAAAAGCTTCTGAAAGCAAAGGAAACCATCAACAAAATGAAAAGGCAACCTACTGAATGGGAAAAGATTTTTGCAAATGATATATCCAATGAGGGGTTAATGTCCAAAATATATAAAGAGTTCATACAACTCAATAGCAGAAAAACGAACAATCTGATTAAAAAATGGGCAGAAGACCTGAACAGACATTTTTCCAAAGCAGACATATTGATGGCCAATAGACATATAAAAAGATGCTCAATATCACTAATCATCATTGAAATGCAAATCAAAACCACAATGAGATATCACCTCACACTTGAGAGAATGGCTATTATCAAAAACACAACAAATAAGAAGTGTTGGCAAGGACGTGGAGAAAAGGAAACCCTTGTGCACTGTTGGCGGGAATGTAAATTGGTACAGGCACTATGGAAAATAGTACGGAGGTTCCTCAAAAAATTGAAAATAGAGCTACTGTACAATCTAGCAATTCCACTTCTGGGTATTTATCGAAAGAAAACAAAATACTATTTTGAGAAGATATATGCACCCCTATGTTCATTGCAGCATTATTTATAATAGCTGAGATATGGAAGCAATCTAAGTGTCCATTGATGCATGAATGGATAAAGATGTGGTATGTATATAAAATGGAATGTTACTCAGCAGTAAAAATGAAGGAAATCTCGCCATTTGCAACAACGTGGATGGACCTAGCGGGTATTATGCTAAGTGAAATAAGTCAGACAAAGACAAATACCATATGATTTCACTTATATGTGGAATCTAAAAAACAAAACAAACAAACAAAACAAAACAGAAACAAACTCAAAGAACAAACTGGAGGTCACCAGAGGGGAGGTGGGTGGGTGAATAGGTGAAATAGGGGAACGGGACTAAGAGGTACAAACTTCCAGTTAGAAGACAAAAAACTCACTGGGATGTAATTCACAGAACAGGTAATATAGTCAATAATATTGTAATAACTTTGGTGAAAGATGGTTACTAGACTTATCACAGAGACCACATTGTAATGTATACAAATGTTAAATCATATTCTGTACACCTGAAAATAGTATTATACTGTATGTCAACTATACTTCAATAAAAATAAATAAATAAATAAATAAATGTTGCTTTAAGCTGCTATATTTCTGGCTGTATTCAAATGAAGCAATTCATAACTAATTTAAGCATTTATATACAATCATAAATGTGTATATTTTTAATAAGAAAAATTAATCTTAACTACTATTTACTGAAAACCAACAAGCCTCCAGAAACTCTACTTTAATTATCTCAAAGCCTCACAAAAACTCTGTGAAATAAGTATCATTCGCATCGCATAGGAGAGGAACTTAACACCAGGAAGTTAACTTGCCAGGTCGTGTAGTTGGTGTTTGGCCAAGTGGAGGTTGGAACCCTTGATGTCCAACTCAAATGTCCCTTTGCTTTGTGTATGTGTGTAAGTACTTTTCATCTATCTCACTGGGAGTCCAGACAGGCAAAATAACAGGATCGTCCTTGGTCTACTTCCCTGAAAAACTTCTACAAGCCTGTAAGCTTCTAGGCACTTAAAGAACCAAGATACATGCTGTACATGACAGGTGGTCTCCCATCCATGTCTAAGCAGCCTTCCGGCTTAGGTCAGCATACAGCACTATCTAAAACCAGCAGGAGAGCACAGAGGGTGGTGTGTTGCACTGGGTAATGCACTTCAGGTCACTAAGAAAAGTAACTCCACATGCCCAGAAGACAAAGGGCAGAAGCAGTAGAAGGTAAAAATCAGATGAGGGAGGCATGGACAGAGGGTGTCCATACTTGCAGAAAGAAACTTTAAGTTCGAGTTTTCTAACATGGGACTGGGCAGATGTTAAACGAGTATTTTTCAGAAAGAAAAAGAAAAACAGGATCAATGGTCAACTAATTTGCAAAACACTGAGTTGAAATTAAATAAATGTCTTTACCACAAGGCTCTTCAGAGACTTTAGTATGCTAATGCATGTTGAACATTAACATTAACTTAAATGTATCAGTCAGAAAACTGACTTGGTTGAAAGCCACTGAAAGTACTTGGTTGAAAGTACATTGATGTTGCATTTTCAAAAAATAAAAAGTGGGAAATGCTGCTCTATTCTTTCCACCTGCTTCTACACATGCTCCTCTATCTCTACAAAGCCAACTTGACATTGTATTTCCTCTCTCCCCCTCATAGACTTGTGTCATTGAAGTGCAGTGAACTACTCTGGGAACAGAAATCCTGTTCATCTTTCTATAATATTTTCTAAATATGCACTAAAGAGGTCAAAACTTATATTGGATTTAGACAAAATACATAATCTTTCTAAATACAAAATCTAGGGTATCTCGTATTCTTCAAAAACTGTTAAAAAGTCATTAGCTCTACAGGATATCTAAAGAGTAAGTAACTGAATCAACAGTATCCTAAAACTACTTATTAATCATATTTATTATAATAATAATGATAATGTTTTATATATGTGTCTTTTGAATAGCATGTCAAAACTGTCATCTCATTTAATATTCACAGTGACTCAGTGAGATTTAAGTCATTTATTATTAGCTCCAGTTATAGAATAAAAAGAGAACACAAGAGGTTATTTATATTCCCAAGGTCACAATTCTATTAAGTGAAAGGATTGGGATTGAAAATAGATTTACCTTTTGGTGAAATTTTTAGGAGAATATTCTACATTCTAGGTGATTTTCTCAGATGAAACAATTCATTAATTCTCTCTTCAGCTATATCTAATTTACCATTCAAACTGACCATACCTTTGTTTTATTTTGTTTTTATTATCTATATTTTTCTTATCTAGACATTCTATTTGGCTCTTAATCTGCTTGTTTTTGTTTTGTAGTTTTGTTTCCCTGCTCCCCCATTATAAAATCAAGTGGAATGTTTTAATTATTCTTATTTGAAAGAACTTGCATAGTGTTCTTCCATCTCAGTTTTGGAGTGTGCACTTTCCTGTTTCTCTGTTGACTTTCACTCATGGTAGTTTCTTTACTCATGGGATATACAACTTTTAAATGTAAACTCAGTTGTAGCTTTAACTGTTTTCTGTGACAGTCTCACCTGTCTTGCGGGGTGAAGGAAGAACAGAAAGGAGCTTATGGATTTCCAAGTCCTAGGCTAATTTTTATGTTATTTTATCTGCCTAGGGTCTACTTCTCAAGGGGAAAGCATAAATTTAATCCTTGAAGCCATATAAAATGTATTCCTCAACCCCCTAATTCTTGCAGTTAATTCTTTTTATGCCCACAGTTCCCAATAGATGTTAAATTTCTTTATCTTTCATTTAAGCCACTAACTGAGTAGTATTTTTCTTAGTTCTGTCAAGTATGGAATAGTCATTTGTAAAGGCCAGTTTTATGCTACATAATATTTCTGGCTCCCTGTGGGCATGGGTTCTACAGTTTTATCCCTCAACTCTAGTAGGAAATGCATTGCTTTAGGGGACTCAGCTTCCGCTGTTGCTCATTGCCCCCACTCTGACTTCCTCTGGGTTTCTTTCACTAGGCACTTGAGGAGTTCCCTTTCTTGATTTCTGGCTCAGCTGTCTCTGTTTATAACTTTTAAATTTTTCTTTTATTTCTTTATCATTTATTTATTTAATAAGTCTATTAGTAAATTGATTATGGCTTAATCTAGGAAGGGGAATTCCTTCTTAGTCAGCCATATTAAATAGACATCCCCTGTGTCTTAAATCATATCACTTCTCAACATTAATCTTCCACTTTGAAATCCATAAAATAATTGACATCATGGCAACAGTAATTATGGTTTGTTCCTAAAATCTCAGAATATTAGAATTAAGAAGCAGATGATGAAATCCAAAGAAATTTAAGAATTACTGAAAGGAAATATTATATTGCTTTCCATAACAGGTAGCAAACCTACAAAAGTGCTTCAAGTGGTATTTTAGTTCTGTTAATGATGTGTTAGGTATCTTGGGATGTAATTTATGTAAAGTACTATGTTTATTAAATCACAAACATTCCTTGAGCCAGATTCTGCGTTAGGCGGTAAGGATGCAAAAGTTAACAGGTAGTTGTTGTTTCCTTCTTTCATTTATTAGCTAACACCTTTTTCTGCCTACTATCTGTTAGGCACTAAATTATATCCTGGGAATCAATGATGAATAAGACATGGTCCCTGTGCCCATAGAGCTTACAATAAAAGAAAGATAAATGGTAAAAAAATAAAACTGTAATACGGTGCAATAATTCCACAGTAGAGTTATAAACAGTGTTTTTAAAGCACAGAAAAGAGAATGATTTATTGTACCTTAAATTATGCTTAAGTATAATAATAGCTACTATTTACTGAGCCTCCTACCCTCTGCCAGACTCTGTGTTGTATACTGCACTTATATCCATGACCTCAATTAATATTAGCATCAATGAAAGTTGCGTGTTATCAGTATTTTTAGTTAGTATCTGAGTGAACTGAGTAGTACAGAAGATAAATAAGTTTTCCAAATTCTCATAGCTGGTAAGTCATAGCAATGGAATGTGAACCCAGGCTGTCTGACCAAAAAGACCTGAGTTATTTTCATGCCTCAAATGTGTGATGTGTAAACTGAGCCTTACTTTGAACCCTTAACCAGATCTTGGATTCAAAATGACTGTGATCATTGATATGTTTCTGAGAGCTTTAAAAACTTCCTGAGTATCTGCAATCTTTTGTTTTTGTTGTTGTTCCTCTAACACTGTTCTAAATCACAGCACTCATTCTGATTCTGAAGCTTTAATCTCCTGAGGCCATGGCAGACATTACTAATCAATCATGACACTAGTTTCCAATGAGCTGAATGATCCCTGTGTTCTTCCACCTGGTTCTCCAGGTAGGCATGATTAATTGCTCAAAGTCAACAGGAAAATTGAACATATTTGCCATCTCTGTTCTAAAAGGTAAACTGCCCTGATGAATACAAATTTATGAGGGAGATGCAATTTTAAAGGAAAATAAGACAGAGGAGGCCCATGGAGAATATCACATGAAGATTTAGTACCTAGTAGATGCTTTTGAGTTTAGTAGGTCCTTGAGAATTATAGGTTGAGTACCTTTTAAAGAAAGAAGATTGTTTCCTTTCCTTTCTGTTCACTGTATTATTTAATCTCTTGAATTTTTGTGATATATCAGGAGGGCTTGTAAGTAGACTCTACTTCTCTGTTGAGAATATGGAGACTTCAACATGACTTGCTTTAGGATGAACAAGGAAAGGGAATCTGAACTTGCCGTCTCATGGGCTCCAAGGTGGCTGCTTCAGAACATTGACGGATGGCAGAATGAGGGCTGAAGGTAATTATGTTGGTCAGCTGGAGGGCTTTTGCAAGTCCTGTAATCTGTCACCCCTTGACACCTGCCTTCCTCTGGAAAGTGACAGATGATGCATTGAGCCACAGTGGTAATGTAAACCTCAGTGTGTTCCAGAATCCCACATCTACTAATCTTATGACAAGCACTTCATTTAAGTACAATTTATTTCTCTCTGGAAAGCTCTGTCTAGATACAGCCTTAGTTTCCAGGGATATCCCTTAATTGTTAATGCATTCCTCCCAAGTTTGCAAAATGAAGTGCAGGGTAAGCAACAAGTCTTTCTAGAGGTCTGAGTTAGGATACATTCAGAATTGAAACTATGGTCCATTCTGAATATAAGCCCCTTATGTATTATACCAGGACCCAAGGATTTTACCAAACCCCTATTCCTACTGTGTGAATTTGTTTCACCACTCTAGTAATACTTGAAGATGGTGTTTCTATATTCTTTCCCCAAATTACATTAAATGGGTTGTATTCCATCAATATATGAAATATATTCTATTTCTAAATATATATAATGACATCTTCTCTCATCCGCCTGCTCCTGTGATCCCCCTTACCTGAATTTTTTTTTCTTCTTCTTCATGACATTTATTACCTTCTGACTTATTACATATTTATTTGGTCCGTTATTTATTGTCTGACATCCTACACTAGAGTGTAATGAACAGCAACTTTGTCTTTTTTGCTACAGTAACCTTAGAACATTGTACCCCCTTGATACATACTTGTCCAAGTTTAAATAAATGACAGATACCAAAAATAATTCCTCAAAACAGAAAATTTCAAATAATATAATAATAGGAATACTGAATCTTAGGAGTTCTTGTTCTTGGGGACTCACCAGTGTGAGAGAGAGAGTGTGTGTGTGTGTGTGTGTGTGTGTGTGTGTGTGGAGGGGCACTTGATCTTTCTGAGACCCCAATTTTCCATCTTAAAGCAGGGATAATAATTCTTGATCTCCCTATATCACAGGATTTCCCCGAGGACCACATGATGTAAAAATACCTTGAAAGTTTTCAATGATACAAATATCATAGTCATATTAAAATATGATCATAAACTCTAGGATAAAAAGCAGGTGGTGTTTTGGTGGCACTGTCAATGTGCAGAACTTCTAGGAGGAAGACACTGAGATCATGGTTGCTGAAGGTTCTTCAGAAGTGTTCTCTGTCTAGCGTCATGCTCTTAGCCTCCTCCCTTCCCTTTCTTATTTACTTCCTTTCTTCCTTTCTCACTATTATAATTACCTTAATTTGTTCAAACGGAAGACTTTACTTAAGTAAAATTAGCAGTTATACGTGCTATGCCAATTACAAATTTATACTGTTAAGATGAGCTGAGAGTTGAAATTTTTTCAAGTTAATTCAATGAGGATGAAAAATATCTTTCTATTTCCCTTTGCCAAATCCATCTATTCCTAGTCAAAACCCGAGTTTGAAGAAACTGCAAGGAAAGAAATACCTTTAGGTAGAATCGTACTCTGTCTTATGCAACAGAAGTGTTGAGTGAGAATATTCATGCCTGAACTCAGGGTGTCTCCCAGTCTACAACACCATTTCACTGAGGTCTCTCCATTGAAAGCAGGATAAAGGATTAGGGTTCTTCTTAATCTACGTAGATAAGGCTGGACTTGGACACTGTATAATTGGGGAAAGAGTAAGAGCTTTGGAGTCAGACAGAGCTAGTTTTGAGTCCAGTTCTGGCACCTGTTATTTATGGGTTCTTGAGCAAATAAATAAAGTCTCTGAGAAAATAATGATACTTACCTTATAGCGGAATGAGATTTAATTGTTAAACCAAATGTAAAGTGGGCGTGGATTATGTGCGAAGAGTAATGATCAGATGTAGGCTATTGTGGAGAACAACATAAATAGAAGGTACTGCCCTCATAAGGTCACTGCCTCACTCAACATGACCACTCTAGCTTCTACCTTTTCCTGATTTCTTTCATTTCTGACATGATGTACCCACATCCAACCTCTAGATACGTACCACAAGCCATGTCTAATGCTATTCCCAAATTTTTTCAACCTTACAGGGTTATGTCATTGTTACTTCCAAGAATCCAGTTAATAAATATGGGAAATTTATTCTAATCTATTTTAAAAAGCTAATGTAATGACAAAAGGCTGGAGACTAACCCCAGAGTTCTCTCTCCAGGAACTCTCAGTTGACCAGTGCTTCCTCAAGATGCAGATGACTTAAGCTAATGATATGTAAATTGATTTTACATTGTATGTGAACAATATTTTTAATTTTAATTGTTACATATTTTACTTTATTTATTAGAAAAAAACAATGTAAGTCCATCAAAATCAGGATTGATTTTAGATCTATTATTACTTATGCAGAAAAAGTGAATTGAATTAAAAATGGTAAGTAATTATACAGGTGTTATGCAGAGATGGCAAAAACGTGAAGACAGAGTTATACCGAAATTTGGAAATATGATTTTAGAGATTCCCTCCATCACTTTCTTATGTATCAAAGGAGTACTTGAGATAAGAACTTCCAATCCACTGAAAAGGAAAGGTTGAGAGAATTATTATATAAATGTACATGTACGTACATTGGTAATTTTCAGAGCCATTTCACATATATGATCTTAATTGATTTTATAATAGTGCTGTGAGGTAGCAAGAGAAATAAAGATAGAGATAGAAGCAGAGAGAGAGAGGTGAGAGAGCGCTAGACTAGAGGGTGGAATAGTTGGGCTAGGAATTACTATGAACCCCTGTAAATCACAAGGTCAAATGAGCATATCACAGAAGGATGGCTGAAATTGCGGTTGTTCTAAAAGTCTTGTTGTATGAGAATTTATTGGTGGATCAGAGGATGATGATTTAGAGAAAAGATTGTTAAAGGAAACATGGCAAAATTTTCTTTTAATATTAAAGGTTATTTTGTGGAAGAAGAAGCAAACTAATTCTGCATTGATCCAGAGAGAAGAACTAGGATTAATAGTTGAAAGTTTCAAGAAAGCAGCTTTTTAATCAATGTAAGGCTGACCTTCCTAGTAATTAGAAGTGTCCACAATCAGGCCCTGGGCAGCTTCCTTAGGCTGTTTCTGCTCCTCTTTGCTGAATTCAGTTTTTCTAAATATTCCAGATTCTTTTTCAACTGTCCTCCATGTCCAAGTCACTAATATAAGGTTTCCTTTCCTTCCTATTTCTTCTGCATGGACATTAACTGAAATATTCTATTTAGAGCACAAATTTAAATGCTTGGCTTCTGTTAATATTGGACCTATAGTTTAAATGTACCAATGATTTTTATTTGAAGGTAGATTTCCCCCATGTTGGAATAGTCTACAATCCTTTCCCCAACGCCTTCTTTGTAATCAACATAATTTTTGAACTTCTCTTATCTACAGCTACATAACTAGCTCAGAAAAAGAAAAAAAAACTATGACAATGACAATGTGGCCTAGCTTTGCCCAGCTGGCCTTGGGCAGAACCTTTCCCGTTTCTGGGTTTCTGTATCCTCATTTTCCAAAATTAATCATTTGGACTGGATGATCTCTAGGGTTTCCCCTAGCTCTAATTTTCCATGATTCCATTAATCAACTTTCCTCAGAGTGGAGTAGGCAAACTCTTAATTATTCAATGAAACTTTGATAGAATCTGTGTAAATAGTTGTAATTCTTTCTTTGTGTTGTATTCACTTAGGCTCCCCTTAAATAAATAGTCAGCTGCCTAATTTAGAACTGTATCCTTGGTCTGCTTAGCATTTACGTGTGAGTCTAACTGAGTAGCACATGCACGAAAAAGAAATGCTTTATTCACAAATGTGAAGTTTATTCATAGTATTGGACTTGAAAGCCAACAAGGAAATGTCTTCAAAGTTTTAAATTTTCTAGTGAGAAGTACGGCTCTTTCTATGTCTAGGTGAAAATAATCTTTTCCTAAGAAATTGATTTTCCTAAGAAAAACTTCACGTCTCTCCTAGATACTCAAGTATAGATCAAAGAAAGAAAAGTTGTGGTGGAGAAGGGTTAATTTACAAATATTTTTTAAAATAACAGCTTTATTGGGATATAATTCACATATCATACAATTCACCAATTTAAATATACAATTCAATAGTTTTTAGTATACTCACAGAGTTCTGCAACCATCACTACAATGAATTTTAGAACATTTTCACCACCCCAGAAAGAAACCCCACACACATTAGTAGTTACTGCCCATCCTCCTCCCGCTGCTTCCCCCTAACTGACCCAGTCTTGGCAACCGCTTATTTGCATTGTCTCTATAAATTTGCCTATTCTGAACATTTTGTATAAATGGAATAAAACAATATGTGGTTTTTCTGACTGACTTCTTTCACTTAGCATAACGTTTTCAAGGTTTATCTATGTTGTAGCATGAGTCAGTACTTCATTCCTTTTTATGGCTGAATAATATTCCATTGTACGGATTTCCCACATTTTGTATATCTATTCCTCAATTGATGGACAAGGTGGGTTGTTCCTATCTTTGGGCTATTATGAATAATGCTACTAGGAACTTTATGTATACATTTTGTGTGAACATATGTTTTAATTTCTCTTTGGTATATACCTAGGAGTGGAATTGCTGGGTCAAATGGAAACTCTATGTTTAAGCTTTTGAGGAACCATCAGACTCTTTTCAAAAATGTCTACACAATTTTACATTTACACCAGCAACGTAAGAAGGTTCCAATTTCTCCACGTCCTAGCCATTTTTCGCCATCTGTCTTTCTGATCATAGCCATCCTAGTGGGTATGGAGTAGTATCTCATTGTGATTTTGATTTGCATTTCCATGATGGCTAACGATGTTTAGCGTATTTCATGGGCTGATTGGTCATTTCTATATAGTCTTTGGAGGAATGTCTAACAAGATACTTTGTCTATTTTTTAATTGGATTGTTTGTCTTTTTATAATTGAGTTGTAAGAGTTCTTTATACCAGTTCCTTATCAGATATCTGATTTGATTTGCAAATATTTACTCCCATTCTGTGGGTTGTTTTTCACTTGTTGGTGTGCTTTGAAGCAAAAAAGTTTTTAATTTTGAAGAGCTCCAATTTATCTGGTTTTTTTTTTTCTGTACCATTGGTGTCATATCTGAGAAGCCATTACCAAATCAAATGTCACGAAAATTTACCATGTTTCCTTTTAAGAGTTTTATAGCTTTAGCTTTTACATTTAGGTTTTTGACCTATGTTGAGATAATTTTTGTATACAACGTGAAGTAGGGAATGAAACTCATTCTTTTCCATGTGCATATCTAGTTGTCCCCGGCACCATTGGTTGAACAGACAATTCTTTCCCTCATTGAATACTCTTGGCACTGTTGTCGAAAATCAATTGACCATAGATAATATGAGTTTATTCCTGAACTTTCAATTCTATGCCATTGACCCATATGTCTATCCTTGTGCTAGAATGACACTGTTTTGATTACTTTGTTACTTTTGTAAGGTTTGAAATCAGAAAATATGAGTCTCCCAAATTTGTCCTTTTTCAAGATTGTTTTAACTAATCTAGTTCCCTTGAGTTTCCATGTGAATTTTAAGATCAACTTATAGATTTTTATGAAGGAGTCAGCTGGGATTCTGATAGGGATTGGGTTGAATCTACAGATCAAAGTGGGAAGTATTGGTATTTTAACAATATTTAGCCTTCTGCTCATTGAACATGGAAGTCCTTCCACTTATTTGGATCTTTTTCACTTTTAAGAATGTTTTGTATTTTTGAGAATATAAGTTTTAGACTTTTTTTGTTAAATTTATTGCTAAGTATTTAATTCTTTTTGATGGTATTGTGAACAGAATTGTTTTCTTAATTTCATTTTAGGATTATTCATTGGTAGTGGTGGTATAATACAAAAATATATTTGTTCCTTGTCTCTCATTCCTAGCATGGAGCTCCTAAAACTTTTGGAATTTCCTGAGTGATTGAAATGTCTTTTGTTATTCGTAGAGTTCTTTTTGATCACATCTGAGTTTATGCTAATGAGGTGACCTAGAATGGTGGGGGTTCTAGATAGCCCTTGGATGGGGCTAGTCACCAGAAAGCAATCAGAGGGTTGGAACTTTCAGCTTCATTCACCACTGGGAAGGGGCTTAGGGGGATGGAGCTGGAGATTAAGCTCTATAAAAACTTTTGAACAATAAAATTTGATGAGTTTCTGGGTTTGTGAACACATCACAGTGCAGGGAAGGTGGCACACCCATAGAGGGCATGGAAGTTCTGCATAGGATACCACCCTCGTACTTTGTCCTATGCATCCCTTCCATCCGGTTGTTTCTGAGTTGTATTCTTTATAATAAACTGGTAAACATAAGCAAAGTGTTTCCCTGAGTCTGTGAGCCATTCTAGTAAATTATTAAACCTTAGGAAGGGGTCATGGGAACCCGTGACTTACAGCCAGTAGGTGAGAAGTATGAGTGGCTCCTGGAGCTTGCTACTGGCATCTGACTTAGCGACAGTCTTACGGGACTGAGACTTTAACCAGTAGAAACTGTGCTAACTCTGGGTACTTACTGTCAGAATTGAATTAACATGTAGTATACCCAGTTGGTGTCTGCAGGGAATTAGTTGCTGGTGTTGGAAAACACCTCAGAGTATTGTATAGAAAAAAAAATTGATTTTGGTTTATTCATAATGTATCCTGAAATATTGCTGGACTCCTTTATTAGTTGTAATAGATTTTAGTGGATTCCTTAGGCGTTTTATATACATATAATCATGGCATCTGCAAGTAAAGATAGTTCTACTTTTTCCTTTCCAATCTGGATATCTAGTATTTCATTTTCATTTTCTTGCCTAATTGGTCTGGCTAGAACCTCCAGTACAATGTTGAATAGAAATGGTAAGAATGGACAATATTGTCCTTTTCCTAATCTTAGTCTTCACCATTAAGTGTGATGTTAGTTTTCGGTTTTCAAAGATACGCTTTCTCAGGCTGAAGAAATTCCTTTCTTTTCTAGTTTGTTGAGCATTTTTATCATGGAAAGCTGTTCGATTTTGTCAAATTCTTTTTCTGCATCTATGGAGATGATCAGGTGTTTTTTGTTTTTCTTATCCTATTGATATGATGTGTATTATATTGATTTCTGAGTGTTAAACCAACCTTGCGTTCGTGGGATGGGTTGCATTTGAGCATGGTGTATAGTCCTTGTTATATGATGCTGACTTGGTTTGTTATTATTTTCTTGAGAATTTTTGTGTCTATATTCATAAGGGATATTGGTCTGTAGTTTTCTTCTCTTGTGTCTTTGTCTGATTTTAGTATCAGTGTAATACTGGCCTGAAAAAGAATTGGGAATGTACTCTCCTCTTCTATTTTTTGGAAGTTTTTGAAGAACTGGTATTAATTTAAAAAAAATTTTTAGAATTCACCAGAGTAGACTTCTGGCCCTGGACTTTACTTTGTGGGTAATTTTTGATTACTCATTCAACCTCTTTACTTTTTATAGGTCTATGCATATTTTCTATTCCTTTTTGAGATAGTTTTGGTAGTTTGTGTCTTTCTAGGATTTGGATCATTTCATCTAGGTTATCTAATTTGTTGGCATACAATTGTTTATAGTATTCTCTTATAATACTTTTTATTTCTATACAGTTGTTAGCAATGTCCCCTCTTTTATTTAAGATTTTAGTAATTTGAGTCTTCTCTGTCTCTCTGTCTCTCTGCCTCTCTCTCTCTCTCTTTCTCTCTCTTTGGTCAATCTCCTAAAGATTTGTCAATTTTGTTGATCTTTTCAGAGAATAAACTTTTGATTTTATTGATTTTATCTATTGTTTTCCTATTATCTGTTCCATTTGTTTCAATTCTTATCTTTATTGTTTCCTTTCTTCTTGCTTTGAGATTAGTTTGCTTTTCTTTTCCTAGAATTGTAAGGTGGAAAGTTAGGTTATCGTTTTGAGCGCTTCCTTTTTTAATGTAGTGGTTTACAGTTATAAATTGCCTTCTGAGCACTACTTTTAGTGCATCCTATAAGTTTTGGTATGTTGTTTTTTGTTTCATTCATCTCAAAGTATTTTTTTAACATTTATTTATTTATTTATTGTGTGGATGTGTGAGGAAGATCAGCCCTGAGCTAAGATCCGTGCCCATCTTCCTCCACTCTACAAAGTGAGGCCTGACAAGTGCTGTGTTGGTGCACGCCTGAGATTTGAACCCAGGCCGCCAGCAGTGGAGTGCACGCATTTAACCACTACACCACGGGGCTGGCCCCTCAAAGTATTTTCTAATTTCCATGTGATTTATTCTTTTTTCTGTTGGTTATTTTGGAGTGTGCTGTTTAATTTACACATATTTGTAAGCTTCCCAAATTTACATTATTTCAGCTTGAAGAACCTCTGTTTATATTTCTTATAAGACTGATTTGCTAACAACAGTTTTTCTCAGTTTTTATTTATCTGGGAATTTTTTATTTTACTTTCATTTATGCAAAATGCCCTCCCAGTATGCATATGTTGCTGTGCATAATGGTGTCCTGCATTTCTCTGAGGATCTGTGCATTTTCCTTCGCTTTTTTTCTCTCTGTTCTTCAGATTGTATAATCTTTATTTATCTATCTTTGAGTTCATCAGTTCTTTTTTATGTCAATTCAAACATACTGCTGATCCTCTCTAATGATTTTTTCATTTCAGTTATTGTGTTTTTTAACCCCAGAATTTCCATTTGGTTCTTTTTTTATAATTTATATGTCTTTATTGGTGTTCTTTATTTGATAAGACATTGCCATCATATCTCACTTGTATTCTTTAATCACAGTTTCCTTTAGTTCTTTCAATATATTTATAATGGTTACTTTAAACTCTTTGTCTGTTAATTCTATACCTACTCACTGTGTTTCCATTATCTGCTCTTTCTTCCTGTGTACGGGTCAAACTTTGGTGTTTCTTTGCATGATTCGTAACTTTTTGTTGGAGACTGAACTTTGCAGCGACTCTGGATACTGGCTCCTCGTCTCCCTTGGGGCTTGTTATTATTTACTTGTTTATTTTTTTAGTGACTGACTGGCTTAATTTAGTGAAGGCTATTTCCCCTGCAGTGAGTTAAATTATAAATGTTGATATAAAATTATGTCCAAGATAGATTTTTAGTAAAATTGTGCAATTAGAGTGTATAGAGCATGTTCCCAATACATAGGTGGAAAGAAGTGGTACATCTATGTTTGTACGTGCTTAGTCAATTTCTGAAAAGAGACACAAGAAACGGGTAACGTAGCTGCTTCTGGGAAGGAGGACTGAGAACTGGTGAACTATATGAAGAAAAACTCACTTTTCCTTACATACTATTTTTTACATATATTTTATTTTGCCATATGTGTGCAATTCTTTATAAATATATAAGGATAGAACAATCGAGATTTTTTATTAGAAAAAGAATCTTGGCTATCTCCTCATATCAATTTTATGAATACTTATTTTAAATAGAAATTAAATTACTTTATTTAGAAATTCTGCTTTGATTAGAGATTAATGTATTAAATATATATATTATATATCAAAGTGGATTATCCCAAACTTATCTGATATTTTTCAAAAACAAAGCAATCTTAGACTAGTTTTTCATCTGGTAAAATCATTAATAAAAATCAGAAGGTTTAACAAAAAATGTCTAACTTTTAGAACTGAAGTGTTAATCTGGAGGAAATGCACGTATTTGTTCATTGTTTCCTCTACTGCTCTGTTATTAGCCTTCAGCAATGGTTACCAGCCCTGCCCCTGTGTTCACTTCCATATCACTAGGGTCTCCCCTTACATGGCTGCTTCTCCTTGCTTAATGAGAGTTCCAAGATCTTTCACAGGGTGCATTTATTTCTCAATAACTTCAGGCCACTCCTTCCCAAACTTCATTGTCTGAGTTCCTCTCCCCAGGAGGAGTTCGTGCCTTTTCCCTTAAGAGTACGGCTCCTCTCTGATCAGGTTCACTGCAGCAAGATTAACCTGTCATTAAAATATATAACTGTACTTCAGTTTTCTTCTGTTTCTTAAATGGATGCTGAACTTAGCTCCAAAGCCCCTTGCCAGAAAGCAGCTGAAAAGCCCTTGGCAACAGAAAGCTGATTATTTGCAAAAGTAGGACTCTTAATTGGAAAATGTGATGGAATGAAAATAGTGAGTCCCCAGTAATCTCCTTCTAAAATGGTAATGTGTTCCACTTAATGAATATTAATGTGTCATATTCATGAGCCTGGAAAATTTGAACCTGTGAGATAAGAATTTGTTCTACCTCAGAACCAACATGCTCACTCATTCACACTTTCCCCATTCACTTAGACAAGCTGCACTCTTGATGGGACACCTCTCACAGACAGCAATTAGCATGTATGCAGACCTCTAATTGGTTGTGAATTTTTTTATTATTCTTTTTTTCTGTTCCTTGGAATAATTATGCACGCTTTCATACTCTTTACTCTGTTCTGTTATAAATTCTCAACAGCAAAATGCCATGTATTTTACTTCTTCTTTAATTCCTCACTGCCCACTGGGAATGTGCCACATATGAGGAGTGAACATAGTTTAGAAGGACTGATTGTTTTATTAAGAAATGAAAACGAATCTATACACCCAAATGTGTGTTGTATGTATGTCAAAACTTACTTGAGGTTCTACTTATTCTAATAATGTAGTTATTAATTAAAACATATTTGAACTCCTCTTTGGGACTAGGTCAATTTTCCCAGGAAAAAGTGAAGTAAAAGTCTATACTATGATTAGCTGTGTGGAGTCAAATGTGATTCATTCCTTTTAAGACAGTTTTTATGTAGTAATCAAGACTTGACCCTGTCAGGGCCCTGGTATAATTAGAGCCCATCTTTGAGATAATCCCACTTTTCAAAACTTTGGGCTTAAAAGAAAAGCCTTATTGAGATATAATTCATGTTCTATACAGTTCACCCATTTAAAGTGTTCATTTTTTTTTTAGTACACTTTAATGTACTAAAGTATAAAGTTTTTAGTGTACACCGAGTTTTGCAACCATCACCACAGTCAATTTTACAACATTTTTATTACTCTACAGATAAACTCTGTACCCATTAGCAGTCATTCTCCATGCCCCTCTCCCTGCCTAGAAACCACTGATCTACTTTCTGCCTCTAGAGATTTACATATTCTGGACATCACATTTAAACGGAATCACACAATCTGTGGTCTTTTTGACTGACTTCTTTCACTTAAACATAATGTTTTCAAGTTCATCCATGATGTAGTATGTATCAGTAGTTCATTCCTTTTTTTTTTTTTAATTTTAAACTTGGGATTTTTTAAGAGACATGCCAGTTACTTGTACACATAGAATTTACTTTTTAACCAGTTGAACATATATAAATGAATACTTAAGGGATATAAAAATGTATGAAAAGACCAGATACATTTTGTGGCAGGAAAAAAAATTAGATTATACCCTACCTCTTTCTAAGCAGAATGGAATCAGATAGTGTGGGAATCTTCTGTTTTGTTTTGAGCTCAAAGCCAACTGTGTGTAACGACTTTCTTCTCAGAGCTGAAATGTTGGCTTTGTCTAAGAAATGAGAACCTGCAGTGGAGAGCTGAAGTTTCTGAAGGACAGAAGAACCTAGGGGCTGCCTCGTGGAAGAAGGTTCCCAGGCAGACAAGAGATCCAGGAACAGTAAGAGAGAAGAAACTGGGAAAGAAGAGACAAGTTTGAGGGGGGATTTATTTAAAAGTAAAATGCTGTGTGTTAACGTTACTATGAGCTGAATTATGTCCTCCCAAAATTTATACTTCAAAGCCCTAACGCTTAATGTGATAGGATGTAGAGATGGGGCCTTTGAGAGATAATTGTGTTAAGATGAAGTCATGAAGGTGGGGCCCTGGTGATGGGATTCATACTCGTATAAGAAGAGGAAGAGAATCCAGAGCTCTTTCTCTACCATGTGAGCACACAGTGAGAAGGCCACCATCTGCAAAGCAGGAAGAGGTCCTCCCCAGGAACTGAATTTTCCTGTACCTTGTTCTTGGACTTCTCAGCCTCCAGAACTGTGAGAAATAAATGTCAATTGTTTAAGCCACCCAGGCTGTGGTATTTTGTTATAGCAGCCCAAGCAGACTAATACATAGATATTTAAAGAAACCTATATGGTGTCCTTTATAAAATCCTTAATGAAAACTCAAGTTTCATTTTGTGTAAGTGGGGATAGCTGCTCAGGGCTATTCTGAGGGTTTTGCGTGAAGACCACAAGAGATTCTCTCCTGGGACAGAGTTACGCTCTATTTCTGTGCTGGGCCCAGGGTAATAGATGACCAGATGGAGTCGTTTGCTTCCTGTGCTTCTTCCAACTTGCAGCATCCTCTCCTGGAGCCCCTCACAGCTTCTTGCCAGCCCAGTGAATCGCTTCCTTCCCTATCACTGCTGAGGTGTTAACTTGGGGGAAATCTCAGTGCAGCAATCCCTAGACAAATCTTACGAAACACCATGGTTGCCAAAACTGCAGCTGATAAAATCAGTTTCATAGCAAATATGGGATTAGGGGAAAAACAATAAAAGTGGCATATATGTATGAGTCTAAAAAATAAATAAAAGTTGTGGAAAGCAACCCTTCCCCTAAAACAAAGCAAATTTCTCATCATTGTGCATCTGCACGGGTAGGTAAATGCTTACCTGCTTCACAGTCTTCAGCTATTCAGGGGATGCTGCTGCCGGCCACTGGGAGGCTGAGACAGACCACAGCGTTGCAAAGCAACCCTCACTTGCCTGAGATCAAACATCTTGTCAACTTGCATTCTTTCTGGTTTCATTATCTCCTTGGATGAAAAGCAGCGTGGGGCAGTGGTTAAGTGCCCAGATAGTGAAGTTTGAAGACTGAGTTTGAGATTTACATAACCTGTCTGTGTCTCATCTGTAAATGCAGATGAAAATCCTACTTACCTGGAAAAGTCATCATTGGATTCAATGACTTGATGTAAGTGAAGGGCTCACGTGGGTCCCCGGCTCATAAGAAGCACAGCAGGTGCCTTTGCTCTCTTTGTTTCATTTTTAGAAGATAGACAGGATGTTGGTGCAACCACCAGCCTCTTCACAAGTTACCCCACTGGTTTACAGTTATTTTGGAGAGCCTGATGTCCTGTCTACCAACTAGAAGGATGGTGTGTAAAGGGATTGCTCCCGGTACTACACAAGGTTGGCCCGTGACTCTTACCACACAAAAGCTCCTCTCCAGGTAGCTGGGGATCAGAGGAACGCCAGCCCCTGAGACTAAGGCTTGGCAAACTCTGAGCTGCTGTGATTGTGGTGTTGAACTCTTTCGTAATTACTCATCCACAGACAGTGCCCTCTCTGGAAACTGAGAGAAGGACCTGAGACACTGTAGTAGGAGAGACTTCTAGTACCCAGAGTAGTAATAGTCTGGAATTAACATAGCACAAGGAAATGAACAATTTCATAATGTAAATGGTGGCAATCTGTAAGGTTATAGGTAATTTTTATTTTCTTCTACTTGTATTATAGTAAATGATACTGTAGTTGATAGAGAAGAAGAAGATACCCACAGGGCTATCAATATTTTTAACCTTTTTGGGAGGAGAAACCTAAAAGAAGAAAGAAAATGGGTAACACCTACACACACAACACAGAAATAATGATGAAATTAATTTAGATAAAATATGAATGATATTCTTCTACATGTTTAATACTTTCAAGTACTTTTATACATGTATTCATAGGCATAGATTTTACCAAAAACAAAAATATATTAATTTAGCATACATAATATTTTTAATGCAGTCTTTTATTCTCTTTTTACTTATTCTCTTTCTGTACCTCAGCCAATAAACTCCCTTGGCTTGGACCCTCCCTCAATGCTTGTTAAAAACAGTATAGGTATCCTTTCATATTTTTCTCCATGATTATAATGTCTTAATCATATACATATATAGAGTTGTTTTGTCTTTGCTCCCTTTTTAAAAATAGATCATTTTGGGAGCTGGCCTGGTGGCGTAGCAAGTAAGTGAATGGGCTCCTCTTTGGCTGCCCGGGGTTCACAGATTCAGATCCTAGGCGTGCACTGATGCACTGCTTGTCAAGCCATGTTGTGGCAGTGTCCCATATAAAAAAAATAGAGGAAGATGGGCACGGATGTTAGGCAAGGGCCAATCTTCCTCAGCAAAAAAAAAAAAGAGGAGGATTGGACTTGGATGTTAGCTCAGGGCTGATCTTCCTCCCAAAAACAAACAAACAAAAAGATCATTTTGTACTCACTTTTCTTCACCTTTACTCCCTTGATAATATATCAAGAAAAAAATCCAAGTCAACTGGACTAACTCTAATTCTTTTTTTTTAAATACTGCAAATAATTGAATGGTGTAGATGTGTAGAGGTCAACCACTCCCCTGTAGATGGCTGTTCATTTGGTTTACACGATTTTGTCACTAACAATGTTACAAGAAGCATCCTTGCTTATATTTTCTTAAATATTGTGAAAATTTATATTTCTATCTTTTTCCCTACATTGTCCCCAGCAATAGTTGTCTCTGCTTTTTTGTTTTGTTGTGTTTTTTGGTCTTATTGGTGCAAAGTGATAGCTTGTCCTTCAAATTTGCATTTTCCTGGCTACCAATGAGTTTATACATCTTTTCATTAAGTTTGTTGGCTTTCTGGGTTTGCTCTTCAGTAAAATTGTTATGAGTATTCATAGGTTAACTCTTTTGTGCCATGTGCAGAGGCTCTTTGCTTTTTTCCACAAATCTAGTATTTGCCATTTACTTTATTTTTGGTATGATTTGTCATTCAGAATTTAGCAATTTTTATGTAGGCAAATGTAATTGATTTATTCTTTTATAGCTTTGGGGTTTCTAGCCTGGGTTAGAAACATTTTCCCGCCCCTGGATTGTACATATTCTCTTCAAGATAGTGTCTAAGAGTTTTATCGCTTCATTTTTTATGTTTAAGTCTTTAATCCATCTGGAAAATATTTTCATCTATTGTATAAAATCGACATCCAATTTTATTTTCTTCCAGATGGGTAACCAGTTCACCAGTGCAATTTATTAAAAATTCTGTACTTTTCCAACTGAACTGAAATACCAACTAAATTTTTATATGAACAGGGATGTATTCCTGGATTTTCTATTCTGCTCCCTTAATCCCATTGTCTCTTTCAGCCAATTCCATACTGATTCGATTACAGTGGTTTTTGAATAGTCTGTATGCTGGCGTGGCCAGTGCCTCCTCTCCATTCTTCCTTCCCTCCCAAAAAAAAATTAGCTACTATATGAAACTTTAAGATTACTTTACACAATCATAAAAAGGATTTTCTTAGGATCTAACTGAGATGTTATTATATTTATTAATTTAGAAAGGTTTTATATTTTTTTGACCTTAAGTGTTCTATCCAAAGTGATGGTATATCTTTCCATTTGTTTAGATATAGTTTTATATATTCCAAGAGATTATATAACTTTATCATCTATGTATAATGCCATTTCTGTTACATTTATCCCTAAGTATTTTATCATTTATTTTTGCTTATATAACTGGAGTATTTTTTTTTCCCCATCTCTAAGTGTAGAACCTATTGCTAACTTACAAATTCTGTTATAAATTCTATTTTTTCAGTCTTCTGGGACTTTTTAGCAAGAAATATGGTCATTATTAAACAGTTTTAGTTCTTTTGCAGTGTTTATGTATTTGAGTCAAGTTAGTGTTAAATTATAACGATGATAGTGTATCCCAGTCTGATTCTTTATTTTAATTCATATATTAATTATTAACCCATTTAGGATAATATTTTCCACTCTATTTGGTGGTTTATATTTTATTTGTTTTCCTCTTTCATTTTTTACTTAACATTTTATTAAAAAGACTCCTAAATTTTATCAAACATCACTTCAGCATTGATTTATTTGCCCATGTTTTGTTCTTCTTTATTTTCTTGACTAATGTATTATGCAGAGAGATTTCTTAATGTTATTCATCCTGAATATTTCCTGGAATAAACTTTACTTGGTCATTGTGTAGTATTCTTTTAATAACTTTGCAGGATCAATTTTCTAATATTCCACTCGAGTTACAATATTTCCCTTTCTTGTAGTACCTTTATTATGTTTTGTTATTAAAGATAAACTATACACACAAATGAATTAGATAAATGGCCATCTTTTTATCTATGATTGGTTTAAATAACATTGGAATTACCTATTATTTAAAGATTAGATAAACTCAGCTGGAGATTCACCTAATCCTGGTGACTTCTACGGTAATTAGCCTATGAAATTTTCCATTTCTTAATGGGTCAATTTTGGTAATTGATATGTTGCTAGGAAATCATCTATTTTGTTCAGGTTTTCAAATGTATTGCCAGAGAGTTGCATGCTTCACAAAATGTTAATGGAAAAGGTAGAAAAATATAATTCCATCTGTAATGTTACCTAATGTAAATAGGTAAAATTGGATATGTACATGGTCATGTACTGGATATTATTAAGGAAAAAATTGATTGGATTTGGGGATAGATTGTTGGGTAATTATTTTCTCTGTGGGTTTCTGCTATTTTAATAAGATGTCAGCAATATTATTAAAAAGACGAAGCACTATACTGTGGTGGTTAAGAATATAGGTACTGAATTTGGACGGACAGGGACTCAAATCCTGGCTCTGCCAGGTGATCACTGTATGAGGTGGGCCAGTTCCTGGAAGTCTCCTGACCTCAATTTCCTCCTTTATAAAGTGGGGACAATAACAGTGTCCCTACGAAAGAGCTCAGCACAGTGTCTGATACGTTATTAGCCCTGACTTGTTAGCTATTGTCATCAAAGAAGCAGACTGTGGGAGAACCTCATGGCTGCACTTTTGACTTTCATCACAATTGCTATCACTTATGATTCCTTTTAGCCTTTCCAGCCTTAAGGAATGAGACAGCCAAAATGAATAGTCTTGAGGTATGGCTGCTTTGTTATTATTAAACCTACAGACCCTGGTGAGTCAAGAGTTCAGTCGAATTCAAGTTGATTCGCAGATGGCAGAAAGACCTCCAGGCGGAGGTGTCAGAGTGACAGAGAACAATATGAGAGAGAATAATTAGGCCAAGCAAGGAAAATCTGGTGGAATTTAGGAAGAGGCAGCAGAGTATCATTGATGGGGATGAAATTTCAGAGCGTCACAGTTTAAGTCTTATTTCCGCCACTTACTAGCTGTGTCTTTAAGACTTAGGGTTTTCATCTTTAAAATGGGGCTAATAATAGCACTTGCCTCAAAAGGTTATTTTGAGAATTAAACTGGATGATGTATGAAAAGTGTTTGACACATAAGAGGCATTCAGTAAATGTTTTATATTAAGAGGTGGTCAAATACACACAAATAGATGAGGACTCTCAGATAAAACATGGTGTGGAGTAATGTAGGTTCCAGGAGGGCCTCATGAACTATACTCGCAGGCAGCAGGAGACATGATGCAACAGGAACTCCCAACTGGCCTGGTTCCTAAATGAGAAAGATAACGGAGAAAACAGTGTACCATCGCCTTTTCTACCCCTTCCTAAACTTACAACTGGATTTGGAAGAAGTCCATGTTGGTCAGGGACATGGTATTCAAAAGCCAACTGGATTTTCCAGATTAGTTAATAGTTACAGCATTGTAGGTAATAAGACGTGGCAATAGGCGTGCAGATGTACATTTAGAAATGCCTCTGGGGAAAAGTAGAGAGTCTCGTTTGGGGCGATGGTGACTCTAATGTAATTGGAAGGAAGCAGAGATGATAAGAATTGATGTTGGGAAAAGGCTAAGTTGGGGAAAAAGTGTGAGACAAGATGATTGACATGCATCGTGAAGATTTTAAAGTTTGGGATTTTTACTGTAGTTATCTCTTTTTAAAATTATTATTTTTTTGTCATTGTCTTTTAAGCAGGTTATGTTCAAGAGAGCTGATCCTTATAGGAAGAGAAAGGGGGGTTGTTATAAAGAGAGTCTAAGGGAAAACTCTAGGGCAGCTACAGAATAGAGTTCCTTCTCTTGGATGCAAAGAGTACAATTTTGATTGATAACTGCAGGAATACTTAGGCCAGTTAGTAAAGAACCTGCCTCTGGGGCCCTTCTGGTGGTGTAGTGGTTAAGTTCACACGTTCTGCTTCCGGAGCCCAGGGTTCGGATCCTGGGCTTGAACCTACTCACTGCTCATCAAGCCATGCTGGGGCAACGTCCCACATAGAAGAACTAGAAGGACCTACAACTAGGATATACAACTGTGTACTGGGGCTTTGGGGAGAAAAAAGAAAAAAAAGGAGAAGATTGTCAACAGATGTTAGCTAAGGGCCAATCTTCCTAAAAAAAAAATGAAAAGAAAAGAACTTGCCTCTCTGAAGATCGAGAGTATATAGAAAAAGAGGCCTTGGACTGGCCAGGGAGGCAGGTGAAGGTGGACTGAGAAGGAGAAATAAATGTGGCCATGAATACTGAAACTCTCTGTATACTTGTAATTTGCTTGAAGTTTGTACCCTGATGTTCCTTTTGCAACATTAAAATAGCCTGAGTACCTTAAAGGGATGGCTGAGCACGCTGCGCTGCAACAAATCAGATAGATAAAGAAAGAAAATCACAAGTGAAAGATGAGGACAGAGACCCCCGGTGCATTGTCTATGGATCAGAAGCCCTGCTTTCTGGAATGGAAGGCAGAAAGACATTAAAAGAGGAGCAAAAACCAACTGGTACATCATCAGGTACATCATCTATGTTAAAAACATCTCTGAATTTCTAGTCAAAGAGAGGGTTATGTTAAGGGCATTGGGAAGGGAATGGGGAAAAGATTCAGAAGAATGAGCTGGAAATGCAAATTAAAACAAGAGATGCCACTTATCAACTACCAAATTGGCAAAGACTTGAAAAGAATTATAATACCCGGTGTTACCTAGGATAAATGGAGAATGGGACTCTAATGTACGCATTACTGGTGGAAATATTCATCAGCACATCCTTCTGGACTCAAATTTGGTAATGTGTACAGAAAGCCTTAAAAATGTGCAAACGTTCAAAGCCATTGTTTTAGTTAGGATTAGTTTAGCTGTATATGATAGAAAACCAACTTCTAAAGTAACTCGAACAAGATAAGAGTGTATTTCTCCGTCTTTCTGGAGGTGGGCAGTCCAGGGCTGGTATCACACTCCAGAGAAGGTGCCATGGACCCAGAAGAAACCTATCTTGTTGCTTGACCATCCTTAGCAAAGGCTTCTTCCCATGTCCTTGAGCTCCTTCAGCTCCAGCCATTCTATCAGCATTCTGCCGGAAGGAAGACCGAAGGAAGACTTTGCCTTTAAACAACACTTTGCAGAAGTCATACATAAACAACACTTTGCAGAAGTCATACACCGGGCTTCCACTTAGATGCCAAAGCCTAGAGCTTCTGGCTGAAAAGGTGACTAGATAATGTAACTTTTGCTATAGGCATTTATGTCCACACCAAAAATTCAGGGTTGAAATACTAAAAGAAAAGTAGAGAACAACTACTGGGGAGAGCCTAGCAGCAGTTTCTGACCCATTGCATTTTTATGAACTGATTTGAAGAAGTAATCAGAAAAATATTTAAAAATATATATATACAAATGTTTATTGCAGCACTATTATAATGTGGGAAAATTAGAAATCATCTAAGACTTCCAATAGGGGACTGATTCAATAAATATAATATACATGCGTATTGAATATTCTGTAGTCATTAACATGGTATATAAAAATAAATTTCCTGACAGGGAATAATAATTGTGATGTGTTACTAATTGAGAAAAACAGGGCACAAAGTGGTATGGCTGGTATCATCCAAATTTGTAGGAAAAAGTTTAAGTAAAGAAATAAAAGAATGGATGTAAACAAAATTGTTAATCTCTATTGTTGATGGGTGGAATTATTGGCTCTTTTAATTTTCTTCTTTGTACTTCTTTGTATTTTCTGAGTTTCTCTCTATTGGGTGTAATGCATAACTAAAAAAAGAAAAACCTCCAACCAGGATTCCAGACTTTCTTTGTACTATCACAGATACTCACCTCTTTGAAATCTTGCTATTTCTTGAACTATCACAGTGATCTGCTGATTCTCCCACTTTTGACTTTATCTAAACCAATCTTTCCTAAATAAAATTAGACATTGACTTCCCTATAAGAACAACTCTTATCATACTATTTCTGTCAATCTTAAATGCTCCGCCACTGCTTCTTGAATTATAATAAATAAAAATTCCTTTTCTTAAACTTCAAAGTTCTCCACTAGATGTTCCAAATCCACTTTGCTCATCTCGTCCTGCCAAAGACATCTTCCCTGCCAAATGTGCTATTTCTGGTCTCAAGCACATCCGGTCTTTCTCTGCTTCTATGTCTACACTCGTGTTGTTAACTATGTCAGAAATGCCCATCTTTCTCTATCTCTGGCTGTTGAAATCCATCTTCCATAATGTTTAAGGTCGGTCTCAGACGCTATCTCCTCCTTGAAGCCATTCCAGTGGATGTGATCTCCACTAACTTTTTAAATAGCAATGGTTATCTTCTGTCTTATACAATAGCTATTTTTGGGCTTGTCTTCTCTCTTTTGTTAGAGTCTTGCAAATTCCCTTAAGCCCATGCCTCCATGCTATTCATCTTTGTGTCCCCCATTAGACCTACCACAGAACTTAAGTACAATGGGAGCTCAGCCAATGTTCATTAAACTAAATTTAATTGAATGAAATATACATGTGGTGATAAGAAGGAGATCGCCAGTGTCCATAGGGAAAGGGAGATGGAGAACTGAAATAGTAACGTGATGTTGAGAGGATGTTTCAATACTGTGAAAGAAAAGAGGCAGGGTGAGATGAAATAAGAAGAGTTTTCAAGCAACAAAGTATTATTGAACTTTAATTTAATGAAAAATATAAGATTTAGGGAAATTTAAAAAAAAGCAATAATCAAAGTCTTTTGTCGTTATGCATGAATTTATCCATAAAATTGATATTTGGCCTTAAACATCTTAATGACAAGAAACTCATTACCTCACATAGTAGCTTATTTCTTTAGAAGACAATTCTAATTGATGGAAATTTCTTTCTTTCTATTGAGACAACATAAGCCATTATCTTTGTTCATTCTTCCCATTTCACCTCAAATCTTCCTTCTCTATGAGAGCCCATCATACATTTGATCAAAGCCGTCATGTCCTCTCCAAGTATTTCTTCTCTTAAGCTAAGTTCCTTGGTTTTATTTAATCATCCCTTATCCGTCATTCCAGGGAACTCACAAAGGAGCCTATCTTTCCAACAGGTTAATATTTTATCACTGGTATTATCAGATCTGATGGCACGTATTGCCCATCTTCAACATACATGTAGGACATATGATCCACATGTAGGACCCAGCAACACATCACCACTTCTCCTACTCTCCCCAAAAATATCTGAGCAGTTTTCCGATTTTATTAAAAGTGAAGTAAAGCATCTTTAATAAATAGCTATTTGTAGTGACAATTTCATCTGATTCTCTACACAAATTCCAAACTCTTTTCTTCCAACTAGATTGCCACTCCAAACCACTTTCTTTAGAAAATTATGGAAGCACCACTGTGTATGTGTAAGAAAGAGAAAGTCCAGAACAGATGGGTAAATCTAAAGGTTATCCCATGGCTGCCTCAGAGGCACAGATGTACAAAATCAACAATGGGCACAAAAGACAGTCCTCACAAAATGAATTAATCCTCAGATGGGCAATTTGAAACCCTGCTTTCTCTTTTTTTCTGTTAATCGCATTTCAGTTAGGAAGCTATATTGCCAGAAGCTTGGAAATTAGAAATGGGACATGGTTGAGCTCACAAGTCTCTAGAGGGGAAGGACATCTTGGATTTTGTGGTTTACTCTCAGGCCACAGATAAATGCTAAGCTCTTGTCTGTATCAGTCTCCTTCTTATAACCATATGTATATTTCATTCAATTAAATTTAGTTTAACGAACGTTGGCTGAGCTCCCATTGTACTCTGTGAAATACAGTGTCAGGCACAGAGGAAACAGGAAGTGAATGAATGAAGGAATGAGTTGTATACAGCACACAGTTTATGAGACCATGTGAGGAATCCCTTCAGAGACAATGGAAGTTATCTTCCTCATGGAGGGATGGTAGCTGTCATCTAGAGAGGAATAAAAACCACCAGAGAAAGTTGCTACAAAGATCAGAAACCTAATGAATGCTATTTCCTTCTCTATCAGTTGAATAAAAATGTTTGACAAATAAACATATTTAGAACTAAAGGGGCACTAAGTCCATTTTTTTACGAATAAGGGAAAAAATTAGAAGTCAAGTGTCTTGTACAAGGTCATGCCCCTAGTTATTTGAAGAGTTAGGGTGAAAACCCAGGTGTCTTGACTTCTGGTTCAGCCTTCTTTCTGCCACAAAAAGTAAGGGATTTTTTGTTTCTTTTTGGCTTACAATTTTAAGCAAAACATAGTGACAAGGATAAACCCTAAAGAGATGGAAATGGGGAACGAGAGATGAGCAATGTTATACTACTGTTGTATAGGAGGCGAGAGACAGAGGAAAGAAAAGATGACCCAGACATCCAAGCCACCAGTGTGCTGCCTGCAGGATGGGGACACCCATAGCTTCAGCAAATAGAATAAGAAACAAAAAATAAATTTCTTTAGGGCTTTATTAGACAGACGTAGGAGAAAGAAAAGTTACAAATATATTATTTTCATCTCAATAGTGACTCCCTAACTTGAATGGTGTTAATTTCATTGATTGATTTAACACTGATTGAGTAATTAAGGGAAATGAAGGATAATCCCAAGTCCTCAAAGGAGACAGAGAAGCTGCTCCTGACAGTGTCAAGCAGGGCTTATTAACTGCTGTTTGTAACCCTCGAAAAAGGCTCCACTGGGCCAAATTCTGTGGATCAGTTGGTATCTTTCTATTTTCTTAAAAATATTAATGGAATATACCACCAGCCTTTCTCAGAGGCTGGTGATATTCAGTCAAAGACAAAATCTTTTGCCTCATTTCAAGTGGTTTGATTTCCTTTACATCACAACTTTGTTCAGGACAGGGACCAAGCGTTTCCTCTTTTTCTCAACCCACCGCCCTTCTGCAAAGTCATTTCCAGGGCTAAGGTCAGGGCTTGGGAAGGGGGAAATGTTAACATCTGTTGACAGCAAAGGTCTGCGCTGATGTAGCAGACCTTTTTTCTTTCTCGGTGGCACTTGGCTATACTGATAAAAAAGGAACAAAGGAATCTTCTTTCTCTTCAACATCTTTCCAAAATGGAACTAATTAGACCATTTGGGAAAGTGATGTGTAGTTGAGGGAAACAGACATCCTGGATTTTCTAGGACAGTACCAATTTCTAATATACATTCTTAGCGTTTCTGTAAATCTATGACATATGCTGAATATTTAACGTTCAGGGATCCCTACTACATATTCCATGTTGTCTTTTGACAAAACATGTTTTTCATGCTTTTTGGTTTGAGAATATCAGTGTTCTACACACTTGTAAGACAGTGCTACTCAGAGTGTGGTCCCTAGACCAGTAGCTCCGTCACCAGGGAGCTTGTTACAAATGCCAGTTCTCCAGCCCTATGCCTGGAATCTGTGTATCAACAGGCTCTCCAGGTGATTCTTTTGCATGATACAAATTGAGAAGCACTTCTGTAGGGTATCGTTTCCATAACTACCAATTTTTGATAAAGCACATATGCAAACTAAGTCTTTTGATGTAGCATGAGAATCCCAGGAGCCTATATGACTCCAAAAAGGCAATTCCGAATTTATGAGGTCATCTAAGATGGTAATTATAGACTTTCTCAACAGTCCCTCTTCTTCAGCAAAGGGGTATTTATCAAGTCCTGTGATGGCCTTTGTGGCCCATAAACTACTGTGACTCTGTACATTGTCTTCTTCTGTGAAATCCTGGGCACTGGCAGGGGGTGCACACTTAGTAGAGATTAGTTACCAGCTTCCTGGAAAAGGTAACCACTCCTGCAGCTCTGACTACCTAAGAAATATGTCTAAGACAACAGAGTGCTGGGAAGGATAAAGCCCAGGCCTGCCACCTTATCTTTTTCTTCTCAATAATTCTGCCCAAGTGGTCTGTCCACTGACAGGAGATGGATATCTGATTATGTTGTGATTAATAAAAGGGGTACAAGATGGGACCTATAATAAATATTTTCTTTGGATTATGAAGGCTTTGTACCATGTTCCTGGAACATAGAAGTGATAACAATATATCAGATATGCCAAATGAGAAATGTCTAGACTACTAATAAGATACCCTACTACATGCCACGTGGATTACTGATATTTTTTTCCAATTCTTAAACCAATAAGGTAGGTATTATTATTTTCATTTTACAGATGAAGAAACTGAAGCTTAAGACATATTATTTTCCCAATGTCATACAACTAATCTGTGATGGAGCCAAAAGTAGACTGTTCCTATGGTCTTTCCATGATACCACACATTTCTGACATGCTGAGGGTTTTGAGCCTGGAAATAAGGCATTCTCTGGAAGTTACTAGCAGCGTTGATGTATTTTGGGGATGAGCTCAGCCAAAAGAGGAGAATAATTCAGAGAGGAGAATGAATATCCTCCAAGCAGAAAGGCCTTCCCTGGCCAGTCTCTCTAAAGAAAGAATCACCTCAGCTTTCACTATCACCTTACCTTGATTTGTTATCCTTATCTCTTATCACAGTCTGACATAGTATACATTTGAGTATCTATTTTTTACTGTTTGTCTCCCCCATTGGAACATAAGCTCCATAACGGCAAAAGTTTTGTCTGCTTTGGTTACATCTCTACAACCAGTATCTAGAACAACATTTGCTCATAGTAGGTACTTGGTGAGAGACTGAATATATAAACAGACAATAGCCACTCCCTACATAAAAATGCAACTTTGCACACAACCTGCAACAATTTGCCCAAGAAACCAACACTTTATCTACAATAAACAACCCAGGAAGCCAGGCTGCTATACGTCAGACTTGCAGGAAGCCAGATTGCTGTCTCTAGCGACAACTCAAGAAGCTAAACAACAACTTCTGTAATGATCAGCCAAAAGTAACCAGGGATTAATCAATAACTGTCAGCTCCTCTAATTTTTGTTCCCACTTCCAACTTAGGACGAAGCATAGACAGCCAAATATGCACCCCTAACTAATCACATAAGACACCGTGCTTCTACTTACCCACCTACAGTTTTCCTACAGCAACACCCTCCAATCAGGGCAGACCCAAAGCTTTCCCTTTTTTCCACTATAAAGCTTTGCAGTCCCCTGCCTGCCTTTGAGTCTCTGTCAGAATGCAAGTGATGGTGGCTGACTCCCCTGCTACAGCAAGCTCGGAAAAAGCAGGCTTTGCTTTTCCCCTTGGTTGGTCTTTGCTTATTTCCACATTAATAAAGGAATAAGCATAACATGAGTTGGGAAGATCAGTCAGAATCTTATGAAATTTTAAAAAAGAAGAAATTTTTATGAAATATCCTGTCTGTATAATTAACATATTATGTGTGTGTGCATGTGTGTGTGTGTGTGTGTGTGTGTGTGTGTGTAGAGAAAGCCAGAGAGGAAAGAAAGACAAAAAGAAGGTGTTTAAGTGAGACTCACAAAATGGCCTTGAGAGACTCTGAGAGATACTTACAATCTTCACGGTCCTGTCAAAATCTTAATGTTGGATCCCTGGAGAGAAGGCGATTACCTATTTTTCCCAAGAGAAATCTCAACAGTGAGCCCAGAATGAGAGCATAAGAAACAGCAAGTGGAATGTAGGAGCTACCTTCCCAGGTGTAGCACTGGGGGTCAAAACCCCCAATGTTCTATTGGCTAAAGATAAAGATCAATAAATCCTTAAGACAGTAGAACTCAAAAAGAATTAGTCCCTGAATTTTACCAACTCCCATAAAGATGGAAGCAATCTTTATGATCAGGTGGAAATCTGGTAATTAGAGTAGTGAAAATGTGTGCCCTCATCTGACAAGGATGGCCAGAAATGGGTCCAAGTGTCCTGGGAGATCTCAGAGAGCATCCCATTGTTTGGATCTGGAGTTTAAGCTAACTGAAAGGGAGGTTACCTAAAACTTGTGTATTGCTACTGCTGCTTTTTTCTCATCCCTTGGAAAGTAAATTTGCCTCAGACGCTCAGGTCCCATCAAGCTATATTTTTCTGGATGGTACAGTTAACAGAGGCCTGTGTGTGGGCAATTTTGTATGCATGTGTGTCAATTTCTGGACACATTTCAGAGTTGGGTCAGGTAGCACACAAGGGTATTCTTGACCTTTTTATGCATAATATGTGTGCCCTGGTCTTGACAGAATGTGATTAAGATGGAGAAATTAAAGGGCAAAAGTGAAATCAAGTTATTTTCAAAGCAACTGTAATATAGCAGATCAATAACTTGCGGCTTGTTTTTACACCAATCTTTATTGTTTTTGACAGATGCCCCACTGCATTAAGTGCTGTGTATTTCAGTGTTATCTAGGCCCCCTCCGACAGGTCAGCTGGTTTCATTGGGATCATTTCATACTGGGTTGGAGTGTAATGGTTCATTCTGGGCATGCTGAAAGGCAAGATTTGTAGCAATGTGTGAGCCCTGTGATTCACTGGTGAGATTGTGATGATGAATTGCTTGCCTGAGGGGCAGACATAAAATGCTATGAGATAAACCAAGGCCATTATCCAGGCATTCTTTGGTGTGTTTGGGTTGTTTTCAGCTGTGGATGCTGCTTTTTTGTCAAAGATGGGATGGAGAGAAGTCTCTTGCTGGTAAAATGCTGGTGGGACAAAGATGGAGCATGTTTTCATTCTAGAATTATGAGGCAGAAACACATTTTATGACATAATCTGGTCACTTACAGGTCCCTGGCAGAACTTAATTTAAACTCGCATGAGAAAATGCTTTGAACATAGACAGTACAATATAGTGTAATATTATTATTAATAATAGATTTATCGATCTTTTGCTAATTATCCTTAAAAGGAGAACTTCACAGTTGTCCACTGCTAGATCATTTCCATGTCTCAGAACTGTTAAAGTCAGTTTATTTTTCCTATTGTCCTATCTTAATCATTCTGTGTCTTGTCTTGTTGTTCTTCAATGATAGCAGAAAAGCAATATTCATGCTAACTCTGGCATTCTAACTTCAGAGTATCCAAAGGCTTGAGTAATTCTGTAATTAATCAAAGTAAACTGATCCTCTTTGTGGCCACAGATAAATTCCAAAATCTTAGTGGATTAACACAGAAAAAGTTAGTATATTGCCACAAGCAAAGTTCATTATACGTTGGGCGACCTCCCTCCATCTTGGAGGGAGGTTGTGCTATTTTGAACTTGTGGTCTCCGAGGCCATCATGGCCACCGTGAAGTGAAGGCTACAGGCATGAGTTAAAGGGTCATTTGTGAGGGCTTGGCATCACTTTCACTCACATCCCATTGGCCAGCCCTACTGCCCCACTGGGAATGGAGAGTGACAGTCTGATATTTGTTGGGTATTTGACGAGCACTAGCAGTTTCCACCACATTGGTTCCTTGCAATTCTCCATTTCTAGGCAAATACTCCGGGATTTATTTGTTTGTTTGTTTGTAATTCTTTATTGCCTGTAATTTATTACCCAACCTCTAACATTTTATTTCTCTCAGTTTACTCAGTTGCCTGGGACCTCAGAAGAGAATTTTCATCACTCTAAGAGAGATTTGTATTATCTGTGATCCCTGGATCCATATCAAGACCCAAAGTAAATATTTGGTCTCAATTATCTAAGCTGACTGCTGATATTGTTCATTTCAGATTTCAACTTTATTTGAAACCATATAGGATTTCCCCATCTAGGAGTTTTGGTTGGTTCTTTTTTTTTAATCTCATAAAATCACCCAAGAGGCTTGCATAAAAAATCCACATTTCTGTCTCATTCTTTTGTTTGGTGTAGACATCCCACTGAGGCCTTATGCACTGATGCCCAGTGAAGAGGTTTTATGCAGTGAGCCAGTTCTTACCAAGTAGTCTAGAACAGGAATAGCTTAACTTTTCACTCAGTCATTTTATTCTATAATTTTCCTTTTTCTATAAAGTGTGGGCCCTCTGGGATTAATTCACATTAGGAGCCAAGAATCATGTTAAATGCATCCATTAAAACACATATGAAATGAAACAGCAGATGATTAAGAGAGCCTGTATTTTAAAATATCAAATACACGGTCATTTTGCAAGGAAAAGCAAATGGTTAATAAAGCATAGCAGCTGTGCAAGTGCTGGGAAGCGGCCATCCTCTGTCCCTCCATCGCTTCCTGAGAGCTCATTTGTATGAGCTCCCACCATTCTTCTTCAGCTCTTCACTCTGGAAACTGAAGCCTATGTTCAAACTTATTTTAAAATTAGTTGAAGCTCCTGTGAATAGAACACTATGTTCCCAGCTATCCATCTGCAAAGTGGATGAGTGAGACAGTTCACATTTCTCTCCATCCAGAAAGAAGCCCATCTTGATCAGCAAACTATGTCCTCTTGAGTCTGACAGACCCAGGGCTCCCTTGATCCACAAACTTTGGCACTTTGGCTCTACTTAACCATTCAATCTGTTGACTAGAACATCGCCATGCTTGGAAGGTGGAACTTCTTCATGAATGGGGTCTCATATATCATGGAGTGCCACAGAGAGCTGGAGAAAGCGTACTTTGAAGTTGAATGGGTGAAGGCTAAGTCTGGACACTGCATCTAATAGCAGTGTCCCCTGTAGGAGGGGGGTTTTACTCTCCTTATCAGAAAAATGGGCACTGATTAACTTCAATTGTAGGATATTTGAGGGTATTAGAAATATATAGGCATTAGCCTGGTATACAATAAGAGCACAGTAATTGATAACTCTTGTTTTATTTTCTGCATAACCTTGAGAGATTCAGCAGATTACTTGTTTGGGGTTTTCTGGGTCCAGCTACCTCTCATTTGGCAAAACCTGGCACCAATTATTTTAGCTTTCACTTCAAAACATAGATAAGAAACAGAAACTCACTCTGGCTGAATGCCTTGCCCAAGGGCATGAAGTTATTGAATCACCCAGAGCCAAGGCATTAATCCTGGCTTATTGAGAAGGATGCAAATCTGGAGGCATGTTCCTTTTCTGTTTGAGTTGGAAGGAGTCTTAGATGTCACCGAGTCTCCACAGGCAGCCTAAAGGAACTTTGTGAGAGGGATAAATATTTGGGAATGTTATTCTTTTTGAGCTACAAGGGATCTTTGTCTATTACCTCATTTCCGTTAGCAATGCAAGGTGAAGGGCATTCCCTAACACAACAACTGAAAATGAGTCTGACGTAGCAGCTGTTAGACTTTCCAGTCCAGGTACACCAGGAGGTTCTGTTTTTCCCTCATCTTAGGGTTATCCTTTGAAGGGAAACATGATGAAACCAGGAAAATACTAGGATCTGAGTGAAAAGAAGGAGTTAAGTAAGAAGTTGCTATTGTTACGATAGTGCCTTTTATATTAGACACTATAATCCATGCATATTGGGAATAAGGATCATGGATCAACAGTAAAATCTTGTTTTATACAATTTTAATTCACAAAATGTATTGAATACCTCCTCTGTAGTTGGCATGGCTACTGTGCCTAGGGAAACAGGAGAAGTATGGCTGGGATCCCTTCTCTCACGTTCCATACAATGTTTCAGAGATAAAATTTACAAATGTAAATTACTTATAGAATCAGCATCAGAGAAATTTATTAGTTGCCAAAATTTTGGTTCTAGATAATAAGTGTTAAAGAAGATAGGGCAGAAAGAGGGGCCAAACCCTGTCAAAATAGCTGGGAAGTTTGTTTTAGGGGAAAGATAAGGAGGTTTTATCCATATATGAGGTATTCATCAGATACCAGGAGGTGAAGCTCAGCAGGACCCAAGGACAGACAGGGTCAGGACTAGACATGGAAATACATTTGGCCCTGCATGGAGGTGATGGCCGTAAGAGAAACGTATTTGCAAAATGGTCTTCAAACTATGCTTAAACAGATGTGGGAGTTTTATAAATGCTTGTTAATTTTTAAAAATATATACTTTAATATGTTGACTATTTAGAAACGTATTAAAAATCAAATTAAAAAAATTAAAAACAAACCATCTAATATGTTCTATACCAAATTCTAACAAATTAGACCATGTTTATAATTTAACGACATTGCCAGTAAAATTCACTGTGTACTGATATTAATTAAACTTTTTCTGCTTCTGGATATACATTTGGTCTTTTTGTACAGGAGCCATAGATTTGTCTTTTTTTTTCTGAATTTAGAAATTCATGTGTCCAATCATAGAAACTAGTACAAGCAAAATCAATCACATATCCCATAGTGATTGTATTGTAAAGGGTCATAAAGCTTCTTAGTGCTTTGGGTGATATTGTAAGGGATTCAACTGTGAAACAAAGTATCCAAGTACACATAATCCTCAGGAAAAAGAGATTAAAAATACAAAACCCAAAACTGTTACTTATTGTTCTCATTGGTTTATTTTTTAAGCAATAATTGTTATAATGTGGAATTTAAAATACATCTATGCTGAACACATAAGGCTTTTCAAATAAACATTGAGAATCTACATTTGATTTTTTTCAGTAAAAAGGTTTATGATTAAAAGATACTTGAAAACTGCTGATTTAGATGCAGAAAAGCTGAGGACTTGGTTCAGAACCTTGGGATCTCCAGGCCTTAAGGAGATGTAAGGGAGAAGCAGAGGTGCCGCGGATGCGAAGAACAGAATTAGCAAAGAACAGAATTTATTGGTCTTAAATTTCCGCAACTTTGATTTTCCATGGTTATCCTTTTGATGAAGCACTAAGAGGGCTAGAAGTATCTTAAAATTGGATAATTAATCCCTTAATATTTATTAGATGACTAGTGCTTTGGTGTAAAACAAAAGCCTCTCTCAGAATTAGCATATGTCTGGGAGTCGCCCCCATCTGGCTGCAGTCAGAGGCACCAGCACCTCTAAATGTGGACCCTCTGATTGGCAGCTATCGCTGTCTGAGAAGAACCAGTGTCTCTGAGATGTGGGAGGGCCTGAGCATGAGCCCTTGGGAGAGGAGATGACCCAGAAGAGGCTGCTGGAGTTAGGGAGACTGAAGAATAGAGAACTTGGAGCTGATTACAATGAGAACCAAAAGTTCTAAAAAACAAGTTTCTCATTTCTGACTTCTCAGAGGAAGGAAATCCACATCAAGGGCTATTTGCTGGTGAAGTCAAGTAGATGCCACTGAGCAGTATGTTCAGATAGGCAGAGTTCATTTCAACCTAGAATGGCTCCTTCATGTTCAAGGAGATTTGCTGAAATAACTCGGTCCTGTGTAGAGGTGGGAGAAGAAGTTTGAAAGGAAAGACTCCCCACCCCAGGCCACCAAGAATCAGAGCTGGAGGTGGAGCTAGACAATTGTGGGGAAATGAAACTCCATTAACCACTTCTGTTGGTAAGCATACACCAAGGCTTGTTTTGTACCAGGATTGACACTAGGTCCCATAGCTACTAAGATGAAAATACAGCCCTTGTTGTTCAGGAGCTCACAAACTTGAGGGGACATAATCAACAAGTAACGGCAATACAGTGTGATGGGAGCTCATATACAGTGAAGCACAAAATGGGAGAGGGGCCAAAGGTATATCCAGTGTAGGTTGGTCAGGTCTTAAAAGATCAGATATGAATTCAACAAAGAGGGATGGAATAGAAGGGCATTTTAAGATATAATAGATGGGCATGCAAAGACTGGAGGTGAGGGAGGAAGCTGTACATGGGGAACAGCAAAGGGGGAGCCTTGGTTGGAGAATGGGGAAATGAAGCTGGAGACAAAGAATAGGCAATATAGTGAATGAACCAAGGTCCCGGGCCTCAAGCAACATATGTTCTACTAGTGGAAACAGAAAGACAATTAAAATACACAATGCAATATAGAACCATAGTTGGCTTTTCTGCTGCTGGAAACCATAATCAAATTCAAGAGGATAAATGGAGAATTTAAGAGGTAATTTCTTCTGCATGCCCGCCTGTGAGCAGATTTGAATAATCACCACCACAGAACTCCTTGATGAATCACATACATTGGAAATAAGCAGGCTTTCTTTGATCATGAGGAGAAATGCAGTGCTGTAAGTACAATAATAAATACCAAGAAACTGATGTGATAGAAGGGAAAATGAACTTTGGAAGGGAGAGGAGGAAAAAAATCTTCCCGGAGGAGGTGAGATCTAGTTGCATCTTTAAGGATGAAGAGACATTTATTAAGAAATCAAGGAGGGTTAAGGGCAGTCCAGCAACAGAGACCAGCCTGTGTAAAGTCATAGAAATGAGATGCAACAATGGAGAGCTGGAGAATGAAACTTAAGTTGGGAACCATGGTTTAAGGGGCTAGAAGATGTGTGTGCTTGCAGAAACGGTGAATGATAAAGAGGATAGATCTTATTTTGTCAAGTGTTGGGGAGCCCCTGAAGGATTTTAAGCCAGGAAAGGATAAGAAATAGAAAGTTTCAAGAAGATCTTAATCAGTTCTTTAAGCTAAGAAAAGTTAATTAGGAAATGAAAGAAAATTGCTTCTATAATTTCCTTAGCCTGTACATAGTTAATGTTGAAATTTTGTTGAAACGTAGTTTTATATATTCTCTCTCTTTGGAAAGATAAATGGCATTTTCAAAGCCCACTGCATCTGGTTGGGTGAGTTGCCCGATTAGTTTCAGGAACTGTCCTAACCCAAGAAAACTTGTCATCGTGGTTGCCTCAGAAGAAAGGAAGTGAGTGTGTAGAGGACAGAGGTGGGAGGGAGACTTACATCATGAAGATGCACCTCTTTACCCTTTTTTGATATTGCAACACATGCATGCATTATCTACCACCATGTTGTTTACTTAATTACTTTTTTACCAAAAATATTTCCATATGACTCTCTATGTACAGTTTTATGACACACAGATTTCATTTTCTGATAAGCACAGATTTTTGGAAGAATAAATTTTGTAAGAAGGGTTGGTAACCAAGGAAAAAAATCTGAGTGTAAACCATAGAACCCTAGTTCTTATGTCACTAGGACTAGAGCTTAGAATGCGTTGAAACATGCAAAGATACTAAACACCACACAAAAAGCCTTATAAGCTTTGTTTATAGCAGGAGGCTTTAGGCCCATTCCTTGGCTGGTGATGTAATTTTGACAGGTGGTAGGGGGAAGAGAGAGGTATTCCTAACTTATTCTGCTGTTAAGTTCTTTCGCGACTGAGCTAGGCTTTATAGTGGTAGCGCAGAAGAAAAGTGCAATGATTATGCAGGATAGATAAGGAAGTAGGAAGCGAGTGCTTACCTGTTTAAAGATGTTTAAACCTACAGCCCACAGGACTTCCATCCCAGGGTACAGAAGGAACTTGCAAATGTCGTCTCAGAATCACTAACCATAATTTTTAAGGATTCTTGGCAATCAGAACATTAGAGATAGGCAAAAGGGAAATTCTGAGTTTTGAAATTAAATAGGGAAGTTGAATCCGAGGCATTATAGATATTGACATATGGATATTTCTCTCTGGTGAAAATCAACGGCAGTATCGTGCCAGATCAGCAACTGTCTCTGGAGGCTATCTGGGCCCTGCATTACCTTGAGTCTACACAACGCTTGTGGAGAAAGATCATAGACAAAACTTAAGACAAGGCCCTGTTGTTTGTAAGCACTGCATCACAGGAAGGGAGAGAGGAACTGCTCGGTAGCCCTGAGCTGGCTATGCCTCATCCTGCTTCCCTTACACATCGGAATCACATGCTTTCTTTTGTGCTTGAAAACAACCTAATACCCCCTCCAAGAACTACCCTGTTGTCAGTAGGGCAGGAGAGTTACGATGGTTATCATAAGGTTTGGCATGGAAAGTAAAGAAGGACCTTGGTGCCGTGAATCAGCAAACTTCAAAAAGGCTATTGGAAAGGAATAGTGATTGAAAGGGACAGGATTTGCAAAATATCACAGTATTTGTCCAGTAAAACATTTAGATTTGTATCTAAAATGCTCATATTTGTCTAAAAGAGTACAACACTAAGAATCTCTTTCCTAAACTAAATCGCAACTTTTGGAAACATGATTTGATGTTCTATTGGTTATGGAGGGCTGATTTAATTATTACAACATACAGAGAAGGAGGTTTTGTTTCTCCTTATAGAATGAAAAGTCCTCTCTTCTCCCTTTCCTCCCACTATCTCTCTCTCTCCCTCACTTGCTACCTTCAATACTTATACACGGTCTCTGTGCTAGCCACTGTGCTCCTCGCAAACACAAGCTCTCTTAATTCCTGGTACTCACATTCTGATGGGAGAGTCTGAGAGGTAAACTAATATCACCATATCACATCATAAGTGCAGGACAAAAGACAGCTCCAAAGAAGTGTCGAGAGAGCAGAGAGAGGCGGAGAGAAGACTCATTAAGCTTGTAACATTTGTAAACGTTTGTCAGCTGGAGAAGAGAGGTGGGATTCTTCAAAAATAAAGTACAGCATATGCAAAGGCACTGTGTTGGGACAAAGTCAGAACATTCAAGAAGTCTGCAAAGTTTGATGTCATAGGAGGTCAGCCTGGAGAGAAAGGGAAGTGCCTTGACTTACAGGAGAAGACGGTTGTTGGAGGGGGCACCCATCAGGAAGAATTCAGAAAGGCCTTCTTCTGTGTGGGGCACAGTTAAACTGGTCTGTTCTCTTTGGCCACTAAAATCTTAACTGTTTTTCAATTCATTGATAGTCCACATAGCGATAATGATATACAACAATGCCTGCAATGTTTCTCTTTTCTTACCTTCCTTCCTTCTTTTTTTCTGTCTGTCAGGAATTTGTAAAGAAAACAATCAGTTGGAATAGCTAAGCCTATATAGGGGAATGAAACAGTTTAATGTAGAGCTAACTCAAATGAGTAATCTATTTATTCAACACACTATACATATGCATTATTTTTCCTTCATTCATTTACTGAACAAGTACTTACTGAGCATCAACTTACTCCGGGCCCTTTATGAGCCACTGGGCAAATGGAAGTGAATGAGTTTGTCAACGTCTTTGATCTCATGCACTTCCATTCTATGGGAAGGAGGCAGGCAATAATTTACGTTCGCAAATAAATGAATAATTTCAGAGAGTGATACATCCAGAGGCAACATATTAATATTTTGGTGATTTGCCTGTTTGTTGTCAGTCCCTCTTAGGGCCTTTCTATGCTCTGTTATATATTGTAGGGGGTTTAGGGGAGGGACGCTGGACCAGGGAAACTATATTTCCCGATTCTTGCCAGAAGACTTCCTTCGAGGTTCTGCAAAGGGGAGCAGTGCTGGGCATTGAGAGGCAGGAGGAGGGTCCTGCTTGCTCTTTCGGCAGCAGCTGTAGACTCCAGTGTCCTTTGCCGGTTCCTGCAGCCTGCTCTGTGTTCTTTTATGTGATGGTCAGTCAGGTGCTGCCACAAGAGGAGGCACAGGAGAGGCTCAGGAAAACAAAAGTTTATTACACTCACAGGCCCTAGAGACAGGAGGCATGGCACACCACGCAGGGAGGGTTACATGGGGAAGATTCAGGGCCATCAGGAGGCAGAATGCAAGAGTAAGGGGAAAGTCCAGGCCAGAGCCTTTATTAGGGTTTCTGTGAGAAAGGTAAGGCAGGGCAGGCTAGACAGTTTAGGATTGGTCAGTTTGAATAATTTCCGTAGTCTCTAACCTAGAGGGGTGGTCTCTAGTTGCCAGGCACCTGGCCCTGAGATGACTAAGGCAAAGGAATATTGCCTCCTGGGGCCTGTGGGCCAGATAGAGGGGGATTGGCTCTGAATTGGTTGGTTTGGATATCAAAGGCATGCTTCCAGCTGAGTCTTTTGCTATCTTAAGATAGCCAATTCTTAAGACTTGGGTAGCCTTGAGAGGGGCAGGTCCCTCCCAGGGCCAGAAAGGGTTTAAAGATGTGAAAACATCATAATATACGAAAAATAAAAAATATAAATAATACACAACCTCACTGCTGAGCCTTCTCCTGGCCTGTCCCACACCTACCAACCAACTTATCTGGCCCCTCCTCCAACTTCATCACAGGCTGGTATGTGTGAGGGGGCTTCTTTGCCATCTTGGCTTCTGAGAATACCTCCTCCTCCACTTGTCTCCAAATCCCGGGGGACTCACAGGACCTCTCACAATTACTACTAACTTCTCTACCTTCCTCACACCTTTGTAACCAATCTCTTAGATCCAACTCCCTCTGGTTGGCATACATAGAGTGGTTTCTGTCATTGCTCCTGTTGATATAGAGAGTGGCTGAGGGTACTGCTTCATGTTGGCTAGTCAGATGAGGCCTCTCTGAGGAGATTACGTTTAAACTAAGATGTGAACAACGTCAAGCCATGTTTATATCCAAGAGACGAGCACTTCAGGCAGAGGATTCTGCAAGTGCCAAGAGGAGGGAGCAAGGTGGGTTCACTCTAGAATTGACTTGGCAGGACTCTGATATTAACCTTCAGTCACTCGTCATTAAGAGCTGGCTTCAGTTTGCTTAGCCTGTCTGAGTATTGTGGTAGCCTGTATGCAATGTTCCTAACTCCTCTTGGTGACCTGGAAGGTCTGAGTTGAGCTTCCTTCATCGTCTCTGTTTCTCAGAAAGCTTTGGTTGCCACGTGCCATTCTTTATCCAAGCAATGTCCTCTCTTTTGTCTTAGATGATTTCGAACTTGTTAGTTCTCTCTCTCTCTTCTTCCCTTCTTGTCTCCTTCCCGCCCCCCACCCAATCTCTTTTTCTGTCATCTTCCCTTTTTGGAACTGGACTGTGCTGAGGAAGAATACGCAGTGATGTATTCATCCCACCCTGGAATTGGGCAAGGAGAGTAACTGCTGGATCAAATCTGAGATGAAGAGAGCTGCCACATCGAGAAGGAGTCTTAGACACACTGATGTTTCCTGATTACTGCTATTTTGCCTTGTCTCTCTTACAGCCATTTGCTTTTTCACTGTAGAATCAATTCACTACACAGAGTCATCAACGTGGTGACTAAAGCTCACTGTGAAACTTGGTGTCCTTTCTCACAAATAGGTTGAGCTCTGTCCTTCACTTTACTCTCATTTGGCCTTGGAAAGCGTTATCCAGAATCCCTGAGGCATCAGCGCTAGCTTCAACCACGTTCCCAGGGCAGCTGGTGCTTCAGACCCTGCGGATCACCTTTTATCAGAAGATGTCTATTTAAGGCTAGACAGACACAGCAGGCTATTGTTTGCAAACAGCCATCTCTAATTTAGAAAGCCTTTTCTATTGGCTTTGGGGGAATTAAAAAAAAAGTGATACCACAGTTAAGCTGTATCAGTCATGTGTAGCCTAGTGATAGTGCAACCCCAAATATTTTTGTATGAAAAGGGATGCATGGTGAACATAACTTTGATCTTTGTCTAGCCTGGCAGATGGGCCAAAAGTTGTTCATCCAGGACAAGGTTTAGGGAAAATGGATCTTGGCACAGATGGTATGATCTGTTAGCATACGGCCAGGCATTCATTCTATATGCTCTTTGCAGACTTTACAATCAGAGGATCAAAGGTAGCGTCAGATTGTTACCTCTGGCCATAAAGAGGCTTCTGGGGGGCAGAACAGCTGAATGGGACCATATTTATTTTTGTACTTTTAATGACAGAGTCTCCGGCTGGAAAATTCTACAAAGCAGTTGTTTAGGGGCTCTTTACTGATTTCACAAATTTTATTTCAGCTATTCCTACTCCCAGCTCGATTTTCCTCTTGAGACAGTAGGAAGAACTGCAAGATTTTGTAGATCATGTATCCTCATATAGAAGGTCCTGTATGTTATTTTACATTCAGAACAAATCCTCCTTTTACCAAAAGAAATTCCCAGACTGTCCCGCACACAGGGATTGCCTGTCCTCTGAAGTCACCTCTGTGTCTGCCCCCCTATTTGACAATCTATACACACAACCGTGGGGGATTTTTAATGGCATGCTAAATGTCTTATTATTTTTATCAGTTTTATTTTTTTATTACTGTATCACTACTTATGAATTTCTAACTTATGCCCTCAATTAGGTCAAAAGCTATCATGAGGGTTCTACTTAAGCTTCCTTCTTTCCTTCTATTGGGAATTTGTAGAGAAAGTAATTGGTAGGAATAGCTAAACCAATATAGGGGAATAAAACAGTTTAATGTAGAGTCAGTCTAAGGGGAAAGCAGTCTTTCATCAATAAATGTGATATTTGCTGTACGTTTTTTTGTAGATGACCTTTACCACCCTGAGGTAGTTTCCTTCCACTCCTAGTTTGCTGAGAGTGTTTATCATGAATGGATGTCAAATTTTGTTAAAGGATTTTCTGCATCTATTGAGATGATTCTATGGTTTTTCATCTTTAGTTTATTAATATGGTGAATTACACTGATTGATTTTCTAATGCGGAACGACGCTTTCATTCCTGGGATAAACTCCCTTGGTCATGATGTATTATCTTTTTAAAATCTTGCTAAACTCAATTTCCTAATGTTTTGTTGATGATTTTTGTTCCTATGATTATGAGGGATATTGATCCGTAGGTTTCTGTTTTTGTAATGTTTTTGTTTGATATCGGGGTAATTTTGGCTTTATAACAGTTGTTGGGGAATGTTTCTTCATCTCGTATTTTCTGGAAAAACTTACGTAAAAAAGGTGTTATTTCTTCTTTAAACGTTCAGTGGAATTCCCCAGTGAAGCCATCTGGGTCTGATGTTTTCTTTGTGGGAAACATTTTAGCCACAATTTCAATTTTGCTAATAGATATATAACTATTCAGGTTGTCCATTTCTTCTTGAGTGAACTTGGGTAGTTTGTCTTCCAAGAAATTTGTTTATTTCACCTAATTTGTCAAATTATTGGCATAAAGCTTTTTTGGTTTATATTTTTATTATCCTTTTAATGTCTAGAGGATCTTTAGTGAAATCTCCTATTTCAAAATTCCTGGTATTGAGAATTTATTTATTCTCTTTTTTTGTTCATCAGTTAGTTCAGAACAGGATAGAATTTGGTAAACTTTTTGTATAATGGGCTATTTAGTAAATATTTTTGTGTATGCAGGTCATTTGGTTTCTGTCTCAACTACTTAACTCTCTTGTTGTAGTGGAAAGCAGCCTTAGAAAATAAACGAGTGTAACTGTGTTCCAATAAAATTTTATTTACAAAAAGTAGACAGTGGGCTAGATTTTGCCCATGGGCTGTAGTTTGTTGACCATTGGGCTAAAAGATTATCAACTTTGTTGATCTTTCCAAAACACTAGCTATTGTTTTAATTGGTCTCTTTTCATTGTTTCTCTTTTTCAGGTTTTTTGATTTTTACTCTTATTATCATATCCTTTCTTCCTGCATGCTATAGCTATAATTTGTTCTTCGTTTTCAAGTTTTGTAAGGTACAAGTTTAGATCATGGATTTGAGACCTCTCTTATTTTCTGATATAACCCTTAATTCTATAAATTTTTCTTTAAGCACTGGTTTAGCTGCATCTCACACATTTTAATGTTTTATTTTCATTTCCATTCAATTAAAAATATTATCTAATATCCCTTGTAACTTCTTATTTTACTCATAGGTTATTTAGAGGTGTGTGTTTAATATCTAAATTTGGGGAGAATTTCCAGATATTTTTCTGTTATTGAAAACTGTTATAATTTAATTCTTTATAGTCAGATAACACAATTTATATTATTTAAATTATTTTGAATTTGTTGAGGCTTTTTTATGGTACAGAATATAATTTGTCTTGGTGAATATTTCATATGCACTTGAAATCAGTATGTATTCTGCTGTTTGATGGAGTGTTCTATAAGTGTCAATTTGGTCACATTGGGTGACACTCTCATTCAGGTTTTCCATAACCATACTGATATTTTGTTTTACTTGATCTATGTGTTCTGAGAGGATTTCTGAAGTCATGAACTATTAGTTTTTGTTTCATATATTTTGAAACTTTGATGTTAGGTGCATACACATTAGGAATTGTTTGGGTTTTTTTTGGTGAATAGACTCTTTTATCAGTATATAATGCCTCTTTTTATCTTTGGCAATATCTCTTGTTCTGCAGTCTACTTTGTCTGATATTTACATAGCCACTTCAGCTTCCTTTTGATTATTGTTTTAATGGTATGTATTTTTCTATCTTCTTACTTTATAAATATATTTTATACTTAAAGTGTGTTCCTTAAAAACAGCATATAATTGGGCCTTACTTTTAAAATCCAATATGACAATATCTATGTTTTAATTGAGATGTTTAGAATACTTACTTTTAATGAAATTATTGATATGGTTGGTTTAAAATCTATCACCTGACTCTTTATTTTTATTCTGTCTGTTTCTTGATCCTTTTATTCACTTTTCTACTTGCTTTGGGACTAATTGATTACAAGCAGTCCTTGCTTTATACAGTAGTGTGGGACTATAAAAATGACCATGCAAGCTGAAATCACACAAAGTGATCGTAAAATTCAATGGGATAATCTGCAATTGTTCTGTGACCTTTAATTTTTTTTCAAAATGTTAAAAACACTCTTACTGTCAATTATAAATGTATAGAAAAATGAAAAATAGTAAGACTAATATTTCTTTATCATACTGTAATTTAAAATATTAAAAACTCTGAGAATTAAGTGTTTTCATTTTTTGGAAAATATATACCAAGAGTAGATTAATTTATACTTCTTCTCATAGTATAACTTACCATATAGAGTGAACACCTCTTCTATGACTTGACATAATGTCATACTTTTCTAAGTTTGGATCAGCTTTCCACATTTTTTTCTTTGTGCTTCCAATATCATGAAATATCTTTGAGAGTTTTTGAATGTGTTTTTACCAGCATCATTTCTTCTGTGACATCTTAATCTTTTACCTCACAACCACCCCCCTCATTTATGTCAGTAATTTTGTCCTCATTAAGTTCTTCTGGCTGCTTGCCTACAGTCTGTTGGACAACAGCAGTATCAGTATACCCATGATTATCTACTTCTTCTATAACTAAACATATAACTTATGTTTATAAGTTGTATGTAACTAAACATATAACATATAACTTCTAAACATATAACTTATGTTTAGTTTGAATTTCACTTATAGCATCATCACTTTTTGTTTATTTGCTGCATTTTCATCTTTGTTGGCCAACACTCTCTTTAGATTATCCATTTTTGCAAAAGGTTACGTGGGTTTATCACTGGGTGACATGGAAGCAAAAAACTCATGCTTTGCTGTGTGTGTAGGAACTGAGTAATAAGACATACAACGACCAATCCTTGACAGACTTTGAGGAAAGTCAAAGTCAGTGATAGGTCACTGAACATGATGCACATCAGTTATTTTCACTGAAGATTTGTGGACTCAAGAGGTGGCAGTGAAGTTAGTACATTATGCAATTATTTACAGTTATTATAAAGTGGTGACTGAAATTTGACATATATTGGAGGGATCAACTAAACCATGGTAACTATTGGTAAAATTTGAAGTTTAAACCATGGTAACTGAAATTTGTCCATGACAGAAAAATGCAAAGTAAGGACCATCTGTGTTTTAATGATTCCATTTTACCTCTATTATTGTCTTATTATCCATACTTCTTTTTTTAATGTCATTTACTCAGTACATGTAAGGCATTGCTAATTTTTAAGACTTAATGGTGACAAAAAAAGTTCTAGTCTCTTATATCTTGGCGTCTAAGGTGTTTATCACTTTCTTGTATTTTAATCAATCTTTTAGAGTGGGTGAGAAAGAGTGGAATTATTGTGCATGCCCCAGAGGTGAGTCAATCCTATGACTTGCGTGGACTGCTTACTGTTCCTTGGTGAGAAAACACATACACACACACACACACACACACACACACACAAACACACATCAGTGCATCATAGGTGTTATACTTGGTTTAAGATGAACCATGATTTTGGACTATATTTTCTTGGCTCTTGAAAAAAATGGTTTTCTGAATTGAATTATACAATCTGTTTCTTATAATTGCTTGGAAATTATAACCTGTAGCATCTGTCTCCCTGATATGTTTACTATTTGTTTTTTTTATTTTTTCAGTGGCCAGAACATGAAGCTCCACCTTCTATCATCAGACTTAGGTTGGCTTGCTCTATTTTTTTTTTTTTTTGAGACATCATTTATTTTTTTTTCTTTTTACCTTTTGGCCTTCTTCACCCATTTTTTCCACCCCACCCCCTGCCTCTGGCAACCATCAGTCTCCTCTCTGTATCTATGAGCTTGATTCTTTTTTTTTAGATTCCACATATGAGAGAGATCATACAGTATTTGTTTTTCTCTATCTGACTTATTTCACTTAGTATAATGCCCTCAAAGTCCATCCATGTTATCACAAATGGCAAGATTTCATTCTTTTTATAGCTGAATAATATTCCATTGTATATGTCTACCACAATTTTTTTATCCATTCATCCACCAGTGAACTCTTAGTTTGTTTCCATATCTCAGTTATTGCAAATAATGCTGCAGTAACATGGGAGTGGATGTATCTATTTTAGTTAGGTTTTTTTTTTTTTCTTTAGATAAATACCCAGAAGTGGAATTGCTGAATCATATGGTAGTTCTATTGTTAATTTTTTGGGAAACCTTCATGTTGTTTTCCATAGTGGCTACACCAATATACATTCTCACCAAGAATGCACTAGGGTTCCATTTTCTCCACATCCTCACCAACACTTGTTATTTCTTGTCTTTTTGATAATACCCATTCTAACAGATGTGAAGTGATATCTCATTATGGTTTTAATTTCCATTTCCCTGATGATTAATGATGTTGAGCATCTTTTCATCTACCTGTTGGCCATCTGTATATCTTCTTTGGAAAAATATCTATTCAGGTCTTCTGCCCATTTTTAAAATTTTTTGTTAGTTTTTTTGCTATTGAGTTGTATGAGTTCTTTACATATTTTGGATATTAGCCCATTATAAGATATCAGATATATGATTTTCTTTCATTCAGTAGGTTGCCTTTTCATTTCTCTGATGATTTCCTCTGCTGTGCAGAGCTTTTTAGTATGATATAGTCCCACGTAATTATTTTTACTTTTGCTTTTGATGTCAGATTAAAAAATCATCACCAAGACCTATGTCAAGGAGCTAACTGCCTATGTTTTCTTCTAGGAATTTTAGAGTTTCCGGTCTTACATTCAAGGTCTAGTCCATTTTGAGTCAATTTTTGTGTGTGGTGGGAGATAGTGATCAAGTTTCATTTTCTTGTGCGTAGCTGTCCAGTTTTCCCAAGGCCGTGTATTGAAGGGACTGTCCTTTCCCCATTGTATATTCTTGGTTCCTTTGTCATACATTAATTGACCATATATGCATGGGTTTATTTCTAGGCTCTCTATTCTGTTCCGTTGATCTATGTGTCTGTTTTTATGCCGGTACCATACTGTTTTGATTACTATAGCTTTGTAATATACAGTCACGCACTGCATAAGGACATTTTGGTCAACAATGGACCTCATAAATGACAGTGGTCCCATAAGATTAGTACCATATAGCCCAGGTATGTAGCAGGTTGTACGTTCTAGGTTTGTGTAAATACACTCTATGATGTTCGCACTACAACAAAATCACCTAACAATGCATTTCTCAGAATGTATTCCTATCATTAAGCAATGCATGACCATTGTTTGAAATCAAAGAGTGTGATGCCTTCAGCTTTGTTCTTTCTCAAGATTGTTTTTGCTGTTCAGGGCTTTTTCTGGTTCCATACAAATTTTAGGATTATTTGTTCTATTTCTTTGGAAAATACCATTGGAATTTTGATAGAGATTGCATTTAATCTGTAGATTGTTTTGAGTAGTCTGGGCATTTTAACAATATTAATTATTTCAATCCATGAATGTGGAATATCTTTCCATATATTTGTTTCTTCTTCAATTTCTTTCATTAATGTCTTGTAGTTTTCAATATACAGGTCTTTCATCTCCTTGGTTAAATTTTTCTGTAGGTATTTTATTCTTTTTGATGCAATTGTCAATGGGATTGTTTTCTTTATTTCTTTTACTGATAGTTTATTATTAGTATATAGAAACACAACAGATTTTTGTGTATTGATTTTGTATTCTGCAAGTTTACTGAATTTATTTATTAATTCTAACAATTTTTTGATGGAGTCTTTAGGTATTCTATATATAGTATCATGTCATCTTCAAATAGTGATAGTTTTACTTCTTTCTTTCCAACTGGATGCCTTTTATTTCTTTTTCTTGCCTAATTGCTTTGGTTAGAATGTCCAATACTATATTGAATAAAAGACACCCTTATCTTGTTCGTGATCTTAGAGGAAAGGTTTTCAGCTTTTCACTATTAAATATGGCGTTAGCTCTGGGCTTCTCATATATGGCCTTTATCATGTTAAGGGACATTTCCTCTATACCTACTTTGTTAAGAGTTTTTATCCCAAATGGATGTTGAATTTTGGCAAATGTCTTTTCTGCATCTATTGAGATGACCACGTAATTTTTATTCTTCGTTTTGTTAATGTGGTGTGTCACACTGACTGATTTGCAGATGTTAAAACATCCTTGCATCCCTGGAACAAATCCCAATTGATCATGATATATGATCCTTTTAATGTATTGTTGAATTAGGTTTGTTAATATTTTGTTGAGGATTTTTGCATCTATATTCATTAGGGATATTGGCCTGTAATTTTCTTTTCATGTGTGGACCTTGGCTGGTTTTGGTATCGGGGTAATGCTGGCTTCACAAAATGAGTTTGGAAGTGTTCCCACTCCTTCTATTTTTTGGAAGAGTTTGAGAAGGATTGGTATTCTTTGAATGTTTGGTAGAATTCCCTGTGAAGCCATCTGACCTTGGATTTTTGTTTGTTGGGAGGTTTTTGATTACTGATTCAATCTCCTTACTTGTAACTGGTCTGTTCAGATTTTCCATTTCATCATGATTCAGTCTCAGTAGGTTGTATGTTTCTAGTAATTTATTCATTTCTTCTTGTTTGTCCAGTTTGTTGGTATATAATTGTTCATAGTAGTCTCTTATGATCTTTTGTATTTCTGTGGCATCAGTTTTAACATCTTCCTTTTCATTTTTGATTTTATTTGAGTCCTCTCTCTTTTATCTTGGTGAATCTAGCTAAAGATGTGACAGTTTATCTTTTCAAAGAACCAGCTCCTAGTTTCATTGATCCTCTCTATTCTCTTTTTGTCACTACTTTATTTATTTCTGCTTTAATCATTGTTAATTCCTCCCTTCCTTCCACTAATTTTGAGGTTCATTTGTTCTTCTTTTTTTAGCTCCTTCAGGTGTAAAGTTAGGTTGTTTATTTGAGACTTTTCTTGTTTCTTGAGGTAGACCTATATTGCTATGAACTTCCCTCTTAGAACTACCTTTGCTACATCCTACAAGTTTTGATATGCTATATTTCCATTTTCATTTATCTCAAGGTATTTTTTTTAATTTCTCTTTTGATTTCTTCTTGGACCCATTGATTGTTCAGTAGCATGTTGTTTAATATCTACATATTTGTGAATTTCTCAGTTTTCTTGGTGTTATTAATTTCTAGCTTCATACCATTGTGATTGGAAAAGATGCTTTATACAATTTCAATCCTCTTAAATTTATTAAGACTTGTTTTGTGATCCAACATATGATCTATCCTGGAAAATGTTCCATATGCAGTTGAGAAGAATGTGTTTTCTGTTGCTTTTGAATAGAATGTTTCGTATATATTTGTTAAGTCCATCTGGTCTAACGTGTTGTTTAAGGCTGATGTTTCCTTATTGATTTTTCTGTCTCGATGATCTATACATTGATGTAAGTCAGTATTAAAATCCCCTACAATTATTCTATTCCTCATTATTTCTCCCTTTAAGTCTTTAATATTTGCTTTACATATTTATGTGCTTTTATGTTGGGTGCATAAATATTTACAAATGTTATATTCTCTTGTTAGATTGACCCTTTCATCATTATGTAACACCCCTCTTTATCTCTTATTGCAGTCTTTGCTTTAAAGTCTATTTTGTCTTATGTAAGTATAGATACTCCAGCTTTCTTTTGGTTTCCATTTGCATGAAATATCTTTTTCCATCCCTTCACTTTCAGTCTGTGTGTGTCTTATATCTAAAGTGAGTCTCTTGGAGGCACTATATAGATGGGTCTTGTTTTCTTATCCATTCAGCCACTCTACGTCATTTGATCGGAGAGTTCAGTCCATTTACATCTAAAGTAATTTTAAAGAAAATTATTTAATTTTCTTTAATGTTTTCTCTAGGATTTACAATATGTGTCAGTAACTTCTTATGGTCTACCTTCAAATAATATTATATAACCTTGTGTAAGAAGCTTGCAACAATACACTTCCAAATCTTCCCTCTTTACTTTTTTGATATTGCTATCATACATTATAATTTTATGTGTGTTATAAACTCCAAAATAAATAGCCATTATTTTTCCTTTACATAGTCAATTATTCTTTAGAGCTATTACAATGAAGAAAATTGTCTTTTTATATTTACTTTTGTTTTGAGCCTTTCCAGACTTCATTATATTTTTCTGCAGATTCAAGTTTCTATCTGGTATCTTATGTCTTGTGAGTGTGAAATTTCCTTTAATATTTCCTGTAGCGTAAGTCTGCTGGCAATAAGTCTTTCAGATTTTTTGTTTGTTGTGTTTATTTTCTGAAAAACTATGTACTTCATCATAAGTTTTGAAATATATTTTTGTTAGGTATAAAAATATAGGTTGACAGGATTTATTTTTCTCTTCCGGAATTTTAAAGATGTCACTACATTTTTTCTCCTCATTTTCTTTGTTCTGCTGAGAAACATATTATAATTCTTATATTTGCTCCTCTGTATGTAATATGTCTTTTTCGCTGGCTTTCTTCAAGATTTTCTCTTTATCTTTGTCTTTCAGCAGTTTGAATAATGTGTCTTGGTGTTCAATTTGTCTGTTTTTAAAAAATTTTTCTTACTTGAAGATTCTGTGCACTTCTTGGATCTGTAGTTTGATGTATTTCATTATTTTTGGAAAATTCTTGGTATGTATCCTTTAATATATTTCTTCACTCTCATTTTTCTCTCTTCTATTTATGGAAATGCAATTACACAAATTTTAGATCAATTGTTTTCATATCGTTGTTGGATGCTCTCTTATTTATTTTCCTTTGTGTTTTTGACTTGGTAATTTTGGCTTATCCTTAAGTTCATTGACTCTTTTCTTAGCTTACTTGAGTCTACTGATGAGCTGAGTCAAATAATCCTTTATCTTTGATATAATACTTTAAAGTATTATTATATGTAGCATTTCCATTTGACTCATTTTTATAGTTTCCATCTCTGCTGAGATTTCCTATCTGTTCATACATGTTGTTCATATTTTGTACTAAATCATTTAACATACTCATCATAAATATTTCAAGATTCAGTTCCAAAATCTATCTATTCTCTGAGTGTAATCATATTGATTACTTTGTCTCTTTAAAATAGTTTTTTGACTATTTTTGTGTCTTATACTATTTTATTTAGTGACAGATATCTCATGCAGAATAGAAGAGACTAAAGTAAACAATATTTCTATCTGCAGATGGACATGCCTCCCCTCGGGCATTTAGTGTGGAAGATTGAGTCAATTTGGTCAGGAGTTGAGCTAAGATTTGTTTTTTGTTGTTATTAGGATTATTTTCAGTGCACATAGCCTTCAAATTCTTCTGTTGATGTCTTTTTCTTGAGGTGGAAGCTAGGGTACAAGAAAACTTTTCTCGATGCTTGTGCTCCACTCTCAGCTTTCAGCCATCACTGTATGTTAGTACCACAGAGGGATTAGCTCTCCATGATTTTTTCCCTCTCCCAGCTATACATTGTTTTTGCTTGTTACCTTGGCTTGCTAGAATAATATTGATTGAACAGGGTCTTTATTGATCTGGTCCTTCCTCACTTAGAAAGGGTCTATGTGCCTGAACTTTAGAGGTAGAGATTCTTAGCATTTCCCTCATCTTTTCTGTGTCAGATAGCAAAGTCTATCTTGTATCTCTGATACGTCTTGTGTTGGAGATAGTTTTCTGCCCCTCCTCCAGGGGTAGAGAATCTCTATAAGTATCAATTAGGATTCTGGGCTCAGAATAGTTTGGAACTGCTCCTGCAGGAATAGATGTTGTTTTCTTTTATTCCTCCCAATAACAATGGGTCTTTACCTGTGCTCTGGAGATGACAGTGTTGCACTCTTCCCTCTGTGGCTCAAGGCTTTTTGCTCCATATGACAGAAAGGCCTGAGCAGGGGCACAAGGCTTTATACCTTTCCAGCACTGGTAGCCTATTCCCTCTTCTAGGTCGGTACTGTTTTGATAGGTTTTCTCCAGTTTCCTACTCTACCTCCAATCTTTCTTTATGTACCTGGTGGGGGTCCACAGAGCAAGATCTTGTGAATGGATGCAAGCTCTGTCTCTGTTGGCAGCTCCCAGGGGTGTTGTGTTCATATGTTAGCCCAAACTTGGCCTTTAGCAATTCATTTACATTTTAACTCATTTCTTCTTCCTGCTTGTCTTGCAGACTCATCTTCCTCCCATACTTGTACATTCTTCTCTCCTTGAGTGGGGAGTAGAGTGATCTTCTTCCCTGGATTTCAGTTTACTTTGTTGCTCTGTGACCTCAGCAATCTGATGGGTTCAGACAAAGTTGTAATTTTATGGTTTTTCTGACTTTTTCGTGTTCTTTGGGTGGGAGTAATGCTCTTTGCAGTTATCTATGTCGTAGACTCTTTCCTGTTGCATCTCATTTTTTATAATATAATGTTTGGCCTGAAAAAAAGAATTATGTACAGAATAGGAGAAAAGAAAAGAAAGATCCTCTCTGGTACATGTTTTCTACATATATTCAGTCTGAGTTGTGGAGTTCAGATAGTGGAGAAGCAAGAGTGAAAGGAAGAAGACCATTTTGCAAGAATTTAGCAGTATGATGTTGCTGACATGGGCTAGGGTGGAAGGGGTGGTGGGATGAGAAATGCTTGGGTTCAGATTATATTCTAAGGGAGTGCTCATGGTGCTTATTGATGGACAACATGTGAGTTTGAAAGAAATAAAAGAATCAAGATCCCCCTGAGGTCTTGGTCCTTAGCCACTGGGTAACGAAGCTGATAACTAGAGTTATTCTACAGGAGAATGGATACAGATTTGTTTACATGAAAAATTAATTTTCTGCACACACATACATGTGCTGTCCAGACTAGCTGAGACAATATAAAATCAGAAAAAAACCCCAAAAATCAGAAGAACGTACATATGTAATGCACAGGGGAGTCATTGTCAACACTTCATTAAGTCATTGCTTTTGCTTAACTAAGAAATTCTCGTGTTGAGAAGAAAAAGAATGCTAAATAAACTCAAAAGTGATTTATGGAGAACATTTGTCTAAGCTTTGTTTTTTATTAAACACCAGCTGATTTAGAACTTTACATATTATAAATTGTTTTCATTTATTCTTGTATGTCCCTAAGCATTTGCATAGAAGACTCTTTTCTGTTGCATCTCATTTTTTATAATATAACGCCTGGCCTTAAAAAAAGAATCATGTACATAATAACAGAAAGGAAAAAAAAATGAAAGAGGGAATATAAATGCCTTTAACAAGCACACTATTAATACTTAACATAATTGTAGCTTATGCTTGAAGTGCTCACAGATCTCATACCCTATCCAAACATTACTCTTCATTTTCCCAATAATGCTGTGAGTGCATGAGTGGGAAGCAGGGGATGATTTGGTAGAGTTAGTGGCTCATGGCTTAAAAATCACCACTTTGGGGCTGGAGGCAGTAAGTTAGTTTACTACTTACTTCTCCTCCCAGTCTTACTGGGAGGACCTGCTCTTGGGAGGACCTGCAGGTCCTAACTCTTTCACATCCTCCATCCTTACAAGTGTTCATTTCTGAGGGAGGGAGGAAGGAGGAGGTATTATTGGGCTTGGTGAAAGAGGGGTTCAGATTGTTAAGTGGGTAAGATATAGAGAGGGAAATGTAGAGAAGACTCTGTCTTAGAGTACAGGACAAGCAACATTTATCCAGAGACTGACTTATTTTGAGAGGGCCCAGAGTGACCACACCTGCACCCTCCTCCATGGGTTAATCATATGAATCATACTTGTATATGTAGAAGCTATGAACATTTACACAGCGTGTTCAGACAGGTTTCTGAGGCACTTAGTGGTGTAACTGTACAACAGTGAATCTCATGTACTTATTAAATTAATATTTACTCTGGACAATGCACTGGAGACAGAAAATTTTAAGAAATAGTAAATTTCATCTCAAAAATCGAGTACAAAATGACCTAATAGTTTTCAAAAATCAGATTGAACCCAGCTTTAAGCTTGGCTTACTAAGGAATTCCAAAGGTACACCTTCTCCTCACACCAGGACTTGCCTTAGGTTGCTCCTTACTCACAGTGGAACTTTCTGGAATGGCTTTGTGGTCTTCAGGTCACACTGATCAGTACTGATGTACTGAAGTAATCCAGGACAGTAGTTTCTGAGAATGCTTTGCAAAAAGTGGGAGTCGCCATCTCTCCTCCTCAGGCAGATCACACAGAGCCACCATGCTCCTGCCAACTCCCTGGAGAGGAAGCTGGTGTCCTGCTGCCCATTTGCTCCCCATTCACCCCCATGGTCTCTAGCTCAGTCATCAGAAAACTCTTTTCCCTCTCTGCTCTCTGTGCTTTGTCCTCACCCTCCTCTAAATCTCTCTCCTCATTCACCTCTTTCCAGGATCATCCTCTCTGTGATCTGTCTTTGATTTCCATACCCAAAGCCAAGAAGGACATTTTTTTACCCACAACTTTGGCTTCCAGTTATGTGTCGTAACCAGTGCTAGGTGGAGAGGTCTGATTTGAATTGCTGTAATAAATACGGAGATGACAGGCATTTCGTGAATAGAGAATAGCGTATGTAAACTCTCAGAAGCATGAGGGAGCACATTGCCTTAAGAGGACAGGTAACAGAGTTAAATGAAGTAGACGGTATATTTGGGACTAAACTGCGGATGAGGCTGATCACCCGTGATGCCAAATCCCAAGTTATTTCTGGACTGGAGAATTTATTTCTTTTTCTTTAATTAGAAAATGTGCTTTCTGATGGAGAGGACAAATTAATGAGGAAAAATAGAGTGTAAATTTGAAGAATTTCTCTTGAAAATTTGAATTATAATAATGATAGGAGACCTCTCATTTACTACTCTATCTCCATGGCTAAATCCATCTCATTTCTAAGCTACAAGAGAACCTCAAGTGTCCCTCATTGTTGTCCAAAGTCTCATTTTTTTTTCATAACTATAAGAATTATACTGACTGAAAGCCGCCTATTGCCAATCATTCTGATGATCTACCCAAGTAGGAATTTCTGTGCTCACTTTAAGAATGAGTAAACTGCGGCTCAGAGAGGCTCTTAAACATGCCCAGCCAGTATTCTAAGAACTTCCACTTGACGTCTCAGCATGCCCTCCTGTCTCTCCAACCTACAGGTTACCCGACATGGATAATGGGGTGAGTAGGAGGGAGAGGTTTTCTGTTGATGGGTAGAATCGTAAACATCTTGAAGTCAGAGCTGTGGGGACCATCAGATTACTTGTTCTAGGCATGCAATGGGAGAATGGCAGGATTGTGATATAATGCAAGACTGGGATCTAGTTTTTATTCTCCTTGTGACTAGTGGCATTTCGTGACCACAGCATTTCATACCCAACATCTCTGCTTCTGAAACAAAATTAATTTTAGGTAACCCCATACTGGGGCTGTGTGAGAATGAACATCAGTAATGATCTGTACATGAAAGATGACTTTGAACATAATGTATTAATAGAATTCACAATAAGATATGGCTGTACCATGAGCTCGGCAGGAGCAAGGCACTATGTAAATAGAAGGCAGCATTACTTTTACAATAATCTAATCCTACTCATATTCCAGCTTTCATAACACTTAACCTTACCCTGTTTCCAAATTGTGTGGGTGGTGATATGCCTAGGTGATGTGTGTCATACCATGTGTGTATATAGACAAAGTTCTTTGGCTGCTAAAGTTGTGAATTGCTGAGCAGTAGGATGGAAAGAATTTAGTACACTGTTCTTGCTTACAAAGGTTTTTTTCTTGCAGGGTTTGGCCCTGTACAATTTTATCCTTGTCCTTTCTCAAGGATTCTGAAAGAGCACATAAAGTAATGAGCCCTTTGCAATTACACACCCCGTCTATTGATTTGTATGTTTTCTCTTAGATTAGATTGCAGATATTATTTAGATACAGATACACAGACATTTATGGCAAATTATGTTAGAGGAAAACATGTTATTTGCATTGGATTTTCCTTGGATAGAATAAGAACTTGGAATTATATTCTTGTTCAATGGGCAGAATACCCAAACCTACATCATTATTTTACAAGAAAAACAAGGACGAGCATCTTATTTACTAACCTGGAAATTATTTTTAATTTTTATATAGTTGATTAAAATGCCTCAAATTATACTGAAAGAGTTCTTATTATCTTTGTATTTTACTCTGATAACAAACAAGAAGGTGAAGGGACACTTCCACCACGCTCTGAAGGTTTTCTCCAGTTCTCCAGGAAGATTTTACCTTCCAGGAGACATCTGAGGATGCAGTAGCCTCATTTGATGACTGCCAAACAAAAGACCAAAGACTTGTCTGGCACGGCTACCTGCTTTAACTCATTGCACATGTTTTCCTCTAGCAAAACTTCTATCTCCTTCAAATGGCCCCTTATGGTTTCTTGGGACAACTCTTCCTCAGCTCTCCCTTTTCCTATGTATCTTTTGCAACAGAAGCCAGCTCTGCCTTTATAGTTTCACACTATAGTTTCGCACCTGATTTGCTTCAAGTTCATCAGCCTTCTATCCTTCACTCTGTGGTTAGGTGAGAATGGCAGATGCATGAACAGTTTGACTTGAATGGTGGCCAAACTCCAAAGAAGCCATCCACAGGCCTTCTTCCACAGTCCCACGATCAAAATTCCCTTCCGCCTCAGCCACAACGTGCTCTTTGACCTATGATGACAAACAAAAATATCAGCTGTTCAACTTCATTCTTTTCTTTCATCAGACACATAGCATGATTGAACATATTGTTTGACTAGAAATGGCAAGGTTTATTGGTATTTTTATGGTTTTGTGAACAAACCCTTCAGCAATTTTGCATGAAAATGATTTCAAGTTTGTCTCTTTCAGAGGCTTATGCTCTCATCCTCACAACACCTAATAGTCCTACAGATATTTTAGAACCTTTCTTTTCCTGTTGCTTTCTAAACTAATTTACTAAACCAAGGAGGAAATAACTCTAATTTTCTGGTGAAGAGGCTCTCGCTCACATTCTTCTGTGCCGTCTCTCTCTGGCCCTTCCACTTTGCTTCTTTCAGCTTGTCCTCCTCAACAGTCAGTCCAACGACTAAGTTCTCTGTTTGGGGCTACGAGTGGGAGAGGTTTCAGAGTCATCAGTCTTCACTGTGAGAAGTCAAAGAAGGGCCTACATTCCATGAAATGGGAATCTTTGATATTTTTTGTGACTTGGCCTCAAGCTCTTAAGTGTTTGCTGAGGGTAGAGGTAAATACACACTGATTTATCTCTATGTTCTTTCAACGAGGCTGTTTGTAATGTCAGGCCATTAACAGTGGATTTTGGAGACAGAAATTTGGCCATCAGCAATGTGACCTTGGGGATGTTTTCTAACTTCTTGGTGGCTTAGTTTTCTCATCTGTAAAATGGGAATAAAAATAAGACGTTGCTTGTAGATGTTAGAGATGCTGATATAAACTCAGTGTTTGTATTTTGAAAGTGCTCCATAAATGGCAATTTTTGTTATGGTTAAGCCCAGTTTGAGACATTGCCACACATTTTTAGGAAGGTTCCTAGGTGATGGAGAGTATACTCAGCAGTCATGAGTCGTTTATCACTGGCACCTAGTATAGTCTCAAATACCTAATAATTGTGCATAAAATGATATTTTGATATAAGGAAAAACATGTCACTGATGAAAACCACAAGCTTGGGATTTAAATTATTTAAGCTACCAATTTAACTCAAGTAATAGAGAGAGACTCAAACTAATGGTGACATAAACAAGAAAGAATTTATTTCTATGCCACATAAAGGTCCAGGGAGATTGCTGGGCTAGTGAAGTGTTCTACAATCATCAAGAACTCAGACTGCCTCTATGCCTCTATAGTGTTGCTTTAAGACTCTTGTCCTGCAGCTGCCACTCGTGGTCCCAGAGGGCTGCCCTAGCTATTGCCATCACATCTGCATTTCAGCCAGCTGGATAGGGGAAAGAATAGGAGAGGACCATTCTATTTCCCTTTAAAGTACAGACTCAAAATTATATAATTTACTTCTTGAAACCCACTCATATTGTCAGCCTCATCTTCAAGGAAAGTTGGAAAATACACATTTTAGCTGGACAGCTTCCTTTCTATGAGAAAGTCAGAATCTATTTTATATACAGGTAACTGGCAAAGTGCCATGGTATCTTCCTGAGATGCCCGAGATGCCATATTGAGCTGTACGAAGTTGCTATGTTCAGGGGATAGCTCTGGTGTATGAGATACAAAAACTCACCTATGCTCAGTGAGTGCCCTGGAGGAAGAGATCCTAATTCATCTATTTCAGTTAACAGCATGATTTATCTTCCAATCTCCCAGACTGGCCTCCGTGGACTCTTCTCTCTCCCTTGACAAAAAAATCCAATGAGTTGCTTTGTCTCCTTTAATGCCCCTTACACACATCTCCTCTTTTCAACTCACCCTACCATGCTAATTTAGGCCTAATTGTGTACCGCTCAGACTATTGCAATTACATGCAAATTGGTCTCCCTTCCCCCAGTTTCTTTACTTTCCAATTCATTCTACAATACAACTACCGAGTTAATCTTCCCTGAACATAGTTCTGATCATGTCTGCACTGCTAAGAACCATTCAATGGCTCCCTACTGCCTATTTCACAAAAGCCAAATGCCTCTATCAAGGCACCCCACTTTCTGGCTCAGGCCTACCGTTCTAGCTTTCTTCATCCTTCTTCCACAAATCTCAAGTTCCACGGATTGCTCCGTATTTTCCTATGCCTACTTTTCTGCAAAGAATATTTTACTCATCATGGAATGCATCATCCCTTCTCCATGTGTTGAAACCATTCCCATCTTTAGAGCTGGGTGCAAACACCACCACTGAAGGCTCTGTTTCCTGTAGGGAAGAGATAGCCCAGTCCCATGAACTTACTTCAGAATTTATTTTAACTCTCTATTGTGGAATGCCTTATAGGCAGTTTTAATGAAACAATTCATATGTGTATAGCTCAACTGGTTTTTATAAAGTGAATACACCCATAGAACCAGCACACAAATGAAAAAAGAGAGCATTAGTAGTCACCAGGAGCCCTCTTATTCCTCCCTCTGGTTACAACCTCTTGATACCCACTTCAAAGGTAACCACCATCCTGACTTCCAAAATCAAAAATTAGTTTTATTTTCGTATCTTAAATTAGTAGAATCACAAAGTCATGAATCTTTCCTGCCTATTGTCATTCTGATTCAACATTATGTTTTTGAGATTCACCAATATTGTTACATAGAACTGTAGATCATTTACTCTCTTTGCTATATGATATTCCACTGGGTGAATATCCCACAATCTATCCCACTGCATTGCTGGAGGACTTTTAGGTATATTTTCCAATTTGGCACTATTACAAATAGTGCTACCTTAAACAATCTAGTTTGTGTCTTTTAGTGAACATAGGTATGCATAGAAAATACTAGGTCATGGGTTGCCTTCTTCTTTAGTTGATATTGCCAAAAAGTTTTGTAAGATAGTTTTACCAATCAACACTCCTACCAGCAGTGAACTAGAGTTTTGGTTTCTCCACACCCTCGTCAACACTTAGTATTTTCTGGATTTTTAATTTTAGCCATTCTAAAATGGATATTTAGTGCTATATTGCAGTTTTAATTTGCAATTCTCTAATGACTGATGGAGTTGAATATCTATTTTTAGACTTTCAGTCATTTGAGTACCCTCTCTTGTAAACATATTTTGCCCATTTTCTACATATTTTGCCCATTTTTCTATTGGATTTTCTATCTTTTTCTTGAGTTAAAAATTCTTTATATATCCTAGGTGTGAGTCCTTTGTTAGTTATACGTGCTGTAAATCCTTATACATTGTTTAAAAATACGTAAGCTCAATAAGGGCAGGGAAAATATCTTTTTTTTTAACCATTCTCTCTACAGCGTCTGGCATTGTGCTCGGCATGCAGTAGGTCCTCTGCATGTCCAGGTCCAGTTGCAAAATGAACGAATGATTCAATAACTACCTTATCATGCACAGGTGTTATTAAAGCAAGGATCCTCTTTCATTCATTTCTTGTCCTTATCTAACGTTGCATTCACAGTGGTTCCTCAATACATCTTTGTCTAGTGAATGACTGAACAGCTTCCAGCAACCGGAAACATAGCACTGTGTGAGAAGTTTTCCCGAGACAGGCTTTCATGGTAGTGACCCAGTGGAGACCCAGGAGACTGGTTCCCCCATGTTGCTGGTGTGAAGGCTTCCAAAATACTTTGTTTACACTTGAAAAGAAATGCTCAAATGCCATGGATTACTCCAAAAGTAGGATTTTAAAAATGCAAAGTGCCCATATGCTCAGCTTATATTGAGAAATGGTCTCATGAGTAATTAAAAACAGTTACAAAGGCAATGGAGTTGTAACAACTGAAATATCGCACACATATGTGTGCACTGAATCAGAAAACCCCATAGTACTCAGTCACTGAGTATTTCTGTGACTGTGGGGTTTGTGACACCGAGTGAGCATCCTTATTCAATACTCACATCTGAGAGCTCAATCACACCTCAGAGATTTCACCAGTTTTTCTAGAGCTTGTTTCTGTTTTTAAGCTGTGTGCTTTGCTTCAGTTGAAAGCCTTTAGGCTAGTGATTGTGGCTTCATGTGTTTTATTGCCACTAGTACTCAACAACGCAATAATAATACTGAAATCAGCATCTTTGTACTGTAGAAATTCTCTTCTGTGATGTAGGTGTATAAGTGATTAAAGATTTCTTTTTTGATTTTTCCACCACTACATTTAAAATAGAAATGTATGATGTACATGCTGATTTCTGAGTCAGATGAATATAACTCTTGCATTCCATTCTGCAAGTGATTTTCCAACACAATTAGGACTTGGGAAGTAGGGGCCAGGGAAGAGGAGTAAGGTCTGATTACAACAACATCAAGAAAAGATTAGAGCTGTCTTGCAGAATTAGGAGCTAGATATTATGGTGGAAAAGCACAAACTTATGCTCTAGAACAGGGATTCACAAAATTTTTCAGTAAGGGCCAGCTGGACCATACAATCCTTTTTGCAGCTACTCAACTCTGCTGTTGCAGTGTGTGCAAAAGCTGCCATAGACAATGCATAAATAAATGAGAGTGGCTTTGTTCCAATGAAGCTTTATTTAAGATAAAAAGCAACAAGCTGGGGCCGGCCCCGTGGCGTAGCGGTTAAGTGCGTGCGCTCCGCTGCTGGCAGCCCGGGTTCGGATCCCGGGCGCACACCGATGTACCGCTTGTCAGGCCATGCTGTGGCGGCGTCCCATATAAAGTGGAGGAGGATAGGCACAGATGTCAGCACAGGCCAGTCTTCCTCAGCAAAAAAAAAGGAGGATTGGCATGGATGTTAGCTCAGGGCTGATCTTCCTCACAAAAAAAAAATGGAACAAGCTAGATTTGGCCTGTGGGCTGTAGTTTGCCGACTTGTTCTGTAGAAGTCTTGGGTTCCAATTCTGCTACTTATTAGGTTGTGATCTTCACTTCTCCATAAACTTATCTGTGAAATGGAGTTAATGATACCAGTGCTACCTGCTCATAGGTAGTGAAGATGGCCTGAATACTTTGAAAGGCCTTTACAACTCATAAACTCTATAGTTTTGTGCCCAGGGTAGGTATTAAAAACCATACAATTTTAGAATCAGAGGGAGCCTCATTCTTAATATTTCTCAACATCTTTGTTTTTGACATAGAGACAAGATTCAGAGAGGTTAACGTAGATACCAAAGGTCACACAGTTGACAGCATATTCAAAACAAAAAATGCCATTGTAATGAGTAGAAACTATAATGAAAAGAGACAGTGGCTCATGTAGCTACCTTTCTAAACCCTGCATCCCTTCATTTGTAACATGGCAGTAAGTACCAGCTATTTCCTCTCTTACTTAGAAGACGCCTTGGGAAGCAGTCAGCCTGTTTTCTCCCCAGGGAAGGGTGCCTTCCTGGGGGTATCTAAGCCTGAAGATGTGGGATGGGCCTGAGAGTGCCTCTGGCTGCGATATGTCCACTTTGTTTACAGACCAGGCAGAGGTAGGAGAGAAGGAATATTGGCCATTTGCTCCTGGACCTTCCTGGCCATCTGCACTTCACAACAATAGGAGGGAAAGGAAAGCCAGAGCAGTGGTGTCTGTGGGAAATTTTGCCTGGGATCTACACACTCTGAATTTACCCAAACTGTATAATGGAAGCTGTCTGGCCCTGGAGGGATTCCACATGACGCAAGCTCCGGTCATTGTAGGTAAGTGTCTTTCTTGGGCAACCATTACTGTGCTCACTTCCACTGAGCCTCTTCTCTAGATGTCAGTATAAGGGAGGGACGGCCTGCTCTCTTCCATCACTGCACGCCCACTTGTGAGCAAACTGGGGAAATTCAGTCACTTCTAAGATGATGCTATATTAAAGGAAATATTGAGGCTTAGTTAACACATTCTAGTGGGTAAAAAAGGGTAGGAGTAGGAAACCTAGAGTCTAGTCTTGGCTCTGCCATTCAACAATGTTAGGTCTTGTGCCAATCTCTTCCCATCTCCGGACCTTAGTTTCCCCAGTTGTACAACAAAATGATTAGGCTAGATGATACATAAGATTGTCCTCTCAAATTTTTTGTCTTTCTACAACTCTATGATTCAGTTCTGTTGATAATATTTCTATTTACTTATTTATAAACTATTTTTATTGAGAATTCGCTATGTCTATAGAAGCTTTTCCAAAAAGTTTAAGTCACTAACACTGTTGACATGCCTAAAATCCAGTTGAGTAGACAAGGCAGGATATGATGAATACCCAATGAATAGCAAAGCAATAGATGTTAAGGATGAATCAGAAATCATGGTAGTCTGGAAGGGTCAGGGAATATTTCTTAGAAAATGTCAAACTTCATCCAATGTAAAATTTGATCTTAACATTAAGTGACAAAGCAAGAAGATGCTTCATTTTTAAAGGTTGGTAGAACTTGGATATGCTGTGAGAAAGGCAGGGTGCAAAGCTAAATACTAACAGATCTTCCATTTTGGGGTTGTAGAGTTGGTGGAGAGTACTTTAGGAAGAGAATCAGAAGGTAAATTTGGGTAAGTAGTTTGGCACATGTTGGAGGATGTCATTGAGTGCCAGAATAAGAAACTTGGACATTTTTTTCTAGAGAGAGTGATAGTCTGAATATTCCTGGATCATTGAATTAAGTGACAGCCATGTATAAAGATTATTTGACAGTAGTATATTGAATAGATTGAAAAAAAGTAAGTTATATAATGCAAGGAGTATTTGGGCAGCTATGAGAGCAATATAGGTATGAAGTAATAAGATGCTGATAGTGGTAAGAACAGATGATTGTAAGAAACATTACTGATGAAGAATTGACAGAACTTGTCTGTCTTACTAGATCCTGAACTGAGGTCAAGGAAGAGAATTATTCCAGGGTTTTGTGACTACAATAACTTAATTGCCCTGCATATAGTTTTCTTATTTTTTGATATGGGTAGACTGCTGGTATATAATCTTAGGTGTTAACATTGTGTGCCAAAGCATTTGTTTTATCTGTATGTGTCATCACGTAATACCACCGAGAAATAAAGGACTCTGGCAGGATTTATTTCTCTGTAAAGCTTTAAGGACTATATTGATTTCTAATTTGAAACATGTGATGAACTGCACCTATTTCTCGGATTATTAATTTTGAGATCATTCTTTCTTCATCTTTACTGGCATCCCACTAATGTCTTATGATTCCCCCTCATAATGAGGTGAATTGGTCTGTGTCATTTGTTCTGTTAATTCTTTTAAAACCACAATCTCCATTTTTTTTTGGTACAATTCAATGGGGTTTTTAGCATATTGGCAAAGTCGGGTAACCATCACCACAATTAATTTTAGAATATTTTCATCACTCCGTAAAAACTCTATAACTATTAGCAGTCACTTACCCTCAACTCCCACAGCAAAAGGCAAACACTAACCCAATAATTCTATCTTTATGGATTTGCCTATTCTGAATATTTCATACAAATATAGAATCATACACTCTGTGGTTTTTTATGATTTGCTTCTTTTACTTAACATAATGTTTTCAAGGTTCTCCCATGTTGTAGCATGTTTCAGTACTTCATTCCTTTTTCTGGCCAAATAACATACGTTGTATTGCTATACAACATTTATTTATTCACTCATCGGTTGGTTAACATTTGGGTTGTTTCCCTTTTTTTGACTATTATGAATAAAACTGATATAAAAATTTGTGTGCAAATTTTGTGTGTACATATATTTTTATTTTTCTTGGGTATATACTTAGAAATATTGGGTCATATGGTAACTGTATGTTTAACCTCTGAGGAACTGCCAGACTGTTTTCCAAAGAAGATGCTCCATTTTACATGCTCATCAGCACCGTATGAGGATTCCAATTTCTCCACTTCCTCCCCAACATTTGTTATTAATTAACATATTATATTAATAACATATACTAATAACAAATGTTATTATCTATCTTTTTGATTATAGCCATCCTAATGGATGTGAAGTGGTCTCTCTGTGTGGTTTTCCTTTGCATTTCCCTGATGGCTAATGATGTTGAGAATGTTTTCATGAGCTTATTCATGTGTCTTTGGAAAATTATCTATTCAGATCCTTTATGCATTTTTAACTGTGTTATTTTTTTATTATTATGGAATTGTAGAAGTTCCTTATCTATTCTAGATACAGATATATTATTTGCAAATTTTTTTTCCCTTTTGTGGGTTGTCTTTTCACATTTTTGATGGTATCCTTTGAAACACAAAATATTTTCATTCTGATGAAGTCCAATTTATCTATTTTTTTCTATTGCTTGTCTTTTTGGTGTCATATCTAACAAGGCCATGACTAATCATAGGTCCTAAAATTTACTCATATATTTCCTTCTAAGAGTTTTATAGTTTTAGAGCTTTTGCTTACATTTATAATTCATTTTGAAATAATTTTTGTCTAGGGTATGAGGTAGGAGTACAACTTTATTTTTTTACATATGGATATCTAGTTGTCCCAGCACCATTCGTTAAAAAGACTCTCCTTTCCACACTGAATCATCATGGTACCCTTGTCAAAAATGATTTGACTGTAAATGTGATTTTTCTGTTTTTAATTTTTAATATATGATGTTTAGGACTCTAGGAAATTGCTGGTGACAAAACTCTGTCACATAGAGACCAAGTGTCAAACCAAGGCTGCCTAGAGCTGCCAGTGTCCCAGAGCCATGTGTTGTACAGCTGGCCTCTAGTTAGCCAGCCTGGTTTCATCTTCCAGGCACCTGATGAATTGGAGATTTAAAGTCAAGAGAAATAATAATACTAATGGCAATAACAATAGTAACAATAACTGTAAGTATTGACTGCCTATTATGCACCATGGACTGTTTTAAACATTGTCTCGTATAACTCTCACAACTACCTTGCCCATGCAGGTACTGTTGAAGAAAGAGAAATGAAAAATGGGGTGCAGAGAAATTAAGGAACTTGCCCGAGGCCACTTAGCCAGGAAATGGCAAAATGTGATTTAAAGGTAGACAATGTAGCTTTAGAGATGGGCCTATCAATCACTACTATAGACTCCCCGTAAATAATCAAAAATTCACCAACATCCCAAAGTAATTGATTTGAGTTTATTTCTTCTTCTTTTTTTTTTTTTTTTTTTTTTTTGGTGAGGAAGATCAGCCCTGAGCTAACATCCATGCTAATCCTACTCTTTTTGCTGAGGAAGACCGGCTCTGAGCTAACATCTATTGCCAATCCTCCTTCTTTTTTTCCCCAAAGCCCCAGTGGATAGTTGTATGTCATAGTTGCACATCCTTCTAAATGCTGCATGTGGGAAGTGGCATCAGCATGGCCAGAGAAGCGGTGCGTCATGCGTGCCCGGGGTTCCGAACCCAGGCCACCAGTAGCAGAGTGCGCGCACTTAACCACTAAGCCACGGGCCGGCCCTTTTTCTTCTTCACGCATACAAATGTTTTCTCACCACGTCATGACTCGAATGAGGAAGAGCCTAGGTGTTGAGGTAAACTGTTTCATATTAATCAAGGAGAAGCCTTTAACGCTGATACAAGTATTCTGAGTTTTACTCTAGGGTTTCAAAGAAGAAATCACGATTCCTTCTTGGCAGGATTTGTCAAATCAGTGAATGGAAGCGCACATAACAGTGCTGTGTATATAAAACCTGGATCTGGATATGTATTTTGGAAAGATCATGGCTTTTGGAGTCAAATAGTCACGAATTCAATGTGCGACATGCGCTAGGATCTTAACCTCTATGAACTCTCCTCTGTGAGATGGAAATCATAAAACACTCAGGATTGTTATGGAAATTTACAGATAATATAACTGCCTGGCACAATGCCTACCACATAATACAAGTTCAGTAACAGCTATTTTTATTTTTCTTATGATGGTGATTGTTGTCTCCAAATAGGAAATGGGTTCCAAAACATGGCTAAAAACATGTTTAACTCACACATGGATTGGCAAACAGGAGTACTATTGAATATCTTTCAGTAAAGTTAGAAAAAAATATACTACTTTCTGGAAGCTCAATGCTACTTTCCATCTGCATTATCTCCTGACTTGAATGGTTGGGTGCCCACAGCCCTTTTGCTTTAAAGTTTACATTGATTTTCACGCCCCTGTCTACATGTGATATCTGAGTACTCCGACTTCTGAGTCCCTCTCTGTCCCCTCCCTGTTGTGGTACAAAATAAAGTGCACAACAGCATTGTAATAGACGGGTCAGCCAGAATTCAGAAGGGGGGGTTACCAAGTAAGAATCTGGAGGCGATTTCAAAAATGTATATTTTTTATGTCCATATATAAAAACTGCCTTAAATTTAGGGCAAGCCAAAACATGTTCCAGCTTGATTTACCAGAGCTTATGGCTTCATATTGCTGTCCTCTGTCTCCCCCTTTTCACTTAAAGAAGAAACAATAAATAGAGCCAGAATAACCAGGGTCTTGGTTGGGACTTGGTTCTCAAGAAAGATGGAGCTCTGGCCTTTCTGATTTTTTCTTTTCCAGGAGACAGGAGATGCTCTTCTCTGAAAATGGGCACCTGTCTTCACAGACTGCGCCAGGACCTACATCTGTGTCCCATTATGATCCAATTTTTGGCCCATCTGTTTTATTTGTAAACCCTCTGAGGCCTTTTAGTGTTGACCCTTAATATGAGCTCAGCTTAACATTAGGAAAGGGTATTCAACTAAATTTTGCTCCTGGAAACTTCTAAAACTGTCCACCAATCTGTCTTTCTTTCATCCTCATGTACCCACCTCCTAAGGACATGACCATGTGGGCTGAGTAGGTATAATCCAGAGGTTCTTGGGGAAACTGGATTCACTGGGATGTAGGGAGCTAGTCATTCTAAAGTTAGAAGGAGTCCTGGGGACCAGCTAAGTCAGTGTTTCTCAACCAGAGATGCTTCTATACCCAGTGAAACCCAAGAGCAGTCTACGGACACAGATATTTATCAAAATTCTTAAGAATTACCTTTTTCATAATCCTCATGCCCACCAGCAAATATGACGAGCTACCTCCTGCCAATCTTGTCTGTCAAAGGCTAACAGAGTAGTGACCTCAGATATGAAACTTTACTTTTCTTTCTTTGGTCCCTTTGTACATCCCAAGAATTCTTGATGTTTGCTATATAACCCCAGCCAGTCCCTCCCTCCCAGTGCATTCTTATAGCAATTTCTTTATCTTCAAGCAGAATTAATTGTTCCAAAGTGTTGATGCTGAGTCACAGGCCTACAAATATTCCAACCTAGACCAGGGGAATCAGGAATCCATCTCACCTCACAGGTGGCTGCACTGAAGTGTCAGGTGCAAGTAAAGCCAGTGTTCTGGGGCCCACATGATGGGTGTCTGGGGAGGCTGTAAGGATCTAATGATTAAACAAACAGATAGCGTTAGATTGTGTCACATGCTGCTGTCATTTATTGTGCTATAGAATGGCTCATTTGGGGGGAAAAGTGAATTTAAAATTTTCTGCTCTGATCAAATAGTTGTCCTAGTGGTTTTAGACATAATTCAGTTGCTTCCTTCCTACTCTTATGCCCTCCACCCCCAGATTTCTTTTTCTTTCTTTCTCTCTCTCTCCCTCCCTCCCTCCCTTCCTTCCTTTCTTTCATTCTTTCTTCCTCTACTAGGCTTGAATTTAAACCTACTAGGTCTGCCAATACTAATTGTGTGACTTTTTGACAAGCTTATCAAACTCTTTGAGGTTTATTTTTAGGATCTCTAAAGCTGCTATAATAATACCCATCTCATAAGGTTATTGAGAGTTTTAAGTGAAACACAGTATGTAAAAGACATAGTCTTGCCTTGTTCCTAGGCTTAATAGGTGCTCAGTTTATGTGAATTCTTTTCTCCTTCTCCCTTTCAAAAAGTTACATTGCAGATTATGAATGGGGACATCTATGGCCTGATGTTTCAACCTTTGTGGGAACAGGAATTAAAATAAGTAACTGGGGCCGGCCCGGTGGCATAGCAGTTAAATGCGCATGCTCCGCTGCGGTGGCCTGGTGTTCGCCGGTTCGGATCCCGGGCGCGCACCGAGGCACTGCTTGTTAAGCCATGCTGTGGCGGCGTCCCATATAAAGTAGAGGAAGATGGGCATGGATGTTAGCCTGGGGCCAGTCTTCCTCAGCAAAAAAAAGAGGAGGATTGGCGACAGATGTTAGCTCAGGGCTAATCTTCCTCACAAAAAAAAAAGAGAGAGATAAGTAAATGGCAATTGTCCATATGCACAGATGCTCCCACTGTCCCCCTAAAGACTTCCATGGACAGGAGAGGGGGTGCTGAAGATGGAAGTGACAGAACAAAATTAGCTTCAGTATAATGAGATCTACCAGTGGTATAGGCTGAATTGTGTCCCCTGCAAATTTATATGCTGAAGTCCTAACCCCCAGTATTTCAGCATGTGACTGTATTTGGAGATAGGGCTTTTAAGAGGTAATTAAGTTAAAACGAGGTCATTGGGTTGGGCTCTAATCCAATATGACTGGTGTACTAAGAAGAGGCGATTAGGACCCAGATAATCAGAACAAGCATAGAGGGAAGACCATGTAACCACACAGGGAGAAGACAGCCGTCTACAAGCCATGGAGAGAGGCCCCAGAAGAAACCAGAACTGTGAGAAATTGTGAAAGGCCAGAATCGTAAGAAAATAAATTTTTGTTTAATTTAAATTTAAGCCACCCTGTCTGTGGACTTTGTTACAGCATTCTTAGCAAACTAATACAACCGGGAACCCATGGCCTGTATTTCTGTAACTATAAAATTAAGGTCAGTGGTAGGGGGAGAAAGCTGAAATATTTAGGTCAGGAAGGGACCAGAGTTTAGAAACACAAAGGGGGATTCTTGGGCAAAATAAGTTGTTCAATGGCCAGTGAGTAGTCTGACTGACTGTCCTGGTTACAAAACGTAGGCTAAGCAATTGAAGGCAAGACATGCTTTGACTTGAAGCTGACAGGCTGGTGTCAGTCACGCCTCTGAATAATGCCTTTTCAGCAGCTGCTGAGAATTATCTCTGCCTTTTAATCCTCTCATTTCAGAGTTGTTTCAGGCAGATTATTCCTAAAAACCTCATGTAATTAATATCAATTATTTAGATTGGCTGCTTTAGTCAGTGTCAGATTTTTCAGCACAGGACAAGATGCTATTACTATTATTACTGTTAATTACTGTGTCGAAAAGCCCGTATGACAATTGGTCTTAGAATGAGAAAATCGAGGTTTAATTATAGCAAAAGTTTGTGAACAGGAAAACTTGGAAGTGGAATCACCGTTCTTTACTAAATAGGTTACCTTCTGGTAGTTCCTTGGGCTACAAGATGTGGCATTTGGAGATAAACTGCCCGGTTTGACCCCCAGCTTTGTCCCATATTAGCTGCATAAACTTGGCCGCAAATTGCTCTCTGTGCCTGTTTTGGGGTTAATGTGAAGGTCACTTCATGAGGTTGCTGCGAAGTTTAGATGAGTTAATACGTGTAAAGCCCCCAGAACAAGTGCTGGCACGTAGTAATTTCCAAACACAAGAGAGATCTCATTATTAATATAGTTATTATTACATTCAAGCAAGTATTCCAAGGGGCAACAGTGTAGTGTGGTAGACAAAGAGTCAGGCCAACTGAGACCTGCATCTCAGCTCTGTCTCTCACAGTGACTCTGAGCAAGGAACCTGAGTTCTCAGAGTCTTAGTTCCCTACCGCACTGGAGGGCCAGGAGTGTGACGAATATTAACTGCTCATATTTACTGAGTGCATACAACTACCCAAGTACTGTGCTGATAACTTTACTGCATCAACTAAGTTATCACTCTCTTCAAATTTACGTGATAGGTACTGTTATTATTTTCATTTCTTAGGCAAAGAGAATAAGGACTGGAGAAAGTGAGCGATTGGCTTGGGGTCACTGAGCTTCTCACGGGCACTGCCCGGCATTCTGACTCCGAAGCTCAAGCATTGTGCCTAAAGCACCTGACGCAGTGTGGGTCTCACAGGAGGTGGTTCATAACTGTGTTTTGTTTGGGTTTTAAACTGAGGGCAAATCGCTCACTTCCTTGAGACTGCATCCTGTAGGAGCGAGCTGCTTCCTATTTAAAGAGGAAGAGTCGATGCAAATAAAAAGTGGCAGAGCTCATCAATATTAATAACTGTCCTTGATCTTATCAAGGATTGCCCAACTGCCATCCAGACTGTTATCTGATTGCTGGCTCTTGAGCCCTGTTCTTTTGGAGCTGAAATTTACTTATACTTTTGCTAAGACTTCTCATTAGAGTGAATGAATGACATATTGCTCACTTATTTATACACATGCTGATCACAGTTGGAAAAAAATGGGCTTTAGTAATTATAGTCAATTAAAATAACTCTAATGGAAGCCTATTTCCTCAGAGTGACCTGTGCTACATATACTGCCTGCGTGAAGGTTCTGTTTGCTTTGGAATTACATTGCTCTCTGCTGGTACAGTCATCCATTCTTTCGTGGAACAAATATTTATTGAGTTGGTACTATGTATTAGAGGCTGTTCTTGGTTCTGGGAGCTTAGCAGTGACAAAAACATTAAAACAACCTTGCCCTAATAGAGATAACATTCTAGAGGAAAGAGATAGACAGTAAACAAATGAGTGATTAAAATATGTACACCATGCCAAAAAGTTATAAGTACTTTGGAAAGGCAGCGTGTTGTAACAGTTGGGTGCAGAGTCTCGAGCCAGACTCCTTGACTTTATTCCCAGCTCTATCTCTTGCCAACTGTATGACCTTGGGCAAGTTATTAACTTCTCTGTGCCTCCAGTTTTTCATCTGTATAATGTGGGTAATAATAATAATATCTATCTCATAGGGTTATATGAAACTTAAATGTGTTAAAATTTGTAATGGTACCTAAAAGAGTATATGAGTGTATTATATATAAATGTTTGATAAATGTGGGGAAAAATTAACCAAGGAAGGAGATAGTGAGTGTTAAAGGGGACGTTATACAATTTGTAATGGAGAGTCACTAAGAAGGGACTCTTTAGCAGTGAAGGAGCTGTGGGAGAAATGCTTTCTAAGCAGAGGGAATCAGAAGAGCCAGTACTCTGACATGGAAATCTGCCAGACATGTTTGAATAATAGCATGGATATGGGATGTAAGAGAAAAGGAAAAATCAAAGATGGCTGCAAGGATTTTGGCCTAAAGAGGAAGAATTGAGATGAAAAAATTGGGATGCAGCAGGTTTAGGATGGGAGGAAGATGAGGAGCACTGTTAAGTTTGAGGTATATTGGAAATCTTTAATGGAGACACAGAAAGGTAGTGTCAGGAGTTTGGAGTTCAAGAGAGAAGTTCATGTTGGAAATATAAATTTTGGGGTCACTGCATATAGATGGTGTTTGAAGCTATGAGATAGTATGGGTACACCAAGCAAGTGAGATTAGATAAGGAAAAGGAGCAAGAATGAAGTCCTGGATCACCCCCAAATTAGAGATTGGAGAAAAGAGGAGAGGTCAGCTAAGGCCACTGAGAAATGACCAGTATAATGGGAAGAAAACCAAGAAAGTAGTGTTCTGGAAGCAAAGTGAAGGGAAAAATAGTGAATGAATTAGGAGGGAATGATCTACTTCCCTAAATGCTGCTGACGAATCAAGTAAAATTGAGGTTGGCCATTGGAGTTAACAGTGTAGAGGTTATTGGTGGCCTTGAGAAGCATGGTTTTGGCAGAGTGGTGGGGGCAGATACCTCACTGAATTTAAGACATTTATTTTAAGAGATAATTGGAGAGAGGAATTAGAGACAATAATTGTAGGCAGCTCCTTCAAAAAGTGTTGCTGCTATAGTAAGAGGTAGGAAGGCAGAGTGTGAATGCTAAAGAGTGGTTATATCTGGTGATGGAGAAGTTCTCCTATGGTTGCATCACTTTTGTCAATGAAGTAAGAATCAAGAAGATAAGCCGAGAGGAAGAGTTAGGGAGAAGATGCTGGAGGTCTGAAGAAAAGAGTGAAAGTACAAAATTGTTCTCCCGCAGAGCGAGAGAGTGAGTAGACCAAGGATTTGGCATTAGATTACTGGGCACTGTTAGGAGCCCACTTGAAGCCCATGTCTATATATTTAAAGTGGTACAAGTCAGCGCGTTTGCGTGTTTTCCCACAGCCATGTTCTATAGTCAGGATACATGTATGAAGTAGGCAGAGAGTTCAACTTAACTAGGGTTCTGGGTTTTGCTAATTGTATGTGATGAAAGGAAAGATGAGCAAGGGAATTAAGGGTATGTGTAAGGAGTGATTTTTAATGAAAAACAATGGAATTTAAAATGGAAAAGAGAGAAAAAAGAACATCAGGAAGAGAGACAGTGTAAAGGTGTGGTCAAGATTTTATCGAAGTCAAGCTACATTAAAGAATTATCTGGAATGAAAAGAGAGGGTGGTCAGAGAGTGGAGTGCATAGAACTATGATTGTGGAGGGGTTGTGGTTATTGGTAATGACTGGGTCTAGATTATGAACATGGAAATAGGTGGCTGAGGTATAGCAGAGAACAAAATCAACGGAGAAAAAAGCACAAGGAGTTGAGATGCTGAGGTGTTGGAAGGGTCACTACATGTGTATCAAAATTATCAATTAATAAGAGTAGTGTTGGAGACGACAGCCTGGAGGAAAAAAATCTTCCAGAAACTAAGGGGAATGACACAGGGTTCAGGAAATGACAAACAAGAAGGAGTTGTTCTTGACAAAATCTGATGTCAAGAGATTCAAATCTGGAGGCTTTAGAAGGAGAAGGAAGGGATGGATTGAGAATGGTCTGGAAGGACAGAGAGGACCAAGGAGGATGCTCAGCAGTAGTAGGGCTATGGGAGAAACACAGCCACCGCTTAAGAGGGCTTCAAGGAAAGCAGTTCTCAGGGGAGACTCTGGTTCTAGTTAGAGTGAGAAGTTCAAGAGGAAATTCAGAGAAAAGTTCAAAGGTATAGGAGATTTAGCTGCCTATGGACTTGGAATTCTAAGGAGTTCAATGGGAGGGTTTCAGAAGTTGGGGAGTGGTGGGACCAGGGAATGGAAGAGGGGACATGCAGAATGTTATGGGGATTGGAGTGAGGGAGGCGAGGGTGACCTGTAATTTTGGAGTTACTTATAAACAGAAATATGGGGCAACAATAGGTTAACCCTAATGTACTCAAGATAGATGATAGTGAATATTGGAGGTAGACAGGTTTGTAGGCTGGGACTCCTAGATCTCCACGGATGGAGGCCCAGAGGTGGGGAAAGTGTGGTCTTAGTCCGTTGGCATCCAGATCACCCTTGATCACTGGTGGGGAGGGGTGGATTTACTTAGTGTGCAGGGTGCCCCTCTGACAACTGTGAATGGAACTCAGGAGGTTTGGGGCAGCTGGGCATCGCTCTGTGCCCACAGGCCCCTGTTAATACTCATCAGCGAAGTGTGAATCAATTCATGCAAAGCTGCAGGGACTAATGGAGTTGGGCACCCATTGACCTACCTGCTGGTGGTTTGGAGGCTGAAAGTTTTCACACTGTGGTTAAATAGACTTCACAGCTGGCCGTGTTGTAGTGAGAACTCTTTGCGGAGGAGAAGTACCACTGGCAATCAATCAAAAGCAGAAGTCTGTGGTGTCAGGGATGTGTTTAAACAGATCCCTTGGGCGGGGCCGCAGGAAAATAAAAACTCTTCTCGCAGCAAAATCTCACGGGCTTCAAGGTTTCACATATGCCTCAGGCCCTGAATTCCTCTGGTCTCCCCAAACCCCAGGTTCAGGAGATATTGCAATGCCGTTCATTCTTGTGTTTCTCCTTGTTGACTCTACGCCAATCCCTTCTGAGAGAGCAAATAGCTGAATCCAAGCAAGTTGCAGTGTCCTGTGTTTACTGTTCATGCTAATTTGGCTCTGCTGCCAAGTGTGTGCAATTCCTGGTGCTCTGCAGGATAGAAATACATAGGTGGATGGACAGGTAGATGACAAGTGGAATCATCAGGCAGGCTATGCTGTCGGGCTATAAGTAGGAGGAGAGCTGATGCAGAACACTGACAGGCAGTGAAGAAAGAAAAGTGACAGAGGATGAATTCCCTAAAGGACCATTAGCACACCACGAAAACATACCCTAGTGGAGAAACAGCTCTGAGTTCTAAAGACAATTCTCAATTAAGTCCTCAGATGGTTTGCTGCTAAGAGTTGATGAATTGGTTTATTCCCCAATGCTATCTGCAAAGTACCTTCAAACACCCACGTCTCCATCTGTTTCATTAATAAATTAACTTAAATCCATAAAATTAACAAAGAAACAGCAACTGGTCTGTGACAAGTGACCAGAATTCATTCCTGGGGTATCTTTCACAGAAGCCTCTATTGGGGTCAAAGCTGAAGAATCAAAGGTATTTTCAAAGATAAAATTTGTTTTGAGTTCCCACTTTTTTTCAGTACATAAAATGTGAGTAAAAGACGAGGATTAGAGGAAAAATAAGTTGATTGTATTGTATTTTCTTGTCATACTCAAAAGGTAACACGGACTCCAACAGGACACTGGCCCAAAGACAGCTTTGCACTGGGAGATGCGGTTTCACATGGAAATTCTTACAAAATAATCCCTGGTCAGTTTCTCCTTATCTTATAAAAATATGAATGAGTGCAGATCAAGTCTGAGCTACATTTTCTATGTTGTGACCTGGATTTGGATGAGAGTCAAACCCAAGAGTAATGGGCATTGTTGGGGGACCCTTGTCCTCTGTCTTCCATAGGAGGGGAATTTTGTCTCACTCTCCAAAAGGGAAAAGTGGCTGGTTTTGTTGGTCCTGCCAAGTGAAATAAAATGAAAAAGGAGAAATGATTGCAGGATTTGCCAAAATAGAGCTCTTTGGTGACCTTAGCAAGAGAAAATTTTATGGAGTGGTAGGGACTGAAGTCAGATGGGGGTGGATTGAAAAGTATGGGAAAGGAAGAATTGGAGACAGCACGTATAAACAACCCTGGAGAAGTCTGGCTATTAAAAAGAGGAGAAATGAAGCAATCGCTTGGATGGGGAAGAGCTATGGTCTTTGGCGAGGCATGGTTACACTGAGATACTGGAGCTCATTTGTGTGCGGGTGGGAGGAATCCAGAAGGCCGACGATGAAAAAGTGATGATGTGGGAGAGAGGGGGAGAAATGGAGGAAGGAAATCTTTCAGAAGGTGAGAGGACAGGGATCCCTTCAATAGGAGGAAGAACACAATGACAAAGGAGGAAAGAAGAAAATGAGAGAGTGGTAGGACTTAGCCATCCCAGTTGCTTCCCAGCTAAGACGGTGCAGAGCTGTTGATAAATTTTTGTGAATATTTATACACAGAGAGATATTCTTTGTTGGTCTGAGCTTGATGCATGCTTAATTCTGGGTATCTCTCATATTTGCAAGCCTTCCATTTGTTACCCAAATTTTGATTTTTTGAAAACGAGGGCGGGGTGTTTGCAAAAAACAGAAAAATGCCCTTGTGATAGAGTGTTTATTAAAAACTCTTCATTTCTTAGGAAAAAAAAATATGTTGCATTTTGCATTTTCTAAGAGATCATCAAGAGAATAGGGCAGGGAGAATATTATCTCTAAAAGCTTATGCATCATCCTCTTAAAATGTTAATGTCCCATTTCCAGCTGAACAAATAAACCTCTACTATTTGGATGCAACTAGTTCTAATGAATCTGAGTGCCAGGCTTGAAAATAAAGAACTTACTTTGGATTGCAGAAAGCATCTTTCATATAGAAAAAAAAATTAAGTCGTTATTTAAAAATTGCTCCATTAATGTGCCACGAACAAAGGACAGTTAGCTTGCAAAGACCAAACAGCTTTTATTTTTGAGCACTTTATTTTCAATGGGATTATAAACGAGATCCTCATGAAACTCTTCAAGCAGCAGAACACCAGGATGAAATTCTGCACAGCTTTGGCCACTTATTGTCCCCCAGTGCTGCTCTTGTTTTGCTTCCTTCACACAGTTGCAAATTATTGTTGATGTTGTTGATGGAAAAAGGAAGGGGCATATGGCCGCTGTTGTCTTCTATAGCTTATCACGGAAAGGAGAGTTAAAGCAAGCGGGAGAATGTTTCACTAACCAAGCTAAGACAGGCTTCAAGGAAAATATCTGAGACCGCAGTAAAGAAACCCTTTTGAGCATTGTTGTGTTAGAGGGTGACTTGGAAGATGATTCCAGTGTTAAACTGGCAGTGAGAGCGAATTTGTTTCTCTTTTCTCCAACATTCTATTTCCTGATTTTGATTGAAGTAAATGTAGCAAAGGTAAGGCTATTGCTGAAGCTGTTCTACGTTTTTAGAGACTATACATAATCGTAAACACAAAAACGCATATACCTATTCACGTAAATGTCCTTGAGAAAGATCTCTTCCTGAAAAGACCTGTAGCCTAATTTTGAGACTTGTGGTTTGGAGAAGATTGAGAAGAATTTTCCCATTATTAATGTGGAGCCAGGCCAGCTTGAGGTCAGACATTCAATCATAATTTGTAGGTGCACAGGTGGCTAAGAGGACCATACAACTTTGTTTAGCTTAACCCCTAAGCCAAGGAAATATATGCTCTTTACCCTTGGGGTGAAAAACTAGTTCTTAGGATGAAATGATATCCTCCTTCCAAATTGCCCTTGTATATCCTCAAAGGAACACACAAGTATCTGAATATGAATCAGCTCCTCCTATACACATGCACATAACATTCTCTCTTATTCCTTTTCTATTATTCTCTCCATTTTGGTTCACACCCTTCCTTAGTAAACTCCTGGTACAAGTGTAGAGGAAATGGTGGTCCTCTTCCAATATTTCCTTAGGTTTTTTTGAAATGTATTCACACTCACCTTCTCAAGAAGGCAGCCTTCCCAAGAACAACAGGGTCATTGGTACAATCTTTTGCCTAGTCCTACTTTCATCTTTTGCTTAAGAACCTAATGTAATCAATACATAACTGGCATTTGTTGAACGCATTTTTTTTTCTGGGAAAGATTCACTCTGAGCTAATGTCTGCTGCCAATCTTCCTAGTTCTTCTGTGTGAGCCACTGCCACAGCATGGCTACTGACAGATGAGTGGTGTGTTTGCATGCCTAGGAACTGAACCTGGGTCACCAAAGCAGAGTGCACTGAACTTTAACCGCTAGGCCATCAGGGCTGGCTCTGAATGCTTTCGTAAAAGTGCCATTCACTGTGCTCCCACACTTAGAGCATGGCACACATGATCTCATTTAATCCTTACAACAATCCCCTAAGGAAGACACTGCTATCACTGCCTTTTCCAGATGCACAGAGGATGTAGTTCTGCTCCCCTCAGGGGGGCCTGTGTGTCCACTGTTCTACAAGGAGTGATGCATGTGTCAACCTCTGCTCCTTTGCATAGGGTCCCCCCACCCCTTTCTGATGTGCTCTCCTTGGCTCTAACCTCACTCACACCAAACCTCTTTCTTTCTGAATACCTTTCTCTGTGAAACTTCCTACCTCTGAGTCCCCCTCTCTGAACTTAAGAGCACTGGTTCCTAAACTGATTTTGCCAGAAATTATATTCAACTGATGGTTTCCTGGAAGTCACAACTAATAAAGGCATTGCTCTGCTTAAAGAGGCTGTTACTCTACTCTCCCAGAGGGAGGCCACTGAGGCATTGAGGGGCTGTGGAGAGCACAGTTTGAAAGTCATTTTTTAAGACCACGAATTCTCTAGATTTATACTCACAGACTTGTGAGATGAGTCACAAGTAATTTGGGACCAATTACATTTTAAGTATAAAGTTTGAAAATGATTTTCTCTGCCATTTTTTTTAAAAGAATGTTTTACAAATTCGAATAGATGTGGAGGTATATGCCTTACACGTGTTTTTGTTTTATTTTGCAAAGTCAGAGACCATGTCCTGCTTCTGTCTCTTCATTGCCCTCCACACAGTGCTCTGTGTAGCAGATGCTTGCTAAGTACTCACTACTTTCTTGGAAAAGGACAGTTAGAGTCTTGGGTTTGAGGTGGACACTTGGTGCTTTTGGCTGCCCAGACTTCTCCCCTTTGGTTGATAACAGAATGCCCTCATCCTTTTGGGGAATTTTCTCTTCCTCTTGTGTGCAGTCTTGATGGGATAGCAAATCAGGGCTCTCTGCCCAAACTTAGCCAAGGAATACTCTTCTGATCTAAGCCAGGTTAACTGGGCACTCTCATGAGCAGAGTCAACACTGGCTAAGAAGAATGGCCTCTTGTAATACTTGTCAAGTAACTCCTGTCTTGACCCGAGAAATGCCTTGATTCCTATCCCTTTCTGTCCTCTTTTTTTTTCTGATTCATCAAGCTTTCGGTTATGTGTGTTCATCATTCCCATTTCAATAAATTCCTTTTTCATCTGTTATAACCAGAGACTATTCTTGTTGCTTACCACCAAAGAACCCTGACAATTAATGCCACTATCTTATATGTTCCAGCTTTAGGTGCCCCGTCAGAGACAAGTCTTCTCACAAAGTGGGAAGGACCAATAAGTCCCAGAATCCGACTTGCTTTAATCCGGCTGATTTGATCTTCTCATCCCAAGGTATTTGCTTGGGAATTGAAGCATTGCACAACCACGTTTCAGCAGTGTACAACCTGCACAACCATATGTGGTGGTCTGGAAAGTCCCCTCCATTGCCGAAGGCAGCTTGGATTTAATCTAAGTCATCCCTGCAGATGCAGAAGTGAGCAGGCTCAGAGAAGGTGCAAAAGAGATAGGTCCAAAATATATAGCCCAGTTGGAAGCAAATTATTTGGCCGAGCTTTAGAGCAGGAAATTTCCTACTCTGAGTAGGAAATTTCCAAAGCTAGAGGATTAGAATGGTCTTATTATAACAGCACAGGGGAGGGAAATTGGGCCTTGGGACCCTCTATCAGCAATTTGGCAGTGATGGATTTTCCTTCTGGAGCCCTATTCCCTTACTCAACCTACCTGATTACTGTTTACAGTTGGATCTGATGACTTGGCACACTGGGGAGTGCCTTGGGAGAGTGAATTAATGGACAGGCAAGTTCCTCCAAAAGATTATTTTGTTGGCCTGCGTAGCACACCCAGTGATGGCTATTAGTTAACATGAGCACAGGCAATCTGTTCTGCTTTACTCCACTAATGAAGTCACAGCCCAGAGAGGCAGATGAGCCCATCCCACAAGAGGACTTGTCCGAGAACTGACATTTCCCATTAATGAAGAGAAGAGTTTTCTGTGTGACTCGGAGAAGCTCCTGGCCTGTGGGCCATTCACCTGTACGTGCAACTAGACACAGGGTTAGGTCATGGTCTCAGGAAAGGTCTTCTAGAAGATTCTATCACACTTTCAGAGATTCTCAAGGACACTTGTCTGGAGGTGGCATCTGGGTCAGTCATGAGCTTGCCCATTTCTCTGATGGTGCCTTTTTATGCCATTACATCTGCAAATGATGTCTCTGAGACTATTTCCACTCAGACAGGATTATCCGTTCATATGGTCAACATGCCTTGTTTCAGGCTGAGCTTCTCAGGTGTGAAATGCGTTGTCTTTCCCTTTAAGGAGTTTACTGCCTCAGTGACCTTTATATATGACAAAAAGCCTTTTTAATCCACCACGCTGCTGCTTTCCTAAGTGGTTTCTCCTCTGACTGGCATTATTGAACGGACTTTCTCTGTTGACAGGTGCTATTAAGACATGCTGTCTTTTGTATTGAATCAAAAATGTGCTTTTTTATTCACTTTTCTTTTATTTTTTTAAGTTTGCATTAAGTGACAATGTGTGCGCTTACACAAGATAATCACATCAATGTATGTCAAGCATGACCACAGTATGTTAACACTAGATGCAGAATTCAGTTCATTTCTCCTGTTTTCTCAGATCCCAGATGGGAACAGTTTGGACTTAAAAGGTAATTGGAGTAAGCCCTCCAAAATTCCTCCTAGGACTCTGAGGACCAGGATTGGATGATGCAGTATTTGGCTTCCAGATTATTTGAGTGTTTTGGTGGGTAAGTATTTGTGAGGAGCCTTTGTTCCAAGCCCTAGTTTAACATAAAGAGGATTGTTATCAGATCCTGGAACAGAACAGAGAAAACACCAGTGAATACTAAAGGCAATTGTGCTTTCTGCCTATGGTCCGTTACCACGGGCAACCAACACTCTGCAGAGGGTTACGTGTTGCAGAGGGTGCTAACAGCTTTTTAAAAATTAGTTTAGCGCAAACAATTAGAATTTGTGACCTGGGTTTACCGTTCACTCCTTGTGTAACTTTGGACAAGTCATTTCATTTCTCCAAGATGACATAGCTTGTCAGCTGGCAGGAAGTTCAAGTAATATAATACATGTAAAAGAACACTGTAAAGTTTAAAGATCTAAGTATAGGTTATTTTTAATACTATCATTTACACCCTACGTTAGTTAAAAGAAAATGGATTTGTATCTCTCAGGTGGGCTTCTTTTCACTAACTTTTGTTGACAACCTCTTGCATGGCAGGCCCTATGCTAGGCTTTTGACACTTGATATTTTTTTTTTCTTGGAAAATGATGAGATAGGCGTTATTATCTCTGTTTTTAAATTGGGGAATCTGATGATCTGAGAGAGAAAGTGGGTCGCTCATGGTCACACAGCTTGCAAGTGACAGAGCTGGGATTGAACACAGGCATCTCTGACCCTAAAGTCTAAGGTTTCTTTATTTTATATTATTTTTTTGCCCCTCGCTTTTTTTAACATGAAAAACACGTCATCCAGACGTGCAAACAATTGTCCCTGGCAGTCCCCTGCAGGCCTCTTGTGATCTTGCTGGATTTGATGAGCAGGGACTGAGGCAGCGTCACCTCCTTATTTCATTCGCTCAGAAGAGCCAAAAACACCACCCTGTGACAGTATTAAGGATAATGCTGCCATAATAATGAAGGCAGCAATCAAAAGCAGACACATTATCAAAAAAATTATCACTTTTAACAACGAATTGTGACTAATTAGACTTTGCATGGGAAATCAAACGAAAATGTATGAAGACTCAATTTTCCGTAGAGTTGACAGTCTGACCTTTTTAGGAGTGGGAACAAAATTATTTTTAATTAACATGACTCATCATTTCCTGTCATTTTGAGGTAATTGGCTTTGTCTACAAAGAGGTGGTGGGGTGCTGCTCCGCGCTCCGTGTCTACCACAGGGAGCTTTAGAGGCAGGGGCCACTCCGGCTGGGGGATTCCCCGCCTCAAAATCATACAGGGCGAGCTCAAGGTCCCATTTGTCTCTTTTCTTCTTCTTTTTTGGCCGTGCTTCTTTCCGAGGCTAAATGGAACTATTTATTTGTAGTTTCGCTAGTATCCATTCCTAGATACTGCTGCTTTTGTCAGCATGAAACTTCAACCTTCAGTGCACAGACAAGATATAAAGCAGGATCTGTTCCTTTTCTTGTCTCCACTTGGGATGACACTGTCTTGCCAAATGTTTATGAGCTCTATCTCCTTCTTTCGTAGTCTGTCCCCCTATTCTTCAGGAACCAAGGAGGAGCCAGCCCTAGATTCCCCTCCCTCTGAGTGCCAACAAGGATGGGAAGCAACATTCTTTGCTCTATGCCCACGAGTATAATTGCCAGGGACTTGTGAAACTACAGTCTGGTAGGCTCTCCTTGATCCAAGCATCCTGTCTCAATCCCAGTCCTGAAATAGCTTTTACAGGGAGACCAAACTGGGGCCGTTTCCTTGGCCCTGTTTTGCCTATTCTCTCAGATCCTGGGGTAATTCTGAAGAGTGGTGTGACCACAGAACAAATATGGTTCTTTCCTGCTGATAGCCAACCACTCTCCCAGCATACCTTATGTATTATTAGGATCAAAGATTCTCCCCCCACCGCCACTAGGGCAATAGGAAGGGATGAAATGGGTAAATGGATCAAAAAGTACCATTCTATCACAGTTAGATTTCCTACCTGAGTCAGCCTGGGGCAAAGTGTGGGGAACTTTTCTTCCTTGTCTTTAAGTCTTGATTCTTGGAGATTTGTTGGAGTAATGCTCCCACTTTCTCAGCCCAGAGCTTCAGAGCTGTAACCCCATCTTGCTCTTCTGATCTTACGTTCTTTGACTTTTTGTTTTATTTAAATATTTATTTACTTTTAATCATACAAGAAGAATAAGAATATATGTCCTTATTAAAAATTCAAACAATTTCAGACAAGTCAACTTTCCTTTACCTAATAAAGGAAAATTCCCCTTGACTTCAACTTATATCCCCTTCCAGATGAGCCATTATTTTCAACTTGGTACATATACTTTCATACCTTTCTCTATGCTTTTATATACTCGTATAGTTATAGATCGGAGTATGGAATTTTGTATATTTGTGTTTGCTTATAGAAATGTAGGTATTGTTCTGGAACTTGAGTTTTTAAATTTGACAATATATCTGAAAGATTTTCCGACATCAGTACACATAAAGCTAACTCATTTTTAAACTGCTGCAGTGTGTTCAACCACAATTTTGATTCACCTATTTCCCCTATTTGGACATTTTGATTGTTTTTGAGTTTTTGCCATTGCAAGCAAGGCTGAAGTGAATGTTCTTGTATATACATCTTTGTGCACATGTGTAAATTTTTGGGCAAATATTTCTTGGGTATATGCTAAAAAGTGGAATTGAATTAAGATTACCTACATCTTAAATTTTAATAGGTATTGCCAGATTGTTCTCTAAAACAACTGAATACGTTGATACTCCTACTAGCAGTGTACAAGATTATCTGCATCTTCACACTCTTACCAATACTTGATATTACCAAACATTTAAAGATTTTGTCAATCTAGTAGGTGAGAAGTGGTTTCATTAACGCATTAATTTCATTTTCCTGATGATTAATAAGATTGAGCATATTTTCATAGCTCCTTGGCCACTCTGATTTCTTTTTCTGTGAATTACTTATATCTTTTGTTCATATTCCTATAAGTTCCTTCTGATGGCTGATACCTGTCATAAGTGCTCCAGCCTCTGGTTGACCGCAATCTCTAATTGACAGCATGTATAAGGGCATGGGATTTGAAGTCAGCCATACCTAGATTTAAATTCCAATTGCTCCCCTGCCTAGATGTGTGACTGTAGCAAGTTACACACTTATGCTGATCTTCTGCTTTCCTGTCTAGAACATGGGGGAAATAATGCCTACCTTGCAAGGTGTGTTTGTGTATGTGTGCATACATGCGTTAAGATGAAGATATATGTGAAATAGCCGGTAGACCATTTTTATCTACCCAAAGGAATGATCAGTTCTGCTCATTTTGTATCACATTCTTTCCAGGTTCCAAGCTTGGGCTCCTGCCCCTGGATTTGGTTTTACCCTACACCTCCAGCAATAAGGGCAGCTGACTCACATATTTTAAGAAAATCCTGGGGCTAAAGCTGATGCAGTTTGGTCTCTGTACAATTGCTTAGTTCCTCTGCTTGGATTCTGAACCTGAGGTTTGGTTGGCCCTCTGAAGTCACCATGTCTGCATGTATCTTTCCTCCATACCTACCCACCCCCATCGTGCTCTCTGTCTGAATGTCACTCTGGGCACTGGCTGTCATCTCGGCCTGACTCCCCAGTCCTCCCCTCTTCCTTTGCTCCTTCATTGACAGAGCCAAGACTTGGCCCGCACGTTTTCAGATTCCTGAGCCCATGCCCTTACCCAGTGCTAATAGCTCTACAAATTTCATTCTTGGATCTCTGACTTAATCTCTCTAAGCCTCAGCTTCCTTGTCTGTCCACAGAAATAAGAATGCCAAATTCACCCTCCTATCGTGGGGATTCAGATGTCTGCTTAGCACAGTGTCACATTCCCCCCTTGTCTTCTTGTCTCCCTCACAAATCATCACCAAAATAGCTTTTACTTTGTTTGTTTTATTGTAATTTCTTTGTATAGTAAATCCTCATACACAGTGCCTTTTATTAAGATTCAGTGGGCATTTGGCTGGCTTCCTTCTAAGAAACACAACCAGAGGTAAAACGTTAAAACGATGATGAATAATTCTGATGAAAACTGAAGTTATGTTTGCTAACCACAGTCTCACATTATGGCTTTGGCTAAACGTGAAATGACCCATTAAAAATTAGTTACTGGCAGGGCCGGCCCAGTGGTGCAGGCGGTTAAGTGTGCGTGCTCCGCTGCAGCAGCCCTGGGTTCGCCGGTTCAGATCCTGGGTGTGCACCGACGCACCGCTTGTCAAGCCATGCTGTGGCAGCGTCCCATATAAAGTAGAGGAAGATGGACATGGATGTTAGCCCAGGGCCAATCTTCCTCAGCAAAAAGAGGAGGATTGGCAGATGTTAGCTCAGGGCTGATCTTCGTCACCAAAAAAAAAAAAAAAAAATTTAGTTACTGGGATTTGGGGAATGAGATTTTTGTGGAGATTATTAATTTTCCAGAGGGACATATTCCCGGGCTAGATGAGCAATGTCCCTGGTCACGCTGGCTGGCCTTTTGCATGTCATTGCATCTTTGCCCATAAAAGAGCAGGGCCAAGGGCAAGGGGAAGGGTGGCTTTACTTTAAAAGATGAAAAAAACTGTAGGCTCCAACGAGGTCGATGAAATCTGACCAATGAAAGTTTTACGTGAGATCCAGGGAAGTTGGCACCACTGTTTTGTAAAGGAATTGATGGCATCATATCCAGCAGGAGGGAATGCAATCGTGTAGTAGGTCAGGTGTCCAGGAAAGATGGTGGGAGGGATAGGGAGGAAGCCTGGGCATGTCTCTATAGAAGCGCAAGCAAATACTTCTTTCCCCTTCCACTCTGTGCCTCTTCAGACAGGTTTGTCATAATAGGGAAATGGAGCCAGCTTAACAAACTAGCAACCAAATAGCTTGTTTGGTTGTTTAAAAATCAATGTTGCCCTTTTTGCTCTGAATTTTCCAGTTACTTTGATGGCTCCTCAGCCAGAACAAAAATGGTGAAAGGGAGGTCAAGAAAAATAATAAATTTTGAGGAGTCTTATTTTGGTCAATTTTACTTTAGAGGATAAAGGATTTCATTTTTCACTCTGTTAAGACTGTGTTTTTTTGAATTAATTTGGTCCTGGAGTACATGCTAGCTAAATGTTTGTTAATGACGTGTGAGCTTGAAAATGAGCCCCATTGGATCTCTGCTCCTCAGTACTCGTTTTCGCCTTGTCTTCCTGTCTCTCTAGCTGTCCTAAAGACAGTCTTGTTGTGTGTGTGTGTGTGTGTGTGTGTCTGTGTTTTCTTAATTGTAGTTTCTTTCCAGCTGGAATCCAGCCTTTCCTTTCACTTGGTGAAAAGCATCCACAAACATGTTGTAGAGGATGTGCTAATTAATGGATGTCCAAACATCTGGGGAGAAACAAGCAAAGTTACAGTTAACACACAATAAACAAATACAGGAAAGGCGGACACTTTGAGCACATCAAAGAGACTGCTTGGAGGAATGCATCGTAAGCTCTCTCTGCACCTGTTTACTAGCACAGTTTCATTCGGGAGGGAAGACCATTTTGTCTCACTCTGCGTCTCAACTTAATGCCTGATACTATACACTTAAATCATTCTATATTCAGCAGGCAGGGGCTCTCAGGAAGGAGAGGAGTGATGATTCTGTTGGCAATTCACAGACACTGAGGACTTTTAGTGAAGAAGCTCTTCTCTGTTCCTCTTGGGCATGTGTATGCACATGTGTGGATTAAAAAGTTGTTTCAGCCCTCACCTTTCAGCCAGCCTGAAAGCATTCTTTCTCATTCCGAATTCTCCTTGCTCTAGTTAGCTCTATGCACCAGCAGGTCTACACAAGCAGTACTACAATAAAAAATAATAAGAGCTAACATGTATTGAGTGCCTGCTGAGTGCCAGACCGTCTTCTAAGGGCTTTATGTACGTTATTCCATTTACCCCACAGTATCCTTATGAGTTAGGTGTGGTTACTCTCCCCATTTTACAGAGGAGAAAACTAAGAGACACAGAGGTTACGTAACTTGCTCAACATTAGACAGCTATTTATGACATGGCTGCTGTTCATAGTTCTTGCCCAAGCTTCGCTTGCTAATTGATAAATTGTTCCACATTTTATCCAGTGTGTTTCCTGACTCTGGACTCTCTCTCTTGTTTTGATCTTGTTTCTGCCGCTGTTAACTTTTTTATCACTCGATCTATCTAGTTCGTGACTCTCAGGTCTCTCTTAAGAAATCTAGCTTATATTCACCACAACAACTCTCCCCATCATGGGCTGCCTCAGCCGTTTATCTGTGCTAGTCAGCCTTCACAATGAAGACGAACTCCAGCCCTTGAGCCTGTACTCCTCCAAGTCTTCTCTGTTCTAAAGAAGTGGGAAGGATTCCTACCTGTTATGTTTTTATTTAAGTATTTCAGTAATGGAAAAGTTAAGTTCAACAATGGTGCAAATTCTTAATCACCATTGGTGTTTAAATTTTTGGTAATCCTTGCTGCCTCAAGTACAACTCTCAAGTTCCTTAACTTGCGTGCAATACTGTGGCCATTTGGTTTTGGTTCACAGCTCTAGCCTCATTGCACACCTTCTCCTTGCACCCTAGTTTCTAGTTCTAGCCCTTATTTATTGCTGGCAGTTTCCCAGATGTTCTTCACTGGCTTTTTCTCCTCCTCTGTTGATGCTCTAAATGTGAGAGTACCCCCATTTGTGTTCTATGCTCTCAATCCATTCAATCCTATGACTTAAATATTGTCTACTTTTAACAACTCCCAAATATACGTCTCTAGCCCTAATCTTACCCTGGAAACCAAACTAGTATATCCAACTGTCTCCATTTTTTTTTTTTTTGTCCCCCTGGGTTATCTAAAACCATTGTGTTGTGCACAGAAGTATTCAGTGGAGAGGGTTAAAAGGGTTAATGTGCAGCCAGAGTTCTGATGGACAAGCTATATGCCCAGCATGGGGCTGCACCTGGAGAAGGAAGGGGTACCTTTTATCTCACCAAACAGCATTGACATCCTACCAAGTTGTAAACTCATGGAGCTGTGTCCCCCAATAAGGGCATTGGTTTTTAATACACATGAAGGCAAATTAGCCTAGACCTTCTTCTACTTTTAAAGAAAGCTCCATGAGAGCAGGGTCCTTGCTGGTCTTGTTTGCAATTGTTTTCTCAGCACTCAGGAGAGTGCCTGGAACACAAGAGGTGTTCAGTCATATTTGGGAAATAAATGATAGAAAAAATATTCCTTCTTCCAAAATTTGTTGCTCTACTTTAGATAAATTTAACTAACAATGGAACTAACTAGGTTTTAAAAATTAGGAGTCAGAAAAATGATTTAACATTCAGAAAATCAAAAATCATTAATTGAGAATAATAATGATAATAATAGCCAAATTTATTGAACATTTACTATGTGGTAGGCACATTTAAGTTTAATCATCATATAAACCCTATAAGGAAGACGCTAGTATTATCTCCATCTTACAGATGGGGAAACAGAGACACACAGAGTCTATGTAACTTCAGCAAGATTATGTGGCTACAATAGTGTTAAACAGAATAGGGATGTTACAAAGTACATCTGAAGAAAGAAGGGCTTGAAGAATTGAAAGTCTCATGACCAGAGTGGCTGACTGGAGTACCATGGCTTGGGACAGGTCTATAGACAGGTGTTGATTCATGTAGCTATAGGATGGCATTCAAGGCCCTTTCATAGAACAACTACATGATTTAATATCTAACCTGGGATATTTTTTATAATAGAATGGGTTAATGGGAATAAATTGGGCCTCAACTGAGCCAATTGAGACACACGGGAACCCTAATTCTCTCCTCCTGGTTTGTGTGGCATGGGCTCTGGCCACACTAAGCATCTTGTTCTACATTAACTCATGTGTTTTCCACTTTTCAGACTGACTTTGATCACCTGATGTCTTGGCAAGCACACAGGAAACACATTTTGAGTTGGACTGATTACCTACTGACCATTCTGACATTGAATTATCTCATTCAGGATGCATTATGATATGATATTATGATATCGCTGGGGCACTTTGTCGACATTTTTTTTAACAATTTTATAGTAATGTAAATAGTACTGACTAAACAAAATCAAAAACAACAACAAAAAAACAGAAAAAAACTAGGTAACTGAGTTAAGGTTCTTGTTCTGATAGACTTGTTTTACTGGGAGGAATTTACTTAATAGTCTGGGTATTCTTGTCTTTGTTTTACAAATGAATGAATCATCATTAGGGATCCTAAAGGTCTCCTTCTATTACTCACTTTCTAAAGTATACCTGTCAAGCCTACCTTAAAAGAATCTCAAAATGTTGTCCACAACCATTGTCTTCTTTGCAAACCAAGACCATGTGATGGGATGTGTTTGCGAGAGAATTAAAATGAGATGCTTCCCATCTATCAAGACATCAGAGGAAGTAGAAAACGAGGAGTGTTGAGACGTGTTGCTTTTCCTTAAAGTTGTTACAATTACATGACAATAATGATAAAAAAGAATATCATCCGTTTGAAATGGCTATTTTCTTTTTTAAAAATATACTTTTTGTTTTAGAACAATTTCAGATTTACATAATTCTTGTGAAGATAGTACAGAGAGTTCTTATAAACCCTATACTCAGTTTCCATTCTTATTAACATCTTACATGAATATGGTACACAATTCATAAACCAATATTGATGCATTATTGTTAATGTTCTTCTATAGGTAAAGTCCCCACCCCCGGCTACTTTCAAGATATCCTCTTCTTTGGTTTTCTGCAGTTTAAATATGATATACATAGACATAGTCTTTTAGTATTTATTCTGCTTGGTGTTCTCTGAGCTTCCTGGATCTGTGATTTGGTGTCTGTCATTAATTTTGGAAAGTTCTCCACCAGTGTTAGTTTATATATTTCTTCTGCTCCATTCTCTCCTTCTTCTTCTGGTATTATAATTATGTATATATATTACATTTTTTGAAATTATCTCACTGTTATTAAATGGTCTGTTCTTTTTTTCTTTAACTATTTTTTCTCTTTCCATTTTAGTTTGGGAAGTTTCTATTGACCTGTCTTTGAACTCACTGATTTTTTGCTTTAACTGTGACAAGTCAACTGATGAGCCCACAAAAAGCATTATTTATTTATGTTACAGTGGTATTTTTTTTATTTCCACCCTTTCTTTTTGATTTGTTCCTAGAGTTTTCATCTTTTTACTTACTTTACTCACCTGTTCTCTTGTGTGGTCTACTTTTTCTACTAAAGCCCTTAACATATTAATCATAATGATTTTAAATTCCCTGTGTTATAATTCCAGCATCTGTACCGTATCTGAGATGAGTGTTGATGAACAGCATCTTCAGATTGTGTTTTTTCTTGCCTTTTGACATGCTTTGTAACTGTTTGTTGAAAGCTGGACGTGATGTATGAGGTAATAGGAACTGAGATAAATAGGCCTTTAGGGTGAAATTTTATGTTAACTTGACTAGGAGTTGATCTTTGTTTAATGTTTTTTTTTTTGTTGTTTTTTTTTTTGTAGCTGTAGGTGCCAGAGGCTTCAAATTTCTCTGGTGGTCTTATTTTTGTCCCCTCCTTTGCTTGGCTTTCTAGAGTATTTGTCCTCAGAGAAAGTGTCTTGCAGTTATTTTGGCTATAATCTGTAGAACTATTACGGTACTAGAGCCACGTTGATCTTGTGATAAGGCATGGGGAAAGGGGAGTGCTCTATAAACGCCACTTAAATCTTTATCTTGTAGTGGCCCTGCCTCTCTGGTCTGTGACTTTCAGAAATGTTTCTTCTTTTAGAGCAACCTTTTCCCCTTTGATGAGAAAGGAAGGCTAGAGAAGACTAGAGTGAGAGGAATGCCTTTCCCTCAAGGCAGTGAGACAGGGTTCTATTAAAATCTTTCCCCTTAAGAGTATTCTTTTGTCATAGGAAAGGCTCTGGGCATATTCCACAAGGATTATTGTTTCTCTCCACTTGCCAGTGCCAGAAGGAGATCTTTCCTGACTGTCACTATGTGAAGATTCCTGAAGATTCTTGGAGGTAAGTCTCATAAATGTGTGGGAGCCTCCCTAAGGCAGCAACCCCAGAGGTTGTCACTCTCAATTAGGCCACACTCACCCTCCAATAATTCATCAAAATGATCATTTAAGTGTTTCCATCACTTTATGCTTTCGGTGGTCTCTGCTCTACGTAAGAAAATCTTGGCTGCCACTCTTTAAATTCACCTCTCTTTCCAGATTTTAGGCTAGTGGTTTGCCCTGAAAGCTCATTGCTCTGATGAGTCCAAGAAAGTCACTGGTTTGAAGTTTGCCCATATTTTTCTTGTAAGCATGAAAGTGATGACTTCAAAGTTCTTTCCCTGTTACAGCTGAGATTGGAAGTCTCCGCATTTTCTCTCAAAATGAGAAACCCATATTCTGCTAGTCTCTAGGGAGGGATTAAAAAATGATGATTTTCATTTTAAAGAATTGAACCATCAGGGACAATATAGGAAAGTTCCTCACCTGGGCTGTGTCAGCCTTCTATGCCTGGGGTTAGAGAATCGTGTCAATAACTTTCATTAACTTGGTTTTGCTCTGGAGGTAGCTCTTTTTAATCGGATACTCCACAACAGAAGAAAGCAGGAGGCTTCATTGATGGGCTCTATTTAAGGATGTCACCATTATATTTGCATTTTATAATTGTTTCTCCAAAGGATGTTGTGAGCTGAATCATAGCAGAGTCATCTCTCCTCCCCACACTAGCCTCTCTATTGCGTTGAGTTGAAGAATTGTAACTAACTTTATTTCCACCTTCCAAAGGAATCCTCGGATAGCTGCAACCATAGCTTGTTGGCTGAGCTAGAATACCAGATCATTGCATTCCCCCAAGATCCTGGGTTCCAGTATCTGGTGAGGTGTCATAAACAGAACTTTAAGGAAGCAGAGGGTGGTTCAGGGATAGCAATTCATACTGATTCCCCACAACTTCCTCCTCTCTACCCCCTCCAATTGAAAAAAATGATAAAACACTGTCCAAAATTTTTAAAAATCCCAAAAGGATTCTAAATGTTCACTATTATAGCACACACATTTATACACAAAGAGATTTGAAGGTTTTCTGATTTCAATTAAGATTATTATCTCCTCTGAGTGATGGTTTCTCCTTTTTCCCTGCAGAAATCCCTTTGGCTGATCTATTTTAAAAGAGCATTAGCTAGGGATCACGAGGCTTACTTGTATTGAGTCTACTTTCCCTCCAGGTCTCTTTGTCTTAAATTCTGAAGTCCATTTTCTTATCCTGCTAAAGGTCAGCAGCTTGAAATCAAGAACATGAGTCAGTGTTACTTTTCATGTGGAAGATAAGCTCTGTGGCTTTTACAGCAAAAAAAAATGTATGATTCTAGAAATAAAATGGAAGTCAGAGAGATCATTTAGGGCTATGAAAAGTCCTTTACTATCTAAATCAGAAGACCAAGGTCACATTTCCATCATGCCTATTAGTACCTGGGTTTCATTGGTCAAATTACCAAACCTCTGAGCCTTAGTTTCCTTATCTATCAAACGGGGGTAATATTCCCTGTCCTGTCATCTGGCAAGTTATTGAGAGGTTCTAACGGCACGCATAAATATCAGGTCTTTGTGAGGCATCATGCAAATAAACGTTTGTGCTGTACTTCCCTTAGAAGCATTTGAACATGTCAGCTCATTAAATACTCTGAAACAAATCATGAATACTTGCTGGTGTGATGACATCTTCATGAACCTCTTCATGACACTCAGTGGAATGTGAGCCATGTTATAGCCCTGAAAACTGATCCTCAGTACATAATGGCGAACAGTGAGAGGACTAAAGATACATCCAAAATAGTACATTTAGCTTCTTGATGGAGAATAGTCCCAAAGCAAAATGCTGCTTAGACTCATTGGTTCTTAAAGCAAGTTATGCAAGGGGAAAGTATTGAAATTCATCATTTAATAGATACATATCTGTCATAATTATGATAAGGACCCAAGTAACTACTATTAATAGGTATGAAATTCAAATCTCACTGATTAGTACTTTAAAATATTATTCCTCCACCTTATTTTTAGGAAGCTGTCTCTGTACGTTTCACCTGTTGTTACCTATTGTGCCAAGCACACCTGTGAATATCTAGTATACTCAAATGACAATGTTCTGACCCCAATTTTTAAGCACTGTTAACTCAAGGCTACAGATACGGAGTATATTTAGAATATACGTGTGTGTGTATTATGCAAAATATATGCATACTAAGTATGCACGTGAGTATTTCAAAATCAGTCAGTTTGACTCTAAATTTTCAACTTTTTATTTATGTATTCACAGTCCTTAGAGACGGTTTTCTTTTCCTGCTTTCCCCACTGGAAGACCTCTCCTGATATTCAGCCTCTGGCATCTCGGCCCCACACATTCAGCCCTCATCTGGCGAATTTTAATTCTTAGATTGCAAATTTCAGACCATACTAGCAATGATCTTTGGCTAGTCAGTGCCTTAGTGCATCTTAGAATGAAAAGAGGTCATTTATGTCTCTCTAGGATTTTGCCATTAAACTCTCTTCTTTACACTCTCCTCTCTCATTATGTTACTATCACAAAATATTGGTCCATCACTAAATGTTACAACTCCCACCACCACTACCAACTCATACACACATGACCGTAGTGGAAAACTGAGCTCCAGAATGGTCCATGGATTTGCTTGAAGTCACGAATACCAGTGCTGCCTTGGGACTCCAATGCCCAAGGCTTCTCAAACCTCATGTGCTTTCTTCACATTAGACGATTTTGATCTCCAACTTCTAACAGTCATTTCAGGAGAGAAAAATGTGTGGCTTGGCTTCTCCAGCCAAAGGATTAAGATATTGAGGGAGGCATAGAACGTATTTTATGTTCTCACTGGCAAGTCTATCAGTATGATACTGTTCTAGGATTAAGATTTGAAGTTGGCCTCCTTTTTCATTCTCCTGAATTGTTTACTGCGACTGAGTGGGAAGATTTGAGGAGGGTTCTTATTATGGCTTCTGAAGGCCCCCTTCCTTTCATTGAGGTGTAATTTTCAAAAATATAATGTTAGAATCTTAAGTTTGGTGAGTTTTGACTATTGAATATACCTGAGTAACTGCTACTCAAAACAAGACATAGGACATTTCTACCTTCCCAGAAAATTTTCTCTTGACTTTTTCCGGTCAATCTCCATCCCAAAACCAAGGAGACGATTGCCTTCTGATGGTATATATTTTTTAGTGTCTGATTTATTTTGCATATGCATAGCATCATATTTTTGAGATTTATCCATATTATTGTGTATATCAGTAGTTGATTCATTCTTGTTGCTGAGGAATAGTCCATTGTATGAATATGCCGCAATGTGTTTGTCTACATACTTTTTTTGTGTGTGTGAACTTTTAAGATATACTCTCTTAGCAACTTTCAAATATACAGTATTATTGTTAACTACAGAGTTATAGAGTTATATAAGATGTATATACCCCTTATGGCTACTTTCAGTTTGAGGCTATTATGAACAAGGATGCTTTAAACTTTCTTGCATAAGTCTTGTATGGATACATGTTTTCATTTTTCTTGGATACAAACCCAGAATTAGAATTGTTGGCGTATAGTCTATATGTGTTCTTAACGGAAAAAAAAAAAATTACCAAGGCGTTTTCAAATTGGTTTCTACAGGCAATGTATGAGAGTTCTGGTTACTTCATTTCCTACACAATATTTAGTATTATCAGTCTTTTTATGTTAGCCATTCCAGAAAATATTAAAATAGTTTTTTATTGTGGTTTTAATTAGCATTTCCCTGATGACTAATTGAGTGTCTCACCATATGCTTATTGTCCATTCATACATTTTCTTTGTGACTTATCTTTTTAAATCTTTTGCTCATTTTAAAAACTAGATTGATGGTCCTTTTTATTATTGATTTGTAGGAATTCTTTATATACTCTGGATAAAATTTCCTTGTCCCGTATTATATATTGCAAACCTTTTCTTCTTGTCTGAGACTTGACAATTTATTTTCTTCATAGTGTCTTTTGATGAGAATGTGCTTTTAACTTTGCTGAAGACCTATCAATCATATTTTTCTTTTATGATTAGTGATTTTTGTGTTCTGTTTAAAAAATTTTGCCCAAACCAAATTTGAGAAGATATTCCACTATCCACTACTTCTGGAAGATGTAGGTTTGTGACTTTTATATTTAGGTCTCTGTACCATCACAAATTAATTTTTGTACCTGGAGTGAGTTTGAAGTCAAGAGTTACACTGTTCATTTGGACATCTACTTGTGTGGCACCATTTGTTGAAAATAATATTCTTACCTCGTTTATTTGAGTTGGCACTGAATATCTCCTCTTAAGCACTGTGGGTACTCCATGAATTTTCAGAGGCATGTGGATGACTTCACGCATGCTTCAAATATTCTGAATCATGCCCCCTGCCTTTGGATGTGTAGTTTCTTCTGCCACAACATCATGCTTTTTCTTTTTCTTTAGTACTACCCAAAACACAACTTAATAGTCTTAGAAACCTTCCTTGATTTTTCCCATATGGTGTGGCTAAATGCCTCTTTTGGGGTGTCATATAGCACCACGGATTTTTCTTTCAAAACACTTGTCTTACTGCAGGCTAATTTTCTCTTTATTCGACTGTCTCCACAATAAGACAATGATTTTCTTGAAGACAAGCTTGTCTTTTTATCTCTGTATCCTTAGTACTTAGCACTGTGACAGGAAAAAAAGGTAGCCACTCAATTCATGGTTTTAATCAAATTTGTCCTAGATATTCCATAGAAGCATTGGAATATCAAAGGCTTTGCAGTGAGATAATTTTGATTTCAAATCTCATTTCTACCACTCACTAGCTATTTGAATTGGGGCAAGTTATTTAATTGCTAAATCTCAGTTTATTATTCTGTAACATACAGATAATTAGAATTAATTTCAGGATATTTGTAATAATTAAATAAATGATGTCCAGTATATAGTAGCTGCTAAATAAATGGGAGCTAACATATTATTCTTTTAGTGTTAAAAGGGTAAATGAAAGCCATATGTCTGAGCTCTGTTAATTAATACCCTCTCCACTATCCAGGGGCTTTTGACTTAATAGATATGTAGAAAACGTTATGTTATCTCTGTCCATAAACACCAAGTCACAATATGGATGTAATATCCAAGCTATTGTTTCAAAATGCAACCTGCTTTATAAATCTGTCCTCTACCTACCAAATCACACCAAAAATATTGAAACCGCACAAGAATTAAATCTTGGAATAATGATATTACATCACTATGGAATTTAAGGAAGGAAAAATGTATTCCAAATTACAAAGCTATAATTCTATATAGATGTCCTGGGATCATCATCCACAGAAGAGGAAACCTTGTCACTGGAACCCCTGAGATTTGGTTGCGGCCCTAATTCACATGACTTCCAGGAAAGCCATCAGGCCGGTGTGCCAGAAGGTCATATTTCTAGGCCTACTCCCCGGAACTTCTCCCGTCTACCACGCTCTCCCCAGGTTATGTTATTTGCTCCCATCTGTTCCACTTAGAGACACTTGACAAGCTTACAGAATTACAGTATTTTCCCTCCGAAATGCTTTTAAGTAGCATTTTAAGTACACTATTTTCCAACATCACTCCCACTTACGGCGCTTGTGCAGCACGGGGTGTACAAATTACTTTCTCGCTCATCGGCTTTCCTGTGTGCTGAATGCTTTTCTAAATTGACCTGATACCTATTAAACCTGAAGTGGACTTTTAAGAGCTGAAGAACATTTAATCAATGAGGCATTAGACTGAATAAATCATAGGTGAGATGAATTCCTTAAATTGATACAATCTTTAATGAGCATTGCACTTGATTTAATAATCTATTTATTAAATACATAAAAAAATTGGTAAATTGAACACTTACCTCAGAGCAAGCAATTAAGGTTATTTTCATTCCATATTTATTTTCCTGAGTTGAGACAATATTTTTAAAGTCTTAAGCATATTGAATAAATCTTTGAACTGTTTATATTTTTTCAATAAAACTCTAAATATTAAATCTTACTGTTGGTTACATCCAGCTCCTTGTTAAATTACAGAGAGTGCTAACAAGCATGAAGGCAGATTTACTAATTCCACAATAACTAATGTTGAATCTCTAGTGAGTTTATAGAATCTGCATAATATTTAATAAATCTGGGTTAAGATTGGTTAAATCTCTTTAACCCCCATTAAATTCAATGAGGAATGTGTTAAAGAGGCCTTGTTGTATTGAAGCAAACTTTAAAAGAATATCATATTTTTTCCCCAAATCTCATTAAACTGACATACACAATTTTTGGATTTCCTTTATTTCCTTTTAAATTATTCCTGGTTATTACTTACATATTTATTCGTAAAAAGTAACTTTCTTGTTCCTAAATACCTTCCCCCTCTGAGCCGATTTAGTTTCTGAAAGCCTTGCACAAACCCTGGGAAATTGCAGTGCATTCTCCCACTTGGTCCTTAGACAAACCTGAATGTTCCCAATTTGAGTTTCTGCCCTTTGTTTCCAAATCTTTCATGAAAATGAACAACTCATCTTATTCTGATGTATAAATCTCTTATTCTAGTACATCAAGATAAAGGTCTTAGACTACATTAATAATGATTCCTTACTTGTGTTACTAATAACATCTTACATTGTTAACCCTGAAACTATTTTAAAAATCTAATTTACTCTTCTCTGTGGATGCCAGGCCAGATACTCATCTTATATAACTCAATGGGATAATTCATCTCCACTCATTTCTAGGAGAAGCCAGCCCCAGATGGCAGTTTATCTTCCGTATTTCATTTTGCCTGAAAAATGAAACTAGGCTTCTAATTCTAATCATCAATGCATATTTATTAAGCTCCTACTAAGTGTTCAAATTTTTTCTTGTGCAAAAGAGTCCATTTTCAAAGCACTGCAATCTGATTAGGAAAATCTCTTCAACTCAACAAATATTTCTTGAGTGCCTATTGAGCATGGCATAATACCAGGGAAGTGATTTAGAGATAAAGAAGATACGAGTACTTCCCTCTGAATCCCTGTTATCTACTTATATGGGGCAGAGAGCTGAAAAGAGATGTGTTAGAAAAACAGTGAGGATTTCATTTTCATAAAAATGTATAAAGCATAGTATTGAGTAATGAGAAACACAGGGAAAAATATACTGAGGTCCAGTGTTATTTTATTTATCTATTTTCCAGCTTTATGGAGGTATAATTGACAAATAAAACTGTAATATATTTAAAGTGTACAAAGTGATGATTTGATATACATAAACATTGTAAAAGGATACCCCCCATAGAGTTAATAAACATCCATCACATCACATAGGTGCCTTTTTTTTTTTTTTTGGTGAGAACATTTAGGTTTTATTCTCTTAGCAAATTTCCATTATACATTACAGCGCTATCAACTATAGTCTCCATGTTATACATTAGATCCTCAGAACTTATTCTTCTCATAACTGAAAGTTTGTACTCTTTTACTGACCTATCCCTATTTCCTCCAACCCCCAGCCCCCGGCACCACTTTTCTATTCTCTGTTTCTATGAATTTGACATTTTTTTTTAGATTCCACATATAACTGATACCATGTGATATTTGTCTTTTTCCATCCGGCTTATTTCACTTAGCATAATGCTCTCTTGATTCATCCATGTTGTCTCAAAGACAAGATTTCCTTCTTTCTTAAAACTAATATTCCACTGTATATATTCAACCTTTTCTTTATCCATTCATCCATTGACAGACACTTAGGTTGTTTCCATAACTTGGCTATTATGAATAATGCTGCTATAAACATGAGAATACAGATATCTCTTTGAGATGATTGTATTTCCTTTGGATATATAACCAGAATTGGGATTGCTGGATCATATGGTAATTCTATTTTCAATTTCTTGAGGAACCATCATACTGTTTTCCACAGAGATTGTTCTATTTTACACTCCACCAACAGCATACAAGGGTTGTCTTTTCTCCACATCTCTGTCAGCATTTGTTATCTCTTGTCTTTTTGATAATAGACATACTAACAGATGTGAGGTAATATCTCTTGTGGTTTTGACTTGTATTTCCCTGATGATTAGAAATGCTGAGCACCTTTTCAAGCACTTGTTGGCCATTTGTATGTATTCTTTGGAAAAATGTCTATTTAGGTCCTTTGCCAAGTTTTAATTGGGTTATTTCTTTTTTTGCTATTGAGTTGTGTGAGTTCCTTGCGTATTTTGGATATTAACTCCTTATTGAATATGTGGTTTGCAAATATTTTCTCCCATTCCATAGGTTATCTTTTCACCTTGTTGATGGTTTCATTCACTCTGCAGAAGCTTTTTAGTTTGATGTAGTCCTGCTTGTTTATTTCTGCTTTTGTTGCTTTTGCTTTTGGTGTCAAATCCAAAAATTCGTAAGACCTATGTCAAGGAGGTTACCTCTCATGTTTTCTTCTGGGATTTTTATGGTTTCAGGTCTTATGTTCAAGTCTTTAATTCATTTTGAGTTGATTTTTGTGAATGATGTTTCATTCTTTGCATGGGGCTGTCCAGTTTTCCCAACATCATTTACTGAAGAGACTATCCTTTCCTCATTGTACATTTTTGGCTCCTTTGTCCTAGTTAATTGACCATATATGCATGGACTTATTTCTGAGCTCTCTTCTATTCCATTGATCTATGTGTCTGTTTTTATGCCAATAGCATACTGTTTTGATTACTATAGCATTGTAACATAGTTTGAAATCAGGAAGTGTGAGGCCTCCAGCCTTGTTTTTGTTCTTTTTATTTTTCAGTATTGCTTTGGCTATTTCGGGTCTTTTGTGGTTCCACAGAATTTTAGGATTGTTATTCTATTCCTGTGAAAAATGACATTGGAATTTTGATAGGGATTGCATTGAATCTGCAGATTGTTTTGGGTAGTATGGACACTTTAACAGTATTATTAATTCTTCTAATCCATGAACACAAAATATCTTTCCATTATTTGCGTCCTCTTCAATTTCTTTTAGCAATTTTTTGTCGTTTTCAGTGTATAGATCTTTCACCTTCTTGGTTAAATTTATTCCTAAGTTTTTTATTCTTTTTAATGCTGCCATATATGAGATTGTTCTCTTAAGTTCGCTTTCTGATAGTTCATTGTTTGTGTATAGAAATCCATCTGATTTTTGCATATTTATTTCATATCCTGCAACTTAATTGAAATTGTTTATTAGTTCTAACAGTTTTTTGGTGGAGTCTTTAGGGTTTTCTATGTATAGTATCATGTCATCTGCAAATAGAAACAAGTTTACTTCTTCCTTTCATATTTAGATACCTTTTATTTCTTTTTCTTGCCTAATTTCTCTTCTAGTACCATGTTGAATAAAAGTGGTAAGAGTGGGCATCCTTGCCTTGTTCCTGATCTTAGAGGAAAAGATTTCAGCTCTTCATTGATGTGTATGATGTTTCCTGTGGACTTGTCTTACATAGCCTTTATTATGTTGAGGTACATTCCCTCTATACCCAGTTTGTTGATAGCTTTTATCATGAAAGAATGTTAAATTTTGTCAAATGCTTTTTCTGCATCGATTAAGATGATAGTATGATTTTTATCCTTAATTTTGTCAATGTGGTGTATCACATATATTGTTTGTGGATGTTGAACCATCCTTGCATCCCCAGAATAAATCCCACTTGATCATGGTGTATGATCCTTTTAATGTATTGTTGAATTTAGTTTGCTAATATTTTGTTGAGGATTTTTGTGTCTATGTTCATCAGGGATATTGGCTTGTAACTTTCGTTTCTTGTAGTGCCTTTGTCTGGCTTCGGTATCAGACTAATACTAGTTGAGGTCAGATTTTATGTGACATTGAATGCCATGACAAAGAGGCGTGAGACCCAGTGGTGTGCATAAAGGGAAATTGAGTGGAAGAAAAAAGGGAGAGGAAAGAACAAAGGATGACTCTAGTGTGATTTGAGTCTGAGTGATACTGAAGATGATGGTGTCATTAACAGATGTGAATATCACTGAGGGAAGAGACAGCTTCAAGAGGGAAGATCAATTTTTTAATAAAATAAGTTGGAGACACCAGCAACAAATCTACAAAGACCCAGCAGCAGTTGGAATGTAGAAGTGGAGCTTTGAGAGCTAGGGGAGCCTGGGAGAGATATATTTGGAACTCATCTGCCTAGATAGCATAGCCAAATCTATGAGGTTGCCAAAGGAGAAAGCAAAGAAAGACAAGGATGGACAAGATATGTGTTTGGAATTTCAAAGTGATCTACCTGACCAGAATAAATGGATCATATTTGTGAGTAATATAAAATAATATTGGATTGTAATAAAATTAGTAATTAGGAATTTGAAATTCAAATATATACATTTACACACCAAAAAAACCTTAGATTTCTTTGAATTTTAAAATGTTATTTTTATACAATGTATACGTAGGTATATTTATCTAGCAAAAAATTCAAATAATACAGAACTGTGTAGGATAAAAAGAAAAAGGCTTTCTCTCTCTATTCTTGCAGTTCATCCCAATGACAAGAGCTTGGGATGCATCTTTTAATAAAAATGCCTTAATATATTTATAATGATTTTTGAAATAAATAAGACATGATAAGTTGTTAAAATAGTACAGTGGGTTCCCAGGTACACTTCACCTAGCTTCTCTCAATAATAACATCTTGGTTAGCCACAGGACATTATAAAAGCCAAGAAACTGACATTGGTACAATAAATTATTAATTAAACTACAGAAATTGTTCAGATTTCACCAGTTTTTACATGCACTTTTTTATGGTAGATATATAGTAATATGAAATTTTATCATGTATGTAGATTTTTAAATGCCTTCAATAAAAAAGTAAACAAAAAGTAGATATAAAAAGACTTTCACAACTAATAATATGAAAAGTTGGATATAGATTTATGGGCATGCTGATGAACACATGGACGTTTACTGTGTCCCAGCAGAAGTGGGCCATCAGGGTGAACGGGTTGCATATGGAGGATTTGTCTGATAAATAGCACACATGGTGGATTATGGCTGAGGAATAATAATGCCTGGTTATGGGAGGAGGTCCATCCAGGAGAACTGTGTTGCCATTGAAAGGATAAAAGATGTCTTCAGGATGGTGGTAGCTGAAAAGGAGAGGGACAAGTGACCCTTCTGAAAACTTCAGAAGAGGAATGAGACTCTGGGGTCAGGGGACATGTGTTGGTAATGAATGGAGGAAGAGGGACCTGAAGGTGTAGATGAAAAGGGAAGATAAACTGGTTGATAAAATAGGAGTGATTATTTTTTTTCCTTAGCCCTGAGAAAGCTAAAGGAAAGCTGAACGAGGAGGTTAAAATGTAAGGAAAGTGGAGGCAATGAAATCAAATCATTTTACTGTGCTCTGGCATTGGGTACTCAGTCTGTAAAATGGAGATAGTATCAGGTTATGTCATAGAGTTGTGAAGATTAAATGATTTAACGTGTGCAAAGTGCTAAGAACTGTACCTAATTCACAGAGTGGCCAATAAATATTAGCCATTATCATTATCATCATCCTCCTCAGAGGAGAAGCTGCACCTTACTTATACTACGAATTCAGCTGAAGATTCGAAGAACACCTCTAAGCATACATTATGTATTTTCCCTTTAGCTCTTTATAACAATAAAAATTAAGTTAATAAAAGAAGTATTCAGGTTATGATATGTATCCAGAATCTAGGGGGAAATAGCTGGTAGGAACGAGCCAAGCAGTGGAAGGGTAGTGCCATTGATCATGAAAGGGAGTTTAGAAGGTTCAGTTTTGGTGGGTATGTGATGTATTTTGTTTTAAGTGTGTGGTAACAGTAAGATATTTTTTCTGAAATGTATCCAGAAGGCAATTGGAGACAGGGAACAGGAGTTCAGTGATTAATGAGGATTTACCTTGATTGAAGATGGGGCTGGAAATGTAAATTTAGGAGTCATTAGCATAGAAGTGATGTTTAAAGCTACAAGAATGGATGAGCTCTCCCAGGGTGAGTGTTAAAGGAATAAAAGGCAGAGAGAAGACTGTGGATTTTGGAAGGCCACTGCTGAGGGTGGGGGCAGGAGGGAAGAGAATCAGTGATGGAAACGGAAAGAAAGAGGAGATACAGTGTTGAAAGCCAGTGAAAGACGTGGCCAGGGTCAAACAGAAGCATCAGCTATGTCCCTGCAGCTGAGCAATGAAAGAAGGTAGACATGGAGAGGGCTTGATTGATCGAATAATAAGTAAAAGAGCCATTGGGGAGCTTTAGGAGAGCAATAGAGAGTTGCCATGAAAGATTTACTCTTTTTTGTATAAATGTGGTATTCCATTTTGTTTCTGCTTATATTTTATATACACTTCAGTGGGAGTACAGTGTTACTGTAGTGGGAAAGGGAGTCAGGTTCAGACCCAGGGCTACCACGTGCTGGCTGTGAAGTCCTTGGGGAAGCAACTTAACATCTCTAGGCCTATTTTATCATGAGTTGGATAAGGATATTAATACCTGCTTCATATAGTTGGTTTGAGAGTTAAATAAAATAATTCATATAAAGTACTAGATCATGCCTGACATATGTGCAAATTGATTTATATATATCTATTTGGATATAAAGTTATGTACAGATCTATAACAACAAAATGCAGATCGTTACTTAAACCTAGGCTGCTTGAAATAAGTGAGTTTTGAAGTAATTAGGGGACAGGGATGTTATCAGGAGCATCTTTGAGGAAGAAATTGGGCCAGAAACCTTACACTTTCCTTTAAAAAAATTCTAATTTAAAATTCATAGACAATTTAATTTAAGGCTTAAGGAAATACTAAGATAAGTGTTCTAGAGTGTGTTTTATTATAAAGTTCTTATATTCTTATATTTTTATAGTAGTGAAAAATTGCAAACAATGGAGATAGTACGTCAATGGGGGATTAGTTAAACAATTCTAATTCATCCAGAAAGTGCACCACTACGCCACAGAAAGATTAAAAACAATCAGTTTGCAGAACTATGTACAGCATTATTTTGTTTAGGAAATGGTTTGATAGGTAAGTATTCCTACATTTTCTTTTCTCCCTTCTTTCCTTCTTCCTTCCCTCTCTCCCTCCCTTCCTTTCTCTTTCCTTCCAAAAATAAAATGTTACATTTATAATCAAATAAATGAAAAGAGATATTCCAGTTTTGATTCAAGAAATATTTCATAGAACTTCTCCCACACTAGGAAGAAAATACTCAAAATAGAGCTGATGCTGCAGCCCAACATGGTTGCTGCAGAAAGCATAAGGCGTTCCCCAAAAGAAATGTGCAGCCTTCCTCTGAGTCCATTTCTGGTTGGGGAAATATGGCAGATCGCATTTACTAAAGATTTCTGCACCAATATCTTCCCTCCCACTTACTCGTCTTGCAGTGTGACCTTGACATTCTTCCATTGAGAGATGGGGTCTATGTTGCTTCCTCTTGAATCTCGGAGGAACTGTGACTGTGGTAGAAGCGATGCTATATGACTTCTGAAGCTGAATTAAAAAGATGATACAGCGTCTGCCTGGTCTTCTTGAAACACTCAACCTGGAACCCAGCCATCATGCTGTGATAAGAGACCACACGGAAAGGCCACGTGAGACACCAGCCAACAACCAGGAGCAACTGCTGGACATGTGACTGAATGAGCCTTCACAAGACTTCAGCCCCCAGCCCTTGGGCCACACAGCTGATCCTGGGGTAAAGTTGAGCTGTCCCTGATGATCCTGACTCAAACTGCAGATTTGTCAGCAAATTAAATGCTGTTGTTGTTTTAAGTCACTAAATTTTAGGGCCATTTATTATGCAGCAACAGGCAGCTGGAACAGAGTGAAATGTGATTCTTTACCAGTCAGTGGTGAAGACCTCTGCAAACAAGAAGCTATAACTTATTAGGAGATATTTTAAGAATATCTTGTGTTAAGAGGCCACTTTCTCATCGTCTTTTCTTCTAGATTCTGCATTCACTGAACAGATACATTCATGTAATTAAGAAGAAAGAAATGCTCTCTTGCTGACTAACCACAATGGACTAGGTATTTTGCTCAACACTTTGTGTACATTACCTTATTTAATTTTAACAGCAGATTTATGAGGTAAGTATTGTTATCCCTCAATTTACAGATGAACAAAAAGGAACTCAAAAGAATTAAGCAACTTACCTGGGGACGTATAGCCAGTAAGTGGCAGGGCCACAGGTAAAACCCAGGTCTTCAGTTGGCTAAGACTGCATTCTCCCTGCTCTGCCAAACTGCCTCCCATCAAGAGATGTGATATATATTCAGCCTCCATGTCCACTCTGCTGACTTCATATTTTCGTATATTCTATTAGTCAATAAAACTTCTTTATATAGTCTTATACTACTAGCACCTTCAAGGTGAGGGGCCCAGAGACTGTCTAATCAATAGAGCAGATGTTCCCCGGAGGACTGGTGGGGATATGTCATAGAGGGCAATGCAGGCCCTGCAGAAACAAGTGACTGAAGATAATTTAAGAATATTCCAGGAAGAGGTGCAGTGGATGGAACGCCAAGGAGCCAGGACAGATCATGACAAGGGGCACAATAGGTTGGACTGTATGACTGGTTTGGAGGTGTAGTGAGATGTGAGGTCTGAGGAGTGGCAGCTCTTGCCTCTTCATAAAGTGTTTTGGCAAAATTATGTCTTTATGTATGTATGGATGCGTGCATTTAACTATACTTGCATGTATCATCTCTCTCTCTCTCTCTCTCTCTCTCTATCCATCCATCCATCCATCCCCATATATACATATATTAGTATGGATTGAAGCTGACCGTTAAGGCCTCAGCTGTGGCAGTTTCAGAGTTTCCACAGAGGAAAGGCTTAAGAACAGTAACCTGGGCCGGCCCGGTGGCGCAAGCGGTTAAGTGCGCACGCTCCGCTGTGCGGCCTGGGGTTCTCCGGTTCAGATCCTGGGCGCGTACCCGATGCACCGCTTGTCAGGCCATGCTGTGGCGGCGTCCCACGTAAAGTGGAGGAAGATGGGCGTGGATGTTATCCCGGGCCAGTCTTCCTCAGCAAAAAGAGGAGGATTGGCAGATGTTAGCACAGGGCTGATCTTCCTCACACACACACAAAAAAAAAACAGTAACCTGGTAGCAAATGGGGTGGGGGCTTGTGCTCAAAGCCCAGTTTGCATATTAAGCAAAATGTTTTTTATTCAAAGTGTGTTTATTGGATGACATGGAAGACTGAAGGGCATCACAGTGGGAGGCAAGTAGGGTTTGAAGAACCCCCAAGTCATCTTTTGGCATGGTCGCCGGCCTCCTCACCAGACTTATTCACTAATCATAATTCCTTGCTTTACGCCAGTTACGCATGTTTCTATGCAGGAAAAGAACAAACTTGGAAGGAAAGCTAACCAGTTCAATTACAGCTGATGAGAATCATCAGGTGAACATATATCTATTCCATAGTCTTTTGTTTAAAATAGTAAATTGGTTATTTTATTTCCTTAGAAGGTCTCCCTGTAGGATAGTGACTTCCTTCTATTCGTCACCTATGTAGTGGGGATTGGAATACAGAGCTATATTAGGGGAAGCATAGCTTGAGGTGAATGGGTGGACCAGAGGAGAGAGAAAATGTCACTTTTACTTTCTTTTCAGGACCCCCAGAGTTCAGGAAGAACCCAGGATGTAGAGTGGGTGCTGCAATTCAGAAGAGTGTCAGAGAAAGGAAAATGGACTAGAATTCTGAAGCACAGCCTGAAAAAGGAATCATGAGTTTTGCTCCATCTCTTTCAGTAAATTAAGAGAGTCTGAGTTCTTAGTCCCAGGTAACTCTTATTCAAGTTTCCTGTCTTCCTTTCATTCCCAAAAACTACTGTCAAGTTCTCACTGTTCTAATCCAACAGAACACTCTTTCTGATCTTTCGTATGTCTTTTTATCCCAGACGGCTTGATCCTGTGAACCTCCTTCCTCTAAAGCTGGCAGTGTGCTTCTGACACGTCATGCCTGTCCTCCTCAGTCACTGAGAGAGGGAGGAAGTAGGTTGTGAATTCCAACATGTTGACAATATTAATAGTGTTTACAGACATACATAGGTATATAGGGAGATTACCTGGGATAAGTTGTGATTAATTATATTAATTTTTTCTTATTCTTGAATTAATGTACCGGCTTACTCAAATCCAGGTTTGTTTCATTTGAAAAATGGAGCCAAGTTTTGCTTTATTGTAGCTCATGCTCAAATGAAATTGTGAATCATCGGGGCATCACATATTGCTATAGATTTAGTGAAACCTCGAGTGAGAACTGCTCAAGAACATAAATCCACTGTTGATCCTGATGTTTCAAATCCTTAGAAGTGGAATGTTTCCGAATACGGGAGGAGATGAGGTTCTCAGGAGAAACTAAACGGCTCCTGTTGGACCCTCTCCCTGAAACTCTCCCTCAGACTCATTATGCAAACTATTTTGGAGAAGCAAGGGCTCTGTGTACCTTTGTGCAAGTTCTTCCCTACCTAGGGCCGCTGGCCAAGGAGGTGGGGGGACCAACCCAGCTTACACTCCACTCATGGTGTACCTTGGCCCAGGGCTGTGTCTCCTAGAGAAAAAGACACCTTAAAGGTATAATATGGGCTATTGACAGGTGTTGGAAAAACTGAGAGAATGACACCAACATAAAATGAATTGTAGTATTTATGTTCACATGGAGAAATATACATTGAACTTGCAGTAGGTTTGCAAATGACTCTAAAGGCTAGATAGAGTTTGTCCTATGGCTCTCATGGTTTGACTATATAAAAGTTATAGTTCCATACATTGTTTTTAAGGACTGTCGATTTTTATATACTCATCTGGATAACATTCCCTGAAAGATCTTGAAGCAGGGGCATTGTTCTTCAGTAAACATTGCCTCTGCTCTCTCATATTCCCAGGCCTCCTTGCAGTTAGGACCAAGTGACAAATTCTGGCCAATGGGGAGTAAGAGGAAATGGTGTGTATGATTTGAGGAAAAGCAAAGAACAAGCAAGAACCTATAGCTGTCTCATCTCCCTCTGCCTGAACAAAGCACTATTTGTACCAGATGGTGAGTGACCAAGTAGTCTGGCTTGTCTGGGACTGAGGGGTTTCCTGGGATATGGAGCTTTCAGTGTTAAAACTGGGAAAACCGGGACCGGTTAATCACTCTAAAGACAGCACTGCAGCAGGATGGTAGAGCCTTCTCCCAGGATGGCTGTGGAGGGTCTGTGTGGAGCAGAGCCCCATGACTTACATGAGTCATGGTGCATGGGGGAGAAATGGGTCTTTGTTGTGATAAGCCACTGAGATTGTGAGGTTGCTTTGTACATAACACAGCATAACTTATTTATCTCGAGAAGTAAACACAACACTCCCAATGAATGACCTGATCTCCTGCCTTCTGGATCATTCTGAAATCTGGATCATTTCCTGAGTTCTACTGTGTACATTAACTGTATAAACATCTCTCCATCATCAAAGCTGGATACCCTCAGAGAAGGTTACATTCCTCCTTTACTGTAAATTTTGGATGTCATGTCCTTTGATTTTATTTCTGCCAGGTCTCTCAAGCCTGCCTGCCTCTCTTCAATCCCACCACTGCCTTCAAGGCTCTGGTCCACACTAATCCTCACCCTTGCCCTCCAATACCATCCTAACTGAGCTCACCACCTATTGCCTCTTCCTACTCCAATTAATTCTACACAATGTTTCCAGGTTAATGTTCCTATTTTTATCACTTCTGTGCTCAGATTCTCCCACTGGCAACCAGTTGAAAATGCGTTAAGCCTAATTATGCCTTTAATTACAAGCCTAGTCTTATTCCCCACTACTGCCCTTCATCCATAGTCAGAGTGTTTAGCCAAATATGACTGTTAGCTCTTTCCTAAACATTCCTGTGGTAGATTGATTACAAAAATGACCCCAATTCTCTCTCTGAATCTATGTGCCTTGCAATCTGGCTTTGCAGCTCTTCCCTTAAATCTAGGCTTTCCTGTGACTCACTTGGCTCAACAGAATGTAATGGAAGTGATGATGTGACAGTTCTGAGCCTAGACTTCACGGGGCCTCACATGCTTCTGCTCTCCCTATTGTTCTTTGCCTTTGTCATGAGATTTTGTCTGGACTAGCCCGCGGAGGATGAGACCCCTGGAGCAGAACCAAGTCAGGCCAGCTGTTTCAGCTAAGGCCCTACATCTGTAACAGAGCCCATCCAAGATCAGCCAACTCACCAACTGACCTGCAATTGCCCACAGGCTCATGCGTGAATCTGTTGAGCCACCTCAGATCTGGAGAATTGCCCAGCCAGCCCATGGTCTGGTGAGAAATACTAGATTATTATTTTAGGCCATTAAGTTATGAGGTGGTTTGTTAGAAAGCAATAGTTAACTTATACAATGTCCCAAGATTTTTTCTTCTCTGTGCTTGTGTTTCTGCTATCCTTCTGCCTAGGCGCGTTATGTGGTTTTGCAGAGGAGGGTAACCTGACTCCTTTTCCTTGCCCTGGGAGCAGAGTCATTCTGCTTCTACCTGTTTGATTTTCCCACTCTTACTTTTTCTCATCTTTAAGATGCTGATGGGGTTGGCATTAGGTGAACCCACCTTTCCTGTTCCTGTTCAGCGACCCTCAGCTGGAAATATAAACAAGCGCTCTTCAAGCATCATACAGCAAGAACAGTGTATTTATACATTTAGGACTTTTAAAAAATCCTAGCTTGAAAGGTTAGAAGTAGTTAGATTATGTGTCACATATGTGGATGTGTAAGGATGATTGTATACTTCTTTTGTTGAACAAACACGTATTATAAATGGAATAAACAGAGACACAGGCAGAAAAGTCAACCGGGGTTTTTGAGGATTCTCTTTTCTAAAGGTCTCCCTAGCCCATATCTTGTCAGGTATAACTTGTAAAGATTTGTTTTGAAATAATTCAGAGGAAGGTAAATACATACATCAAGTAGCATCATGTTCCAGAAGAAGTGTCTACAGAAAGCAAAGGGTTATTGTGAGTGTGATTCCAATCACAAAACAGTCTGAAAAACACGAGGTCCTGGGGTTTTCTCTTTATTTATTCTCTATAGCATCCAGAACACATATTCTCAGGATATGACTCCTTGATGAATTTTGTAATTCCCAGGCTGGAAGCCTGTCTTCAGATCTGAGCACCAAGCTGTGCCTTTCGTGTCCCTGGAATCATCCCTGGTAATGGCTAAGCTGCAGCAGGGGCTCCGCTAAAGCCTTGCTTACTGATGCTCCCAGCCCAGAAGCCAGTCTCTGGTTGGGTTAGTTGGAAACACTGGTGAGCTGAGGCAGAGCAGGGTCAAGAATGAGTGAAGGGTTGGAGTAACCTTGTGATGTAGAAGAAAGCATCACTTTGATTGGACTGTTCTGAGCCAAAACTATATTTAAAAGGTCTGTGTCTCTAACCATTGCTCTTGGGTCAAAAAATGGGGGGTTGTAAACAAGCTTCTGCAAATTAATCCCATCCAAACTGCTTATTTGGTGGAAGGATAAGCTTCACCTGCTGATCTTACAGCCCTTAATACTCTGCTTCCCTTGTCATCCTTTAGGAAGCGCGCTTTGGTACTTGCAACGCATCATTCTCTTGTTAGAGTTAATATTTTCAAAATAAAATTTTGTGATTTACCTCTAGTGACTTACTATTTTATGTGTGTGGTTACATATAATTAAATATTTAAGAAAATTTTTCATTTCTCTTTTTATTAACAATAAAAATAAGAGGTGTGGAAATTTACTGCACCATTTCTGTGATATTCCTACTAAAACACTAACTTGAGTCGAGTCATGAGAAAAGATCAGACACATCCAACTGAAGGACACTCTACAAATAGAGACTAAGGAGCTATGACAACTAAATGCGGTGCATGATCCTGGATTGGATTCTAAATACCGAGAAAAAACAAAACTCGTTATGAGAATATTATTGGGACATTTGACAGAATTTGAATACAGATTATGAATTAGATAATAGTAATGGACAATGTCAATTTTTCTAATTTTGATCATTGTACTGTGACCACATAAGAGATCATTGTTTTTCTAGGGAAATACACACTGAAGTATTTTCAGTAGATAGGTAACTTTTTAATTTAGTCTCAAAGGGTGTAGATAAAACAGTACATGAGTGTATATTTATGGACAGGGTGAACCAAAAGTCTTAGTGCAGATTTAAGCTTAAATAACTTTAAGGAGTATAAATGCTACAGATTTATAAAAACATCATTTGAACAGTTAACTATTTAAATTTCTTTTACATTTACTAGTTTTGTGAATTTTTAATATGTTTTTTATTACAAGTTTCATTTCAGTCAAAATTTAGTCAGAAAAGCTGAAGTGTATACAAATAGATTTGATACACTTTATTAACTTTTTAAAATTAACATTTTTATTAATTAAAAATATCAGTAAAATTAAAAGTCAAACAAATAAAAAATGAGGTGACAACAATAATAAAGATTTCTGAAGAAAAAAATTTCAGTAACAACTCCTTTATTTAGTCCAGCAACTATTTCCATTATTGCATATTACCATCTACTCCTGATCTGTATAGTTACATTTTATATAATTATAAAATGTATCATATTATTTTATATAATGCTTTTTAATTAATACTACATTATAAAATATTTTGGTTTCCTATTTTGTCATAATCGTTATATTTTTAAATATCTACTTAACTATTCAATGGTGTAGTATCTACTCAGCTATTCTCCTCTAGTTGGACATTTGGATAGCTTTTAATAGCTTTTAAATAATCACCAATGAATATTTTATAAATCCTGTATTTGTTTGTTTGTTTTCACATCTGTTGAATTATTTTTTTCAGATAAATTCCCAGGAACGCTATTCCTGAGCCAAAGTGTATAAACAACTTCATGGGTCTAAAGACTTAAGACAATTTGTATGTTCACTCGTAGAATTTTTCATTAAACATCACGTAGCTTCAGAACACATGCTAATTAAGCTTTGGCTTTTGTGATGTATTTGTTATGCTAGCACAAGTGATAAGTAAATTTAGACTTGTGAGATGAAAAAGAGTTAGATTAAAGGACTACCAGAAAAAAGACAATATGTGAAGACGAGTTATGTTATGATGTCTAGAATTTTCTGTTGATAGCATGAGGAAAACATTCAGAAACTGAGGATAGAATGACAGTCACAAACAGGTACAGACAAAATGTAAATAGGAAAAAAAATAGATTCAATTACCATTAATATTCATTTTAGTAAAGATAGTGTCAATCTTAGATGGAGAACGATGCCTGGAAGCCAAAGATGGCTCCGTCTTCAACAGGAAATTTGGATTACGGTTTGAAAAGAAATGGGACAATGTCACCTGGACTGGCCCATGATAGCTGGGTGCCTGGGCCACACTGACATCCCACGTTCTCCCCGGAAGCACGAGCTCATTAAGACCTGAAATACCTTCCCCATCCTACACCACTACTATCAATCTCAGTGAAAGGATCTCCCAGCGCTTTGAGAGGCAGCTCCTAGGCACATAGAGTGTCTTCTGCAGGGACGAATAGGTAACCAAGGGGAAACCTGGAAGCACTAGACCGCTCTTTTCATGGTTAGTCTTCCCAGCCTGTTAATCACATAGTCCTTCTGGTTACTGAGGGTGAGCAAGAGGGTTAGGGTAATTAGTCCTACCAGGGTCATTGATCTTAAAGGGGATACGCTTGCTCAAGTGCTTTCATTCATCGTATACTATTCGGAAAAAAGGCATTATCTAACTCCAAATCTCCTCTCTTATCTTCAGCTCAAAATAGGATTGAGTTAAGGTTAATTTTAACGAGTTTTACAGAAATGGCTTTCATGCTGAATTAAATTTGAAAGGAAAGCAGTTTTATGAGGAATAAACCTATATGTCTGGGATTTTCCTGTGTGTTATTTGCTACAGTTACAAATATATATATGTATACACACACAAATATGCAGTTTCTAAAATAAAAAATAATAGTGATATCATCTCAGTTAGGCATCTGCTGTTTTCTGTCCTAAGTTCAATAAAAAGGATATTGTTGTACATCATACAATCCAATTATCAAAGATGAATCTGATTAGAATTAAACCAAAATACTTTCCCAATTTAAAGGAAGAGAATAAGAGAATTGTTACAATTTAGTTGTATTTATTTCTTTCTGAAGGTTTTGGCTCTATTAATATGTACCCTCCATTTGTGCTTGCCTTTCTAGGCTCTGCTAACTTTCAACTTTGGACTTCTTCAAATCTTGGATCAATAATCAGGCAAATGATTACATCACAAATACCTTCCAGGATATCTTTCATTGATTCTTTGGACAATATCCTGGGCAAGTAATGAAAAGGGTTTAACCTACTAGAGTGATTACATTTTCAAAAGGAGTATGGTAGATGTCATCAGAGATGGGAATTAAATCTGTTCTCGATTGGTTTTAAAAATCCAACTGTGTGATCATTAAAGACCCTCTTTTTTTCCCCTTTTGAGCCTCTTGCCAAATACTTGCCTATCTTGTCAGCGTTTTTCATGACGAGGGAGGTGAAGAGGGGAAACAACAATGCTTGTTTAAGCATAGCAGATTCTTTTGTCATTTCTCATAGCCTTAGCATTTGCCCTCAGAGATCCATGAGGTCTTTAAATATATTTGGTTTGTCAGATTTTTAAAGTTTTCTTTGAGAAGTCAATTCATTTCTAAGTTTGTTTTCTCTGCACAGTGCACACCTATAACCCATCTTCAATTCTTCTGTATTTTGTGTTTCATCTCTCAATTGTGATTGGAACTATAAACTCTAGACTGGACAAGATCAGTGGAGACATTGAATCTGGGGCTTCTTGGCTTGCAGTTTAGCATCTCTTCTTAGAGCTTAAGCCCATCAGGAACCCATGAAATAATGAAAGAGCTATTCCAGTAGGTTGCTCTCAATGTCACTATGAACTGAAGAGTGTCTAAGAACATGCTTGTGGGTTGAATATTGGATGTGGAGAATGGGAGTCCACATTTACAACTTGAATATGTGGCTGATCTACATATTCTAGGATGACAAAGAAGACTGCCTTTATTTTGCTCATATGATATTAAAGCTTGTGTCCTGTTCAGCCACTTCCCCTTTAACTTAAGATAAACAGAGAGAGATAAAAGGCACAGCCCAGCTCCAGAGTTTGTGAACTGATTCTGTTTTACTTTAAGACATAAAATCAATACAGACGGGAAAAACAAGGCTGAACTCATAATTTACCTTTTATAAGATCAGTTAAGAATTTATAATGTACTAGCTCTGGAGTCACATTTGTTTAAAAGATTGTTCCTTGAGGTGCTGGCAGTTTATATACTAAACACAGCGAACTATGTTGATCTATTTTTTGTGATGCACTGAGCTATAACAGCAAAGAAGGTTATGTTGACTGGTGGGGCTACTCAGAGGTCATGATGCACAATTTCTTTGCAGGCCATCTGCAAATCATAATACACACTTCTGTGTAGCTCACTTTATAAAAATGAATAGAGTTATTGAATAACTTCCGAAATACTCTTTTTGACTATGCCTGTAAAGGATAATACTCTCAAGAAGTATCTAACATGACTTTATGAAGGGCTGCTCCTTTGTCTGCAGGCCAAGTGGAAATCAGTAACAGAAAGAGAGAAGAAACAATGCAATGGAATTGATGACTGCATACTGGTGAAAGCCTGCCTCTACAAAAAGAAGCATGACGGAAAAGAAAAAAAAAACACAGGTTGAGTTAGTGCAAACAAAGCAATAAAGAGGATTCTCAATGAAGCATGGAATGGGAAGGTGGGACACCAAGGGGGATAATCAACCAAGTTTGGGAAAAAAATAAATAAATTTCAAGGTATACTGATCTGGTTGAAACAACGAACTCTTTGAAATCAACCTTTTTTCAATGTAAGAAATATAGTAGAGTAATTAGAGTGTAATTTTGAGCTTTTGTATTTTACAAAAGAATCCTTCTTGTAAGAGGCAGCAAAGAATAACTGATTCCTAGAACATATGAACATGAGTTGGGGGGTCTGACCAAATGATGTGCCATTGGCGATTTTAAAGTAAATAGACTAATGTAATTATAGGAAACTGGAAAAATACCAGAAGAAATATATAAAAAAAGTTTTCTTATCTTCCAGGAGGGAATGAATAATCCTGGAAATTAAGTGTTTGACAGTAACTATCATTAAGAAAGTAGAACAAAGAAACTTCTCGTGGGCACTGTCAGGCTCTCCTTTTTAGCAAATCAACCTACCTTTTAGAGAAGAATATAGTATTATTGGGTGAGTGAAAGGCCTTGTCCATATAAAATCAGCAAAAAAATTGCTAGAGTTTTCAAAATGTTATTTTCTTTCTGATGACCGTGGATGAAATTAATTTATTCTTTCAACAAGCAGTTATTGAATTTTAACACCATGTTAAACATTATGTGGAGGGTTGCAGCATTTATAGAATGCATGAAAACTTTATCTTCTTTCAAGGAGCTTAAAGTCTTGAGTGTGTATGTGTCTATATACATCTATATCATCTATATCTGTCTCCTTGATGTGTATGTAATTTTTTTTATAAACAAGTATTTTTGATTCATATCAACTTTTAACAATGAAGAAAATATATATAATAGATACTATTCCAGATCATTCATTACTAGTTTTAACTGTGCTAAGTTTTGGAAATAAAAGGATGTATAAAACTTTGTTTTTACCATGTAGGAGTATATAGCTTAGCAGGGAAAAAAAGTACAGAAAAAGAAATAGCTATAAAGCCATATCCTATATATTAAGTTAACCAATGCACAAATGAGGAACCCATTAATCTTACCTGGAGGCATCGAAAAGCTTTCAAAGAAACCTCCCAAAGACATTCCAGTGGAGGAGGGCACAGAGGTGGGAAGGGGAAGCCTTTGAGGTAGATGGGATAGCATGATGACAGACACAAAAGTCAAGAAGCAAATAGGTTTTTGGGAAATGTGTGGCTAGTCCAGCTAGGGGAGCATTGAGTATCAAATATACAGCGGGGAGAGAGGAATCTGGAAGAGTACATGAGAAAGTACGAGGTGTGCCATGTTAGGGAATCTCAACAGTATCTCATGGACAACGAGGAATCATTGTTTTTATTTAGTTTAATTTAATTGAATTAATTTATTTGCTTTTTATATATTTTATATTTATATATTAATATACTTATATTAATTTAATGTATAAATTAATTGTATTTAGTAATTAATAAATTTTAATAGGTAATAAACACACTAGGTATAAATTTCAGAAGATAACTTTATAAAATATACCCATTCTCCTACTTCAGACACTGTCTACTGATTCTCAGATAGAGGTAATGACAAAATAAGCAAACTTCCACCTCCCCTCCCTCCCTTCCTTGTAACACTCTATTTTAATTACTTTATTTTTCTTCATTTCTTTTCTAGAATTTAGCTTTATACCTTTAAGTATATGCTATACCTTTATTATTTACTATTTTAGATTTAAATTAGGATATTTGAGATCTTTCAATAAAAAGGTGACGAAATAAAACATTTACATTACCTCTCCTTTTTTCTCCTTTTTCTCTTCCAATTATGTTAGCTATATTACTTCTGTATTGTCCTCGCCTATAACACTTACTTGTTGTCTGTAACCGTAATTCCCACTGTTTCAGTCTTTCCTCCAAAGCTGAATGGATTTGATGCTCACTTCAGTTATTTTAGCCTTTGTTTCTCTACTCATACTTTGGTTGACTAAAGTTTTTCTCTAGAAGTTTTTCTGGGAGAGTTCAAAAAATTCTTAAGATTTGAATGGTCAAAAATATTTGAGTGTAACCTTTGTATTTGAACAATAGTTTGGAGGGGTAGAAAATTGTTGGTCATACTTCTTTCCCTAAAGGCTTTGTAGGTGTAGATCCACCATCTCTCAGCATCTGTTGTGGAAAGTCTGACTCAGCCAATTCCCCGCTACCCCCACCCCCCAACCCCTGCTATACCTTAGAGCCGACATTATTTTATGCCTGGCTTGATATCAAAGGATTCGTTTTTTTAGACTTTAAAATCAAAGATATTTACCAAGACATACGGTGCCTTTCAAATCTGTAAATTCACAAATTTTAGATTGGAAAAGCATTTTTTATTTACGTATTTGATGTTTTGTCCAAATTTTGTTTTGTTTTGTTTTTTCCAAATTGTTTAACTCTCTTCTTCATGGATATCAGATATGTATATGTTGAATCACATTTATCTGTCTTCCAGATCTATCATTTCTTTCCTCTTTATTTTAATTTTGTGTTTTAGTGTGGCTTATTTAATTATTTGTGTTTCAATATTATTTTGATGTTTTTCTGGCCATTCTTGTCCTTCCTTTGTTTTGGTCATGCCGATTCTTAATTTTACTGTTTCCAGTGTGACATTTATTTTATGAGGGATTCATTTCTCTCTTTCAATTCTTTTTTCTTAGCTTTGGTTTGCCTGGATGCTCAGGGATTTGGAAATAAGAAGTTTGGTGTATTGATGACAAAGAATTTGGGTAATAATTTTATGGAATGGAATCTCAGGCCTTGAGTGAGATGACTTGTTTTCCAAGAAAATACTCACCAAAAGTCCCTTCCAGCAGGGAAGAATATTAGGAATCAGGTAGACATAGTGGTCTACCTAACACATAACACTGTCTTTTCATCAGCAACCCAGGGCTTGCTTTATGGGCTCGTGAGGGCAGGCGTGGAGATTATACAAAGGCTCAGCAGCACATACTTCTCATCTCCAAGGGTGTCTTGGTTACTGAGTGCCCAATTTTGCAGTTGTGTGACCAACTCTGAGGCCTGTTATCATGCCACACACCAGGAGGACCAGCCAACCTACCAGTTGTAGCCTGATTACATTGGGACCCTTTTGTCATGGAGAGATGAGTGATTTGTTCTCCCTGAAACGCACATCTAACCTGGATTTAGATTTCTCCTCACTACTTGACATGTTTCTGTAAGCAACATAAGCTGTTATTGAGCAAATGCACTATTCAACAACAATGCCCAACCAAGAAATTGATTTTACAGCAAAAGAATTAAGGCAAGGGGCTTATGCTCTTAGAATTCGGGTCCTGTAATGATCACCCATGATCTAGAAATAGCTGGTCTTATAGAAAGTAAAATCATATATTAATGACTAAGAGTCCTACTAGGAGACAAAACTTGTGCTGTATCCCTAAGAGCCAGCATACATGAATTCAGAAAGAAGGGGTAGAAATGGGAATGCTACTTTATAGTATTATATCTAATGACACATTTGCAAGATTTTGCTTTCCTTATTATAATTCTGGTTCTGCTGGTTCAGAGGTCTTAGCAGCCATTGTAGAAAGAATTCCACTAGGAGATTCAATAATGGTTCCATTCAAATTTCAAACTTCTCAGGACATTTGATGGACAGGGATAAAGGCGGGTGTTAAGCTAGATGGGGTTATTGATTCTGGTTTTCAAGCAGTAATGGGGCTATTGGTGTACACTGGGATGTATGGGGGTGCAGAGGAGTTTTTCTGAAACTCAAGAGGTCCCCTAATATGACTTCTGCTTTTGCCATGTGCAGTAGCAACCTCATATGTGTAGGACCACAAAGATCTAAGATAAGTCAAGAATGAAATTTTGGTCACCCACCAGAAAAAGAGTTCAGAGCATCTCAAGTGCTAACAGAGAACAAAGGGAACATAGAGATGTAATAGATAAAGTAAAAAATACACTCAAAGCCTCTTGATCCATAGCGGAAATGAGAGAGGTATTTATCCATACCTTTTTCTTGCTATAACAACAAATATTTAGATTATTTCCTCCCTTTCCCTACTGTTTTATATAGAATGTGTTAGAAGAGGTAACTGTAGAATTTGGCACATAGGTGACATTAGTCCACTAATTAATTTAGTCAATGGGATTGTGACAGAACTGAAGGAGAAAGGACATAACTTAAAAATGCTAGTTATAGAGGAGGAAGATCTAACTGAGACTTTGGTTTGTCTTATTTTAGGACAAGGGAAAACATGTTTCCATTTTAATGATGGATAGTTGCTTTCTATCTGTTGGGAGTAAGGTGGTGGTGGTATCTGGGACTGAAATGTAGAAGAAGGGTGTATGCTGTATTTGTGGTTGGGCAATCATGGAATCGTATGGGTGAGTGTTTATCATATTTGTGTCTGACAGAATCTTCTGTACACTTCTCCTACATTTCAGTTATTTCCCACAATACAAGCCTCATGTTCCCAAGATAGAAACTTGAACACTCACTTTTGCAGTCATCTTGTGACTGGGGTTAAAGTATGTGTCATAGGCTCTGCCCAACAGTCACCCCCTCATGGGGCTTCATTTCTGGAAAGAGTGATGTGAGGAAGGAAGTGTTGCTTTCTCAGTGAGGCTATAGAGCTTGGCAGAGAGATATAGAGACTTCAGAGGCCGTGCTAGCTGAGGGCTCCCAGGCACATCCTTGCTCAGTGTCCTGGGTTCAGGAGTCTGTGCTCAGTGTCCATGCTGGGCACTTTGCAATAGCAACAGTGGTAGAATGACGTCTGTAAGACAACCAGTGGTATGGTTTTCATCCTGTTCTTGTCTCTGTAGCTTCTGAGCTGAAATCTCAGTCACTGAGACCCTGAAGGTTCTGAGAGTAACTGAATATACTGTAATAAGTTTCTTTTCGTTTCAACTCTTTAGAGTGGGATATGTTGTGTGCAACTAAGGAATCTGTCTCCTTCACCCGGAAATCTCAGGTTTTACCAAGTTCCCCAAGTAATCCCTACATAGTCTGTATAATATAAGTACATAGGTAGAGACTTTGGGGGGATATCTTTGAGAACTCACTAATCAAGAGAGACAGAGACAGAGATAGAAACAGAGACCAGTGACAGAGAGGGAGACAGAGAGACAGAGAAATACTAGAATTGAAGGACTGTGTGTCTCTGAATCAGTGGGATTCTCATAGACAAAGACAAGGAGAAACATTGAGGATAGAACCGTATGCTCTGAATCTCTGTATTTGAATATCATGAAGAGATAAAATGACTTACAATGTAAACTAACTTACATCACTAACTGCTTAAAGCTCCTGACTTCTCATTGCGCGTATGTTAAAATACAAATCCTCTCACAGCAGTAGGCAGCAGCCACTGCCTTCTTCTCTGGTTTGTCACCCAGTACTTCCACCCTTACTGCTGTGCTGTCACTACGCTGGCCCTTTCAAGCGACTTTGCGTACCAGTGTCGTCTCATCCACTTTTCCCTCTGCTTGAACACTGCTCTAAAACCTTCAAGCGTTCGGATCCTTTTTAATATTCTAATCTTGGCTCAAAATGTCACCCAGAATAGCTATCCCTGGTCATACGCTCTTACTATCTAAAATTCTTCATACTCCTATTCCATTCTCTTATTTTCTTTTCACTCAGCTATGAGGAAAATAAGATAATATGCATATATATATATATAATAAGATATGTTTATATATATTATATATACATATTTTATATATATTTTGTTGTGGTTTATATGACTCCCTCTGTATCCCCTACCAACAAAAAAAGCAGTTTTGAGTTTTATCACAAGAGCAAAAATGTTGACTATTCTGCTCTACTCCAAGAATTTAAGATAGTGCCTGCAACATAGTAGGTACTTATAAATATTTGTTGAATGAATAAATTAATAAAGAAATCAATGAAAGTCTATATGCAGTGGAACGGCAAGAGGGACAAATGGGATATGTAAACATAATGAAAAATGAATATTAATATAAAAAACATAGCAAACATTATTTAAATGTGCCAAACACTGTTCTAAGCTTTATATCTAAGTCATTTAATCTTTATGACAACTCCATGAGGTAGGTGCTAATAGGTTTGTTCCTCTTTGCAGATAAGGAAAACGAGGCACAGGGAGGTTAAGTAGCTTTCCCAAGGTCACACAGCTATCCAGTGGCAGGGCCTAGGATTTTGACTCCAAGGTCTGTCTTGAACTACTATACCATATTGTTTTAAAATTAAGGCAAGAGCCCAATATAGAATAACAGAAAAAGGCACAACTGAATAGTTAGAATATATTAATAGTAAACATACATGCATTCAGCTTGTAGGTGAGTCTAAGTCAAAGCCAAAGAGAAGGTACCAAGAAAAATTAATTTTCCAGGCAAGTTGAGATGGAACTTTGAATCGATGACAAAGATGGTTGTGAAAACTGGGAGCTTGTGGAAGGAATAAAGAGTTGGATATAGGATATCCAATTCTTATAATAAATAATTTAACTTTGCCCCAAAAGAAGTCTGGCCTTTGACTCCTAGGAGGTAGTCTCTAAGCCCTTGAAGTGGCATGCACAATAGGAGTGTTTTGTTTGCCTGAGGGCCTTGGGTTACTTTGGATAGTTCAACAACTGTGATTTAGGGTGGGGACTTTAGGCCAAGCCAGGTGGTAACAATGTGACTTAAGGTGGGGGTTTTGGGTCACACAGGATCAGTCAACCCAGAGATGGAGATCAACCATGTGGGCAATCAATCAATCAATCAATGATGCCTAGGTGATGGAAGCCCAATATAAACTCTGGAAACTGAGGCTCAGGTCCATGTCCTTGGTGGGCAGTACTCCACTTGTGTTGTCACACATTGTGGCTGGGAGGAGTCAACAGTGCTAAATCCACAGGGAGAGGATGAATGGAAGTTCTACATTTAGAGCCTTCCTGGACTCTGCCCTATGTGTCTCTTCCCTTGGCTAGTTTTAATCTGTATCCTTTCACTGTGCAACTGTGTGTAACCATAAGTATAACAGCTTTCAGTGTATTCTGTGAGTCTTTCTAGCAAACTAATAAACCTGAGGGTAGTGTTGGAAACCACAACCCCTAGCTTGCAATTGGTGGCAGCAGTGAGGGTAGTCTTGTGTGGACTACATGTCCTCAAACTTGGCCTAAACTTATGCATGCTGTAACAGTGAGGCAGAGGAACTGGCATCTGTGAGTGGCACTATGCTTCGGGATTGGTACTGAGCTCTTTGCTTAAGTGGTCTCACATACACACCCCTGCTGACCTGTGACAAAGATGTTATTGTCCTCCTATTTCAGATGAAGAAACTATGGCTCACAGAGGTTTTGTGACTTAACCTAAAGATGCTAAGGCCAAAGAATATACTCAGGTCTCTAATTTTTTTTTGATAGTAAAAGTAAGAATTCATCCCTAGACATAAGGGTGGAATTAGGTCACACCAGGGGTGACAGACCAGAGCTGCCAACCTAATAGGAAGTGATGAAAACAAAGCCAAGAATTATTTAGTATTTTAGACCTCTGCGATATGTAACCAAGTGAATCAGAACTGGGTTATTCCGCAAGTGCATACTTTCATCCTAATTTATCTAAAACTCTATCTTCTGTTTGTGGAACTCAGTAAATATGTTCTAGAAACCTCCTAAGTTTTAATCACTGTGCACTTACTGCACATATATAGAAAGCAAAATAGGTATTATACCTGTTGTGTGGCAGTATTGGAGAAATATTAAACAAGAACCAAAATATAACACATGTATAAAATGACAATTTTAATAATTGCTCTGGAGGAAAATTTCAAGGCATTAGGAGTTTGTACGGGAGGGTCAGAAAAGCCTCCTTAGAAAAAGTGATACTGAAACCAAAAGTTAAAGAATGAATGGATGATAGTCAGGAGAGGTGTAAGAGTAGGAATGTTCTAGGCAGAGGGAGGAAAAGCACAGGTGCAAGGCTTTGACGTGTTACAGAAATCAAAGGCAATGTGATTAAAGCATAGCGACAGGGAGGAAGGAGGGCAAGGCCAGGTCCCTGCAAGCCAGAATAAGGACTGTAGAATTGGTGGATAGGACGGTATCTGGACTTTAGATATAAAAGAAAACTGGGGTATAACCAAAGAAGGTGGGAAAACGCAGAAAACACAGAAGAAAGGGTAAGTTCATTGATGGATATCTTGGCTAGCACTGAAGATAAACCTTAGATGCCCCAGTAGACAGAATGTCTGGAAATTTTGGTGCATATTGTGTCTGTAATCTAACCAAATGAGCCCTTTCAATGGCTTTGACAGAAGATTTCCTAAAGGGGCCATGTGGAAAAAAAATCCTGCACGCAATCCTTCAGTATATCTCTCATTTCAATAGGTTAGAATGTCTTACAAACAAAATTAAATTAAAACTTCAGACCACTCCTGGGGAATTTAAGTGACCATTTCCAATGGGAGAAAACAAGGGGGCAAAAAAAGAAAGCCATTCTAGCAGATTATTTACAATTCAACTTGTTAGCATCTCAACAACCCTTAATGCACTTACCATGTGCATATGGTTCATATGTCTGCAAGTGGCTATAGTCTGAGGAATACAAAGCTTGTGATGGGGGTTGTAGACTTGCTATTTAAAGCCTCAATTGTTGGCAACCCAATTTTCTTTTAGATTCATTGTTTGTTTTTGTTCAGTTCTAGCAGCTCAGCCTGAGTCTGGTAAATAATTTAAGAATCCTGTCACAAACCACTAGAACACATCTTTCTAAATCATCAGCAACATTTTCTCTTTTCAAAGAGACCAAGCCAGTCTTAGTGCCCTGTCCTCATTCTAAGGGAATTTCTGAGAACTTCCAATTCAAAATGGCTGACAGAGCATTTGAGGTTATACCTGCTCCCTCCCTGAAGCCCAGTGAAATGACAGAGAAAAAAAAAAAAAGTCCACAGCAACATTAGGAGCCCGAGGAGCTGTCCATCAGCAGACTATAACATTTAAGAATCTGTGGATGCTACAAAATCCTGTGATTGAGACCATAAAAAAAAGAAAAACTGAGAATCTCAACATACAAAATAGGGAAGAAACGGTCTCCAAAAAAAGATCTTTCCTGGGATCAGAGTAGGCAAGGGTGAGCTGTAAGAGTGAACTATGGGGCATCTGGCAGCGGTATTAACTAGAATGAAAAGGCTCTGACATAGCACATCTGGACCAATCTTCACCATATAAACTGTGCATTTCTGTGTATGTTTCTATTATTGTTGAATTTGCCATCCTAGCTAGAGCTGTCTTACTACTGCAAGAGAGAGAGGCAGACGAGTGCCAAGTAACTCCTGGCCACCACAAAGGACATAGAACACATTCTCCCAGAGGTAAAAGGACTAATGCACCATAAAGAAAAAGCTCTCTAGACTACTTGTCTGCCCAGCTCCTCACTGCAGTCATAGCTGCTCTAACCAATCTCAATTCCCCGAGGGAGACAGTGATTTTTCCTCCTTCTTTAGATCTCAGGTACATGGAATTGTATTATCGAAATCCTTCCGTTGTTGGTCTATGAATGATTCATTTTACCTAGTTAGTTATTTTTCATAATGTTATAGCTACCCATGAACCCGTTGCCTATAATGGAAACAAGGATCTTGATAATAACCATAAGTTGTCCCCATCCTTCTGCCACCCCCATCCCTCTGCCATTCCTCACCCCTGGGATGGTGATCATCTTGAATCCCATATTCTTTATTCCCTTGCTTTCCTTTTCACATATGTTCATTGTTTACATAGGAATTCCTAAAAAAATTCTTATATTCCATGTATTATTTTTATTTTACTTCATAAAAATTGGTATCATGCTATATAAAATCCTTCTAGAGTTACTTTTTTTACTTAATATTATACTGATAAGTTTCGTCCCTATTCTTGCTTGTCTCTGTAGTTATGTAGTTAATATTTCATTGTGTGCATTTACTGCATTTTAGTCATGCACTCTCCTGCTGGTGAGTATTTAGACTGCTTCCAAATTTTTGATAATGCGAACGGTGCTGCTATGAACATGCTGGACCATGTCTCTTGTGTCCGTGTGCAAAGGTTTTTCTTGGGTACACACCTGGGAGAAGAATTGCCGGGTGATTATCAGATGTGAATGTCCAAGCAGGATACCAGACCATCCTCCAAAGTAGTTGCCCAATTTGCTTCCCTCCAGCAAGGTATAAGATATTCTGTCAATGACCTCTCCAGTACTTGACATTGTCAGATTTAATTTTTGTCTGTTCAATCATATAAAGTAATATGTTATTGTGGTCGTTATTGGCGTTTTCATCATTACTAGTTATGTTGAACATGTCGTCACAAGTTTGCTTTTGTGTTTACTCCTCCAGGAAAGCCTATCCTTACTCCCCACTACTTGACTTATTTTATTAGTTTACTGGTGTTTTTCGGGTTATTTTTTAAGTTTTTGAGATGTATTTTTGAGATTTATCTTTTGTTTTTCTGTATTGCAGGTATTCTTTCCCAGTTTGAAACCTATTTTTCCACTTTATTTTTTGATAAATAAAATCTTTATTTTAATATAGCCTATTTTATTGATATTTTATATTCTTTGCTATTTCTATGTTATTTAAACTGCTTTTTATAAATTAATGTAGACATATTGCTAAATTCTATTTTTTCTAAAAACTTTTCTGTATATTATTTCAAGTCTTCTATCTGAAGTTATATTATCTTCAAATGATGACACTTTTACTTTCTCCTTTCCAAAACTATGAGTCTACTTTTTTTCTTCTTCTCTTTTCTTAAATATTAGTGTACTGGCTGGTATTTCTCTTAAAATATTGATTAGAAGTAATGATAGTGGACTTTCTTGTCATACATTTCCTGTTGTAAAAGGAATGTTTATAATATTTCTCCATTTATAATTAAATTTACCAATATATTTTTATTCTGTATGAATCTTGAATTTTATCAAATGCTGTTTTTTGCATCTATTAAGGTTGAAGTAATTATACAGTGTTTCTTTTCCAATCTAGTAGAGTAATGAACTTCCTTTATAGATTTTCAAATATAAAATTACTTTTTCCAACCAGAATAAAACCCAACTTGGTTGTGGTGGATGATCATTTTTTTTTAACCTTGTAAAATTGATAAAAATCAATATGAAATCATCTTGGCTTCGTGTTTCTTTAACTGCTACAATTCTTAATAGTTATAGAATTAATCAAACTTTTGCTTTCATTTTTACTCAGATCTGATGTTACCTTTTTTCCAAAAATTTGTCTACTTCATTTAAGCTTTTAATTTTTGTAATGTAATTTTTGGCATATTCTTTTATCTTTTTTTTAAGTTTCTACTCTGCATATATGTCTCAATTTTTATAGAATTTCTTTTTTTTTTTTTTGTGAGACAGATCAGCCCTGTGCTAACATCTGCCAATCCTCCTCTTCTTTTTGCTGAGGAAGACTGGCCCTGTGCTAACATCTGTGCCCACCTTCCTCCACTTTATATGTGACGCTGCCACAGCATGGCCCGACAAGCGGTGCCTCTATGAGCATCTGGGATGTCAACCTGGGCTGCCAGCAGCGGAGCACGCGCACTTAACTGCTATGCCACGGGGCTGGCCCCTAATATTTCTTTTTAATGTTATTTTTGTCTTCTTTATTTCTTGATTATTTTGCCACAGATTTGTCTATTTTAATTTTTCCAAAGAACCAACTCATGTTTTTTTTTTTACCATTACCATTATCCTTTGTTTTCTATTTTATCAATTTTTGCCCTTGCCTCTATTGTTTTTCTTCTCCTTCTTCTTTTTCCTTCTTCTTCTTCTTCTCATTCTCCTCCTCCTCATAATTATTACTATTATTATTATTCTGATATTCTATTGGTAACTTCTTACGACGGACACAGCTCATTAATTTTGAGGTTTTCTTCTTTGCTTATGTAAGCACTCAAGGCTATAATATCCCATGATGCATTATTTTGCTGAATTTCACAAGTTCGGTCATGTGATATTTATTTTCATCATAATTTAATTATGAGTATGTTTATTTTTTTATTTTTAATTTTTTCTTCAGCACACCCATACATTTAAAAATTTCTAAGTAAGTGGGGATTCTAAAAAAATCTTTTTGTTGTTAACATTTAGCCTAATAGTCTTTTGGTCAGAGATTATGATCTGAAGAATACTTATTTTATGAAATTTGTTGAAGGTTTCTTTACGGCTTTGTACATAACTAGTATTTGAATGCGTGTGTAAAAAAAAGAATTCTTCAATTGTTCTATGCAGAACTCTATAATGTGGTCATTAAGTTGAAGTGGTTATGTTTTCCAGTTTCTCTATGTCCTTACCGATTTTTTTTTTTGTCTATTTGACTTATCAATAATCAAGAGAGGTATTTTGAATTTTCTTATTAATGTAGGGTAATTATCATCTTTTCCATGTAGTTCCATAGCTTTTTTTACTTTACATATTTTAAAGCAATTTCATTAGATGCTTACATCTTAAAAGCAGTTATATTTTTATTGCTGAATTGAACTTTTATTTTCTTTGTGACCCTATCGATATCTAATAATTTGGTATTTAATCAATTTTATTTTTTTAATATAGTCATGCGAGCTTTCTTTCACTTAGCATTTAATTGATATTATTTTTCCATCCTTTTGGCTTCAACATTTTGTGTCTGTAATGGTTTCAAAAACATATCTTCAAATTGTTTAATATTCCTCCTTTACGAGATGGAGGTTAATTTCTGATCTTTTGACTGTGGGCTGGTCTTAGTTACTCACTTCCAATGAATACAATGCAGCAGAAATGACTGTTTGTCCCAGAACAATTCCTCAGTCCAAAGCTTCCCTTTGTTCTCCTGGTAGAAGTAGCCTTAGTGTGAGACTCTTCTCAATCTTGGGCATTTGAAATGGAAAGTCTCATTGCCTGAGATTAGTTATTACATACAATGCTTCTCAAACTTCAGGGTGCTTAGGAATCACCCGCAGGGCTTGGTAAACCATAGATTCCTTGGCCACATCCCCAGAGTTTCTGATTTAGTGACTCTGAGAGGGGGCTGAAAATTTGCATTTCTTACGAGCTCTCAACTGATTGCTTTTAGTTGGAATACCATATATTGAGTAGTGCTGAGTTAGTACTCACCTATTTTTCCCAGCTCCTCACAATTACTGTGTTTCTGAGCTGTCCTGCATTTATTCTAGAAGAAACCTGGACCAGAGTTCTGACTAATTATAGGTATAGATTAGGGTTGCCCAATAAAATGTAGGATTTGAAGTTAAGTTTCAATTTCAGTAGCATATTTACCCTAAAAAAATGTTTGTTGTTTATTTGGAATTCACGTTTAACTGGGGTGCACTGTGACTTTCGTTTGCTAAATCTAACGTGGTAATACAGATGCAGGTGTTGTTTGTCCCAGTGGTTCTCAAACGTCAATGAGCTGATGCTCATTGTTAAAACACAGGTTTGTGGGCTCCACCCTCTCAGTTTTAGGTTGGTTTGTCTGGGAGAGGACCCAAGAATTTGAATTTCTCATAAGCTCCCAGGTGATGCTCATGCTGCAGGCCTGGAGCCAGACTTGGAGAGCCATTAGTTGATCCCAAAGCAATGATCAAGGATAAGCAAGAGAACTCTTACTTTTTATCCTCCAACAAAGCCGCTACGCCACACAAACACCTGTGCACCCTCGAGATCTTTCATAGCTTTTGACATGTCTTGGTTTTTCTTCTATACTTTTGGGATTGTTCTTGGAATAGACAGTCAGAATCTGTACTGGTTCAGCATCTTGGTAAGAACTGGAACCATAGAACAGTGATTTATTTTAACTTGTGGTGAGAAAATTTGGCCCCGAACAACAACAAAAATTCTCCTAAAACTCAATATATTACTTTATGTAATTATAAACTAATAATAGCATATTTTAGAAATACCAGAATTAAAAAGAGGAATCTTAATGCACCTAGAGTTGAGTTTGTGCGTGATGTCCCTTAACAATCTTTGTTGGATATCTTACATTTGTCCCTCCAGATCAGTTCTCATCCTTTCTGCACCCTGCTCTCTGCCCACAAATACTCACCTCTATTGTGTACAACAAAGAGATCTCTTGATCTCTGGCTTCTGGTTTGCTTCAGGCATTAAGGAACCAAAGGAAATTGGAGGGAGAGAGGAAGGTGCGATGGGGTATTTATGGATAGTTAACTATCCCAGCTTCTCCCCTGAAGTGTTGCCTGTAGCTGCTTGTACCTCTTGATTAAGTTACATCTACTGTCAAGATCATCTTCCTTACGCAACAGCTCTACTTTCAGATTCAGGTGACCCTTTTGCACCCTTTTTCTCTTTGGGTCTAGAGGGAGTAATAGTTCTGCTGTTTCTAGCCCTGGAATATGACACCCTTTGTGGTTTCACTATATCCCACCCACATCTCTGTAAATAGTCCCTTTATTAAACTTTCCTCAAAGTATCCTAATATTTATGTGCCATCTATTTCCTGCCAAGATCTAAATGACCCCTTTTTATTTTTATCCATATGGAAAACCAACTGTTCTAGCACGATTAATTGAATATTTCCCTATTGATTAAAAATATATCAATTTCTGTTTTATATCACATTTCCATACATTTATGGGTCTGTTTCTGGGCTGTCTAGATTTTATTTTATTTTATTCAGATTTGTAAGAGTCTCTATAAGACCCAGGAATCTGTTTTTTTAAACAAAGTCCATAGGAAATTCTTATACATTAGGTTTTTACTAATCCAGTAAGATTGGTGAGTTGGTAGCAGAGAGGTAGTCAAGAAAACTTTCCTTGTTTTGAGGGAAAAGTAACTGTAGAGTTTTATAACTAGCCCAAGAAAGACCCTTGGCCTTATTTTCTCCACTTCTTTTATGAACCATTTTGGGAGTCTGGGAAGGTGGATAACTCTGTTTTGGGATCCCTTTTAGACAGTTTAGGACTATTGTATGTACACAAATTGAGATTTTTGATTACCCAGAATGTGAGTGAAAGATAGCCAAAAGAATAGATAAAAGTTTGATTAGGTAGGAATTTGCATTATTTCAATTCAACTTAGCTAGAAAAGCACTTGATTTGTTCTAGGTTATCTGCACTTATTCGAAAATTGCTGCTTATTTTAACAAAATGTTTTGCAAGGGTTAATAATTAGTGGTGAATAATCACGCTATTTTTAAAAAGAATTAAGTTTACAGGAAATTATGTATTAGAAATACTCACTAGATTCAACCAATTCTCATTTTGGAAGCTTTGGCGGCTGGCTTATGTAAATGCCTCGAGGCACTGCTGTTCACCTGGAGTGACCACCCGCATTTCAGACAAAAAATAAGCAACTAATATTCATCCTCTAGCCCTGCAGCCTGCAGGGTGGGGTGCCTGCACTAGGGGTACAAAGTATGAGGGAGAGTGCAGGAATAAGATATCAGAACTTCTATTTACATTTATTTTACATATTATCATTTACAATTTTCTATCCTGTAAAGGAAAAAGCAGATAGAAACTCTTTCCAAGTTATTTCATTCTCTTACTAGAAGAAGGGGAAAGTTCCTCTTTCTTTTCTTAAATTTTAGCTTAGAATGGCCAACAGGAAGCGGCAGTCTGTCTCCCTTGTTAGATGTTTTTTCCCTTGTTCTTGGTTTTGTTTGTTTTTTACCCTATTATGGTTTTTCCTCTGGTTTATATTATTTCTTTAAAAGACAATTCCCTGTGGACAAGTACCTCTACTCAGGACTGTTTCGTAGTTTAGAAACTAGAGAGAAGCTACTTGATTTCCTGAGATGTGCTTTGAGTCTTGTCTTCAATACCGAAATAGCCTGACTGATAACTCTGCTCTTATTTTTCCCTCCAATCTATCCGCCATAATACAATCAAATTACCTTTCTAAAACTAGATTTTAAGGTTATTCTTCTATTTAAAACTATTTTATTAAAACAGTGGCTTCTAATTTTTTCAAGCATCCTATCATTAAACATTATTGAATATAGAATACCTCAAATGTTTATATTTATATTTTTATATTCATATCTATAAAGCATATCCATGAATTCTAATATTAAGCTCTAATTAGCATACTACTATATTGAATAATAATATATCATATAAAAGGCATGAGAACAGAATGAAATAAATAGTATTTTATTATTAATCAGGCTGAATTTATATTGCTATTAGCTAATAGCTTATAACAAAATATACACGTTGAGCAAAGTTCATTCTTAACAGGAGTAGATGTAAATAGTTCAGATAATCTTCTTGATAATTTCAAGTACTTTTAGCTGATGCCTTGTCAGAACTGATTACATTGTCGTTATTTTTCCTGCATCATGTGGCTGATGAGGAGCTTCTACAAGGTTAAGGGAAAGTGTCATCTTTGCCATTTTTGAGTTGCTCACTTGTATTTGCGTTATTCATATTCTCTTCAGGCTGCAGCTCTTGGGAAAAAAGTCTTTTTAAATCACTTCTGCATTTTATGATAGTTTAATTAAAACCAGATAATTTAATACCCAAATCCATTCAACCCGGCCCACAGAAACTGCAGCATGTTGCAATGTGCTGAAATCGAGCAGACAGGAAAGGGTACAGCTGTCAACTCCTGTCTTGGGGACTTCAAGTCTTCCCATAGGACACCATAGGACACTTGTGTACTAGACATGACTTGGGACCATCTTACATATGACCCAAGCAAGGGCTCCAGTGATGATCAACATGGTCATGTGAGTAAAGCTAATTGTCTCTCTTGTTTTAGCTTAACATTATAAATAGAAAGTCTAATAATTTTGTTCCCTATAAAGACTTCTGGCTTTGATAATAAAATTCAAATTCCTTGTGCAATGTTTATTAGAGTAGATTACTCAGGATTACATAAACCTTCTTGACTGGGGCAAGATTCACTCACTTCCTCATCCACAAACCTTTATTCAGAGCTTACTTTTTGCTCAATAGTAATAATGCAATGATGCCATCTTAGTTTTGTCAAAGGACCCTAAGGACATTGTATTGATTTTAGGGATCTTTGAACTATATTAAATAATGTTCTTAATTCAAGCATTAGTCAGACATTTCTTTGCACATTGTTATATTACAGAGCAAAGAAGAAGTGCTCTGTAGGATAAATCGCTGAGAACTCAGTGATTTTTTACCTATTCACTACTATTTAATAATCTATAAACTCTTCGGAGAGTTACCAAGTTATGGAGGTTTATGGGCTCCTTCTTCCCATAATACTGATTGCTTACATATTTTCTCCCTTATTTCCAATAAAATATCTGTGATCTTCAGTAAAAAGAAATTGGGATGGATATGAAATCACGCATGATCCTACCATGTGTCTCCATCCTTCTGCCAAATGTGCTTGCAATTTCTCTGATAAATGGGCGGTAAGTGAATGAAACTCTGACACACAGACAGACTAATTCTTATAGCCTTCCTTTGGAAGGAAACTAAGCTAAGAAAGGGATTGTTAATAGCTCTTTGGAGCATCCATGACTTTGGCTTTTAATACTGTGGTTGGAAAAGGAAATACTATACTCCAAACTGAAGGGATCTAATTTTGAAGAGTAGAAGGTTAAAGATTTGACCACTCTACTAGGAATTGGGTGTGTGGTTTCCTGAGGACTGCACGTGCTATACCTGATGCTTAGATTCCTAAACCAGACCCTTAGGCAGATTCCATTGCCTAAGTGTTCTTACAGTGCTGAACACTTGCCTGATACTAATTTTTTCTTGTTTCTCTAACTGAAAAAGCCTTTCTTTCTTTCTTTCTTTCTTTCTTTCTTTCTTTCTTTCTTTCTTTCTTTCTTTCTTTCTTTCTTTCTTTCTTTCTTTCTTTCTCTCTTTCTTCCTTCCTTCCTTCCTTCTTTCCTTTTTCTTTCTCTTTCTTTCTTTCTTTCTTTCTTTCTTTCTTTCTTTCTTTCTCTTTCTTTCTTTCTTTCTTTCTTTCTTTCTTTCTTTCTTTCTTTCTTTCTTTCTTTCTTTCTTTCTTTCTTTCTTTCTTTCCTTCCTTCCTTCCTTCCTTCCTTCCTTCCTTCCTTCCTTCCTTCTTTCCTTCCTTCCTTCCTTCCTTCCTTTTCTTTCCTTCCTTCCTTTTCTCGTTCTTCCTTCTTTCTTTCCTTTCTCCTCCCCTCCACCATGCCACCTTCTTCTCCTTCTTCTTTTCCTCCTCCTCATTCTCCTCCTCCACTTTCTCTTCCTTCTTTTTAAATTTTAGGTCTTGGTTACTCTTGGAAATCTGCTCTCTTTTCTTAGGGTGTTCAAATGAGTCAGCCTGAATTTATGGTGGAGAAAAGGCAAATCTTGGTCAGCTAACAGATAAGATTTATCAGTCTTGATAAACTAAAAATAAATACTTTGCAATAAAATCCATGCAATTAAGTCAAACAATCTCACTATGTTTATTCTCTACAGGATTCGCTACAAGCCTGAGATCTCTCACATGAGGGAAGAACTGAACCTAAATATCGGAAAAAAGCTTACTTTTTCATTTCACTCTTCTTTTCGATTGAAAACAAGTCTTTATTTTTTTAAGTAAAAAATGTTCTATCTTTTAGTTCTGTGTTTATGGCAGGAAGTACTTCACAGCAGCAGATGAAAACAGTGGGCGTGCAAGACAATCGTAATATTGACAGAGACTGAGAACATTAGTATTGCCTTACTGTGTCTTTGTATTTTATTTGGTTGCAAGAGAGAAAGAGAGTTTGAGAGGGAGGCATCCATTTCACAAAGCAAAAGATTTGATGCAGCTGCTCTAAAGTCGGAGAAAAGCAGTATCATAGGGGCTAATTTTATTGTTCTGCCTTTGGTATCCAGTTTCTGTCTCTTGGGGGAAGTGGTGTGTCAAATAAGATAACTTCTCAGGCCACAGTCTACCTCTCACGGTCTAGCACAGCTGACCACTAAGACCATGGCCCAGCTCTTATTGGAGTGCCAAGTCTGAGACTGATTTCTACTCCACTAGGATGTCCCTTATCCTAAAGACATTTCCTTCAATTTATTCTCTTGGTAGAAAATACAAGCAGTGGGCATAGCATCTACTCAAGTTCTCATGGTTTAACAGCATCATACTATGGTTGAACAAAGGAATTTAAAAAGCATAACATTTAGAGATTGCAGATGCTTATAGGTCACAACTTCAAACTTCTCTTTTTATAAATAATAAGATCAAGGATAGGGAGATAATATGAAAGACTCAAGGACACCCAGTGAGCTACTGCTAGAGTTGGGACTAGGATCACAGTATCCTACCTCCCAGATCTGTGTTTGTTCTGTGATACCACACTTGGCCCTGTGCTTGAGTTGAAGGAAAGGGGTATAACTGGGCTAAACTATGTGACTAATTGAGTCTGGGGCCTTCCCAGAGTTCATGGAACCCCTTGGACTGACAATACTTTTCGTAATCCTTATGTTTCTATAGCACATTACAGTAATCAAAGGCTATTCACTTACTTTTTCTTATTTAATCTTCACCATAGTTGAGTGGGGGTAGATATCATTAGTCTCAAATTTTTAGATGGAACATCCAAGGTTCAGGTACTCTCTCAAGGGTTTGCCAATACTGGCACTTTTTATAGTTTCCTTTTTATTTGGAATTTTAAAAGATAAGTAAAGGATATTTCTTTTATTTCATAGTTTTAGTAAACTCCATTACAATACATACATGGGAATTTAATTAAATTCTGAATCTTATATTTAGGTTACCCTGTGCTTAAACCTTACAGAGATGCCCTGATCCCTAATTCAGAGACAGGAATTCTTGCACACTGTTGAGGTTTTCTTTAAGAAACATCTACTCTAACACTCAAGGAACATATGATTTCAGCTTCAGTGCATTTTTTCACCATTTTTCAGGACTTTATTTTAAGAAAAATTGTCCTTGGATCTCATTTTCCATTCCAACACTCCAAAGAGTGATTGCTAAACAAAACAAGAAGGGTCATGGCCACTCAGTTCATTTGTACTCATTAAAAAGAGAAAAACAACTGAATAGGAATCTATGCACAATAAGCATTGAATTTATAAGATGCTGTATCAAAATAGAAAGTCCCTTGAAACTAATTCCAAATAGTTTTAATGCAGTCATGACACTGTGTGGCTGGAAGGTTGGCAGCTATCTTGTTCTGCCCCACGATTGTGTTGTGATTTAACAAATATGAATTCAACAGCTATTATACACCAGACACTAGTCAAAGATTTGAGGAAACAATGGTGAATGAAACAAAGTCTTGACCTCATATGGAAATTATTTTTATTTTACAAGTATTAAACAAATAGATAATATAATTTCAGGTGGTGTGAGTGCTAAGAAGAAAAAGAATGTAGTCGAGTGTAATTGGTCAGTGTGTAGAGGGTGGAAATGAGGGTTGTTTTAGGTAGGATGATCTAGGAGGTAGCATTTGAACTGAAATCCACACGATGTGAAGTATCTAGCCCTTCAAATCTCCTGGGGAAACGCATTCTGGGAAGAGGCAACAGGCAGTATAAAATCCTGGAGGCAAGAAGGAGCTGACTATGTTGAAAGCACAACAAGAGTGAAGGTAGCAAAATGAGTGAGTGAGAGGTGCATGGAGGCGAGGTCTAAGCAGTGAACAGGGCTGAACCAGGCCTGACCTTGCAGGCTTTGCTAAAGACTTTCAATTTTATTCAAAACCCAGTGGGAAGTCATCAGAGCATTTTGAGCAGGGGAGTAATATGATCTGATTTTCTTCCTAAAAAGGTTCCCTCTGGCTGCTGTGTATGGGAAAGCCATTGTGGAGGGCACAGGACTGGGTGTGGCAAGCCCAGAAGCAGGGGACTCAGTTAGAGTTCTTTGCAGTAGTCTAGGGGAGAAATGATTGTGGTTGGCTTTACACGATAGCAGTCGATTTGGTAAAAATGGATCAAGTTCATAATATAATTCCAAAATAGCAGTGACAGGACCTGTTAAATGCATTGTATAAGGGGTATCAGAGAAAAAAGGAATCAAGGAAGATGCCTAGACTTTTGGATTAAGTAACTGGGTAAAGGCTGATGCTATTTAATTCGATGGAGAAGTCTTTGAGAGGAGTGGATTTGGTAAGGAAGTTAAGTGTTCTATTTTGGACATGCTTGGTTTCAGAAGTCTCTAATACATCTAAGTGTAGTTAGAAGTTGAATAAATAAGTCTGAAGTGCAGGGGAGAGGTTGGGCCTGAAAAATACAAATTTGGGAGTCATCAGGGTAGAGAGGTGAAGGAAGCTCAAGACTGAGCACCAGAGAGTAGAGGTTTGGGGGTGTATCCTCTATTTCCATCTTTTAGGGACCCACTGTGGTCTGCCAACTCCAGCATTGGCTCAGCTATGTGCTCAGCTACTTGGGATACTGTGAAGTCCTCAACTTAAACGCGATTCACCAATCCAGAGACCTGAGCAAAGGGAGAAGGGATAACCTTAGTTTTTAGTCTGATTCATTGATTCCTTGTCTTCTCATTGCCCTGTAGCCTGCCTTTTGAATATCTCTATTGTTTCTTTTGTGAAAAGAGGTCAATTCTCAACTTTGTAGGTGCCCAAGGACTCTACAGGTATGCACTGGGAAGATTGCCCTGGACATCCACTGCTTCAGGGACACCAGCCGGAGTCTGTTTTCAGTTTCTTACATATATATCACAAAAGCCATCTAGGAAACATTGAGTTTGGAAGGCAATGAAATCACATGGCAAGGAAGATTGCAGAGGAAAATTAGATACACGTTTTTGGCTCCTGAGGAAGCTGTACTGTTTGGTGAATTTGAACATATGGTATACCTAGAAATTTCTCCTTATGGTCAAATGAGAGTTTACTGAAACTACCCTGTGAGGATCGGGGAAGGCCTGACTGAACAGGGTGCTAAGTTCTAATTCTAATTGAATTGGCTTTGGTGGAGTCTATGCCTCCAGTGCCTCGTATCCAGACTGGACAGTTTCTATTTTTAAGTCTTGGCAGGCAGGTGATCAGGCAATCACCTCCAGCCAGATTTAAAGGGAGACAGACAGTAGGAAATGGAGATGAACATTCTTAGGACAGATGGGATTATCTCCCTTAATGTTATTGTAGTTTACATAAATTGAATACACGGATCTAAATACACAAACACTGCCAGTCAATGTGTTTATAGAACACCACGAGTAGAGAGCCTGAGGCATATGTAATCACAATCGCTTATTGTATAGATTGGAAATGTGAGGCATGTTGTGCTGGGAAAAGGGATATGTTTAAGATGGTCATAGCAAAGAGGGATTGGTTGTTTGGGGACTCAGAACTTTTAAAGAGAAATGGCCGGGAATCTTCATGGTATCAATTAGCCTAAAACCACTTTAAAATCCCATAACTCAAGTCCAAAGACAATTGTATTTGAGACATCAGACACATTTAACAGTTTTAAGAGTATCCCTCTAAAGCAAGTCTCTTTGTAACCAAATTTGCTGCCTTGTGCTTCCCTATTTTACTTTATATCTAAATGGGTTAAGATTGACCTGGAGCAAACACAGAATGAACTCTTTAATAGAGGCACTTGTGGGATTTGTGTTGGAGGAACCCCATTATCCCAGCGTTCTTTGGGGCATATTAGCATTTTTTTTCCTCCTGAGAAGAGTACTGAGAATGTCATTTCCCTGCTCAAAAAACCTTGCTATTGCATATGCTCAAAGTATTTAAGCACACCATTCAAGACTATTGACTATAATAATAAAAACCGATACTTCTATACAGATTTACAATAAAGTCATACACTTTCAGAAACAAGATACCATTTCCATTTCCTCTGGTCCCCACTCTACCAGTCTTATTTTATCAACAAACCAATCTGTAACATTCACCTTACCAATTCCTCGGCCTATTTCTATTCCCTAAAAGTTCGCGTGCCTCCTCGCCTCTGTAGTTCTTCCTTCTGAATGAGAAACACCTTTCCTGCATCAAATACATTTCTCGACACAGAAGGTTCTCACTAAGTATTTATTGTGATGAATGGATGAAAAACTACATAAAGCAAGTCTTTCCTGGCTCCTCTCCATTCCTACTTGTTGAAATTCTCTTCGTCTTTTAAAGCCTGCATGAAAAAGATTCACCTCATGAAATTTCTCCTAATTGTATTATTTAAATTAAATTTGTCTCCATTTTTTTTTCTGCCTAAAGCTCTTCATAGCTTAATTATAGCCCTTGCCACCCTATTAATTATATTTTAGAGTTGTACGTGCCTGTACTGGTTTATAAACTTCCTGAAGGTCAGAGTCTTTACAGAATCAGTGGTGATTACCACAGCGTTTTGCATATAGTAGGTCTAATAGCCATGCGTTACTTGACCGTAGATGTTATCACTTGAATTTTGTACGTATGGTGACTTTAATTCTATAAGGGCTTGGCCCTATATGAGCTCTTCTTTGTATATTGATCTACCATTTTATAATACAAAGCTGTCTTATTTAAGTATGATAACTGGCAAGAAATATAAAAAGAAAGACACTCAAGAGGAAGAGGATAGTTGCTATACGTGTTTAGTTGTAATATGAAACAAAGTGAAATTGCACCTATAAGGAAACTGAAGCTCCCATTTCAAATTACTGGGCTAAGGATGTATTTTCAGGTAAAAATACACAGGTGATTTTCTAGGGTCCTTAGACATAGGTTTTTTGAAGCCATGAGGTCTCCTTCCTGAGCCTTCTTCCATGAGGGCAGAGGATCCCTGATTTATCTCGGCTTTTAGTTTCCATCTCTCTTCTGGTGCATGGCTAGTGTTGGATGGCCAGGTTTGGTTTAGAATTTGGGAGACCTCTGCCTTCATGGAATTTGCCCTTTTCAATAGAAAATAAATCAGTAGCTAGCTACGGAGTCTATTCCATTTTATAAGCATTTCCTTTGGAGAATATAAATTAAATCTCTCTCTCAAATGAGGGAGAGAATTCTGACGCTGGTTATATAGGAAAGAGTTTTCCTGGAGCAAAGAACAGCCAAGTGTAAAAGTCTTGGCGTGGTAGTGGGATTTGCATGTTCAGGTCCAGGAGGAGACCAGGTGGCTGGAGCAGAGTGAATGAAGAGGTGTTGTATGTAAGGAGATCAGAGAAAGTATGCAAGTTTAGGTCTTGTGCAACTTGGTAGGTCATTGTAAAGATTTTTGCCTTACTTTTTGTCAAATGGAAAAACATTGGTAGATTTTGAGCAGAGTCAGGACTCAGTTTAACTTATTTTGAAAAGGTTACACTGCTTGCTATGTTAGGAATTGACTACAGATGAGCAAAGCTGGAAGCAACTGGTGTGAGATGGTGGTGTTTTGACAAGGAGATAGTCGTGCAGGTACTGGCAAGTGCTGGATTCTGGTTATGTTTTAAAAGATTTCCTGGTGGGTTGGGTGTGTGATGTGAGCAATAAATAGGGGAATCAAGGATGATTCCAAAGTTTTGAACCTGAATAAGTAGAAATACAGAGTTGCCCTTAAATGAAATGGGGAAAATTATAGGACAGTCAGGTTGGAGGAAAGATCAGAAATTTGGTTTTGGACATGATAAGTTTCAAATATGTATTAGTTATCTATGTGGAGGTATTAAGTAATTAGTCGGACATCAGAGCCTAGACATCAGGGAGCTATCTAAGCTGAGATATAAATCTAGTAGCTGTCAGCACAGAGATAGAATTTAAAGACATGATTAGATGATGTCATCTAAGGAGTGATTAAGTATAATGAGGAGCTCAAGTACTGAGACCTGAGAGAAAAGAAGGAACCATCAGTTGAGACCCAGAGGAAGTGGCCAGTGAAATAGGTTGAAAACCAGATGAGTGGAGAGCTCTAGTGACCAAGAGAAGAAAATATTTCCAAGTTCAAAACTATCAATGTTCTCAGCTTACTTTTTAAACTCTCTCTCTTCCTTTTGGTTAAGCAGACAACTGAGTGAGTCTGAAACATGCTGAATGTTTAATAAACTGAGAGCTCTAAAATAGTCTTATCCTCTTCAAAATAACCCCTTTGGGAGGGCATGTACTTCCAAAAATAATGCTGTTATTGCCCAAGTCATTTGCAGAATTATTTTGGGGAATTGCCATCATTTCCCCTAGGATATACACTGAGAGCACACAATTACATTCTGAAAGATAATTTTGTTGGAGGATTAGGGCTCTTCCTCCTCCAAGACCCCATGGTGAATCAGGGTTGTCAAACCAGACATCGCTATACTCGGTCAACTCCAAAATATGAAAGTCAAGGGATAAGATTGATTTGCATCCTCCTCTATTCTTTTAAATAACATTTTTCTTTTTGTTTCAAAAGCCATATATGCTCACTAATTTCAAATTAATAATTAGGATACACAGATAAAATAAAAGAAAGAAAAAAGCATCCATAATCTTACTTTTATTGTTTGTGTTTTGCATCATTTTCTCATTTTTCTACTTGCTTTTAATTTCACTTACTGGAAACTGAAGATCTTATAAACCTCCTAGAATAACTTTTAAGCCGGCTCAGGAAGTCACCCAGGAGTACTACTTGAAAGTATGCAATATAAATGTGAAGGTATAACTTCTATTTTTTAATATGTATCTTATCTCCTTTATCTTTTTTCTTCTCTGTCCCTATCCCATTTCCTTCTTCCAACTTTCAGTTGGTCAACTGGTGAGAAAAAAATAGTGGGATTTGGAGTCAGACAGACTTGAATTTAAATTGCTGTTCTGTGACTGTGAAGTTATTTATTCTATCTGAGCCTCATTTCTTTCATCAATAAAATGGTAGTCTTAATAGGGAATTTTACATAATTGAGAGCATTTATGATGTACAATGTACTTACTACATCACAAGTGTTCATCAAAATTTAGCATAATTGGAAACACATAGGTTTTATATTCTGAAAAAATAACGCCTTCATTTTTCCTCATCTGTACGTAATGAGTAATGTACATTTGTTATTGGTTTGTTGTAGTAGTGATTAAGTTAAATCATGTATATAACATGCAGCAGAGAGGCTACAATATAATAGGTGTCCAATAAACCTTTGTTGAAGGAATGGATATATTGTATGTTTCATATTTTATTCCTAATCCAATGCTTTGCACATAGTAGGACACCTACCTTAATTTTTTTTTAATTACGATGAATTTTATTTCTTTTTATTTGTGAGGAAGATTAGCCCTGAGCTAACATCTGATGCCAATCGTCCTCTTTTTGCTGAGGAAGATTGGCCCTGGGCTAACATCTGTGCCCATCTTCCTCTACTTTATATGGGACGCCGCCACAGCACGGCTTGACAAGCAGTGTGTCAGTCAGTGCCCGGTATCACAACCCACGAACTCCAGGTCCCTGAAGTGGAGCGTGCGCACTTAACTGCTATGCCACCAGGCTGGCCCTGAATTTTATTTCTTTATAGTCACATGCTTGTACTCATGCTGCTCCACGAGACATGTCATGCTATTTTACTTGAAAATATGCGGGAGATGCATGGGGTACTGTTTGCAGTAGGAGGTAGATTAGTAAAATAAATAAGTAAATATACTTTCCTCACGTAAAAACACACATTAATTATAAAGAAGAATTTAAAACGTTGATGAAAACAAAGAAACAGCCTAAGAAGATTACTAAGGATCTGGTGATTCTTTTCTTTTTTTTTTTTTTTTTTTTTTTTTTTTTAAGATTTTATTTATTTATTTTTTCCCCCCAAAGCCCCAGTAGATAGTTGTATGTCATAGCTGCACATCCTTCTAGTTGCTGTATGTGGGACGCGGCCTCAGCATGGCCGGAGAAGCAGCGCGTCGGTGCGAGCCCGGGATCCGAACCCGGGTCGCCAGCAGCGGAGCGCGCTCACCCAACCACCAAGCCACGGGGCCGGCCCTGGTGATTCTTTTCTAATTGTATTTTTCCTAATTGTAAAGGATAGGACACGGCATTGTCAATTGAGGCTAAAAGCTTCAAAACCCTCCTTTAAATGGGAAGACCCAAGTCTTCCAGGTTTGGTTCTGGTTTCCATAGAGTTCCTTCGCCGCGTGTGCTTGTAACCTTGCAACCCACGATGTACAATTCTCCATACCGCAATTCTCTGCGTTTGGCCTTGCAGCACCACAGGACGTCTTCCTCTCCTATGCCCATGCCCATGGCTGCAGTTCCTCCAGGAAGCTTCCTTTCATTCCTCTTCTTTGTTCCTCTCCAGTGGCAACCTTTAACAGCACGTTTGAATGTTGTGAAACTTTTATTTTAAGTGCTTCATTCCATTACAACAGGCTCTTATATTATAATACCTGTTTGGGGTAAAATGTCCTCTGAGAAAAAGGAACTTCATTGCATACGCTGCCCACCTACACCTCTCTCTCTCTCCCTCCCTGTCATGCACACATAGAGACACACACACACTCTCTCTCTCTTTGAGAGATCATACGCACATAGTACCCACATGATGATAAAACAAGTGCTCTACTTTACTAATTTGGTCGCAAAATTATAGCAATTTAATGAAAAACAGTCATTGTACGTTAAAACACCTCAAATAGACAGTGGTTTCAGTGCCCTTCCCCTTTCATCTGGATGGTGAGATAGTGTTTTCTTTATGTAGATAATCTCTTTCTCTTACACACACACACACATTCCCTCATATACTCACTACCACACACACACTCACTCTCTCTCTTATAGCCCACATTCCCTTATTTTCCATTTGCTTATTATCAAGGAAAACTCTTAGGTGGCAGAAATCCCAACCTAATTGGCTTAAGCAAAAAGAAGATGCATTGACCCACATAACTTAAATGTACCAGGGTCAGAGCTGGCTTTCGGAAAGACTTGACACCTGGACAATTCTTGAACAATAATTTTGACTGAATATGAATTTTCAATTAATTCCACGTGTGTAGATATAGATCAACTATAGCTGATTAGTATTTTCCTCTTTCCTAATTGGAAGTGACACCCCAGATTATCTAGATCTGTGGTTTTCAGCCCCAGTGGAATATTAAACTCATCCTAAAACTCTAAACAATACAGTGCCCACACTTCAGCTCTAGAAGTTCTAGTTCCATTAGTCTGGGTGAGAACCTCAGCCTTGGTTTACTTGGAAGTCTCAAGTGATTCCAAGGTGTCCCACAGGAGAGAGCCCCTGATTTATCTGTCTTTTTGAATTTCCTTCCCCAGGGCATTGAGGTCATTTTCTCCTAAAGCTAGGGGCTTTAGCAGAAGGATCTAGACGGGAGAGATAGTCCCCAAATTCTTAGGGAACACAGAAAATCAACCTGTAAAAAGGAAAATGATCCATTAAAAAAGCTCTCCAGACAGAAGACACAGCTTAGATTAGAAGGTAAAGTCAAAAACCACAAAGCAGATGGGCCAGGATGGAAACTAGTTGGAGAACAGCGTAAATATGACCATAGATGTTAGCCAACACCAGAATATTTACACGTCAGTGTCCAGTTTGAGTTAGTTTAAAGGCACCTGCTCTCGTCAGGCAAACTCCATTGACTTAACGCACACTGGACTCCATCTGCACGCATAAGACTATAATATGGCTAAGAGAAGCTGGCTCAATTTTTTCAGTATAATTGAACAGAAATATCAATGAGGCAATCAGAGTGACCACACCGTGAATTCTCCATGGGTGGGGAAAAGCAGAGCCTAAATGCTTATCTCTCTCTTGGGATTAGGCTGTAAGCGACTTAATTGTCAGTAACAGTTGTCAGCTCCCTCATTTGAAGTCCATCCCAAACTCTGTGTGCAGTACAGTTTGTCCTCGGGTGAGATTGTGGAAAATAACTCTCATGCTCACATAATCACTAGGACCCAGAGCCAGAAAATTTCTGCCACTGAATGAAGATCTTTACCATGAATAATTACAAATGAGGCAGGCAATCATTTGCGTCATGGTTCATCGGCCCTGTCAGAGTGAAACAAAGGCATTTTTCACTCTCCTCTCTCTACAATATGCACTATTAAAATGCCTTTGTAGATTACTGTAAATAATTCAAATGTTTATTAAAAACTCTGTTGGAAGATCAAGGAATCATAGATAATAGGAGGGAATACCATCCAATTTATTTTTATGTGGCATTCTCCATCCATCATATCGCAAAGTGCTTCAAGGGGAAACACAAAGGAAGGCAGGGTTTCAGGGAAAGATTCAAAGAGGAGGTCATTTAAAATGATCTGAGGAAAAGTGTTAGGAAAGTGATACTTTGTTTCTTAGGGTCCCAGTTATTTTGCTGGATCAGGTCATTTCTCTAATTCAGCTCTGACGTTTTGTTATTTTAATCATTATTCCAACTGATAAACTTGACTTACAGTAAGGAGGAGGAGTGGGCATATTGTCCAACATCTGCAAGCAGCTCATCTTCTGTGTCCTTCTGTTTTTGTGTGTATACAGACAGAGAAAATGTGAACCCCCTCCACTCCCCCTGGGGTATGGGCATTATGGCTCAACAGCACTACTATTATATTGCAAGTACCATGTTGGCCCAGTGTGAGACGAAAAGGGAGGCCAAGTCGAAGTTGGCATCCTCAACTCAACTGTGATGTTCATGGTTGAGCATAGTCAGCTGCCCTCAGCTCAAGTGGCCCTTGTAGTTATTAGTAGTAAGTAATGATATCTGCCATCTGTTGGGGGCCTGACACATGTCAGGCACTGTATATATGAGTTTTGATATAATGAGGACGGTGTTGTCATATGATGATTAAGTTGCTGGCTTGGGAGTCAGTTTACAGAGTCAGATTGCAGAGTTTAGAATACTGGCTTCAAATGTACTATGTCAATGACTTGAGGATATTATTTAATCTCTCTAAACCTTGGGTTATTCATCTGTAAAGTAAAATGTGTATAACAGTGAAACTCACTTCACAGCGTTTGGATTGTACAATACTCCATATGAAGATGCACTGGCCCAGGACTGGTGCTGGCGATTATTATTAATCTCACTTAGTACTTAATAGTAATAACTAACACACTATCATGAATATACTTTAATACTATGACAATATTATCATCGCCATTTTATATAAAAGGCTAGTGAGACTCAGTGACATTTAATACACACATACACTTGTGTGTGACCCAGCTAACATTTGAATCTAGGTTTATTTGATTTCATACATGCTTCAAATGTAGCTGTCAAAAGTTTCCCTTTATTCACTATACAAATAGAATTTTAAATTAATTGCACCTCCTTTAGAAAAAAAGTAGATTTTTTTTTACAGGAAGTAATAGATATCCAAGTGCCTCCAACCTGCTGCCTCCTTACCTTAGTTCTCTGGCTTCCACCAGCACCTGGCCCCTTGAAGGAGCACTACTCCTCATGTCATACTGTGGGTCCAGTCTGAGGATCCCCTAGGCCCACACAAAGTTGCTGTTTGCAGACTAAGACTTCCTACCATATCAGTCAGGATCCTGTCAATCATTCTAGATCTTTGAAAATTTCAGATGCACAGGAATTCAGAAAATTAGTTACAGTGGAGTAGGAAGGACAAGAGTAAAAGGGGGTGGATAGAGAGATGGCTGGAGGAGCAAAATAAAAATTAAGTAATGCTCAAATATTAGAAGCTGCTACTGTTCTGGGTAGACCCATGGGAAAGTATTGGTTTGTAGCTATTGATGCATTGCTAGCTGTGCTATTGTGGTCACTTCCACTGAAGGAATGCCACCTTGACTAGGACTGGAATCGGTGAAAACCTGCAGCCTCTGCCTGGGATGCTGGAGTCTGAAATCACTCTGTTACTTCTACATCAACTGCCACACTGTCAGATCCAGAAGCAGGACGTGTCTCTCTTTCCCCTGCCTTCTGATTTCCCACCAGTGTTCTATTGGTGGAGCCCAATAGAAAGCCAGGTAGACCTGGAGTCTGAAAATTATTGTTTGCCAGCTCCCTGCCCCAGTAGTACAGTGCAGGGTATGGGGGGTTGGGGAAGGCATGTGTAGCTGAGAGACAACAGGCAAATACTTGGGGCAGTAAGTGACGACCTAACACAACCCTAATCTTCTAGCTGAAACTCTACTTTCAGTCCATAGGATTGAGGCTTTGCCCTTCTTGACCAATTGCTAGATCTACTTTGTGGTAAAAGAGAACACCAACCATTTCTTTAATGAGAATGGCTTGTAAGGGGAAATTACTCCCTCACAAGAGTTTTTTACTCTTGTAGGTTAGAAATGTGAGAGGACCATTCTGAAATTTACCCAGAGCTAAATGAAATGGAATGTTCATAGTCTCATAGTAAATTAGGATATTCAGACAACCAACTCTACATAATTAAAAGGCTCCTATTCCCAAAAGTCTTTCATTATTTCTCTTAGAAATTTCAGTTTGCCTTGGATTTTCTAGATTTAATCTACAACTGTAAACATTGTTAGATGGCTCCCTTCATGTTTAATGTCCCAGTATGGCATGAACAATTGTCCTCTCCAAAACACATGAATCAATGACCTATTTCTGCCTGACTGAGCCAGGAACAATAGAAGTAGATACTTGCTAATGCTTAGCTTAGCTGATTTGTGGTTAGGTATGTTTCAATTTCCCATCTCTTGCGGTTGGTCAGGGTTATGTGACTAGTCTAGCCAAATGGACTGTGAACAGAAGGAAGAGTGAAAAGTCCCTGCACAATTGTCTAACACTCTCTTCCCCTTTGGTGAGAGTGGAGGCTAGATGTTAAGATGGTGATGATGACGCAATATGGAAAAAGTCTGAGTCTCCACATGGATAAGAGCAGGGCAGCCCTCAGTTTTGTGAACACTTATGATCCGGCAAAAATCTCTTTGAAATCTCCTCCAGTTGGATCCCTTATTTCTGCCCATAGGACCAACATCACTTGTAGCTCACACTTGAAACTTTGTAGTTATTTTTTTTCTTTGTTCTTTACCCTAGTTATCACATACCATCAGGTCTATTTCCACAGTGTCTCTCCAAAATAGCTTTCTTGTCTACTCCTCTACCTACCATGTTGGTCCATGAGCTTGTCGACAATTACTTTCAAAAGCCTTCTAAATAGTCTCCTTCATTCAGACTTTCCCTTCTCCATGTCTTTAATTGGATACCCAAACACCATATTAACCTCCCTAAGCAAAGCTTTGATCAGTCCGATTTCCTACAGAGTAACATTTGATGGCTGCCCGGTGCCTAAAGAATTAAGTTTAAATTTCTTAGACTGGTATTCTTGATTCACCAGGCTCTGGCCAACCCATTAGTTCCTTCCTCAACATTATGTTCATATCTTATTGGAAATACATTGGGGAAATTCAAATATAACCCTTTTTTTAATTCTAGCTACACACAATTTTGTGGGCCAGGAGACTCGTGAAGCTAACTGATAGACATGACCTATTTTCTTGGTCAGGATAGGCTGGGCTTATCCTGTGTTGGCAAATAAACCCAAGATCTCAGTGGCCTATTGCATAGTTTATTTCCCAAAGGCCCCAAATCTGCTCTATGTTGGGTCCTTTCCAGACCCATCTAGTTGACTCCTGCTCAGTGACATAGTGATCCAATCTGTTTTGATCCCGTGGCTTCATCATCTGAACACATCACTTCCACACTTACCACCAAAGGGGAAGAAAAGGTTGCAAGGTTATGGAGTGGATTTTCAGAAGCTGAATCAGGAGTGATACACGTCACTTCTGCTCATAATCTGCTAAGACAATAGTCACTTGGCCTTGACTACTGCAGGAGACAAGGAAGTGAAATATAACCTTCTCATTGCCCACGAAAGTGAGGAGACCCAGAGAGGGGTAGCATTAACAATGTCCACTTCATACATCTTGCTCAATAACTAATTCTGCTGCTCCATGGTAAGAAATTATAGTTGATGTTTTTATAGTAAAACTGGCATATTATACAAAGAGTGTTTTTTCATGATTTTGAAATTAATAAGATTTGAAAGAAATTCTGCACTACTGGCAATTGGTTGAGATTATGTCCTAAAAATGTGGCAAATTAATTCTTTCCTTTGTGGTTCTTTGTTGAAAAGAATTTGAGAAACACTGAGTACATATATATATGATTATCTCTTCCTGACAAATTACTAACAATTTTATTAATAACATAGCTTTCTATTCACATTTCTATTATTGTTTTATATTGGTGACAACAATCTCTTACCTTAACCATTTGATAGTGACTTTTTTCTAATTTTTTTACAAAGATAAAAATTTTCTAAAGTTTCTACAATTTTTTAACATGAAAAAGTTGCCCAATAATTTGTAGGACCCACTATAATAAAGTTTCAGCTTAATGTAATAGAAAATTCAAGCCTCTCTCTTAACTTACTGCCAATAAAGGCAGGTGTTCAAAGAAAGTTGATAGATCGGAGTCTTGAAGCTCCAAATTTTAAGTTCAATAAAGAAGACTAGCTGTAAATTGTGAGGTCTTCTAATTTTATCTCAAGAGTTCACTCTTTCAGGATGCTGTTATACCCCATTTAATGGGACAATAATAGAAATATATTAGCTGAATAAGTGGGCTATTTTGTTTTAAAACTAAAGAAAAGTTCCTCGTAACTGACATGATGTCTCTTGAGTCTCTATTATGTAGCTATCTTGATGCTGAGGATATCTGTCAAATAACTCTGATTCCTGAAAGCATCAGTCAAGAAGACAGATGAGAAGAATAAAACATCTATAAAACATCATATATACATTCTTAAGGAATGACATGAATGGATTATTAAATAAATGAGTGCATTAATGAATTAATGAATTACATCTCCAACGAAAAATCTTAAATAATGCAATGGAAAATCAAATATAGGATATGTCTTAGCCAAATAGTTTTTTGTTTATTTTTTATTTTCAATTTTCTAATTGATTGTATTTTCTATGGATTGTATTTACAGAAACTAAATCCTTTTGAATATGCCATTCAGGACACAGGTTTAGTGTAGCCTCTGTTGATCAAATTTATCAGAAAGAGTCTTTGTTGAGAATTGGCAGTATGTACTTCTATTTTGTACATCTAAACCAGAAAGTTTAGTCACATTTCCTATTTTTAGAACTCTTCTATAAAATTTGTCAATTTCAGTATTTATGGATAAAGCAAATATTTAAACCATTGAAGCATGTGATTTTATTTCTGTATTAGTTTCACAGGGCTACCATAACAGATTACCACAAACTAAGTGGCTTAAAAAAAACTCAGAAGTGTATTCTTTCATAGTTCTAGAGGTTACAAGTCTGAAATCAGGATGTCGGCAGGGCCATGCTCTCTCTGAAGGCAGTAGAGGAGAATCTGCTCTATGTTTCTCTCTCACTTTCTGGTGTTGTCAGCAATCCCTGGCATTCCTTGGCTTGTAAATGCATCACTCCCAATTTTACCTCTGTCGCATGGCCTTCTCCCCTGTGTCTCAATCTCTGTGTTTTTCCTTTTCTTATAAGGACATCAATCATGTTAGATTGAGACCCACCCTAATGACTTTATCTTGACTACCTCTGCAAAGACCCTCTTTCCAAATAAGGTCACATTCACAGGGACTGGAGGTTAGGACTTCAACATATTTTTGGCGGGGATAAAATTCAATGCATAATACCATCTAAGGAATGACTTTTAGCTAAGAAGAACAAAGAGCTTCAATGGTAAACCTTGAAAGCAGTTGTCTAAGAATTGTTAGCACTTGTCTACCTACGACTTTTTACCTGATGCATCTTTTACCTTAACCATCCATCTAGAAACACATTTGTGATGTTCTTGAGTTGAACTCAGAATCATACAATCTAGCTTCATCTCTGGACAGAATTTCAGGTCTGCTCCTACAGAGTTGAATTAAATCTTAACAATCGTCTCTTAAATAGGTAGATTTTTACCCCTCATCTTCACTCCAAATTGGGGAATGTTGGCCTAAGCCTCTTTTCTTTCTCAATGAACACATCTCATGTCATCTAGTTTTTAATCAGAACAAGAATCCAGGAAAAGTATGAACATAATCACAGGGAATTTGAGATGAAAAGAGAACGTTGAAAATTCAAACTCAGCTCCATAAATCCTTGAGAATGTTTCATTTGATGATATTTACCTGTTAATTAGGATCAAAGGAGAAAATCCATATAATAAAGCTCATAAAAACGTACTGGCTGAATATTAATGAATTCAGTGATGGGCTTCTGTTTCCAGGCAACCGAATATTTCCCGAGAGTATTAGTGTTGGTTGTAAAATAACAACAACAGCTCAGGTAGGAGAGCTTGTGGCTCTGCTGCATACAGGCTCTGAATTCTCTAGGCCAACTTGCCACTCTTCTTGGCTTGTAGATTGCCATGATGGCTTCAAAGGCGACTGCTCTCATTGTCTTTATCGTGTCTGTCAGTTTGAGTTACACACAAAATTCAATGGGGATCTGGTTAAAAATAGATTTTGGCATCAATAGGAGGAATAGTGAACTGAGTGACTGTCCATAGTGTCAAGGAACTGAAGCAGAAAATTTGCATTTTAATCTTCACTCTATTGCTAGTGGATTGATGTCTATAACTTCTGTTTCCTCACCCCTCCCCAAAAGGAAAAAGAAAGAAAGAAAGAAAAGAAAGGAAAGAAGGAAGGAAGGAAGGAAGGAAGGGAGGGAGGGAGGGAGGGAGGGAGGGAGGGAGGAGGAGAGAGAGAGAGAAAGAAAAGAAAAGGAAGGAAGGAAGGAAGGAAGGAAGGAAGGAAGGAAGGAAGGAAGGAAGGAAGGAAGGAAGGAAGGAAGGAAGGAAGGAAGAAAGAAAGAAAGAAAGAAAGAAAGAAAGAAAGAAAGAAAGAAAGAAAGAAAGAAAGAAAGAAAGAAAGAAAGAAAGAAAGAAAGAAAGAAAGAAAGAAAGAAAGAAAGAAAGAAAGAAAGAAAGAAAGAAAGAAAGAAAGAAAGAAAGAGAGAAAGAAATTAAGGAGGGAGGGAGGGAGGAAACGTAAATAAAGTTCTTGGACTAGCTGAACTACAGAATCATCTCCAGTTCTGATAGACTATGATGTTTTGTGTTAGCTGTGATTAAAAGAATGGAAACTGCTACTCAAATGTTAAATGCGGATACTAGTAGAGATAACACAGAAATAAGCCAGCACATTGGAAGGATATGTTTGGGGTCCAAAGCCAAGATCTGATAAACCACAGGTCCAGTTTCAGAGAAAACAATTAGTAGTCTCCTTGTGATGCACAGATTATCTAATTAACTCCATCTATCATCCAGCCTGTTGTCTAGCCCAGAGGGGTGTCCCCTCCCCGCCCCACACCACACTCCCAGTCACAGCTTTTCCTTCTCTCTCTCCTGATGGAGTCAGAATGAAAAAGTGTTATGGGGGTAGACTTGTATTCTCACCAGTATTAATCTGCTCTTCCTCAAGTCTACCCAGTGCAGCAATCAAGAGACATGAGCCAGCCCAGAGCCAGCTGGCGTAGCTGCCACTCCCTCTCATGTCCATTGTCAGTGCCTGATTAGCCTAGGCAATGGCTTTAAAAAGAAAGACCCTGTTCGTGGTGTGTGAACAGGGGCATGGCTGTGCCCCTGTGAGGTTTCACCCTGGGCCTGTGTAGCCAGCAGCCGGGGGGATTTACTACTTTGTGCTTCCCTCAGACCATCCTCTAGCCAATGACAAGTTTGTCTCCATCCTATATTCCTAGGCTTCATAAGATTCATGCATTGGTAGGAGCAGATCTTCGTTTGCAACACTGTTTCAGGCAGCCACTAGCTTGCAATTTATTCCCACTTTACATCTTACACTGCTCCCTTCTCATTAACAACATATTTCATATTTTATAGCCAACACTGGAAAAAGCGTCTATTTCCCTGAATCTAACCTAGACATTGACACGATTTCGCAGAAGGGAAACTAACTAAGAAAAGGGAAAATGGCACTGTGTTATGGGCATAGGCTTTCGAATCAGGAAGACATATGTTCCAATGGCAGCTCTGTCTCTTTCAACAGCTGTGAACCCAGGGCAAGTTACTTGACCTCTCTGAGCTTCTGTTTCTTCCTCTTTAAGATATGGATAACATTACCTAGCACACAGGGTTGTTGGGAGAATTAAATTAGATAGCGTATTTTAAAATGTCTTGTACTGGGTCTAGCAATTTCAATCACTCAATAAATGGTAGCTCTTATTGTTATGGTGATGATCATCATTATTATGGAAATATGCAAAGAGCCAACATTCTCAAATTGAGATAGTTAGAGCTAGTTCCAGGAAAAAATGTATAAAAGAGGTGAAAATTGGCCATTGAAAATTAGCCATTGGTGTTATGAAAAATGGACAGGATTTAGAGAAAAATAATCTGGATTTTCTTCTTCATTTTGACGTTTTAGCAATTGTTTTCTTGGAGGGGGAAGGGAGAGGATAAGTGATTTAGAATGCCCAATTCTTGCTACCCTTGTGTGTAAAATGGGGATGGTAATGGCCATGTCATTGTATTACTGGTACTGAGAGGTGTAAAGGGGATAAGAGGTATGGGAACGTTTTGATATATTATGAAATGTTATATGTCATAAGATGATCATGCCTTTGAATATTGTCCTCTTTTGACCCCCTCCGTTTCCTTCATTGATCTCGTGGTACCATGCCCATCTTTTCTAGCACACTGTAGCTGCTCTGTAGATTAAATCCCGTTCTTACTATTCCCATTGCAACACCGATTCACTGAGTTCTCCCAGGTGCTCGCACCCTTCCCACCCCACCTGCAGTTAAAGGTGCTCCATCTGCTGCTGGGCACCTGAAACCAATCAAATTAAGTTTTTAATAATGGATTCAATACTTTTTCCAAATAAAATATAAATTTCTGCATACAATTAAAACAACTTAAAACAAATAATATTGTAGGCAGTGGTTCTTGGATTTTTATGTACATGGGAATATCCTGGGAGAATTTTTTAAAAATACATATTCCTGGATCCCTCATTCTAATTAAGTAGGTTCCAGAAATCATCCTTTTTAATAAACTTTCCAGATAATTGTGGGAAATGCTACAAGGAAGAATGTCAGTATCAAAATGGACAAGTGTCTGTGTGAATGGGGGAAGAGCACTCTTCAGAGAACAAGACACAAAGCTACCTAATTTCCCAGTGGGTAAATCTACACATCCTTCAGCTTCATCCTGACATCAGGCTACACCTCCCTCCAATTTGCTCCGCACAGAGCCACAAAGCAGATTATTTTGGTTTGTTTGTTTGTTAGTTTTTTGAGGAAGATTGGCCCTGCGCTAACATCTGTTGCCAATCTTCCTCTTTTTTTCTTTCTCCCCAAAGCCCCAGCACATAGTTGTGTATCATGGTTGTAGAGTTGTAGCTCTTCTATATGGGATGCCGCCCAAGCATGACTCGATGAACAGTGAGTAGTTCTGCACCCAGGATCCAAACCAGCGCACCCTGGGCCGCTGAAGTGGAATGCGCAAACACAACATCTATGCCACTGGGCCAGCCCAAAGCAGATTATTTTGATGAAACTTTTCTAAAACATAATTTGAGTCTATGTTAGTTGGCCTACTTCAGCAACCTATCTCCCATTCACCCAATTCTTTATGCCTTAATAAATACTCCTATATTGCTTATTGCACCTATTTTTGTTCTTGCTCAATGGTGTTCTTTCTCACACCATTTTCCCCTGCCTCACTTGGCCAACTTTTAATGTCTGGGCCAGGTAGCATCTCTGCCAGGAAACCTATCCTGAGACCCTCCAGGCAAAGCTAAGATCTTTCTCTGGCATCTCATAGCACTTAGAGAAGTGAGTTGAGATCACTGGTTTGCATATTTTTTTCCTTCCATTAGACTGTGAATTCCAGGAAGATATTGATAATATTTAATTCTTATCTGTACCCGCAGAGCCTCACACAGACAGAAATATATGACGTTCCATCCTGGATGTTCTTTGCTCACCATCTTCTCTCTTCTTTCCTCAATGGAAACACACACACAAATTGACGTCCTCACCTATTTCTCCTCCACCTCAATGCTATTCCTCACCCACTTCCTTTTCCTTCCTATTCTGGAGTGCACTGCGAGCCCTGGAGGTCAAAGTCAAGGCTGGTGATACTGGGACTGTGAAATAAAAGCATAGAGGTGGCTGTGTTCATAAGATGTTTTATTACTATTCAGTTGGGCTGCTGGGAAGAATAGAAAGGCTGAAGTTTTCTTTTTAAAGGATTAACATTTCTGTCAGCACCAAGCAGTTTATGAAAATTAAAACACAGGAGATCAAAGATGTCAAATATGGATCGTATCTGAAGGAAAAGGAAAGAAAATAACTCCATTTTCTTTCTGACTGATAACGATAGTCACCTTTAGTTGAATTAGTGACCAGTTCTGGAGGAAGACTATACACCCCTGTGGTGCTATTTATTCATGTGTTCGTAGGCTAGACGCCAACCCCTCTCCCTGTCCTGTTTTCCTAGGGAACCCCAAATCTCTGCTTAGTATTTTGTTATGACCACTGACAAAATACTGCAGTTGTCTCCCCGGAGATAAATAGATAATTTCAGGACCTCTGGGAAAGGATTTGTGGCTGTGATTTAATGATGTTAATGAGGCAAGATAGTAGTCTCCCATAGGTGAGAGAGAAGGTGAAAGCCAAGTTCAGGCCTGTAAATGCCATTTCTTGCAGATACCCTACAAACAAAGAATTATTTGCAAACCTAGTTGTCACAAGCTCCATGTTCAAGGATGAGTGCCTGGCTATCATGCTTGGCTCACTTTTTTTGTGAAATAGGAAGAATGGGGATGACTTTAGATTCCTGGCTTGGGCTTGATGGATGAACCAAATGCACAGTCCACATTTGTTCACAGGAAGGAACTCCCCCATTTATTTATTAACGATGGATAATAGGTGCCAAGATATTTTCTTATGATAATTTGGTATGTGCCTTTCATCCACACTTGTTTACAATGTAATGAGCATAGATGGATGCATCTCAGGAACTTCAGAAGTCTGGCTTGGACCTGAACCCAGATGGCCAGATGCTTATCAGAATCTTTTGTGGACCATCCAAGCTTCTTGCATATCAGCAGCTGAAGGGAACCGCTTTCCTCATGAGCTTTCAAGCGTTTCCGGTAAGACCTTGAATAATGCAAGAACAGGCTTTTCTCAATGTTTTGGCCCTTCACCAAAACATTTTTACAGCACTTCTCTGTGAAGATGGCTTCCATAAGCCTGTGTGCAATTTATCTCCCTGGGCCTTTTGAAAGGCTGAGTCTAGAATCTCCACATTCAGATAAAGATGCCGACCGTATAATGAAAGACAGAAGCATTATCTGCAGTGCGGTTAGTGAATGAGATGATGTCTTATTTCTGTGTCTTCCTTACTTTTGTTTCTCTTAATAAGTACCGATTCCACGCTTTGGACTTTGGTTGTCAAATTAAATAAATTTCATTTTGCATTTTTAGCTCCTTTTCAAAAATTAAGCTGATAGTTTTCATAAATGTTTTGTCTTCTGGTGGTTTGAGTTTATTTCTTTCTGCATATCTATATCAGTTAGCTTTGGCTAAGTGAATAGTTGTGCCTCAATTAAATTACAAGATTCCTCAGTAACAGGGAGGTGACATGAATGCAACAAGTGTTCTAGAATCACTGGACAGAGAATAACAGAGTGAAAGTGTATATGACATAGTTCCACACATTATCCGTTGCAGTATTAGTCATTCACTAATTGTCAGTTCACAGGTACTGAAAAATGCAACTTAGAGCAAAACATAAAGAAACAGAAACACCACATAAGAATCATTTCTTTCACCATGCAACTTTCATTGCAAACTATCACTGCGTAATCAAATCCTTTTTCATCATGAATAAATTTGGATCCCCTTTTATTTTTTTTTTAATTTTTTTTAGAAATGCTCCCTTTTTTTTTTTTTTGCAGGGGAAGAGTCACCCTAAGCTAACATCTGTTGCCAATCATCTTCCTTTTTTCTTCTTTTTCCTGTGCAATGTCCCACTACATAGTTGTGTATAGTTGAAAGTTCTTCTGGTTCCTCCGTGTGAGCCACTGCCACAGCATGGCTACTGACAGATGAGTGGTGTGGTTCCACAGCTAGGAAACGAACCCGGACCACTGAAGCGGAGCACGCCAAATTTTAACTGCTAGGGCATCAGGGCTGGCTCTGGATCTCCTTTTAAAAATAAATTTTTAAATTTGTTTTATCTTTTGTTTTTAAGGTTACTCCAGGCTTGGAAACTTCTCACAGGCAATTACCAAAATGAAAGCCATTAGTAAACAATTTCCATTTTATTCCTAAAACAGACTAGGAAGAAGGACCTGTCCACCCATTTCTGAAAAAATTGGCCATGGAAACCCTATGAGTAGCAGTGGAGCATTGTCTAATATAGTTCTGGAAAGTGAGCGATGGATCAAAAAGACTGGGCAGGGTTCTGCTCTGCTGTATACAGGGTCACTAGGAGTCAGTAAAATCCACTTGAGGGACACTGAAAACAACAGTATACAGTTCCCATATACTCAGTTTCCCTTGTTAACATCTTACAATAGTATGATACATTTGTTATAATTAATGAACCTATATTAAGACATTAATATTAACTAAAGTCCATACTTTATTCAGATTTCCTTAGTTTTTAACTAATGTCCTTTTTCTGTCCCAAGATTCCACTCTACATACTACATTACATTTGTAGTCATGTCTTCCAGCTATGACAGTTTACTCATTTTTTTTGACACATATTCACCGTACTTGTGATCATGTTAGGTGTTATACTAGTAAGAGTCGGCAATTAGATTCTATTGCGTTTGCCAATTTAGTTTGATTGGAGAGCAGCATCGAGGACTGTTCTGAGAATGACTCGCAGTCTGCACCTGGTTTAGTAGAAATGTATATTAAGAATGATGCTGGCCATACAAACAAGAGGGAGAACGGCAGCATGTGTGCTTGATGTTGGTTTTACCCAAGCTGCTTAAAATATAAATAAAATAGAAACAATTACCCTTTACATTTATAAGTTTACAATTCATTTATAGTGCTAAATCATGATGCATAAAATTCAGCAATAATCCATGCCATCTCTCTCAATCATCTGAAATTCATTGAATAGATGCTATGTGCTGGGTTCTGGGCTAGATGATGGAGAAGGGAGATAAACTGGACCTGGATCTATAACCAGGTATCAGCATGTGAACTCTGGACAGTAGCATTTATAGGAAAGAATCTGAGACAGAAAAGTTGTCATTGTGGAATTGATCAGAGAAAAGATTGTGTGTGTGTGGTGTTTTGCTGCTGTTGTTTTTTAACGTAGGACTGGAGTTAACAGTTTAGACAGACCACAAAAAAAAAAAAAAAAAGAACAGAAAAGAAAGAAAAGGCTATTCCAAGCTTGCATGCGTGTACTGGGGATGAGGGAGGGGGAAGAGTGCAGAAACCTCCTTTCCCCCAGTGAATCTGATGTCTAGGGGACATAAGGGCAAGGTGGTGTTATTTGCCAAGAAGCCACTTAACTTGGGCCTTTCTTGCCTGCTCAGGCCATTAAGTCACTGCATGCATCCCATTATTCCAGAGGTGGCCAATATATAGGTTTTCAGAACTTAGGGAAGAAAAAGGTTACTCTCAGCCCCACAATTGATAGGATTGATAGAATCTTGATGATCAGCTTAAATTTATTAGAGGCTTCTGTTGGATCCAAACTATGATAATCTTGAGGCTGTTTTGTGACCGCAGCTTATGGGATCAGTTTTATAATTTCAGAGTCACGCCATGGTGCTCTCTCTGGGAAAGTCAGAAGCCAGAATGGGGGAAGGAAATTAATGTATTCTGAAGACTGACCTCGTGCCAGGCTCTGGGCTCGTTGCTTTTCAAACATATCTCCCTTATCTTCATTATGATTTGGGAAAGCATGTTGCAAATTTGGAATATTGCTAAATAAAAAATCATACAAATTTTGGGCCTCTTTCTTAGAAATTCCACTAGGCTATAGGCAGTTAGATGTTTCAGTTGTCTGATTCCTACAGTTGGGATCTGAGCTAGGTATAATAATGTTCCTCAAAGATATCCTTACCCTAATCCCTTGATCTTATATGTAGGTTACTTTATAAGGCAAAAGGGATCTCTGCAGATAATATTAAAGTTACTGACCTTGAAATAAGGAGATTATCCTGGATTATCTGGGTGGGTTCAATCTATCACATGGGCCTTCAAAAGCAGAGAACCTTCTTTGGTTGCAAGCAGAAGAGAGATGAAGCAAAGAGGGACAGGAAAAAAAAGACAGAGTGATATGAGAGAGATTTGAAGCATGAGAAGGATTTGACTGGCCATTGCTGGCTTGGAAGATGAAGGAGGCCATAAATCAGGGAATCACACAGTCTCCAGAAGCTGGGAATTACTCTCGGCCAACAGCCGACAATGAAATGCGGGCCTTAGTCCTACAACCACATAGAACTGAAAATGCCAACAACCTGAATGAGTTAAGAAGTGGGTTTGTCCCCAGACCCTCCAGTAAGGAATACAGCCTCACTGACACCTTGATTTTAGCCCGGATAGATCTATTTCTGTCTTCTAACATATAGAACTGTGACATAATAAATGGGTGTTGTTTTAAGCCACTAAATTTGTGGTAACTTGTTAGGACAGCCATGGAAAAATAATACAGGGGCCCATGTCACTGACCCAAGTGTGGCATGTGGTAGAGTGGGGATACCTGGCTGTACCTGAGGGCCATGGAATGAAGGAGGAGGGAAGACATCGTCTAAGGGCAAAAGCAGGTATGAACACTTGGAAACCAATACCAGAGTCTAGATAAAGTTTCAGATCAAAGGAGACTGGTCTAAATGTGAGATCAGAGTCTGAAGGAGAAGAGAACAGAGATGAAACAGAGCCAAGAGTGAGTCCCAGATGTTCAGAAAAGAACTACTGAAACAGGAGCATGAGTTTTGCCCATGCAAGAAGAAGAAATTGTTAAAAAGCAGGGCTGATTTCCATAGGAGCAATGCCATGAACATCACCCTCCGTGCTGCAGCCAAACAGGTGTTCCAAGGGACCCTGGGACCAATCAAGGATGCTTTATCTGGGAGGATCGCTGTGTTAGCTGGACCCCTCTTATATTACTTCACCTGATACAGGGTGTAATTGGGCACTTTGCCATACGCCTGAGAAGAAACGAACCCAAGTCCTCATTTTCTCTTTCACGATTGTAAGGACAGTCTGTGGAAATACACATCACCATGGGAAAACAAAGCTCTCAGTCTGTGCCTATGATGGATTTTTTTGTTATGTGAAGGATGAGGTAAGGTCACTACTGGATGATCTGGGGCAACAAAAGAGATAGACCTCAAAGGGAAGAGTCTTCCTCCCCCCTTATCTACTTGACCACTTCTGCTCGTTTTCAGGGCTCAGTTCAGTAGAACCTCCACCGTAATCCTACTTAACCCCCCAAGACTGGATTAACCTCCTGCCTCATGCTTCTCTCCATCAGTAGAGACCTTCACACACTGTAGAATAACTACATGTTTCTACATTCTACTTAGTGAATTCCCAGTGACCAGCGAGAATACTTGGCTATTACCACATGCTCAGTCCCTCAGGCAATGCCTGGAACATAAGCTCTCATACTTGTTTCTGGTAAAGATTGCATTACCTTGGATTTCTCTTTCTTTGGCCTGTAATCTTGACCATGAGATTGCCCACTGCCTTGTGTTGATAGAGTGTTGGTCGAGCCACCACACAAGCATTCCAGCCCAGCTTAGATCTGGTTAAATTTTCAAGGGCTATACTGCCTAGACTGTGTGGGAGATCAAGATTTGGCCACCCTGAAATATATCTCTTTACTTTGATTGTTTTCTCTGACGAACATTTGACCTCCCCCACTAATTGCCTAAAGAATTTGACATAGAAGATCTGTTCCAGGAAGGAGTTACTATCTGATGGCTGTAATATGATGTAAAATAGATGTTACAATAGGAACGGCACCAGCAAGCCCATCTTATCAAAAATTCTGTCTCTCTGGCCACATTCTCTAGATGGCCTTGCAAGGAGTTGCCAGACAAACATTTACATTTATAAGGGAAATCTCCATTTGTAAAGGTATCTCCCTCTCTGTATTGGGAAGAGGGGGGATGACCTCATTTCTAGAAACTTATCAATGTGGAAGGTGAGGCCTTAAATCTGCATAATAACCTTACTCTTGTTTACTGTGCTTTAGTGGTAATCTCCTGTAACTGACTCCTCCCACCCCCAACATCATCTTTTGTCTTTAGCTGAAGATGGTATTTAAGATGAGAATCTCTGGATTGTGTTGAGAAACTCAGTGTCCCTGGTTTCTCCCATGTATACATGTTATTAAACTTGGTATTATTTTCTCCCGCTAACCTGTCTTGTTAATTATTTGGCCAGCCATAGGAACCTTAAGGGAAAGGGCAGAAGGAGATTCTCTCTCTTTCCCCACAGCTGGCTTTTTGTACTTTCATTTTACTTGTGAACATGAATGAGTAGCTTGGAATTAGTGTGAATATCATTACTGTTAGGCGAAATACAAATCTGACCTGTTGCATTGATAATTATTGAAAAAAAGAAGTCAAAACACATTTTTGTAGTGATTAAGTCAGCACATGATGTATACTCACAATTTACATGTTACCTGCTTATCAGCATATACCATGTAGACTTCCACCTGCCTTAACGACCCAGAACACCCAAGTACCTTCAACTTTTAGCTATTGTTCATATGTTGCCTTTCTGGCAACGATGAACTCAAGGCCTTAAATGTTGGATTTGCCATCAGAAATCTATCAGCGCTCTTGGAAGCTGTGCACGTCTGTCTCTCTAGCACCGTTGCCAGCTACGCATTAATTGTTCACTCTGAATGGAGACCATATGGACTTTAAATGCTAAGGTTTGAAATATTTTTTCCTTTCATTTTAAAAGGCTTTTACTCGAGATGTGAAAGGTTCTAAACATTGCTTCATTTCTTAAGGGAAAGAAAAGGAGAAGAAAAAGTCTTCAGCAAAATGCTGAGAACAAAATAAAAGGAAAAAACTTTCCCAATGTAACGTGTTAACTATCTACTCATTTATAGGCACAATTAGTGAAGAGCTGGCTCTAATGGACACAAAAGAAAAATAGATTTCAGTTTATTTTACAAACTGAAGGGGAAATCCATCTTCCCAGTGATTGTAGCAGAGAAATGGACCAATTAGTTGAGGCAAAGAGAGGAGAGGGGCAAAGAAATATTCATTGTTTTCTCTTTCAAAGCCCCAGCTTGACAATATGTGTTTTTCTTAACCAGCTCTGGGATGGTAATTAGCATAACTCAGGGCTGAGCACCGTGCTGAGCTCTCAGGCCTGTCTCCCTTTTTCTACATCTCTCACACAGCAGCAGGAGAGAAGCACAAAGGGAGGTCACTTCAGTCTCCGCATCAGGTTAAAGCTATAATGGATACAAATGAGCCCTGGGCTTGTTTACCACCACAACAGGCTCCCCAAACCCCTCACATAGCAATGTCAAATGCACAGCACGTCAGCAGACGTTCCTCTTCTGGACAAATGGCTTAAAAATACCACCCCCATTTTGGTACTTAGGGGAGCATAAGACTGAGAGATGAGGAAATAAATCTATTAAGAGCATCTTTGTGTGGATGTATAAACTCCAGCACAGCCTCTGGGAGCCCCTGAGCAAAGCCACTGACTTCTATGCTGAAATTCCGAAAAATTTAGGAAGCACCACTGCATGCCAAAAGCCATCCCAGAGTTGATGAAAATTTCTTTTAGAGCTCCATTCTTGTGAAAATCTTGTCCCTTTAAAAAAAAAAAAAAAAAAAAAAAAAACCAAAATGAAACCAGGTGAAATCAATGGGTTGTGTAAGTTTCCTCTGAGGTTGGACCTCTTGCTGCCCAACTACCTTTCAATGCTTCATAGCTGAGAATTCTCTTCCTGACAATGGCCGTGTTCACATCATCATGAGGCCACAAACTAAGCCGTTACCTAGCTGGACTGTTCACTACAGCCGTCTCTGAACCAATATGATCAGAGGGACAGAAACGAGCATGGGGAATAGTTTCTTTTCTCAAGCACAGCTGGAAGGACTGGACAAGCTGAGAATCACTCCAGTTAATTTGTGACCATACATAAAATACCTATCACACTTGCTGAATTCATCTTCTCATTCATTTATTCATTCTTTCATTCATTCATCCATACATGTAATATATATATATATATAAATACATTAAATATACATTATATATACAATATACATATACATATATATGATAGATAGATAGAGATATATAAATTGCCTATCTTGTGCCTGGTCCTGTGCTGGATACTAGGGATTCAACAGTGGACAGGACAGCCACAGTCATGGAGCTTATAAACTAGAGTGGAAGATGACAATTAGGCAAGAGAATTTGGTAAAGAATACACTATAAGAGATCATTCCAGAGTGTTATCCTAGTCTAAGTATTAGGAAAGGTCTCCAAGAAGAAAGTAAATTTAAGCAGTGGATACTTTGGACTTGGCCAGCAGAAAGAGGGTAGGATGGAGGAAGAAAATGTTCCAGGATGAGAAAGGACTAGAAATATGGGAAGGCTGGAAACTAGAAAAAGTGCTTTGTTAAAAAAAAATTAAAGTCTAACACGGTCCTCTGAAAGCAAGAAGCCTTGAGTTGTAATAACTATTCAACTAACTACACAATTTTTGACACCAGTAGATATTGAATAAGTAACTGTTTGTAGAATGATGGAGTACATTAGTTATCTATTGCTGTGTAACAAATTACCCCAGAATGTAGTGGCTTAAAATAACAATCATTTATTATTTCACATAGTTTCTGAGGGTGAGGAATTCAGGAGTGGTTCAGCTGGGTGCTTCTGGCTCAGAGTCTCTCACAAAGCTGCAGTGAAGAGTTGGCTGGGACTACCTCATTGAACGCTTGCCTGCTGTGGAGAGTCTTCTCCCAACCTCACTCATGTTGCTGTTTGCAAGAGGTCTCAGTTCCTCATGACCCAGGCTTCTCCACAGAGTAGCTCATGACATGGCAGCTGGCTTCCTTTAAAGTGAACGATGAGAAACACACACGTATGCACACACACACATATGCATGCACATACACACAGAGAGAGAGGCAAAAGCCACAAAATTGTTTATAGTTTAGCCTGGAAATTGACATGCCATCACTTCTGCCATATTCTGTTGGTCAAAAAGACCAAACTTGATACAGTACGGAGAGTTCACACAAGGGTATGAATACCAGGAGTCAGGGATCACTGGGGACCATCTTGGAGGCTGGCTACCATCAGGAGTGACTAATAAAAACAATCCAAATAACTACACAGAAATAATATAACCTAGAAAGTTAATAATCACGCATTTTTGGAGGGAAGTGATCTTATAATGTACCTGCTCCTCAGTACCCGGTATTATCTGGTATTATCTGCCAAATTGCAGGCCAGGTTCAGAACCTGGTCTTGAACTCTCTGTTCCCAAGCAATCTTTCCACCATTTGTCTTGCACTTCTCTCACGTAAACCAGACGGCCAGGCTATTCCGTGTTTCAGATTCCCAACTTTGATATTTTGCCCAAGTAGATCTCTCTCCCCGGAGCACTACCCCCTCAGCTTCATCTGCCCAATTCCAGCCTGTTTCAGATGCTATTTCTTTTAAAGACACTTTCCTGACCAGTGTCCAACCCACCTAAGTGACTATCTCCCCCTACTCTTTGTAACACTTTGCATCTTTACTCTGTCATTTGTCCTTAGTTTCAGATGATAATTATTTGTATACTTGTCATATTCCAAAGAAATTTCAGCTTTCCTGAAACAAAAGACTTTTGCCACAGTCATATCCATACAGCACCAAGGACTGTTATTGATACTTAAACTTGCCATTATCTGACCATCTTTTCCCTGTTCTCCATGTAACTTTGGATATTAACCTGCATTTTCTGGCTTCATACTGGTCAGGGTTTAGTTTTTCATTACAATATAGAAATAATCTACATATAGCTTCCAACTCTTGCCATTCAAATGAGTCAATCATATGCATATAATACTCTACCGAAAACAGAGAACCCCAATTGCTCCTCTGTGTCATCCAGATTTCTGTCTATAATCACAAGGCAATCCCTTGTCCCTAGTTTTCATCTTCCTTACAGCAGAGAGGAAGACATTCCGACCAGGATCTTGGGATTGTCACTGACTGTGATACCCATGCCTAGTGGTCCTACAAATAATACTGTAGAGTTGTATCATGATTTGTAGTTTATAAAGCTCATCCACAGACATGGCCACATTTAATTCACAAAAAAACTCTGTATTTGGCATATTCTTATCCTCATTTTTTGTTTCTAATGTGGGAGATCAAGATTTGGCCACCCTGAAATATATCTCTTTACCTTGATTGTTTTCTCTAATGGGCATTTGACCTCCCCCACTAACTGCCTAAAGAATTTGACATAGTAACTCCTTCCTGGAACAGATCTTCTATCTGATGGCTGTAATATAATGTAAAATAGATGTTACAATAGGAAAGGCACCAACAAGCCCATCTTATCAGAAATTCTGTCTCTCTGGCCACATTCTCTGGATGGCCCTGAGAGGAGTTGCCAGACAAACATTTACATTTATAAGGGAAATCTCCATTTGTAAAGGTATCTCCCTCTCTGTCTTGGAAAGACGGGGGATGACCTCATTTCTAGAAACTTATCAATGTGGAAGGTGAGGCCTTAAATCTGCATAATAACCTCGCCCTTGTTTACAGTGCTTTAGTGGTAATCTACTGTAACTGACGTCTCGGACCCCCAATATCCTCCTTTGTCTTTAGATAAAGATGGTATTTAAGACGAGAATTTGTGCTATTGTGTTGAGAAACCAGTGTCCCTGGTTTCTCCCATGTATACATGTTATTAAACTTGGTATTATTTTCTCCTGCTAACCTGATTTGTTAATTATTTGGCCAGCCATAAGAACCTTAAGGGAAAAGGGCAGGGGGGGATTCTCCCTCTTCCCCCACACTAACAAGAAATAAAGGTCCTAAAACGTATGAGACTTGCCAAAGATCACAGGACAATCAAATAGCAGAATCAGGAGTTACTTCTAGTTCTCTGACCCGAGTCCATTGTTCTTTCCCCACAACCACAACTTTACAGGTACTTCACCTTAAAATCCTCCCATCAACAAAACCCAAGTTTGCTTTGGGGACATACTACACATCAGCCTATCAGAACAGCCGGCCCAGAATCAGACATTTTTATGGTCTTCTGTTCACATTCGTCACTGATAAGGCAGGAAGCAGAGACAAGCCCAAGGCAAGCACGTAGTAAGCTGGGGTCTCACTGAAGCCAGGTTAGACAGGAGTGGAGAGGCATATCCTGTAGCTTAAGCTAGTCATTGGGTAATTCAGCTGGCTGACAGAATCAGGAACTAGGGTAAAATGCTGAAGCTGATGCTTCCTCAGACTTGTAGCCTAAAAGTCAAGTGAGAACTTTGACAGCATTTTCCTCAAGGACTTCTATTTTCTACTCAGGCCTAGCCACTAAAACCTACCTTGCTTTGTCTGGTCAGAGACTTGGGATAAGTCTTCTACCTGTCTATAGTTTTCTCTGTATTTCCCAGATCCCAGGATGGGCTGGGCTGTGTGTCAGACACTGGGCACTATATCTCCTCATCAGAGGCATTAGCACCCTCTAGGTTCAAAGCAGGGACCCTGAATTCGTAGAGGAGATAAAGATATCGGCAAGCTCAAAGCCTAGATCCTGGTGGGTGTGTGTTGAATCATTCACATCTTGGTTCAAATCCTAGCCTTCACACCTGGCAGCTGTGGGCTATCCTCACTGTAAAGTGAGGATGACAATACACGTCTCTTCACTGGGTTGTTAAACACATTAGAGGAGATTGCTTATGTAAAGTAATTAGGCTAGTACTTGGCACATGTAAAGTACATGGCAAGTATTTGCTTCCTCATCTATTTCCCCCATTCCTTTGTAAGTATCCTGAGTGTTCTCAAGAACAAGTTTGACTCCCCTGGAGGATAAGCATCAGAAAGTGCCAGAACTACAATCAATCAGAAGTTCAGGTGTTTTCAGACCTGGAGGCAACCTCTGTGCTCTTGAAGAATTAGAGGTTCCCCTATGTCTAGAATTGGAAAACTATGATGTCAAAAAGAACAACAACGTCTGGCCAGTGGCCCTTGTGGGGCTGGAGCAGAGACAATCCCCTTTCCTCTGTCATGTTCCATGAATGTCTTTGTTCTATTTCTGGGTCTGGGACACTGAGGTGAAGAGATGGAATAGATAATCTAGTTAGCCTTTAGTCCAAGGGGGAAGTGGCCCGTAGGCTTTCTGTGGGTCTTTATCCTTCGGAGCTGCATAAACTTTATACTGGAAACAGAGGTGACGTATTGGGAACAGCAGTTCTCCCTCCCCACACAGAGGGGGTGTGCACAAATGCTCCAGTTCTTCTTCCACACCCTCCAGTCAGCGCAGGTCTCAGTAGAACATTGTTCTCATTAGTTATTCTCCTACAACTGACTTTTAGTACAAATGCCAAACACGAGCTCCATCCCAAGGGGCTGATCCTAAGGAACTAACAATGTAGAAATAGACACTATACTGAAAATACATGTAGAAAAATAGTAACGTTCTTGCTCAGTCTTTTTCTAAAATTATCTAATTTTCAAATGAAGGTGTGAGCAGAGATAAAACAGGATAGTTAAGGTGGGACCAGAATGGAGGAATCCACTAGAGTCCGAGTCTACACTATTCCGCTGTACCTGGCAGAGCAGCAGATGCATCTGGCCCAGGCAGGCTTGGAATCCGGGTGATCTGGCCAGGCAGGAAGGACTGAGCTCTGTCCCAGAGGTGGAAGTCCTTTGAGATTTTTTATAGTTCTTAAAGCCTGGACCTAAGTGATCAAAGCCAGATGAATTCTGACCCTGAATGAATCATTGTTCACACTCCAGCTATTGTTTTCAAACTCACAAGTAACTTTCCAATTACATTTCAAAGAAGAAAATTTCCCTAACTCTCTATCTATCTATCTATCTAAATTTGGGAAACAAAATATTTGTGCATTTAATAAGATAGGAATTTAGTTCTCTTTCATGGAGAACGGTTCTTGAGGTGGAAGTCAAGGCCCAGTATAGAGGGTCCACAGTTATCAGGGCCCCAGGCTCCTTCCACTTCTCAGCTCTTCATTTACATAGATGAGGCCCTCACTCTCATGGCCCAAGATGGCTATAGAGCTCCAAGCATCATATCTATGTTCTAGGTAATAAGGTAAAGAGAAGAGTGACAAAGGGTGTACCCCTTCATTTAATGAGAATTGTCATAGGTTTCACATACTTCTGCTCACGTTTCTGTTTTAGCTCAGGTTACCCCATGATCAAACCCTGAGACAAGGGTTCTAATGCTAATTATAGTTTATTTGAGAAGTGTAGGAACACCAGTAGAGAAGTGAGGAATGATGTATGGAAGAGAAGATAGCCAAAAGTTAGTTTACTATTAAGCCAGCCATCAAAGTGGACGACTGGAGCACCATTGACCAATAAATTCTAGGCAATTGCACAAAATACACAACTTCAAATTTTCCCACCGAAGGAGTGAGAAAGCTGGAGCATCTGTACATCAATTCCAGGGAGCCATTGATTGAGGGCTGTTCTTGACCATGGTTAACCTGCACTTCCAGTCTGCCACATACAGGCAGTGGACTTCCACATTGCTGGGAAAAGATGCCCCAGGCACAGAGGTGCAGACTCTTGGCTGTTGGAGCACACTGAAGAGTTCGGGTGAATATAGGCAGGTCACTGACAGATTTGGCTACAATCTCATTGGCCAAAACTTAGTCTCATGACTACATCTCATTCTAAGTGGTTGGGAAATGTGGTTCTTTATCTGGGTCCATTGCAGCCACCTCATATATAGGGTACTGTTTTTAAGGTGGACCAGGAAAATGGATTTACGTTAGAAAACTTGCAGTCTCTGTCAAGTTCACTTAGCAAATTGTGCATCAATTGTACTCCCTAAAGATCATTAGTGAATGAATTAGATTTGCACTTCAAAGGGAGATGATTTGTCAAGATACACTTCTTACATCTGAGACTGAAATTATTCTGCCTTTCCTAGAGGAATACTTCCGATCAAGGAACACACTAGGTATTCCTTCCATAAATACTAATATCTTGATTTAAAGATTAAAATTTAAATATTTTAATTATTAGCATTCAAGTTGTAGTTCTAACATGTATTGTGGAGGCACAAACAACAGTCATAATTATGATTCCTGAATTCTTGACATATAAGATAAATCAAGATCCAGGACATTTCTTCACAGGTATTTGGGAAGAATTCAGAGGATAAACCCTTATAAAAGAGCATCAATTATGAAGAGGCAAGAATGATCCATCTGGCTGCGACTGTTGAACTACTCCTGGGAGTCATGTCAAACATCCATTGAAATCAGGTGCAAATTGGTTCAAGCAGATGTAGACCATATCCCTAGTGAGAAAGTAAGAGCAGGCAAAGGGTAGTATGGGAGACGAAGCATGAGGGTGGAATAGAGAGGGTGGACCCTTCCAGAAGCTCAAATCACCATGTCCCTGGAGGTACAGTCATGAATTCTATTATAATCTAGGCCAGAATTGACACCTGAGAGCTTTTATCTGGAGGCACAGGGCAGGTTGTGATAATGGAATAATCAGGGACCAGAAAGGATTAACTTTCTTATACACCTTTATATCACCAGTGTCTTATACAGGAATTAGCACAGCAATCGGTAACTATCAGTTGAAAAATGAGTGAATGAGTGAAGAGTTTCCAGGTCTCTCATGTATTTCAAGGACTGAGCAAGACTGCTCTGGAAAGTGGTCAGATGAGGGCAGACAAAAGCTATGTTATTTACCTGGGATTTTTCTTCTTATAGCTGCCAATTCTGAAATAATCTAATATAAATCTATAAATTTGAAACGTCCTTTGAAGTTGTTACCATTGTGATAGTCATTAAGTTTCATTCACCAAAAATTCCCAGCTCTCCACGTGCCAGGCAGGTGGGAAGAAGCTCTCCCTGGAGTTCCTGGGATCAGAAGGGATCATGTGGTTAGTTCTAGCCAATAAGCTGTGAGCAGAAGGAAAGTGTGACTTCTGAGCTGGAACCCTGGCCCTCAGAGCTTTCTTATCCCTCTGCCATAGTTACCCACAGCATTCCAGAGAGTGGCTGTGTTGTCAGCCTTGGTGTTGGGTTAGGCTGATGCAGAGCAGAGCCCCCAGCCAACATATAGTGGTTCTGTAGCATGACAGAAAATAAATGTTGCTGTTTTAAGCCATATTTTGGAGTTGTTTGTTACCACAGCATAATCTAACCTATCCTGACTGATGCCACTCTGTGATAGTCTATCAAACTTTCAACACATGCTCTCCGTTGTGCCCTGCAAATTCTATTTGTTTCTCCCACAACCTTTTCCTTCTTCCATTTCTTTTTCAGGGGTACTCTATTTCCCTAAGGAAACCCTCTATGTGCAGATGAGAGCTTTTTTTTTCCCTTGGAAATGCCACAGGAAGAACATTTTACCCAGGAAACTGTTCCTCTTTCTTTACAAGTTCCTGGGTTGAGAGCAAAGGGATCATGTTTCAGAGAGAGATCAAAGTACCCGTGTGTATGCTTCCTTGGTAATCTTCCTGACCACTGGCTGCTGGATTGATTCAAGACAGGCAGGAATTTCTTCTGAACACTAAGACCTACTCTTGCCAGTGTGTGCAGATCACACGCACGCCAGTCCCTAGGAATCCACAAAGTTATCTATTCCAGTATATGCTGTAGGGGACGTGAGGACCACCCTCCTTTCTCCAAAGAGTTCATAACACAGTGGGATTGACAATCACAAATATAACAAAAAACCGTTACACAGAAAGTGGTGTCGTACTGACTAAAGCAGAAGTGGGATACAGAAGACAAGAGATGTACGTTCTCTTAAGCCAAGGCTATAGAGGAGGAATGGGCATTTATCACAATTAGTACTGGCTAAAGTGAAGAGGGTAATAGAAATATAACTGTGTGCAATAAGACAGATGGATAAGTGCTCAAAGCACTTCAAATTCTGACTTGCACCATAAGATCCTGATACCCTGACATGCCAGTTACTGTAAAGGGCTGTGAGTGATGGAAGGACAGGGATTCTTGCCTTTCCAGCAGAACTTTCCAAAATTGCTTCATGAGCACTTGGCACTGCTCCCAGCTCTGCTCTGAACACTGCAAGAGACAGCTTTTCCTAGAGGAAACCTCATTTGCAGCTTTAGTTTAATTCTATTTCAATGCCGGTGACCGTATGCTTATCAGAGAAAGAAAGAGAAGCAAGAAGTGGCTGTCCCCAAACCATTGTGCAATCTTTGCTCCTTGTGGCTGTCTCTTCCCTGCCTCCCATCTTTTATCCTTTTCGATAATATTATTCTTTGTGTTAAGTCTTCATTAACGTTCTGAACCTAATATTACCTGGGAATGTTCTCTTCTCTCATTCTTGTTCTGTTCAGGGTACTGTTGGGATTATATTTATTTTATTTTTGCTTGTTTGTATTTTCCTAACTTCATTTTTGAGAGTTTTATTTTTTTAAACTCAAATATCGTCTCTGGGACAGAATGAAATGGTATTATGAGAAAAACTGATGGGTTTGAGGAGGAGGTTGCTATGGAAACCATGTTTTGATGATGGAAGATGATGGCACATCTTCTGGAAATAATTTGAAACTGTAAGGACACTTGATCCTTTTCGTGACAGAGATAGCAAAGGGCCTAGAATTGAGTTTCCAAACAGTACAGTGGGGCAGCCTCTTGCATTTCTCTTTTACAAAACCCCCCAAAACTCACACCCCACCTTTTTAAAATAAACAGTGACTCTCTGATCTTTATGACATAGGAGACCAGTACTTGGAAACACAGCAGTGGTAGAAGGAAAGGAAGTATTTCAGAACATGTTTCCTTGAGGGGAAGAGTTAATCCAGGTTAGGAGGTCAAGAATGACATTGTAAACAGGGTAAATTCACATGACAGATGTCTGGTCATCTTGTTCCTCGCTCTCTCAGCCTCTGTTGTATTAGCCACTGTTAGGATGCGTCTAGCTTCTTGTTAATTTCAGGTGAAATGGGGAATAAAATAATGAATGACTGAAGAAATGATGGAATTAATTAATCTTAAGACATTCTCATGAAAGTAATGTGTGATCTTCATACTTTATTTTGGCTGCCATGGAGAACTAGAAAAAAAAAAAACAGACTATTCTTGTGCAAAACGTCTTGAGGTTTCACAAGATTTGCAAATTGTGTATGGTCACCACACACCGAAAGTTGTTAGAGAGCCTGAGTTCTTTCTTTACTCTGACACTGAATTGCTGTTTGATCTTGGACTCTATCCAAGTGCTCTATCTACTGGGCTTTAAGTGACCCCGTGAAAGGGTTGGACTGAAGTCAAGGGCATTTTCCAAATCATAGAGGTTATAAAATAAAGGTCAGCTTTGTAATTTCTTCTTATAACTAGTATGTATCTTTCTTATTAAACTAAATTCTTGGGTTACATTTTCCTGTCTATAGTGCCTCTGACCAGGGAGCAGTATCTGGTACTTTCCCCCAAAGACTAGCTTCCATTTGATTCTGCAAAGGCAATCATGCAGAAAAACAATCAACGAGAAACACTAATTGTTTAAGGTCTAAAACACACCAAAGGGAGTGAGACTCTGTTTAAAAGATTTACAAAGAGGTTTATAGGCAATTGCAAAAAGAGAAATTGACTCCTAGGATTGAAGCGTAGATCCCAAAGATAGTTTGGTTTCATACTGTCTGCCTTTTGTGCAAGTGAGACATACCAATTGAGTATATTCTGTTGCTGACTTTGAGGAAGCCTGGTGCTACAATTGACCCATTGAGTTGCCTGTGACTACACAGGTTCATGCTTAGAGTGGCATTGTCTCCCCATAAGTACAATAGTCCTGCTAGTCTAGCTGTCAAGGAGATTGACACGTGTTTGGCATGGGCTGCCACCCAGTGAGTTGTACACAGATTTTCATTGACGTTGTTCCAACATAGACTCAGTTCTTCCATAACACTTATTTTGAAAATGTGAATTTGTTCTAATACAACCGATATAGTAATGAACAATTTGATAGTAATGCAAATTTTGCACTTGCTTATGCACACTTTTATTAACATCCAAGCACCAGCTGAACACAGGAAACTGCACTGAGTCACATAATATACAAAATGCACACATATGCACACCTGAAACATCTACCAACAAACTCAATTCCCCGTGTGTTGTGAACCACACCCATCAGCATCTGGTGTTAAACCTTCTGTCCAATTTCAGATAAGCATCCCTCTACCACTTCACAAGAATCAATGAGCTATAATCCTTCCAATGACCAATTCCAGAAGCAAACTTCAGATCTTTTTCAAGGTAAAGTGCCATCTTTATTGTTGTATTTATGTGTGTGTTAACCATTTCACATATGTAAAACTGTGCTAACATTTTTATTAGATTTCTATCCTTTTTTTTTGCACATATCTCTGTCAAGTTCTTGGAGTATTTTGCCCTTATTCCCTGTGGTTTTCATTACACAATTTTTCATAGGATAGCATATTTATTTTCTATTGCTGCTGTAATAAATAACTTCAAATATGGCTGCTTAAAACAATGCAAATTTATTATCTCATAATTTCCATGAGCCAAATGTCCATGTACTGCATGGGTCAGCTGGGTTCTCTGCTTAGCATCTCAAGAAGCCAAAATCAAGGTGTTGGTCAAATTGGGCTCTCATGTGGAGGCTCTTGGGGGAAAATCCATTTCTGGATTCATTCAAGTTGTTGGAAGAATTCAGTTCTGAGCAATTGTAGTGCTGAAGTCCCCATTTCCTTGATGGCTGTTGGACAGGGGTTGTTCTTAGCTTCTAAAGTCCATCTGTATGCCTTGGCTCATGGTCCCTTCCATCTTCAAAGCCAGCAACAGTGCATGAATCCTTCTTTTTCTTGAAATCTCTCTGCCCCCTCCTTCTGCTATCTCTCCTGACTTCTGTCCTCAGCTAGCAGAAAACTCCACTTTAAGGACTATGTAAGTACATTCAATCTCCCTATTTTAAGGTCAACTGATTTGTACCCTTAATTGCACCTGCAAAATATTTTTGGCATGTAACACAACATATTCAAGCCAGTGTGTGAAGGTCATGGGGGCCAAATTTCTGCTTACAAGTTTGATTTTGTGTGTGTGTGTGAGGAAGAGCAGCCCTGAGCTAACATCCGGTGCCAATCCTCCTCTTTTTGCTGAGGAAGATTGGCCCTGGGCTAACATCGTGCACATCTTCCTCTACTTTATATGGGATGCTGCCACAGCATGGCTTGAACAGCGGTGAGTGGGTGCACGCCCGGGATCTGAACCTGCGAACCCTCGGGCTGCTGAAGCTGAGCGTGTGCACTTAACCGCTACGCCACCAGGCTGGCCCCCAAGTTTGATTTTAAAGAATACATGTGTCATGTTAAAGCAGAACTGACTGTATTTACAAATCATCTTTGTGCCTTCATAGCTTTCTTGTTCTTTCTCCTGCCTTCATAATATTGGGATTCCTCAACATTTGAAGGAAGTAAATTATATTAAAAATTTAAAAGTTAATACCTTAGAGACAGGCACCTCCACACCCTAAGGATTCCTGGTATAAGGGGGAACGTTTATCGATCCTGACTGACTCTATTCATAGAAGACTCGCCCTAAACTGTTCGGGGAAAATTGAGAACAAGAGAGTGCTCCAGAGGGATAAGTTTGGGAGGGTCGGGGTGGAGGGGGTCCAGATGGGGACGCGTGTGTGTAACCTGATAATTGCTTCGCGCCATAGCAATTCGCGCCATAAAATGTAACTGTTTAAATGTTTTAAATTAGCCAATCATGTAAGACCGCGCCAACCTTTTCCCGCTTTATGCTTCCGAATCCTATAAAAGAGCTTGCCCCTTAAGGTTCGGGGTCGACCCCTCTGTCTCCTGCGAGAGATACGTGTCGACCCGGAGCTCCGCTTAATAAAACCTCGTGCGTTGGCATCAAGCTCGGTCTCCTGTGTCTGTGGGTCCGCGCCTTCCCGAGACTGGAGTTGGATTTCCTTTTTGGGATCCTACACATTCACTCTTTACTGTTCTTTCTTTGCACTCTCTGGAACTAGTACTTATCTTTTCTTTGAGTGACAAATTTTGAGGAATATAACAAAAGGGTCCATCTCCTCAGACAAATGCAAATACACATAAAATTTCACTGATCCTCCTACAGCCCATTCATGGAACTCCTGCAATGTAATATCTCCCTCTGGTACCTTATGTTGAAGGATAACATTGATGTAATTAGTTCTTGCTATGTGGCAGTTAAGATGCAACACATTTTCTGTTTTCTACCTTATTTAATTCTCACAGCAAAACCATGAAGATGGCATTGTCATCTTCACTTATCTTGAGATTTTAAAACAGTTTAGTATTTTATCCAGTCATATGTCTAGTAGGTCATGGACCAGACATTCAAATCCAAGTTTGTCTAGCTCAGAAGCCTGTGATGAAAAACGCCTGAACCATTACATCACTACAGATCAAGGAAAAATGTCCATCTATAGCCCTGATATCTGTCCTGATGTCCAACCCAACTAGCACCCCATAATCATTGTGCGGCACCAAACTCTCTTGCCATTTGTTCTGCTGCCTTGCCTAGCTTTGTTACTATCATCCGCATCTTACCTTCATCCATCAGAAAAACTCACAAAAACTTGTTTATATTCCTCTCTTCTCCTTTGCTGCAGTATCTTTCCAGTCACCAAACCCAAACCCCTGCTAGTATCCATCTCCCACTCCCACAGCAAACTTCTACTTATTCTTAAAGAAACAGAAAACACCTATGAGAGTTTCTCTGACTCTACCATGGAGAAGTATTACATTATTATTATTATTAAATAATTATTTAATTATTATTATTAAATTATTATTTAAATTAGTAAATTATTATTACATTACTTCTACTACAGCACTTACCTCACTGTATTATAATTAATTGTTTGTATCTGTCACAAACTGGGTATGAAGTGGATATTCTCACAAGAAAAAAGTCAGTCTCTTGATTATCATCATTCTGTTCTTTTTTAGCACATTGTCTGGAATACAGTGTGAGCTTAGCAAATATTTGTTAAGGAGAACTGATCTGAATTAAATTCAGGTAGAAACAGCAAAGCTATGAGGTTTGAGTGAGAAAGGTCTAACTTTTGTCAGTAAGTATATGTTAAGGTATCATCCCAATTAAAAGAATGGGACAAAAAGACACAATGTTTGATTGACTTCACTCACTTCAGGGAGTATTTTTGTTCCAAATGAAGAGTTTTCTAACTAAATTGCTTACGACTTGGGGCCATCCCAGGAGGGATGGCGCCTTATACAGAATCTTCTGGTGTGCCTTGCCCATTCCAGAAAGATGGCCTCCTTTCTTTTTACTGATATTCCACAAAAACTAGTGTTCAGGAATATGAATACATGGAATCAGTCAACCAAGCGAAAAACTACTGGGTAACTTATCTTATTACCTTTTAAATGGTTCTAATCCTGCAAGTGTCAAAGTGGCATCGTTGCTGGGTTTGAGAGAGGTGCTGATGTCTCAGCCTCATCTCATGGACCTGATTCAAGTTGAAACTTTGAATTGGGCCCTACCAAGACTCTTTCCCCACTCTTAACAAGTATAAAATATTTGAATGCTAGCACAGTGTTACAGTGGGTTATAGGATATTTCTTATGAACAGGCTCAGACAATGAGTCAGGCCTAGCATCCCTCTGATACCAATGAACATGTATGATATAACTTCAAAAATAAAAGTTTTCTGAATGTCACTCTGTGCCCAGCCCAGTAGTGGACACTTTCATCCACTTTACCATACTTAATCCTCAGAACAATACAAATAAGAGTAGATTTTCTTATATTCCACATTTTAGAGGAGCTAATTAAGCTGACAGTGATTAAGTAACTTGCCTAAGTTCTCATCACTAGAAAATGTGAACATAGGTCTGTCTGATGCCAAAGTTCATGCTAACTTGATTTGTGCTCAAGGCTGAACAAGGTAAGGTAGTAGGATTCATAAGCCAGGGAACTGTGCTGGTGGGTCCAGGGTCCATCTGATTCGTGTTCCCTGTAGCTTCTCTGGAAGCAGCCTTGCACCTCAATGTTGAATAATCCATCTAGGACTCCAGAAGTGATATCCTTTAATTTTCCCCAATGAACTGAGTGAGGCTTGAGCAGATGGTGATTTCTATGCCTCTGCTACAGGTGACTGCATTGACAAGGTTCCTCCATAGAACCTTGCCAAGTCGGATGCCAGGACCTGCCATATGTAGACCTCCATCCCTTCGGCTTGTGCTTGTTAACTTCTCCAAAGAGCCATTTGGAGGACAAGCCAGTGGGAGGACATGGAGCCCTGACTGAATGCACTTCAGTTACAGGTGTGTCTTCCACCTGTCAATTTGCGTTCAGACAAGGAGATAATCTGATTAGGTGAATTGGGAATTATCAAGATTCACTTACTCCACATATTTCCACATAACAGACAGATCTAGAGATTGCTGGTAACCAGTGAAGCACATGTAGAGTGGCCGATTAAATTCCCCAGGCTCCATTTTACTTCTCAAATTGAAAATCTAATCCTCAAGTTCTCCTCACTGGTTAAATCAGCATAAATCTTTCTTGGCATGTGACCTACTCTGACCTAGGAAAAAGCTGCTTCAAATCTCCTATTATTCACATTGATCTTGTATTATCCAACGTCTTTCATTAATTTTCAGAGTCTCAGATATAAGTCACTCAGTCCCTAAGAACACAATCCAGGGTCTTGAAGGAAAATAAGGGGATATCAGGGATATTTAGACAAGAAAATCTAATCTTTTGAGGTTGAAAAAGAGGGAAAGTCTGTTTCTTTCTCAAAAATGACTCTTAGGGCTGCTGTCAAAGCCAGAGCATGACGCACTCTTTGATTTGACCTAGCATAGCGTTTCATCCATTATGATTGCACAAAAGTTAAAGATTATTGCATAAATGTTTAAGCCGTCACACTGGCCACTCGGTGGAGACCATCAGAGCATCACAGGTGTTAACATTCAAGTGTCATTGCTCAGGGTTTCTTCTGAGTTCCTACAGTAGTTAGAGTGCAAATTGTGTTTCTGATTTCTGATATGTCAAAATGGACCAAGAACTGCAAATTAGAGGCTCCATAGTTTCCCAGAGCCACCAAATCATACACTGTATCAGCAGAAGTAAATTTTTAATGAACTGTAAGCTTCAGGGTCCCTCACTTGCATTGGCTTCTTCCAAGATTCTAAGAGGGGACCTGCAATGTTTTAAATTGGTTTTATATTTTTGAAAAATCTTCAAATGTAAGCTATTCTAATCACACTCCATTAAGATCATCATCTCGTTCCACTCTAGTGCTCACTCCTCACCCCAATAACTTTCCTCCTGTTGGATAGCACTGGAGTAGTTGTGGGCGTTGTTGGAATTCAGCTTTGGTTAGGTTGGGTTTAATGAGATATTTTTATGTGATTTGTGGTTGTGTCTATAGTTAAGTGATTGCTAGCCAGCTCAGCATAGAAATGGCTTCCAGGAATCCTCCTCCTACTTACCTTGTTGACTCACCCAGTATTATAGTACAATGTTGTGGGTTCAAGGATCATAAGGATCATATTGCAATATGATCGAAGGTGCTCAACACTCAAACAGGTGGTCAAGAAGGAGAAACAAAGTCCCATATAAGTGTAGCCAGAAGCCAGTCTGTGAAAATTCTTCTAATCATCAGATAGCTAAAGCTATAAGTGGAAGATGAAGTTATCTTCCATACCTAGTCAAAACAAAAGTTCTCACTTGTCAAGAAGGTTCCCAATAATATAGCATATACATTTATAAACTCATCAAATATAGGTCCTGAGATTTCTTGATAATCCAATTAATGAAGAGAACTGAATCATTTGAACACATTGGAAAATAATTAAACATAATATTCTTGTTAATGTTACATGAAATATTGACATGGACAAAGATAACATAAAACTCATACTATTATAACTAATACATCAACAATAACTAGGACAAAATGGATAGTGAGTGGCAGCAATTCAAAAAACATTCAAGAGAAGTCACTATATAAGAAAACTTGAAATTCTCTGAAATTTTATAGTTCATATGTGAAAGAATCCTAATAAAACTTTTCCCAAAAGTTACAATAATTCACATTTTGACAATAATGTCCTTACCAATAATGGTTTATATATCTGTACAAAAGATCTGAACTATTAAAATTTTGAAATAAAAACAAATTTTGATCAACCATTGGGGGAAATGTGAATTCTATTCTGTCTTAGAAAAATGATACCAAAAATAGTTGTCTCACAACAAGGCAAATAAAGAGTATATAGCCAAAAAAAAAAAATTGCAAAAAAGCATTATGTAAACAGTTAATTAATTAAAAAAACATTATTTATTTTTGGATTTTGTAAAGTTTATGATATTTGATAGTCTTTTAAAATTTATATTTTTCATGATTTCTTTTCAAACTCTCAATAAATAATTGCTTTCCATCTTATTTTCCTTTTTAGTGTTGCACTCTTTTCTTAAATATGTACATATTTTCTTAATATTTTATACTTAGGACCTGATAAGACCCAGATGGCCTATGACCGTAAAAAGAGTCATATATCTGGCCAAAGACTGGGAATGAGAAGGGAAAGATCATGGATTTCTTATCAGAATGTGTCTCTACAATTTTCTTTAATTAACCAGATTTTTCAATCGTTAAGTTTAAAGCATAGCTTTGTGCCTAAATACAGCTGCTAGATCCGGAAGAGAAACAACAGGACCAAAAATTAATCATGAATATTGTTTGACATACAAAAGGACTATAGGTTCATTTAGTCATAACATGAGCTACCACTATTGGGCATCTGACTTGTGCCAGGCATGGTGCTAGGTGATTTACATATGCACTTCTAATCTTCACAGTCGCTAAGAATGTATTTTTATGCATGCTTTAAGGGTGAAGAATGTGAACCTCAAACAGACTAACTAAATCGCCCAAGATCACCTAGTTCATATGTAGAAGAGCCAGTATGCAAACTTCCAAACTGGTGCTCTGTATTACATTACGCTACCTCTAAAGCATTTTGCCATACTTCAAGCCCGGAGCATTTTATTTACGCTTGTATGTGAGTGTATATTATAGAAGAAATCTTTTTAGTGTATGAATTCTCTCATTGCAGCTCCAGTACTCTGCAAACAAGGAATACATCCCATCTCTCAAATAAGTAGTGGTCTTGCTAGATCAATATCATCAAAGCCCCTGATGTTGGCAGCAGGCATCATATCAAGGTAACATAAGAGAGATGCTGCCTTTTTAGGCTTTGATATGGTAGAAAGAGGGGCCAGTACATTCTGGAAGTTACCAGGACATGTTTAGTCTCTGAGCTACAGCCTCCTTTCTGGGCAGATGTTTGTGCGAGCTTAATCTGCTTTAGAAGGGCTTATTAGAAACGCCTTGAGGTTCTATGGCACTTTATGTTTTGTGATACAAATTAGTGTTGAAAGAGATTTGGAGAAAGGTGAGGGGTAGAGGAGAGATTCAGCTTCTCTGATCCCCAGAAAATCTAGCCAGGAAGAAGTCAAAACAAATATGAATGAACCTGGAGAAGCAGTAAGACCTCTAGGTCCTACTGGCAGAATTAGCCCTTATCAGGATCCATCTGGTGCCCAGCACAGGGAATGGACACACTTATTCTGGCAGAGTTGTTTCAAAGGAGGCGTAACCAACTCTATAGCATAAGACAGTCCTCTTCCAAAATGGCAGCATAAAACATTAGTAGAGCCAATACTCAACTCTTCAAGAGGAAGGAGGCTTTACAGTGGGGAATGCCATGCTATCACTGAAGATGATAGCATCAAATTATCAAGGAGAGGATCTGAGAGTCACAAATTCTGCATAAGAAGAGGTAACCTGGGCGCAGTTGGCAGTGGGTGGTGTTGTTGTCATGAGCTTTGAAGGGCATACAAACCATCTCTTAAAAGAGCAGATTTTTAAGTGAAGCAGACTTGAAATCATCTTCTGGCAAATGCCCATTTGGAATGACTCCAGTAAAATGTGTGAGGCCTAAGTGCTCCAGGAGAGGGATGTTTAGATTGGAAGAAGGGAAGCAAACCTTGTAGCTACCCTCTGTTCTCCCCACCTCTCCCTATTCCACAGGCAAACCTCAGCCAAACTGAAAATGTAAAACTTAACTAAGATTTATGGGAGTTTTTTAAAAAAATAAATGGCTGTATTGTTACTAAGAATGTTACCAAATTGATTTAATCTGTGAATATCAGATTAAGCAGAATACTCAAAACTTGAGAAAAAGAAGAAATCTAGCATACTCTGTGGGAAAGAGATGACCTCACGTACTAATGCATTGTAGTGACCATGGAGAGGAAAAATAGTCTATGCTTGGATATTAAACTTAATCAGGTCTCTTAATGCATTTTTATTGGCACTTACATCTGTTTTTCTCCACAGAGATACTAATCAGAATGATCTGGGAGCTGTTTAAAGAATTTTTCATGGACAATAATGAGAAATAGAAAGGGTTACTACAGGCAAGGAGATTTTACGATACGTCTCTGTCTTTCCTTTCTTCACATATCAAGCCTTTCCTTTCTGGTCATGAATATATTAGGACGGGAGCCTAGAATGGCCCCTGGCCATCAAGCAATCCTTTAAAAATTATTAAAAAGGTCTATATATTAGATTATAAAGATGACTTCAATAATTTAAAAAAATTATACAGAAGATTCTTAGAACACAATAAAAATGGCAATTAAAAACAAAGCTATAAACAACAAAATATACTCAACTAGTTTTACCTTATTTTCTTAAGTATACATAGGCCATCCAGACTTAAAACTATTACATATTAAAACTATAGCAATTATGGGGCTGGCCTGGTGGTATAGTGGTTAAGTGTGGCGCACTCCACTTTGGCAGCCCAGGTTCATGGGTTTAGATCCCGGGCACAGACATACATTGCTCATCAAGCCATGCTGTGGCAGCAACCCACACACAAAATAGAGGAAGATTGGTACAGATGTTAGCTCAGGGCCAATCTTCCTCAAGCAAAAAGAGGAAGATGGGCAACAGATGTTAGCTCAGGGACAATCTTCCTCACCAAAAAAAAAAGAGTACAACAATTATGAAATCATTACATATCAGAATTTATGAAGTTCAATTAAAACCATAGACAGAGATAAATTCATCCTCAAAGGCTGTCATTACTATAAAAAAAGTGATTAAAATTAATTGAATCCTGCATCAAAAAGGATAAAATATCCAGGAATAAATTTAACCAACGAAGTGAAAGACTTGTACATTGAACACTACAAGACACTGAAGAAAGAAATTGAAGAAGACACAAATAAATGGAATGATATTTCCGTGCTTATGGATTTGAAGAATTAATGTTGTTAAAATGTCTATTCTACCCAAAGCAATCTACAGATTCAGTGCAATCCCTATCAAAATTCAAACAGTATTTTTCACAGAAATAAAACAAAAAATCCTAAAATTTGTATAGAACCAAAAAGACCAGAATAGTCAAAGCAATCTTGAAAAAGAACAAAGCAGGAGATTCAAAGCTTGGAGAACAAAGCTTGATTTCAAACTATATTACAAAGCTATAGTAACCAAACTGGCACAGAATTAGCATAAAAACAGACACATAGCTAAATGGAACAGAATAGAGCCCAGAAATAAACTCATGCATATATGGTCAATTTATAATGAAGGAGCCAAGAACACACAATGGGGAAAGGACAATCTCTTCAATAAATGGTGTTGGGGAAACTGGAAAAACACATGGAAAATAATGAAACTGGACCACTATCTTGCATAATACACAAAAATCAATTCAAAACGGATTAAAGGCTTGAATATAAGACCTGAAACCATAAAACTCCTGTAAGAAAACATAGGGGGTAAGCTCCTACACATTGGTCTCGGCAAAGATTTTTTTGGATTTGACGTCAACAGCAAAGGTGACAAAAGCAAAAATAGATAAGTGGGACTAAATCAAACTAAAAAACTTCTGGGTAGCAAAGGAAACCATCAACAAAATGAAAAGGCAACCTACAGATTGGGAGAAGATATTTGCAAATCATATATCTGATAAGAGGTTAATATCCAAAATATACAAAGAACTCATACAACTCAACAGAAAACAAAAGCAATCCAATCAAAAAAATGAGCATAGGATCTCAATAGATATTTTTCCAAAGAAAACATACAAATGGCCAAGAGGTACACGGAAAGGTGGTCAACATCATTAATCATCAGGGAAATGCAAGTCAAAACCACAATGAGATATCACCTCACATCTGGGAGGAGGGCCATTATCAAAAAGATAAGAGATAACAAGTGTTGGGGAGGATATGAAGAAAAGGAACCCCTTGTACATGGTTGATGGGGATATAAATTGGTGCAGTAGGAAAAACAGTATGGAGGTTCCTCGAAAAATTAAAATAGAACTACCATATGATACATCAATTCCACTTATGGGTTTTTATCTGAAGAAAACAAAATCACTATCTCTAAAAGATATCTGCACCCACAAATTCACTGCAGCACTATTTACAATAGCCAAGACATGGAAACAAGTGTCCATTGATGGGTGAATGGCTAAAGAAAATGGAATGGAATATTATTCAGCCGTTAGAAGGAAATCTTGCCATTGAGATAACATGGATGGACCTTGAGGGCATTATGCTGAGTGATATAAGTCAGACAGAGAAAGACAAATACTATATGATCTCACTTATATGCGGAATCCAAAAAAAAAAAAAAAACACAAAATGAACTCAATAGATAGAGAATAGATTGGTGGTTGCCAGAAGTGCAGGTGGAGGGGGGATGGGCAAAATGGGTGAAAAGTTAAAAAAAAAAAAATACCTAAAATACCTTTTAAATTCAATGTAGAAGTAAGAAAAAAATCAAAATTAAGAATTAAGAAACTCATAAAGATAAAAGTGGAAATTGGTAATTTAAAAACAGGAAAAAAATAAAAATAATGAATACACTGCGTCATAAGATTTTATTTTTGATTCTTCTCATAGCTGGCTCATATAGCCATAGAGGAATTTTTTTTTTAATGGGTAAATTATTTCCTGGACCCATACATACCTGAAAGAGGTTCTTCTCATAATTATTCATGAAAATAAAATGTTAGCTGGGAACGGAAGTCCTGGGTAATAACAATTCCTCACTTAAAATTTAGTAGACATTTATCAGCTGGCAGTGCTATAAACAAAAAGTCTGATGTTAGCTTCTGTTTTTCTTTATAAGAATCTCTTTTTAATGCTTTAAAATTTTCTTATTTTGTTTGTCAGTAATTTTGGATTATGAAAGAGTGGTTCTTTTTTTTCAGTTTAAGAACGTTTTCTTCTGGTAAGCGTCTGATGATTATTTTTGCTTGTTTGTTCTGGATTCTTCCTGACGATGTCATGTATTAACACATGAGTCTTTATTTTCTATCATTATTAACATTCCTTGAAAGAAAAGAATCAGCAAGTGACTGTCCTGTGCTAGAGAAACAACAGCGAACAACACACAAATGGTCCCTAATTTTTGGAGCTTATTTAGTCTAAGATACTAAATAGATAAGTAAATGAGTAAAAATACACATATTTTGTTTAGTCCTATATCTGTTTGGTTTCTCTTATACCTTTTTAATATTTGTTATTTCCCCCAGTAGTCTTAGATCTCTAGGTTATCGTCTACATGCTGCTTTAATTTCCCACTGTGTTAATTTTGTTCTTTGGAGTTCTTAATAGAAGCTCTGCCCCTTTAATTACATTAAAAAATTCCCCTTACTATTTGAAACCTTCCTGTAAACTTTTTTCCATTTCAGGTTGTATCTCCCCCAAATCCACCTCTATACCTTTATCATAGAATTCATGATTTGAGGCCTTTATTGGCCCACATCTTGGCCCGCTGGCCTTTCAGCTGTTTAAAGGGACTGGACAGGAGCAGTAATTTTTTAGTGAATCTGTTATCTGAAACCACAGATAGGAATAACTTCTGCCATATTTTGGAAAATTTCTGATTCACAATCTTAGCCCTGGAGGATGTTGTAAATTTTTTATCATAATGATTTTAAAAGGAAGGTAGAAGAAGGCAAACTCTGTGCCATCATTACCATATAGATGCTATTGTCTTTTTTTATTATGTCCTGTGTTCCATTCTCAAGGTAATGGTGCATCTTTTTTCTCATCTCTTCAACTTCAAGTACACGAGAGAAAAAGATTTCCCAGGCTTAGCGTGAATGTCTGGACAGTGGCCTCCAGTCTCATGCTCCCAACACAATGGTGGTCACCATGTCAACAAAATGGAGCTGCTGACTCGTAAGAAGACCTTGGAAAACCAAAGAGCACTATAAAATGAGTGAGGCATCATCAAGGGTGATATATTTCATGTGCAGATACATTTTAGAGCAGCGGTTCTCAAAGGGTGGTTCCAGGACCCACAGCACCAGCATTCCCAGTGAGTTGGTTAGAAAAGCAGATTCTCAGGCCCCACTCCAGACCTATTGAATCAGACACTCTGGGGCTAGAGCCCAGCAATTTGGGCTTTAACAAGCCCTCCAGGTAATCCAGAAACATGCTCAAGTTTGAGAACCACTGTCTTAGTGATTAAAGCATGTAATAACCAGTTCACTGTGAGAACGGGGTCTGGGCTCAGCATATATGCTACCAGCCCAGCAATTGAGTTGGGAACAATAAAAATAAAAATAATAAGTGGTTACACTGTTTATTGATTCATTCATTCAACTTGTGTGTCCAGCTATGCACCCAGCGCTGAAAATACAGGGAAGATTTCTTAGTCAGGTAATAGATGGAAACATATGTAAACCTCTAAATTATAAAGTAGTTTGGTAAGCATGGACTATGAAAGAGTGCCACGAGAACATTTAAATTGACCTAGACGAAATAGGGAGGGCCTCATAGAGAAAAAATATTTGAGCTGGGTCTTGTTGGAGTTTGCCACGCAAAGAAGACATTGGTAGAAAAAGGTCAAGGATAAGGCAAGTTAAGGTAAAGTGAGAAGCATGTGGGGTTATGAGAAATTCCCAGGAGAATGAGTTAAGAAAATCTGATATCAATGCCAAGAGAGGTCACATTAATAGGAACGATGGGCCCTCGAGTCAAAGAGAGGTAGAATTGGGGTGGATCCAAAGTTAAGGACAAGAGTCGTGACCTCCAGTCAGAGCACAGAGGACTGCAAGCCGGGTGGTCCTTGCAAGTTGTTTCAGCAGTTAGGACCCACCCCATCTGTTCTTGAAGTGTCAGTGGTGACTTATTGGATGTGACAGCTCACTGGAACGATAGCATGAGTTCTGATTCCATGTAGTCTCGCCCAACTCTGAGCTCTCCAGTAGATGGAATCTTCTCTAGGGATGGAGAAATTGTGAAAATTTGCAGTGTGTCAAGGAATTTGGCAGCAGAAACTGGAATCCTACATTTGATACATGGTGTCATCATATATCCTCGTGTATGAAATTTGGGATTTGGCTATTTTGGATGTAAGGGTCTAGCATAGCTTGCAGTATAAATATAATCTTCCTTTAAGCCAAGGAGTTTCTTGGAGTATTACAAGCAACAAACTTGAACTTGCCAGATGCATCGGGATTTTTTAAATAGACTTCCTTAACTGAAAAGTTATATGGCAATTGAAGTGGCGGAGCTGCTGATGCCAGTGCCAAGGGGACAGTGAATACCATAGAAGCTGGATGCTACGATTTTGACATATGGGTTTTAAGAAATTGGAGGAAAGAAAGCTCAGTATCTAAAGTTTTGACCCAGAGAGAGTTTGCAGGTGTCTGTGGCTCTGGAGAACCAAATATAACAGCTCTAGAAGGTATCAGAAGAGAAGGAACATGGGTTGAATGCCAGGCATTATGCTAGAAACTTTCTCATCCGCCAGGCCGTTTAATCCTCCCCCAACAAGGCTAGAAGCAAGGAATTGGTATCACCACATTCAGATGAGAAAATAGGTGCTCAAAAAAGATTTGATAACTTACCCAAAATCTCACATAGCTAAAAAGTGGCAGAACCAGGATTCAAACTCAGGCCTGCAGGATGCTATGCAAGATAAAAATTTGGCCACCCTGAAATATGTCTCTTTACCTTGATTATTTTCTCTGACGGACATTTGACCTGTCCCACTAACTGCCTAAAGGAATTTAACTCTGAGTATGGGCAGACTGGCAGGGTCCTCACTAAGCCCATTCTTTTCAAAGTTCTGTTTACCAAATATTTACAATTGTAAAGGTATCTCCCTCTGTGTAGTGGGAAGAGGGAGGGTATGACCTTATCTGTGAAAACTCTTATCAATATGGAAGGAGAGGACTTAAATCTACATACTCTTGATTACTGTGATTTCTGTCTCTCCGGGCAACATTCTCTATAGGTGGCCCTGCAAAGAATTGTCTGACAAACATTTACATTTCCCTCTCCTTGTGAATTGTCTTCTTCCCCTCTGAAATCCAAAACCCCCCAACATCGTCCTTTGTCTTTAGCTGAAGATAGTATTTAAGACGAGAATCTCTGCCATTTTGTTGAGAAACTCAGTTTCCCTGGTTTCTCCCATGTCTACATGTTATTAAATTTGGTATTATCTTCTCCTGATAACCTCTCTTGTTATTTATTTGGCCAGCCATAAGAACCTTAAGGGAAAGGGCAAAGGGGGATTCTCCCTCTTCCCCGACAATGCCAATAGCTTCCTTTTACTCAACCCCTCGACTTCTTTCCAGAGATCTCTCACCTTTTCCTATTGGTTCCAGTCTACCTTTGGGACCCTGGGCATCTCTTTCTATGGCTTGTGAGCCAGAGCAGCAGCCTTTAGTAGTTTCACAAAATACATCTGAATCAGGTTTCAGTGATTCAAGTAGAATGAAGCCAGATTTATGGCATTAAGAAACATTAAATCCTTCCTTTCCTGAGGTTGAGGGGCCTTCTTGCTGCCAACCAAAAAACAAAGTGGTTTCTCATTCTCCAAGGCTGCATTTGGAAGCTCAGGCTTCCAAGATACAGGAAATACAGATGAGCAAAGTTTCAAAGTTCTTACAACACGGAGAGAGCCCACTCAGCAACCATTCAGGGTCCAGCTCACTCTGAATGGGCAATTTTCCCAGGCCCTGAAGTGACATCTGGAATTGGACATAAATGCTCAGGTAAGGGGATCATCAGAGGAGGGAGCATGCATTCAATCATGTGTTCATTCATTCAACCAATATTTATTCTGGCAAGTAAGCAAAAGATTGCTAAAAGCAGCCAAAAATCTCCATTCTATTGCAAGCCCGGAAGTTCCATAAAGTTGGATGGGGGCTAATATTATCAGACTGATCAGGCATGACCTAAGATTGAGGGAAGTGGGGCAATAGGAAGGCAAATCTGTCCAGGCAGTGGGGCAGATACAGAACCTGGTCAGGTAGCCAAAGGAGAATCAGGAAAACAGACAAGACGCAACGGCCGGAGGCAGGGACAGGTGACCGCAGTAAGGGGCTTGAGGCACAGAGGTTGGAAGGAAGATGGAGCCTGAGCTGTAGACTTTGTGGGGTTCAAAGGCTGGCTTCTTCATATTTCTGGTCCAAGACTCACACAATTCTTAGCACATATACAAACCAGTTCCCCTAAGAGAAAACAAGTAAGATCTGAGAAAGGTCAAGCAGCAGAAGAGGAGATAAAAGGGCAGGAAGCCAGGCAGATTTAGCAGCTCTAGAGGCAGTTTGGGCTTTGGAAGGTGCAAATTCATTGTTCTGTTCCCTGTGAAATGCAAACACCAACTCACAGCATCCAAACTGACACTCCAGGGCTTTGTGAAGTCTGATCTAGTCCATACTGGGAATACAACAGATTAGCAGGTTTATATTGCACAAGGTAAGCCCTGCTGAAAAATCATGCCCGGTAAAATGTCCTGAATCCAAACAGTGCCCGTGTAGACCAGCTTTCTTTGGAAAAGAAAAAAGAAAATACTGCCCATTTTCTCAAGCGGCAAAACAGAGAGATTTCAAAGCAAACCCAACTTCGGAGATTTATTTCTAAAATTTACCAGGCCAAATAGAATTACTTTTCACCCATTCTTCTTATCCTAGGTTGGAAAATTAGGAGCATTATTTTTAGGTTACAATTTAAAAATTTCACCATGCTCTAGGAATTGCAAAATACTTAGAGTCCCAGTCTTATTAATACAAGTAAGGGAACACAAGCAAGTGTCCCTTCAGATTAAGCTAATTGGGATGGAGGCTATTTCTATACCTGCTATGTACCCGAGCAGTGTTGGTCAAATGGAGAGGTCATGGGTCTTGTGTGCAGGAAGATCTGAGTTGCAATTTCAGACCCACCAAGCATTAAACACCTCCCACTGAGTCTGATCCATGGTGGGTACACACTAAGTACCTCCTTTAACTTCCTCACTTCTTTGGTTTTCCTTCTCTCCTTCTCTCTCTCCAGGGACGATGCTCTTAAACATCCCCATTCATCTTTACATGTGATAGATTTCTTCCCCCAACCACCGCTGCCCCAGGCTTTTCCATATGACAGTGCATAGTTGGAGGCAATGCTCAAGAAATTGTAAGAAACTGAGCTAGAGAAGTCAGGCTTCAAGGCTCAGTGCGAATCCTGAGTCTTGCAATACACAGCCCCTCAAGAAGCCAATTTGTCCAGCACCCACTCGCAGACAATGAAACATGACAAGATGATGCCCCACACAATAGCTACCACTTTTCCTCCTCTTCTCTGCACCTTTCTGAAACCAGCTGGGGCTTGCCCCATCAGGCACCTGCTTCCCTGTGTTGGAGCCTTCCCAGGGCCCTCCCTCCCCTTCTCTCATCTCCAGGAACAGGAGCTACTCCAGAAAGCAGTTCAATAGACTAGTAGGATGAGGAGACTCTTTCTCATCACAGAGCATCTGAACTGGCGGCTGCTTTCTGCCTTCAGACTGGCCCTGCCGTTAGGAGAACACAGATTGCTGAGTCACCTCGTAAATTGTTTCAAATGAGTTTTTCTTTCCTGTTAACATACCACAGCAGGAGGAGGTAGCCAGGGAAAGGATGCTGAGCAAAGAGAGACAAGGTTGAGAGGAAAGGGCTCGAGGGAGCTGGAGGGAGGGAAGATGAAGGGATGGGATTTAGCCGCCTGCTCGGTTATGGCAATCAATTTCAGCCATAATAATAAAATAACACAGAGGGAAAAAAGCAGACGTGACAGAAGCGATAAAATGGAAATAAATCCTCATTACCTCGCTGAAGAGAGGGCCACAGCTGCTGCCACTGCTCCGTCACTTGGCAAGTGGGAATTTCATACCAATGTTTATCGTGTGATTCTGGACAAAGAAGGGGAGAAGAGAAGAACATGCACTGCGATGTTTAGCTGCAGAGCAGTGAGGTCAGCCATGTGGTGACTGGAAATTTCAGAAGCTCAAGGATTTACTTCTTCCCTCTGCTCATCTCCCCAAGCTCCCACGCTTAGGCTGTGGGGAAGGGTGCCTTGGCCCAACCAAATAATTTGAGCACTTGGAGTTTTATTTGACTTCCAGTTCTCCAGTAGAAGCACACATAATCTCCAAAAGCATGATGGTGCACGAGCTGTAGGCAATGGAAGGGTGCCATGAATACATCTGCACAATTAAACTTGTGTCTGGAGCTGGTGACAATGGCAGAGGGCATGACACATTGTCACAGGCAACCTAGAAGACTCCTTGGTGTCTCACAGCCCATGCTCCTCAGCAGGGTTTCGGGAAAGATGGATTTTGCCTTTAGCGACGGAAACTCCTTAGTTTGTCATTCAGAGACTCTCCATTAACTACTCCCAACCCACTGCACTCACTTCTTTGGCTCTCTGCCAGATTCTAGCTTTATTTGACTGCTCACTATTCCTAGAACATGCCTTGTACTTCCCACACACATTGGCTTGCATGGCCTCCTCTATCTCTTCTGTCCTATTTCCTAACTTTGATCATCTGATCATCCTTAAAGACAGCGCTCCTATGGTCGGAAATGACATCTTCCTTATGTAAATCTCCTTTACAGCTTATCTCTATTGTTTTATTAATCTTTTACTTTATATCTTGGACCATTATACAGGCATCCCTTACAGAACCACAAGACTCTAGAGACATAAACATTTCTGTCTACAACGTGTCTAGTATGGTAACAAAGAGCTACCCACCTAGCAGGGGCTCGATATCTCTTTTGTTTTGTTCTTAATGAGTGAATGAGAAGAGGAAAGAGGAAGGTTAATGCCTGTTCTGTGTAGCCAGTTGCTAGGGTTTCTTTCCATCCAATTCTCCAACCCTCTGCGGATCCTTGGAATGTCAGCTGTTGTTGATTCCAGACTTGATGACAGACTCAACCCGAGGCCTGTCCAGCTCTAATCCTGCTTCCTTCCGTGATCTCCTGGATGAAGCATGTGCTGGCGGGAAGCATTAGTATCCTGACACCCGTTATCATATCTTAAATTGGACGATGGGCTCTGCTTGCATGTAGATTTCAACAATCTGATTCCCTTTAGAGCAAGCCTCCTTCCTGGCTGACCCTGACCCATGGCTGCATTCTGATTGTCATTCATGGCTTCTCCTCTCCCCACATCAACACTTATTTGACCTTTAATAAGGGTCACCTCCTATGTGAGCCTGGGTCAAGTATGGAATAAAATCTGTGTCTAAGATGCCATCCCTTCCTTTAGGGGATGTGCAATACAGAATACACATCCAGCCGTTGTCAAAATCTCTTGGGAAGCAGACATGACAGTGACAGTTTTATCTCAGGAGCAGAACTTAGACTAGTGAAGAAGTGAGGAAGCCCATGTGCCGGTGGGCACTGAAGCACGTCATAACACATCTTTCTGAACATGTGGTTCATGTCCAGCTGGCAGTACTTTAGGTTTCAGATGGTGCCTAGGCAAGAAATTAAATGCCATTGAATCATGTACAGAAAATTACCTTCCTTTCAATTGACTTTAATCCTCTTGACTATACCAAAGAGGAAGACTCAGTGTTGTGCCAGTCTTTAACCACCCTTGGACACTTACTAATATTGCCTTTTAACAAAAGAGTAAGCCTGAGGCCTGTAGCCTTTGAGATCAGCACTATGTGATCAAAATTTAATAATAATGGTCTATTTTCATAGTATTGATTTGTGTGTTTACCTTTGTTTTACAGAAGGTGATTTGGGTTTCCCACTTACTACTAATGATAAGGATAGCTAGTAGTTCTGGAATATTTAACCCCATACAGGGCATCACTGCATTTCCCATGTTTGGATCTAATCACCCTGGCAACCCTATTAGTTGAGAGCTATTATAATTCCTTTTACAGATGAGGAAACTGAGGCGGAGAGGAAAAGTAAGTTAACTGAGATCACACAGCAAATAAGTGGTGGAGATGGGATTTGAACCCAGTATGTGCTCTTAATTACTATTCTATGATTGCTCCCAGTAATGATATAAAATGACTTTTTGGAACAAAATTGTTGCAGGAAAAAAAAGTTAAAGCCATTTAAATATTAAATAAATGATAAATAGTAATAAATAATCCTGAAGGTGGAACATAAATACCTGGAGTTTGGGAAGCTCAGAATTAGATTTATTCAGTTATAGTCTGCATGGAGCCTCTTCTCTGGCATTTAGCAACCCAGATAAAGGAAGAGGATTGGGCAGAGATAGGGTGACCATCTAAAACACTCTATTACAAAGCAGATTGGACTAGATGGTCTCTTTGAGCCAGTGGGGGCTGGTGAAAGCTTGTGGACTCTGAAGTAAACCAGACTAGGTTATAAACCCTAATTTTTCTACTGTAGACTTTGTGCAATTTCCTTAGTCTTTCTTGATTTCAATTTTCTAATCTTCAGGCATGAAAAAAATCCTACATCACAGGGTTGTTGTGGTGGAATGATATATAGAAGGCTTGGCCAATACTGTATTTCTAACAAGATCCGTTTCTTCTAACCCCACAATTTTTGATTGTGACAGATGGTAAGATGTGCAAAGAGTTACTAATATGGCCAGACTCACAGTGTAAGGAATCTTTCTGAATTGGGAATTTAAAATATGTGTGAATATTGCTATTCACAGTCTTAAACATCTAATAATGCACTAGATTCTACCCAACCCCCACTCCATTTCAACTGGTAGACTCTAAATATTTTTTGGCAGGAGGATTTGGGTGGAAGCCTATATGCTGAAGAAATGCAAAAGACATATTCGTTGCAGGAGAACACCAGCAATGAAGAACTCACCCACCTTGCAAGGAAAGAATGGAGAGAAGACTCAAGGACAAGCTCCGGCAAAATGTGACAAGTATTTTCTCCCACCATCTCAAGAGCTTCCTTTTTACTCTCTCTCTTTCTCTTCTAACAAAGCCAGTTCATAAGAATTGATCTTATATTGTTTCAGTAAATAATGAACAATAAATAACAAGTATTTTATTGCTAGGAAAACAGAGTCTTTGTCCTCCAGGAACTTGGTTTAGTTCAGGGATACAGAAAAGTAAACATGTAATGTGTCAATTCGACTGAAAAAAATAAATTAGGTTCCTATTGTCAAGTGCCTTGTACTATGCCTGGTGCATAGCAGAAACTCAATATTTGCTGAGTAATGAATTAATGAATCCTGAAGTTGGAAAATATGCTTGTTTCTGGAGTGTAAACATTGACTTGTTTTTCCAGTAAACCTTCTCCTGACCTCTGCCTCTTTCATGCCCTCTCGGTACCCTGTACTTCAGCTCCTCTTTTTGTTGACATGTTTGCCTTCTCTGTTACACCGCAGGCCCCTTGAGAGGGAATGTGTTTTTGATGTCTGTCTGTCCAAGAGCCTGGCACGCAGTAGGCGCTTAATAGAAATTTGTTGAATTGATTTTGATATGAGCTTCATTTCCTGGGATGACTTTCTTCTACCTCCAGTACCTCATGCATTAGAAGCTGGGGGTGAGAGCTCCCTGGTGCTTATGGATCCTACAAAAGTGCCTATTTATCCAGCATAGGTATGAGATAAAATGACTGAGGTCATTTTAATAAAACTTCAATTTGCCCGGTTATTTTGCAACCAGCTCTATATGGTTATACTATCCTTTATCAGTTTATAAATCAGTTTCAGTAAGTTCATAAATTTTGTATTATGTGTCACAAGAATTTGGCCCTGACTTGAAAACACTGGCTGTGTTGATTAAAATCCAGGCAAGGACTCATACCCAAGCCAGTTTTGAGTCTGTCTTTCTCATAATGACATCCTTAGTTTTGTGGGTTTGCTTTTTTCCATTTAAACAATGCTTCTTATGAAAGGATCATGGATTTACACCCAAATAAATTTGTAACTGAAGAACAAAATGTGATATTCTGATCTCATCATCCGGTGGAAATATTCCCGAGAGAGAAGAGGATGGAGGAGACGAAAGCTGAGCGGAGGGAAGGAACCTCAACTATGTGTAAGGTTTTCTACTGGGAGCTTCCCATGTGCTGAGGCTGGTTACACTCACTACAACACTGTGAGGCTGGTGGTATTAGCCCCTTTCACACACAAGAAAGTTGTGTTTCGAAAAGAGATTTTGATCAGCCCAAGGTTATGCATAAATGACAGAACTTAGGATTTTAAGACCGCAGCAGAATTCTTAAATCTAAAGGTGTTCTTTCCACTGGGAGGTAAAGACAGGCAGGCAGGGAACAAATAAACTGATCGAGCTTTCTCTGTAGAAAATGGATTATGAAGAGATTGTCTTCCATGAACATACATGGAAATAACATATTATTTGAGGAACCCATTTAGTATGTCAATCTTCATCAGCATGTTATGGCAGGAGCAGAGATTCTGAAGACAGTCCAAAATGAGGAAGGCTCAGGCAGATCATGGTATCTAGGATATAAGTATTTGGAAATGGTAGTTTTTTACTGTTTTGTTTGGTTTGGTTTGGTAACTTTGGTGAGAGACAGATAAAGATTAACTCAAAAGGAAAGCGTGAATTAACTGTACAGAGAACACACACATACTCCTTAAAATGTTCCAATGCGTCCTTTTGTCCTTAGGAATAAGTACAGACTCCTTTCATGGCTTAGAAGACCCTTTCACTTTCTTCCCCAGCTCTCTCCCAACTCTTACAGTTCTGCAGCGTGTATTCTTATCTACGCCCTGCCATGCTGAACAGCTTGACGTGTGGTTCATCCACTTTTCTCTTTCTCTTTTCAAACAGCTTATAGAGGTATAATTGACATACAGTAAAGTAAACCTGTTTAAAGTGTACAATTTGATAAGTTTTAACATATGTATACCCCCATGAAGCCGTCACCACAATCAAGATAGTGAACATACAATTATCCTGAAAAGTTCCTCCTGCTACTTGGTATTCCCCCCTGCCTGTATCTCTCCCCACACTGAGGAATCACCGATCTGCTTGCTGTCACTATAGATTAGTTTGAATTTTCTAGTGATTTATATAAATGTAATCATGTAGCTTATATTCGTTTGTCTGGCTCTTCCATTCAGCATAATTATTTTGAATTCACTATTTTTGGATCCATGCCATTGTGTGTATCAGTATTTCATTCCTTTTTATTGCTGATAGTATTCCATTTTGTGGACGTACTGCAGTTTGTACATCCATTTCCCAGTTGCTTGCAGTGTATGGATATGACATATAGGGTTGCTAGGAACATTTGTTTACAAGTCTGCACAGACACATGCTTTCATTTCTCTTGGTTAAATATCTAGGAGTGGAATGGCTGGATCATATGGTAGGTGTATATGGGTTTATGTTCAACTTTTAAAGAAACTGCCAGGCTGTTTTCCAAAGTGGTTGTACCATTTTACATTCCCATCAACAGTTTAAGAGATTTTAGTTCCTCCACATTCTTGCCAAGTTGACACTTGATACAGTCAATCTTTTTAATTTTGGCCGTTGTAATAAAAGTGTATTAGTTTCTCACTGTGGATCTCATTTGCATTTCCCTAAATTATTAATGATGTTGAACATCTTTTCACACACTTATTTGCCACCCATATCTCTCTTTGTTGAAGTGTCTTTTCAAATGTTTTGCCCATTTATTAGGTTGTTTATTTCTTATTATTGAGTTTTAGGGATTATTTATAAATTCTGAATACAAGGCTTTTATCAGATAGATGTTTGGAAAATATTTTCTCAGTCTATGGCTTACCTTCCGTTCTCTTAACAGTGTCTTGTGAACAAGTTTTTATTCTTGATGAAATCCCATTTATCAATTTTTAAAATTTTATGGATTGTGCTTGTGTAACCCAAGGTCACAGAGATTTTCTTCTGTGTTTCATAGTTTTAAGTTTTACATTTAGGTTTATGATCCATTTGAGTTAATTTTGGTATCTGGTACAAGGTATGGATTGAAGTTCATTTTCTTGCACATGCACGTCCAATTGTGCCAGCACCATTTAGTGAAAAGAATATCCTTTCCCCACCGATTTGTCTTTGAAACTTTATTGAAAATTAATTGTCCATATATATGTAGTTCTATTTCTGTTCCATTAGTTGATTTGTCTATTTTATGTCAATACCATACTGTCTTTATTAATACAGCCTTATAAACCTGAGATCAAGCCATTCCACTCCTGCAACTTCGTTTTACTTTTCCAGAGTCATTTTGACATTCCTGGGCCCTTTTTAAATCCACAAATTTCAAAATAACGTATCAATTTCTACTAAAAAAATAAAAAAGCCTACTGGAGTTTGAGTTGGCATTGTGTTGAATCCATAGATTAATTTAGGGAAAATGATTTCTTAGGAACATTGATTGAATCTTCTGACCCATGAACACTGTATATATCACAATTTATTTAAGTTTTTTTAAATTCCTCTCAACAATGTCTTATAATATTTAGTGTACAGACCTTGTGCGTTATTGTTAAATTTATTCATAAATATTTCATATTTTAATGCACTGTAAATGGTATTTAAACTTTTTAAATTTCCTATTATTTTTTATATAGATATACATTTGATTTGGGTATACTGATCTTGTATTCTTCAACATTGCTGAACTCATATATGAGGTCTAGTAGTGATTTTGGAAGTTCTGTCAGGTTTTCTACCTAGATAATCATGTTATTTGCAAATAAAATTTTACCTCTTCCTTTCCAATCTAGATGACTTTTATTTAGTTTTTCTTGCCTTATTGTGCTGTGTAGAACTTTCATTAAAATGTTGAATAGAAAGGGTGAGAGCAAACATTCTTGTCCTTTTCCAGATCTTAGGAGAAATTATTCAGTCCTTTGCCATTACATATGATGTTAGGTATAGTTTTGTTTTGCTTTGTTTTGGTTTTTTATAAATGTCCATTATATTGGGGAAGTTCCCTTCTATTTCTGGTTTTCTGAGAGTTTTTTAACAGAAATTGATGTTGAATTTTCACAGTTGCTTTTTTCCTCTGTTTTTATTAAGAAAATCATGTTTTTTTTCTTTTTTACTTTATTAGTATGGCAAATTGCTTTGACTGATTTTCAAATGTTAAACCAACTTTTGTATTTCTAGCATATACTGTACTTAGTCATGGTATAGTATTATTTTTATATACTGCTAGATTTGATTTGCCAAATATTTTAAGAAATTTTTATCTGTGTATATGAGAGATATTGATATGTATTTTTATTGTAATGTCTTTGTCTGGTTTTGGTATCAGAGAAATGTGGGCCTTATAGAATGAGTTTTTAAGGATTTCTTCCTCTTCAGTTTTCTAGAAGAGCTTTGTGGAGAATTGGTATCATTTCTTCCTTAAGTGTTTGGTAGAACTTACCAGTAAAGCCATCTGATCCTGGAATGTTCTTTTGGGGGAGGCAAGGAGAGAGGGAGTGGAGATGTATTTATTTACAGATTCAATTTCTTTAAACTATTTCTTCTTGCATATGATTAGATAGTTTGTGTCTTATAAGGAATTTGTCCATGTCATGTCAAATTAATTCAAAAAATTATAAAGTATTTCCTTATTATCCTTTTAATATCTATGGATCCTGTAATGATGCCATCACTCTCATTCATGGTATTATTAATTTGTATCCCTCTTTTTTTCCTGATCAGTCTGGCCACAGTTGTATCAATTTATTGATTTTTTAAAAAATATATCTTTTGGTTACATTGATTTTCTCCATTGTTTTACTACTTTCTATCTTATTTATTTCTGCTCTTATTTTAAATATTTTCTTTCTGATGCTTACTTGGGATTAACTTGCTCCTATAACAGCTTCTGATTTTCTAAGGTAGAAACAGAGATAATTGATTTGAATCCTTTCTTATTTTCTAATAAAGCCAATTAGTGCTATAAATTTCCTCCAAGTATTATTATGTTTTTATTTTTATTTAGTTAAAAATATTCTATTTTCTCTTTTACTACTTTTGATCCAAGGGTTATTTAGAAGTATATTATTTAGTTTCCCAGAAATTTTTATGTTAGTGATGTCTAATTAAATTCCATTGTGGATTTTACGAATTAAATCCCTCTAAATGTATTGATACTAGGCCTAGAATATAGTCTATATTTCTAAGTGTTCCGTGCTTTCATCAAAAGAATGTGTACTCTGCTGTTTTGGGGTAGCGTGTTCTATAAATGTTAATTAGATTGAGTTAGTTGATAGTGTTATTCAAAAATTCTATATTCTTACTGAATTTTCGGTTTACCATTCTAATCATTATTGAGACAAAGGTGTTTAAATCTTTGACTATAAATTGTAGATTTATGTACTTCTCCTTACATTTCTACAAACATTTAGGATGATTATGTTCTCTTGATGAATTAATACCTTTATCATTATGAAATGATCTTTTAGGTCCATGGGAGAATTCTTTGCTATGAAATTCCATTTTTCTGATATTAATATACACATTCCAGCTTTCTTTTGACTAGCAATAGCATAGTACATCTTTTTTCATCCTTTTGTTTTAACCTATTTGTATCTTTATATTTAAAGTGTGTTCCTTTGAAGAAGCATATATTTCATTCATTTTTTAAAAATATAATCTGACAATCTCTGCCTTTTAATTGGATGTTCCCTCATTCACTCTTATTGTGATTATTGATAAAGTTAGGTTTAAATTTATAATCTTGTTATTTGTTTCTGTCTCATTTGTTTCTTGTTCTGTTTTGCCTGTCTTGTGATTGAGTATTTTCTTATGATTACCTTTTATTTTCTTTGTTAATTCATTGGCTATAACTCTTTATTTTGTTATTTTAATGTTGCTTGAGAGTATATAGATATATTTTAAGTTATAACTGTCTACTTTTAAGCAGTATTACACTACTTCATGTATAGCATAATATAACCTTAAAAAAGAATATTTTTGTATCTTCCCTCTTGGCCTTGAGGTTATTGTTGACAAGCATTTTACATATACACATACATATATGCACACACATAATACATGTATATACATATATATATATAAAATAAACCTAACATTATACTGTTACTATTTTTGTTTAAACAATTATCATTTTAAAATATTTAAATTTTAAAAATCTTATGTATTTACCCAAGTAGTTACCAATATTCTTCATTCTTTGCACAGATCCGTATTTTCATCTAGCATCATTTCTCTTTTGCCAGATGAATCATTTTCATATTTCTTATGTTGTTGGTCTGTTACTGTTTAATTCTTTTAGCTTTTGTATGTCTGAAAAAGTCTTTATTTTGCCTTCAGTTTTTAAATATATTTTCACTAGGTATAAAATTCTAGGTTGACAAGTTTTTTTTCCAGTTCTTTAAAAATGATGCTCTACTTTCTTTTCTCCTACAGTGCATTTGATGAGAAATCAGCCGCTATCCTTATCTTTGTTTCTGTGTTCAGAGCTTGTCTTTTTTCTCTGCTTTAAACTCTCTTCTTTATCACTGGTTTTGAGAAAACTGACTATGATACATATGTGATTTTCTTTATTTTTCTTCTGCTTCCAGTTTGTTGAGCTTCTTGGGTCTGTTAGTTTATAGTTTTCTTCAAGTTTGGAAAGTTTCATCCATTTTTCTTCAAATACTCCCCAATCTTCTCTCTTTTGGGGACTCCAATTACTCACATATTATGCTGCTTAAAGCTGTCCCAGAGTTCAATAATCTTTTCTTCTGCAATGTCTTATCTCTTATCTGCCATTAATCTTATGCAGTGTATTTTTCATCTTATGCATGGTCATTTTCATCTCTAGAACTTTGGTTATGTGGAATATAGTTATAACAACTCTTTGTATTCTAATTTTAATATCTGTTCTGCATTAGTTTTGATGGATTTTTCTTCTAATTATGGGCCATATTTTCCTACACTATGATTGGTAATATTTAATTGGATGCAGGACATCGTAAATTTTACCTTTTCAGGTGCTGGATATTTTTATATTATTATAATTTTATATAATTTAATTCATATAATATAATTTATATTTCGTATTATTATATTATTCCTACAAATATTCTTTAGCTTTCTTCTAGAATGCAGTTAAGTTACTTAGAAACAATTTGTTTCTTTTAGATATTGCTTTTAATATTTGTTGGGAGTGTCCAGAGCAGGATTTGGTCTAAAGCTAATTATTTCCCACTACTGATACAAGACCCTTCTGAGTATTCTACCTAATGCACCATTAATTATGAAGCTTTCTGGTCTGACTTTTGGAAGCAGACACTATTTATGGCCCTGTGTGAGCATTAGATACTGTTCTCTCTAACATCTTTGGGTTTTTTTTTTTTTTCCCCCTGGGCTTGGCTAGTTTTCTACATACATGTGCTGACCAGCACTCTGCTGAAGCCTTGAAGGGACCCTCTGCACAGCTCTATAGAGTCCTCCCTCTGGTCATGCCTCTCCTCTTTGGTACACGTTTCTGTAAAGTCTCGCCATATTGGTCACTCTGGACTGTCAGCCATATAGCCTATCTGGACTATCACTCCTCAATCTGTAGTCCACTGGTCTCTGCCTGGTTCCCCACTCTCTTTGCTATAGCCTGGAAAGTTTGCAAGGCCATAAGTGGAGGCAATTATAGCACTTACCTCCTTTGTTTCCCATCTCCCAGAGATCACTATCCTTTGTTACTTGAGGTCCAGTGCTTGAAAACCATAGCGTCAGACATTTTTTCAGTTGTTTCAAGTGGGAAGATGAATCCAGCACCTGGCCAGAAATGGAATTTCCCTCTGATTCTTTTCTGTTTCTGGCTTTTACACAATCTATTGGCTTTAACTGAAATATTCTTTCCTCTCTCTTCACAATCCTTTACAAATATTTCAGGTCTTTATTGAGTCAATTCTTCTCCTGGGTGATCTCCCAGCTGCCTTTCCTTAATGCTCCTGGAACACCCCAGGCTTAACCCTCCTCACCACCAACAATGTTGACTATGACTGTCAGTGCTCATTGTCTTCTGTTCTACCAGTCTAGGAACGTCTTGAAGGCAGTATGGGAACAAGAATTACTTTCTTTACACCATTACGTCCTTGGTCTTTGCACTAAGCTTTACATATATTCTTTAATATTTTCCAAAGTGCAAATGAACAAATGGGCCAGCCCTTGATTTATTTCAACACAATAGGTAAAACAGCTGAAGAAAATAAAAAGAACACATTTGCTAAGGATATTTTATTCATTTGACCAGATTTTGGAATATTTGCATTCCTAGTCACCATAACTGTATTGTCTAGCACGTTCTCAGACCTGCCAATACCACATTAAGGTACAAGCATCAATGTATGCCCAAGACATTGCCTCTTAAATTGTTGAAAGCAATAGTAATGCAAGAACTCTATGGAGAGCTCTTTAGAAGAATGGACTGGTCTAGTAGTGGCTGTAGTGCTTTCATATAATCACCAAAGTCAGCAAATCAGAAACCCAACTATGTCATACATCAGTGACTGCAAAGAGTTCTGCCAGTTTGCTTTTACTTTGTTCAGTGACAGGATGACAAACAGATTGAGAGATATTAGGAAAGAATACAGTCTGAGGAAGCATCAAGATAGCATCAAGGGCTGGCCCCATGGCTTAGCAGTTAAGTGCGTGCGCTCCGCTGCTGGCAGCCCAGGTTCAGATCCCAGGCACACACCGATGCATCGCTTCTCTGGCCATGCTGAGGCTGCGTCCCACATACATCAACTAGAAGGATGTACAGCTATGACACACAACTATCTACTGGGGCTTTGGGGGGAAAAAATAAATAAATAAAATCTTTAAAAAAAAAAAAAAAGATAGCATCAAGATCTCATTTGCAGGCTGGCCCCATGGCGTAGTGGTTAAGTTCGGCGCATTCAGCTTTGGCAGCCCAGGTTCATGGGTGGGGATCCCGGGCGCAGCCTACATCACTTGTCAGCCATGCTGTGGCAGCGATCCATATATAAAGTAGACGAAGATTGGCATAGATGTTAGCTCAGGGCTAATCTTCCTCAGCAAAAAAAAAAAAAATTTCATTTGCTTCAAAAATGAGACACAAAACAATTCCTACTGAGATTTGAGGTAATAAGGGCTGATATCGTTCCACTAATAGCAAGAGGAGTTCATGAGGGCCAGGGATTACAACTTGGGTCCAAAACAAGGTGGAGGTTTGGGATTCATGTCTCTGGAGAGCAAACACATGAACCATCATGGTTTACCAACTGTGTAATACAGATCTCCTCAAAAATATCTATAAAGAATGACCAACTATCTAGTGATGTGGCCCCAAGTAATGAGGAGGTCATGGACTCAAAAGGGGATATAAGTCCAAATCTGAGAAGTTTTCATTAAACAGAGCAAAAAACTCTGTTGTTCTCCAATTTTCAACTATTGGTACTGGTACTGTTCTGAAACTATACAAGTATGTTTGCTATTTGCTTCATATGCCTACTTTCAGCACCGTGCTAGAGTCACTTATACCCGCTTGTACGAACCAACATCCTCAATGCTGTGTTCAGTGCCTTCACACAGGACGTTTGAAATTAGCCATGATAGGGGTATTCACACCATGGAAACCAGCAACGAATTAGGGCTTTATCCCCAGAGAGTCACTCATTAAACATTTACCAGCATTCCACTGGTTACTCTTTAAATATTGACAGTGACTGTTTTAAAAATAGTAACATTTTGAGATTGACTGCCCACATTGAATGAACTCTGGATCACAGGGCAGTGACCCCTTCAGAATATGTTTTCCAGGCTTCCATGTCAGCAGGCGTCTGACTAGATTTGGCCATTTGCAGGCACTGATTGGAGATTGGGGAGAAGCTGGTGGAAGGGAGGCCAGGATATTTCCATCCCCCTGTTTTTTCCCCAGGTCTCCTGCAGTGGCTACATCTTTTCTTTGGTTTAAGCTCCTGACAAAGAGACCTGCCATGACGCTGGCTTCTATAAAGTGATCCTAGTCTTTGAGCTATAGTATCAGCACCCCCTTCCTGTATTCCCTGTGGTCAAAGGGAGAGGTGGCTTCCTGCTATTACTAATTTCTGAATTGCCTGACTATCCTCTATTAGACTTCTAAGCTTTCTCATTATCTGTGTAAATCCTGAATTACATTCCTTCTGCTTAAATATTGTTGGTATTTGATTCCAGCTAGATCCTGACTGATATAATGCTTAAGTAATGGGCCAAAGTTCACGTAGAAATTAGCTTAGCTTGGATTTGAACCTTGGTATGTCTGACTGTAGAGACTGCAGTATATTCCATACTCTGACACTTCCTTCAAATCTTGTCCCGGTTTTCAGATCCTCTGTTCAAGCTGTCCTTCATGGTCCACTTAGAATGAATAATCAAAACTCCGGGAAGCTCCAGGTAAGGCCACCATGGGAAAATTCTGGAGAAATGCCCTCGCTGGAGTCCAAATGGAAAGCTTCCAACTGTTCATCTTTGCCTGCAGTTGGAAAATGAAGGAGATTAGATGAGCTTTCCAAGGCTCCTTTGCTGTAGGAGTATATGATCTTGCTGTTTCTAAAAACGGTGCTATTTTATATTTTTGGCCCAAAATGGAGACTTGAAATAATGTGACATAACCATAAACATAATAATATGCCTGGTGCATTGTAGGCCCACACTCAGCTATATTTGTTGTTGAATTAGAAATATGTCACATAGTTATACAGGGAATAGGAAATGATTACAGAGTACATGCACCTGGTCATCATTACCCCGTGTTTCTGGGCCCTTGTAACTCATCATTCTTAGCTTTCTTTGGACAAAATCTTGCCTAGTTTTCCTGTTGAGGCTGTTCACAAGTACAGACTCTATCACAGTGCCCAGTTATTTCAAATCCCTGATAGTTGTCATTTACTTTGCTTTGCCATGTCTGGGCTCTGGTGATGGATATAAAGGTAATCTTCTGGGAGGCCAGGGCTTAAAATTCCTGCTGTGGGACTCCTGTGTTTGTTACTATGACTGGTTTGGTTTTACCTGCTTCTCATCCTTATTTCCATGGGGTTTCTTGGGGTTTGGATTGGTGGTATTGTTGCTGAGTCAGTGAGAGGAAATCAGCCACACCTTATTGTCTTTGGCCAAAGAAACATCTTAGAGATCATATGCCTGCCTTCATCACATCCTTGCATTGGGAGATTTCAGGCAGGAGCAAGGTTGCAATTATTTCACAAGCATTATTTTTACTTTTACAGCATTTGGCACAAATGCAATTTGTTTATTCTTTTATCATCTATTTTTTCACTACCTCTTACCTTTTTTCACAGTTTACTCATGAGAGCAGAGTTTATTTTCTCCACTTCTGTAGACAGGTGAGTGTCTGGCATAGTAGGAAGGTCAGAGATATTTGTTGCTTGAAAAAAAAGTAAATGCATGAGTAAGATGAACAGATGGCTGCAGGTCAAACTTCATACAACATCCAACCCCTTCTCTCAGTGCACTTCTGGGCCCTCCATCCTTTCTTGGACAGGAAGGAGCAACCCAGGCAGTCCCAGGCCTCAGTTTGGTCTCCACCATGCTAAGCCATGTTCCTCCGGACTTCCTTCCTCAAGCATCTTGCTTCCTGACTTCTAGATGAAAAGAAACCTGGAGGAAGAAGACTACTTCTACATTTGAGAAGTAGATTAAATAAAAATATCCTGTATTTGGAATAGACAGTACCACCACCACCCCCTTAGGTTTAAATCAATCCTGCATCACTTATAAGCTGTGTTACCTAAGACAAGACATTTAGCTTTTCTGACTTCCATTCTTCTTCTCATATGTAAAATGTCAGTAATAATCATACCTTCTTTTACTAATTCATGCATTACTGAGAGATTTAAAGGTAGTTTCCTTAGGCAATATTCTTGCTCCCGAATGACCCCTTTTTCTCTCTCATTCATTTCTCTTCTCTCACAAAATTCTAATTCTTCAATTCATTGCTCTCATCCAACTTCCAGGAAGGAATTCTCTCAAGTATCACCATTCCTATAATGATGGGAGTGATTGATAATTGATTCATGCCCTTCCCAGGAAAATTTTTACTAAGTATGGTGTTTATTTGGCCAAAGTGATACAATTCTAATGATGGAACTTCAGGCTATGTTATAAACTCACTCACAAGCTATTTGGGTCCTGGGAAAATTCTTAAGGTCTCTCAAAATTGAATCACAAATAACTCCCTTTCTCATCTATACCTAAGGCCAGGTCTGCCCAGTTGATCAACTTCTGGACGTGCTGTATATAACACTCACCAAGGTTGCTACTGGTATGATACAATATACACTGCAAATGCTTCCTAAATTGATGAAGTACAGGGCATGTGATATGATCCCTCAACAAATAGTAACTCCGGCCCTTCATGGGGTAAAGTGGACCCATGTGCAGTCTAGCTGCTCAGAAAGTGGACTTGAAGAAAGTTGTGACCAGTGAGGACAGCAAAATAATCTAGGGTTGGAGTAAGGGCCCTAGATGACAGCTGAGGGCAGAGCTATAGTTTCCAGAAAGGATTATTCATAGATTAATAAATCCATTTAGGATTCCAACTGTGATCTCAGATCATTTGTTCAAGTTTATATAATTTAAGGGCTGAAAAGCACTTTATTAATTGTATTGATCAGAATAGTCTAGATTTTTCTGTGGTATCACATTTACCCCCTCACTCCCATTGACTTAATAGTATAAGGTTATTTCTTACTATGCTATATACCTATTGTGGGTTGGCAGGGACTCTGCTCCATATAGTCACTCAGAGACTCAGACAGACATATTGCAAATGCATAGTTTTGCCTTGGAAGTGACACATGTCACTTGTGCTCATGGCTCACCTGCCAGAATTCGTTTCATGGCATCGTCTAACTACAAGGAGTATGAGAAAGATAATGCTCCAGATAATTAGAAGGAGAGTTGGACCAGCCATTAATTGTAATATCTACTATAGATATCATGTAGCTAGTGGTTCTTAACCCATTTTGAATCATGAACTCATCATATGTCTGATATAATCTAGGGATAAGCTACCCAGAAAAATTTAGATGGTTGTATACACACTTTTGCATTCAACTTCAAGTTTACAGATTCCAGTACAGCTCAGCTAGAAGGACACTGCCAGAAGTGTGTTGGTGCTGGTTTGTAGTGGTTTCCAAGAGCCAGTTGCAAAATTGCTAGGAATTTTGCAAGCCACTTGATGTTGCATTGTTAGCTTGAAATGGTTGTAGTTGGAGTAATTATACCATGGACGTAAGAAAATGCTATCCGTCAGCCCTCTTCCCCATTTTTTTTCCTAGAGAATTGGTTGCTGAACACTTCCTAGCACACCAACACCACTAGTGGCCCTGTATTTCTATTGAAGCAACTCCTCCTCTAGGTCAGAGATCTCAACTGTTTTGCATCTCACATGTCTATTCTGTTTGGCTAGCAAGCGATTTCTTGGAGCACTGTGTTGAGAGGGAATGTGAAATGTGAAAGAGTACTAGTGTCAAATAGCAGTATCTCACAGAGTGGCAGAGCCTAGAGTGGCAGCAATAGTGATGAATTCCTGCTTTCATAGAGCAATGGCCTCATTATACAGACAAGAATACCAAAATCCAATGGGATTAAATTAAATGACCTGCTTAAGATCAGTTAACGTTGTCAACAACCCTGGAACACAGATATCTGGATTCCTATACTGAGTTCAACCCGTCTCTGAATAAACATTGAAATAGCTAGTGTCTGCAGCAACCTGACATGACCATGGGTCACCAAGAGACAGTAATTCAGGTCAAGTCAGGACAGCCAGGTTACAGCTCCTCTGCTGATCTTATTATCTTGGTCTTTGAAGGCCATAGCTTTCTCTGTGGGTATGCACTTTCTCTAGTACCATCGAGCCTACAGGCTTTGAGGCAAGCCCTCTTCCTGGGAGAGGAGATTGTGCTCGATATAACCTGGGGCATCTGAGATCTCCACCTGAACTGGAGATCAGATTTGGAGATCAAAGGACAGGACCGCATCATCCTTTAAATCAGTGAGCACTTGTAGGCATGACAACCCCTTGGTGCTAGTCCCCAAGTTAGGTGCTGCTCAGTTTATCACCTGTAAAAATTAAATCAATTAAATATATTAACCTTGACTAGTTTGTGTTTTTCTCATTCACCGTTTTAAAAGATATACACAAAGATTGAAGGCAAAGGGAGAAAAAGGAGCTAGAGATCCACGTGAGGCAGTGCCCAGTACATGGCTGCCAAGTGGTCTAACGTGAGGCCATTATGGGTGCTTCCTCTGTGTGCCACCGTTTTTCCAAAAGGAGTGAACATACCAGTAGGAGTGACCCCCTCATGCATTGAGGTTCACCTGTCCCAGGCATTTTTGATGCCCAACAGAGGGTACACTAAACTAAACTCCTCCCACTCTTTATCTGCTGTGATCCTAATTGACTAATGACATCCAGAGCATGGAATAAAGAGCTATAAAAGTGTTATTGCAATGGTAAACATTAATGGGTGTCAGGCATTGGTACTTTGAACAACAGCGGACCCAGTGCCTGCCCTCCAGCAGCTCATGACCTGAGGATGATGTGTCTCATTCCACATGCAAAGGGATGAGGGAATCATGCTCTGCTTTGCTGTCCGGAATTCCCAGAGTCGGCCTGAAACCCATGGCCCACGTCTCAGACTAAGAGGTACTTGCTTATCCTCTTATTTCACATCCTGGAAGTAGCAAGACTGGGAGAGGTTAAGGGATAGTGTTGCAGCACCTTCGTTCTCCAGAAAAATCAGACCCATACGGGGAAGTGATCTGCCCAGAGATGCACAGCCACTTTATTTTCAAGTCCATGTAAAGACACAGTATCCCGACTTCTAGTCCAGGGTGCTAATCAGTGGCATTTTAAATAGAGTTGAAATTATCTAAAATTATACTAAAAAAAGTGACAAAATTATGCCAAGTTTTATGCTACTCATTTACAATCAAATAATCATTTTGTTTACAAGAAGTGAGATTTTTTTTTCCTGATTATTTCTAGTTTGTTTTTTTGATTTGACTGCTCTGGATTTCTGTTTTTGACTTGGCTGTTTTCTTCCTTAATATTCTGGTTTCTGCTAGTCATTATCATGGGAGAAATTAGGACAGAGACTGAAAAACACACATGCATGCATATAGCACTTTTTATTTTTCAAGGCATTTCCCACACTATTCCCTCAGTTTGTTCTCCAGCAACTTTGTGAGGCAGATCTATTGTTATTATCTGACCTATTTCAGTTTGCTCTAACTGGGCACAGAGACATTAGGTAACATTCGCAACATCATACAGTATTTAGTAACAAAGCAAGGACTAGGCCTGGTTTTTATGATTTGAGCGTCAATGTTCTTTCCATGATATCAGTGTGGTATATGCTCTAATCTGTGTGTTATACCTACCAGCCTGGCACTAACGGTTCAAGTACAGGGCCCTACAAGAGGTCATTAAAGTAATGATAATCATCATCATATAATTACTTCACATGTTATTTAGACATAATTTTTCTCTCTCAATCTCACTTCCCTCTTATTTGGGATACTGTCGACATCTAACACAAAAGTAAAAACCTGCCAAAATATATGTCACAGAATCTATATTCAAAATCATGCACTTTTTAGTCATAGAAATTTCTCTCAAGTCATCACTCATAATCCCATTACCTTAATTTTGCACACAGTTCTAATCAGTTGCCAAACCTAGAGCAAATTCAGAGGGATTGAATGGAAGATAGAAGTGGGAGGAGGTGGGAAATAGTAATTATACTTCTACAATTACTTGAGATAACAACAGGTAATAGCTGGAAAGGTGACAGCAAGGAAGAGAATAAAAAAAAATTGAGAATCAAAAGAAAAGAAAAGAAAAAACAAGTAGTTACTCCCCAAACACCTGGTAGCCTGGTTCCATTTTGTGCAGCTTGGTAGGTCCTCAGGTCTGAAAGATGATCTGAGCCATTAAAAGCAATTTAAGTTCATTAAGAATTAAGTGCATTAGAAAATTTAGGGAGGTAGATTACCACCCGCTGTAGAAACATTTCAATCCCACATTGTTGAGACTAATCCACCACAAATACATATTTTTAGTGCTTTATAGGGAACAAGCAAACAAAATTAGCATATCTTTTTTATTGTTGTTGCCTTTAAATTTGGATAGCAAAGGATAAACTTCTGTCGCCTGGAAATGTCTTCCATGTGGAAAAGATCCTCTGCCTGCAATGATGAATAAATGAGGCATTGATATCCTTTCTCTTCCTAATTCTCAAATGTGGCCTCATCTGAGAGGATTCCAGGAGATGGAGCCTGAGAGAGCCTGGACACTCTCCCCTCCCCAGTCAGAGCTGGAATCATTCACCACCACAGTCCACCCCTGGTGCCTTATGCTTGAAAAGAAAGTAGGAATCACCTATTATGTTTCCCAGAGCAGAGAATGACTGTGGTGGCTGATCCTAGAAGAGCAGAGAGCCAGGAGGCTCAGGGCATGAGGATGGAGGGAAGGGGCAGCGCAAGGGGTCACTGCATGACAGCCCAGGCCTGCAGGAGGCTGGTAGCTCTCAGGGCAATCCAGAGATTGCAGTCCTAAAGCTGAGGGCCACAGACTGCTCTGCCCTCCTTGCCTTGCTCGAAAGAGGTATATTTGTTATTCACTTGCTACTTTTGGTTCCATTAGCCTCTGTATGTCTATCCACGTTGGTCTTGTCTCTGGGATAATTAACCGCCGGGGCTATGAGTGTGGCCACTCAGGGCAACTATACTGGCAGCAATCACTGTAGATCTTTGCAAGTCTACTTTCTTCTGGCCATTCCAGTTTGAGCCCAAACACCAACACTGATGTTGCCTTCACCTCACACCCCAGACAATGTGATAAGGCCTGATCGCCCTATTCCGTTTTTTCTTAATAGCATTTGAAATGATCTTATTTTTTGTGTACTTGTTTAGTGTTTCTTCCTTCCTCCACTAGAACAGGGGTCCTGTCTGTGTAGTTCATTGCTGCATCCCCCTTGCTTACACCAGGGCTTGGGACACAGTGGGTACTTAATACTCACTCACGGGAAAATGGTGAATCAATAAGTAGATGCATTAGAGTTATTCTTTTTCTCAATAAGTTTCTTTTTTTTTTTTAATAGACTTTATTTTTTCAGAGCAGTTTTAGGTTCACAGAAAAATTGAGAGGTAGGTACAGAGATTTCCTATATCACCCTGCCCCCACACAGGCATAGCCTCTCCCATTATCAACATGCCCCACCAGAGTGGTACATCTGTTAAAATTAATGAACCTACATTGACACATCATAATCACCCAAAGTCCGTAGTTTACATTAGGCTTCACTCTCGGTGTTGTACATTCTATGGGTTTGGACAAATGTATAATGAAATGTATCACCATTATACTATCATACAGAGTAGTTTCACTGCCCTAAAAATCCTCTATGCTCTGCCTATTCATCTCTCTCTCTCTAACTCCTGGCAACCACTGTCCTTTTTATCGTCTCTATGCTTTTGCCCTTTCCAGAATCTCGTATCATTGAGTTCATGGCCTTTTCAGATTGGCTTCTTTCACTTACAATATGTATTTAAGTTTCCTCCTTTTCATGGTGTAATAGCTCAGTTCTTTTTAGCACTGAATAATATTCCAGTCTGATGTACCACAGTTTATTCATCCATCCACCTACTGAAGGATGTCTAGGTTTCTCCTAAGTTTTAACAATGATGAATAAAGCTGCTATAAAGATCCATGTGCAGGTGTTTGTGTGGCCATAACTTTTCAACTCCTTTGAGTTAATACCAAGGGGCACAACTGTTGGATCATATAATAAGAGTGTGTTTAGTTTTATAAGAAACTGCCAAGCTGTCTTCCGAAGTGGCTGTACCATTATGCATTCCCACAGGCAACGTATGAGAGTTCCTGTTGCTCTCCATCCTCACCAGCATTTGGTGTTGTCAGTGTTCTGGATTTTGGCCATTTTAATAGGTGTGAAGTGCAATCTGATTGTTATTTTAATTTGCATTTTCCCTGATGACTTAGGATTTGGAGCATCTTTTCATATGCTTATTTGACATCTGTATGTCTTTGGTGAGGTGTCTGTTATGGTCTTTGGCCAATTTTTAAATCAGATTGTTTTCTTATTGTTGAGTTTAAGAGTTCTTTGCATATTTTGGACAAGAATCCTTTATCAGAGATGTCTTTTGCAAATATTTTCTCCCAAACTGTGACTTTCAAGTTTCTTTTAAATTTACACTTGCAGACTATGAGATATCGTGCCTAGTTTTCTCAGTTAATGATGTCAATAACACAGTGAGCTAGAAACTAATATGAGTCACAAGGAAGTGAAGAGATTGTCCCAGGCAATATAGCTCTGTTGCTGTGAGTAGTTCCCTTTTAGAAAGACAGAAACAACTCATCTGTTTCAGTAAGTTCTGATAACTTCAGTGACACATACGGACACTTCCTGTCTTTGGTGAACATTCTTTGTACTTTACCACATATGCACAGGACTTTGATGGGAACAACAGAAGGACAGTTTCATTTGAGTGACCCCAGGGTTTGGGCAACCCAGAACTCATCTTTAGATCTCACCTCACCTGTCTGAGCTAGGAGGGAAGAACGAGATATAAGAAGTCAGTTCTAGTGACCTAGAGGATTACCTAACTCTGAATACTGAACTATGGATGTTCTGGGATCGTCTGCTACCCAGAAGTGTAGCACAAATGTCCAGAATTTGGATCTTATTTCTGACCTTATCCCCCCTTTTAGTTATTCTTAACGTAGAAGCCAAGGTCACTCCTTTGTTCATAACTCTGCAGGGGCTCCCACCTCACTCATATTAAGTCCAGGGATCATCCATGCCTCCCTGGCCCCATGTCATCTCCCTGACCCCATGCCCTCTGACTCATTTCTTCTTCTTTCCCTTCCCTCACTGTGTGGCCAAACATGCTCACTCCTGCTTGGGGTACTTGAACTTGCCAGTATATCTGCCAAGACCAGTGCCCTCCCTGAGAGCTGCCTGGATCTCTCCCTCACCGGATTCTCACCTCTGCTCAAGTATCACCTTTTCAGAGAGGGAGACCTATTCCTATTACACTACCCTAAGAGAGTACACTATCATTACTTTTTATCCTCTTACCTGCTTTTATTTTTAAAAACCGCCTAGCGCTTATGAACATTTGTCACGTATTCATTCATTGCTTGGTTATTTGTCTGCTTCCTAGACTGGAGCCTAATGAGAGAGCAAGAACTTGGTTGGTGTTGTTCAACTGCTACATCCCTACCACGTGTTACAGTGACTGACACATAGTAGGGACTGAATTAAACAGTTGTTACATTAATTGCTAAATTAATTAATTATGTGACTTGGGACACATTTTCTAGTAAAATTGAATAGTTTCTGTTTGCCCACCCAGCTTTATTAGTTCTGTAGAATTCTAATGGAATTTTTTAGAAATTCTACAACATTATAATGAATGTAAGAAATTATTATTATTATCCTACCAACAGTAACTTGCATTTAAGTATAGCTGGGTGACAATTGGTTGGAGAGCACCAGTGCCCCCAACTCCATCTGGGCTACTCTGAGAAGGGAAAATTAGGCCAATCAACATGTATTCTATGTCACTCTTCATGCCTAGAGACACACCGTTTGCTCTGTGACGATCAATAGCAGCTCACTGACTCACTGCTCTCATTGTAATATTGCTGCTAAAATATAGTATTTCTCTCAAAGCCGAAGGATAAAATTCCCTTGAAAAACCTGCCTTTTGTACTATTTCTTGGAAGCCATTCTCAGACGTGATTTTATTTTATCTGTTTTCTTCAACACATTCCTTCTCTATGCTGCTAACCACTTCTTATTGCACCGATATTGTAGAGAAAGGAGTTTGTCACCTCAGAGCATCTATAAATGCTCCCGCTCTTGACTCTTCACTTTCTTCATTCTAGGCCAAACCTTCATCCTCTTCTCTCACATAGCCTGGAGAAAAATACACGTGTTGGAACTATTGATTTCTGTCCATTTTTGTCTGAAATGGTCAAAAGAGAGCTTAAGAAAAGGCAGGAGATCAAGACTAGATATGCTCCCCATTCTACTTCCTACCATATACCAACCGTGTGACTTTGGCCAAGCCACTTAACCTTTCTGGACTTCATATGAGTAGAGTAAAACTTCATTTCCTTGGGGTCAGCAAGCTGGCGGTTACCTTCCTTAGGGCTTTTCCCTTTCTAATTTCCATTGTGTATTTGTAGTTGACCCATAGACCAACTATTTAACCCAACTTAGTGAAGCCATTCCCAGGAAGTAATCTAGAGTAAAGTACTGCCACTGACTTGCTTTGAGAAACTGATTAAAGTATATCCTTGATTTCTTCTCCGAGTACTTCAATTTGTTTACATGTCCAATGGGTAGAAGAAAACTGCTCCTTTATGTGGCCTAAGGTGATGGGCAGATGAATGACAATCAAAGGGCTTGCAGCCTCTAGAGAATGACATGCACACAAACTGAATGAGAAGACACATGACCAGAGTAGTTGTATCACTTCTTCTGTCTCCTCACAAATCTTCACACAGACAGTTCCCCCTCTTGCCACAGGGCACAAGGTGATTTATAATCTTGCCCTCAGTTTAGATGTAAACTCAATTCTGATGGATCAGATTCCTTTGGGTTGTAGAGGATGAATCTGATTTTTAGTTCTACTGCAAATAGGAACCAGGGAGAATGTTTTTCATAGCCTGGGCTGCGGGGAAGAAGCACCAACACCCCATGTCTCTAGAAGAATTGGTTCCTTGGAGCCGAGAGACAAACAGGAAGTAGAACTTCCTCAGCCAACATGACACCGAAGCTCTTTCTACACCTGGTACTGAGTGGATTGACTCATTTGAAGCAATATTTTCCCATGGCATGACTGACATCTACACCATCACTGTAATTAACTATGACATGGAATTAATTTATTTGTAACTTGGTAGTATATTTCTCCAACCTCCTTGCTCAGCAGAAAATTTTCGACTAATTCTATCTAGTCCCATCTTGCTTTTGCAGTAAGGTTTGAGCTTTTCTTTAGCGTTACCGTCTCCAAAGAAGGAATTAACCACCTACTGTATTTTTCTGTGTGAATGAGTGGGAACTTACGTTTTTCCAGACCATCACACTTTTGGTTATCCATGGAAGAGGTGGTTGGGGTTAGCAGCTGGATAGATTCTCTGGGGCACAGATGAACATTATTTCAAAGTGGACATTTTGTGAGTAATAGGCTGACTTCTGGTGGTCAATGGGCTCTCTTGGAGGGCAATAGGAGGGACTTGTCTTCAGTGAAGCAGCTTCCTGGTCCTTGTGATCCTTTCCCTCAAAGATGGAGGTTTATCTTATCCTTACACTCTTGTGTCCCCTGTCCCTCTGTGTCTACACTTCTCCTTTTCTGGCCTCTGTCATTTATCAGTCTTTGCAAATGGAGGTCTGAATCTTCTTATCTAAAGCACTTTACAGAGTATTTGTCAATGTTTCCACAGTGAGTCACTATCCAGTGTCTATTTGGAGAAGAGAAGAAGGAATGAGCCCTCAGGATAGAATTAAAATAATTTAGTGGGAGACAAGCTGTTTGATTCTGGAAAATACCGATGTTACCTCATATAGATAACTTTAGTGATGGAAGATAGCTTCTTGTTGTCAGTCAAGGGTGGTTCTCAGGGTGGTGTTGAAGGCTCTAATGAGCCTCACAAAATGACATTATCTTGAAGCCCTATCCAGTGCAGTAGAGTTTTGTATAATATTGAGTACATGGTAAGTTCTCAACAGACACACATTGGATTAAATTGAAAGCATCATGCCAAGTGGTCTAGTGGAGAGAATGCCACCTGAAAAATCACGGTCCGTGCTTAGCCTTATAGTCTCTCAACTTCTGAGGCTCCAGACTCAGGCAAGGCTTTGCTGTTTCTCAGCACTACATTGTAGGAAGTGAGGAGGGGAGCCCTTGCCGGCCCAACACTAGGGTGCACCCAACACTGAGGACCACCCTTGCCCCATTCTTTACACATCATTATTACAGGTCATTTTTTTAAATATGTGAGCATAACCTATAATCCCTTCCAAGGATTGCCTATGATCATCAAGAAAGGAGGGGCCTTGTGGCACATTAGACAGGTAGGAAAAAAAAGATATGTGATACTCAGTGTTGAAGAAGAAGATACTCCTTGTTGTAGTTAACAAATTTCAAAGGCTCTCTGAAAAGGCTGCTACTAACATATATTCTTTTTTTGAATGTCATAGTATTTGTCAAGTAGAACATTTAGGACATATAAATAGGTATCAATGTTAGAGATCTCTTTTTAGTTATTATTTTTAACATTTTAGAAAGTGAAATGAAGTTCTGTTCATGATAGAAGTGCTGCTTTCTTCATTAGTTGTTGTTGCAATCCTATGGAGGAGAGAAGCGGAGAGCAAATCTCTCACACCCTCAGCCCCAGGTGGAATACCCTTCCTTCTCTCCACGGTTTCTTTTCTATGCCACCAACACTAGGCTGCATCATTATGCTGATTCTTTAGCCTTATGATGGAAGTTGTGAGGCTAATAGCCTAGGGGCTAGCCTTCAGAGGATCCCAAATGTTATACTAAGGGCATCCAGTGTTTACCAATGTTATTTGGTAAACTACCACAGATGGAAGAGTTAAATAATCAAAGATGTCCTTAAGGAAGATAGTTGAAGCTGAAGCGGCGTTGAAAAGAATGAGTTAGATGAGGAGTTGGAAGAGATTGAAGGTGGAAGCCATGTTAGAAGAATGTGGTCAGGTGAGACAATGAAAACTTAGCTATGCTCACGACATTATAATGAAAAGGAGAGTATAGATGCCGTCACAGAGTCTCTGGAGTTACAGCAACCCCAATGTGCAATAGATGCCAGCCTCTCTGCACTGCTGCTAACATCGTTAATAATGATATTATTCATAATAAAAGTAATAATAGCTAGTATCATTGAGTACTTACTATGTATCAGACACTGTGCTCAATGCTTGATATTCATTAATTCATGTACTGTTCTCAACTACTGTCCCAGGCAGGCCTATTATTATCCTGCTTTTGTAGGTGAGGACATTGATGCTTCATGAAGCTGAGTAAATTGCCCAAGTTCTCACAGCAGGTAAGCAGCTGACCTGGAATTTGAGCTTAGGTCTATATGACTTTATAGCCCGCTTCCTTCATGACATACTGCCTCTCTTCTCTACTGTGTAAGACATTCATCTGCTGCGCCCAAGGGAAATCATAAGAAGTATGTTCCTTGTAATATTGTGGTAATTTCCACTTTGGATAAAAGGGAATAGAAAGGAGATTCTAGAAGAAGGCTTTGGTTTAGAACAAGGGAAAGACAGAAAAGTCATTTGTTAAAAGTAAATTTTAAAATATCATCTTAATATCTGGGTTGAGAGAATGGGAAAAGAAAGGAGCAATTCCAGCTGTGCCCAAGAAAGAATATTTTAGGAGAGGTATACTATGTGTGCCAAAGGAAGGTACACTGAAGGGAGGGGCAGAGGAACTCTAGTTAGCCTTCCAATTTACTGATTTTCATCTCACATTCTTGAGTATGTCTTTACTGATGGGATTTTAGTGGTCAGATCAAGTTGTTGAGTTTTTGAAGCCTTGTGTGTTGGGATGTCTCTGATACTGGCTGAGAGATGGAAGTTAGATACAAGTGCCTTGTCAACTAATTGGGGACAGAAGAGAGTGGAAATTGATGCCTCAGGTAAACTCTGATGTTTTGAAATTGTTGGGTGAGAATGATGGCACTGTCACCTTATTTTAACGCTGAGTAAGAGGAATTGGTGTGGAGTGTAACTTGGAGAATTAGTCAATTGAGAGTGCTTTGGAAGCACCCAAAAATCAGGTTTCTATGCAAACAAAATAGTAACCAGCTGGGGTCAGTCCAGGTTGACGACTCTGATTGGTGAGCTCTGTTATTCAGACATTGGAAGTCCCTGGAGATGGAAATATAGAGTCCTCAGGGCATTTTCTAAGAGAATGTCTCTGGTTAAATGCACGCTTGAAAGTCTCGCCTTCCCCTGGGAGAGATTTTGCTGTGTATGTGGCTTCCATTTAGGAATGAGGAATTATTTCCCAGAAGTTTGCCGCTAACAAGAGCTTTGATTGTATAGAAAAGGTTTGTCCTTTTTATGATAAAAATGTTCATTGCAGTGCATTAAATTAGATGCAAAACATCCTCATTAACACAGCCAATCTGGTAAATAATGTGTCTTAGGGAAATTGTCTTATTAATTAATAATTAAGTCCTTTGCTCAACAGAATATTGGAATCCTGGTTTCATAAATGAGATTCCCCTCCCCACCTTGTTCTTTTTTTTCTCCTGTATGCATGTGAAACTAGTAACATAAGAGAATAATAAAAATAAATCTCATAAGTGAATTGAGCTCTGCTTGGTTCTAAGCTTTGCTCTAAGCTCATTTCCGCAGCTGAAGTTCCTCCTTGGTTCAATGACAGAACAAAGCGAAAGCTTTTCTGGATCTTTAGTGGTGTTACAGATGTAGAAACGCTTCCAACTAAAGATGACTTTAGACATCATTTAGTTCAGTCTCCTACCTATACAAGGCTGTGTTCAATTTCTCCAATGCACAGCCATGCAATTTCTGCTTGTTTACATTCACTGTGACTCTTAGGACTTCATGCTGCTTATACTATTGTCCGAGTAGCCAAATTAGCAGGAAGCACCTCCTAATTTTGAGCCAAAATGAGACTCCTTAAATTCTACTTACTGATCCTAAATATGTCTCTGGTGTAAGTCCTATCCCTCAGGTCCCTTTATTTCTTGTGATGGTTCTTCATACACTTGCAGACAACTCTGCTACAGCCCTTTAGTCCAGTTTAAACTTGGCAGTTTTCCTCAGTTGTTCTTTACATGATTCATTTTCATACAAATTTACTTTGAGCACTTCTATGTGGTAGCACAGGGAGAAGCCAGATAACCAAAACCCTGCCCTCTCCTTCCACTTCCAGTGGAAATTAGAAATTCTTCCATTCAAGCACCTAAACAAATAAAGACAATAATTTCAGAGAGGTAAATGTAAAATGAATAAAATAAAACAGGATATCATGATAAAGGGTGACTGGGTGGAGGGAGTTAAGTGGTTAATTTTTGATAATGTAGTTAGAGAAGTACTCTTTGGTAGTCGCATTTGCATTTAAACCTAGATTCCAAAAGGGATCCAGCCACACAAAATTCAGAAGGCAGAACATTGCAATTAAAAGGAGCAGAGATGTATATGCACTAAGCAGAGATGGTGTTGATATAATTGAATGGCTGAGGCCAAATGAACTCTCCGCTGGACCAATTCTATTTTTTCCACATTGCTCAGAACTGAGCACAATGGAGTAGATGGGCTCTGACCAGCACAGATTACAGAAGTCGTACCAGTCAAGGCTTTGTTTAATAACCTTATGGCACAGTTGACTTGTTTAAGCTTCTGATGACTTCAACTTCCAGAATTCATATGAACTGCCCTCAAGCCAATCTCCCTATATCTGCATTTGTAAAATTGATCATTTTAATGTAAATATAGAAATCCTTATATTTTCCATTTTATTTTTATTATCTTGTTTACACAGAGTATAACAACCTTAAGATATTTTGAATTTTGTTTCTGTCGCCACCATAGTCCAGCCATCCAATAGTAACTTGTTAAACACATTTTATGTGCTTCTGTGTAACTCTTGGATGAAGATGTTCAACAAAACAGGACCAAGAGTTGACACCGACTGCTCTGCTCCAGAAAACCTTCTCTCCAATTCCAGAGCCATCAATATGTTTTAGCATAGATGCTTAACCTGTTAAATTGTCGGATAAATATTATAACATCTTAGTCTCAATTCAACCACATTTTTTGCAAATATGTCATGAGAGATTTTGTCCAAAGTATTCATGAAGCTAAAATAAAACAGATTTAGCATCCTTTTTATTTCTCAACTAAGTAACTAAACTAAAAGCAAAAAAAGAAAAGAAAGAATGAATGAAAGTAAGAACAAATGAACAAACAATTATACGAAAGAGAGAAAGAAGGAAGGAACTTAATTTGGCATAACTCACTATCTCGACACCTATGTAGTTTTCTATAATCTTTTTTAAATGCCCTCAAGCTACCTGCATCATAACACACTGTAGAATTTAAATGCAGTTGACCTTGCCTTGCTTGTTTTGTAGTGAGAAGGCGTGGTGTTCATGTTCTTGTCCCCGCTCTTTGCATGGCTGAGTCCTTCTCATCTTTCAGATTTCAGCTTTGATTTCACCTCCTCCAAGAGGACACATAGGATCCCTCTTTCTAAAGTAAGTCCCATTCACAACACCTTTTATTCTTTATCTCAACATCCTACTTGTTTCCTTCATAGAATTTACCATAATTATTTATACATATATTTATTAACCTATATTCTATAAATTTATAATTATAAATTGAATCTATTAAATTATAATTTACTCTAATTATTTATATTTGTTTATTTGATTTTGGCTCTCTCTTCTACCAGACAGTAGGCTCTGGGGGAGCTGGGCTAGCGCCTGCCTAGTTTACCACTCGAATCCCACTGCCTGGCACTGTTGAATGAATGAAGGAAGAAGTACATAAACATATGAATAAGATATTAATGAAAATTCATGGGTTTTATAGGCAGACAGATATGAGTTAAAATTCTAACTCAACCACTTACTAGCTGTATTCCTTTAGGCAAGTCACACAGTCTCACTGATTTTCAGATTCATCCTACTAAAAATGGATTGTTCTGAAATCAAGAAAATGAAAATGCCTGCTCTGCAGTAGGTTCTTATTGGATACTAGTTCTTCCCTGTCATCCACATGTCTTTTGACATAGCCCCCATTCTCCCTGAGTTCTCAAAGATTACCTGCATTGTCTCTGACACCTGCTGTTTATCAATAGCACTGGATGCAACTTGGGACTTTTTGCCTTAAGCCTTTGACTTGCCCGTATGACTCATTTAGTATCTCATCTTTCAAGGACATTTGCTTCTAATTTTCTAGTTGGAGACCCATTCTTCCTCCAGAAACAGTCTTTGCATCCCCTTCTTTATCAAGCATCATGACTTGCTAGGTAAGTGATTTAGATACCCAGGTCATATTTGTGTGTTATAACAGTGATTAGTAAATTGATTAATCTAGGCATTACGTTTGGCATGTGTGTCTTCCATTCCCTAAGGTCAGATTCAGATGCCTATCTCAAATGAGAAGATTCAGAGTAGAGCAGAAACCCGGAAAAACTGTTTTTCTGTAACATGGAGGCATCTTTGGTTTTTATAAACTTGAAATATTAGAATTAAAAAAGGATATTTGAGATCATACATTCTAACCCTCCCCCACCTTTTGTTTAATAAGCAAAGAAGCCAAGGTAAAAACTTAGCTAGCATATGAAAAAATCAAGAGTATATCTCACATATCCAGATTTTCGGCCAATTCTCTTTCTTTGAAAATTAAGTACTAATATTTGGTGAACTGTTACCCTATGCCAATTAAATAATTCATTTAATCTTCACAATTAATTCTAGGCAGAAAACAGCACTATGGGTCCTCATTTTACTTGTATGGAAACTGAGGCTAATAGCAGTTCTTTAATTTGTCCACGTTCTCACTGCGGAGCCATAAGCCTGCAGCTGTCTGAGTCCAGTTACCTGTCTGTCTCACCATGAGTTTGTGCTGCTTGTTTTAATCCGCCTTACTGACAGAGGAAGGATAAAGTCAAGGAAACACAATCTGCATTGAATGACTTCTCCTTTACTAGGTCCTAAAAAGCAGCAATTGGTATTGGATTCCAAGAATCCTTGAAGAATAATTCTGGGCAAAATTAAAAGCTTGACAGGAATCACAGAAGTTGGTGGTGCCCTTGAAGTTCACTTTCAGAGTCATGTTTTTCATTGGAGCTTTTGGTAAAGCTGCCTGACAACAATCTGGCATTTGTAAGAGTTACCCTCTCCTAGCAAATCCAGGACTGAGGTGTTCTTAAGATTAAGGGGTCTACTTGACAAACTCCCAGTCCCCATAAAACTATTCTACCATACTGTCAGAAAACCATGACTCAGGTGGTCCAATATTCTCTCTAATATAAAAGTACTATGGAAAGCTTAAGATGGTCCATTTGCACAAGTTAGTATAAGTTAGTTCAATCTATTACAGCTATTATTTTTGTAATAAAGGCTATGTGCCAAATATATTAAGTACTTCATATATACTAACTTTATTCCATATGGCATTCTACAAGGAGAATGTTGTTCCTGTTTTGCAAATGATGAAAGAGGCTCAGAGAAATATATTGTCTTTGTCAAGACCACACAGCAAAGACAAGATCCAGGATGACTGCCTCCAGAGTTCCTTCTACTATATCATTCTATTTCTTTTCTTATTCTTGATATCACAGTTTACATTATTAGCAAGGTCTTTACAGTCCAAAGTTATTTAGATCCTTGGGAGGGAACACACACTGATCCAGAGGGCTGTGATTGAGGGGCCACGGGAACTATGAGAGAGTGGTACCTAAAGTTTAGGAGGAGAGTGTGAAAGGAAGTAGAAGGGTAGGAAAATGGAAGACTTCTAAGATCAATTTCGTCTTCTAATATAGGCTTCCTCTTTCTGTGCAGAGTCTTCTGTAAAGCTCAAGGTAGCGGGCACGCTGCAACCAGGGATCTCTATGAACATGAAAAGGAATAATATTGCCTCTTCTGAGCACGGTTGCTGAAACAGAATCACTGACTAAAATTCAAAGTGATAAGCAAGCCTATCTCGGCAATGCCTTTGAGAGTTCCCTTTTATCCTCCAATGCCAGAACTGGTATTATCTACTGCCAGTGGTTTTCCAACTGTCTTCCTTGGACCTCAGGGGACCATGGAGGACAAAATGAGAGTCCAAAGGACAGTGCTTCAGCCATAATGCCACCTACCCATGAATCAGAACAGATCTTAATTTATATTTTTATGTTAAATATCATTTGGAAAAATAATTATGCTATTTAGAAAAAAATATTTTTGCATTTTGCAGGAGAACAATCTTAGGCTCAAAGAAGATGTAAATCTTTGAAGATCACATAGTTGGTTTTAATATCAAAGTGAAGTTTAGACTACAGGTCTCCTGATTCTCAAATCAGTGTTAATTCCAAATATCACAAAACTTTACTTCTTGGTATTTAAGTCTTGCATGAAATATTAAAATTGGCTTTTTATAGCATACCCTAGCAGTAGGGCTTCATTGTTATACTGCAAATCTACAGAGACCATCTTTGACCAATTGAAGTCGGCTTCTTGGAAAAGACCTGAAATCATACAGTATTTTGATGGTAATCAATTCAGGCCTGTCCTGCTGCTGAATGAATATGTTCAGTGCTCTCATTTTCAGGGGAACTACTACAGAAATCCTTCTTTCTCTTGGTCATTGTTTTTAGCACAGTGTGGTTTATGCTATCCTAAGCAAAAGGGCAGGCTGATGCTTCTGCCTAAGTTATTCTGGTTGGTTGCTTTGGGACATCATAAAGAAAGACCTAAGGACCAATTCAGATCGTAATATGTTTGACTTAATTCAAAATGCTGTTGTTATTACATTTAGTTATCAGTTTCATTGAGGTATAATATACAAACAGCAAAGTGCACGGATTTAAGTGTACAGCTCATTGAATTTGTACATATCAATGCAATCATATAACCTCAACCTAGGTCAAAATAAGATCATCTCCAGCACCTAGAAGGCTCCCCTGTGCTGCTTCAGAGTCAATAACTGCCCTCTGCTAAGCAAAAGACAGTATTATGGTTTCTATCACCGTAGATTTGTTTTGCCTGCTGTTAAATATCACATTAATGAAATCAAGCAATATGTATTCTGTTGTGTCTTTTTTCATTCATCACTATATCTGTGAGATTCATCCATGCCATTGCATGTATCAAGAGTTTGTCTCTTTCTATTGCTGAATAGGTAACATTCCACTGAATGATTAAAGCACAATTTGTTTTTCCATCTTCCTGCTGATGGGCGTTTGGGTTGTTTCCAGATTTGGGCTATAATGAATAAAGTTGCTTTGAACATTCCTGATCATGTCTTTTGGCAGACTTATGCACTTATTTTTTTCTTAAGAATATACCTAGGAGTGAAATTAATAGGTCATAGGTTAAGCAACTGTTTGATTTTAATAGATACTCTTAGTTTTCCAAAGTATTTTAATCAATTCACAATATATGATAGTTCCAGTTGATCCACATCCTCTTCAATATGTATTTTTATTCTTCATTGTAGTCTTGATTTGTACTTTCTTAATGATTAATGGTTTGAGCTTGTTTACATATGCTTATTGGCCATTTAGATATCATCTTTTGATAAGTGCCTGTTAAATTATTCTGTTCATTTATGCATTGAGCATTTTGTCTTTCCTTATGATTTGTAGTTGTTCTTTGTATATTTTTTTATATATATTTATTTTTGCAGCTTTACTGAGATATAATTGACATATAACATTGTATAAGTTTAAGGTGTAAAACATGATTATTTAATACACATATATATTGCGAAATGATTACCACAGTCAGGTTAGTTAAAACATCAACGACCTCACGGAATTACCTTTTTGCGTGTGTGCGGTGAGAACATTTAAGATCTACTTTCTAAGAAACTTTAAAGTATATAATAAAATATTTTAAACTATAATCTCCATGTACATTAGATCCCTAGAACTTATTCGTCTTATAACTGGAAGTTTATAGGCTTTGACAGACATCTTCCCATTTCCCTCACCCTCCAGTCCCTGGCAACCACCATTCTCCTATTTCTAGGAGTTTAGCTTTTTTTTTTTTTTTTTTTTTTTAGATTCTGTGTATAAATGAGATAACACAGCATTTGTCTTTCTCTGTCTAACTTATTTCACTTAGCATAATGCCCTCAAGTTCTATCCACATTGTCACAAATGGCAGGGTTTCCTTCTTTATTATGGCTGAATTATATACCACTGCATGTATATACCACACCTTCTTTATCCATTCACCTGTTGACATACACTTAAGCTGTTTCCATGTCTTGGCTATTGTGAATAATGCTGCAATGAACATGGAATATGAAAGAAGCAGAGATGAAGCATCGAGGTGAAGCCATCGTAAACTAGGCAGCTCCCAACCAATCCACCGGCTTACTGCAAATATGTGAGCACGTCTGGATTATCTGTGGATCTCCTTTTTTTAATTCTAATTATTATTGGTCAGTTTTGCATCTTCCCAGATCTAATAATTTTTTTTGAATGCTTGACATTGCGTATAAAAAAAACTTTAAAGGATCTAAATAATGTTATATTCTACTAAAGAGGTTTTCCTCTTTCCTCTATTAGAGAAGATAGGAACTGATGATTTCAGTCTGGGCAGAGATTGATTTGAATTAGAACAGAGTGGCAGGTTTGGTAAGACACAGCGTGCTTTAACTTTGTCCTTGTTCCTCAGGCTTGACCCTCTGAACTTCTGATTGAAAGCCTGGCAGGTCTATGTCTCCTCAGAAATGAAAGCCTGTAAGATTTAAGTTTTGGCCCTTGCAAATTTTGAGCTTCTCTCTTTAGCTTCCCATCCCACATATATTCAAACCAACAAATGTCTTGAGGAAGAGATCAGCCATGTGTTTGTGCCAGTCTCCATCTAGGGAGACAAACTCTTATAAACCCTGTGAGTATATGGGTAATTTCATTCTGTCTTTCAGAAGCTTCCAGATGAAACTTCCAGTCTCCTATGAAACCAAAATTCAACCACTTATGTACATTTGTCCAAACTCATAGAATGTAAAACAGAAAGAGTCAACTCTAATGTAAACTATGGACTTTGGGTGATTATGATGTGTCAGTGTAGGTTCATTAATCACAACAAATGCACCACTCTTGTGAGAGATTTTGATAATGGGGGAGTCTGTGCATGTGTAGGGGTAGGGGGTATATGGGAAATCTGTGTCCTTTCAATTTTGCTGTGAACCTAAGACTATGATAAAAAAATAAAGTCTTTAAAAAAATTCAATGACTTACCCACGAGGAAAATTGACTATACTTTAGGACTCATCTAGCCTTTAATCCATTAAGCCAGCTTTGGGCAACCACTGAGAATCCCACTGGTTTCTTTCCTCCCAGCAGTGGCCTTTTATCCCAATCTGGTTTATACTTGAAATCAGAAAATGACCTGAGGGAAGCAAATAGCTGGTGATCTTCAGCTCACCTAAGGAGAGCTATTTCCTCTCTTGAATTTTAGTTTATCTAGTCTCTATTGCTTCCATAACTCTCCAATGTATTTAAAAAATATTTTTGCAATTTATCGTTTCCCCCCTAGTCATTGTAGTAGGAATATTTGTCTGCTGTGACCTATTACATCCTACCAGAAAAAAGAAGTTAAAAATGCCATATTCAGACAGAAATGTCAAAATTTTGGGGGCAGATCTTAGGAAGTACATAAACAGACTTTATAACAGAGTATGACTATAATATAATCCCATGGACTTCAGAAAATTAGGAGAATGTATTCCTTAAACAGAGGAAGTGTGGCCCTTAGAGAAACCTAGCTCAAACTCTAAGTAATTCTATTTAATGATGAGTGCTGCTAAGCCTTTCTGATGAGCTATCCTCATCTCCATGAAGGTTTTCAGAGTCCATCTCCCTTTCATATCTGCCTTTACTATTATCCACCGTGCCTTCAAGCCCATTCATTTCTGAACTTTGTGGAGGTAACAGCCCTATGAGTCGTGTACTGAGGTTTTCTCCACTCAGAGGGAATTCTAGTTTATTTATACCTGGTTTTCAACTTGGTTCTTATGGTTGGTCCATTTCACCAATGTGACACTCTTTGTCTAGATCAATAATAGCTTAAAATATCATAGCCAGTTTCTCAGCTTTAGAAGCCACCTGGGGAAAACAATCACTACCTTTTGTGCAGGCACGTACAACATAGTGTATAACATGTATTTGTATCCTGACATTATCCTCACAATGACCCTGTGAAATGAGAAAGTGACCTCCACTTTCAGAGAGGAACATATAGAAAGTCGGAGCAGGCCAACGTTCCCTCTTTTACAGACTAAGAAATTAAGATCCAATGAGGGGCCCCAAATGATATGCCATTGGTAATCTTGGTTTTTATTTACTGAAACCTTGCAATGTAGGGATTATAATTTCATTTTTAAGTCAAGGAAATTGTGTCTTAGAGACAAGACAATTTTCTCAGTCAATAAGTGACAGAACTAAAATTTAAACCAAGACCATGCGAGCCTAATCTTTGCTCTTTAATTGTACTATATAAGGTTTTGAAGTTAAGATGAGATAGAACCAGGTTCCAATGACACATCTTAAGGATCTAAGGTCAGTGCACTTCACTCTTTACCACACAGGTTTCTGAGAAGGAATGCATCTCTTTCTATCATTAGAGGACAAGTTTTCAAATGTCAACAGAAACAGAAGGGTAAAGAAATGAAGGAGAAGGTTGGTGAAGCCCATACTCCTGATGTTTGTGAATTATCTGTCTGCAGAGAAGTAAAAGGATTTGCAGCACCAGGGTTCTCTGATGAGGGCACCCACCAACAGGCAGTACCACCTGACATCGTGCAAGTGTGCTCCATCTGTCTAGGGTTTGGGTGGGCATGAGTGGGAGAGAAAGAAGAGGAAATGATCTCTGATGTAAGTAATAGCTGAGTGGTCTGGCAGAGTCATCCCTGAACTATTGTCACTGCTACTGAGCCAGCCTGCTTGATCGATTTCAGAATTGCTTTGCACATGCCTTTTCCAAGTCAAACTATCTCATTTTCAAAGGCTTATTTAAGAAGAGAGGATGAGAGGAAGAAGAAAAAGAAAGAGAGAGACTCAATGGGGCCGGAGAAAATTAGAAATAGTCACACTTTTTGGACAGCCCCAAGAAAGTATCACAATCAACCTCCGAGGAAAGAAATGCTGGGGCTGCACATAACAGTCTAGACCCTCCTTACAGCCTGAGGATGCTCCAGGTTCCACAAGGAAATGGACAGAATTGCGCTGCAATATGCACCCCCGATCAATATTTCATTATCAGTCTGTCATTGTTTGCAGAAATTTCCCTTCAGACTCCTAACAGCGGTCAGTAAATCTTGCTGATCAGTGCAGCCTCCTGAATGAAGGCAATTTTTCGCCAATCATCTTTCTTTGATTTGGTAAAATGGGCAGCAATTCATGTACCTTCTCAAGTTCTCAGCCTAAAAGTGAGCAAGCTCTTTTCGATTATCACAAATCACTATCTTTAGGCCTTTCACATAAAGCCCATGAAATCTGGAGTCTGGACACTGGCCCAGCAGCCCTCTTTTAAGTAGAAAAGTTAACCAGTCTCTGGTGTATCAGATTGCCAAGAAATCTAAAAGTAGGAAGAGAGATTTCAGGTCACCTGATGTATTTCTTAAATTCATCCATTTATTAATTAATTTAACAAATAATTATTGAATCTACTAAGTGTTAGGCACTATGCTAGGCCCTGGGCAGTCAATAGCAAATAAGAGATAAAATTTATGTGGATGATTTCTATAAAAATAAATAGGGTCAAGAAATAGGTGGTGACTGGGACACGCAGTTGGGGGAGACCTTGATCAGGTAATAACGTTCTCAAAAGAGATTACAATTAAGTGGAAACCTGTATAAACTATAAGAGCCAACCATGAAACAAACTAAGAAAATGTTCCAAATAGAGGGAAATACAAAGGCAAAAGCTTAAAGTCAAGAGAGAGCTTGGTTTTGTCAAAGATAGATGGAAGGTCAATGTGGCTGGAAATGTTTATTCCATGGAGAGTCTGATTTTTATTCATAATAAAAAAGGAAGAATTAATTTTTTTACCAAAAAAGGCATCAAAAACTAAGAATATCTAAAACAAAAGACTACTCTGAGGAAAGAAGTTGTTATTCAAAACACTTGTTAGGGCCTCAATTGATAAGAGTGAGATAGTCAAAGAAACCTCTGCACTCCGGGAGCAGCTGCTTTCCGGGGTGACCTCCATGTGTCAACATGGAAATTACCATCCACGTGATGGCTACCCAAAGGCAAGGAGGGTATATTTTTTTGTTGTTGTTGTTTGTTTGTTTGTTTTTTAATTGATGTTTTAATAGTTTTTAACATTGTGAAATTTTGGGTTGTACATTTTTGTTTGTCCATCACCATATATATGACTCCCTTCACCCCCTGTGCCCACCCCCCACCCCCCTTGCCCTGATAACCACAATACAGTTTTCTCTGTCCATGTGTTGGTTTATATTCCACATATGAGTGAGATCATACAGTGTTTGTCTTTCTCTTTCTGGCTTATTTCACTTAACATAATACACTCCAGGCCCATCCATGTTGTTGCAAATGGGACGATTTTGCCTTTTTTTATTCTGCACTAATCAGGGAAATGTATTAATGCATCCTCTCATTACTCCTTCCAAAATACTGATTAAACATCTATCATGTGCTGAAGCCTCTTAACTCTTGAAGATACAGTGATGAATAAAAATGGTCAGGACGATATGGAATTCTTTTCAGTGAAGTCTGTCGAAATTGCAGTGTGGATAATTGTTGAAAGGGGAAAAAACTCCTTTATTTTTGTGGATATTCCTAGAGTTCTTGGGGGCATAGCAAAGGCCTAAACAAGGGCATCAAAGATTACCCAGCAGTCGTCAAACTGGAACACTAAGTAGGAGAGAATTCTGGCAAGGCTAGACCTACATACCACCAAGAAAAATCTCCACGGTTGGAGATGTTCCTGCTACTCAGTTTCAAAGGCCAACGATTGACAACAGTTTTAGACCACAGAAAACTGAGGCCCAGATGTTTTACACGACCAGATGCAAATGGAGTGAGTCAAAAAGATATGCTATCTTTCCCTTGTCACACCTCAGAGGACCCGTCTCTGGACAACCAGCTCCTGATGCTTCAGGACACTTCACAATAAATTACATTGTTGTTGGATATTTTGTGACACTTTTCCAGAAAAGAGGTTTCAGGGAATCTTAATGATCTGTTGATGGGAACAAAATAGAAGAAAAGACAAGGAAAAAGTATATGTTTTCAAAAAAAAAATTTGTATTCACTGCTGATTGGAGGCCATTTTTGATAAAATAAATAAATAATTGGCATTGTAGGGGGCCGGCCTGGTGGCGCAAGCAGTTAAGTGCGTCCGCTCTGCTGCGGCGGCCCGGGGTTCGCTGGTTCGGATCCTGGGCGTGCACCGACACACTGCTTGTCGAGCCATGTTGTGGGGGTGTCCCATATAAAGTAGAGGAAGATGGGCATGGATGTTAGCTCAGGGCCAATCTTCCTCAGCAAAAAGAGGAGGATTGGCATCAGATGTTAGCTCAGGGTGGATCTTCCTCACAAAAAAAAAAAAAAATGGCATTGTAAATATGTAGTTAAGGTTGGCATGGTGGTTTCTAACATGCTAGACATTTTTGTATTGCTTGTTTTTCACTATATTTTCACAAGTGGCAGGAGTCAAAGCTGTTTGTCCCTCTGGAAGTTTCTATATTAGAGTTAATCATAAATGGATCTGCCTTTTCCTTGAATTTGACATTCTCGGGAACAAGAACTGTATTGTCTTTAGTCTTGAATCTTTTATGCCTAGCATGGTACTGGCATATAATGAAAAATAGATGGCTATTGCATGAATGAATGAATGCATGGATGCATGGACATACAGATGCATATGTGACCAAGACCCAAAGTTTATGAGGTACTGATACAGATTTAGCTTCAAGGGAATCTCCATATCTTGCACCTCTGCTTTGAATTTTCAGGAGGCCTTCAAAGATTCTTAGTAAAAGGGAAAAAAGAAACTGAGAAAAAGAGCTGGGAGCTTAAATCACATTGTCTTTATTACAGGCCACACTGTATTTTTAAGTCCCATGGCTCTTTTTGAAAGCATGTAGCATGTTTATTTTTTTTCAGTTTTATTGAAATGTAATTGACATAATACTGTATAAGTTTAAGGTGTGCAACATATAATAATTTGATACATATTGTGAAATGATTACAATAATATGTTTAGTTAACATCCATCATTTCACATTTTTCTTTTTCCTTAGGATGAACACCAAGCATGTTTTAGCTTCCCAGGTCGTTAAAAATAAGAAGGGGACAAGAGGAAATGCAAACCAACACACAGCTTTCTAAAGGAAACTGGTCTTTGATTTGCACACTGTTCCAATTCTCTGATTAGAAAATTCTAAGAACTGCCTGAAAGAGCAGTTCAGAACTAAGCCTGATTCTGACCAGCAGCCTGGAGGAGGTGGTCGCTGAACTAGACACCATCACTGCCATGCATGGAACCATGTGGAAGGGAGGCAGAGCAAGCCAAGCCTGGAATTGCCCAGCTTTACAAAGAGGAAACTTCATTTGAAACATGCATTGCTTCCTGTGTGCCAGCTACTTATTCCTTTTGTTTTCAACCAGCCAGCAAATCAAAAGAATATAGGGAATTAAAAAGCAGAAAACCTCAGTGACTTCATACATCAAAACAGGGGCAGCATTAAATGAAACCATTTCTCTGCAAAGTGACTGTAAAAAAAGGACTGTGAAAGGCGGCTCAAGGGGAAGGAGCACCTCACACTGGTCCCCCTCCACCTGCTCTTACTCAACAAGTCATACAAGACCAGATACCTTTCAGGATAAAAGCCCAGAAGAGACGCAAGTCAGATCCACTCAACCTTAGATGTCCTCAGAGTCTCGCTGCTGCAGGGGCTGTTGAGAGGTGCGTTGCTGGCAGGCAGGTGACTTGCTATAACACTTTTGGACAGCACTTTGGCAATATGAATCAGGAGAGTTAAAACTCCTTTGATCCATTAATTCCACTTTTGGAAAGCAATCCTGAAGAATTAGCTTACGATTCATACAAAAGCTTATGTACATGAATGTAGAGCAAAGTTTGTCCTTAATACAAAAGTTAGAAATTAATCTAAATATTAAGATCATTTTTTGCATAAAACTGGGTAATGTGAAGTGAACCATGGACAATAGAAAAGTATATGTGGGATTCAGGATGGGCTAATAAAATCTGATTGGTCATTAAATCCTAGAGACTGTACTCCTTGAATGGAAAACTTCAGGTATGTATCTTAATGTTAAATAGTCATTTGAGTGGCTTACTGAATGCTGCTTTTTGTGTGTGTGTGTGTGTGTGTATGTGAGGAAGATCAGCCCTGAGCTAACATCTATGCCAATCCTCCTCTTTTTGCTGAGAAAGACTGGCCCTGGGCTAGCATCCTTGCCCATCTTGCTCCACTTTATATGGGACGGTGCCACAGCATGGCTTGACAAATGGTGCATCGGTGCACGCCGGATCCGAACCTGGGAGGCCAGCAGTGGAGCGTGCGCATTTAACTGCTACGCCACAGGGCCAGCCCCTGAATGCTGCTTTTTAAAGTTAAAATCAAGATAGTCAAAATCTTAGATTACTTGGGAATTGCTATATGTCCTAAAGCTTGTCCAGGAAATGTGCAAAGGAGGAGAATTTTAATATTGGGCATAGGTAAAGTTAAAAAGAGGATGTGGATTTTTGACTATCTCCCACTGTGTGTGTGTGTGTGTCTGAGTGTGTGTTTTGTCTGAATGTGCGAAATAAAATTAAGCACATTTGATAAAATTTTAAAAACCACCTAGAGGGCCGGCTCCGTGGCTTAGCGGTTAAGTGTGCGCGCTCTGATGCTGGCGGCCCGGGTTGGGATCCCGGGAGCGCCCCGAGGCACCACTTCTCCGTCCAACGTGAGGCCGAGTCCCACGTACAGCAACTAGAAGGATGTGAACCTATGACATACAACTATCTACTGGGGCTTTGGGGGGAAAAAACTGAATAAATAAAATCTTTAAAAACCACCTAGAGAATCCTAAGCCATGATGATTTCCTTCTGCTTTTTGATACCGTGTAAATATGGGCAGCTGAGGCAGTAAACCAACAGAATATGGTGCCAATGACTAGAGGACTTGGTTATTCCACTTTCTGGAAGATGTTGGGATAAGACATTTACATTTTTTTTAAGTCTGTTTGCCACTAGAAAAATAATGGCTAACAATACCTGTACTTTATAACTCCTTAGTTGATCATGGAGATTGAAGGAGATAATATGTGGAAGAAACTCATAAACTTAGTAATTCTAAGGCTGTATTTTTTTAAAACTATTTTGCATTCAAGTGCCAGAGATAAAGAACAGTTAAACAAGAAACTACAATACCAGTATTCAATCTAAAATAAAAATCCTTTATGTCAATATAACAAATATCTAGTGTTCAATCCCATTAATTGTGCCATCACTTACTTTACTTGGTTCGTAAATCAATATCCAAACAATGTCTATGTATTATATTTGATTGATATGATTTTTTAAAAATTGTTTTATTGAGGTCACATTGGTTTATAACACTGTAAATTTCAGATGTGCATCATTATATTTCAGCTTCTGTATAGACTGCATCATGTTCACCACCAGTAGTCTAGTTTTTACCGTACATATGTGCCCCTTTACTGCTTTTACCCTCCCCCACCCCCCTCCCCTCTGGTAACCACCAATCTGTTCTCCTTATCTATCTATGTGTTTGTTTGTTTATCTTCCACATATGAGTGAAATCATATGGTATTTTTCTTTCTCTGTCTCACTTATTTCACTTAGCATAGTACCTCAGGCTCCATCCATGTTGTTGCAAATGGCATGATTTTGTCTTTTTTATGACTGAGTAGTATTCCAGTGTGTGTGTGTGTGTGTGTGTGTGTGTGTGTGTGTGTGTATCACATTTTCTTTATCCATTCATATGGTGATGGGCACTTGGGTTGCTTCCAAGTCTTGGCTATTGTGAATAATGCTGGGATGAACATAGGGGTGCATATATCTTTTCCAATTAGTGTTTTCACGTTCTTGGGATAAATACCCAGAAGTGGAATAGCTAGATCATATGGTATTTCTATTTTTAATTTTTTCAGAAGTCTCCATACTCTTTTCCACAGTGGCCGCACCAGTTTGCATTCCTGGTCTTAGCAGTATCTTTTTGAACACCATGTCTCCTCGGGCAAGGGAAATAAAGGAAAAAGTAAACAAATGGGACTACATTAAACTAAAAATCTTCTACATGGCAAAGGAAACCATCAATAAAATGAAAAGCCAATCCACCAACTGGGAGAAAACATCTGCAAATCATATATCTGACAAAGGGTTAATTTCGAAAATAGATAGAGAACTCATACAACTCAACAAGAAAAAAATGAACAACCTGCTCAAAAAACAGGCAGAGGATATGAACTGACATTTTTCCAAAGAAGATATACAGATGGCCAACAGGCACATGAAAAGATGTTCAACATCACTAAATATTAGGGAAATGCAAATCAAAACTACAATGAGATATCACCTCACACCCCTCAGAATGGCTATTATTAAAAAAACAAGAAATAATAAGTGTTGGAGAGGATGTGGAGAAAAGAGAACCCTCACACACTGCTGATGGGAATGCAAACTGATTGATGTGACTCAAGTTTCTTTTAATCTATAAAAATTTCCTCTCTGTTTCTTTTTTTTGCTCTCTCTGCTTCTCCCTCTCTCATTTATTTGCAGAAAAAAATAAGTCCCTTTTTCTGTCATGTTTCTCATGTTCTAGATTTGGCCATATGGTGTCATTTAGCATTTTCTTCTTTCCTCTGTAAATGTTGAGTCTTGATGGAGACTTGATCAGTTTCATGTTTGATTTTTTTTTATCTTTACAAATATCTATACTTTATCACTTCAAAAGTCACATATTGTCCTGTTGTGTCTCTTTTTTTGATGGTAGGTCTCAGGGGTTACCAATTCAGTTCAACTATTTTTAAAGGTCTCCATTCGCCTTTCACCTACTAGTTTTAGCAGCCATTGAGGATCATTGTCTGGATATTTTATTATACTAAGAGGTGGAAAAATGGTGATATTCTATCATTCCATCTGCTCTTATGAGCTATGGGATTCTTCTATAAAGAAGAACTTTTACTCTTCTACTATTAAATTATCTTGAAACATAATTGGTATGGGAAAGGCAGAATAAATGCTTGATTTCCCTCTCCTAACCCTTTTTTGACCAGTTTTCAAAATAATGAGTTTTTCCTTGACAATTTCCTAAAGTGATTAATGAGATTTATTTTTGTGTCATGATGAACTCAAGGATGGTGAGTTCTAATCTATTATAACAAAATTTCCTTTTGATGCTCTAATTGTTCATTCTTTTGTCAGTGGGAGCCTTGTCACATTAGTGCTTATGCCCTTTTTTAGCATAACCTCAATACGCATTGATAACTTTCTTGTTTTCTGGTAGAAATATTTTGTGTTTCTTTGTACCTTTCCTGTCTCATATCTGGAATCAGTCATTTCTCCAAAAATCATTGGTGCCTTTTAGTGGGAAGTAGTATTTAGAGATAACAATTTTGAACCCAAAAGTTATTGACATTGGGTATTGCTATCACTGGTAGACCATTTCAATGGACAAAGCAAGGATACAACTACATTTTTGGAAAGACAAAATGCATCATATATTCATAAAAATATTTCTAATTTAAATTTAAGATAAAGCATATTGACTTACTTGATTTTGTCATTTTCCATCTTTTGCATCAAAAATCTTAGTCTGGAGCAATTGTTAAGTAATTAGTGAGTTCCTTTATCTTAATATGTATGTACATAATATAATAAGTATATACGTATGCATATATGTGTATATACTTATATTAGCAAATATGTATGTATATGAGCAAAAATAACATTATTTCTAAGAATGTGGGTACAAAACACTTATTACAGTTTTGTTTGTTTGTAATTCTTTTTGTCTTTATAATATATTCCAGAAAGCCTGTGTAGTCAAATAGCATTTTTTAAGCTCCCAACTTTATATGCAGTTAGAATAATTTGTTTTATTTTATTTTTGATTTTCAGGTGTCACTTCTATTATATTTTGACTTAATTTTGTTTTATAATTACTGAAGCCATTTGCACATTTCCAAAGACACAGCTGTCAAACAAGGTAGAGTTAGGGAAATCTAGCATTCATTCCACCAGCTGTACTCTTTTCCACCCCTTTCTCCTTTTATAACTATTTTTATTAAGCTATATTTATCTATATCTGTTTATACCTATAACTAATAAACTAGATGCAGCTGAAGAAAGTATTACTGAATTGGAAAATAAAATCTGAGGAATTACCCAAATGTAGCACAAAGATGGTAGATACAAAAAGAGAACATTTAGACCTTTAAATACATATTTTAGAAAAAAGGAAAGATTTCGAAATGGTGAGCTAAGAATTCTATTCAACTAGAAAAAAGAAACAGGGTAAACACAGCAAATAATAAGAGGAAGGATATAATAAAGTTAAAAGCAGAAATTAATGAAGTAGGACACAAAGGAAGAGTAGAGATAATTAACGAAAGCAAAAACTGTTTAAAATAAAACTAATAAAATACCTCCTGGAAAACAAGGAAAGTCTGAGAAACAGTCACAGAACAAAAGGGGCTCAGCTAAGGGCTAAGACGACTAAATGTTATGTGATATCCTGGGTGGATTCCTAGAACACGGTCATTAGGGCTTTAGGGGAAATCAGGATATGAGGACATTAGCAGAAAACTAGTGAGATCCAAATAAAATGTGCAGTTTAATGAGTAAGGTACCAATGTTTCTTCCTTAGTTGTGACAAATGTACCATGGTAACATTTGGGAAATTGGGTGAGGGGTATATGAGACCTCACTGTACTACATTTGAAACTTTTCTTTAAATCAAAAACTATTCTAAAATTTTAAAAATTTATTTAGAAAAATAATTATTAGACTTAAAAAACATATTCTCAGTTTGTAGGATAAATGTGTTGGATGTCCCCTAGACCACCCTGCAAGTTAGGAGATCCTCTAGAAGGACTCAGTGTATCCTGCATCCAGTTATACTCACAGCTAATGTTTATTACAGGGATGCGGTAAGAAAGCACCCAGATCATAAAGGAAAAAGACATAGGTGGAGTCTGAAGGAACCCATGTGCAGATGTCTTTATGCTCTTTCCCTTCCACACATGATTCACTCTTGTCCCACTCTGGGAACAAAAATGTAGCAACATGTGTGCAACGCTTCTGCCCAGAGAAGCTCCTCAGCACCCAAGCTTTTCACTGGGGGTTGGTTATGCAGACTAGCATGCACCAAAATTCCAGACTCCCAGAATGAAGTCAGGTATTCAGCAAAAACCACATTGTTTGCACAGTCTAGATGCAGTGAAGCACCTTTGTTAGTTAGGGAAAGTTTTATTTCAGTGTAGAGAACTGTTTACCAGCCAAGTTCCCAGACACCAGCCAGGGTCAAACTTGTAAGGAAACATTTCTAATGATAACTGTCTCAGGCTTCCTATGTGAATTCTTTTCTGCACAGAAGGGCACTAGGTTTATATATAGATAAATAGATGATAGAGAGAGAGAGAGATAGACAGATACATAATTTATATATGTATATACTAAATTATAAATATAAATTATGTATATAAATTACATAAATTATGTTAATATAAATTATATATATATAAAAATATTTATATAAAACTGAACCTCTTAACTCACTATTTCACGTATGTAATGGTTAATTTTATATGTCAACTTGGCTAGACCATGGTGCCCAGCTGTTTGGTCAAACACCAGCGTAGATGTTGTTGTGAAAGTATTTTTTAAGATATGATTAACATCTAATTAGTAGAATTTGAGTAAAGCAGATTCCTTTCCATAATGTGAGTGGATCTTATCCAATCAGTTAAAGGCCTTAAGAGAGAAAACTGAAGTCCCCCAAAGAGGAATGAATTCTGCCTGTAGTCTGCATTCAGACTCCAGATGGCATCAGCTCCTGCCTAGGTCTCTGGCCTCCCAGCCTGCGGTGTAGATTTTGGACTTGCCATCCTCCATAATTGTGTGAGCCAATTCCTTAAAATCAATCAATGAAACTTTTTCTCTCTCTCCCTTTCCCTCTGCCTCTGCCTTTCCCTCTCCCCCTCTCTCTATGTATATACATATATCTATATAGATAGATGTATTTACATGTATATGTGTAAATTCTTGTTCTTTTTTTCTAGTTTCTTACTACTCTGTTCTGTGATGGTATAATAGTTTATTTCACCAGTCCCTATGATGGCTATTTGGGTAGTTAAGCAGTTTTCAACCAATTGATATATTAAAGTGCTGCAATAAATAGCCCTGTGCATACTTTATTTCATATTCTTGTCAGTGTATTTTAGGAGTAGATTGCTAGAAGTGAAATTACTGGGCCATATGATTTTCCTAGGTATTTGCTAGGCACTTTAAAAATCACTGTAATGAATGCCCCTTAGTCACCTCTATTTGGGAATAATTTATCCTTTAAGCCATCCATTAAATCTAAAACAAGAGCCATTTTGTATATTTCAAGTGTACCACTGTATGTTTTAAAGGTTCAGATGTGGACATGGAAGAACACTAGATCAAAGTTAAGTTGAATCCCAAAGAGTAAGGGCTAGTTAGGGTAGAGATGGGAAGACAATGGTTTGAAATGGAAGATGTGTGCACAGAGAAGAAAGAAAAATGAGGGTTCTAGTTCATCGAGAGGTAGACGGGTAGGTCTGTGAAGAGAAACTCCACTTCTTGGGGCAATGAGGTGAGAGAAGTTAAGCTGAGACAGTTTAAAACAAGCACTCAAAAAACAATAAACAAAATTTATCTTCTGCTTCCAATTAATGTGTAGATTGAGAATAACTCAATTTGTCTGTGGCCAGAGAAACAAAAATATAATTGGATTTTAGATATCCTATATTTTTTATGCTAATTTATTCAACAAGGAGATGATTAGACCAGGAACTGTGGAAATGAGTAATGTGCCCCAGATGCCCTGATGACTTCAGGATGAGGAGACAGAATGTGAAGAACTTGAGTCTTTGGGAAATAGGATTTACAGAATATGAGGAGAGATTAGGGAAGGAAATGAATATAGGCTGGCTTTCCTTGGACCCTTATACTGGGTGTTTAGGAAAATGGTGATGTAGTTCAAGACTATTTTATTGATAGCATTCAAAATAGTTACTGAAATGATACTATACAGAAAAGTGTTTCAAGTTTCAACATTGGGGTAGATCTAGGGATCATGAGAAAAGAAATTTCTTACAGAATCAAATGAAGAGTTAAAATGTCACCAAGCTAAGCTGTGAAGTCAAGGAACAGGTGTGCATTTGTCCAGCTATATTCTCAATGCCTGAGACATAATAGGCATTCAATAAAAGTGTCACATGAATGAATTAATGTAAAGCACATTAGAAAGCAGAACTGTACTTCCTTATAAGACCCCGATCATTAGGTTAACCTTTGCTGAGTAACTCATAGACTTGGTACACATTAGGATTTCCATAAACATTCTATGGATGAATATTCATCCCTGCCTCCCTCTTCTTCCTAGGACCTAATTGTTCCAGGATGAATCCACTGGGCTCACTAAACTTAGTCTGGTTGAGTTTTTGTTTTATAAGGGCCACCGCACTGCATCCGCTCTTTGTTAGTCCCAGGATTGGAAGCATTTGGGGGCACAGTTTTCCCCTCTTGAGCTCCCACCTTCTTTTTCAATTGCTTTCAAGAACAAACACCGAGAGTCCTTTGGCCTCGGGGCTTCGTCCGTTAATCAGTATGGGGAACTGGAGAAACAAAACAACCAAAGCAGGCTGACAGAAATGTTATTCAGCTTCTTAGTTTCTCCAGTCTTGGTTCCTGCACGCTTTTCATTCCCTTTCTCAGAGGGAATCTGCTACGGACTGAATGTTTCAGTCCAAAATCCATTAGTTGAAGCCCTAATACCCAATGCGATGGTACTTGGAGGCAAGGCCTTTGGGAGGTTATTAGGGTTAGATTAGGTCATGAGTATAGGGCTCTCATAATGGTGTAAATGCCCTTATGAAAAGAGAAAGAGACTTCTCTCTCCATCATTTGAGGATACTGCAAGAAGGCAGCCTTCTGCAAGCCAGGAAGAAGGCTCCCACCAGAACCCGACCATGCTGGCACCCTGATCTTAGACTTCTTAGCCTCCATAACAGACATAAATTTCTGCTGTTTATGCCTCCTGGTCTATGGCATTTTGTTATAGTAGCTCAAACTAAGGCAGTATCGCAATATTCCAATAGCTTCCAACTGTCCTTAAATCTCAGAATGGCTTTCACCAAACCTCCTTTCTTGAGGCCCTGCCCTGTCCTCTACCACCTGGAGTCAAACTCACGTAGAATAACTCCTTGTATCAAGTCTCCTCTTTCCAGCACAGAGGTCCAAAAGTACAATTAGGATGAAATATTAGTGAGCTCCCTCATTCATTTGCCTTTGGCCTGAACTCATGCTCTACATTTGTGGAGACCTTTGGGCTGAATGACCTCCATCTCCTGAAACCTTGCCCACCTTCCCATCTCTGCAGGAGTAGGTGTTTGATGCCATTTGAAAAATTCCTCTGACAAGCTAAAATTAACAAGAAAATTGTCTTCAATTGCCTGCCTAAAAATCGAGTGCCTGAGTTTTCCTCACTCTGTTATAAAGTCATTTTAACATGCTAAGTGAATTTCACACATTACATCAAAAGAACACACCTTACGAGTCAGATAGAACTAGGTGGTTCATTCATTCATTCATCCCCTCCTGCTCCCATACTCTTTTAGTGTTGCTGCTAGTTTTCTGGCCACCCTTCCCCTTTCAACTTTGCCTCCTTTGCCTCATCTTTTTGTTTCACTTTAATGCTTGTTACAGAAGCTCTACTTTCTCATTCTCCACCATCTCCTTAGGCATTTTATCCAGGTCTGTGCTTTCATGACCATTTCCATGCCGAGGAGAATCAAATGTACCCCCTGGAGCCTGGACTGCTCCTAAAACTCCTAACCTGTAAGCACATGCACTTAGAAGCCTCAAGAGTTTCAAAACTGAGCACAAAATATCCACCCACTAAGCATGATTCTCCTCCAGGATTCCTTGTCTTGGTGAATGGCAGCACCCGTTTTGCAAGTCAGAAATCTAGGAGTCATCCTTGTAAATTTATCTTTCTTTCCTCCCATCATACCCCATCCACCATAAAGTCCTATCAGTTTTGCCCATCCATTTAAAACATATTTTAAAAATTTCAATAAACTTATAATATGCTTATAAAATTAAATTGAATAATAAGAATGCACAATTATATGGAAAGAGTTAAAATTCTACTTCTCTTAAAATCAAATAAATATGTGTGTCTGTGTATATGTTAGTGCATTTATACACACAGAAAAATGCTTATATACATACTCACAAATATGTAAACATTAATGCCATGGAGGTGAAATCATGGTTGATTTTTATTTTCTTATTTCAACATTTTTGCTTTCTACATACTGCACATCAACTGTGGTATTATTATGGTTTTTATAAGCATTAATCTTTGAAGCTATTTTTTAAAATGTAAAAGTTATAGGTAACTTTAAGGTAAGTTTAAGAGATCAGTGGCACAGGTATTGGACAGGGACGAATGGTGAGATGATGTCCAACTTCACACACGTACAAGAAAGATTTTGGACTCTGCATGGGAGGCTAGGCAAGTGTGAATGTCGTGCCATGGCTATGGTTATTATCTTGATCTCCATCCCTGCTCATTCTGGTAGTGACATTAGGGAACCTTCTTTTGGAGCATCCTGAGCATGTAAAATCGATGGCCTTTTAAAACAGGAAAAATAAAAGTCAAACTGGAGACTACAAGTTGGCTCTTTTCTGCCTTGGGCGAAATTCAGCATTTGCTTCTCTTAGCCCTATGATAGCCAATAAACCTTGACCCTATCAGAGACAAAATCTATCTTCTGAGATTAGATTAAAAAAAATCACGGTATGTGTTATGTTCTGCCAAGATGTGGACAGGCTTTGTAATATTACAGGAAAGGTGGGGTAGAGAGAGAGAGAGACTATGATCTCCTCTTGTAATCCTCACTCCACCTTATGACCAAAATGAATCATAAAGCCTTTTGGAAATCCATACAAATATTTGAACAAACAATGGCAGTGAAAAAAAAAAAAAAGCCCAGAGATGTAATAAACGTTTGTCAGGCAGTTAGCCAAGGTGAATCCTCAGCATAGACAACTTTCATAATCAGAGAGACATGGATTTGAATTCTGGCCCCTCTACTTCCTGGGTGACTTTAGACAAGCTACTTAAATGCATTTGTCTATGCCTCAGTTTCTACATGATACTTACCTTGCAAGGTTTTTTAAATATTAGAAATGCTATATGCGACACACCAATAGACAAGTATTTAATCATAATCATTTTTATCATAGGACTTTTACCTTAATCCAAGCTTGACTGTTTAATGCTTAGATCTGCGTTTTGCTGGAAATAAGAAAGAGTGACATTTTGGTACTCATCAGGTATTATAACTTCAAACCCATGAACATCAACAATTACTAAGAGCACTGTTGGGCTCAGGAGAGAGTTTGGTTTCTGAGTTTATAGTGAGTTGTCTGAAAGATATGCAGTTGACAAGTCCTCTAGTTATTGAAAATCTATCCTTGGGGTAAGCTGGACAATCAGAGAAACACTGTGGCTCTCTGTCCCTCTCCCCCACCCCTTCTTTCTGCACCATCCATCCACTAGAATGCCTTTAAATGAAGGGCTATTTGGCATCATGACCCATGCTTTACTTTGAAGGATGTTAAAAAAGCATTTGAACAAAAATTTTTGCTGTATTTTTTGTAAATACTATGTTGAGAACCATGTCTATGACGATCTATGGTATTCTCTTTATTTCTCTCTGTTCTCAGCACCAGAAGTAGTCATACTTCTCCTGATCAACAAGTTTGCTTTTATCTTCTAGACATGTTAAAATATATAATTCCTCGTCTTTCCTCCTTTTCTTGCTATTACAAAGCACAGTGAAACACTCCAGAAATAGCAGTAGATGTTTGCTACATATTTTCTGTATTTACCTCTATCCTGGGCTCATCCAATTTTTCCTTTTGCCTTAATTTCTCTCTTTATTTAAATTTCACTTTTCCTCTGAACCTTTTTGTAAGTCATCTTAAAGCGTTTTTGGAGGAAATATAGGGAAGAAAGAGGAAAGAAAGATAGGGAGGGCAGAAATAAGAAGGAAGGAAGCAAGCAAAGAAGGAAAAACATGAAATATTTTAATAAATAAATAGTCTGTGTCTATTTAAATTATATTTGTGGCAGAGCTGCAATGACAAAATTTTGATTAAAATAGGTCAAGAATTAGGAAATAGATGTTCAAGAAAGACATCAAATAAATATTTGTGCAATAAATATCGGTCATCATCTTGGAAATGGATTCCCAACAAGTCTCTTAGTCTTTCCCAAGCGAGTGAATAGCAGTGCTAAAACCAGAGCTTGGATCTTTCAATAGTTAACTGTTAAAGTTCAGACTCAGCAAAAGCAAATCTTAGTGCTGTAGTCTGTTGTAGTATCAGAGCTCGTGAGTATCCCGCCATTTTCTTCAACCTCACACAGGCATGGAGGGCAGGGAGTTGGGGTGCTGCGACTGTCTGAAGGGGCTTTTGCCATTCTGAAAGCCTGCTAAGGTTCTGATGCTCTAACAGAGGGGAAAAGAGCCAGCACACAAGCAAGCAAATAAAAGATACTAGATCAAAAAGATCTGCTTAAAGACAGTACATACACCAGCCCCAGGGCATTTCAAATATTTATAATTCTCTACATATTTAATCTTTAAGAGTTCTTGGGATGCTATGTTCAGAATGCAATGTTAACATGCCCAGCTCAGTGCTGATACTATTAAAGTCATTGAAGAAGCATAGAAGGCAAGAGATGAAGGAAATATACGAAAAAGACAAAATAACCAAAACTACTAAGGCAGTCCACACGACTAGATTCATAGAATGACAGAATTGAAAGGGACTTTGGAAATCCCATTTCTTTGTTTCACAAAGAGAACACTAAGACATAGGGAGGTTTCCCAGCATGTTCATATTACTCAGAACTGGTTATCTTTGGGATAGAACCTTGGTGCTTTCATGTGAGATGAACAAACAGTGGTTTGCCAAAATCATAGAATATGATCTCAAATCACACAGGACAAGCATGACATAGGCTGGACTAACACATACCTTTATACTTCAATGGGGAAGTCAATTAATAATGTCAGCTATCAGTCAGAACATATTTATTATGGGTTCATCTTGGTGCCACCCTAGAAGGAATGAGGAGGAAGGTAGGAGAAGCACTTAATAAAGACACCATCCCTAGCTTCAGAGAGCTTCCATTTTAATTGGGAAGACAAGAGGAAATCACAGAAAAATGTAACAAATAAGTTAAGATTGTCCAACAATGTGTCAGTGGTACGGGCTATGACATTATGACATTCGTACCCATGCTACAGCTCATCTTGTCCAGCCTTGATTCATTGAAGGCATATATCTCCTCTAAAAAGCCGTATAGGTAATCACCCAGCGTCTGCTTAATGTGTTGATTGACAACTCATTTTTCCCAGTGCAGCCTATTCCATTTAAGAACATTCTATATTGTAAAAACATGCCCTTTATATTTTATATATCCCCTTTATATATCCCGGACTCCCCTCCATGTCCTGTGTACTATACACGGTCACATGAGAGAACTTTGCTTCTCATTCTATGCGACAGTCTTTTGGATATTTTAGGATACTCATGGCTTTCTTCCACCCTGACCATGAATTCCTTCAATCACTTCCCATATAACATGGATCCAGGTCCCTCCACTACCTGAGTGCTCCTCAGAATGGAACCCAACACTCCAGGCCTGGTCTCCTTGGCTCAGAAATGAGTAAGACAACTGCCTCTTGTTCTGAAAAGTTGATTCTATTTCTGTTCTTATTGCCTAAGATTACATTAGTATTTTGGCGACTACATCACACAGTTGACTCATAGTGAGCTTAAAGTCAATTAAAACCCCTGTGTCTTTTTCACATGTGTTATTGATAAATTCCCTCCAATTATTCATGTGTGCAACTGTTGGTGGTTTTTATTTTTAAATTCACATTTGTGCCTGTTAAGTTTCATCACGTTCAGCCCATTGTTGCAGCTTTGAGAACAGTTTTTTGGGATCCTTTTTTAGCTCTCCTTCTTGGCTCTGTGTCACACACACAGGTTGATTTGGCCATATGTGTCCTCATCCAAGAACAAAAATGTTGATTAGGTGTAGGCCAAAGCCATGATTAAAGAATGATGATCTTTCAAGCTAAAACCTATCCATTAGTTATCAGTCTTGGGGTCTTGTCATAGTAAAGGTAGACTCAGACATGAGGCATCCTGAGATTGGGCAGCAGTGATCAGAAAGTAAAAGTTCCTTGGAATTGTCAATAATATTGGAACCAAGTAGAACTATGTTATGGACTACTCCTCTGTTTACTTAAGAGAGAGTCCTCCAATGGTAATTTATAATAGAGGTAAATTTTAGCTTGTTGGGGAATGGTAACTGATAAGAAATATAAGGATTTAGTTCAGCAAATTAGAGTTGCTGAAGATCCTGTTATCGATGGAGACTAGTTCAAATAAACAGAAAGATTACAAAGAAAGAGGTATAGAAGGAGCCTACATGGGGAGTGTGGTAGTGTCTACACAATACTTAGGATTAATCTCTAGCACAATATCTCCTGAGTCTAGAAGGCAGAACAGTGCTAACTACTACTAGATGATGTGGCTGAATATATGTCTTGTCCTTAAGGATGAAGGCACATTTGGACCTACAGTTGAGGCCCATCAGATCCAGATGTGAACAGCTAGGGCAGCCATCAAAAAGATAACTCAATCAGGAATAAACCCTCTGAGCTTAATTAATATTTGAGCCCATATTTTCTATAAATTTTAATAGAAAAATGTATTAAATATATCTTAATTTAAGCTGCTATAACAAAGTACCATGGACTGAGTGGCCTATAAACCATAGAAATTTATTTCTCACAGTTCTGGAGATCGGGGTGTCTGCATGGTCATGTTCTGGTAAGAGCCTTCCTCCTGGTTGCAGACTGCCAACTTCTCATTGTATCATTGCATGGTGGGAAGAGGGACAGCTAGCTCTCTGGTCTCTTCTTATAAGGGCATTAATCCCATTCACGCAGGCTTCACCTTCATGACCTAATTACTTCCCAAAGCCTCCACCTTCCAAATACCATTACAGTAGGGATTAGGTTTTAACATACGAATTTTGGGGGGATACAACATTCAGTCTATAATAAAAACCTAGTAAAACCCAGATATATTACACGTAGATCAGCACAGCTCTGATCTACAAACTTAGCAATTCTATTAATGGAGGAAAAGAGAGTAGCATGATGTTGGACTTACCTTATTACTTTTCTTTGGTGAGAAAGATTGGCCCTGAGCTAACATCTGTGCCAATCTTCCTCTGTCTATTGTATGTGGGACGCCACCACAGCATGGTTTAATGAGCGGTGTATATATAGGTCCACACCCAGGATCCAAACTTGTGAACCCCGGCCGCTGAAGTGGAAGGCAGGAACTTAACCACTATGCCACTGGGCCAGCTCCTAACCTTACTTCTTTTTTAATGAACTTTGTGACTAAAACAAACAAATCTCTCTGAACTTTAATTTTCCTATCTGCTAAGTGAGCCTGAAATTATGTACTTTGCAGAATTTAGTAAAGATCAAAATGGCAAATAATAGCCACCTGGCACATCACAGTCACTCAACTAATACTAGCACTTACAAAAGAAAAATTGGCAAAAAAAAAAAATCAAAAGAAAATGGGGAAGTCAAAGATCACTATAACATCAAATCTAAACCACTAAAAGAATGGGGCTGGCCTGGTGGCACAGCGGTTAAGTGCACGCGCTCGGTTTCCGCAGCCCGGCAGCCCAGGTTCGCAAGTTCGCAGGTTCAGATCCTGGGTGCGCACCTGCGCATGGCTCGTCAGGCCATGTTGTGGCGGCGTCCATATAAGGCAGAGGAAGATAAGCACAGACCTTAGCCCGGGGCCAATCTTCCTCAGCAAAAAAGAGGAGGATTGGCATCAGATATTAGCTCAGGGCTGATCTTCCTCACACACACACACAAAAAAAAAAGACTAGAAGAATGGATTAAAAAAATGACTTAAGGAAAGTGTTTTCAAAAGCTTTCCTACAGCCAAATTTTCACCAGCTATTGATGTATAAACAGTAAGCTTTGAAAAAATGCTATTTACCTTGTCCCCCATAGGCCTCCTTTTTCACAACACTTCATTAGCTATAATTGTATGTTGCTTCTATATACTTGAAAGAGGTATCCATAGATTTTTTTTGAAGAATATTCTGAATTTGGATTTTCCACTCATCTGCACTGATCTTCACCCCTTCATTTCAAATCAGTGAGGTTAAACTATGTATAAAGAATCTCATGTTCTCTTCCTTTATTTTGCCCACCAGAGGCAGGGAGCGTCTTAACGCAGCCCCTGGTGGACGCAGGGAAGAAAGGAGAGGGTGACAATGTGAAGAGATCTTAGATGGCTCCCCAATAATTTTTAATCTGCTCTCTTAATATCCTAGATCTGTGTGGTAAAAGATGGAGTCTGTGTCGCCCGTACCCGTTGCTGCCTTCCTGGTTATCAATAATCTGGTGCAGACTAATATTTAAAAGTGCATGGGGGAGTAATTCGTGAGATGAGACGAGGTTCGCCTCTTTCCTGCCATGGCCCCTCTAGAAATGCCGTACAGAGCTCAGTTGCGCGGATGAAGAAACAAAGAAGACAGCGCGCTCTGGTATATTAAAATCGAATCGGTGCCCAGGCATTGGCATTTTTCCTGCTACAATTATGTCATCTGGCGTCTTCCTATATTAGGCGGGAGCAAGGCCACACCCTCTCACTCCTGCTCTACCCTTTTCTTGACCGTCGCCCACGCTCCACTGGCTCTAAAATGAAACTAAGAAACACTACACCAATAGCCCCTGTATGGCATTTTAAGTACTTGGCACTGCTTGTGCTGTTGCTGAATGTTCATGCTAATGTGTTACAAAATCGCATAAATTAGTGAAGATTTCCTGTGGCTTTCAAGTCTTGTGGTCTGTGCAAGTTGCCCTGATGCCTGGCTCCTCGGCCCGGATGAGGAAAGGTCCCTAACTAAGACGCTGCCTTCCTGCACAGAATCCTTCCTCCAGCCTGGAATCATGATTTGCCAGGCAGGAGGTGCCAGTTAGAGCAGGACTGTAGGGCAGCACAGATGTTGGGTAGGGCAACATTCACTGAGAAATGTGTCTGAAAGGAATGGGCTTGGGTTTGGGGGGAAAAGACAGCATGGAGTAGGCTGAGTCCTTTTCAGGACTGCAAGGATCGGGCTGTCTCCCTTCTGCGGTGTTTGGGGAAGCACTGCCATGGCAAAAGGGCACAGCTTGGGGACTGAGATGGGCCATAGCTCTGCCTTGCGCCTGCTGATTCCCTGTGCCATCCCTGTAAGCAACAACCACTGAAGAGAAAACCCGTTAGCAGGCTTCCCTTGGAGCGCTGGGGGCAGCAGCAGCCCTATTATCCACATTTCCCATTCACTCCATGCCAGCACTCAGTGAGGAAGCCAAATGGAGCTGCCCACTTTGCTGTACCCACTCATTTGACTTATTAGTAAGATGGTAATTATGTTGAGAAGGGATGAAGAGCAATGAGGGGGAGGTGATGGAAGCAATTTGTTGGCGATGGAATGACAGCCCGGGTTTCTGCCTAAGTGCCTAGGAGAGAGGGCGGAGAGAAGGAGGAGAAGGAAGGTGGATGGCGATCTGCAATCACACTGAACATCTTGTGTGCCTTTTTAGGAACTTGCTTACAGGGAATGGCCTCTATAATCAGGCCATCCACCCGCGCATCCTTATAAAACAGCTACCCACAGCAAGGCCCAAAGGGGCCCTTTTAATAAGGAGAGTGCGCTGGCTTATGAGTGTTTTTGGAGACAGTTCTAGCTGCCTATTCTTTTTAACTAGCTTAACGATATCTCTTTCAAGAGAGTTAAAGCTAAGTTTGCACTAAACTTAGACAAGCTGGTGTGAAGTCTTGTCCAGCAGCTGAGGCAAGGTATTCAAAATGAGAAGCATCCTTTATGCAATCATTCAACAAGTATTTGTTGAGTACCTACTATGTAATGGGTGCTGTTCTAGATGCTGGGGACATGGCAGTGGATCAGATGGAAAAATCTCAGTTGTTTGCATTCCCATAGAGTTTACAGTTTTGAAGGGGGACAGAGAATAAACCAGCAAATAAATAAATAATTTTAGATAGTACAAAATGTGGTGGTGACTAAGAATGGGGGCGTTTTAGATTGTGTGGTGTGTGAATGGCTCTGTGAGTAGGTGGTATTTTTGCTAAGAGCCAGTTAGGCAGAAATCTGGGAGGAAATAGTATTCCTGGCAGAAAGTAAAGCAATGTAAAGACCCTAAGGTAGAGATGAACTTGGCATTTGGAGGGACAGCAACAAGACAAGAAGGACTAGAAGCAAAGCCAACAAAAGTGTGAAGGTCACGGGTGACGCAGGAGGGGCAGGCAGGGGAGTCCATCATGGGCCATGCCACGTTATTTAAATTTTATTCCAAGAAAATGGGAAACTATTGAAGGGTTTTCATCAAAAGGTTGGCGTGATCAAGTCCATGTTTGCAAAACGTCTCTCTAAATGCTGAAAGGAGAATCAATCAGATGGGAGCAAGAGAGAAACTGGGGAAACTGGGGGTCTGTTGAGCCAGACAACAGGTATAAGAGGCTGGCGATCAGAGGAAACAAGTGGATTACAAAGGAGGAGGCATCACAGCCCCTAAGAAAGGAGGCACTGGGATTAAGTGGCTATCATGTCCACCTATTTTGTATTGGTTATTGGCTTGACACTCTGACAATGAATTTCATCTCTTACCTATTACACTCCTGGGGGGTTGAGACTCCCATTTAACAGATGGAAACTCAGAGACTTAAAGTGACTTGTCTTTCATCTTACCTGATAATAGATGGTAGAAACAGAATTGGAGCCCAGGAGTCACATCTGAATTTCATGTTGTCTCCATTACACCACACTGCCTCTCATCATGGGAGATACTCACTCCTTACCAGGCACCAGGATGCTTGTCAAGCACAGGACACCAGTCTTGGTTACTCTTCTATCCCCCAAAACCTAGAACAGTGTCTGGCAAAGAGCAGACACTCAGAAATTTGTCTGAAGAAATGAATGGCTGAGTAAACTGATGAAGGAGTTCCCGGGTATTAAATTAGACTGTTTTAACTCCTTTTGCATGCAGTAAAGATTGGTCCTACAAACCAGGCTGTCTGAAACAGAGGTCAAGTAGTACCGGGTATATAAGAGGAGGGATGTAGAGATGGGATTGTAGGGAAGGACTGTATCAATTAGGGAAATGACTTGCCTAAGGTCACATCCTAGAGTAAATCAATGGAAAGTGGTCTCAGAACTCTCATCTCACTTTTAACTCAGAGGGGCTGCATGGATCCTGGGAAGGAATCAAAGGACCTGCCTATAAATCCCAGAGATGATTATCAATAGGCCTCTGTGTCCTCATCAGAGGAGAGGAATGATATTGTCCACCCTCAGTAGTGTAGTCAGGAAGAGAGGAAATAATGAATTGTGAAATGCCTAAAAACAAGCACTGGCCAAATAAAAATGCTAATGAGTTTGTTAAATATCAGTTTAATTAGTGATACTCTCTAATCACATATTTTTAAATAGGATTTGAATATTAGTAGCCTATCCATGCACAACAGAAATATTAGAAATTACTCGAATTTCTTAATCTGCTAAAAATATCTGACCACTGAGAAATATATCTTGGGCAATTTCTTTGGAAAATCTGCTATTCATCAATCCACAGAATTTCATACATGCACTTATTAATTCAACCAATATTTTTTAAAATCTTTAAAAATACAAGATTATTTCTATTTTGGCCAACACCTAAGGATACAGAGATTAGCACTGAGCCTTGCATGGGACACATGTCCACAGGAGTCTTCTATATCTTGGAGTACAGTGTGAAAGGGGAAAAAATATGTGGGTGGAAAGAGAGGATTATTAGAAGTGGTCCAGAAATATAGAAAATCTTCATTTGTTGGTGGTTATTTTTTAGATTGCAGTGATCACTGCCCAAAGTGTAAGGGTCAATACCTTATCCTGTGCTTTCCAGACAGTTCTCAGGGTGTCAGAGGGAAAATGGGCAGGTGCCCATGCTAAGGACGAACGCCACCAGCTGGTTCAAAGCTTCCTCATTACTCTTTTACGTATGTGGCTGTCTCCCCAAATTGACTATGAGTTCTACAGTCAAAACACCAGATCTTCCTCACTTGTTCATTCCTAACTGTGGTCATCACGAGTACATCTTTGCTGACACAACTTAAATGTCCACAAGGGTGCCTCCTTACACCTAAAATTCTAGGGAGACTGGCTTGAAACTCCATTTATGCATTTTGTAGAAGTTCAAAGCTCATCCATCCCATGATTTTTTTTTTTAATTCCTGGAAGGCTTATATTGGATCCCGCTTGCTTTCTTACCTGTGATCTCTTCAGTACGCCATATTGTTTTAGAAAAGAAACTTGATCCCTTTACTAACTTTCCCCAGGGAAGATGGAACCCGCCATAAAAATATACAAGATTGCAGAAGACTTTATGAAAGAGCTGAAAGGAGAGTTTGGGGAGGAGTAGAGGGCATGGAGAGAAAATATTTCCCCACGTGGCAAAGCAAGCAAAACAATTGCACAACACACAGGCTTTTTCTCCAAAAGTCCTTTCTGTTCTCGCCCACACTTAGAGTTTCTCTCTTGGCCCTTTGTTCTTGAGGTCCCGCAGCCTGCATCTGCTGATCCCTCCTTCTCCTTCCTCGCTGTTCTCTGCTCTGCCACACTCTTGCCAGGGCAGTAAATATATTTATTCTCTGCACCTCACTTAAAGTAGCTTTGTCTGCTTCTCCGAGATTGGCCACATCTGACATTCAGGTCCTTGACGTCTGTTTCTGTACTAAGTGTTAATCAAGATATTGTTCCAAGCAAGGACAGTTGTCTTCCCAGTAGAAATTTAGGTATTGTTTAAGTGCCTGTTGGACTTCAATAGCATCAGGCTCTTTACAAGTTGCTGCAATCACCTTCTCTATCTCCATCTCTTGTATTTCTGCCCCTCTGTGTTCCCACCAGAATGAATTCTTTGTAGCCAGTGCTTCTGGACATTTCTTTATCTTTACATATTCTGGTTTCAAAGCCTGGGAATGTCAATATCCACTTTGCATGGATAAATCTTACTTAATTTGTAAATTGGCTTAAAAGTAGCCTCCTTTAAGAAGAATTCTGTATCACTGAGCCATGTCACTACCCACCCAAAATGTGGGTACTCCTGTCACACCTCTGTTAACTTCTGCAGTTGGCCTTATCATTCGTATTTAAGCAGTTTGCTCACTATCTTCTCCCTCTCTTTAGTGTCTGATTAATTGAGGACAAAAGCACTTTAATTTCTGTATTCCCATCTCCACACATCGTGTTGTTCATAAAATACATTAACCAGCTGCTGAATGAATGAAAGAATAAATGAATGAACAAATGAATCAATGAATGATGTTGTTAATGACTAACCCTATTACTGTCTCTGTAATAACAATGCTTTTATTTTAAAGAGAGGTAAAAAGGAAAACACCACAGATATAACATTCTCCTGTTTTTCTTTTCTATTTTTAAAATTGCCACAGCTTTGACAGCACTGGATCAGTGGTTGCAAACACTATGATGTGTTTTGGCCCTTGAATCCTATACATTATGGCATATGAAAAAAAGTCATAATTTCAAGATGATAATTTGAATGGAAACAGATGGTATTTCAGTACTGGAACACATAGATTCTTGCATCTTTCAGGTCATGTTCCCCACCCCCCTTGGGAAAATATTACATTTGCCATATTTCTTTCCCCACCTCCCTATACCCACCCCTCTGGCCATATGTTTCATAATGAGGGCACTTAAAATATCGTAGAATTGGCCTAATCTCATGATATTTAAAATGTGAGATGTGACAACATCTTAAACATATTTCAAACACATGGCTACACAGGAGGAGAAAAAAAGCAATGGAAAAAGTTCACACCATGTTATTTTGAGGGGAGGTCGACGAGGAGAGAGGGGGCATCCTGTTAGGGATTTCAGATAACAGAAAAACTGGCTGCTCTGGCATAATGTATGAAAAAGGGTGTTTGACGAATGTGTGATCAATGATTTTGAGAAACAGGCCAGTAGTTGGAAAATATACATTTTAATTTATAAACGCAAAGATCCTGGGCCACCCAGAAAGTCTGACTCTCTGTTCTCTAGTCTGGAGAGCAAGAGAGCAAAAGGTCACCCATCTGGTTCCCTGGGTATAATGATTCTGCTTTGCTGGGATCATCTGCCTCTGGGCCAGCCATGGGGGAAACTTGGCTGGGCTTAGCTGGGTGGGCAGAAGGTGAAATATCAAATAGGAAGATGATAAATAATATATGGGCCCATTTTTCACATTTGGATGGAGGGAAATGTTAACAGAGTTAGGGAAAGTTTGGCTCCCTTGTTCCAAACAGGGAGACTTTGATTATTTCAAGATTGACCCCTGGGTCTCCAGAGGCCTTGGTTGGTATTTCTCTCTGCCAGAACGTGGAGGAGAGCTGACCATGTTGGAGGGTCTTCATGCCTCAGTTCCTTTTAGAATTTCAGCATTTTATAGGTTCAGCTGGCTTTTGAATTCCCACTTGTCCTTAAGATGAGCTTGGTATATATGAGAGCTGCCCTCTTTGTGTACTGCCTGCTTCTAAAAAAAAAAATTCCTATTCATTCTTACCTGTTCGAGGGTCTGAGTATGCCCAGTGGGGCATAGGGATCTGCAGTGAGTATTCAAAGCCATTGGGTTAGCATGGAACAGCTTCCAGTAGCATAGATTTTACTCCAATAATGGGAAAGAACACATCACTTTTATATCAGAGTAAACACAGATGTGAAACGGAACAGAGGACAAAAATCCATGATAATTCTAGAAATAAAACATAAACATAAAAGTTAAAACACAAAACATAAAACGTTAAAGAAGTGTCCAGGCTTCCTGCAGGCCTCTTGTCTACGCCTCCAGATCTCTGGGAATATCTTCTCACTCTCCTCTGGCATTAGTTCCACGTGGAGAGTTGTGGTGGAAGGATATATGAGCAGCATCCTCCTACAACATCAGTGGCTGGTCTGTCAGCATCAGAAGTGCAAATCACTTCTCAGTTTTCATCTCATTGCTTTCCTTTTAAGTATCTGTAGGAAAAAAAAAATCATGGGATGGTCCCTATCTTCAAGGAATTGACACTCATTTGGAGTTGGGGCTTTGTAATGAGCAGTTCAGATCCACAGTGGAACCAGAGGAGTATCTCCTGGACACCCTCCTTACTAACTAGTGGGTGGAAGGACCAGTGCTGGCTACTGGGCTCAGATAAGTGAGTTCCTTTAGTGGCAATGGACATATTCTATGAGATATGTCACAGTCAGTCATGATCACTGATTGCAAATGTGGAGGCTGGAAAAAATATGCATAGAGATCTACTATGTAACTCAACCATGCTCCTCAGTTGAAAATTAATTGTGAAGAATTAGCTAGGAAGGATGACTATCACGGTGTCAGTCTCAGGACCCACCTGCAGAAACTCTACTGCTGTTCTCTTTTCCTCTGCAATCAAAATTTTCTTTCCCTCCTTATTTCTGGTAATGGTAACATAATCAACCCAGTGACCCAGGGTGAAATGCCATTTTTAATTAGCTCCAGTACAAATGTCCTCCTTTCTAATCCCACAGCCCATAACCAGCTTTAGTTCAGGCTCTCACCTTAGACTCGAGATTTGCTTACCTCTAATTCTCTTTCCACCCATCCTCTACACTGCTGTCAGAATGATGTTTCTTAACTACCACTCTGATCATGGCACTTTTATGATCAAAAGTGGCTCCTTCCAATGGCTACCAAATAAAGTTTAAACTCTACTGCTTTGCACACAAAAGACACAATCTCTGTAATGTGTCCTCCCTTCCTTACTCCTCCGTAACTCTACTCAGAGCAGATAGCTCCCGCATCCACCCTCTGAAATGCTCTCCCTATCTGCCACCTGCCTTTTGCATTCACTCTTCCTGGAGTGTCCTCTTCTAGTGGTTCAACTTAACAGCATCCTAGAGGCCGTCAAAGAAGTCTTTCCTGATAATGCCAGCCCCCAACGTCCTGATCTGCTTAGGAAGTTTACAATGCTGTCAGAGGAACCGCCATACACTGTCTAGAGTTAAGAATCATTTTGTCAGTTCTCTTATCTCCCCAACTAGATTGAAAACACTAGAAAAGCAGGGAGCTTTAGCTTTGAAAGATCCCAATGCTTAGCAGAGTGCTTTGAATATAGTATATGCTCAATGAATATTTGTTGAGTGAATGACTGGATTTTAATTTTCTAAGATAATATAACTTAAACTTTTAAAATGTTTATTAATATTCCAAGCAACATACTGTCATTTACAGAATGAATTATTTGCTTTTAAATGCTGCCTGAAAAAGAGATTAATTTCTGTGTGTGAAATTAACCTGCATAGCAGAGAGGAGAGGCTTCAGACACAGGATGGAAAACTAGTTTAAATTCATAAATTAACAATTCTGAAAAAGGAATGCTGTTTTCTAAAACAGATATGCCAGCTTACAGCCAGATTCAAGCCCAGTTCAAATCCTAGATACGTGTCAGGAACAATGTTGTTTTCACCATGACAGCTACAGAAGCCAGTCCCAGGGTAGGAGCCAGCTCTGGTTTCCATGGGGGCATCAAAACTAGTCATACGGTAGAATTCAACTGGCAGGTTGAGAGGGCTGAGTTTTCCTGTATGACAGCTAGTGTTCGGGAAAGGCACTTAAAACTAAGTAAAGACAGATTCATTTCCAGTACTCAAAGACAGCACAAGAGGTGTGGCCTGAGATTAACTCACAGGTGATGATGCAACTAAATAAAAATGAATAAAAGATACCATGCATGACTGTTGGTTGAAAACAATTTTTTAGGAGTTAACTAAAGTTCATATTTACTCGTATTCATTTTTACCTAATGCTCTATTTCTGTCCATCCAGGATATCACAAGAAATCTTGTCATTTGTCCTGAGGCCCCTCTTGACTATGACAGTTTCTCAGACATTCCTTGTTTTTGACCACTTTGACAGTTTTGAGGATTAATGGCCAGATATCTTGTAGAATAGCCCTCTGCTGAGATTCGTCTGATGTTTTTAGACTGGGGTTATGTGTTTTGGGGAAGAAGACCACGGAGGTAAAATGCTATTTGCATTCTATCACATCAAGTCTACGTACTATCTACGTGACTTATCACTGTTGATGGTAACATTCATCACCTGGCTGACGGAGCATTTGTCAGGTTTTCCACTGTAAAGTTACTCTATTTTACCCCTTTTCATCCTGTACTCTTTAGAAGGAAATCAATGTACACATTCTACACTTAAAGAGTGAGGGAGAATTATGTTCCATCTTCTTGGAAATGGAGAATCCACATTATTTGGAATTTTTTGCATAGGAGATTTGTTTATTCTCTGCCATTTATTTAATCATTTATCTATTTATTTATTTACTCAATCATTTATTTTTATCAATATAGACTCATGCATGTTTATTTTATATTTTGGATTATATCCAATACTACTTTATCTATTTTGTTGCTCAAATTGTCCCAGCTTCGGGCATCAGGAGCTCTTTCAATTGCCTGTTGTATCCCTTTGACATCTTCCCGTCATTGTGTGTGTGTGCGTTTATATTTAATTACTTTTTTAGCAATTGCTCACTTTTTGGCACTACAAGATTCTCCAGGTTCATCTTGTGTATTTCCAGTCTCAGAGCTAGAATCATCCATTTCTCCAAGGTGCTCCAGTTTCTTTAATTGGAGAATGTCATTAGAAACCAAGATCTAGATGTTAGGTGCTTGTTGCTGCTGGAGTGTCATTGCTTCTAGGCCTTCTCGGCTGACAGAGCAAAGAAAGAAATACAAGTGTGTATGCTAACCTATGTATACACATGTATCTATAAATATTTCAATATAATAACCATCTCTATCTATAAGCTAAATATGAGTTCTTGCTGATGTCTCCAACTCTAATGTAGTACCACATGGATCATTCTAGCCTCATCACCTTGTTTATTTATAACCCACCACTCTAATAGTGAGAAACATGCTTCCCACCGTCTGCCATCCATTTCCTTAATTAACTGGTTCAATGCCAGTTTATATCTATAGTAGTTTTGGAATTACTAAGCCGGATTTCTGTTGGAAATAGCTTTATCAATTAGAGTACATTGCTATGCAGAGATCCTTTGGTCTTACAGACTCCATTCATTTCCAAAGTTACTCAGGTTAAACCCTTTTCTTGAACCCCCTTCGGTGAGGTTGTTTCATATATTTGTAGTATGCACTGTCTGCTTTCCAAACTTGGACCCCCCAAACTCCTAAATGCTTTTTAGGTTTTTGTTTTTTGTTTGCCTTTGCATATATTAATATTCACTCCTTGTGCTGTATTTCTTGAGACTGCTGATCTATTTACTGTCTTCATAGTTTTACCTTTACGCAATGTCATATAATTGGAGTCACATAATATGTTGCCTTCGCAGACTGGCTTTTTTCACTTAGCAATATGCATTTAAAGTTCCTCCTTATTTTTTGTTTTTTGCTTTTTTTGTGTGGCTTTTTTCCTCATGTCTTTATATTATTGAATAGTATTCCATTTTATGATTGTACCACAATTTAATTATCCATTCACCTATTGAAGGGCATCATGGTTTCTTCCAGTTTTGGGTCATTATGAATAAGCTTCTATAAATATTTGCATGCAGGTATGGTGTAAATGTGTGTTTTTAAATCAATTAAGCAAATATCTAGGTGCACAATTGCTGGATCATAAGGTAAGTGTATGTTTTAGCTTGTAAGAAATTGCCAAACTATCTTCCAAATTGGCTGTATTATTTTGTATTCCAACCAACAACGAATGAGAGTTCCTGTTGCTCTGCATCCTCACCAGTAGTTGGCATAGAAATTTTTTGAATTTTAGCCGTTCTACTAGGTGTGTAGTGGTATCTTATTGTTTTGCATTTTCCTAATGACAATTGATGTTGAGTAGCTTCGCGCATGTTTATTTGCCGTCTGTATACTTTCTCTGGTGATGTATCTATTCAGATCTTTTGCCCATTTTTTAATTGGAATTTTTGTTTTTGCATTATTGAGTTTTAAGAGGTTTTTGTAAATTTTGGACACAAGTCCTTTATCAGATCTGTGTTTTGCAAATATTTCCTTCTAGTCTGTGACACTCTTTTCACTCCATTAACAGTGTCTTTCTTAGAGCAGAAGTTTATAATTTTAATAAAGTTCAGCTCATCAAATTTTTCTTTCATGAATCATGTTATTTGTCTTATATTTGAAAACTTATCGCTAAACTCAACATCATGTAGATTTTCTCCTAGGTTTTCTTAAAGAATCTTTATATTTTTGCATTTTACTTTTAAGTCTATGATCCATTTTGAATTAATTTTTTTATTGAGGTATAATTGACATATACAATTATGTTAGTTCCAAATGTACAACATAAAGATTTGATATTTGTCTATATTGTGAAATGATCACCACCATAGTCTAGTTAACATCCGTCACTATACAGTTACAAATTTTTTTTCTTGTGATGAGAAGTTTCAAGACCTATTCTCTTAGCAACTTTAAAATGTGCAATACAGCATTATTAACTATAGTCACCATACTATATGTTACGTCTACATGACTTATTTATTTTATAATTGGAAGTTGGTACGTTTTGACCCCCTTCACCCATTTTTGCCCACCCTCTATCCCCCACCTCTGGCAACCCCAATCTATTCTATGTATCAATGAGCTTGTTTTTGTTTTTGTTTTTTTTAAGATTCCACATATAAGTGAGATTATGTGGTATTTGTCTTTCTCTGTCTGACCTATTTCACTTAGCATAATTCCCTCAAGGTTCATCCATGTTGTTGCAAATGGCAAGATTTCCGTCTTTATTTATGGCTGAATAATATTCCATTGTATATATCTACATATCTATATCTATCAATCATCTATCTATCTATCTGTCTATCTATCTATCAATCATATTTCTTTATCTATTCATCCACTGATAGACACATAGTTTGCTTCCACGCCTTGGCTATTGTAAACAGTGCTGCAATGAACATGGAGGGGAATCATTTTTATTTTTACCAAGTTAAAGTCCATATCTAGATTCCTTTTTTTTTAATAGAAACATCCTATTGTTCCAGCAGCTTTTGTTGCAAAGACTATCCTTTCTTCATTCAATTACTTTTGCTCCTAGTCAAAATATCTGTTGGGTCTATTTCTGGGTTCTCTGTTCTGTTCCACTGAACTATGTATCTATTTGTCCCTAAATGTTGCACTGTCTTGATTACTGTAGCTTTATAGTGAGTCTTAAAATTGGGTAGTGTGAATCCTACAACTTTGATCTTCTTTGGTATTGTGCTGGCTATTCTAGGTCTTTTGTGTTTCCATATAAATTTTAGAATGAGGTTTTCAATATTACAAAATAGCTTGCTGAGATTTTGACTGGGGTTGCATTGAAGCTATAGACCAAGTAGGAAGAATTGATATCTTAACAATATTGAGCCTCTAATCTATGAACATGAAATATATCTCCATTTATTTAGATATTCTGTGATTTTTTTCATCAGTAGTTTGTAGTATTTTATATATATACAGATCCTGTACATATGTGTTAGATTTATATCTAAGTATTTCTCTTTGTTTGTCAGGGGATGCTATTGTAAATGGTGTATATGAAAGGAAATGACTTTGCATATTAACCTTGAATCTTGCAACCTTGCTATACTTACTTATTAGTTTCAGGAGTATTTTTATAGATTCTTTGAAATTTTCTACAGTGACGTCTTGTCATTGGTTGATAAGGCGCTTTTATTTCTTTATTCCCAATCTGTATACCTTTTATTTCTTTATCTCGTCTTATTGCACCAACTAGGACTTTACAACACTTTTGAACAGTAGTGGTGAGTGAGGACATCCTTTCCTTTCTCAATCTTAGGGCAAAATCTTCCAGTCTCTCACCATTAAGTATGAACTTAGCAGTAGGTTTTTTTTTTTTTTTTTTTTTGTGAGGGAGATCAGCCCTGAGCTAACATCCGTGCTAATCCTCCTCTTTTTGCTGAGGAAGACCGGCTCTGAGCTAACATCTAGTGCCAATCCTCCTCCTTTTTTTTCTTCCCCAAAGCCCCAGTAGATAGTTGTATGTCATAGTTGCACATCCCTCTAGTTACTGTATGTGGGACGCGGCCTCAGGATGGCCAGAGAAGCGGTGCGTCGGTGCGCGCCCGGAATCCGAACCCGGGCCACCAGCAGCGGAGCACTCGCACTTAACTGCTAAGCCACCGGGCTGGCCCAGCAGTAGGTTTTTTATAAATGTTCTCTATCAAATTGAAGAAGTTTCCCTGTCTAGTTTGTTGAGAATTTTTATTATTAAGGGGTAATGAATTTTCTCAAATGTTTTTTCAGTGTCAACTGATATGTTTATATAGTTTTTCTTCTTTAGCCCATTGATATGGTGGATTACATTGATTGTCAAATGTTGAACAGCTTTGCGTACTGTGAACAAACCTCACTTCACCATGGTGCATAATTCTTTTCGGAGATTGCTGGATTTAATTTTCTAATATTTTATTGAAGATTTTTGTGTCTATGTTTAGAAGAGATATTGGTGGTCTGCAGTTTATTTGCTTTTTTTTCCCTCCTAATATTTTTACCTGGTTTTGGTATTAAGGTAACACTGACCTCATAGAATGAATTAGAAACTTTTATTTCAGACTTTATTCACTGCAAGAGTTTGTGAAGAATTGATATCATTTCTTCCTTAAATGTTGGCAGAATTCACCAGCAAAACTATTTGGACCTGTTGCTTTCATTTTTGGAATATTAATTATTGATTCAATGTCTTTATTAGATATAGTACTATTAAAGTTATCTATTTCTCCTTGTGTGAGTTTTTGTACTTTGTGTCATTCAAAGATTTCATCCATTTCATCTGAGTTATCAAATTTGTGGTCATAGAGTTGTTTGTAGTATTCCTATAGTATCCCTTTAATGTCCATGGGGTCAGTATTTATGACCTCTCTTTCATTTACAATATTGGTAATTTGTTTCTCCTTTCTTTCCTCATTGTTTAGCCCAGGCTGATGTTTATTAATTTTATTGATTCTAGGAAAAAAAGAAACAGCTTTTAGTCTCTTTTATTTTCTCTATTGTTTTCCAATTTTCAATGTCATTGATTACTGCTCTAATTTTTATTTTTATTTTGCTTCCTTTAGAATTAAATTTTTCTTTTCTCTCTAGTTTCCTAAGTAAGGTGGCAGCTTAGCATGCCAATTGGATCAAGTTACTTGATAGTGCTGTTCAGGTCATCTGTATCTTTACTGATTTTCTGCCTGATTTATGTGTCAGTTACTGACAGAACTGTGATGAGGTCTCTAACTATAACAGTGAATTTGTTTATTTCTCAGTTTTATCAGTTTTTGCCTCATGCATTTAGAAGCTGTGTTGTTAGGTGCATACACTTTCAGCATTATTATATCTTCTTAGAGAACTGACCCCTTTATCACTATGCAGTGTCCTCTCCTTATCTGAGGTAATCTTTCTTGTTCTGAAGTCAGCTTTGTCTGAAATTAATATAGCTACTCAAGCTTTATTTTGATTAGTGTTAGCATGGTATATATCTTTCTCCATTCCTTTACTTTTAGCCTATGTTGTTCTTTATTTTCAACGTGGATTTTTTGTAGACAACATAGAGCTAGGTTTTAATTTTTTTATCTATTCTGACAAATCTTTGTCTTTAAATTGGTATATTTATGCCATTCACATTTAAAGTGATTATTGATATGGTTGTTTTTGACTGTATTATATTTCTTGCCTTTGTCCTTTGTTTCTTTTTTCTCTGTTTGTCTGACTTCTCTGGTTTTAAATGAGCATTTTATGTGATTCCATTGTATTTCCCCTCTTAGCATATCAATTATATCAATGTTTCAAAATTTTAGTGGCTGCCCTACTTTTTGCAGTGTATTTTTACAACTAATATAAGTCTATTGCACATAACATTATATTGTTTCATGTGTAGTGCAGGTACTTTGTAACAGGTTATTCCCAAATCTTCCCTCCCACTCCTTGTGACATTGCCGCCATTCACTTCACTTATCCATCTGCTATAGTCACGCAATATATTGCTACCGTTATTACTTTAGACATTAATCTTTTAGATCAATTACAAATAAGAAAAACAAAAGATTTTATTTTACTGTCATTTCTTTCTTTCTTTATGCTCTTCCTTTCTTTATGGAGATTCAAACTTTTGACATAATTATTTTCCCTCTGTCTGAAAACTATCTTTTAACATTTCTTGCAGGGAAGGTCTCTCTGTGAAGAATTTGGTCAGTTTCTATTTGTCTATAAGTCTTTATTTATCTTTCATTTTTGAAGGATATTTTTACTGCCTATAATTTTAGGTTGATTTTTTTTTTCATGGTAGCACTTCAAATATTTCACTCCACTCTTTTCTTGCTTGTGTGATTTCTGATGAGCAGTCTGTCATAATTCTTATTCTTGTTTATAAGTTAGGTGATTCTCTGTCCCTCTCTCTCTCTCTCTCTCTCAAAATTTTCTCATTATCTTTAGTTCCTGAAGTTTAAACATGATGTGCCATTATTACTGCAAAAATTTCTTCTGCTCCATTCTTTCTTTCTTTTCCTTTTGCATTCCAATTATGCATATGTTACATTTATAGAAATTATTCTAGAATTCTTCACTCATTTTCTGTTTTTTTTCCTTCACTCATTTTCTTTTCATTTTAGTTTGGGGAGGTTTTATTCACTAATCTTTAAGCTCTGATTCTTTCCTCAGTTGTTTCTAGTCTACTGACGCGCCCATCAAATGTATTCCTCATTCCTGTTACAATGTTTTTGGTTTATAGTATTTCTTTTTGATTCTTTTTTTTTAGTATTTCCATTTTTCTCCTTACATTACCTATTTGTTCTTGCATAATATATACGTTTTATCCATTAGATCCTTAGCAATTTAATCATAGTCATTTTAAATATCTTTATACTTTTAAATAAAGAAACATATTAATTTTAATATTAAGTTTCTGATAATTTTAACATTGTGTCATATCTGAGTCTGGTTCTGATGATTACTTTGTCTCTTCAGGCAGTGTTGGTTCTTGCCTTTAGGCATGGCTTATAATTTTTTGTTAAAATCTAGACATCTGTATCAGGTAATAAGAACTGAGATAAATAGGTCTTTAATGTGAGGGTTTTTGTTAACCTGGTTATAAGGAGGGCTATGTTTAATATTTGTTGTAGCTGTAGATGCAAATTCAAATTCAAATTCCTATAGTATCCTTGTTTATATTTCCTCTAGACTTCGGGTTCCCCTAAATGCTTTTTCTTGAGTCTGTGTCTTGCACTTCTTTCTGCTATAATCCACTGTGTTTATAATGTAGCCCTGTGGTAGTGGTAATTTTTGTTGGATGGGGAACACTGTATAATCTTCCTATTAGAGCACACTCTTTTAATGGGCCTATGTCTCAAGGCTGTGTTCTCCACAATTGTCTCTTCAGTGGTATAACTTTTTTTCCCCTCCCTATATCCCAAATTCCTTCCTTGGATACAGTGGTCTCAATCTATTTCCTTGAAAATCTGCCCCCTGTTGGATATTTTCCCCTCTTGGGTGAGACAGAGGCCTGGAGGGGACTGGAATAGAAGGAATGTTCTTCCCGGTATACAAGTCTTTGCAAAGAATTTTCCCCTGGGGAGTGGGATGTTGTTACATAGAAGTCTTTGAGTATATTTCACAATCATTACTCCTCCCCTTTCCCTGCCAGAACAAGAAAATAGTCTTTCTCAAAGCTTCACCCTGAGAACTGGGTGGGGTTCCTGGATATAAAGCCCGTGAATGCATGGGAGCTCCCCTCAGACAATAGTCTTCAGGAGTTTCTCACTCTCACACTTGTCCACACTCAGCCTCCTGCAGTTCATCAAATTTGCTATTTAAATGTTTCTATCAGGGATTCCCAAGACCACCTCCAGCTATAATAATGTAATAGAAGGACTCAGCATATTCTTATACAGCTATGATTTATTATAGTAAAGTGATACAAAACAAAATCATCAAAAAGAAAAGATGTATGGGTGAAGTTTGGAGGAAACCAGACACAAGCTTCCCAGAGTCTTCTCCCAAAGGAGACACACAAGATGCTTTTAATTCTTACAGCAATGAGTTGTGACAATGCATATTAAACATTGCCTACCAGGGAAGTTCATTAAAGACTCAGTGCCCAAAAATTTTATTTGGGTTACCCTCTGCCTAGCACATACCAAAATTCCAGTCTCCCAGAAGGAAAACAGGTGTCAGCACAAACCACATGGTTTATAGAAACAGCCTAAGCATAGTGAGCACTGTTATCAGTTCTGGAAATGGTGAGAACCCTCCTGAAATCCAAGTCCCCAGACACGAGCCAAGGGCTAACCTTGCATGCTGGTCTTTCCAAGAATAGCAATCTCAGGCCTGCTATGTTAACTTTTCTGCACAGTGTTCTTACCAATTTATGATTCCATTGGTTTCTGCTTCGAGCAAGCAGATCTCAGTGGCTCTATCTCTCTAGATGTGCCTGTCTCTCCAGATTTCAAGGTAGTGGTTTACCCTGCAACCTCAGTTCTCTGAGGCATCTAAGAAAAGTCATTGCTTTTTAGTTTTTTCAGCTTTTTCTTGTTGAAATAATGGGAATGATGACTTCTAAGCTTTATATGTCAGAGCTGAAACCAGAAGTCCCAAGGAGTAATTTTCATACCACAAAATCTCATTTGGAAAATGAGCTATACGTATATGTGTATATATATATATATATATATATATATATATGAGCTAGTGTTGTGGTTGTAGTTAACAACAGACAGGTCTTTCTCTTCTCCCTGGAGAAAAAGAAAACAAAACAGAAAAATACAGAAAAGAATGTCCAGAGGATATGAGTGTGCATGTGTCTATGTCTACAGATGGCCAAATAGCAACACCCATCAATTCTCAGTAATCTTTTGAGGGTCTGGAATAATAATTCTCACTGTCTACATATTAAAATCCTATGGGGGGGATTTCTGTAGGATACTATTGTTTCAGCCCCATCCAAAACCAATTAAATAAAAATTTTGGGGGAAAAAGCATTGTTTTTGTTTTGAAGCCTCACATGTTTAAAAATGTGCAGCCAGATTAAAAACAACAACAATGAATCTGTCTTAGACGTGTTTCTTAAGATGGGCTCTGAATTTCACTGCTTAAAAAAGCACTCTCATTAAAAATGACAATTTTGGATATCTTCTTAGATAACTAATCCATAATTTTGAAAGTGAGGATGAAGGGCCAAATTTAAGAACCGTGTTTTTAGGAATCCCTCTGGATATTATCATGTGTGTTCAAGTTTGAAAACCATTGATCTAATATTCTAAAGACATAGGTAGAAAAAAATTGTGAGTGATCCATCCATTACCTCCTTCATAGAAACTGTAAGATTTTAACCAGTTTAGCCATTAAAGGCTTTCAGGGAAACCACTCATATTCAGCAAAGATGGAGACGTCCAAGAGTAGTCATAATAGCTGACAAAAGAAAGAATCAGGGAAGCTGAATCTTAATAGTGAAGGGAGAAAGACTTCTCAAGAATAAAACCAGTGATCTAAGTTTGATCTCTTTCTCCCAGCTCAAGTTAGACGGCGAACTAGCAATGCCTGTCAATTCAGCAAGGCTGGAGAGGGTACGTTGGCAATTTCTTTTCCTCAAGGCCACATTGAGTGGTGCAGAAAGGCAAATATCAAGCATGTGTCCCAAATAATAGTGATAAGGTTCATCAAAGAAGAAAAGCAAGATCATCTGAGGTCATTAGCCAGGAGATCCAGAAGAAAGATAGTACCTGAGATGTAGCACCAACCAGTAGATGAAGAATAGGGACACAAATATCATCAATCCTGAGACGGCCTGAATCAACTCTTTAGAGAGGAGCTCCAAGCGTACATGAAGATTTCCACACCTAAAGTGTGTGATGTAGGCAGATTAGGTACATGCATCTAGACACGTAAAGTATATTGTCCCAACTCACTTTCAGGAAATAATCTTAAAGAAACATTTCAAGATATATATGTGTGTATATACATATACATATACATATATCATAAAGTTATACATATATATGAATGCTGATTATAATTGTGGTAGTTTGTACTATTGTCCCAAATTCTTCACCCCTCTCGGCTTCCATGCTTTTTTCCATGTTTTCTTGCAATTTCTCTTAACAAAGATTTGAGCTTGGCTATGTGATTTGCTTTGAACAATTGTTTATAGGCAGATGTAAAATCAACAAGGGTTTAGAACGTGCTTGCGTGGTGGGGCCGCCTCTGCTATTGCTGTGGAAGTTGCATGCTCCAGTTAGCCTAGTGGTTGAAGGAAGATGAGACACATGGAGAAAATACTGAATTGCAGATCTGCAAAGGGAACCAGAGGTCCCATGGCCTACTAATAGATGTATGAAAAGATTATTATTTTAAGCACTAAGTTTTGTAGTGGTTTGTTATTGCAGCATTATTTTAACATCTGACTGATAAAATAGTATAATTCACAATATAAAAAATTCAGAAACAAATTAAATGTTCATCATTAAGATTGTCTAAGTAAAATATGGTATATTCATGCAATGGATATGCTGCCACTAAAAACAACATAGAAGAATATTCGTTGGCATAGAAAATGCTCATAATGTAGTTGCTAAGTGAATAAATGGCCATAAAATACTGTGTATAGTATGCTTTTGGGGGGTAGAAGATATGTGTAGATTTCTATCTGTATGTATCTATACATTTACATATAAATTTAAAATTTTTCACAAGAAAGATTAAAAAGCTAAAGACTAAAATATTAAAAGTGGTTATTTCAGAATGTTGAAACAACATATTTTTTTACCTCTGTACTTTTCTATGTTTTCCAAATTTTAGAATTGTAAATAAGGGAAAGAGGAAGATTTAAAATAATGAAATCTTCCACACAGACAGCAGTAGTTTTCTCTTCAGTATTTCAAATTTTGAGTTGGTCCCTCTGCATGCTAATACTGATGGGAAACATCTGAGAGAGCATCTGCACATCTCAGTATTTGTAAGATCTGAATGAATGAACATTTGAATAAGAATGAATAGTTTATGGGTGTCAATAAGTGTTTTCATCAGCCTAGTGTGTCATTTGTAATTTGTGTCAACTCTTCTTTCTTAATTCAGGGTGGAACTTTCTGCAAAGTAGAATTGTTGACACAATAGCACTTAGTGTCTATTTGGTGAGTGTGTGAGTGAGTGTTTGAAAGGCTGAGTCATTGATGGAATGAATGTCATATGGGTCAGAGATTATCAACCAAAACAATGGCTCTTGTCCAACCCCACTTGTCTGTGAGAGGACCAGGGGGCAGGCCGGCCCAGCTGCAAGTGGAGTTGAATCCATGTTCTGAAATATAAGGGATGGCTCTCCACAATATATCATGTGAGGGTCACCAGGAAACTGTTCCTGTTCACAAGCAACTAGTCTCTTTTAGAGTTAAGCCCTGTGTTTCAATAATACATTAACATGGGTAAATGACTTGAATAATACATCGGCAAGATCCTCTAAATCTTTCTGCCACCAGATAACAAGTGCCTTCAGATGCCTGAGCATGAATAGGTTTGGGAAAAGATTTGGAATGGGATCAATATCGTATGTCGTATAAAATAAACCAAATAACCCAAGAACTGACAACAAAGTCTTCCCATCTCCCAAAGACTCGCCCACATTCTTATGAGGAGTGACCTGAGTTTCAGCTGCATGGTCAGTTTGACTCAGGACTTCAAAACAATCACAATCATATGGATTTTCTCTAGTAATGAGAATGTTAGCTACTGCTGATAAAAGAGACTGCTTCAGTGCAGCAGCATTCTGTCATAAATAGAGCATTTAGATGTTTTTGTAGATATTTAACTTCCAATCCGCATCTCAGCTCTCCCTTGCTGTGTGGTTTGGGAAGGCTATCTCAGCTTTCTGAGGCCACCTGTGTGCGGTGCTGTGGAAAGTGCTGAAGGAGATAAAGCTGAAAGAGGCTAGTTGTCCTCCATAAGTGAGAGAACGCACTCATCTCCTCTGGCAAGTCAGTTAATTTATGAAAGCTCTTCTCTAAAAATGGGAATAATAATACCTAGTTACTATCAAAATAAACAAGGCTAGTCATAGAAAGTGCCTGACATGGATGTCTCTTACATATTAACACTAAATAAATATTATTTTCCTCCATGCTTTTTTCTCTTTTAATCTTATCTTTCTCTGTCTCTACTCTATACCTCCTTATTCTTTCCTTATTACTTCCAGGTCACGTAGTAGGAATTACAGACTCAGAGTAAATATTTGGTAAGTGAAACTCACCTGTCAGGTGACAAGGATCCACCTGAACCACAATAGGAGGAGGGGAACTTGAAGAACTGTTGCGGCAAGTGGGTTGAATGGATGCTGAGATGCTTGAATGAACAAATTTAACTTACACATGGTTTCCTTTTATTACCAGCCTCAGACGCTTCCCATTCCTGCAGCCACAGCTCCTTAGGTAGTGTACAGACAGGATGCATGGATTGGTTTGAAGGCAAGATTGTAAGAGCAACTTTAGCCTCAGGATACCAATCCATGGGCTCTCCTTTGTTAGAAAGGAAAAATTTCATAAAGATTTATATAAGAAGTCTTATCCAATATTACAATATCTTCTCTAGTCTTTTTCCAATTTGACTCTTTGCTATTACCTAAATGATCCATCCATTCCATAATAAATAAAGGAGGCCAGAAAAGAGACTTTTCTTGTTTTCTTTTCTGTGTCTCATCTTCTCTAACATCCCGTCATCTATAGCATCACCAGCTTGAGTCTGAGATCCAACTACTGCAGAGTACTTGGTGTCAGGGCTGTGTGTTTTGAATGTCTGAATGTCCTCCCCATGACTCATGGTATCCATTCAACATTTCAAATTACATACATTTTTCTTGGAGACAGGCATAAAATCTTGTAGACAAGGAATGTGGAAGAATACACACACACACACACACCCAAGTTACCACGTGACTACAGAATCATGAACTCTAAGGGAAAGGTAGTAGTTTCTACAGATTCCTGGTTAGAACCCACAGAAAAATGGAGAAAATGAACAGATGGTAAAACTTCTTAGCATTTCACTCGAATTCCATTAGACCTTTAATATCAACAAAGTATTCCCCCAAAAACTATTATGAAAGAGACTCACCTATCCCTGTTGTTCAAATATGACAGCTAAGGCTTCGAGAAGTTGCGTATCTTTCCCACCAAGATTCATTAAGGACTCAGCAGACTTGGCCTTTACTTGCAGTGGAGCAGTCATTAGCCTTGCAGCACACACCCATACACACACAAACTACAAACAAATTCACCTGGGTGAAACTATAATTTCTTATGAGACAGTGCCTACATGTCGTTGATTCTATTAATTCAGTCTCCAAATCAACTCATTTTGTTAAAAAACAAGCCGTGAAATTGACTGAAACTTTCACTTTTCCATGAGTCTGATGACTGTGTACACAAAAGCATACATACCTATAATATATTCTTGTGTGGTCTCAGGTAGAACTAACAAGGAATAGGAAAGAGAGGCAAAGAAATAAACTAAACAGTAAATGGAAGACGACCTTGAGGAATGAGTAAGAAAGGGGAGCAGAGAGGAATGACAGTCTACAAAGGACACAGCATAGCGGCATCTGAAACTGAGGTAGACAAAAGAAGGATAGTAGGGTAGCTCAATGAGAAGGCCAACACTGTCGGGGCACTTATTATGAAACAAGGATTGCTACAAGCTCATTATATGTATTAATTCATTTAACTCTCCCCAATCTGATGAAGTCAGGACTGTTATTATTATCCCATTTGTAAAGATGAGAAAACTGAGGCACAGATGGCTTAAGCAACTTGCCTCAGGTCATAAAATAGTAAGAGGTGAAAGGAGGCTGTGACCCCAGGAGGCACAGTGGGTGACCACAACCCCTACTCTTCACAGTGTCTGGGAAAGAACCCAGAGGGGTGCATGGCAGGCAGGGAACAACATGAGACTGTAAATGAGAGTGCCCTTTAGTACCAAGCATGTGGTAGGTGCCCATTATATATCTCATATGTACTGAGGGGATTCAGGTGGTAAATAGTGGGAGGGGAAAATGTAGAAGTAGATTGAAAATGGGACCATCATAAAATAAAGGTGGGGAGTGAGAAAGTCAGGAGAGAAGAGAGAAAAATAAATTAGTAATTCAGGAAACAAAAGCCTTGGGTTTTACTGAAATGCCAGCCAGTCCCACATGGGCCAGAACCAGTCTACCCTACGCCCATCCACAGGAGTGTCCACCGTCTGACAGGTGAGCCCCGCACAGGAGTGTGGTCGTTAGATTCTGGGGGTTGATGATGTCTGTGAAGAGCTGAGCACAATCTCCAGCAGAGAGCAGACCCTGGAGAAGTGTTAGCCCTTTATGCCGGGTGCTCACCACCTACTAAGCAGTAGAGACCTACTGTGGGTTAGGCGGTGGTGACACAAAAAAAGGGCCATGATACCTCCGGGTCTGGAGTCGGGTGGTTCAGCATTAGAATCCCAGGTCGGCCACTGACTGTTCATTGAGTCTTTGTCAAGTTTCTTTACCTTCTTCTGTCACATTTCTCTTTTTTCTGAAATGCGTCTAATAGATATTAGCATAGTACCTGTGGCATCACGACGGCTCAAAAACTGTTAGCTGTTGAAGCTATTTTGTCATTATCTTAGTATAAATATAATATAAAGTATTAATGCACAGCTCTCTCAGTAGATGGAGCTCACAGTATAATAGGGAGGAGAGACACGTAAACAAAGAGCCGCAATAGAGTGTGACAGATGCTCTGGTGAACACAGGCGCGAGCTTCAGAGGCAGGATGCACTCCTCCACCTGCAGATTAGAGACTCTGCCTCCTCTTTTTCAGGAAGCTGCACTTGGGGTATCAACAAGGTTGAGGTGACAATTCAGCCACCTCAGCAGAGCCTACGTGAGAGAAGATTCCACTGGAGAGTTCAAACTTGACTCTTAAAAACGTCCAAGGAAATGGCAAGGTTACATTGTATGTTTAAGCATAAATCTCCTTAGAAGCCTGGGAAATATTTCCGAGGTCCGCAATTCAGGCCACATATCTGAAAACAAGCCTTTGTCAAACAAAGAACTCCCTCACAAAGCGGTTCCTCACTTTATTTGGCCTTCATTTGTCACACAGTAATTATCCTATTAATCCAAATTAAACCCTTACCTTGGGCTCTTCATCCAAAGTGTGAATATAGCAATTACTGGAGGGCTAAAGGGAGAGTGATGTCAGAAACACGTTTTGTCATCAGAGCCAACACTGTGTTTTGGGGGACCGAGAAAGAAATACAATTTTAGCATATATAAGAACTAAGATGCAGGAGTGTATCTAAGAAATACGATACATTATAGGTTTTTAAAGATCTTCAAGTTCTTATGGTGAGTTTTATGGAGATTCTAAAAAGGCAAGCAGATTCAATTACTTGGGGCACCAGATCCCCTGGCACCTCATTCCAGAGACTTCTATTTAATTAATTAAAATTCCCTACAAAAGACAATCACTTAAGATGGGATCCTGTGACATAGATCCAAAGAGTAACAGCAGTGACGTCCAAATGTCACTGAGGAGCCCTGTGTGGCCGCTTGGTAAGAATATCCTGGGGGCCTGAGAAGACAGATTCTTGAGCCCCACTTTGGAGGATTCTGTCCAGTAAGTCTGGAGTGTGGTTCCAAGGTCTGTAGGTTTCACAAAGCTCTGCAGGTGACTCTGAGAGCTAGGAGTGGAAACTATTGCCAAATGCCAAGTGCCAACCTTGCCTGGTGATGGGAATCACTTGGGCTGTTAGTTAAAAATGCAGATTTCCAGGCCACACCCCAGGCTTGCTGTATCTGAATCCCTGAGATCTGGGCCCAGATACTCTCTTTTAATTGCCCACAGATCAGTCTTAGCTTCTGGCCTAGCGTGAACTTATGCATCAATGCTTTGATGTCCATAAATCAATTTTTTAACATTATAGGTCACTTCACAAGTGGAGATGGTTATGAGTTTTAATTCCGTTCCTTGACCTACATGTCTCGTGACTCTGGACAGTTCCTTAACCACACAAAGTCTCAGGTGACTCATCTCTGAAATCACCACAGGTTATTGCAAATATTAAAAAGCAGAGATTATAAAATCCCTAGTAAACTGGCAGATAGTGGGTACTGAATATTCGTTTCTCCCCACCATGACTTTATTTACCTCCTAATATGAACATAAATTCACAAATTAGAGGAGATCTAAAATAAGACATTTTGATCAAGGAATTATGATCAAAAGAAAAATAAGGTCACATCTCACTTTTGCTAAAAAATCAAAAATGAAAAATAATGATAACATCAATTTCAGTTGAGGTTGAAATGAAAGTGTTACACTCATACATTGCTACAGGCAATGTAAATTGGCAAGGTCTTTTGAAGATTTGATATGCTTTTAAAATTACAAAAATGCTCAGATTTTTTGACTTGGCCATTTCCCTCTCAGGAAGTTTCCTATAGAAATTGCCCCCAAAGGCGGAAAACACTGTTTTCCTAAAGATGTTTATTTCAGCATTATTCAAAATAGCGGAGAAGTTTAAAACAACCTGAATGTCTAACAAGATATTTAAGACAAGGTACATCCATTTGTATGTAATATTATGGAGCCACTAAAAGTAACAATTATGATTACAGCGCAATAAGGAAAAGTATCTGCATGTGATGTAAATATGAAAAGCAGAGTATAAAATTGTACAAAATCTATGATTACAAGTGTAAAATGTTTATGTATAGAAGACATGGAAAATGAATAATTAAGTTGCTATGGGACTAAGAGGTTGTGATTTTTTCTTTTTATTTAATATTGCTATTATTGTGACAGTACAGCTGTATGTTCCACGACTACTTTAAAATCTTGCCCGTCCTGTCTATTATTTAGAAGAAAAAGACAGCTCATAGCCTTTGTTACATCCACAGAGGGCTCTGATATAAAACCTTTGATTACCTCTGACAATTAAAGAATCTAATTTGTATTATACTGCCTCTCTGGTTAGTCACCAGGCCCTAAGCAGAAGGAGATCAGGATCCAGTGACAGGAAACCAAGAAGGGCAACATGACAAGGGGCATGGCAAGCTGCATGCAGAAAAATGAGCTAAGCCTAGAACAGACGCCCAAATACAGGATGGGAAAGGTGTATGGGTCAACAAGAGCTACACCCACAGGAGGTCAGAGATATGAACACTGTTTACAGGTTGGTTAGTTCATGTGACATGGAGAGATTCATTAGGCTCAAGAGTCCTGGAGTGAAATCAGCAGAAGTACATTTTCGTATGTATTTTAGAAAGAATCTGAGTCAGGAGCTGACACGGGCACCAGCTGGGCTGCCCCAGAGAAGAAGGGATTGATTCTCTTTTCCTTTGCTCGTTCTCTCCTCCCTATCCCTGATACGCTCCGAGGCCACGCCTGATTCCACGGGCATAGTTTGGATGCCATTAAGTAGTTGCTGCATTAGTTTGCTAGGGCTGCCATAACACGTGCCACAGGCTGGGTGGCTTAAACAACAGAAACTTTCTCACAGTTCTGGAGGCTAGAAGTCCACAATCAAGGGTTGGCAGCATTGGTTTCTTCTGAGGTCTCTCTCCTTGGTTTGTAGATGGCTATCTTCTCACCATGTCTTTCCATGGTCTTTCCTCTGTCTGTGCCTGTGTCCAAATTTCCTCTTCTTACAAGGACACTAGTCGTATTGGATTTGGGTTCACCCCAATCACTTCATTTTGACTAAATCACTTATTAAGTGATTATATAAGACAGATCTAATCTCCAAATATGGTCACAATATGAGGTACTAGGGATTAGGGCTTTAATATATGAATTTTATGGGGACACAATTCAGCCTATAACAGTTGCCATGCTTTAGCTCAGAACATGAAGAGAGTCACTTGGAAAACCGGGTGACAGAAAAGTCATGTGACACAACGTATGTGTGGGCAGAGAACCTCTGTGGGTTGGGGAGAATTTTGAAGTTTATTGTCCTAATTCCTCATTTTTTAGAACAAGGTGAAGCTCAGGTGGATTAAGTGGACTTCCTAGGACTACGGAAGGCAAGTTCGCAGCCAACATTTTGAGTCTCATGGTCTGAGACAGCATGCAAGTCATCACTCCTTTCCTCCTTCTCGCTCCTGGACTTTCCCTCCTTCTCTTGAAGTAGTCCTGGTTAATTGTATCCAGATGTGGGTCCACATAGGTAGGAGCCTCAGTACAGAAGGCTTCTGACGAAGGTGTCAGAGGCCGTACAAGCCCACTCCCACCTCCTTGAGGTGAGGATCTGTCAGATCTCATTGCAGGATGAGGACAAAAAGACTCCATCATATTCCAGCTGAGGACTTTCATCTACAGATCCTGGTGCAGTTAGAGTGTGGGGAGTGGTTCTCCTTAGAGAGCTCCACTTCTCCAGGGAAGAGGAAAACCTAGGCCAAGATGACCCCTGACCCTGGGAAGCAGTCAGGCTTTTAGTCTCTCTGAGCCTCCTCCCTTTTTGGCCTCATCTCCTACCCTCTCCCCCAGCTTACTCAGCTCCTCCTTGCTGTCCCTTAAACATAGCAGGCGTCCTTAGTCTGTCTGAGGACGTTTGCAGTGTGCTATGGTCTGAACGTTTGTGTCCCCTCAAAATTCATATGTTGAAATCCTAACCCCAAAAGTGATGGTATTAGGAGATGGGGCCTTTGGGAGGTGACTGGGTCATGAGGTTGGAGCCCCCATCAGTGGGATTAGTGCCTTATAAAAGAGGCTCTAGACAGATCCCTAACCCTTCTACTATGTGAGGATACAATGAGAAGTCTGCAACCTGGAAGAGGAACCCCACCCAACCAGGCTGGCACCCTGATCTTGGACTTCCAGCCTCCAGAACCGTGAGAAATAAATTTTTGCTGTTTATAAGCTACCCAGTCTGTGGTGTTTTGCCATGGAGCCTGAGCGGACTGAGACAGAGTGGCCACTCCCTCTGTCTGTGAGGCCTGCCTTGATCATCCTGTTTTAAATCGTAAGACAGTACACCACACAATCCTACACCTCTGATCACCAATACTTTTTCTACTTTTCTACAGCAATTATTGCATTCTAATATATTCTAAAATTTATTTATTTATTAGGTTTTCATTTATTGTCTGTCACCTCACTAAAATAAACACAGACAATGTTTTTTATGCATATCAAATTCCAAGAACAAAGTAGGCACTCAGAAATATTTGTTGAATGGATGATTGCATGGATATCTACCAGACCAAAGTCTGGGGCAACTAAGCACCCTTTGCTCCAGGCAGCTTTAGTTCCCCAAGAAGTGAGGATCAGAGATTGAGAGAGAGAAGGATGTTGCCTAGTTCTCTGTGTATTATTTGGAAAAGCATAACAATTTCAACTCTTATTATATAATAATGGAGTAAGGATCTTACATTTACTGAACATCTATTTGGCTCCTGTCAATTCCACATGTTACACCACACAGTAACTCCATTTTTCAGATACAAAAACTCAAGTTCAGAAAAAAATAGGTTGCTGGCTTAAGGTCACATAGTAAGAAGACTCTAGTTATCCATCAAATTCAGAACAATCTGGATTCCATGTTCAAATTACAGTCCTTCATTTGGTGACACACCAGGATGCTAACACTCCCTCTTCCTCGTCTTCCTAGAGGAGAGGCAGCATTTTGAGTCAGGGAAAATTAACTCTCTAAAGATGCTGGGTGAGACATTGCCTGGTCCTAACTTTATGGCCCTCTAAATATCAAATCAATGACCCCTCTCGCTCAGTGGATCCCCATGTCAATATTGAAATACATATGCATGTTTATTAATTTTGGGGTGTGTCCCCCAGCATTTATTACATTTATTTATTATAATTATTACTATAAGAGTTAAAGTACTGCCTTATATTACCGGGAAATTTTATAAAGAGGAAAAGATCCAACATTTTCTTAAGAGCATCTCTCCGACTTCTTTATCTTTCTATATTCTTTCTTAAGTGGGAGAAAAATGGATGGAGTTACAAATAGCTTGCTCAAAATTTCTTGGTAAACCGAGGTAATGAGCTGCCCATGTGAATCGTTCATCACTGTGTGGGTCTGATCAGTCAACGGGCTGATCACTGGAGACCTGTGCAGCAGGGCTGGGACTCATTCCGTTGTTGAGTCACAAGTATCTGCAGCAGGTGTAAACATTCACATCACTTACATAGAGTGGTTAAAAAAGCATATATTTTTTTTCTAAAGTAGGATTTAATATCTGTTTTAAGCCTCCATTTTGACAGATACAAACATTTAATCTCCCTGGTTTAAGGGATCTCTTATCACCTGAGCTGCGTTTCCCTTATTGTGGAGGAGCAGTCAACAGGTGCCAGGCTTTGCTGGGAATGGAGGTGAAATAGTTGTCTTATCATCAATCCCTGTAGATTGTTGCTCCTCAATCTGGAAACTTGCAGCAAGGCCTCTTCATGTTCACCGCCTTCCTCCTCCGTGTTGTCATCATCTCTTCTTGGAATCCCAGAGAGCATCCTGCTGCCACTGTGTGCTCAGGGACACCAAGAACTCTCCCTTCCCATTAGATGCTCTTGGAAATCTGAGGCAACTCAGAGGCAAAGCCCAGGTCTTCTCTCTCAAACCTATGGGGTGCTAAGTCTCAGTCTAGAATCCAGGATACGGGGTGCTTTATCCAAGACTCATGAGCCGCTAAGTTCCCCCTTTGGTCTCCAGACTCTCTCTTCTCCACACAGCCCCTGGACTTTCTACCTAATATGAGGACAAGTCTGCTTGGCTCTTTATCTCTTCACAATCAATTGCTGATAGCCTGAGGTTTATGCCCCCAATTCTTTGTAGCTTAGGACTTTGAAGATAAAACGTTATGTTTTTCAACTCCCAAAGCATTCCCCTTCAAAATTCATCTTGAAACTCAAAAGCCTAGAATTGACTCCTCTATTTTCTGGGCTCTACTGTAACAACTCTAACCCAAGGCAGTGGATCCTTCAGAGTCTATTTTGAAGGAGAAGAGCCATGAGGTTAAGAAAAAATGGCAGAAAGGAAAGCACACTATCAAAATAATACACTGCTAGATACCTTAACCAATGAGGAAAATATGTGTTCAAATGCATCTAAAACCCTGAGAACCTTGCTAATTGTGAGTTATTAGGCATCATCTCTGCTGCAGAGGACAGAGAAATAAGGCGAATCCTGAGAATCTTCAGATGTAATTCAGTTGTTCACCTTCTTGCTTCCCGGCACGTTTGTGTCTCTCAAAGACTGGAAGCTCTATTTTTATTTTCATCGTTTTTCCAACTAACCCGCCAGCTATTATCCACTCTAGTCTAGTGCTTCTCAAACTCTAACATGCATGCAAGACACTTGGCGATTTTGTCAAAATACAGATTCAGATTCGGCAGGTCTGGGGTGAAGCCTGAGATTCTGCACTTCTAAAGAGCTCCCAGGGTCTGCTGAGGGTGCTGATCCGTGGACCACACTTTGAGTACGAGGTAGTGGCTTCACTCCATCTGCAACTTCTCCATATGCACACTGTATTCCAAGCACGCTAACACTAGTAATTTTTTATTTTTATGTTTTGTCCATACTGTTTGTCCTCTGTCTAGAACTACCCCGATTAGCTGCTTGTTTAGATCTTTGTATTCGTCGGTGCTCAGGTCAAGTTCCCTGATGTCTCGCATCATCCCTCTCCTGTCCAGGGGGTTTTGATACAACTGACAGTCATAATGCATCACACAGCACTCTAATTTTAGTTTGCTTTTTTGTTTTTCATCTACACCATATTATGAGCTCATTAAATGCAAGAATTATTTGTCTCTTTTCTCATTACCTAATACAGTGTGTGGCCTCAGTCAGATAACACAGACCGCTTGAACGAATAAATGACTACATGAATAAAACTTAAAGTCTGACAGGTGGGCAAAGGTACAAATTACATAAACTATATGCAGGTATATGCAGAGGGAAAAACATCCACCAATCTCATATCCTGACAAGAACAGATCAAGGCTGTGCGTAGGTCCCCAGACCTGTGGCAGAAGAGGGGCCAAAGACCATCATGAAATTTCATTCTGTCGCTAACAGGATAAATTAAGTGCTTGGACTATGTGCATAAAATGATGCACCTTGTACCTCCAGCGTTCTGTGGGGGGGCAACAAGGAAGAGGTGAAGACGAAGAATTTCCTGCTCTCCAAGACCCCAGGCGGAACCTCACTGCATAGTACAGATCACAAGGGGAGGCCCATGGTGATTATTACCTTTTGAAGATGGTGGATTCATTTCTGTAAAAGCCAGTTCAAGGTTTGTTGCCATTAATGCCCTGCTTGATGAGAACGGCGGGGTGTTCTGCTAATGGGTTCTGGTTGCTTGTGGGCTGATGTGAAATGTATGTGATAATTAGCTAACTAAATTAGTTCTGTTCTCATTATTTTTTATATAAAATGGTTTTGTAGCGATGGCTTTTTTACAATGATTTCGGGTCTAATTTCTCATTATCACCATTGAAAAAAAAAGCCAGTAACATTTTCCTCCCCCTTCTCTGGGCTCTCTCTCCCACTCACCACTCTGGGCACCTTCCAAACCTGCCCGTGTAAGACCTGGTACATGCGTTAAGCACTAAAATTCAGGGGATGCCTCCTTCTTCTGTCTTCTCTTTTGGATCACAGCACTACCATCATTGTTGGATTTCCTCTTGAATATTTACAGATTGGTGGAGATTTTTTTTCATAGCTCTAAATGCAGAGAGAAATACAAGCAATTTACCCAGAGCTTTCTGCTACTACAAGCGCAAGAACTTTCCACTCCACCATGTTCACATCCTAGATGTATGACATGAGACACTCTGGGACTTTGCCCATCTGTTCTAAGCCTCCGCCACCTGGTGATTGTGCAGAAATAGCAGAATGTGGCTTTTTGTCCTGGCATGGCCATTAGGCTTTAGGGCGTTACAGATCCCTGCATATCCACCCTGCTCTGCAGAGCTCCCTGTAGGAGTTTTCATAGTGCTTTGTGTTGAGTTGTTTTAAATTAGTTGAATTTGCATCTCCTTCCTAGAGATGTTTTTGTTGTTGTTGAACAAATCAATACTGGGCAGTATTATATGTGGGGAAGTTCCTAGATAATCATGAATTTGATTACATGAGACTTTACCTATCTGCATCCTAGTTACTTTTTCAGCAAAATAAGACATTCTCTAGGGTCCATGTACCCGAAATGTGAAAAAGTGGATATTGGTGTATGGTATATCAAGATTCAATTCTCACACTAACTAGGTTACTGTGATATAACTTTTTAAAGATGACTATAGATCCTTTGACATTCTTTCCAATGACAAGTGAGGTCTAATTTCCTCTCCTTTAATTTGGGCTGGCCTTAGTGACCAACTTTACCAAAAGAAGTGACATTCTGAGACTTCTGAGGGCAAAGCATAAGAAACCTTGCAGCTCAGGCCTCTTGGCCTGCTCATTGCCCTGTCTGGAGGATGCCAGTCACCATATAAAGAGTCTGACAACCCTCTCATTGCCATACCAGGAGGAAGCCTAGGCTCACCATGTTAGCAGGTCACATGGAGAGAAAGAGAGAGACACTCAGCCAGGCCCTTGCTGATCAAGTCTTCTCAGTTCTGATACTAGACATGTGACCAAAGATGTGCTATCTTTGATGTCCAGCTCAGCAGAGTTTTCAGATGACTTTAGCCACAGATAAGCATTAGAAAGCCTGAGCAAGAACCATCCAGCTGAGCCCAGTCACCCCACAAAGCCATGAGAGACACATGTATCTCTCATCATCTCAACAATCACAGTAAAGTATTGTTTTAAGCCACTAAATTCTAGACGATTTGTTCAGCAGCAATAGGTAGCTAGAATTTTGGAGCGAGCTTCTCAGTTTCCTCATCTATAAAACCAAAATACAACGCCTATCTCATGTGAATAGTGAGAGGATTTAATTGTAAATAGGCAAATCCTTTAGCACACTACCTGCCAAGGGGAAATTCTTAATAAGTTACTTCCCCTTCTCCTCCAGTTCCAACAATCTATAAATTTGTGATTAATTTATTGTAGGTCTATATTTGACTTCCTTGTTCACCTGTCTGAAACATCCTTAGAAAATGGAAGCACTTAAAATCATACATTTATTTCATCAGTCACTACTTTCAATAACAGCTAAATCTTAGCCATCCAGAAACACCAAAAAATTAATAATCCACATAATTAAGTTTACAAGAGCTCAGTGTACATTTTTGTAATTTTCAAGTTTTTTTATATCTCTCTAATTTAGACGTAAGTCTTTTTAACATCTATCATACTTTTTTCATGCTATTGAGGCACAATATACTGAACATTAAATAAATGTTTACTGATCACTCAGTTGTTATAAAAACTAGTTACTGTTCTCATTGTCATATAGTTATTACACCTCAATTTACCCATACACTACAGGTCCCTGGTTGCTGTTGAGTGAATTCAAGTCTCCACCCCCTTTCTGTTAATAGGTCAGCTGTCACTTCTTAGAACTGACAGTATAATTGTTTCTAGGAAACTTCTCTGGAAATACCTGGGCCACTAGCCAGACTGTAGATGTCTGCCCTTAGGTCAGATGCTCATCCCTGGTCCTGTCAACTGTGGCAGGTTTGGGTGACATGACATAAAACATAATGACCTAGTGGGGAAGAATTCTATAGAAATGGCGAGACAGTCTCCCAAAAGCCCTGGGAAGCACCCACCAATATCTAGACCACCGGAGGGTTAGTGGAAGTCTGCCTAATCTCTAATAAGCTGCAGCCATTCCCAACAGCATTACTCTTCCTGTCCTCATACTAACCCAGCCCGTAAGACTTCATTTCCTGCTTTGCTGTCTGCGTCTCCTAATGGTATGGGAGCTCTTACTGGAACCTCAAAACATTTGACTGGGGCCTTGAAAGTATTTCAAACCCTTGCCAATCCCAGCCTCTTCTCTTTGGAGTCTGGACTTCATCCAACCAGCTGCTGTCTGGGTCCTTAATTCACGTACGAAATATGTCTAGAACCAAAACACCGCTATCGTTGAGTATTAACACTCCCTAGAAACTATAAGGAAAAAGAAACAAGAGTACATCAGTGCAATTCAAAAGGAGCCAAATGTCATCTCCCTAAGGGCAGCACTGCACATTTATTATCATTACCCTAATAATCCTAATAATGATTTCTAATATTCAGAGAATAGCTCAACATGTTCCATTCATGACATTAAACTTAATGTTATGAGCTTGATACAAATATTATGTACATCGCATGGAGAGGGAATGGAGGGCAGACAGCTTGAGAGAATTGCCCAAAGCAACACGGTGAGTGAGGAGAGCCAGGATTCAAACCCTGGCAGGCTGACAACAGTGTTTGCTCCTTTAACCACCGAACTACAGAGCCTCGCAAGGTCTGACCGCAAGCCTGGCCCTGCCAGCCTTCCGTCTCTTTCTCTTACAGCTCAATGTTGACTGCCTAATGCATCATGGCTCAGGCTGTGTGTGTTGTCACAATGTCTAGCAACCATTTTGGATGTCTTCAGACCCTGTGTCAGCATAATGAGAGAAACAGTGAAGATACTCAAAAAATTAGCAACTCTGACAAAATGAGATCAGTTACATTTCTCCTGTCTAACAGTGGCTTGTTGACAGGATTTTAATTTTAATTATGCCTTAAAGTATTATATTCTTGGGCACATACCTCAATAATTACACATTACTTGTCTACATTTTTCTGGTTCTGCCCTACTTTTAAGTTTAATTCCTGAAGGGAAATAGTATAAGTATTTGTGACCATTACCAGGAAACACAACATTGTGTCTTCTTCTCACCCACAGATCCTTCTCATCTTTCATTCTGCTTAAAATTAAGTGAGAATGATTTGATAAATTAGAAAATTCCGTAAATATCATTCAGACATACTGTTTTTATAGTTAACAATTTCTATTTAATTTTTCTTTACCCACTTTTTAAACAACAGCTCTTCACCAAGGCCTTACCTAAACTTTAGTTGTTCAAAAGTCTGTTTTTCCTCTCATTAATACGGGAGTTAAAAATTCTACTAGACATTTTATTTTTAGTCCTCGTCCATCTTTCACCTCAGTAATGAACAGGCCGACTGGCCTATATTTCTAGTCTTCATTCCTTGAAGCTGTGGGTAACTTAGCTTCTCAGGGGATTCAAATGGTTCCCCTGGAGAATGTAGGTTGGTTTTTTGTTGCACATATGACATTTTTAGAAACTCTGATCAAGTAACTTTGTTATACAAATAGAAATAGAAAGATCAAAATGTAGATGCCCTTAACCATGTGAGTTTAGAGATAAGGATCTTCTAATTTTGTTTTATCCTGTGATCTCCTAAAAATGACAAATAATAGAATGACTATGTTGGTTTTGAACTTCAGAAACCCTAATTAAGGTAATTAAAAAATCGCCCTATAACAACGAATTCTACCCCAAAACTACTACAGAGATTACAGACAGAAGCAAGTTGAAGGTTTTTAAAAAATGCTGTTTATTTCTTTCCTCATACCTCCATTATCCAGAGGAAAAACAATAAATAGCAACTATAATGAGAAACAAGGAGGTGGAGAGAGAGGACAAGTGATATATATATTTTTTTTTTCTTTTTTTTTTTTAAACCCTAGGCTCTAAAAAGAAGAGGCCCGATTGAGGATGTGGCAAACACAAATTTCTTTCTAAGACGCGAAGACTGTGAGGCTATTTCTCATTGAATTCTTAAATGGAAGTAGTCAGGAAAGAAATCCATTTTGAAGTGGGAATACTCAGGAATTTTAATCTTTTCATTTGGATGTAGTCTGACGGGCCAAAACCAGAACCATTAATCTCAATTGTTGTATCTTACCCAGATGGAAGCCTGTTCTTGCCCATATGTCTGTGTTTTCTCTGTACTTTGGTCCTTCTGATTGGAGATGGTTTTACTTAACATTATAAATAGGCACTTAAGACTAGACTACATCCTCACCCTAACTAACTCCATCTTAATTGGGTCCAAGGAGGCTCTTCAGCATCGACTAATAATCTTCTCTCCAGTTACTAGCTAGGGAGGTATAGCCTGGTTCCCTCCATTTCCTTCTGCTGATCAGATATATTCCATACATTTGTGTACCTTTCAACAGCAGTCCAAGTTAATTATATTTGACCATTTTGTAAGCCATGACAACGAAAGGCCATTCTTTACTTTAACCTTTAGTGTTTCCTATGTTCTCAATATTTGGTCTGCATTAGCTGGGTCAGCCTGGAGTAAGAAAGGCTGGAGGACTTCAGAACAATCCTCTCCCTAGGCCAACCTTCCCGGGAAGGGTTTCGAATACATTTCCATGGGATGTCTTGGGAGTGATAAGTGAAGAGAATGTTATAGAAAGCCAGCAGGAGGGCAGAACAATCCACAGATGGAAGTAGTTGTCCCAGAGGACCATCAGGAGACAGAGCTCATACTGAACTAAGGCCATGACAGTCTACATCCATATATGTGAAGAACCATGGGATTCTATTCCAAGAAAGAAAAGTGGGAGTCAAGTGGGTATTTGTTGATAAGACAGGCTTAATGGGGCCTTGCTCCCAATACATACTATGAGGCCAATATTATCCTGATACCAGAACCAAACAAAGACATCACAAGAAAATTAAAGATCAACATCCCTTATGAATATGGGCCCCCAAATCTTCGACAAAATTCTAGTAAAATGAATCCAGCAACATGTTAAAAGGATTATATACCATGACCAAGTAGGATTTATCCCAGGATTATAAAGTTGGTTTAACATAGGAAAATCAATGAAAATGATACACTATGTACTAATAAAGGACAAAAACTACGTTATCATATCAATGGATGGAGAAAAAGATCATTTGACCAAATCTAGTATGCTTTCATGATAAAAATGGCCGATAAACTACAAATAGAAGGGAAATGCCTCAAACTGATAAAAGCCGTCTGTGAAAAATCCACAGCTAACGTTGTACTTAATGGTGAGAAGCAGGATGCTTTACAACTAAGATTATGAACAAGGCGAAGACGTCCCCTCTCACCACTCCTATTCAACACTGGAGATTCTTGCCGGGATCATTAGACAAGAAAAATAAAGGCATCCGGATTGGAAAGGAAGAAGGAAAATTATCACTATTTACAGATGAGACCATCATCTCTATAAAAAATCCACAGAAACACTATTGGAAGTAATAAGTTCAGCAAAGTTACAGGATAAGCTATCAATATACAAAATCTTTATACTGTAGCAATAAACAATCTGAAAACGAAATTAAAAAGCAATTATATTTATAATAATATCAAAAATAATAAAATTCTTACAAATAAATTTAACTAAAGAAATGTAAGAATTGTACACTGAAAACTGCAAAACATTATTAAGAAATTAAGGAAGACCTAAATAAATGGAAAGTCACCCTTTATCATTGATCAGAAGACTTAACATTGTAAAAATGGCAATATACTGAAATTGAACTACAAATTCAATGAAATTCATATCAAAATCTCAGCTGCATTTTTTTCCCTGGAATGACAACCTGATCATAAAATTCACATGGAAATGAAAGGTGCTCAAAATAGACAAATCAATCTTGAAGTAGAAGAACAAAACTGAAAGACTTCAATCCTCGATTTCAAAATTTACTGCAAAGCTAAAATAATCACTCCGTAAAGTATTCATACTGGCCCATGGATAGACTTATAGACTAATAAATAGAATTGAAAGTCCAGAAATAAACTATTATATTTATGGTCAAATAGTTTTCAACAAGTGTGCCAGGATAATTAAATGGAGGAAAGAACGGCCTTTCCAAAAAGTATCACTGAGACAACTGTATATACACATGGAAAAGGAGAAAGTCGGACCTCTTCCTCACATCATATGCAAAAATTAACTCAAAATGGATTAAAGACTTATATGTAAAGCTACAACTATGAAACTTTTAGAAGAAAACATAAGGGTAAATCTTCATAATATTGAATTAGGCAATAGTTTCTTAGGAGTTAATCCAAAATCACAAGTGACAAAAGAAAAAAAAATAGATACATTGGATTTAATCAAAATTAAAAATTTTTGTGCTTCAAGGACACCATCATGAAAGTGAAAAGATGACTCATAGAAATGGAAGAAAATATTTGAAAATTATATAATTGATAAGAGACTTGTATATAGAATTTATAAAGAACTCTTACAACTACACAGTACATAGACACATCTCCATAGAAGTTATACAAAGTTATATAAAGGACCAATAATACTGATCCCCAATAAAACTACTGAGGTATGTGTGTAGGGACCTCAGTCCTACAACCACAAGGAACTGAATTCTGCCAACAACTTGAATGAACAAGGAAGCAAATTCTACCCCAAAACTCCCCATAAGTGCCTAACCTTGTTGACACCATTATTTTGGCCTTGTGGGACCCTAAGCAAAGAACCCAGCTGAGCCTACCCAGACTTCTGCCCTGCAGAACTGTGAGACAATAAATGGGAGCTGTTTTAAGTGGCGACATTTATGGTAATTTGTTATATAGCAATAGAAGACTAATGTAAGTTTCTTACATCTTACATCTTACATCTTCCCGAGATCACACATCCTCTTCAATCTATCAATTCCCCCTTCTTCATAGAAAACATTCTCCAAAGAATTTTTAATGTTCGCTATCCTCATTTCCTTATCTCCTGCTCACTCCTCAACACACTTTAATCTGCCTTCTGAGCCTAACCTTCCATTAAAAAGGTATTTCTAGTCTCACCAAAAACCTCTACAGTGCTAAATCTAGGGGGCATTTTAAAGTACTCATCTTTCCTGATCCTTTAGCAGCACTTAACCCAGTTAATCCTTCTCTTTTTCTTAAAACTCTCTTGCCTTGGCTTCTGTGATAGGCCAGATCTTCTCTGGCTGCTCCTGTCCCTAGCTGTTTGCATGTTTAACCTCTTCTACTCAGGAATTAGTTGTTGATGTCCTTCAAAATTTGACCTTAGACTCCCTTCTCTTCTTGCTCTGTTCCTTAAAAGAGTTAGTAAACATGTGGCTTGCCTACTGTTCTAAGCGCTTACATACTTAACTCACTCAATAGCCACAGTAACCCATGAGAGAGTTCAGACCAACTTTATGAGGCCCAAGACCACAACTAGTTCATTAGCTGTTCTGGGTTTCTAGTCCAGGCCGTCCAGAGGCTGGTGAAACCACTATAATATATTAGCTCCAGGCGGTCTCATCTACATCCCTGACTTCACATGGCATCTAGTGCCTGATAACTCCCAGTCTTTTATCTGCAACTCTGATCTCTCCTTTTAACTTGAAAACTATATTCTCAATGGCCTTTTTGACACATAAAAAAACTCACCACGTATTCTTTCCTCAATCTTACCTATTAGTGAATGGCAACACCATCTATCGATGGTGTGAGAAACCCAGTTGTGGTCTTTCAGATCTTCTGCCCTTTACCTTGGATATCTCAGAGGCAGCTCAAACGCACAGGACCAAAGCTTATCTTGTCCCCCAACCTTCCCATACTATGTATCTATATGAGAGTGACAAACCACTGCAAAGTTAGGCTAGATCAGCAATTTATTATTTCCATGGATATGTGGGTAGATTGAGAGGTTCCTCCTCTGGTTCACTGGGGTTATTCAGCTGGAGGGCCAGCAGTCTGAAAAGTTCAAGACGATCCCATGCATGTGTGTGGTAGTTAGTGCTGGCTGTTTGTTGAGTTGCTAGGGTTTGCTTGGTTTTTTTGTTTGTTTGTTTTTCAAATGTGGCCTTTTATCCTCCTGTGGGTTAGACCAGATTTCAAACATTTCAAGGGAGAGAAAGCAGAACCTGTAAGATCTCTTAAGGTCTAGTTTCAGAAGTATTGTAATGCCAATTCCAACACATTCTATTGGTCATGTAGGTCCTGAGATCAATCCAGATCCAAGGAGTGGGGAAATAGATGCTACCTCTCAACGGGAGACGTGATAAAATCATATTACAAAGGAGCGTGCATACCAGGATAGAAGGATTTTTGTGACCATAATTTGCAAACCCCTAAAACCACCCTCATTTAAAACAAACAAACAAGCCCCCTAGTCTTTCTTTAACCTTCCTTTTCTGTGAACGGCACCACTATCCATCTATTCTGCAAGAAATCTAGTTGTGATCTTTCTAATCTTCCCCTCCTTACCCACACATCTAGTCAATTTCCAAACCTTGATGTTCACACTTAAATGTCTTTTTTCTCATCTGCATAACCACTTGTCTAGTCCAAACTACCATCATATTTGCTTGGAATATTGAGATAAACTTATACTTTTGTGTCCCTCTAGTGTACCCTGCCTTGCAGCTAGATATATAACTCAAAATGATAATCTGTTCATGGCACCATCAGACCTCAATCCAGTAGTTAATCATCATCATCATCATCATCATCATCATCATCATCATCCCCAAATTCTTACCATGATCTGAAAAGCAATATAATTTGGCCTCCTTTTACTTCTATGGTTTCTTCAAGCCCAGGACCTTTGCACATGCTATTTTTTCCAACTGAAATGCTCATCTCCTCCCTTTCACTTGGCTAACCCATAGCCATTCATCAGGGTTTATCTCAAATGTCACTTCCTATAAAAACCTTTCTATGACTCCCAGACTAAGTGAATTTCTTTTATATTTTCTTATATCACCAGAAGCTTATTACTCACAACACTTAGAAGAGTTGTTACTTTACAAATAGTTTCACTCATTTGATTAATAACTCTCTCTGCTTAAATGGCAAATTCCATAAGGGCAGAATCCAAGCAAGTTTTTATATCTTATGCCCAGAGCAGTGTCTGGGACAAAGTAAGCATGCAATAATAATTTGTTAAATACAGACCTTTGTTTATATCCTAGTTCTCCACTTACGAGCAATCTAACTTGAAGCAAGTAATTCTCCTAGCCTAGAATTCATTATCTGTAAAAAAATGGGTAACAATATTCCTAATAATGCCGTTTTTCTGTAAGGATTAAAAGATAATATAGTTAAAGTGCTTCTAGTGCGGTGCCTGGAATACAGCAAATGCTTAGTGTGCTGGCAACATATAGTATGTATATGGGCTTCATCTTAGAACAAAGATCTAGAGAAGAACGTGATTTGCCCAACATCACATAGCTTATGGCAGAGCCTGGATCGCGTTTCTCCCATATCAGAGCATTCATTGCCTCATTGCTCATCTGAGTAACATCCTCAAATTTCCATATTGATAAGATTGTGCTGGCTACAATGTGTGTGTGTGTGTGTGTGTGTGTGTGTGTGTGTGTGTTGGGCACAGCCATCTTTCCTTTCCGAAACTACAACTTTAATAGCACTTTCCCATGTTAGTGGAGTCTGATATCCACAATCCCACAACCCCCAATGTAAAGTAGGAAAACATCACATAATTCAAATATATTCATTTGTAAAGTGTGTGTCTGTGTGTGTGGGGGAGTGGTGGTGGCATTCTAATTCTAAACTCACTGTGTTGCTCCTTAAATCAAGTCAGATGATGCACATTGATTTGCTTCTGCATATTATAAAACACTGTCTATGTGTTCTCATTATTCTATCAGGAGAGTCAAGCCTCTTTGGTAAGAGGTGTTGCTTCTGCAGGGACACCTGTTTACAGTGGTTTACTCACCTGCCTGTTTTCTCTCCCTTCACAACAAGGGCTTCTGAACTCAGGGTTGTTTTACAGGAATCTGAAATAATCAGAAAGCAACCAGAGAGAGGTCCACGGGGAGCAGCTTTGGCTGGGAGGCAGCGAGTCCGTAATTCACAATTCCTAGTTCCTGTGACAAAAGCAGCTGCCTGACTGACAGCCTGGGAAGGAGCCTTTTTCAGGCTTGTTCCTGGGCTTTACACATCGCATTGACTTCTGTCCTCTACCTGTAAAAGAAGGGAGAGGAATATCTGGTCTGAGTTGCAGAAGGAGTTTTGGAAAGCTTTTCCACCGGGTGTCAATAGCTGCCCACAATTACAGTTATCCATCGTCGTATCTTCTTAACCGAGCAGAGCCAGAGAACCAATTCTAATTTCTTTGCCCAAGTAGGATTTTCTCTCCCAGGTCTGACTTTTGCTCTCTTACTCTATTTTTAAAGGGAAAGAAGCTTTGTTACCTAAGTAAACCAAGGGTCAGGGTTATGGACTGAATGTTTGTGCCTGCCCCCACCACCACCACCAAATTCATATGTTGGAGCCCTAACCTCCAGTGTGATGGTATTTGGAGACAGAGCCTCTGGGAGGAAATTAGGGTTAGAGGAGGTCATGAAAGTGTGGCCTCATGGTGAGATTAGTACCTTTATAAGACGAGACACCAGAGAGAGAGAGCGATCTCTCTCCACAAGCGTTCACAGAGGAAAGGCCATGTGAGGACACACCAAGATGGTGGCCGCCTATGAGTGAAGAGAAGAGGCTCAGAGTGAAACCTACTTTGCTGACGTCTTGATCTTGAACTTCCAGCCTCTAGAACTGTCAGAAATAAATTTCCTCTGTTAAAGCTCCCCAGTCTATAGTATTCTGTTGTGGCAGCCCAAGTTGACTAAGACAGTCAGAGACCATCGTCCAATGAAAGAGATAAGAAATGGCTTCACTTTTATGACCACAGAGGAAGCTGTGGCTACTTGGTGAATCAGGTAAAATGTCCTTTCATTTATCACCTACGGAGAGTGAGTAGGGCCTGAAGGACAGGTGTTTGTTAGTTAGCACTCCTGTCAGTGGGACTCTGCCTTGCTTTCAAGCTGCTCTTGATTCAAAGCCCCTCGTGGCCTTCTTAGTGACGTCAGACTCCAGCAGGGGCCAGTACAATTCAGCATTGACTTCTGCCATTTTTAACCTACTGTGGGTGGTAGCTTTTGTTATTGTTAATATCGGTCTCCATGATCACCCTGGGAATAGAAGCTTGAGGCATAATGACAAATGGACTGAATACTTCCTTAGTTATTTGCAGTTAATTCTTGAATCCATCCTTAGACTCCGCTCTCCAAGAGTGTGGGGTCACCTGGAGAGGCAATCCCCTCAATATATTCTTTGGAGCTTTTTTTATTTTATTTTTTTTCAGAGATGATTAGAGAATTCTATTCTTTCCTTAGATGTGGGACTTCAACAAAACCTCAGGAGCTAAAAGTTGCCCAGCAATAAGAATTAAAGATCCATGTCAAAATTTAAAGTGGTCATGTAACTCAGCCCTCACTTAATCTTCCCAGAACCTGAGGCTCCATGTTTATCAAATGAAAAGATAAAACAGTCTTGTACCGAACAGTATATTTATATTTTCTCTGAAATAAATGGGACTCTACACATTTCCCAGACTCTCTACGACTGGGAAAGGGTTTTCAAATACATCTTTCTCTAAACCAGCGCTTCCCAAAGCATAGAACCAGCAGCATCAGTATCTCTTGGGAATTTGATAGAAATGCAGAATCTCAGGTCTCACCCAAGACCTACTGGGTCAGAATTCTGAGAGAAACCTAGTAATCTGTGTTTTAACAAGCTCTCCAAGAGATTCTGATGCACACTCAACTTTGAGAACCACTGCTCCAAGCTAGCCAGATTTTTTTTCATTAACCCTATTTTTAAGTACCTCCACCAATATAATATTCAGAAGCCATGTAGTGTGATTTCATCCCCCTTGCCAGAGTGATTGGCTCAGGTTGATCAAACTGTTTCAAAGCTTGGGACTTTTGATCCATATTTGGTGAACAAGATAGCTTTTCTCTTCCCTTGGATGTGAATGAGGAAAGCTGAGGTCTGGGGTGCTGCTGGCAGCCATCTTGCACCAGGAGGCAAGCCAGCCTGAGAACAATGTCCACCATGTAGGAGGGCAAAATGAAAGAACTGCAGAGAAACGGACCTAGATTCCTGATACAATCATGCCTGAAGTCTGAACTGTTGCTAGAATTTCTAATTAAGTAATATAATAAATTCTCTTTATCCCTCAGTTGGTTAGAGTTGGATTTTCTCTTATTTGCACCCAAAAGCATCCTGAGTAATAGTGATAACAGGGAGTCCAATTAGGAGACTATTGTAGAGCCCAGGAAATGTACAATGTGCCTCGTAGCAAGGGGCTGATGGAATTGGGAATGAAGGTGAGTGAAGAGTTTCTACATATTTGGAAATAAGATATTGCAGGGCTTAATTTTGAGTTGGAAAGCGATAGAGACTATTATAAGAATCAGGAATAGAAATAAACCCCAGAGCTTCTGATTTTGGAAGGCATTACTATTTTGCCCCTCTCCCAGCCTCCATCATTTATCCTACCCCCCTGTACACAAGTTTTGTCTCTATTATAATCCTCTCTCTTAATTTGTCTTCAATTCTTTCTTCATATCTTAACCTCACCCTTTATCTATTTCTGGCCCACAGTTTTTTGCTAGCCTTCTTATATCTACCCTTCTCCCCATCTTCCATTAAAAATAGGCAAGCAAACACATATAAATAAATAAAACCTTAACAATCTAAACAAAGAATTGAAAGAATAACCCTTCTGTTAATTCGTTAATACAAAAATTTGTGTTTGAGAACCATCTATGATTGAAGTGCTGAGTGTACTGAGAAGAGAAAGAAGTGACCTCGTCCTGAAGATTTTTATGGTCATGAACCAGTGTCAGCAACCTTTGCCTCTAAATGGTCAGATAGTACAAGTTTTCAGCTGTGTGGGCCATGCAATCTCTGTTGCAACTTTTCATCTGTGCCCTTGCAGAGTGAAAGCAGCCATAGATGATACATATATGAATGGGTGTGGCTGTGTTCCAATAAAACTTTATTTACAAAACAGGCAGCAGGCCAGATTTGGCACAAGGGCCGTAGTTTGCTGACTCCTGCTCTAGACATCTAATAAAGAAATGACAGTGCAACATAGTGGATTCATTAGCAGAGTACTATCAAAGTGAACTGAGTACATATACATTGCTTGAGAGTATAATCTTTAAGCTAATTAAATATTTTCATGTTAATTCTTTGTTGGCCTTTCCCACAGGCATGCTATAAATTGGGGACAGGGACTTCTGGTCTTCTGTTGGGTTGACTCAGAAATAAAACATGTTAAGAGTTACTGAGGAATTAGCCTACCTAACCAATGTGAAAGTATAAATTAAAAAGAATATATAAGAAAATAATTTTGTTATTCCTTACTTCAGATAAGTAGGAAAATAGTGGAAGCAAATCATATCTTAACTCCTTTCTGGATCTTCCCCTTCCCCTGCTCCTAGGAGCCCAGGACTTCTCCGCTGTCCTTGAGATACCCAAACCCTATCATGAATTTATAGACAAATTCAGAAAGAATTGAACTCTTCACAATATTGAGTCTTTATAAGAAATATGTTTTTCCCTTTCTTCAATTCTTCTCTTATGCCTCTCAGTAGAGTTTAATCATTTTTTTCCAACAGACACTGAACATTTCTCCAGTTTATTCCTAGATAGTTTATCTTCTTTGTTGCTCTTGTAAAGGGATCTTTCCTGCATTTGATTTTTTAACTCTACTGTTTGTATCTAGGAAGCCATTGATTTTTGTATATTAAGTTTTTAATCAGACAATTTATAAAAATTCTGCTACTGTTAAAAGAGTTTTCCAGTTGATTCTCTTCCAAGTATACAATCATATCATGTCAAATATTAATAAATCTGCCTTCATTTTTTAATACTCAATATTTTAACTTTACATCTTACTGCATTGATTCATATTTTCAAAGCAATTTAAGTAAAATGTGGTTTGTTCCTTATTTTAATGATAACACCTTGCATTTCACTTATCATGATGTTTACCTTTGATTTCATGTGTATTTATCAGATTAAAGATTTGCAAATATATTTCTAATTTATTGAATTTCTATTGAGAAAACTAAATAAAGAATCCAGAAATAGATCCTTGTATATATGTGAATTTAATGTAACTAAATTTATTTGTCAAATCAGTGGAAAATGATGGATTATTTAATAAATGGTACTAATGGAATATTATACATCAGAATAAAATATATTTGGATTTCTATTTTATACCATTTCTCAAAGGAATTCCTGGTGAAATAAATATTCTAATGTAAAAGATAATACAAAGTTGATGGTAAAATATGCCATTAACAAAATCAATAGATGATAAAAATAAGTTTTTACTAAATTTTTTTTCAGTGCAGATAACAGACATAGTCGATAAAGTGTTCATGTCTATAATGCTCAAAGAAGATTTACAAACTTACCAGAAAAATGGGTAGAATCCAATAGAAAAAAATGAACAAAAGCTATAAACAAGCAATTCACAAAATAACAGGCTCAATGGTCAACAAATATGAGAGACTCAAATTCACTAGCAGAGAGGGAAATATGAATTAAATCATAGGCAGACATCTTTTAACTATCAAACCATCCAAATCTAAGATGAGTAGGAACATCAAGTACGATGTGGGATACAAGTAGAGAGCTCTGTGTTCATTGTGTAGATATGAATAGTTACAGCTTTTTGGGAGAGCAACCTGGAAGCATCTATTAAATTTTAAAATACATGCATTCATTGATCCAGCCATCTTAAAGCTGGGAATCAAGCACTAGTACTGTAGTGGACACTGTAGTACACCACCAGACTCCCCCTTCAGAGCTGATCTGCTCATTCCCCTGGCTGTCAGCAGTGCTGTCAGTGTTTAATCAGTGAAGCAGATCCGCTATGTGTGAAAGGGAATAAAGAGTACATCGTGGGACTAGACTTGACACAATTGTAGGACGTAGTAGAGACATCTGGTGCCCTGCATCTGGCATTGGGTCTGAAGTTACTATAGTTCAGCCAGACTTTTCTTTCAGAAAAGAAAACTAAGCATGGACGAGAAGGACACATTGGAACTGGGAGGATGCGCTGCAGTGATGAAGACAAACTGGAGTCCGGGTCTCTTAGCATCTCCAATCTCAGTGTCATGGGACCTGCAGGTGAGCTCGTGCCCTTCCTCATGGACCCACACGCTCACTTGGTGCAGGACTCAAAGACACTACAAGAGTAGATGTAGTGGGAGTTGAAGGAATTGTGGGTCCATGCATTAACCAATCAGGTGAGCTGGTAGATTAGGAAAATGTGTACAAGCTACTAGTGTCTGGAGCCCCATACTGACTCAGATATAACACAATGGCTGCACCTTTACTTCTGCCTTCCAAATCTCACACAGGTTTCTTGCACGCCCAATGCTATCCCAGAGTGATTGGGGAAAGGAAGTAGTTCCAGCTTAGCTCACTTGATATCTGTAAGGGCTCTGTAATAGCTCCCAGTGAAGTTGTTCTCCAGGCATTACCCTCAACCAAAGGGAACTGCCTCGTCTCTCCAATGTCATGCTCCTTCCGTGGGGGCAGCTTCTACTATGGAGGTACGTAGGTTTGGTTTCCTCGTCTCAGTCAGGATGACTTTGAGCAACCACCCAATTCTAGAGCTCCCCAAACTGCTCGAGGCCTCTCATACAACTGCACTGCAATCTTACCTCTCCCCCTGCCCAGTCTGGGTCCTCTCACCACTCACAGATGCTGTTCCCAGGAGCAGCCGCCAATAAGCCTCCTGTAGCAACTCTCAAGCACTTGGAATTTGTTTCCCGGGAAACCCAACCTGCTCCAATTATATACAGATATTTTATGATCCATTGTTTGCGGTGACAAAATGAGGAAACAATGTGAATTCCAATTACAGATTGAATGTATTATAGTATTTCCATACCATGGAATATTACACCAGAAATAAAATGCCTCAGAGCTATAGAAGTTGATGAGGAGGGATTCCCAATAGGTATTTTGTTAAGGGAGAAAAGCAGTATATGGAAAATTCTGCATGATATAAAAATATTTTTATTAAATAATGTCAAAACTCTTAAACAACCCCTTTGTGTATATGGACTTATGTGTGTGTATGATTCTATATGTATATATGTTTGTATATAATTACATAGGCATGAACAAAAATTAGAAAGGACATATGCTAAGCTGATGACCTGGGTTACTTGGCGGGGAGAATAAAGGCAGAAGGAGAGGGAAGAAGAGAGAAGCAAGCAAAAATAATGCACACTAAAAAACAAAGTTATGATCCCACTATGCAGTGATATAAATAATACATTTATGTGAATCTGTGTAACTATATATATGTATATAAAATGTTAGAGAATATATATACATGCACATATAAATAAAATACACTGCATTTATAAACATATATTAAATAAATTAAGATATGCTGTTTTTTAACAAGGTATTGACAATAGAATATAACTTAGATCAGGAGTAAAGGCATAATTTCATCAATAACCTTTTTGGTCTATATGAGATGATTGTTAATAAGTTAGACACAATTCCTAATATTGAAATATCCATTCCTTTCTGTTAGTATACATTGACTCTTAATGTGTTATAGAATCCCATTTAGTAATTTATTTATGATTTTTGGCTCAATACGCTTCAGGAGATTGTTTTTTAACTTTATTTAGGAGATGATCTCTTTGTCTATTGACTGGAGACTAAGCCTGGAGAATGGAATAAGAAGAGCACTGTTAGGAGAGTATTGAAGGAGTCTCAGTCAGAAATAGTGATTTAGAGGAAAATAGTGGTATAAAAATGGAGGTAAAATTGTATGAGAAATATCGTGGAAGTACTAAGGAAAAAGTTTGCTCCTGGATTCAGTGTGAGAAACTGAGATTATAAAAGAGACAAGATGACTGTCAAGTTTCTGTTTTTGGAAACTGGTGGCTTAATGATGCCATTTATTGGTATTTGGAAAACTAAAGAAGAGACCATCTTCTTAGGGTCAAGGAAGGAAGGAAGAAAAAAGAAAGACAAGACATGAAAATGGACACTCAAGACCACTGAGAATTACAATTAGTTTTGCAAAACCTTGTGAAAATTTGATTTGCTATAATGAGAAAGAGGATCTGAAAAGTTAATTTGTCTTTTCTTTTTTAAATTTGCACTCCTCAAAAACTCCCTAGACTCTGAGATAGTGTCCATCTCTAATGTATGTGGTGGCACAACCCTTAAGCTTTAATAGGATTCCCAATGTAGTTGACTTTTGTTTCAAAGACATAAGTCTAGAGACTTGGAGAAGCATTTCTCTGGCCAATCATATTAGTCATGAGCGTGGGTGTTTAGGGCTATGGCTTAAACACCTGAGTGCTGGATCCCAAGTGAAAGAATTCTCCATGTGTTCATTAACAAATTTGTATTTTTCATGTGTTATGTGGGGCCCTCTAAAGCATGTGGTTCAGAGGAGGTGTCTATCCTGTCTGAGTCTCAGTTAATCAATACTAAAGATCAAGATGGTTCCAGAGGACTCAATGTCCTCACATGACAGTGGTTTTTAATTAAGGCAAGACGGTGGTGAGTACATCTTCTAAGATTTAGACTTTAGAGCACGTGGCAATCTCAGATTGGAACTTCCAGAAAATATAGTGGAAGTGTTAGCAGTTGAGCATGGTTGGAAATTGAAGCAGACTAGAATATGTCCAAGGAGTGTGAGCAAGCAAGACCTAATTATAATGAATGACCAGTGAGAATTGGACTCCAAGAGTTAGTGAGGAAAATTGCACTTCCTTATTTCCAAATTGCATACCTATTTTTCTTGCTTCAAATACCATGTGATAATGACAACAGAGTAAAATGTTTTGTTTAAATTTTTTACAATTTATTTATTTTTTCAGTTTTATTGAGATATAATCAACATACAACATTCTGTAAGTTTAAGGTGCACAACGTGATGATTTGATACACGTAGATATTGCAAAATTTTCCACCACATCCTCCATCTCACATAATTACCATTTTGTTGCTGTTGTTACGGTGAGAACATTAAGCCTCCAATCTCATAGCCACTTTGAAGTGTACAATACAGAATTGTTAACTATAGTCATCATGCTGTACCCTAGATCCCTGGAACTTATTCATCTGATAACTGAAAGAATGTATCTTTTGATTTTCTTTTTAACACAGAGAGATTCTTCGAATTTCTATCTGCTTTGTAAATTTTGGTTTCTAATTGAGAATTACTTTCCACACAAATTATTCAGAGAATGTGATGCATAGTATTTTCATTTAAGAATTTATTGAGGATTTCTTATTGCCTAATATGTGGTCAACGTTTGTAAACTTTCCACAGATCCTTGAAAAGACCTTGCCTTCCAGGGTACAGTAGGCAAGACATTTCTCTACTGAGTCTACCTTTTAAATTGCACTTTAATTTCTCTATATAAGTTTTTAAACGTATCTATTGGTTCAGTTATGGGATGAGAGAGCAGTTAAACTCTGCTAGTTAACATTTTTGGATTTTTTTTCCCTTTATTGCCTGCAATTCTTGAGTAAATATTTTAATTATTTTGTTATTTGGTGCATGAAGGCTCATGAGTATTTGATCTTCTATGTATTTGTGCCCTTTATTATTATAAAGCACTTTTGTCATTTTTTTGTCTTGGACTTAACTTTGTTATTAATGTTCTGATCTATGATGTATGTATTCTTTCTGTTTTTCATATTCTTTCTGTTTTTCTGGTGTGATTTTATTCTGTCTCTTCACTTTCAACCCCTCTGAGTCATTTTCAGATATGTCTCTCATATATAGCTTGTAGTTAGGTTTTATCTTTTGATATAATCTGAGTCTTTTTCTCTTAGTGGGTTAGTTTATCCCACAGACATTTGTTGCTATAACAGATCTTTTTGTTCTGAATTCTGTCATTTATGTTATTCCATTCATTTTTCATGTTTCTTATGGAATCTGTTATTTGCTCTATGGTCTATGTTTTCCTTTACTTTGTGTCTATAATTTTGGTTTTAGTTTTCATAGTTTGTGATGTTTATAGACTCTATTTCTTGTATCCTTGCCTTTACAACCTTAAATACCATAATACATCTAAATATCTGTAGTAATCCATCAACTTCAAGTAGTATCAAATAAAAAATGAGCAAAGTAATACACTTACACTTTCTCCCACCTTCTCTCCATATATAACATGAAATATTTGTAAGCTACGTTATGAGTTTTAAATCGTCAAGATTAAAAACACACAGGTTGGGGCCAGCCCCGTGGCTTAGCGGTTAAGTGCGTGCGCTCTGCTGCTGCCGGCCCAGGTTTGGACCCTGGGTGCGCACCGACGCACCATTTCTCCGGCCATGCTGAGGCCACGTCCCACATACAGCAACTAGAAGGATGTGCAACTACGACATGCAACTATCTACTGGGGCTTTGGGGAAAAAAATAAAAGGAAGAAGATTGGCATGGATGTTAGCTCAGGGCTGATCTTCCTCACAAAAAATAAATAAATAAATAACTGTTAAAAAAAACACACACAGTTTGCTGTGAAACTTATCACATTTAACTACTTTTCTAAATTTAAGTAGAATTAATGTTTGCCACCCAACCCTTTACCTCACAGCTTCTCTGACCTTGAACTTTTCATTTTATTTAACCATTTGCTTGCTGAAACATCACCATCTTTATAAAACAAAATCCCCAGGCCGGCCCCTCTCCACTCTCTTCCCCTCATAAGTCATCAATGTTTCCTATTTTCTACAGGTTATAAGCCAAGATTGTTACTATTATGTTTAAGTCTCTCTATGTGTTGTCCCTCCCTGCTTTTCTAGCTCCATTTCCCATTAATACCTGCCTCAAAGTTTCCATTTCATCTGTGGAGCTGCTGTAGTTTATACATTTATCATAATATTTTTTGCTCCTGGGCCTGCACTCACATTGCCAAATATTTAACTCTCCTTCCTTTACTTTCTGTTAATTCTGATTTATTCATAAAAACTCAAGTCAGAATTTATATTTTAAGAAACCTTTTATTGAAATATAACTTACATACATAAAACTATAAATACTGAGTGTACAGCTTGAGGAATTTTCACAAAGACGCATAGAAACGCATAATCAAGTAATCTACTATCCAGATGAGAAAATAGAAATTTCTCTGCATGCCAGAACCCTCTTTCTGTACTCCTAATCTCTATCTCCCTCCCCAAAGGTAACCACTATCCCGACATGTCACCACTAGTTTATATTTGCCAGTTTATAATGTTTATATGCATGAGAGATGTTGTATGTCTACTTTTGTGTCTGACTCCACAGACACTGCAGTCTTTGGTCATCTGGTCACCTCGTCAACCCCGGCCCCTCAGGCCTCACCAGCCCCAGCTGCCTCCTCAGGCCTGCCTGCCTTTTCTGTTCTAGCTCCTGGGCCCTGCCAGTCCAGGCCAACTCCTCAGCCTTGAAGGACTCCTCAGTCAGGACCCACTGGCCCTGTCATCTCAGGGAAGAGAAGAAAAACAAAAGAAATGGAAGACAAGGAAAGGGATGGGTATAATTTTTTTAAAAGAAGACACAAGAAAAGGAAGGAAGAAAAAGGGAAGAGCTCTACAGCATTCTTACTTTGAGGTACTGAGATGTTCAAATCTGGTATTTCATATATATATACATATATATATATATGACTTCTAGTGAAGTTTTCCATATTAAAGTTATATTAAAGTCCATGTCTGACAACTTCATATCTGCATCAATTATGGATATGTTTATATCATCTATTTCTTCTCTTGGTCCCTTTTCTTGGAATTCTCAATAATTTTTAGAAGAATCACAGATGCTAAATATGAAAAGATACTATATACTTTGTATATAGAGTTTCTGGATGATATTCTCTTATTTCAGATATTATTTTCTTGAGGTTATGGTTTGTAGCGAGATTAGTAGCAGACCACCAGTCCGGGATTGAGAGAATTTGAGCTGATTTTTAGATTTTGTAAAGCATAGTCCAGTCGACTCTCCTGCCTTTCAAGAGTCCCTATTTGAAACCACAGGGTCTTCATCTGGGCCCTTTCGTCTTGAAGTGCTCTGAGCTACAATGTGCATCTCTCTCAAGCCGTAAAGCTGCTCATAGCCGTGCTCAGACCCTCGGTCCCTCAGCATCTACGGTGTAGTCGGCTTCTCCACCTTTCAGCAGCACGAGTTACACATCAGAGAGTGTCTCGAGGGGCAAAGTTGTTCTCACTTCTCTGCTCTTCCCTTCTCTTTGGGATATTGGGTGCTCAAGAAATAAGATCTATGAACTCGGATTTCCTCTTCTTACCCCTACGAGGCTGCTAAAAGCTCTGCTACCTTCTCCGCTTTGGAGCAGCTGCTTTTCACTTGATTCTCAGACTCTCCACATATCTTGTGAAGGAATCAATAAGTTGCCCAAGTGAAAAGGTAGAGTTGAATACCAGACTCACCTCAATGCCTTTCCTTTGGGATTTGGGCATCTCATATCCTGGCTGCCTTGCTAGATATTTAAGGCCTTCACATATATTTTTTTTAAATACATGTTCTCCAGTTTTTCTAGTTGTTCTCATGGGGAAGACTGGTCTGCTATGTGCAGACCATCATAGCCATTAGCAGATTCCGGCGCAGAGTTTTTGAGCAAGACAATAATTAATTCTCTCCACATCTCTCCCAGATTCACTGTAAAATAACTAAACGTAAACGTAAGAATTATTTGCAGTGATGTTGAACACTACAAATGTTAGTTGTTCCCATACCTAGGCTCTTGACATCACTAGATGTAGTACAGTTGGGGACACATGCTTACCCTGGTGTCCTCTTGCGCAAGATCACAGTTCTCAAGTAGAAAATAAGAAGCATGTGGAGTATATAATCACAAATCTCCATTAAAATCCATCAATTTTGGGAGATAACAGCTTGATTTGAGAGTAGTCTGTGGTGAAAACAGGGTGAACATTTGGACCCTACCAACACTCCAGCACAACAAAATCACGTTTTTGCACGTCTGACTCCCGCACTAGAGTGCAAGGTGCCTGAGGGCACAAATTGTATCTTTTTTTTCTCTAAAGCCAAGTTTTTCAGTAAATGCTGGTTAAATTGCATGTCCTAACGATTCCCTCAATGCCTAATTTAGAATTTACTTTGTTAATGCATTCATTTATTGATTTTTTCCGGCAACCTAATACATGTCGAGAATGAGGCTCTCCTCTAGGGAAACAGCAGGGCTCAAAGCAGCTAGAATCCAGGCCTCATGGCATGTATTGTCTGATAGGATTTTTATTCAAATACTGTCTGTTTTGACCCCGTGACTCCTCTCCCCTAACTATAAAGATCATATGCCTAAATACAGAAAAATAAGAAACTGCAGAGAGAGAAAAGGAAGATTGAATCATCTATCTCTTCACCTGGATTGAATCAAAGTAATCCTTCCTGCTACATTCTGCCATGCGTTCAACTGCAGTTATAGATACTTATGCATAGACACTTATTCAGAAGTCAAGGAAATTGGTTCATGCTATGTATACTGGTTTGTAATCCTGTCAGTATGCTTGGAATATCTTTCTATTTTTTAACATTTGCTTCCAGCATATTTTGAAGTATTCTAGACGTATAAAATGGCCATGGATTAATAAAGCAAACACCCTTGCAAACGTCACAAAGTTTCTAGAAGATTAAAGTACTTATCTAATGTCCATATATTTCTATCCACTACATTTCCCTGTCTATCCCCCTCTTCCTGTACTTCCAGCCTTTGCCAAAGATAACTATTATCAGGATTTTTATGTTCATCATTTCTTTGCATTTTTCTAGACTTATTAAGTATGTGAGTATATTGTATAATTAAAAGTATTTATAAATTTTATAGAAAGTCATATTTCTGAGACTTGCTTTTTTCCCCTCAAAATTAAAGTTTTAGAATTTATTTACAGAAAATTATGTAAATCTAGTTCATTTTTTAACTTCCATATAATGTATCACTATGTAGAATAACATGATATGTTTTTAATAAACATTTAGGTTTGTTTTCTCTAATTTTTCACATTTTACCCATTAGGCTGAATAATAAACAATGCTTTCTTAAGTACATGTGTGAGAGTTTCTCTAATATATAGGCCTGAGAGTAGAATTGCTGGTTAAATAGCACATATAATTTCAGCTTTGCTAAACGTTGTCAGATGTCTCTCCAAAGTAGTCACACAAATTAAAATTCTCAGTCACAAAGTACATGAGTTCACGTTGCTCAACATCCTTGCCAAAACTTATTATTATCAGGCTTTAACATTTTTGCCAATTTTGTGGGTATGAAATGGTATTTATCGTAGTATTAATTTGCAATTCTTTCATGACTGATGAAACTGAATATTTTTCCATATATTTATTGGCCATTCAAGTTTGTGTTTATAAAATGGTAAAAGTGTGGCCCATATTTTGATTGGATTGTTTGTGTTTATCTAACTTATTTTAGGGGTTCTTATATAATTTACATAGTAATTCTTTATTGGTTACATGCAATACAACAGTGACATTATTTGAGATTGTACGTGATGTCTTCACTATTTTCATTACCCGAAGATTTAATTTCTTTGCTATCATACTAAGGAAAGTTATCATACTTCCTTTATGGTCGGCCAGGAATTTTGGTGAAAAAGTATTTTTCTACATTTTCTTTTTAAAGTTAGTTTGCTATTCACTTTTAGATCAATATTCCATCTGAAAATAGTTTTGTTTGCGAAGTAGAGAGAGAATTTTTTTTCTACAGGGAAAATTGTTTGCCACAGCACTGCTAATTACATCCTGTGTGGTTTCATTTATAATAATGAAATGGCACTTCTGCCATGTAGCAACTTTTTATAGATATTTTAGGGTTGTTTCTGGGATCCTGTTCTGTTTATTATTCTATTTTTCTATCCTTGCATCAAGACATTATTGTCTTAGTTACTATAGCTTATAAGATTTCTTTGTATTTATTATGACAATTCTCCCTTTTATTCTCAATGGATTTTATTATTCTAGGACTTTTGTCCTTTGAGGTATGTTTTAGAATACACTTTTCCGGTTCTATGATAAAACTATTTGTGATTTTAAGTTGAAATGATTTAAATTTACATATTCATTTGGATAGATTCAATATTTTATCACATTGAGTTTCTATATCCATAGGGCAACAATATACATTATCGTGTATATATATAATCTGTGTATATATATGAAAATGATAACATATTGTCAATATATTGGTGAAATTATAAAATAGTTCTGTTCAAAAATCAATTTCAAAAATCAATTTAGAGGCCGGCCCAGTGGCATAGTGGTTAAGTTCACATGCTCCACTTCAGCAGCCCAGGGTTCACAGGTTTGGATCCTGGGCATGGACCTACACACCGCTAACCAAGCCATGCTGTGGCAGCATCCCACACACACACACACAAAATAAAATAGAGGAAGATTGGCACAGATGTTAGCTGAGGAACCATCTTCCTCAAGCAAAAAGAGCAAAAAGTGGAAGGTGAGCAACAGATGTTAGCTCAGGGCCAATCTTCCCCACCAAAAGAAAAAAAAATTAATTTATACCTAAAAAAATAAAAATAACATATAAGTATGTATAACAGGACAAAATAAAAAAAGGTCATTTTTTGAGTATTAAAATGTAACATAAACAGAATCACTATTTTTGACATGTTCAAATATTTAATCAATTTCTTAGCTCTCTCTTTCTATAATACAGAGTAGCCAGCATTTTTATGAAGAATTTTTTGATATCTTTACTATTTTTAATTTTTTTATTTTAATTAACCTTAAAGTGTACTTTATGATCAATAAACTTGAAACTGTTCACACCTTAAATCTACTCTTCTCTGTGTATACAGTATTTTTCTTTTTCTTGACAAGTATCTTTATAAAACAAACATATCTGATAATTTGCTCTCTAATTATTTTGATTTTTTTGCCAATTTTAGAACTATGAAATCGTACATTTTTAATGTTATTACGTTCTAATGTAGAACAAATGTATCTAATTAAAAATAAAAGCTTCATCATAAGATTTTCCCCATAAGCTGAGATATTTTAAAACACAATTGTGGAAATTTAGCTTTTAATATGTTACATCATTTGAAGTCTTTATTTAATTCGTTTAAGAGCCTTATTGGCTTTTGGGGGGTATATTTTTTGTTTATGTAAAACATACAGAGACGTGTAAAAGTCATAATTGTACAGTTTGATCTGGTAACTAGCACTAGATCGAGAAGCAGAACATTGCCCATGCTCAAAACCACCAACCTTATCCTCCACCATGTCTGCATCTGGTGACTACACTATCCTTCCCCAAAAGACACCACTCACTGGATTTCTACATCAGGAATTATTTTGGCCTCCTTGTGTACTTTATATAAATGGTATTATAGAGAATGTGTTTTTTCATGTCTGGCTTCTTTTGTTGGACATTATATTTGTAAGATTCCATCACGTTATGGAGAATAGTTGTAGTTTATTTATATTCATTGCTGTATATTATTCCATTGTATGTATAGATCACAATTTATTTCTCCTACATTATGGTAATTTTCAACTTTAAGCTATTATGAATAACGGTGCGATGAACATTTTATTATACATATTTTGGTGAACTTATAAACACACTTCTGTTGGACAAATAGGTAGGAGTGAGATGTTTTCGTAGAGCGTGCCTGTGTTCTTATTTATGACTATTCCAATTGCTCCACATTCTTACCAACCCTGGTGTTTTCAGTCGTTTTGAGTTTTAGATTTTCTGGTGGGGTGTAGTAGTATTACACCGCAGTTTTAACTTGAACATTGCTGATAACTAATGAAGTCAAGCACCTTTTTATACATCTGTTAATCCTTTGGTATATTTTTTTCTGAAATATGTTTGTTTTTTGTTGGTTGAATATTTTTTTCTTTTTGCCAATTCTTTTATTGGTTGCCTGTCTTTTTATTGATTTGTAGGGATTCTTCAATTGTGTTGAATAAAAATCTTTGTCAGATACCTTCTCCAAAGGCATAGTCTACCTTTTTCCTCTATCAGTAGTGTCTGTGGATAAACCTAAGTCTGAAATTTTACCCATAAATTGAATAAACATAATACTTTAGTTGAGAAAGTATTTTCTCTATAGATAGTGATCTACCTGTTGAGCTCAGAAAATAATTTTCTAGAAGGAAGATATTCTAACTCCTACTTTTTTAATACTAAAATGTGTAAATATTTCAGCCTAAATATGTTTACTTGTCAAACAAATTATCTGATTCTGTGGCGTGTTTAGGATTTAAAAATTATATTATGTGCAAAGGTAGAATTTTCATTGTCTTTTTGTTCTTGGTGTTAACTTCTTCCGTTGCTTTTGTAGACGTACACATCCATGTCTTCTTTTTTCGAAGCTTGTTTCCAAAAATTACATTTAATTAAGAGTATCAACTGTTGAATATTTTCTCATTCCATTTGTTAAATACTTTGATTAAATATTTCCAACTAAATTTTCAAAAAATACAACCAAAAATTGAGAGGAATATTTTATTTTAAAAAGTGTTTAGGGGCTGGCCCCATGGCTTAGTGGTGAAGTGCGCTTGCTCCGATACTGGCGGCCCGGGTTCAGGTCCCAGGCGCGAACCGACACACCGCTTGTCTGGCCGTGCTGAGGCAGCATCCCATAGAATGATGTGCAACGATAACATACAATTATCTACTGGGGCTTTGGGGAGAAAAAGGGAAAAAAAAAAAGGAGGAGGATTGGTAATAGATGTTAGCTCACGGCTGATCTTCCTCAATAAAAAAAAAAAAAAGTGTTTAATGTCATTGCAAGCCATGTTGGTTCATTTCCCAAATAGTTTTTCAAAGGCTCAAATATACCTAAGATCTAATTGGCGACAGACAGAAAAGAGAGAGTATTGCTGTCATGTTAACATACTTTTTAATTCAGTCCTGGTTTCATCACAAACATTTTGTAGTTCACTTACTGTGTATATTTGAAAATGCTATTTTAACAACTACAGCTTCTATTTTCCAACCACAAGTTTGAAAGGAGTTTCTTTTCCTTATATTTCTTAATTTATTAAGAATAGTGTTTTTACTATGGTGCTGGACTCCATCAAAAGTTGTAGTCTTATTATTGTTGGAAAAAATATATAATTTTTCCAGCTTCAGCTTAGGATGTAAAAAGCTGGAAAGGGCAGCATCCCTACCCTTGTAAAGAGAACAACAAAAAAACTGGGGCACTCTGAAAATTCATACCTTTTCTTAAACCCATCAGAGAAAGGAAAGGAGAGAGACTGGAGGTAAGGGGTGAAAACCTACCAGTATTGAACAAAAATCTTAAATTTTATGCCATTGTCCTTGGGACACCAGAGAAAACCCATTCCCTCGGAAGGAAGGGAACAGACAAAAAAAATTCTACCCAGGACACTTTTTCCAATAATAGCAGATTGCTCATTCACTTCAATTGCACGTGGAACTTTTACCATGACGAACCATATCCAAAGGCAAAAAAAAGAAACAAGTTTATAAAATTTAAATGAATTGGCATAATACAAAGTATGTTCTTGGACCATAAGAGAATTAAGCTAGAAACTAATAATAGAAAATTATCTGGAAAATCTCCAAATATTTGGAAATTAAACAATTTACAACTAAATACCCCATGAGTTTAGTGAAATTAGTAGATATTTTGAATTGAAAGGAAATGAGAACAAAACATATAAAATGTGTGAGATGCAGCTAAAGCAGTGCTGAGAGGGAAGTTTATAGCATTGAAAGCTTATATAAAAAAAGAATAAAAGTCTCAGAACAATGATCTCAGCTTCCATCTAAAGAAACTAGAAAGAGAAGAGTAAAGTAAAACCAGAGAAAGCAGAATGAAGGAAATAATAAAGTATGAGCAGATAAATAAATATCCCATGTTTGTGGATCAGAAGAATTAATTTTGTTAAAATGTCTGTACAACCCAAAGCCATCTATAGATTCAATGCAATCCCTACCAAAATTGCAATGGCATGCTTCACAGAAATAGAAAAAACAATCCTAAAATTTGTATGCAGTCATAAAAGATTCTGAACAGCTAAAGCAATCCTGAGAAAAAAGAACAGAGCCAGAGGCATCACATTTCCTGAGTTCAAACTATACTACAAATCAAAACAGTAATCAGAACAGTATGGTACTGGTATAAAAACAGATACTAAGAACAATGGAACAGAACTGAGAGCCCAGAAATAAACCTTTGCATATATGGTCAACTAATATTGGACAAGAAAACCACAAATATTCAATGGGGAAAAAATAGATCTTTAATAAATAGCGTTGGGAAAATTGGGCAACCGCATGCAAAAGAATGAAATTGGACCATTGTCTTACACCACACACAAAAATTAACTCAAAAGGGACTAAAGATTTAAACATAAGACCTGAAACCATAAAACTCCTAGAAGAAATCATAGGATTAAAGCTCTTTGACATTGGTCTTGGCGATGATTTTCTGGATATGACACCAAAAGCACAGGCAACAAAAGCAAAAATAAATAAATAGGACTACATCAATCTAAAAAGCTTCTACACAGCAAAAGAAACAATCAACAAAATGAAAAGCTGACCTACAGAATGGGAGAAAATATTTGCAAATCATATATCTGATATGGCGCTAACACCCAAAATATATAAGGAACTCATACAATTCAATAGTGCAAAAACAAACAATTGTTTTTAAAAATGGGCAGAGGAACTGAATAGACCTTTTTCCACAGGAGATACAAAAATTGCCAACAGGTATATGAAAAGGTTCATGACATTACTAATCATCAAGGAAATGTAAATCAAAACCACAATAAGATATCTCCTCACACATGTTAGAATGGCTATTATCAAAAAGACAAGAGATAACTAATGCTAGAGAGGAGATGTGGAGAAAATGGAACGCTTGTGCGCTGTTGGTGGGGATGTCAATTGGTGCAGCCACTGTAGAAGACAGTATGGACGTTCCTCAAAAAATTAAAAACGGAACTACCATATGATCCAGCAATCCCACTTGTGGGTATATATCCAAAAGAAATGAAAACAGGATCTCAAAGACAATTCTGCACCCCCATATTTGTTGCAGCATTATTCACAGCAGTCAAGATATGGAAACAACATAAGTGTCAATCAGCAGATGAATGGATAAAGAAGATGTGGTATGTGAATAGATAGATAGATAGATAGATAGATAGATAGATAGATAGATAGATAGATAGATAGATAGATAGATGATCGATAGATAGATATACAATGGAATATTATTCAGCCATAAGGAAGAAGGAAATCCTGCCATTTGCAATGATTTGGATGAAACTTGAGGGCGTTATAGTAAGTGAAATAAGTCAGAGAATGATAATATCACTTATATGTGGAATCTAAAAAAAGCCAAACTCAGAGAAACAGAGAGTAGCGTTGTGGTTACCAGGGGCTAGAGGAGTGGGGGAAATGAGGATATACTGGTCAAAGGGTACAGACTTCTGGTTATAAGATTAACAAGTTCTGGGGATCTAACCTACGGCATGGTGACTATTGCTATAATACTACTGTATGATATAATTTAAAGTTGCTAAGAGAGTAGATCTTAAATGTTCTCACCACAAAAAGAAATAGTAATTATGTGACAGGATGAAGGTGTAGACTAACATTATGATGTTAATCATTTTGCAATATGTAAGCGTATCAATGCATTGTGCACTTTAAACTTACACAATGTTGTGTGTCAGTTATATCTCAATAAAGTTGGAAAAAATAGAAAACAAAGCAACAAGAAAGAAAATAAATGAAACCAAAAGCTAATTCTCTCAAAGAATCAATAAATTTGATTGTATCCTCAAACCAGACTAAGACAAAAAGAGTGAAGACAGATTACAAATATCAGGATTGAAGTAAGCAACTTCACTACCAATTCTATAGACATTAAATGGATAATAAGGGAATAATATAACTTTGTATATGTCCATTACTATGGTCTGAATGTTTATGTCCCCCCAAAATTCATATGTTGAAATCCTAACCCCCAAAGGTGACGGTATTAATAGGTGCAACCTTTGGGAGGTGCATAAATCACGATGGTGGAACACTTATGAATTGGATTAGTGCCTTCTAAAAGGAGCTCCAGAGAAATTTCTTGCCCCTTCCACCATGTGAGGACACAGGGAGAAGATGCTAGCCTTTGTCCTGGAAGAAAGCTCTCATCCAACCACACTGACATTCTGATCTCCAACTTTCAGCCTCCATTAACTGTAAGAAATAAATTCTGTTGTTTATAAGCTACCTAGTCTGTTGTTTTTTGGTATAACAGCCTGAATAGACTAAGGTACCGTAAATTTGACAACTTAAATGAAATGAATTAATTCTTTCAAATATATAAACTGCCTAGTTCACGCATGCAGAAATGATAAGCTGAATAGCACAATGAATAATTTAAATAAATTGAATTTTAAATTAAAAAATTTCAACAACAAGCATTCCAGGTCCAGAGAGCTTCACCAACAAACTCTACCAAATATTTAAGTAAGAAACTTAATACCAGTTCTATACAAACCCTTCCAGAAAACAGGAGAGATCAAAAAACTTCCCAACTGATGTCATCACGCCAGTATCACCATAATGCCAAAACCAAAGACACTACAAGAAAAAACATTACAGAGCAGTATTCCTCATGAATATAGCTGCCAAAGTCCTCAACAAAATACTAGTAAACAAAACCCAAAAAGATACAATGAAGTAGAATTTCATCCTGGGAATGCAAGGCTGATTCAACATTCAAAAATTAATCAGTTGTTGTCAACGGCTCTTTTGTACCTGTGAAGCATATTTATTCTCTAATTCTTGAGATCAAGAAAGGTTTGAATAGATTGAGCAACATTCCGGAGTCCTGGGAGGTAAGGATAAATATTTTTATTTTAAAATTCTTACCCAGTTAATATATTATTGCTCTGCAATTTCTAAAAATTGACATTTTTAGAAAGCTTCAAAAAAGCACTTGGAGTAATACACATACAGAAAAAAAGAGAGAACTAGAGTAACATTAATGAAAGTTTGTCCTACTAGACGTTTAAAAAAAACTTTTAAACAATATTCTGTTTGGTACTGGTACATTACTAGACTCCTGTAGCAAAGGAACTCCATCAATTCTTCCAAACTGGTCTACATCTCAGTTTTCTTTGCACTTGAACTATGCAACGCATGGATAGTTTTTTCCTCCAGACACTTCACTGTGGTTCTTTTTGTTGGGATGGTGGTGGTGGTTAACGGATAGAATGAGCTATCTCCGTTGCAGCACTGTGGCCGTTCAGCTTCTTCAAACAACTTTTAAAATAAAATCCCCTTTCCTTTTGGGGACATTATTTTCAGGGCCATTTCATTTGATGAACTTGTGATGGAACTGCATTGTGATTTGATTCCAGGTTTTGGTCTTTCTCATTCTCTCTAGGTTCTTTTTTCTTTTGCTGAAGCATTTCCTCAAGATATTTTCCTCCAAGAAAAAGTATAGAGGAAATAAATTTTTTTGAGTCCCTGCACATTTGAACATATTTTAAATCTGTATTCATATTTGACGTATACTTTTGATAGAGGTGGAATTCCAAGTACAAAATTATTTTCCCTCAAAACCTTGAAAAGGTCACTTTGTTTTCTGACATAGAGTGTTGCTGAAGAGAAATCTAAGGTTTTTGTCTTTTTTTCCTTTGCAGGGAACAATATGTAGTTTTATTTTGCTTTTTGTTTGGTTGGTTGTTTCACGCCTCTCTGCCCCTTGGGAAGGCCTCTTTTCTTCGTTTTTGTCTAGATGTGGCTTCTTTCATTCATCCGACTTGGCACTTGATGGGTTCTTGCAATACAAAAACTCCTTTCTTTCTTAAACTCTGATAATATTTATTCCTTTAGTTTATTGACTATATTCTCCAATGGTGTTTATTTTCTTTCTTGGAAACTCCTATTACATGAATGCTGTGCCCCTGGTTAATTCTGACTCTAAGCTTATTTCTCAAATATCTCATCTTTTTTTCTCTTACCAAACATTCTAGACTTTTTAAAAGATTTACTTATCTTCTTAACTAAATTTTATCTTAAATGACATATTTTTATTTTTCTCTGATTATTATAACATAATATTAAATTATATTTTTCAATCATTTCTTCTTTGATCTCTCTGATGAAAAAATGTCTTTAAAGGTCTTTTCTAATATCTGAATAACTTCTTTTACTTTCAGGTTCAGGTCGTCTCTTTCTTTCTAATGATTGTGTGTGTGCGCGCATGTGTGTGTGTGCAAGCGCTGTTGGTTTTCTTTAAGTGTCTGGTGATCTGACTTGTTACTGCTGTTATATAAGAAAACTGTTTACTTTTATATATTTACTTTGTATGTAACCCAATTAGTAAATGCTCACAATTTATAATAGTTTTCCTCTTGATGTTCTCTTTTTCTTTTAGGTAAAAAATTTCATTATCTGTGAATAATTATTTTTTTTAAATCTCTTCTTTTCTTATTAATATTCTTATTTCTTATTTTTTTTTATTGTATTGGTTGGAACTTCCAAGAAAACTTTAAATATAGTATGATTACAAGTTTAAGGGTACATTTTATATAGATAATAGGTATCTAATACAATATTACATATTGTATATTATATAATGCATATAATTTTTTTCTATTATATGTTCATATTGATATTAGCTACTGGTTTTGAAATCTTCATCAAGTAGAGTTGGTATTTTTCTATTTATAGTTTGCTCAAAGTTTGCTTTTTTATGTTATTGAATGTAAAGAAATGATATAAAATTTCTTCAAATTATTTTAGCATCTATTAATATTTTTCCTTCTTTGCTTATTAAAGTGATAAATTGTATTAATATATATCTTAAGTTGGACTAGCCTCACATTCGTGTATAAACTTTATTTAATTGCATAGTATTATTTTAACATGTTGATTTATATTATTAAAGTTTTATTAAAACATTTCTTAAAAACATAGTCTCAGATTTTCTTAGATTTGTTTTGAATTATCTTCACAATTTATTATAGGAATTATACTTGATTTATAAATTTAATTGAGAAGAAGTGTATTGCTTTCTCCAATACAGAAAAATTTAGAGAGCATGAGCATTACTTGTTCTTTGTTGATTTTATAGAACTTAAAACTCTTTGGATCCAGAATTTTGGGGAAGGTCTTTAATAACATGTTCAATTTCTTCCCTTTTAATAAATTTATTATATTACTTCTATTTTGAGACAAAGCGTAGACAATAGCCCATTTCATATAGATTTTCCAATGGTATTAATACAATCGTACAGTATTATTGTCATAAGTCTTTAATCTCTCCCATATCTGTGCCCCCTTGCTGGTATACAGATTTCTTATTTTCAATTTCCTGTAATTCACTTGATTACCTTTACAATAAGTTTGACTGTTATTAGAATTTACTCAAAAAACTAGTTCTTACATTTATTTATCTTTTTAATTTTTTTCAGTTTCCTAACATTAATTTCAGATTTTAGCTTCGTAATTTATCATATTCTCCCCAAAGTCATTTTGGGGGGAGGGGAGAAGCAAGTTATCATTTGAAAAGTTAATTTTCATTTTCCTATTTCAATAATTAATGAGTATGCTTCTAAAAGCAGATTTTTCTGCCTCCTTTAAGTTTTTTTATATGGTTATACTTCTAATTGGCATTAATATCTAGGACTCTAAGTGAACATATTACTTTGTCTTTGATCCTAGAGCTATTTAGTGGACTAATTTCATCTTCTTTCTTTTCAATTTCAAAGTAGGTACATATTTTGTAAACATTTTATTATGACCGTATTTTTTATTATTGAAGTACTTGAGTCTCATTTTCTGTAATATTTTATCTTCTCCTTTGCTATTATTAGGCCAACAGCTCTTATTCAGTTACGATTATGATGTGTAATAGTCAGTCATTTCCCCAGTCCTAAAAATTGTTTCTGATATAATCTGAGAAGTCAGATATCCAACTTACTATATTAGTGTCTAAATCAAGAAACTCAGGAGAAAATTTAGAGTTTTTCATTAGCTTCTGAATTTGGGAGCTAAGCTCTAAATAAGATCCCATAAGGCATCATTTGTTTTTTAACAAGAAAACAAACTTTTGTTTCCCTCGTTGAAATTAAACCATAATTCAAACAATTTTTCAAAAATCAAACCATTTGGGCCAGAATTAATAATGTGGCATCACAAGGATAAATTAATTCTAGCAAAATTCTATCCTTTAGTCCTTCAAAATAAGCAAATAATCAAAGGGGGGAAATGAAGCTTAGCAGAGGCTGATAGACAGGAACGGTTTCAACACATCACAAATATAGGAAAAGTCTATACTGTTTCATGTTACTCTCTATTGATTTCTCATGACCTCTCAGTAAGAGCAGGCTCATGTTCATCACGACACGCTCAGGAGTGGGAATAGGGTGTCCATGACAGCTGCTATCAGGAATCCAGTGGGTGTGTCAGAAAATATCCAATTTCCTTTGAAACTTCATTCTAAAGAGAAGCTGCTATTACTTTGATATTAAAAGCACAAGTGCAAAATGGTCCATATTTCCTGCAGCCTCACTAGCGTGGGAGCGTATATTTGTGGGATGAGTCTCAAAACATAACTTTGGTTACAGAACATTACTTTATCTCTCACCAGATTAATCACTGAAAAACCAGACCCCAAATACTTCCCTTTGGATTCTGAGAATCCCTATATTGTCTTATATTTGTTTCCAAGTAGCCATAACTGACCTTTCTGCTCACCTTTTGGCATCCAGCCTATTTCCTATTTCCTGCTACTTGTATTTTGGTACATGGTCCCAAAGTGACCATCACACTTTTGATTTATGAATGCAATTCCTTACACTTAGTTAAGGTCAGTTCTTGCTTTCCTCTCTGTCTCATAATAATTACCATTTTTAGGAGCAGCCACTTCTTTGTTCTGCAACAGCAGTGAGTATGTTTAGCTATACAGAATCACAGAAAAATTTCATTTGAATAGAACCAAGGGACCATTATTTTGTCCACCATCTTACAGATACAAAGTAGGAGCATGAGATTCGTAAGTTCATATACAGCTTGTCTATATAAGTGTAGGACTGGAATCTAACTTTCCTGAACTTAGTCCTGTGAGCTTTCTTTTTACCATTTGTTTTCTAACTTTGTAAAGCCCTAGAACACTTGAAATGTTATATTCCATTTAGTCAAAGAATATAAAACACATTAAAGACAGCTAAATTAAAATAAATGCTGGAAAACTAGACCCTGTCTGTTCAATCTCCCCATCTCCTCTCCTTCAGCAGGCCCTAAAGCAAGCCTGCATCATGATTTGAAAAGTACTGCTGTGGAAAAAATTACACAGGAAGGGCAATTGGGAACGCCACAGCCCAAGGGAAAAGCTGAAGGTATAGGGGCGTAGGGAGGAAATTGCAATGTTAAATAGGATGCTCAAGGCAAACCTCATTGAGAAGGTGACATTTGAGCAATGATTTAAAGCAGATAAGGGAGCAATCCATGTGGATATCAGGTGGAAGAACGTTCCCAGTAGAGGGAACAACCATTGCAAACTCCTTAGTGGGTTCAAAGCACAGTAGAAGGTGCATTTGGAAATATGAGAGAGGAAGGCTTAATCTTCTAGCCATCCAGGTCAAATCAGAGGGCCCTGGTGATACTTGTGGTGACAGATGCAGTTAAATGACCTTTTGTATCACCTTCATTGATATACCAACCACTCCCAACCCTCTCATCGGACAAAGACTTATCCAACCTTACTTTCCTTAAATGTGTGTGTGTGCATTTCTGTGTAAATCACACATCTATTAACAGTAAGCTTGCCGATGGGCTTGCTGTAGATGATATCACTTATTGCTATTGTTTTTAGACACCTAGTTACACGCTTAGGCACCTATGAAATTGAGAACATGGAACAACCTGGACAAAAATGTTATGTGCATATGAGATATATCACAAACGCATCTAGGCATCTTGGCTTCAAAGATGCTGCCTCCATAGCAGGGTGAGTTGTTTTGGAGTCAACAGCTGAGAAGCTGTATCATTTCTTTGACCAGAGATTCTGGAAGGCCTTTCCGAAGAACCGAGTTTAATCAAGCTATCCAGTATTCAACAAAACATTTGTCCCACTCCAAACTCCCAATGGTACTTGACCACCCCATTTCTTTCCCCATAGGGTATGGTCTGTTCAGAATACTTTTTTCTCTGACCTTCCCTTCTTCATCACCCAGTCCACCTGGAAAATCCGTGTTCTTCCCCCAAGAACCAGTTCATTTATCACCTCTTCTGTGACAGGCAGAGTGAGTGGCTCTCTTCTCTGTGCTCCTTCAGCATTCTGCTCCTACCTGCATGTAGCACAAGTTGCATTCTACCATTGCTGTATAAATGCGCAGGTCTTTGTCTTGTACCAGATTGTGAGTTCCTTAAAGACACATGCTGACAATTGGTTCATTTCTGCATCCAGAGGCTGAACCCAGTATCTGACGCACAGTAGGCTTTTTGTTGTTGTTGTTGTTGTTTTGTGAGGAAGATTAGCCCTGAGCTAACATCTGTTGCCAATCCTCCTCTTTTTGCTGAGGAAGATTGGCCCAGGGCTAACATCCATACCCATCTTCCTCTACTTTATATGTGGGACGCCACCACACAGCGTGGCTTGACAAACGGTGCTCAGGTCCACGCCCAGGATCTGAACCTGCAAACCCCAGGCTGCTGAAGCGGAGAGCGTGAACATAACCACCACACCGCTGGACCAGCCCCATGGTAGGCTCTTAATAAATGTAAATCTAATAAATGTTGAATGAATCATACTAGTTCAATCCTCTTATGCAGGTTCATGCTGTGTAAACTAAGAATTTGGACATCCTTGGAGAAAATTTCTATATTGAAAATCAAAAACTGAAATCTCCTGATATCAAATTAAGCCTCCTTGGGTGTCACCCAATATGAACTAGATTTGCAAGGAACTATTTTTGATTATATAGGTTATAGATCCTGGAAACTAGAATGATCATTCCCATTTATGAAATGAGATTTGTATATCAGAGAAATGAAGTGTCTTATCAAAGATGGCTTCATTTATTCATTCATTCTACACATGTTTACTGAGCTGCAGACACTGTGCTAGACAGTTGGATACATCAGTCAAAAAAATAAGACCAAGACCTCTGCTCTTATAGATCTTGCATTCCATCTGTAGTTAACAGAAATAATTCATGCTTTTTAATAGAGCAGAATAAGGGGGATCAGTAATGCACGGGGTTAGAGAGCAGGTTTTAGTATTAATAGGGCAGTCTGGGTGGGCCTATTGGAGAAAGGTGACCTTTGAACAAAGATTTAAAGGAATAGAGATCTCGTAACAGATCTCAGCTCAGCAGGGTTTTCTATGAACTAGAACCTCCTGTAGCAAGGAGCCCAGAGCAGCGACCTGAATAGCTGAGCAAACCCAGCAAACATTCCTGGAACCATTTGCTAAGTTCTTCAAGTACCAGTAGCCTGCAGAAATGGCATCCATAAAATATTCTAATAGCATAGCCATGTCCAAGATGAATCCGGTCTATGCATTTTAAAGATAGCAAAATGTTTCCATCACCACAGTGCTCTGCAAATATTTTTAAAGATCAAGGAAATTGGCCAATTTGGAAATGTTTAAAATGGAACATTTTTACATCACCTCATATATTACCCATCCTGTAGCAATACATTTGGTGAAGCCTGCATCAGGGGGATAGTTGTGCCCCCCACCTCAGGGGATGAATGGGCTGAATAAATGCTGTTGGTAAAAGGCCCGGTGATGATAGATTCATGACAAGCTCCCTGGAGGTCGCCATGCTTAAGAGAGGCTGATGTTCTCTTGCTTTGTGAGCTCCTATCAGATTCTGCCACTAGTAGAAAATTGACTTGGGCAGAGCTATCTTTATTATTACTATTATTTTATTCTTCCTAGAAATGCCATTTCCAAGTGTGTTCCATTCAGGATTGAAAAACAAAGCAATGAGCCTGTATTTGTATTTTCTGATAGGCCACATTCATTTACATTCACTTGCTGTTGAGACTTACCAGGTTCTGTAATTTGCACAATGCTTCTAGATCCAGGCGTGCAATCACAGCAGGGGAGAAGTGAGTCCCCAAAGGCTGGATATTGCAAGAATCCTAGGTTGTGCTTATGTCAGCTCAGGGGTCCTAGTGCCCTCAGCACCATATCCATACATATGTGCCGAGACATTTGATACAGAGCAATTTGAATCCTTGCTTGTGCTAAATCTCTAAGGCATCTGTGGCTGTCTGCTCATAAGCCCATCTGCATAGGCCAAGCACCAGAGTGCTCTCTGCTGGATGAACTCATCAGGACCCTGACCTGTGAGATGGTCTTTTCCTTTGTGAAAGGTTAATAACATAACTTACATTTATAGCACTATCAGGTGAATAGTCTCTGTCCCAGACCAAACCAGATAGGTGATAAAAAGTAACTTGGTTACAACATAATATTTCTAATCTTTCTCTGACCCCGTCTACTCTGAGTAGATCCAGAGTATCCAGTCCTCCAGCCCATCAACCTCTGGGAATCGGCAAGGAAATCGCATAGATGGTTCTTGCCTACCAGCTGCTCCCTGGGCGTCTCTTTTCTCTGCCGTTTCCTGTGATGATTTATGTTAGGTGCTTAAGTCATCAGAGCATCCAAAATAGACAAGCAAGGTTTCTGTTCTGGTTATCTATTGCTGTCTAACAAACACACTAAAACTTCGGGGCTTAAAACAACCACCATTTTATTTGCCCACAACTCTAATCTGTGGGCTGGATTCAGCTGGTCTTGCCAGAGCTCACCCCTGTGACCGCATTCAGTGGGCAGGTCAGTTTGGAGCTGGGCTCAGCTGGGATGCTGTCACGGCTGGGCATCTTCGCCCACGTAGTCTCAGAGCCTCTCCCATTCCATGTGAACTCTCCACTTTGTCTCTCCACATGCTCTGGACAGCAGAGTGACTGGTCTTCTTGCACGGAGGTTCAAGGCTCCCAAGAGCACAAAAGAAGTAGCTTTCAGACATTGGTAACACTTAGGCTCGGAACTGGCACAGCATCACTTCCAACACATTCTATTTGTTAAAGCAAGCCATAGGCTGAGACTCGATTCCAGAGCAGAGTCAGGACCAGAGTGAGTCAATGAGGTGCCTTGGATACAAGTCTGAGTGAGTGGATCCTTAAATCTTGTGCCCTAGGTAACTCCCTTGCCTGACCCTACTCCAGGCCCTGTTGACAAAAGGACAAGGGCATGAATATGCAGCAGCTAAGATTCATTGGGGACCATCGATGTAAAAGAGTTCCACAATCTGCCCTCTGGTTCATAATGATTCACGTTCTTCCCACATGCAAAATATACTTGCCTCCCATCCCACAAGAGCCCAATAAGTATGACCCATTTTAACATCGTGTTTGGACTTGAGGCCCAAGATATTGTCCGCTAAATCAGATCCAGGTGTAGAGGTGTAGAGGGGGCTCCTTTTGTGTTTTCCTCCGGGTCAGCTCAATAAGTAGAAGTTCTCTTGATCTGAAGACCTGTAAACTGACTCCATACACCCAAAGGTGTGATGCACAAGTAGACATAGAAGCAGAATGACTACAGTAGGCTCTCCCATACAACCCGGAAGTAAAAGGAGATGCTTATCAGCCACTGGTTTGTAGAAATTTTGAATCTACCTGGGCACATATCACCAATTCCTCTACCCCAGGAACAGGAAATATTCCTTGTTTAGGGCTCCATTCTACTCCCTGGAAAGTGTGTGTGTCTGTGTGTGTGTCTGTGTGTGTGTCTGTGTGTGTCTTGGCTCTCCTCTCTGAGCTGCTGGTCCTGCCCTCTGTATCATCCTTCATCCTTCCTTTTAAATATAAAATAACCAGAGTTTGTAGCTAAAGTTCTTCTCAGCCTATAGAGAGTCAGATCCCCAAAAGCCTCTCATCATTTTTAACTGTTCCTGTCCCTTATAGTCCAGGATGGTAATGCTTCCATCAATATAATTATATTTCTAAACTTTGTAGGTTTTCTCTGAATCATGTCAGTGTTTAGACACGTCAGTGTTTGGAGACAAAAGCCACACCCTCAAATATGCCTAGGACAAATCAGACTCTATGCGCTGCTGTGATAAAGTGCCCTTAAGATTCTGAGACATCTTTTGTCTAGCTGAGTCGACAAAGCACCACGTTAAATCTTTCTGAAGCCTTAACAAAAGACTTACACCTGTGTTCTCGATTGGCTCTTGACCCTAAGGACACCCTTCAGTGAAGGAGCCCTGGATTTGACCCTTGCCCTGAGGCATTTCTTACTTTAAGAATCTTTCTCTGACTGGGGAAGCTGAGAATGAGAAACAGTTTTGTTTTCCACACTAGCAAGTTAAGGTTTCAATGTTTTTTCTCTAGATTTTACTCAAAAATTGAACAGTTCATTCTTTAGTTCCTCTGCCTCCCTCACAGCTAGAAAAAAGGCAGTTGGTACTTTCAACATTCAGCCTAGAAGTCTCCTCAGTTCAATGCACATATTCGTTGAATAAATTTTCTGTATTCCAAGGTGCCACAGGTGATAGTGCTGCCAAATGTTTTGCCACAACCTAACGTGAATTGCTTTTCCTCCACCTTCCATTTACAATTTTTTCATTGTCATTCCAGCTTCTGGAAACAAGCCTCTTATTACACTTCAAACACCTATTCTCCATTCAACGTCACTATCACATATACTAGATATTTTTATGGCAGTGCTGCATTTCCAGAACTACATTCAGCTAGTGTATGGGCTGGCTCACTTTCCTGCTCAGCCCTCAAGCTCCTTCCTATGACCCCTCTCTCTCTTTGTGGATAGGCTGGGCTTCCTCACAGCATGGTGGTTTCAGAACAGCCAAACTTTTTACATAATAGCTGTTTCCAAGAGGGAGCATTCCTGAAGTGAGGGTAAAAGCTTCTTAACTGTTTGGCTCCATCTTGGAAGTTACCCAGAATGACTTCTGCTCTACTCTATTAGGAAAGCAAGCCGCAGGTCCATCCCAGATTCAAGTGGAGAGAATGACTCAAAAGCAACCAATATAATAGATTACATGCAGATTATCACAGTTTCCCTCCAGAATCTTCCTTTTTCTCTGTACTAGGAGCAGCTGGCCTATCTTCTCTCTCTTCAGTTGGCCAGGTCTACTATAACATTCAACGTGCTCCACCGTGTGCTAGCTACTGCCTTGATTAGGAAAAAAATCTTTATCTTCCCTTAGGTAATCCTCTGTTATATGGGCTACAAAATCTTCTACAATGTGGTTTAAAGGTCCTATAGAGATGTTACTGAATCAGTTCTCTAATTTTCTTAATTGCAGCTCAGTTGTTTTTCTCTCCTGTCCCCAGGTCTTATAAGTCCATGGGAGCCGGTCTTAGTTGATTTGAGCAAAAGAAAATTAGCTGTTTTCAAAATTCCTATATGTCTAATTTATCTTTATATCTTTTAATCAACTTCTTCGAAGTATAATTTCTGTGCAATAAAATTTATGTTTACGAATATGTACGTGGAATTAACCACCAACACAATTAAGGTAAAGAACATCTCCACCACTTTTTCACAAAAGGTTCCCCCGTGCTCTCTTCCAGTTCCCCACCCCTCACAATTCCAAGCCCCAGGTAACTATTGATCTTTTATATCCCCTATAGATTAATTCTGCCTGTAACAGAATTTCATATAATTTCACATCCTCTGTGGTGTGTGGAGTCTTTGACAGCATAATCATTTGAGATTCATCCATGCATTGGTAGGTAGTTCCTTTTTATTGTCAAGTTGCATTCCATTGTAGGAATATACCACAACTTGTTTATCTATGCACCTGTTGATATGCATTTAAGTTGTTTCCTTTCTTTGGCTATTGTGAACAAAGTTGCTATGAATATTCATGTACAAGTCTTTTTATGATTACGTTTTCATTTCCCTTGGGTAAATACCAAGAAGTTGAAGAATTGCAGAGTTGTATGGTAGGTGTTGTTTAAATTTCTAGATATAAAATAAAACCTGCCAAACTGTTTTCCAAGGAGATTATAACATTTACATTTCCACCAGCAATGTTTGAGAGTTAGAGTTGCTCCACATTCTTGCCGACGATTTGTGCGGTCAGTCTTCAATTTTAGCGATGCTAGTGGGTGTGTAGTGGTAAACCATTATAGTTTTAATTGGCATGTTTATAATGATTAATGATGCTGAGCATCTTTAATAGTGTACATATGAACTATTTGTATATCTTCTTTAGTGAAGTGTCTGTTAAAACTTTTTGCCCATTTGTTATTTTTTTGTCTTTATATTATTGAATTCTAAGAGTTTTTTTCTGTATTTTCAATAAAAAGCCTTTGTCAGATACAGATATTACAAATATCTTTTTTCTCATTCTATGGCTTAATTTTTTCTAATTGGCATCTTTTAAAGAAGAAAAGGTTTTAGTTCCGATGAGGCGTAATTTATCAATTCTGTTTATTCTTCATCTTCATTGATTTCTAGCTAGAAAATTTTTGTTGTGTCTAAAGTTTACAAAGATTTTCTTTTATATTTTTTCCTGTAAATTTTATAATTTAGCTTTTACTTTTAGGTCCATGATTCATTTTGTGTGTGTGTTTACACTTGTGTGTGTATGTAGGGTTTGAAGAATTCTTTTTTTTTTTTCTGTTTGGATAGCCAATTTTTCTCATACTATTTTTTGAAAAGATTTCCTATTTCCCACTTGCCTGGTCAGCTTTGTCAAAAATCAGCTGGCCATTTATATGTAGATGTATATCTGTACTCTCTCTTCTCCACTGATCCATGTGTCCATTTTTACCAATGCCACACTGTTATAGTTGGTTTCATATAGATGGCATCACAGTTGTGCTTTTTGTATCTAGTCTGACAATCTCAGCATTCGATTAGAGTATTTAGACTATTTATATTCAATGTAATTATCGGTAAAACAAGATTTTAATTTATTATACTATCATTTGTTTTCTTATTGTCCCATTTATAATTTATTCTTTTTATCCTCTTTTACTTAATTCTTTTAGATTAACTGAGTATATTTTCATATTCCAACTCATCTCCACTTTTGGCTTATAAGATTTACCTAAATTTTTGCTTAATTTTTTGTGGTCTTTTATAGTTTAAAATATTCATCTTTAAGTTATGACATCCTGCCTTCGAATAACATTATACCATTTCCTATATAATTTATGAAACTTATCACAGCTTGCTTCTATTTTCCCCACCTGTTCTTTGTGCTATTGTTATCATACATTTTATTTCTATAAATGTTATGAGCTTCAAAATACACAGTTATTATTTTTACTTTAAATGCTAAGATATTGTTTAAAGAATTTTTGAAAACAAGAAAATTGTCTTTAATATTACTCATATACTTATAATTTCTATCACTCTATTATTTTGTATACATCCATGTTTTCATGTGGCATAATTTTTCTTCTGTGTGAAGAAACTCTTTAAACATTTCTTGCAGTGAAGGCTTGCTGGCAATGCATTCTCTCAGCTTTCGTTTGACAGAAAAAGTCATCATTTCATCTTCATTTTTGAAGGCTATTTTCACTGTCTATAGAATTTTGTCTTCACAGATTTTTTTTCTTTCAACAATTTCAGGATGCTGGTGCTTTGTCTTCTGGCTTGCTTTGTTTATGGCAAGATGTCTATGTTAATTTTTATTTTTGTTTCTCTGTATAAAATATTCTTTTTTTCCTCTGGATGCTTCTAAGATTTTCTCTTTGTCACTGATTTGCAGAAATTCAATAATGATATGCTTTGGTGTAGCCTTCTTTGGCTTTTCTTTCCTTGGAATTTGGCAAGTTTCTTGTATTAATGAATATATAGTTTTCACAAATTTGAAAAATTTCTTCATTTTTGCCCCCAATTTTTCTTTCCATTCTACTCTTTTTTCTGAGACCCCAATTGAATATGTAGGGTTTGATAGTGTCTGCAGGTCACTGTTGCTGTGCTCAATTTATATGTGTCTCTTCCCTCTCAGCGTGTCAGTTTTATTTCTCTTGTTCTGTTTTCAGATTTTCCTCTTCAGTTTTTAACCTCTTGTTAATCTCATCCAGTTAGTGTTTAATTTTAGATGTTTTTAAACTCTAGAGGGCTGGCCCCATGGCTTAGCGGTTAAGTGCGCGCACTCTGCTGCTGGCGGCCGGGGTCCGGATCCCGGGCATGCACCGACGCACCACTTCTCCGGCCATGCTGAGGCCGCGTCCCACATACAGCAACTAGAAGGATGTGCAGCTATAACATACAACTATCTACTGGGGTTTTGGGGGAAAAAAATAAATAAATAAATAAATAAAATTAAACTCTAGAAATTTTTTTAAGATATTATTCATTTCTTTTTTGATTATGCACAAATTCTCCTTTCAATCTTTACGCATTTTTAATAATATTTTTAAAGTACTTATTTCCTAATTCAATTATCTGTTATATCTGAGTCTGTTTCTACTGACTGATCTTTCTTCTGGTCATGCACCACATTTTGCTGCCTCTTCACTTAGCTGGTGATTTTTGATTGTTGAGTGTTTGGATTTTGTTGTCTACCTTTGAAGAGTGTTGCAGTTTGTTTTGTCAAGCAGTTAAATTACTTGTGGATCAGCTTGGTATGCATTTTTTTGTGTGCATTTAGATTAGCCTTTACTCTAGGACTAGTTTAGCCCTACTACAGAGTTACTAATCTACTGGGATCTCTACTGAAAGTCTTCAGAATTCAACAGTCTCTCACTCTGGCTGTTAGGAACTTGAATGTTTCCCAGCCCTGTGAGAACTCTGGGAATTGTTCAGCTTATTGTTCCCTGAAAATTATTCCTTTCTGGTTTCATGAAATATTACCCTGTGCTTATAGAGATTAGTATTTGGCCAAAGACTCAAGTGGACCCCTGCAGATTTCTGCAGCCCTCCCTCTGAGGAGTTCTCTCCTCTCTGATTCTCTGCCCTCACAAATTCCCACTGTATCAGTCTTTCTAATATCCTTTCTCTGTCTTCTCTTATCAGCAGAATGTCCAGACTCTGATTGGATTCCTTCTTCTTGTGCTGTGGTCTAGAAATTGATTCCAGGCAGAAAGCTGGGATGATGATATAGACCAGCATCTTTATTTCCTTCCCTCAGGGATCACAGTCCTGTATTATCTGTTGTTCGATGTCTGAAAAATTTGTTTTGCATATTTTAGCCTATTCTCTAGTTGCACGTATAGGGAGAGCAAATGTTATACAAGGAACTCCATCATGGGTGGAAGCAGAAACCTGCCCATTTGTTTATGTACTTTCTTATTTCCTCATTTATTTTTTATAGTGTACCATTTTGATTCCTTTCTCATTTCCTTTTGCATATATTTTTTAGATATATTTTTCGTGGTTACCATGAGGATTACAATTAACATACTAAATTCATAACAATTTGTTTTAATTAATGCCAACTTAGTTTCAATAGTATGCACCAACTCTTCTCCTATACAGCTCCACTCTCATGTTGTTTTTGTGACAAATTACGTCTTTAAACACAGTGTGCCCCTTTACATAGATTCATATTGTTTTATGCATTTGTCTTTTAAATCATGTAGTAAACATAAAGAGGTATTAGAAACTAAAAACACAATAATTCTGGATTTTAAAGTTACCTATGTAGTTATTTTTACCAGGATTTTTCATTTCTTTATATGGCTTTGAGTTACTATATAATGTCTTTTCATTTCAGCTGGAGGACTCCATTTAGCATTGCTTGTAGAGTAGATCTAATTAGGGCCACAAAGGGGCCCTAGTTTTATGTCTCAGCTTATCTAAACTAAGGGATGCCCAGATAGCTGGCAAAACATTATTTGTGGGAGTTTGTTTATCTTGGAATGTCTTCATTTCTCCTTCAGTTTTGAAGGATAGTTTGACCAGATATAGAACTCTTCATCAACAATTTTTTTTCCTCTTTCAGCTTTTAAAAAATGTCATCCCTCTCTCTTCTGGTATCCATAGTTTCTAATGAGAAATATGCTGTTAATCTTGTTGAGGATCTCTTGTACATGATGGATCTCTCTCTTCTTCTTGCTGACTCAAAGATTTTATTTTTGTCCTTGCCTTTTGAAAATGTGATTATAATGTGTTTTGATGTGCATCTGTTTGTTTTTTTCCTCCTTGCAGGTCATTGAGATTATTGAATTGTAGACTTATTCCTTTTATAAAATTTCAAAAGGTTTTGGTTATTATTTCTTCAAATGCTCTCTCTTCTCCTTTCTCTCTCTCATCTCCTTCTGGGATTTTCATTACACATATGTTGGTACGTTGAACAGTATTCCACATATCTTTTAGGCTTTGTTCTTTTTTCTTCATTCTTTTTTTCTTCTGATCCTCATACAAAATAATTTCACAATTGTCTTATCTTCACGTTCTCTGATTCTTTCTTCTGCCTGCTCAAATCTGTTATTAAATCTATGTAAGTAAATGTTCTCCAGAGAAATAGAAACAGTAAGATATATAGATGTAGATATAGATAAATAAGAGAAGATATATTATAGGAATTGGCTCCCATGATTGTGGACACTGTGAAGTCCCAAAATCTGCCAATCTGCAAGCTGAAGAACCAGAAAGCCAGTGGTGTAATTCAGTCCTAGTTCAAAGGATTGAAAATTGGTGAGGGCAACAGTGTAAGTCCTGCTCCCAATTCAAAGGCCTGAGAACCAGGAGCACTGATGTCCAAGGGAAGGAAAAGATGGATGCCCCAACTCAAGCCAAGAAAACAAATTTGCCCTTCATCCACATTTTTGTTCTAGGCATGCCCTAAATGAATTGGAAGATGCTTACCTGCATTGGTGAAGGCCTTCTTCTTGACTCAGTCTACTGATTGAAATGCTAATCTCTTCGAGAAACACCCTCACAGACCCAGAAATAATGTTTTTCTAGCTATATGAGCATCCTTGGGCCCAGTCAAACTGACACATAAAGTTAACCATTACAGATATCCTTAGTGAGTTTTTCATTTCAGTTATTAAACCTTCAGCTCCAGAATTTCTATTTGGTTCTTTTTTTATAATTTCTATCTCTTCATTTATATTTTCTCTTTGTTCATACATAATTCTTCTGGTTTTCTTTAGCTCTTTGTCCATAGGTTCCTTTAGCAATTTGAGCATATTTAAGACATTTGATTTAATTTCTTCCTCTAGAAAGTCAAATGTCTGTGTTTTCTCAGAGATAGTTTCTGTAAATTTCTTCTGTGAAAGACACATTTTCTTGTTTCTTTGACTGCATGATCATTTTTTGTTGAAAAGTGGACATTTTGAATATTATAATGAGGTAACTCCGGAAATTATATTCTTCCCCTTCTGGGTTTGTTTTGGTTGCTTGCTGTAGACTGTGGCTGTTTATTTAGTGACTTTGCTGAACAAATCTCGTGAAGTATATTTTCTTTGTCACATGTGGTCTCTGAAGTCTCTATTCCTTTAGCTTGTGTTCAGCCAGTGTTCCGACATACATTTCCTTGAATGTCAAAGTTCCACCCCCCAAAAAAGTGGAAAGAGTAGAGAAATGAAGAAGAAACACAGAATAATCATAAGAATAATAGTAGTAATAAACTTCTCCTAATCTTCACAGATTGGCTGTTTGCTGGGGCACTCCGTCAACACTTGGCCAGACCACTTACTACTCTGCCTTGGCCTTCACTTCCTGCTTGCTCTGAGCCTCAAGATCAGCCAGAGTGAAAGCCTAGAGTCTTCTCAGGTCATTTTTGAGCCTGCATCCTGCCCTGGGCATATGGTTGGCTCTCTAAATTTTCTAGTATACATAAGCGCTTTTGAGTGACCTGATTTCCCAAAGAATCTGTTTTCCAAGTTTTTGTTCCTAGACGTTGGGTGCTGTATTGTTTGCCTCAACTGTAATCTTTTGACTCAGGTGACTAGTTTGTTTATTTGCTTTGCAATGTTTTCCAGGAACGCCTGCTGCTTTTCCGCCCTGAGTGACTTCTGGGTTAGGTGAAATGAAGGCAAGTGACTTGTGTCAGTTTTTCAGGCAGCCCCCAGGCAGATTAGAACAGACAAATACAATTCCTTGCAAATAAGATCTGTTCTGTTCGTTCCGGAATCAGCGACCAGGATTCTACACAGAAAAAGTGAACTATTGTCTTCAAGACTACTGCCAAGTTGGGCAGGGCATAGGATAAGGGCAAGTAGAAATCAGACATAACTTTCTTACCATTTTTAAGTTGTCTTTTTGCTGATTCAGCAATCACTTTGTTGCTGTAAACCTTTTACAGTAGTTCCTTCCTATTCAGTAGGGGATATGTTCCAAGACCCCCAGTAGATGCTTAAAATCACAGATAGTACCAAACTCTATATATACTATGTGTTTTCATATACATAAAATATCTGAGATGTGACAGCAAAACTAGCATGAATTTCTTTTTTCTTCTTCACAATTTCATGGTTAGAAGAGTCATTCTTACCATAGGTCTTGGCAACCTCAGTACACAATTTTTGTTCTTTCTTTATTAAGTCAAGAACTTTCACCTTTTCACTTAAAGGAAGCACTTTAAGGCTTCTCTTTGGCATATCTGAATTGCTAGCATCACTACTGTTGTGCTTTGGGGCCATTATCAAGTAAAATAAGGGTGACTTGAACACAAGCACCACGATACTAGGACAGTCAACTCGATAACCAAGATAGCTAAGTGACTAACAGGAGAGTAACATATACAGCGTGGATATGCTGGACAAAGAGATGATTCACATCTTGGGCAGGACAGAGTGGAATGGCCGATTTCATCACGCTACTCAGAACTGTGTGCAATTTAAAACTTATCAGTTGTTCATTTCTGGAATTTTCCATTTAATATTTTCAGACTGCGGTTGACTGCTGGCAACTGAAACCACAGAAAACACAACCACGGATTAAGGGAATTAGGGGGGTTACTGTATTGTTTTCTGAAGTTCTGACAAAGTTGATTCTGACAATTTTCCTTGATTTTCCTGTATTTCTGTTGAGAAAATGGGCTCTTGGAGCTGCGTACTCCCCCATGTTTGCTGACATCACTTCTATTTTTATTTATTTACTTATTTATTTATTTATTTATTTTCTAAAATGTCACTAGTAAACATCAAGAAAGAAACAGAGACGTAATAGGAAAGGAAACCTCTGCTGCACTGCTGTTCTACTCATGGGATTCACTTTGAAATGGGAATCAACATGGAGTTTTACTAACTCAATGGCGAAAGGCAGGTGGAGGTGTCCTGAAGAGATTCGTAGCCCTGCCATCACTATCTCTGGTTCCTTTTAGAGACCTCCATTCTAACTGAAATGATTCCGTATTTTCATAGTCAGTGTGATAACCTTAGCAGCAGAAAGAAGACTGAAAAATAATTTTGTCCCTGCAATGTAGTAATGTTTCCAATTAATTTATTTGTTTGCATTAGCAAACAATTAATTTTGGCAGCCTGTGTTCATTATTCATTCATTCAACAAATATATAATAAGCTCCTAGTACATATAATACACGGTTCAAGTATACATTAGTTTATACATTAGTGGCGTAGATCAATACAAAAAAAAAACTCTGACCTTGGGGAGCCTACATTTTCATGGTAGAAGAATAGGGGAAAAAAAGCAATAAACATAATAAAGGCATATATTTTATGGTATATTTGTTAAAAAAAAAAAATTTTGGAGTAGGGTAAAAACGTTTGGGTATTGATCACATAAAATGAGACTAGTCCGAAATGAGATGTACAATAAGTACAAACTATACATCAGATTTTGAAGACTGAGTACGAACACAGAATGTAAAGTCAATATTTTTTACTAATTTCCTATCTGGATATATTGCATTAAATAAAATATATTGTTGAAATTAATTTTATCTATTTCTTTTTACTTTCTTTAATGTGGCTATTAGAAACTTTTAAATTACATACTTAGCTCACATTATATTTCTATTGGATGGCACTGAACTAAACTCATAGTACGTTTTGACACTGAGTGAACAGCATCTAAAATATGTGCAAAATTGTAAGTACACATGGCATAGCAAACACTGTTGCTGCTCCCTCCAGGTCTCCTTTGATGCCCTTTCTCACATCTGTGAATTTATCTCCACCTTCTGTGTACTTTGCTTCTAATGGCCTGTACCTACAATTCTCTTCAGATAAATGCGTTTTGGCTACCATGGCCACCTCCTCCTGCATGCCTGGAAGCTTACTTCCCTCCCTGGCAGCTCATAGCCCACTGTCACAGGCTTGAGAAAGCCTAGCTCCTGTGCTTTGAGTTTTGACAAAGTGTGAGGTATGAACTACACTCCAAAGTTCCCCACAGGATCAGGCTGAGGTTAGACTTTGCCTGAAATTACACCCTTGACTAACTGCTTCCCTTGCTCTGTTCTGCCCGCCCAAGTCTTTTACCAGTTTATCTTGGGAGCACAACCTTGATAAATCACTTGTCAGTGAATCCTTGTCTCAGGCTCTGCTTCTGGGGAGCCTAACCAAAGACACATGGTGATTTTCTTTAAGTGGTAGTTGAACAGATTTTAGTAAGAAGGCTGTGATTCCTGACCAGCCACATTCTCTAATACGCTGCAGAGAGTATTTTGCTTAGAGACATGGAGTCTACAGAAATCTACAAATGCAGTCTTAATCAATATTTCTGTTCTCAAATGAGAGACAAGTAGGGAGTGCACACACACTGAAGGATAGTGTCTATGTGGAAAGCCTTTTCTTTGGCTACTGAGTAAAGCAACTTTCCTCCAAAGACCAAATTGATCTGAAAGTCCTCTAACTTAGAGAAGTTATTTGCATTGTTCTCCTCCAAAAGTCATGTGTAGACATGTGCAAGGCATTCATGGCGTGAAATGGGACATCTTTGACTAATAAAATAAGTGCACCAGGATTTGCCAGGACTATTTGTCAGATTAAATATGGGTCAATTCCCAACTTCAACTCTGACAAAAACAAAGCAAAGCAACAAAACCACAACAATAACAAGTAAAGTCAAAACAATGTAATAAACTATGCTAAAGTAGGTACAATAAAAATGGAAAGTATTGAAAAAGAATAGAACTTTAGTAAAGAACCTGTGAGGCAAAAAACATAACAAATAATAAAAATCCATTTCTTTGCCCATGTTAAAAAGAAGAATGCAATTTGAAATAAAGTTCAAACTTTTTATTTGCACTTAAGGCTGTTCTGTTGTCTTAGTACAAGAAGTGAGCAATGTATTCCTGTTTGGTGTAAATGTATATTTTCCATAAGAAATAGCTCCCCATCCTATTAATACGTCTCCTTTCTCCAATTTTCTCACTGACTCATTCCCCACTTTGCGATTATGATTACATCAGGGCACCACAGATGTTGGTTAAAAAAAAATACTGAGGGGCAAATGAGGCAAAATATCAGTAATATCAGGAAATGTTTGGAAAGTTGCTTCCTTTAATACACAAAGCTGACACATGAAGAGATAAGGGAAGGCTGAATTTGTTCTGGCTTACAGAAACCCAAGGTGTGGTGTGGGGACCAAAGGAGCAGGCAAATATGTTTGCCTGAAAATGAAAAAGGCTTTTTTTATAACAGCAAATATTTCCCTTCGGTTGAGAGCAAATCGATGTCCCTCTTCTCGGAAGTAGTGTTGGTTGTAGAGAAAAATGAGACCCTCTGATGCCATCCTCTGCCATTCCTCATCTCTGCAGTGACACATCATCCAGGAGGAATGCTTCTAACAGATGGAGATGTGTTTGTATGGGGTGAGAGGCTGTGACTGAGGGCAGGCAGATGAAGGAGGTCAACTACACTGATAGTTGGGAAAAATATACCCCGTGGAGAAACGGGGAGGTTTCCCACGGGAAAAAATAAATTTTATTCATGAGGAGGTAGTAAATGCGTCAATTTACACAATATAGTTAACAATGCCATTACACAGATAAATTTATTTAAAATAAGAAAAAATTAAGATGCTCAAAGCAGCTTCCTTCATATTTGTAAACCACCAGAAATAATTTTACTGGCTTACTTGCAACAGCATTGCTCTCTCTGTTCTTTCCTCAGGAATTTGCCATGATGGCAAAATTGACTTTGATTATTCTTATATACTAAACCTCAGTGATTTTGTCAGTGATGTAATCTATACCCATGCACAGACTTTTAAATACGATGGAGGATAAGGAAGAACATCTACTTTTATTCCTAATGCTCAATAAGAAATACTTCTCTGTTCAAGTTGCTTCAGTAGAACTAAAAGCAATATCCAGGAATGTGCTTCTTAAAACCAATGAGTATTTGAACACTGATATTCAAAGGCGACTTTGGCACAATCCTAATGACAGAATCAGCTGTTCTTTATTATTTTTATCTACTCAGCTGGTTAACCTTGTGTGCATATATCTACCACAAGATTTCTAAATCCTTGTGTATTGTGCTAAAAATGGCATGGGTATAAAGTAGATGCATAAAGGTAACACTGGTAATATTAACACCAACTACAGCAATAAATCAGCTACTCAATATAAGCAAATTTTCAACATACCTAAAGTTCAGTTCATTTTCAGTATCCAAACTTGTAATTTTAATAATTTATTTAGACATATTTTGAAAATGCAGATATCTCTTCCATTTACCCATCGGCAAAAGAACTCAATGGAATTTCACTTTTACGTCATTATTCAGAATTATTTTTATATATCTTAATTAATGTGATGTTCTAGAAGATACTGAGGGCTGGAGGGTTGTTTGCCTCTAGACTGAAATGTCCAGAACTGCTGTGCATTTTTGTTTTATAAATTCTCTCTCTCTCTCTGTTTGTCTCTTATTTCTGTCTCTCCCATTTATTACCCACTGTGGATTAGGATATCAGATAATTGAGAGCAAAGATTACATTTTAGAGACAGATAGACATATAAAGCCATTAAAATTCTTGTTTCTCTACTGATTACCTTTGTGATGCTGAAAAATATACTCTCTAAACCTCAGTTTCTTCATTATAACGTGGACATAATAATTATACTTACACTGTGGAGTTTGTGGAAAGAGGAAATAAGGTGTTGTATGTAAGTTCTCACAAAGTGGTAGCTGTCCTTACAATGCTTGTTGTTGTCATTATTATTATTGATGTTGTTGTTATTGTAAAGCTCCTATGAAGGAGGGTCTAAGAACAATGGAAAGAGTAACGTATTAGTACATCAGAGCATGCACGAACTCAGGACTTCTCCTTTGGCTGTTCAGAGTCACCTTATTCTTGGTTCTTAGATTTGGTCTATGTTTCAATTAGTGGATGCACCTAGAAAGTGATCTCTGGATAAATGAGTTGTTTCTGTACTATGTAAAGGACATTAGGTTCCGATATTTTGAAGACCACTCATGGCTCTTCGAGCCAAGAAGTGAGGCACTATCTCAAATACGATGCAGCCTTAGAAAGAGATATTTTAATGCATGAGTAAAAAATGGCCTATATCAAGTGCCTTGACAATTCTTTCATTTATTTAGTTAACACATACTTATTGAATATTAGTCTGCCCTCCCATTGGGCAGGCAATATCCCTGTCTTCTGGGAACTACGAACCAGAGGAGTAGAGTGTATTTTTATGAAGCTGGTTTGTGCTCATGTTTTCTTGTTCAAGGAGCTGTACTAGATAAGGAGTGCAGCGATGAGGAAGCAAGAATTTCCTTAAGACATACACTATATCTTATGGGTTTTAAATATATTCTCACAGATCCGGGAGGAGCTGGACACATGGCAAGAACTTAAATTTTCACTCATTTGGAGATAGTCTCGTAAAGTATTACAAAGTTTCTGTGAAGAAATAGTGTGCTAATCACTGTGCTGGAAAATGTCTAACTTCTGGTTTCTGTCACAAGTTTGACAAAATGAGCCACCTAATAAAGATATGAAATTTATTTTCCTCATCTATGAATTAGACATAATTATACCTGAATTTAGGTTAGAGATGGGAAAGATATTTCCACTCTTCCACCAGAATGTAAGCCTATGAGGGCATGGATTTTTGCATTTTGCTTAGTGCTTCATCCCCAGCACCCAGAATAGTGCCTGACACCTAGAAAATGTCCAATAAATATTTGTTGAATGAGTGGATGACTTAAAAATATGAAGTGGTGAGAGTGACGTCAGCATCATGGCGGAGTGAGCTCTCCCGTGAACTCTTCCCCAGACAAGATACAACAAAAGCAACAGTCACAGACCAACAATGGAATCCCAGACAGTGAAAACCTAGAGCGGAGGGACCCACACTGCCGCACATCTGAGAGCGGAACGTGCTGGGCCCCCAGAGGAAGTGGGGAGAGGTAAGGAGAACTCCGCTCCCTCCCCATCAGATCAGCGATCCTGGTCCTCGCGGCTCCCAGAGAGGGGGGAGGGGAGGCCCTCAGCAGGGAAACCGTGGCTCTTCGGACTCTCTCAGCCAGTGGGAAACTCCCGCACAGAGGACTCAGAGGAGCCACAGGGCTACCATCAATATCTGAGCACCCCAGAGAGCGGATAAAGAGGGGCAATCGAGAAGCTTCCCATGTCAGGGACCCAGAGGGTAAAAGAGAGAGCTCTCCCCTCCCCGCAACCAGGACTCTGCAGCTCAACCAACCAGACCAGACCTAACGATCCCAGGCAGACCTGATCAAAAGACTGGACCCGTGGATCGCAGTGGGGAAAAAAAAAAAACAAACTGCGGATCGCAGCAGAAAAACCAGGGCAGAGCGCAGGGGGCTTAGACTACACAGCCCTTTACCACCAGACAGTGGCGGCAGGTGGAAATTGCAACCAGAGACTTCCAGGATGAGGAAAAACAAAACCAACACAGGAACCACAATGCAAAAATATATGAAATCACCAGACCAGAAACAAAATGACAAGCACCCAGAAATCAACCCCGAAGACACAGAAATCCATAAACTAAATGACAGAGATTTCAAAATAGCTATCATAAAAACACTCAACGAAATACGAGACAACACAGACAAACAATTCAATGAGATTAGGAGTTTCTTCACAGAAGAGATTGAAATCATAAAGAAAAACCAATCAGTGCTGATGGAGATGAAGAACACAATGGAGGAGATAAAGGAGAATCTGGAATCTTTAAAGAACAGAGCTGGCAATATGGAGGAAAGAATTAATACTTTAGAGGATAGGAATACAGATATACTCCAGATGGAAGAGGAGAGAGAACTAAGGCTAAAAAGAAATGAAGAAAGACTCCGAGAAATATCTGACTCTATTAGAAAATGTAACATAAGAATTATAGGTATTCCTGAGGGAGAGGAGAGGGAAAGAGGAACAGAGAGCCTATTCAAGGAAATAATAGCTGAGAATTTCCCAAATCTGGGGAAGGAGCAGGAAATACCAGTAAGCGAAGCCAACAGGACACCTATATATATTAACAGACAAAGGCCTTCACCACGACACCTAGTGGTAAGGCTAGCCAGGGTCAACGACAAAGAAATAATACTAAGGGCAGCTAGACAAAAACAAAAAATAACGTACAAAGGAACTCCCATCAGGCTCTCAGCGGATTTCTCAACAGAAACTTTTCAGGCTAGAAGAGACTGGAATGATATATTCAAAATACTGAAAGACAAAAACTTTCAGCCAAGAATACTCTATCCAGCAAAAATATCCTTCAAATATGATGGAGAAATAGTAACTCTCCCAGATAAACAAAAGCTAAGGGAGTTCATGGCCATAAGACCCCCACTACAAGAAATACTCAAGAAGGCCCTCAGGCCTGAAAAAAAAGAAGAGAAAGGGAACACAAAGCTTGGAGGAAGGAGAAAAGTAGGTAGACAAAATCAGAGAAATAGTAGATCTTTACTGGAATAGGTTAGCAACCACTTAAATACTAAACTCAAAGATCAAAGGAAGAAATTCACCAAAAATAAATTTAACCTCATCACTGTAAACACACAGCCACAACACAAGACAGAATAAGGTATAACAAGAACAACTTAGAAGGGGAAGAGGAAAGTGACTGAATTGACTTAGTATAAGGAAATAGGAGGCCATCAGATAATGGACTATCTCATACACAAGATTTTTTTGCCCAAACCTCAAGGTAACCACTAAACAAATAATCAAAGCAAAACCACATATGATAAACAAAGAGAAAACTAGAAGAATCATAAGACAGAACAACCAAACTGAATTGGCAGTCCAAAACAAATGGGACAAGAAACAAAGGAAATGCAAAAGAACCAGAAAATAAGTGACAAAACAGCAACATTAAGCCCTCATATATCAATAATTACCCTAAATGTAAATGGATTGAACTCTCCAATCAAAAGATACAGAGTGGCAGGATGGATTAAAAAGCAAGACCCAACAATATGCTACCTTCAGGAAACACATCTTAGCACTAAAGACAAGCACAGGCTCAGAGTGAAAGGATGGAAGACAATACTCCAAGCTAACGGCAAACAAAAGAAAGCAGGTGTTGCCATACTCATATCAGACAAAGTAGACTTCAAGATAAAACAGGTTAAGAAAGACAAAGAAGGGAAATATATAATGATAAAAGGGACACTACATCAAGAAGACATATCACTTATAAATATATATGCACCCAACATCAGAGCACCAATGTACATAAAGCAACTATTAACAAACCTAAAAGGAGAAATCAACAACAACACAATAATAGTAGGGGATCTTAACACCCCACTTACAGCAATGGATAGATCATCCAGACAAAAAGTTAATAAAGAAATATTAGACTTAAATGAAAAACTGGACGAGATGGACCTAGTAGACATATACAGAGCACTCCATCCAAAAACAGCTGACTACACATTCTTCTCAAGCGCGCATGGAACATTCTCTAGGATAGACCATATGTTGGGAAACAAAGCAAGACTCAATAAATTTAAGAAGATTGAAATCATAACAAGCATCTTTTCAGACCATAAGGCTATGAAACTGGAAATGAACCATGAAAAAAAAACTGGGAAAGAGACAAAAATTTGGAGATTAAACAACATGCTACTGAACAACCAATGGATCATTGATGAAATTAAAGGAGAAATCAAAACTATCTGGAAACAAACGAAAATGATAACATGCCGTATCAAACCATATGGGATGCAGCAAAAGCGGTCCTGAGAGGGAAACTCATAGCGATACAAGCCCACCTTAACAAACAAGAAAAAGCCCTAATAGGCAACCTTAAATTACACCTAACAGAACTAGAAAAAGAAGAACAAACAAAGCCCAAAGCCAGCAGAAGGAGAGAAATAATAAAAATCAGAGCAGAAATAAATGAAATTGAGACCAAAAAAACAGTAGAAAGGATTAATGAAATAAAGAGTTGGTTCTTCGAGAAGATAAACAAAATCGACAAACCCTTAGCCAGGCTTATTAAGAAAAAAAGAGAAAAGGCTCAAGTAAATAAAATTAGAAATGAAAGAGGAGAAATTACAACAGATACCATGGAAATACAGAGGATTATAAGAGAATACTATGAGAAACTATATGCCAACAAATTGGACAATCTAGAAGAAATGGATAAATTCTTAGACTTATACAACCTCCCAAAATTGAACCAAGAAGAAATGGAGAATCTGAATAGACCAATAACAAGTAAAGAGCTTGAAATAGTAATCAAAAACCTCCCAAAAAATACAAGTCCAGGACCAGATGGCTTCTCCAGTGAATTTTACCAAACATTCAAAGAAGATTTAATACCCATCCTTCTCAAACTATTCCAAAAAATAGAAGAAGATGGAACACTTCCTAAATCATTCTATGAGGCCAACATCACCCTGATACCAAAACCAGACAAAGACAATACAAAGAAAGAAAATTACAGGCCAATATTGCTGATGAACATTGATGCAAAAATCCTCAACAAAATATTGGCAAACCGAATACAACAATACATTAAAAAGATCATACACCATGACCAAGTGGGATTTATACCAGGGACGCAGGGATGGTTCAACATCCACAAATCAATCAACGTGATACATCACATCAACAAAACAAAGAATAAAAACCACATGATCATCTCAATAGACGCAGAGAAGGCATTTGACAAGATACAACATCCATTTATGATAAAAACTCTCAATAAAATGGGAATAGAAGGAAAGTACCTCAACATAATAAAGGCCATATATGACAAACCCACAGCCAACATCATACTCAACGGGGAAAGACTGAAAGCCATTCCTCTGAGAACAGGAACGAGGCAGGGCTGCCCACTCTCACCACTCCTGTTCAACATAGTACTGGAGGTTTTGGCCAGAGCAATTAGGCAAGAAAAAGGAATTAAAGGGAATCCAAATAGGTAACGAAGAAGTGAAACTCTCACTATTTGCAGATGACATGATTGTATATATAGAAAACCCTAAAGAATCTGTTGGAAAACTATTAGAAACAATCAACAACTACAGCAAAGTTGCAGGGTACAAAATCAACCTACAAAAATCAGTTGCATTTCTATATGCTAATAATGAACTAACAGAAAGAGAGCTCAAAAAGATAATACCATTTACAATTGCATCCAAAAGAATAAAATACCTAGGAATAAATCTTACCAAGGAGGTGAAGGACCTATACAATGAGAACTACAAGACATTATTGAAAGAAATCCAAGATGACATAAAGAAATGGAAAGATATCCCATGCACGTGGATTGGAAGAATAAACATAGTTAAAATGTCTATATTACCTAAAGCAATCTACAGATTCAATGCAATCCCAATCAGAATCCCAATGACATTCTTCACAGAAATAGAAAAAATAATACTAAAATTTATAAGGGGCAACAAAAGACCCCGAATAGCTAAAGAAATCCTAAAGAAAAAGAACAAAGCAGGAGGCATCACAATCCCTGACTTCAAAACATACTACAAAGCAATAGTAATCAAAACAGCATGGTACTGGTACAAAAACAGACACACAGATCAATGGAACAGAATTGAAAGCCCAGAAATAAAACCACACATATACGGACAGCTAATTTTCAACAAAGGTGCTAAGAACATGCAATGGAGAAAGGAAAGTCTCTTCAATAAATGGTGTTGGGAAAACTGGACAGCCACATGCAAAAGAATGAAAGTGGACCATGTGCTATTGCCATTCACAAAAATTAACTCAAAATGGATCAAAGACTTGAAGGTGAGACCTGAAACTATAAAACTCATAGAAGAAAATATAGGCAACACACTATTTGACATTGGTTTTAAAGGAATCTTTTCAGATGACATGCCTACCCAGACTAGGGAAACTAGAGAAAAAATAAACAAGTGGGACTTTATCAGATTAAAGAGCTTTTATAAGACAAATGAAACCAGAATCAAGATGAACAGACAACCAACCAGCTGGGAGAGAATATTTGCAAAACATACATCTGACAAGGGGTTGATCTCCATAATATATAAAGAACTCACACAATTGAACAACAAAAAACAAACAACCCGATCAAAAAATGGGCAGAGGAAATAAACAGACACTTCTCCAAGGAAGATATACAGATGGCCAATAGGCACATGAAAAGATGCTCAACATCACTAATCATCAGGGAAATGCAAATCAAAACAACACTAAGATACCACCTCACGCCTGTTAGAATGGCTATAATCACCAAGACAAAAAACAACAAATGTTGGAGAGGATGTGGAGAAACAGGAACCCTCATACACAGCTGGTGGGAATGCAAATTGGTGCAGCCTCTATGGAAAACGGTATGGAGATTTCTCAAAGAATTAAAAATAGAGATGCCCTATGATCCAGCCATCCCACTACTGGGAATCTATCCAACGCACCTGAAATCAACAATCCAAAGAGGCTTATGCACCCCTATGTTCATTGCAGCGTTATTCACCATAGCCAAGAAGTGGAAGCAACCTAAGTGTCCCTTGACTGACAATTGGATTAAGAAAATGTGGTATATATATACAATGGAATACTACTCAGCCATAAAAAAAGACAAAATCGTCCCATTTGCAACAACATGGATGGGTCTGGAGCGTATTATGTTAAGTGAAATAAGCCAGAAAGAGAAAGACAAACACTGTATGATCTCACTCATATGTGGAATATAAACCAACACATGGACAGAGAAAACTGGACTGTGGTTACCAGGGGCAGTGGGGGTGGGCGCGTGGGCACAAGGGGTGAAGGGAGTCATATATATGGTGATGGACAAACAAAAATGTACAACCCAAAATTTCACAATGTTAGAAACCATTAAAACATCAATAAAAAAAAATATGAAGTGGTTAGGCAAATTCCAAATATTTACATTATTGATAAAGTATTATTCATGTTACATGTAAAATTAATCTTTAAAGGTCTATATGAAATTGAACACTTGAATACAATTAATTCAATTCACTCACATCTGAGGGCACATGGTCCAGGTACTCTGAAAGGCGATATGGATACAAAAGGGAACAATATAGATAGTCTGTACCTGCGTGACAGTTATGTCATAATAGAGCTTACCAAATATTTCCATTTTTCCAGTAGAGAGAAGTTCTCATGAAGAAAATCCCACAAGTTATTGCATCGAACATTTTGAGGTGGATCAAGAAGCAAATAGCATTGAAATTGCACAGCTTCCAAAGTTATCATTGAAACAGAGGGCATCCGAGAAGGAGCAGGCATGATTTTCTAATGTCTTCATTTTATAGATGAGGCAACCAAGGCCCTAGAGACAAGGATTTTGTTGCGATTCCTTTGTTGGGACCATCTTTCCACCTCTTCTCAGCCTAGCAAGGCCCCATTCATTCTTCGAGGCACAGATCAGAAGACCCTTTGAGAAACCATTCCTAACTCCTCTAGGCTGAGTTGGTTGCTAAGCCTGCACTTAATTCTTGCCTCTGTTATAGCAATCAGAACAATCACCCAAAATTTTCCTGAATGTAAGAATCACCTGGGGCACTTATTAAAAACCCTGATCCAGGGCCCTGTCTCAGTACCAGTGAATCAGAGTTTCTGATTCTCCATATGCATCACCTGAGAGTCTGTGTTTTAAGCAAGAATCTAAGGGGACTGTCATGAGATGTGGAAAGCATTGAATTAAACCAGTGTCCAGTTAGAATGCTTTTGGCTGAAAATAAATGAAAGTTTAGTTTAGGCTAGCCTAAGCAATAAAGTCATTTTAGCTCACATTACGTGAAGTGGAAATGCAGAGCAAGAGGGCTTCAGTTTGATTCAAACAGGTGCTTATGTCATCCAAGACAGTTTTCTTCCCTCCCTCTGCTCTGCTGTAACAGCTTTAACATCATCCTTAGGCTGGTTTCCCTTATGGGTATTAAATGGTCTCTCAAGACCAAGAGTTCTGTTTTTTTTCCTCAGAAAACTCTAGAAAGTTACTACTAGTGTTTCAACACCCTAAATTGGCTTAGACCCACAACTCTATCCCTGAACATAACAATAAAAGCAGAGCAATGGGGATAAGATTATCGTAACTGGCTAAGAATAATCAGCTACAGGGAATCATCCATAAAATACTTCAGGAATCTGTAAATAGATATATTTGTTTACGTCATCTGGTCTCCTCCACTAGAACGTTTTTAACAGAGGTCAAGAATCATGTTGTATTTGTTGTTGCTTCTGTAACACCTAGCACAGAAGGTACTCAGGGTTTGCTGAATGGATGTTGTATGAATCACATAGTTTGGTGGGGGCTGAACTGGTAGACCCAAGTGTTTGGACTCCCATATCATGGCTCTCACACATGCACTGCGATAGAGGGAAGTTGCTTTAAGCAGGCTTCTTATTTGTGATACAAGGGAAGTAGGAAGAGGGAAATGGTATTCAGGACAAGCCTCCTGGTTCAGCTAGTCCCGCATTGAGCCTGGCAATACAAGTGATAAAATAACTTCCTTGCCTAAAAAGTTCAGGAGTGAGAAACATTGCGATATCAGGATGCTTTTCTGTCCCTCTTCCTTCTTCTGATTCTGCCTTTGTAACAGACTTTATAATCACATATCCGTTAATCCGAGCACTTTTTAAGAGGTAATCGTAATAACTCGCCTAGATCTAATGTTGTAGAGAAACACTTTATGGCCCTCGGATACATTTTCATCCAAGTTATTAAAGTCCAATTACATCATGTTTTCTTCCAAGGAATGCCAAGTACTTGAGGGACAATATTGCAGTCACTTTCACTTGTCTCTTGGAAATAATTACACAGATACAGCCTTGATATTGCAGATAAAGCCCTCTGCTCTTTCTCCCCAAAGAGAGGGAAAAATGTACTTGTTTGCCTAGATCACACGATAGAATTAGATAGGGAAAATTGGGATGAGAATGCAAATTCTCTATTTTCCGTTAGCTAATACACATAGCCTTCCTTAATGAAAATATCAGATCTGTATATTGTGCTTTTGATGAACAAAAAGCTACCATGTTGAGTGGTCAAGAAAAGTTCAAGGAAATATAACTTAAGATATTCTAGATATAATTTCTGGGCTATATCATGACTCATATCGCAAATGCCAGCCTTAAACCAAGAAGCCTGTCAGAAATCATAATGAATGAAATGATACTAGCATTTACTATTTATTAGTATCAATTATATTTTGGGCAGATTCAAGGCATTTTTGTAAGACTGACAACAACCCCTGTAAGGTAGACTTTATTCTTCTCTTTAGGGACCCGAAGCTCAGATTTTATTATTATGTGGAAGGTCATACAGCTAGCTAGTAAGGGGTGACACCCAGAATTCAAATCGAGTGTGTCTATGTCCAAAGCTCAGGACCTCCCTGCTACCCTGTGCTGCCCTGGAGTACTTGAACTGAGAGTTCAGCAGAACTCTGTTTTGTTGAATTTGAACAAGTCTCTTAATATTTCATTGAGTGAAATTCTTCAAATGAAGTCAACATCCTCCCCTCCAATTTCTATAGGTGGCTGACCTCAGCAACTCCTCTAGAAGAGAAGCATTCCTAGAATGAGGGGCAAGCCCTTGTTATCAACTGGATCCAAATAAAGTGTGTAATCATTGTCACAAGATCATCAGCATGTGTCTTAGGACCCTGCCTACCTATTTCTTCAGTCAGAATAAATCCTCATAAATCTTATGGAAAGTTCCTCCAACGCAAAAGACAAATCAGCTTACTCCTTTGCTGGGTTGAAGTACTTTCACTGTTGTTGAAAGGCCAAGCCACTTCTAAACAGCAGCAATTTCTGCTACAGTTGTTGCTAATAAAGCAGGACCTCAGTGTGCACAGAACAGGAAGCTCCATAAAGCCCAAGACTTAAGATGCACTTAATGTCAGCGGAAAATCCACCGAGAATGAGCAAAGAGATCACGGAGTTGGCTTTGTTTCATCGAGCCTCTCCATCTTGCCAAACCTTTCAGATAACAGAGCATGCATATCTAAATTTAAAAGTTTTTTATGATAATTTAATAAAATGGGGATGAAGTAAGAAAATAACTGTTCAGAGGTAACATTTAATTTCCAAGAGTGCCCTGGGAGACATAGCATGGAGTGAAGCCATTGCAATTACTTGGAAAATCATTGTCAGAGACATTAAACTAATTCAGGCTACAGGAAAGTACCCCACAGTATCATGAAGTAGGTGTAAGTGGTTTTGGTCAGAAAATAAATATTGTAGCAATAGCATACAGGACTGGGGTTGAAGATTAGCAATTCCAAACCAAAGGCAAAATATTCAGCCAATCGTCTCCCAGCTCAGAAACTTATAGCATCAAAGTGTAGGGCTGGAAAGAGATTTGAGATGCCCTCAAGGGCAATCAGCTCCCTCTAGGTAAGAATATATTTCAGCCATACTGAACTGATGGATGTTGATATGTTTTTAATTTCAAGTTTCACTTTTTATTTAGCTTCTAGCTCCCCATCTGGTCTGCTCTCCTGCTTCAAATGAGAAAAATATTTCTTTTATTGACCGGACATGTTTAGAATGGGATTTAAAAATGACTCCTCCCCATTTTAACAACAATATTGTAACAGAGGAAATGGCAGGTTACAGCCCCAGCTCACATTCAGCACTGCTTCCCTCACTTGTCAGTCTGCCCTTCTTCCCTTGTGCATCATTGCTACGTAAGTTCTTCTCACCAGCTGACTGTAGACAATTTCTTTCAGGTTAAGCCATTATGTCTTATTCAATGTCATATCTCTACTCTCCAACCCACTGAATACATACATTCAGTAATTCAGGTTAAATACATTTTATTAAACGTTTTTCACCTATATAATCATTTTTATCGCCGCTCCAATGGGAAGAAAGTACTCCAGAAAAATAGTTATTATGGAAATGAGAAAAATCAAGAAAGTAGCTTTATGTTCTTTTTTTTTTTTTTTGTGAGGGAGATCAGCCCTGAGCTAACATCCGTGCTAATCCTCCTCTTTTTTTGCTGAGGAAGACCAGCTCTGAGCTAACATCTATTTCCAATCCTCCTCCTTTTTTTCTCCAAAGCCCCCCAGCAGATAGTTGTACATCATAGTTGCACATCCTTCTAGTTGCTGTATGTGGGACACGGCCTCAGCATGGCAGGAGAAGCAGTGCCTCGGTGCGCGTCCGGGATCCGAACCCGGGCAGCCAGTAGCGGAGCACGCGTACTTAACTGCTAAGCCACCGGGCTGGCCCAAGCTTTACATTCTTGTTGAATTTTTTCACCTGGCTTCTTGGGCTGAACATATATATTTACAAAGTGTGTAAATATATAAATTTTTTGTATACACACACACAGGCACTGTAAGAAACTAATATAAAGGGTCACCTTGATTTAAAACAGCATTCCTCAGCCTGTTCTCCTTCTCAGCATTTATGTTTCTAAATAAAGCTATCTCTATTAAAAATTAGAGATAGTAGCCTCTATGGGTCTTTTGTAAACCTCAACAGAAGAAAATTAAATTGGCTATTGTTTTTTTTAAAAATGTTTCATGGTGAGATAGCTCTCTGGAAAGTAAATGGAATATGGACCAGCCTGTTCTCATCTCAAAAACTTTGATGACTCTTTCAGAGATTTTCTGCAAAGTAATTAAAGTCCAATTAATTGGAAAAATATACACAATGGGCATTCTGAATATTATATCTCCAACAGAAGCAACTTTTATTACCTTAAATGAGTGGGTAAGATATGTTGCAAGTCTAAATTCTGAGCTCCTGAGCAAATATCTCAGAAAATATACTCTTGCACTCTGTTGGCTACAAAATAAACTCCTCTCCAGTGGAGAAATGTCTCTCCTCCTTTGGGGGTCCCTTACAGTACAGTCAGTTTGGGCAGCATGCTGGTATCCCTTTCATATCTAATGGCTATACACACAAAATTATGCTGTGAATACGATAATTTTAAATGGACAGGAGAAGTTAACTACTGACAGGAATCCAAGGGGAATATTTCTGTCACATAAAGAATTTCCATAATTTATATGTTCTCTAAATGGATTTTCACTTCCTAACCATACATAAATTCAGCTGTTGGTTGCACAAAGTCCTCCATTTTTTCCCATTTATACTCTATTTGTAAATAATGCTAGCTGCAGTTATAATTTGATATTCTCAATGAATTAACACAATAAATATTTCTTTTTCATCCATTCCCAGTACCATATAGATAGTGTGAGGGTGGGCCTCTGCTCCATGCAACAATTCAGGGACTCAGGCTCCTACTCTGTGATGGCTCTTCTTCAATACACAGTTCAGAGTTGCTCTGGCATAATCCAGCAGCCAGATGGGAGAGAGGGAGTGCATGGGGAAGGCACACTTATGTATAACTTCTGTCACTCACTTCTAAACAAGAAATTACTTCCACTCACTATCCATTGGCAAGAACTGCTCACATGGTCTCTCTTACGTGCAAGAGGGTCAGAAAATGTAGTTTATCTGCCCTTACAGGAAGAGGGAATTGTTTTGGTAGGCATCTAGCCAGCCTCTGCAATGTTTTCTAGGCTTTATGTCTGTTTTCTTTCTCTATTCCTAGCTCTCCTTCCTTTACCAAAAAGATCTATCATGAGAAGGTGATAATCCAAATTTTATTTTTTATGACTTCCATTCTTTCCCCTTATAAAGGTAATACGGATTTATTTTCAGGTTCAACAAACATCATTCTGAATCTACTACATGGCAGGCATGATACAAGAAATTGCCATCTACATTAGGCCATTTAATATAGAAGCAAGCATTTAATCTGAGTTTTAAAATGAGAAATCTGAGGCCCAGGAATCAGCTAAGCATACAGAAGAAGTAGTTTGTGAAGTCAGCATTCTTATTTGCCCCTGTGATGGACTGACTTACGCAGCTAACTGCGCTGACTTTTTCACAAGCAAGCATTTTATGTGTTTTTCCTTTTTTTGGTATATGATTGTTTTCTTAATTCCTTTCTTTTATTTATGTACTTATTTATTTTTGTGAGGAAGATTAACCCTGAGCTAACATCTGTTACCAATCCTTCTCTTTTTGCTGAGGAAGATTGGCCCTGGGCTAACATCCATGCCCATGTTCCTCTACTTTATATGGGACGCTGCCACAGCATGGCTTGAGAAGCAGTGTCTTGGTCCATGCTTGGGATCTGAAACTGCGAACCCCGGGCCACTGAAGCAGAGTGCGTGAACTTAACTGCTATGCCATCGGGCTGGCCCCCTTTATTCCTTTCTTGGAATTTTCCTGGAAAATCCCACACTCTCTTTGTCCCTAATCATGCCTGTTATAAGACTAGTGCTAACAGTATATTTGTATCAAGAAAAAGTGTGCTGTTTGTAAAAAGAATTAGAAATAACAATATAGACCGAGTGGGGAGTCAAGATGGCGGCGTAGGCAGACTCTGAACTCACCTCCTCCCGTGGACACAGCCAATTTACAACTACTCGTGGAAAAATTACCCCTGAGACAGAACTGAAAACTGGATAAGAGGAACTCCTGCAACAACGGACAATCCTAACTGGGGTAGAAGAGGCAGAGACTCCCTTCTGGAGAGGAAACACGCCACCTTCACAAGCCGCCAGCTTCACGGCCGCCGGGAGCAGCTCACAGGTACGCAGCCTCCCTGGAGGCGCGGGGCCCTGAGCCGGGAGCCGCTGTGGGCATTTTGTGGACCCAGCACAATTGAGACCAGCAGCATAATATCTGACTTTGCCTGCTACTAAAGCATTGGGTAGCACCCCCAGAAAACCCGGTTCACAAAGAAACTAAAACTGGCTCTTAAAGGGCCCGCGCACAAACTCACCCGTTCCAGAAAGCATCCTAAAATCACCAGAAAGAAAGGTGCACGGTGCTTCGGTGACAAGAGACTCACCTAATAGGCCCTGAGTGCATCTCGGTGAGGGGTGAGACCTCTCCAGGGACTGGGACATGGCGGCGGCCATTGTTGTGGCCTGGTGTGAGCGTGCTGACACAGATGCCATTGGAGTTCTCCCTGAGACCTGCTAGCCCAGGGTCTGCCCCACCCGCTAGAGCACCGATTTAATCCAGCTCAGCCAGGGCAGGCAGCCCACCCTAGAGACTAGCCCCACCCAACAACCAGCCCTCAGGCAACGTGTGGGCCTGCATAGATTGGAGACTGGATTCTCTGCAGCATGGCAACTGAGCTGACTTGAGCGGGGCAGGGTGTGCACAAGGAGCGGGTGGAGAGTGTGGGGCCGTGGCAGAGTGTGTGGGGCTCCCGCCGTGGAGAGACTGGGTCCACTTGGGGAGGTCGGGGCGCTCACACGGAGCAGGACTGTGTTGACTGTGTGTGTGGACCTGTGGGCGGCAGGGCTTCTCAGCCACAGAAGACTTGTACTTCTCAAAGACCCACATAGGAGGTTTGCTCCACCTTCCAAAACCTGAAACAATTGGGTGCTCCTGTGCCTGAGGCCAGCCCCACCCAGCTGCAATCCTCAGAGAGCTGACAAGAGACCTAATAGGCTAGAGGCTTACAGCAATTGTAAGGCCCTGAGCCTAACAACTTGCCACGGTGGGGGCCTACTCACTTAAAAGAAATACTGCAACACAAATGTGGTATTAGAACTTACAGCCAACTGTGCTGGGGCTCCCCACAGCTGATAAAGAGACTGAAGGGCCCACAACAACTACAAGCAGCTGAGCATTACAACAGCAGGCCAGGAGCATAACTCAGCCTCCCTGGGCGCCTACAGGGAGAGCAAACAGGCCACAGCAGAAGGATACACGTAGCCCACTTAGGGGTCACCCCTGGAACATTGAGAACTGAGGGAAGCACACTGGAAGCCTCCTAAGCCATCACTTACATAAGGTCACCTATCCAAGAGCAGGAGACGTAGCTGACCTACCTAATACGTAGACACAAGCACAGGGAAAGAGGCAAAATGAAGAGGCAAAAGAATACATTCCAAGTAAGGGAACAGGACAAAACCCCAGACAAGGAACTTAGTGAAACAGAAATGAGCAACCTACCCGACAGAGAGTTCAAACTAAGAGTGTTAAGGATGCTCACTGATCTGGGGAGAAGAATAGATGGACTCAGTGAGAATGTCAACAAAGAAATGGAAGATATAAAAAGAACCAAGCAGAAATGAAGAATACAATACTGGAAATGAAAAACTCATTAGAGGGACTCAAAAGCAGAGTAGAGGATACAGAAGAACGGATCTGTGAGCTGGAAGAAAGACTAGAAGAAATTACCCAAGGTGAACAGGGAAAAGAGAAAAGAATTAAAAAGAGTGAGGACAGTTTAAGGGACCTCTGGGACAACATCAAGCGCACTAACATCCGTGTTATAGGTGTCCCGGAAGGAGAAGAGCGAGACAAGGGGGCAGAGAATCTATTTCAAGAAATAATAGATGAAAACTTCCCTAACCTAAGGAAGGAAACAGACATCCAGGTACAGGAGGCACAGAGAGCCCCAAACAAGATAAACCCAAAGAGGCCCACACCAAGACACATCATAATCAGAATGTCCAGAATTAAAGATAAAGAGAGAATCCTAAAAGCCGCAAGAGAATGTCAAGTTACATACAAAGGAAACCCCATAAGGCTATCAGCTGACTTCTCAGCAGAAACCTTACAGGCTAGAAGAGAATGGCATGATATATTTAAAGTGCTAAAAGGAAAAAACTTACAGCCAAGAATACTCTACCCAGCAAGGTTATCGTTCAAAATGGAAGGAGAGATCAAAATTTTCCCAGATAAGCAAAAATTAAAGGAGTTTGTCACCAAGAAACCAGTGTTACAAGAAATGTTACAGGGACTGATTTAAGGGGAAAAGAGAAGACCACAAATAGGAAAAATTATCTATTTCCACGATTAGAACGTAATGGATACAAATGCACAAAAAAGAGGTTGGATATGATATCAAAAACATAAAAGGAGGGAGTAGAGTAGTTAAGAGTACAGCTTTCAGACAGAGGTCAAACTAAAGTGACCATCAATCCTGTATAGAAGAAGAAAGGAACAGAGAAGGACTACTAAAACACTGAGGAAAAAAAAAAAAAAAAGTTAAAAAATGGCAGTAAGTACATACTTATCAATAGCTACTTTAAACGTCAATGGACTAAATGCTCCAATTAAAAGGCATAGGGTGGCTGACTGGATAAAAAAACAAGACCCATATATATGCTGCATACAAGAGACACACTTCAGACCTAAAGACACTCACAAACTGAAAGTGAAGGGATGGAAAAAGATACTCCACGCAAATGGCAATGAAAAGAAAGCTGGGGTAGCAGTACTCATATCAGACAAAATAGACTTTAAAACAAAAACTGTAAAACGAGACAAAGAAGGGCATTACATAATGATCAAGGGAACAATCCAACAAGAGGATATAACACTTGTAAATATCTACGCACCCAATGTAGGTGCACCTAAATATATAAAGCAATTATTAACAGACATAAAAACAGAAATAGACAGTAACACAATAATAGTAGGGGACTTTAACACTCCACTTACACCAACGGATAGATCATCCAAACAGAAGATCAATAAGGAAACAGTGGACTTAAGAGACACACTAGAACAGATGGACCTAGTAGATATATACAGAGCATTCCATCCAAAAACCGAAGAATACACGTTCTTTTCAAATGCACATGGAACGTTCTCCAGGATTGATCACATATTAGGCCACAAAACAAGTCTCCATAAATTTAAGAAGATTGAAATAATACCAAGCATCTTTTCTGACCACAAAGGCATGAAACTAGAAATCAACTATAGGAAGAAAATCAGAAAAGCCACAAATACATGGAGATTAAACAAAATGCTACTGAACAACGACTGGGTTAATGAAGAAATCAAAGAAGAAATCAAAAAATACCTGGAGACAAATGAAAATGAAAATACGACATACCAGAATTTATGGGATACAGCAAAAGCGGTTCTAAGAGGAAGTTTATCGCAATACAGGCCTATCTCACCAAACAAGAAAAATCTCAAATAAACAATCTAACAATGCACCTAAAGGAACTGGAAAAAGAAGAACAAACAAAGCCCAAAATCAGTAGAAGAAGGGAAATAATAAAAATCAGAGCAGAAATAAATGAAATAGAGACCAAAAAAACAATAGAAAAAATTAATAAAACCAAGAGCTGGTTTTTTGAAAAGATCAACAAAATAGACAAACCTTTAGCTAGACTCACCAAGAAAAAAGAGAGAAGGCACAAATAAGTAAAATCAGAAATGAAAGAGGAGAGGTTACAACAGACACCTCAGAAATACAAAAAGATTATAAGAGAATACTATGAAAAACTATATGCCAACCAATTAGACAATCTGGAAGAAATGGATAAATTCTTAGAATCATACAACCTTCCAAAACTGGATCAAGAAGAAGTAGAGAATTTGAATAGACCAATCACCAGTAAGGAGATCGAAACAGTAATCAAAAACCTCCCCAAAAATAAAAGTCCAGGACCAGACGGCTTCCCTGGTGAATTCTACCAAACATTCAAAGAAGACTTAATACCTATCCTTCTCAAACTCTTCCAAAAATTGAGGAGGGGAAGCTCCTAACTCATTCTACGAAGCTGACATTACCCTGATACCAAAACCAGACAAGGACAACACAAAAAGAAAATTACAGGCCAATATCACTGATGAACATCGATCTGAAAATCCTCAACAAAATACTAGCAAATCGCATACAACAATACGTTAAAAGATTATACACCATGATCAAGTGGGATTTATTCCAGGTATGCAGGGATGGTTTAATATTCGCAAATCAATCAACGTAATACACCACATTAATAAAATGAAGAACAAAAATCACATGATCATCTCAATAGATGCAGAGAAAGCATTTGACAAGATCCAGCATCCATTTATGATAAAAACTCTGAATAAAATGGGTATAGAAGGAAAGTACCTCAACATAATAAAGACCATATATGAGAAACCCACAGCTAATATCATCCTCAATGGTGAAAAACTGAAAGCTATCCCTCTAAGAACAGGAACCAGACAAGGATGCCCACTGTCACCACTCCTATTTAACATAGTATTGGAAGTCCTAGCCAGAGCAATCAGGCAAGAGAAAGAAATAAAAGGGATCCAAATTGGAAAGGAAGAAGTGAAACTGTCACTATTTGCAGATGACATGATTTTATATATAGAAAACCCTAAAGAATCCACCAGAAAACTTTTAGAAGTAATAAACGAATATGGGAAAGTTGCAGGATACAAAATCAACATACAAAAATCAGTTGCATTTCTGTACACTAACAACGAAGTAGCAGAAAGAAGTTAAGAATACCATCCCATTTACAATTGCAACAAAAAGAATAAAATACCTAGGAATAAACTTAACCAAAGAGGTGAAAGATCTGTACACAAACTATACAACATTTCTGAAAGAAATTGAAGAAGACACAAAGAAATGGAAAGATATTCCGTGCTCTTGGATTGGAAGAATTAACATAGTTAAGATGTCCATACTTCCTAAAGCCATCTATAGATTCAATGCAATCCCTATCAAAGTTCCAACAACATTTTTCACAGAAATAGAACAAAGAATCCTAAAATTTATATGGAACAACAAAAGACCCCGAATAGCTAAAGGAATCCTGAGAAAAAGAACAAAGCTGGAGGTATCACACCTCCTGATTTCAAAATATACTACAAAGCTATAGTAACCAAAACAGCATGGTACTGGCACAAAAACAGACACACAGATCAATGGAATAGAATCGAAAGCCCAGAAATAAACCCACACATCTATGGACAGCTAATCTTTGACAAAGGAGCCAAGAACATACAATGGGAAAAGAAAGTCTCTTCAACAAATGGTGTTGGGAAAACTGGATAGCCATATGCAAAAAAATGAAAGTAGACTCTTACCTTACACCATACACAAAAATTAACTCCAAATGGATTAAAGACTTGAATGTAAGACCTGAAACTGTGAAAGTTCTAGAAGAAAACATAGGCAGTACGCTCTTGACATCAGTCTTAGCAACATCTTTTCAAACACCACATCTGACCGGGCAAGAGAAACAATAGAAAAAATAAACAAATGGGACTACATCAAACTAAAAAGCTTCTGCACAGCAAAGGAAACCATCAACAAAACGAAAAGACAACCTAACAATTGGGAGAAGATATTTGCAAACCATACATCTGATAAGGGCTTAATCTCCAAAATATATAAAGAACTCATGCATCTCAACAACAAAAAAACCCAATTAAAAAATGGGCAAAAGACCTGAACAGACCTTCCTCCAAAGAAGATATACACATGGCCAACAGACACATGAAAAGATGTTCAAAATCACTAACTATCAGGGAAATGCAAATCAAAACTACAATGAGATATCACCTCACGCCCGTCAGAATGGCTATAATTAACAAGACAGGAAACAACATGTGTTGGAGAGGTTGTGGAGAGAAGGGAACTCTCATACACTGCTGGTGGGAGGGCAAACTGGTGCAGCCACTATGGAAAACAGTATGGAGATTCCTCAAAAAATCAACGATAGAACTACCATATGATCCAGCTATTCCACTGTTGGGTATTTATCCAAAGAACTTGAAAACACCAATTTGCAAAGGTACATGCACCCCTATGTTCATTGCAGCCTTATTCACAATAGCCAAGACTTGGAAGCAACCTAAGTGCCCATCAAGGGACGAATGGATAAAAAAGCTGTGGTATATATACACAATGGAATACTACTCAGCCATAAGAAACGATGAAATCCAGCCATTTGTGACAACATGGATGGACATTGAGGGCATGATGCAAAGTGAAATAAGTCAGAGGGAGAAGGTCAAATACCGTATGATTTCCTTCAGTAAGTAGTAGATAATAACAACAATAAACAAACACATAGGGACAGAGATTGGATTGGTGGTTACCAGAGGGGAAGGGGGAGGGAGGAGGGTGAAAGGGATAATTGGGTACATGTGTGTGGTGATGGGCTGTAATTAGTATTTTGGTGGTGAACATGATGTAATCTATGCAGAAATAGAGGTACAATGATGTACACCTGAAATTTTTACAATGTTATAAACCAATGTTACTGCAATAAACAAAAAATTAAAAAAAAAAAAGAAAGAAATAACAATATAGAGCCAGTGGTATCAATTTTTAAAGCTCTTACAAAAGCCCAGGATCCCCACAAATTTTCCGTTAAAACTGATTTTCTTGGGGAAATAATTTAGTTAAGCAATTTATCTTTCTACCTTTTTGGGATTCATTTTGCTTTTCTCTAATATGCATCATTTCTAGAGCCTGACATTCTGTTATTTTCATCACAAATGTATAGTATTTCAGCTGCATTATTGTTATATATATATTTCTAGCTAGCCTAGGAAACTGGTAGCAATGCAAAACATTGCTATCCCGGAAAAATTGGCCACACATTTCACATGACTACCAAAAGCATTTCTTGCAGTAGTTCTTAAAAAAAATGGGCACTATCTCTGTGGCTCTGTTTTTTAATCTTTTTTGTCACTGCCTTTGTCAACTGATTCTTACCCCATACTAGAGGGTTTAAGCTAATTTTCTACCTTCTTTAGATTATTATTTGTGTAGATCACGGCTTAGTCCTTCCTTATGTTGCTTCATTTCCTCTTGTATTTTGGGGCCACCAACCCCCATTCTACACAAAGCTCAGTCCCCTGTCTCATTCCTACCACATGAAACCAGGGCTCACATCTGGCCCTTTCCTTCTTTTGCATTCCATTCTTCACAGGACCTAGTCCAGGTTCTGGAATCTTGACTCTATGTGATCTTGGGCAGACTGGGCTAATTTCTCAGGACTGTTTTTTCCTGTATCTTTGCAATTTAGAGTCATGCCTGTATACCAACCAAAGCCTTACTTTGCAGAAAGGTTGTTAAGACCAAATGAAGTTTTGTATATCGGGCATCTCTCTTCTAATGTTGAGTAGCGAGTTGATGCTCCACAAATGTGACCTCCCTGTATTAGTTATCTATTGCTACATAACAAATTATAACAAACTTAGTGCCTTAAACCAATACAGATTTATTATCTTACAGTTTCTGCGGATCAGACTGTGGGTATGGCTTCACTGGGGCCTCTGTTTCAAGGTCTCTAAAAGGCTACAATTAAGGTCTTGGTCAGGGCTGGAATCTCATCTAATGGCACAACTGGGGAAGGACTCATTTCCAAGTTGATGTGCTTGTTGGCAGAATTTGTTTCTTTGAGTGCTTTTGGATCGATGGCCTCATTTCCTAGACGGCTGTTAGAGAGAGGCTGCCCTCAATTCCTTGCCTCCTCAGGATGGCAGTTTGCCTTATCAAAGCTAGAGTGGGAGACAGTCAACGGAGAGAATCTGCTGACAATATGGAAGTTACAATCTTTTGTAACCAATCACTGAGGGGAAATCCCATCACCTTTGCTATATTCTATTACTTAGAAGAAAGTCACTAGGCTAGCCCATCCTCAAAGAGAGGGGATTACACGAGCATAAATATCCAGAGGTAGAGATCATTAGGGGTCATCTTAGAAGCTGCCTGACACTTCCCAATTATATTTTTCCCTAAATTATAGTAAAAGATATGTATATTGAGATTCTACTATGTCTTGGCCGATATATTGAGTATTTAGTATATAAAGAGATATGAAATATGTTTCGCTGTCATTAAAGAATTCACAGTCCAGAGGTTTATATTAGTTTTTCTATTAAGCCATTTTTACAATAGGAGCAGAGATATTGAGAGTTGGCTTTACACACATGTGTAAAGGCTCTTTCTGTGTAATTTAATAATCAGATACTGGGAACCCATGAGAAAAAAAAAATTCAGTAAGTCAATCAATTATAAAATCATAGACTCCAGGCCTGGAGGAGACAGTCTATCAACCAATCAACCGATTAATCAATATCGATTGCTTTCTGTTTTCAAAGCCTTTGCCAGCTGCTGAAGTCCGGAGTCTGAAGGGGGAAAAAAGCTACAACAGTTGAAAAGGAGCTTGATAAATTGAAGCTGAGAATTAATTTAGCCTTCAATTACTTTGATATATAAACAAATGTTGAAGCAGGCTCCTTAGGGGCAGGAGAAATTGAAGGAGAAGATACTTCAGGGAGAGATGGAAAAAAACAGAAACTTGAATGAATGCAGGGAAGAGAGGGCACGGCCAGGAGGCCTCGGGGACCCAGTGACTCTAATTACGGAAGTTGGCCGTGCATTTTGTTATCTCTGTGATACAATGGAAATGAGAGACAGGAATGCACAGTTAGACTCTGGAGCGCCGTGGGAGTAGGAAATATGATTAGATCACATACAGATCATTTAAGTTCAGAAGAAGGTTAGTGGGCGAGGGACTAGGTTCATTCAGAGATGCATAATGGAACAAATATGAATCAAAACAGCTAGCAAGAAAAAATTGGCTACAGGATTCTTTTTTTCTTTCTTACTTTTTTGTTTGTTTTCAATTGCAGCTATATAGAGATAATAAGATCAGGATTTAGAAAAGCAAGTTTAATAATGTATTTTCTGTACACGACTTTTTTAAATAGTATTGAAAGCTAAATGTACATTGAAGTATTAAGAGGGAATAAAAAGAAATATTCATTGTTTACAAGTTTAGGGGGTTTATTAATAGTGTTGAACTCAAAGTTTCCTTATTCTGGTTTACATAAAATTCAAAAAAAGTGTGAACAACATCATTAGTATTGGATTGTAAATGATTCTTATGGGTCAAAATCATGCATTAGGCTTTCAAGTAAAGGTGGCAGACTCATCCCAGGTATTTATTATTTGTCCATTCCAAAACCTATTAAAATGACAGCAAATATTTAATAGTAACAGAAATTAAAACCCGCAATTCTCTTCCTAGGTATATGCCTAACAGAAATGCGTACATACATTCACAGAAATACACGTAATAGTAAGTTCATAACAGCATTGTTCGTAATAATACAAAACTGGACACTATCCAAATGCCCGGCAGAAAGTATAGATAAAACAGGTAATAGTCGCATGTTGATACTATATACAGCAATGAAAACAAAGAAAGGACCAATGCACGTAACGTGCGTGACTCTCCGAACATAAAGATGAATGAAAGAAGCCAGACACAAAACTATATATACTGTAGGAACCTGCTCTTATAAAGCACTCAAACAGGCACATCTAATATTGCACTAGAGGTCAGGATGGTAGATGTCATTGGGAGGGGAGTTAGGGACAGGAAAGGCACAGAAAGTGGGTTTCTGAGATATCTGATAAGTATTTACTTCTTGATCTGGGAGCTGGTTATACAAGTGCAGGCGTTCTAAAAATTAATCAAGTTATATCCTTATAATATGTGAACAGTTCTATATGTATATGCTTCAATAAAAAACTGGATATGTGAACAAATGAATGAACAAGTACATAATTGATCGCAGGGCTGAAAAGCTGGGAGGGGTGCCATCAGCCCACATGATCGATATAGAGTTTGTAAAAGGTGTAAAGCTGATGAGAAGAGCTTGAAAAATGATAAAATACAATGAAGCTGAGAAAATTGTGGACACACGCAAGTGAAGAAAAGAATCTCTTAAAAAGTGATTTCTTTTCATTAGAGTTCAGAATAATTTCAAGATGATAGGTGGTGGTGTCACAAAATCAGAACCCGAGGGCTGGAGAAAATGTACTCCTGCTACCAAGACTGATGAATACAGATTCTTATTTACAAATACACAAAAATTGTTAAGAATGCCCAAACATGTGGGGCAGTCCACCCCTGTGAGAGAAAGCATTGAACCAAACACACAAAATTCAAACTCAGGAGAAAAAATAGTTAAAATTTAAAAAGGAAACTTACTGTAGCAAAGTCCTGTTAAGATACTCGGGGACATTACTGGCAACATGCCATCTTTCAGGTAGGGGAATTTTCTTCTATTATGTCTTCAAATATTTTCTCCTCTCTTCTCTGTTCTCTCCTGGAGAAATCATATTTAGAGCTTTTTGAAGTTTTTAAGACATCTCTATGTCTGCTACAGTGCTTCCACCTCAGGAGTTGCACTGGAACAAGATTGGATCTGTTTTGTTGTGAGTGTGGGCTCATCAACCTTTAAAGGTAACCTTTTAAAGGTAACCTTTAGCAGGCAGGTTGCCTTTTATACACCTCAGTATCTTTATTTTTAAAGCAAAATATAACATCTACTTCATGGGATGGTAATATGAATTAAGGGAAATAATGTAATAAAGTCTTCATTATAATGCATGGCCAAACAACAAACATAAAACCACCTTACCACCAAAATATTTAGCTTTGTGCATGGTAAATACCAGGATTAAAAATATAGTTTATTATAGTCTCCTCTGATTTTTTTATAGGTCACAGATTTTTATTTCACCTGGCAATATCAGTTGCTTTTGACCATTATAAGCCTAATAAATACAATGAAGTTAAACCTTACATGGACATTATGCTCTAAAGCCAGCTTGCAAGGTGACTGATTGGAATAGTTAAATTTATCCTTGGAAAGCCTTTTAACAACTTATAAAATATAGAAGGGTATACATCATGTCTGAATACAACTTGGTGAGCAACTTTTCTTTAATCATTTTTCTTTTTGATCCTCATTTATTTTATTTTTTTTTAATTTTTTGTTTATTGCAGTAACATTGGTTTATGACATTGTAAAGATTTCAAGTGTACATCATTGTACTTCTATTTCTGCATAGATTACATCATGTTCACCACCAAAATACTAATTACAACCCATCACCACACACATGTACTGAATTATCCCTTTCACCCTCCTCCCTCCCCCCTTCCCCTCTGGTAACCACCAATCCAAACTCTGTCCCTATGTGTTTGTTTATTGTTGTTATTATCTACTACTTAATGAAGGAAATCATACGGTATTTGACCTTCTCCCTCTGACTTATTTCACTTTGCATTATACCCTCAATGTCCATCCATGTTGTCACAAATGGCTGGATTTCATCGTTTCTTATGGCTGAGTAGTATTCCACTGTGTATATATACCACAGCTTCTTTATCCATTCGTCCCTTGATGGGCACTTAGGTTGCTTCCAAGTCTTGGCTATTGTGAATAACGCTGCAATGAACACAAGGGTGCATGTACCTTTACAAATTGGTGTTTTCAAGTTCTTTGGATAAATACCCAACAGTGGAATAGCTGGATCATATGGTAGTTCTATCCTTGATTTTTTGAGGAATCTCCATACTGTTTTCCATAGTGGCTGCACCAGTTTGCACTCCTACCAGCAGTGTATGAGAGTTCCCTTCTCTCCACATCCTCTCCAACACATGTTGTTTCCTGTCTTGTTAATTATAGCCATTCTGACGGGCGTGAGGTGATATCTCATTGTAGTTTTGATTTGCATTTCCCTGATAGTTAGTGATTTTGAACATCTTTTCATGTGTCTGTTGGCCATCTGTATATCTTCTTTGGAGAAATGTCTGTTCAGGTCTTTTGCCCATTTTTTAATTGGGTTGTTAGTTTTTTTGTTGTTGAGATGTATGAATTCTTTATATATTTTGGAGATTAAGCCCTTATCAGAAGTATGGTTTGCAAATATCTTCTCCCAATTGTTAGGTTGTCTTTTCGTTTTGTTGATGGTTTCCTTTGCTGTGCAGAAGCTTTTTAGTTTGATGTAGTCCCATTTGTTTATTTTTTCTATTGTTTCTCTTGCCCGGTCAGACGTGGTGTTTGAAAAGATGTTGCTAAGACCAATGTCAAAGAGCATACTGCCTATGTTTTCTTCTAGAAGTTTCACAGTTTCAGGTCTTACATTCAAGTCTTTAATCCTTTTGGAGTTAATTTTTGTGTATGGTGTAAGGTAAGGGTCTACTTTCATTTTTTTGCATATGGCTATCCAGTTTTCCCAACACCATTTGTTGAAGAGACTTTCTTTTCCCCATTGTATGTTCTTGGCTCCTTTGTCAAAGATTAGCTGTCCATAGATGTGTGGGTCTGTTTATGGGCTTTCAGTTCTATTCCATTGATCTGTGTGTCTGTTTTTGTGCCAGTACCATGCTGTTTTGGTTACTATAGCTTTGTAGTATATTTTGAAATCAGGGAGTGTGATACCTCCAGCTTTGTTCTTTTTTCTCAGGATTCCTTTAGCTATTCGCGGTCTTTTGTTGTTCCATATAAATTTTAGGATTCTTTGTTCTATTTCTGTGAAAAATGTTGTTGGAACTTTGATAGGGATTGCATTGAATCTATAGATGGCTTTAGGAAGTATGGACATCTTAACTATGTTAATTCTTCCAATCCAAGATCACGGAATATCTTTCCATTTCTTTGTGTCTTCTTCGATTTCTTTCAGAAATGTTTTATAGTTTTCGGTGTACAGATCTTTCACCTCTTTGGTTAAGTTTATTCCTAGGTATTTTATTCTTTTTGTTGCAATTGTAAATGGGATGGTATTCTTAATTTCTCTTTCTGCTACTTCGTTGTTAGTGTATAGAAATGCAACTGATTTTTGTATGTTGATTTTGTATCCTGCAACTTTACCATATTCGTTTATTACTTCTAAAAGTTTTCTGGTGGATTCTTTAGGGTTTTCTATATATAAAATCATGTCATCTGCAAATAGTGACAGTTTCGCTTCTTCCTTTCCAATTTGGATCCCTTTTATTTCTTTCTCTTGCCTGATTGCTCTGGCTAGGACTTCCAGTACTATGTTAAATAGGAGTGGTGACAGTGGGCATCCTTGTCTGGTTCCTGTTCTTAGAGGGATGGCTTTCAGTTTTTCACCATTGAGGATGATATTAGCTGTGGGTTTCTCGTCTATGGTCTTTACTATGATGAGATACTTTCCTTCTATACCCATTTTATTCAGAGTTTTTATCATAAATGGATGCTGGATCTTGTCAAATGCTTTCTCTGCGTCTATTGAGATGATCATGTGATTTTTATTCTTCATTTTATTAATGTGGTGTATTACATTGATTGATTTGCGAATGTTAAACCATCCCTGCATCCCTGGAATAAATCCCACTTGATCATGGTGTATAATCTTTTTAACATATTGTTGTATGCGATTTGCTAGTATTTTGTTGAGGATTTTTGCATCGATGTTCATCAGTGATATTGGCCTGTAATTTTCTTTTTTTGTGTTGTCCTTGTCTGGTTTTGGTATCAGGGTAATGTCAGCTTCGTAGAATGAGTTAGGGAGCTTCCCCCCCTCCTCAATTTTTTGGAAGAATTTGAGAAGGATAGGTATTAAGTCTTCTTTGAATGTTTGGTAGAATTCACCAGGGAAGCCATCTGGTCCTGGACTTTTATTTTTGGGGAGGTTTGTGATTACTGTTTAGATCTCCTTACTGGTGATTGGTCTATTCAAATTCTCTACTTCTTCTTGATCCAGTTTTGGAAGGTTGTATGAGTCTAAGAATTTATCCATTTCTTCCAGATTGTCGAATTGGTTGGCATATAGCTTTTCACAGTATTCTCTTATAATCTTTTGTATTTCTGAGGTGTCTGTTGTAACCTCTCCTCTTTCATTTCTGATTTTACTTATTTGTGCCTTCTCTCTTTTTTTCTTGGTGAGTCTAGCTAAAGGTTTGTCAATTTTGTTGATCTTTTCAAAGAACCAGCTCTTGGTTTTATTAATTTTTTCTATTGTTTTTTTGGTCTCTATTTCATTTATTTCTGCTCTGATTTTTATTATTTCCCTTCTTCTACTGATTTTGGGCTTGGTTTGTTCTTCTTTTTCCAGTTCCTTTAGGTGCATTGTTAGATTGTTTATTTGAGATTTTTCTTGTTTGTTGACATAGGCCTGTATCGCTATAAACTTCCCTCTTAGAACCGCTTTTGCTGTATCCCATAAATTCTGGCATGTCGTATTTTCATTTTCATTTGTCTCCAGGTATTTTTTGATTTCTTCTTTGATTTCTTCGTTAACCCACTTGTCGTTCAGTAGCATTTTGTTTAATCTCCACCTATTTGTGGCTTTTCTGATTTTCTTCCTATAGTTGATTTCTAGTTTCACACCGTTGTGGTCAGAAAAGATGCTTGGTATTATTTCAATCTTCTTAAATTTATGGAGACTTGTTTTGTGGCCTAATATGTGATCAATCCTGGAGAATGTTCCATGTGCATTTGAAAAGAACATGTACTCTTCGGTTTTTGGGTGGAATGCTCTGTGTATATCGACTAGGTCCATCTGTTCTAGTGTGTCGTTTAAGGCCAATGTTTCCTTATTGATCTTCTGTTTGGATGATCTATCCATTGGTGTAACTGGAGTGTTAAAGCCCCCTACTATTATTGTGTTACTCTCTACTTCTGTTTTTATGTCTGTTAATAATTGTTTTATATATTTAGGTGCACCTACATTAGGTGCGTAGATATTTACAAGTGTTATATCCTCTTGTTGGATTGTTCCCTTGATCATTATGTAATGCCCTTCTTTGTCTCTTTTTACAGTTTTTGTTTTAAAGTCTATTTTGTCTGATATGAGTACTGCTACCCCAGCTTTCTTTTCATTGCCATTTGCGTGGAGTATCTTTTTCCATCCCTTCACTTTCAGTTTGTGAGTGTCTTTAGGTCTGAAGTATGTCTCTTGTATGCAGCATATATATGGGTCTTGTTTTTTTATCCAGTCAGCCACCCTATGCCTTTTAGTTGGAGCATTTAGTCCATTGACGTTTAAAGTAGCTATTGATAAGTATGTACTTACTGCCATTTTTTAACTTTTTTTTTTTTTCCTCAGTGTTTTAGTAGTCCTTCTCTGTTCCTTTCTTCTTCTATACAGAATTGATGGTCACTTCAGTTTGACCTCTGTCTGAAAGCTGTACTCTTAACTCCCCTCCTCCCTCCTTTTATGTTTTTGATATCATATCTAACCTCTTTTTTGTGTATTTGTATCATTACGTTCTAATCATGGAAATAGATAATTTTTCCTATTTGTGGTCTTCTCTTTTTCCCTTAAATGAGTCCCTTTAACATTTCTTGTAGCACTGGTTTGTTGGTGACAAACTCCTTTAATTTTTTCTTATCTGGGAAAATTTTGATCTCTCCTTCCATTTTGAATGATAACCTTGCTGGGTAGAGTATTCTTGGCTGTAAGTTTTTTCCTTTTAGCACTTTAAATATATCGTGCCATTCTCTTCTAGCCTGTAAGGTTTCTGCTGAGAAGTCAGCTGATAGCCTTATGGGGTTTCCTTTGTATGTAACTTGACATTCTCTTGTGGCTTTTAGGATTCTCTCTTTATCTTTAATTCTGGACATTTTGATTATGATGTGTCTTGGCGTGGGCCTCTTTGGGTTTATCTTGTTTGGGGCTCTCTGTGCTTCCTGTACCTGGATGTCTGTTTCCTTCCTTAGGTTAGGGAAGTTTTCATCTATTATTTCTTGAAATAGATTCTCTGCCCCCTTGTCTCGCTCTTCTCCTTCCGGGACACCTATAACACGGATGTTAGCGCGCTTGATGTTGTCCCAGAGGTCCCTTAGACTGTCCTCACTCTTTTTAATTCTTTTCTCTTTTACCTGTTCAGCTTGGGTAATTTCTTCTAGTCTTTCGTCCAGCTCACAGACCCGTTCTTCTGTATCCTCTACTCTGCTTTTGAGTCCCTCTAATGAATTTTTCATTTCCAGTATTGTATTCTTCATTTCTGATTGGTTCTTTTTTATATCTTCCATTTCTTTGTTGACATTCTCACTGAGTTCATCTATTCTTCTCCCCAGATCCGTGAGCATCCTTAACACTCTTAGTTTGAACTCTCTGTCAGGTAGGTTGCTCATTTCTGTTTCACTTAGTTCCTTTTCTGGGGTTTTGTCCTATTCCCTTACTTGGAATGTATTCTTTTGCCTCCTCATTTTGCCTCTTTCCCTGTGCTTGTGTCTACATATTAGGTAGGTCAGCTACGTCTCCTGCTCTTGGATAGGTGACCTTATGTAAGTGATGCCTTAGGAGTCTTCCAGTGTGCTTCCCTCAGTTCTCAATGTTCCAGGGGTAACCCCTATGTGGGCTACGTGTCTCCTTCTGTTGTGGCCTGTTTGCTCTCCCTATAGGCACCCAGGGAGGCTGAGTTATGCTCCTGGCCAGCTGTTGTAATGCTCAGCTGCTTGTAGTTGTTGTGGGACCTTCAGTCTCTTTACCAGGTGTGGGGAGCCCCAGCACAGTTGGCTGCAAGTTCTAATACCACATTTGTGTTGCAGTATTTCTTTTAAGTGAGTAGGCCCCCAGCGTGGCAGGTTGTTAGGCTCAGGGCCTTACAATTGCTGTAAGCCTCTAGCCTATTAGGTCTCTTGTCAGCTCTCTGAGGATTGCAGCTGGGTGGGGCTGGCCTCAGGCACAGGAGCACCCAATCATTTCAGGTTTTGGAAGGTGGGGCAAACCTCCTATGTGGGTCTTTGAGAAGCACAAGTCTTCTGCAGCTGACAAACCCTGCCGCCCACAGGTCCACACACACAGTCAACACAGTCCTGCCCCATGTGAGCGCCCCAACCTCCCCAAGTGGACCCAGTCTCTCCACGGTGGGAACCCCACACACTCTGCCACCGCCCCACACTCTCCACCCGCTCCTTGTGCACACCCTGCCCTGCTTAAGTCGGCTCAGTTGCCAGGCTGCAGAGAATCCAGTCACCAATCTATGCAGGCCTACGTGTTGCCTGAGGGCTTGTTGTTGGGGGGGGGGGGCAGTCTCTAGGGTGGGCTGCCCGCCCTGGCTGAGCTGGATTAAATCGGTGCTCTAGCGGGTGGGGAAGACCCTGGGCTAGCAGGCCTCAGGGAGAACTCCAATGGCGTCTGTGTCAGCATGCCCACACCGGACCACAACAATGGCCGCCACCAATGTCCCAGTGCCTGGAGACGTCTCACACCTCACCGAGATGCACTCAGGGCCTATTAGGTGAGTCTCTTTTCACCACAGCACTGTGCACCTTTCTTTCTGGTGATTTTAGGAAGCTTTCTGAAACGGGTGAGTTTGCACGCGGGCCCTTTAAGAGCCAGTTTTAGTTTCTTTATGAACCGGGTTTTCTGGGGGTGCTCCCCAATGCTTTAGTAGCAGGCAAAGTCAGATATTATGCCGCTGGTCTCGATTGTGCTGGGTCCACAAAATGCCCACAGCGGGGGCGCCCCCGGCTCAGGACCCCGCGCCTGCAGGGAGGGCTGCGTACCTGTGAGCTGCTCCCAGCGGCCGTGAAGCTGGCAGCTGGTGAAGGCGGCGTTTTTCCTCTCCGGAAGGGAGTCTCTGCCTCTTCTACCCCAGTTAGGATTGTCCGTTGTTGCAGGAGTTCCTCTTATTCAGTTTTCAGTTCTGTCTCAGGGGTAATTTTTCCACGAGTAGTTGTAAATTGGCTGTGTCCACAGGAGCAGGTGAGTTCCGAGTCTGCTTACGCCGCCATCTTGACTCCGCCCATTTTGATCCTCATTTAATTCTTCAAGTTCTTCCACGATGAAGAAGCAAACAAATCCACTTGCCTGGAAACAAATTTCACTTTTTCGGCGGCTGGGAAAACTTTAAAGTCATTAGTCTGTTCTCAGTGACCACTGACCATTTCAGACTTGACTGTTTCCATGACTTGAGGTAGAGCAGGATGGCAGACAGCAATTTTAGTTCTTTTACCTCTTTTTTCTCTCCCTTTTCTGACTATTTATAATTGAATTTAATTAAATGTATACTGATTGTGACTCCTTTATTGGTTAAATCTTTCAATATCGTTCAAGTGAAATTCAGTGCCCTAATTCCCGAGTGCCATCTTGGTTCTAAGGCTGGGCCACCAATAAGCAATCTAATCCACAATTTTGCATGTGGAGGACGAGTTTCATTCCCATACACAACTCACTCCAGGCTACTTTCTTTGACGCAGTAAGCTTCCTCTCTTGGTGGTCTCCATTGGCCTGAACTTTAGTTCTTTTTCAGAACCTGTATTACAGAACCTTTGAAGGAAATGGTGGGTTGGGTTTTGGTAGATTGGAAAAGAGGTTACGTTTGAATCAATATCTCCAAAATCTCCTCTTACCCCCACGTCCGCAGAGGAATTCTGGTTTCTCTTAAGGTTGCTCAATAAAGAAGCATCTAGGGGCCAGCCTGGTGGCATAGCGGTTAAGTTCACGTTCTCTGCTTAGGCAGCCTGGGGTTCACAGGTTAGGATCCCGGGCGCGGATCTGCATACCACTTATCAAGCCATGCTGTGGCAGACATCCCACATATAAAGTAGAGGAAGATGGGCACAGATGTTAGCCCAAGGCCAATCTTCCTCAGCAAAAAGAGGAGGATTGACAACAGATGTTAGCTCAGGGCTAATCTTCCTCACCAAATAAACAAATAAATAAATAAATAATCAAGAAGGATCTGAAGAGCTACCTTTTAAAGGCAGTGCTAGTAAATGATGAAAAGCACGTTGAGAAGAGGATCTGATGTTTGGAGTAGAGATTCATTGAGAGTCTGGCTTTAGACAAAAAAAACTGCTTTTCTTCCCCCAAGTTTTCATTGAAGAATAACATACATAGAGAAAAAGGCACAAAGCACATAACTGTAAAGCTCCCTGAACTTTCACAAGTTGAGCATACCCATAAAACCAGCACCCAGATAAAAAATAGAATATGAGTTCTGTTCCTAGAACCCCCACCCCCATGCTCCCTTCAAGTTACACAATGTAACAGCTCTCCTGCTTGCTATAGCAGAAGTAACAGACAAATTTGCTTTTGACATCATATTCAGTTGCCTCCCAATAATAAGTCTTAGAAAAATTTGAATACCTTGTTGGTTTCCACATCTGCCATGTGGGAGAGTTTAATACCTCTGTTATTTGGAATAAAGATCTAAAAGGAAAACAAGAGTTGATATACAATACATCTTAGGAATAAACAGTGATTCAGAGGAGAGAAAACAGGGACTTGGCTACTTAGGACTGTTTGTTTCAGTGAACTGTGTCTGATCATTTATATTTCTAGTTAATACAATTATACTTCTACTTTATATTACAGTTAGGGCATAATGTTGATATTTTGAAACTATCTATGTGAAATGTGACATCACCTTTGCTTTTAATTTCAGGATAAGAAAGAAGATAATACAAATATTTGTCATTAAAAATGTGTGTTTATTCTCATTGGGTTGAGGAACACTGTGGTATTTAAATTGCTCCACCCGCTCACCGTGCTTGGAACACTTTTGGAATGTTTATGCCTCTTTGCATTGCTCAAGCCGTTCCTTCCATTTGGAACGGTCACCAGGAAGGAAGCTATTGATAGATAGCTTGATAATAACGGACTTCAAAAACCAAGCCAGGAGCAGAAGTTGTCCTGAAATGCATGTCAGACAGCTATTGTACAGTATTTAGCAGTTTAGGCATGCTTCAGGCTGTTGTTGGTATTGGGCAGGCTTAGAATTAGGGATGGTGGTGAAAATGACTACATAGAACACAAAAGAAGGCAAGCCTGATTGGCAAGGAATATTCAAACTCAGGCAGGCAGCAGCCCTGTCTCCACAGTGATCTGGCCATTCATGGCAGTACACCCTAGATCAGGGAGGTGACACTTAAGCTAAGTGAAGTACCAATACCTGTCCAATAGGTATTTAGTAAAGGACTTTAGTTCTAGCAGGATGCTGGGCACTGGGAAATAAATATGACAATATATCCAGTTCTGTGTTCAGCACAGTAGGTCAGAGTGTGTGGTTTGCTGGGGGATGGGGGATGGAATCAAAAGATTCCAAGTTAAATGGGAATTTATTCTTGCATTAACCAAACATTAGCTGAGTATCCAATATGTACCTTGTATAGGGAAGATGCAGAGAAAAACAAAGTTGACAGTGTCAGCCTAGACCCAGTTAATAAGATTTTTTCGGTTACGACTTAATTCCAAGTCCCTGGAACAAGTGAAGCTGAGATTGAGGCTGGATGTCCTGTATGATTAGTGACGAATTGTTATTGACCAGAATGTATGGGGGAAACCATAAGTAGATCAAGCTGTGAGCTGAAGGCAGAGAATTGATGCAAATCTAAACAGGAATGCATCCTCATCCTTCTCTATTTAGATAAAACATATATAGTGTTCATATTCAAATTCAAACCTTAGTTCCTCCTCAAAGTCCTCCCTGGTCTCTCAGTCAAAAGTCATTTTTTCCCTCTGACTTGTCACAAATGGCTGGATTTCGTCGTTTCTTATGGCTGAGTAGTATTCCATTGTGTATATATACCACAGCTTCTTTATCCATTCGTCCCTTGATGGGCACTTAAGTCAGAGGGAGAAGGTCAAATACCGTATGATTTCCTTCATTAAGTAGTAGATAATAACAACAATAAACAAACATAGGGACAGAGATTGGATTGGTGGTTACCAGAGGGGAAGGGGGGAGGGAGGAGGGTGAAAGGGATAATTTGGTACATGTGTGTGGTGATGGGTTGTAATTAGTATTTTGGTGGTGAACATGATGTAGTCCATGCAGAAATAGAAGTACAATGATGTACACCTGAAATTTTTACAATGTTATAAACCAATGTTACTGCAATAAACAAAAAATTTAAAAAAAATAAAATAAAATAAAAAATAAAAAAGAAAGAGAGAGAAAAAAAAAACAGTCATTTTTTCTTCCTCTGAAATAATGTCTTATGTCCTAGATCATTCTTATGGCATATGTCTTATGTTGCATTTGTCTGTTATTATATGTGTGTGTCGTATCTTGCTAACCTTACTGTAAACTCCTACAAATCGGGGCCATTTATAATAACACTATTAACTCACCACGGCACCTAACATAGTTCTCTACCCATAACAAGTGTTTCTTAAATATTTATAAGTTTATTAATCTGAAGCACTAATGCTTGGGTATATCTCTTCCACATTCTAACTTAGTGCTTTTAGACCATTTAGATTTGATTTTTCAGCCCACCAACCAGATCTTTTCAAGTCCCCAAAATTGTAATTATACACCAAGATTCAGAGATGTGACTATCTAACATATGCTCTTCAGGACTTTAAGAATTCCTCAACCTTCATATCCGTTATATATTACATCATATACTAGATTATATATAATCTTTAAAATATATAACATTGCATATAATTATGTGCATTATAAATATATGTCATCATATAATACAAATATATAATATAAATGTATGCGTACGTGTACACACATGTGCACGTATTTAGTATACTTATAATTATATTCACTATGTACATATTTATATGCATACATAAGGCAAATATGTATATATATGTTTGTGCATATATGTACAATATTTTCATACACATGTATGTTCATTTCATACCCATGTACATTTTATATGCATATAATATTTTGACCTGTATTTCTTGTTCCCTCTTAAACGCTGGTTTCCTAAACATTTTGAAAACCAATTTTTTAAAAACTAACTAAAGCTAAATCTGAGATGAACAAAAAGTACCTGAGGGATCTGGAGGACTTCACTCTTGGGGAAATGATGGAAATGACCAAGCACATGTAAGCAGCTAGGATGCTGAGGGACTTTCAGAGGCATATGATTGACAGTTTTTTTGCAAGGAATAATAACTTGGTCTTCTGTGCCACCACACTAACAGTGCACAGAGCTTTATTTTTAAAAAAAGAAGAAGAAGAAAGGACTTTTTTACCATTCAGCCAAGAAAATTCAGATTCAGCTTTTGAGTATTAAAGAATGATCATTCAGTGTAAGCAAGGTAGGAGAATATAGCAAGAATTCCAGACATTCGACTTTCTCCTTCTATCTGTTACAAAAAAAGTGCACCGTGCCTCTCAGACTCCCGGAAACTAGGTATCTCTTTTAAAATGTAATAGTAACAGTAACAAAAGAATAAGTTATATAACTCTACACCTCCTCCACTAGCTTCAGTAAGGGAATCCTCTTTCATTCTTCCCAAGAGTAGAGATTTCTATCCTAAGAACACATCCTAGAATCGGACAATTAAAGAATTTCTGGCACTCCCCAGAGGGGTCTCAGGCAGCCTATAAACCTCCACTGAGTTCCCATATGTTATGCAACCTCCCTGCCCTTGCTCCTGGTGCCCTTGGGCATCTTCCTGGTGCCACTTTTAGAGGTTGACCTTTTTCATTGTTTCTGGGTTTCCAATCTATATCTTGTCTCTTTTTAAACATGTACAGATATTTCACCTCTCTGTACCTCAGTTTCTTCATATGAAATGGAAGCAATAATAGTAGTTACCTTCTGAGGTTGTTACGAGTGAATGAAACAAGTACATATTCACATGGCCCTTAGAAGAGTACCTGACAAATGGTGTTATCAATGTATTTGTTATGATTAAGGATATTCAGTACATGTCCAGAATCCAAATCTTTCTTACTCACCATCCTCTCTCATCTGGAGCTTTGCATTAGCCTCCTAAATGCCTGCTTCCTTGTACCTCTGACTTCTTGTATTCTATCTTCCAGAAAGAGTTAGAATATCCTATTAAAAATAATAAGTCAGGCTCAAAGTCTCCAGTCTTTTATCTGCTTCAGAAAACAAGCCTAAGTTCTGACCGTGGCCACGAAGACCCCATAATGAAGCATCTGATTATTTAGAACCTATCTGGTCCAACGTGCTGCTGCCTCTTTGACTTGTCTACTATGACTCACCCTATTGCTTACTGCTCCCCAGTCACACTGACCACCTAGTTCTCTGTGTTTCTGCTCAGGGCCTTTGCACTTGCCATTTCCTTTGCCTGGAAAGGTCTTCGTGTGTACATCCACATAGTTCATTTTCTTACTTCCTTCCAGTCTCTGCTTACGTGTCACTTTTATCAAATAGGACATTCTCAAGTACCTTTTTCAAAATGGGGACTCAGGGGCAGAATCCTATGATCTGAATATTTGTGTTCTCCCCAAATTCATGTGTTGAAATCTGAACTCCCAAAGACCTTGGTTTTACGAGGTGGGGCCTTTGACAGGTGCTTCAGTCATGACGGTGGAGTCCCTATGAATGGGATTAGTGTCTTATAACAGAGACCTCACAGAGCTCCTTAGCCCCTTCCATCATTTGAGGACATAGCAAGAAGGCCCCAGCTATGAACCAAGGAGAAGGTCCTCACCAGAATGAGCCCATGCTGGCTCCTCGAGGACTTCCTAGCCTCCAGAACTGTGGGGAATAAATTTCTGTTGTTTATAAGCTACCAGTCTGGTATTTTGTTATACCAGCCTGAATGAGCTAGGACAAGCACCTACCAATCTCTATCTTGTTCCATTTGTATTTAAAACAATTATTGTCATATGTCATAGTCATATTATATATTTATTTGCTTGTTTTTTTTTTTTTTACAATGAAGGCTTGAATCATCATTCTTTCTTTCTTCATCCCCAGATCCTTACAAAATACCTGACACAAAGTAGGCTCTTAACGAATATTTGTTGAGTGGAGAAGCAAATTCAACATTGATTTAATTTTGGAAAAATCTTTTAATAGTTTCCCATTTTAACAGATTAAATAGGAAAATCCTTATGATCTTTCCAACAGAAGGGGAAAAAACTTGATAAAGTTTAGCATATTTTTTTAATAATAATAGTAAAAATGTCTTCAAACTTAGAGTAGAAAGAAACTCTCTTATCCTAATAGAGATTATCTACCAAAACCCCATTAGACTTTACAGTAAATACTTAGAAGCACTGCTTTTAAAATCAGAAACAAAACAATGATGCTGACAGTCACACTGCTATTCAATATTTTATTGGAAGTCTTAACCTGTAAAGTAAGAAAAAAAAATTAAGCAAATAAATACTAGTCAGAAAGGAAAATATTAACATCTACATAAAAAAGGAATGGGAATCCACAATTTACTAAAATTAATAATTTTAAAAGTAAAGTTAGATTTCTAGACATAAGACCAAAATAAAAAATAAAATGAATTCTTACGCACCAGCAATACACAGTTACAAAGTGTAATTTTAACATAGTATTTGCATTGCAAAAATATTAAAAACTTAACCTTGGGATAAATCTAACAAAAGAGATATGTGGAGAAAATAGTAAATCTTTATTTAATGGCATTAAGGAAGGAAAAAGTAAATGATTTTTTAATAGTTTTACCCAGTATTACAGAAATACAACTCTTTCCTCACTATGATAAAAATATTATTCTCTCCAAATTAATCTATAAAATTTAATGTCATTGCAGACTACATCAAACAAATATGTGTGGGTATTTCAAAGAGAAACAAGAATCAAAAATAAGCAAAAAATTTACCAAGGAAAAGTTAGTGTTTGTTTACCATCAATTAAAACCACAAAGAGATACCAATTTGCATGCACAACATTGAGAACAACTTAAAAAGGCAGATGTGTATGCATATAGAACATCAAGTCATCTTATTCACTTTTGTGAATGTAAATGATGCAACTCCTTTGGAAAAGAAGTTGGCATTGTCTTGTAAAGCTAAAGAAGTATTTTGTTTATTGTTGTTGGGCTTCCCATTTATTTCTTGTCTCTTTGTCCAGTCCCAGTTTAGACACATGCAAGGTACCTTATCTAGCAATTCCACTCCTAAGAGTACACAGTTGAAAATCTCTTTCACATATGCACCAGGAGAAATGCATAAGAATGTTCATAGTGAAAAAGTTTGTATTAGCAAAAAGTGGTAACCAAACAAAATGTGCTTTGATAGGAGATTGGTTCGTTTAAATGTGATATGCCTACATAAGTGAATGGTACAGATCAGCGAAAATAAATAAGCTATAGTATCACATATAAATGTAGATGGAACTTAAAAATATATTGTTGAGTGGGAAAAATAAATTTCAATAAAATAGATATGGCATGGTACCAATAATATAAAGTCACACACATACACATGCTCACGATATATTGTTTACGGAAATATACATAATCTATAGCAAAAATATTTTGGTCTAAGAATATGATAAAAATAAAAAGTTAAAAGAGTGCTTATCATCGGCAGGAATGTATCTCACCATATTTACAGAAGAAAGGAGAGGAAAAATATGATTATATCAATAGATGCAGAGAAAGCATTTGACAAATTTCAATACTTATTCATGATAAAAACTGTCAATAAACTAGAAATAGAAGAGGAACTTCCTCAACCTGATAAAAGGCAACTATAAAAAAAAATCAAATCCTACCACTTCTATTTAACAATATATAAGGAGGACTTAATTAGTGTAATAAGCCAAGCAAAAAAAATAAAGGCATATAAATTGGAAAGAAGTTAAACTCTTATTTGCAGATAACAAAATCACGAAAATGAAAAAATCCAAAGAAATCTACAAAAGAATTACTAGAATTAATAAGCAAATTTATAGAGTGGTTAAGACACAAAATGAATATACAAAAATCAATTGTATTTTATATGCTAGCAACAATAATGGTAAATGTAACATAAGTAATACTATTGACAATGGCATCAACAAAACATAAAACATTTAAGGATAGGTTTGATAAAATAGGTGCAGGACTAACACAGAGAAAATTACCAAGCATTACTAAAGTAAATTAAATAAAACACAAATAAATGAAGAGATATACAATGTTCATGGATTGGAAGACCCCATATGATTCAGATATCTGTTCTCCCAAATTATCTATAGATTCAACACAACCCCAGTCTAAATCCCAGCAGGCTGTTTTTTTTTTTTTTCTTAGAAATGGACAAACTGATTCTGAAACGCACATAGAAATACAAAGACCACATGACAGCCAAATTTTTCTGAAAAAGAACAACGTTGGAGGACTAACAGTATCTGATTTCAAAACTTATTATAAAATAATTAAGAAAGCATGCCATTAGCAAAAGCATAGTCATATAGATCAATGGAATAGAATGGGGAGTCCAGAAAAAGATTCAAACATACATGGTCAACTGACTTTCATAAAATGTACTTAGATAATAAAGGAAATGAAAGTTTGTTTCTTTTTGTTTTTTTAGCAATTGGTGCTGGAACAATTGATATCCATATGGAAAAAAGTTGAACCTCAATGCTTACCTCACATTGTAAACAAAAATAAACTCAAAATGAAACCTAGGACTAAACGTGAAAGCTAAAACTATAAAACTTCTATACTCAAACACAGGAGGAAATTTTTACAGGCTAGATACAATACAACAGTGATAACCATAAAAGAAAAAGTTAAGTTGGACTTCATTTAAATTAAAAATGTTTCCTCTTTGAACGACACCACTAGAAAAGCTACAAGGAAAGTCATAGAATAGGAAAAAATTACCAGCAAAACATAAATCTGATTAAAAATTGTATCCAAAATAAATAGAAAAATTCTTACAAATTCAAAATGAAAATACAAACAACTCAATAAAAAATGAGAAAAATCTTGAAAAGGCACATCACCAAAGAAGTTTTAGAGATGGCAAATAAGCATATGAAAAGATGCTTAACAGCATTAGTCATCAAGGAAAAGCAAATTAAAACCATAATACAATGTCACAGCATACACACTAGCATGCTAAAATTAAAAAGGCTGATAATGCCCAATGCTGGTGAGATAATAGAGCAACTTAAATTCTCACATATATTGAGGGTAGAAATGTAAAACAATGCAGCTTTTAGAAAATCATTAGGCAGTTTCTGAATTAAACATAACCGACTGTATGAACCAGCTATTCTCTTAGATATTTACCCAAAAGAAATGAAAATAGATGCTCACACAAAGACTTGTAAATGAATGTTCCTAATAGCTTTATTCACAATTCACAAGCAAAAACCAGCTGCAATCCAAATGCCCATCAACAGGAGAATGGACAAACACAATGTAGCATATCTATGCAATGGAATGCTATTTCACAATTAAAAAAAAAGTAGTAAACTACTAAAACACGTAACAACTGGATGAAGCTCCATGGACAAATCATTGTGCTGAGTGAAAGAAATCAGACATAAAAACTGTATGTTTCCACTTATATAAAATCTAGAAAATGCAAACTAACCTATTTTGACATAAGGCAAATCCGCAGTTGGCTGTGATTAGCCAGGAGTGGAGGCAAGAATGGACTGCAAAGGGGAAGAGAAAACTTTTTGGTGTGATGGAAGTGTTCTGTATATTTATTGTGGTGGTGGTGTAGCAGGTGTATGCACCTGTCAAACTCATCACGTGTGCAATTTAAATGAATGCTGTTTATTGTACATAAATTATATCTCAATAAATTTGACAAAAATGACATCATTAAGAAAATGAAAAGGCATGCCACTGACTGGGAAAACTATTTCTGATGTACATAAGAATATATATGAGAAATATATATGTATTACATACATACAATATATACACAAAACTCTTATATTCAGAATATATGAAGACCACTTTTAACTCAATAATAAAAAGACAACCTAATTTGAAAAAAAAGGACAAAAGATGTCAATAGATGCATTACAGAGAAGATATATGAATGACCAATAATCACAAGATCCTCAACAGCATTAGTCCTCAAGGAATGCAAATTAAAATCACAGTAGCTAAAAAATAAAATAAAAGGAAAATAAAAACTAAACTAAACCTACCTAGTGGATATGGATTAACTGAAACATTCGTGCATTTTTGGTGCAAATGTAACATAGTACAAACACTGTGGAAATGTTAAGTTAAACATGGACTTACATACAACAATTGTATACAACAATTTTTACATATAACCCAACAATTTCTCCTCTAAGTACATGTTCAAGAGAAAGGAGAGCATATGACCACAGAGTATATGCCCGTAATTGTACATAAATATTTACAGTAGCTGTATGAATAAGAGCCAAAAACAATAGAAACAACTCAACTGTCCATCAACAGGCGAGTGGGTATGCAAATTGTGGTCTCCAATAGAATACTACTCAGAACTAAAAAGGAACTACCTACTTACACATTTAACCATGTTAAATTCCAAAAATCCCATGCTGTGCAAAAGAAGCCAGAGACACCAAGTACATACAATTAATGTAAGAGTATATTTATATGAAATTCTGGGTCACTCAAGACTAATCTATAGTGACAGCTTATATTGGTTATTTGGGACATGGGGTTAGGAGACAGGCTAGTCATTGCAAAAGAGCACACGGGAACATTTTGGGGGTAATGAACATGATCTATATCTTGATTATGATTATATATATATATATATAGTCAAGGGATATCAAACTGTACACTTAAAATGTGTGCATTTTACTGTATGTAATTATATCTCAATAAAGTTGAGTTTAAAAACTTACAAGTGTGGTTAACATAGGAAAGAGTAAGGGGCATCCAGAAAAGACATTGGTGACAATTTTACTACCAGGTGATGTGGTGTGTGTTCAGTATAAGTGTTTTGTCGTATCATATTTTAAGCCTTCTATATGTACATCATATCTATTCTTTGTATGGAAGAAATCATAATAAAAAATAAATTAACCATGGTCTGGGGGATGATAGTGGCCATACATATAACTGACAAATATTAATGTGCTGACTATATTAAAAACTCCTGCAAATCAATAAGAAAAGATAAACAACCCAATAAGAATCGGGCAAAAGGTATGAGTAGGCAATTCAAAGAGGAGGAAATGTGAAGGTCAATATACATGCAAAAAGAAGCTCCACTCAATAATAATTACAGAAATGCAAATTAAAACCATAATAAGATGCTAATTATCACAACCAGAACATCACTAATATAAAGGTGTGATAATAGTAAATTCTGATGCGGAACGTGAATTTAAATTGGTAGAACTACTTTGAAAAGCAAATTCAAAGTCAAGCTGAAAAAGGGGCGTATTCTGATCTAGAGTAACTCTCCTGCAGGTGCTCCAGGATATGTATAAATTTTCCTATCAGCAATGTTTATAATAGCAACAAAAAAAAAAAAAGAAGAGGAAAACTAAAGAAAGGAAACAAGCTTAATGTCGATAATATTTTTCATACAAAGGAATACTACAAAACAGTGAAACAAATATCAATATGGGTGAATTTCAAAACATAATGTTGGATGCAAATATTGTTCTATACTTATGAAACCTGAAACACGTATATTCTAAAAGTTTAAAACCATCCTAAACTGTTTAGGATTATATAATTATGAAGAAATTCTTAGTGATAATAAACCCTTTCTGAGGACAGTAGCTTTTCCTAGTTAGAGAGAGAATTAAGAGGAATGTGATCAGCATGAGGTACACAGAAGCCTTCAAACTTTTGGTGTTAATTATTTCTTAAGCTGAATATTCAATTCTATGAGTGCTCATTATGAAGGAAATGGAAGATGTGGGGAGTTATCTGGTCCCAGGAAGCAGCATTCTGGTGGATTAGATGTGCTTAAACTCTGTGCCTCTCCTGGCATAAGAAGACAGCTCTATAGCTCTGCAAGACTGATGGTGTAGAATAGTGATGGATCCTGTTTTGTCTTAAGACAGCTTCCGTTTTCCTGGGCACAGAAACTGGTCTTCGTAGGAAGCAGTATGGGAACTCAAAGAAAACACTGTTAAATCAAGTAAGGACCATCACTTCAAACTCGCAAAAGCACAGCCATACTGCAAGTTTCCAAAGGATCCTGCATTTATGTGCCTGACAACACAGAATCAAAATCCATAACAAAGTCGTACACCATAACTGTAAAGCACACTTACAAGTCATGCAGGGAAAGCTAATACGAAGAGATACATGGACAAAGACCATGAACAAAATAATCAGAAAATAGGCACGAAGAGCTGAGAAACGTATAAAAATATTTCTTATAAGTAATTAATGAATTGCAAAATTAAATTGAAAGGCAGCTTTTCTGTCCTTCAAAAAGGCAAATGTTAAAAGGAATGAGCATGCACGGAATGCAGTAACAATGAGAGTTTCCAATGTGGCTAAGGAGAATGAAACAGATAAAATCCTTCTGGAAAGCACGTTGTTAAAATATATTAATTGTTTTAAAATATTCATGTGTTCTGATGAAATAATTAATATTGTGGAATATTTCCTAAGGAGAGAGTAAAAGCTAGGAACAAAGATTTATTTGCTTTTGAGTCTAACTTACACATTACATGCTTTTAAAAATCATGGATATATTTGAGGAAAATGTTTAGGAAAAATGCAGAAGAGGGTTAGATGATAATAAAGAAAGGAAATCAAAAAAGGCTCCCCCTTTGCCAGTAAACTTTCAAAAAGAAATGAAGAACATATATTTATAAAGAAGTTTTTGAAGCATTACTTATAATATTTAATAATTAGATAAAAGCTTAAATGTTCATCAGAAAAATAAATTATATTTATATAGTCATTGTTCTTTTAAAATATATATTATATAATTTTGCATTTTAAAATAATATTAATAGCAAGGAGGATGACTAAGGATGCAAAATATTTAATGAAAAAAGAATAATGCAAGACTATATTCAGTATGGTATCAATGCTGTATTGTACGTGACTGGCGAGATATATATCTCTGTCTGTATATAACACAAATAAAGGAGGCCTGTTTTCTAAACAAATCACTCTAATATCTCTGTTTCATCTCACATCTTAGGAAAGAAGTTTGTGACCTCGTGACCTCGGAGGAGACCCGGAAGTTGCTCTTTAAATATCATTGCCAGAAGATTACACATAGGGAGAATCTACCTTAGGTAGGTTTTCTGCGTCATTTCTCCTTCACAATTTTTGCAGCTCCTTTGCAGTGTAAAACTGGCTTTGACATTCACATACACAGCAACCGATGCAGTTTTCTGGAATGCTCCCCCAGGTGGCAAAATATTCTGTTCAAACAGCCCATTAAATATAGTTTAAAGTGACAATAACATAAAAAGAGGAATCAGCATGCAGCGCTAACTCCTGGCCACCCCCTATAAACGGGTTGTTAAATTCTTGTACCAACCAATCCTCGAAGGATATTGGTTAAAATCCCACTTCTAGTTTAAGACTTGGATCTTTTTATTGAGCTGAACTGCTTTCAGGAGGGTAAAAATTTAAGGTGTAGGGTAAAGACAATTAACATATTAAAGGTTTTTTTCTTTTAAGAAACCTCCTCCAGGACTTGGATCGCAACAACTTCTCAAGCCGTATTTGAGGATATGGACATTAGGGGAGAGAAAGTGAAAAACAATTTCTCTCAGCTGTTAAAAAGCCTCTTTACGGATCCCAGCAAAAATCCCTTGGTAGCGATCTCTGTTGGCATGGGATGGGAGAGGGGAAAGGAGCTGTGTGCATAGGATGGAGGCAGGAGAGTCCTTCACTCTAAGATTGCTTCAAATTCTCAAGAAAGTGCCGCTATGTTGCTTTTATTTATTGGCTCACTTACCTGTGTGTTTTCAAATAATCATGAGTACACAAACACTCTAAAATTGCATCAGATATTGAATATAGTAGAATGACTCTGTAATTTGAGGATATTTGGGCAAATGCATGTGCTTTATAATTGTGGATACTCATATTACTATAATAGAAGTGTACTATTATATTATAATGTGATAGTACTGCCCTACATTTTCCACAATGTGAAAATGGATTTTTCTTAAAGGGAGGCCTATTCTTCATGGTATATATATATATATATTTGAAATTATGAAATCTTTAGATTTATTTTTCTTAACAATTTGCTTAATCTATTAAAAAAAAGTGTAACATTAAAAGAGAAGACCCTATAGAGTTATAAAACAGCAATTCTACTTTTTCTCTTGACAGCACCTGTAAACACACTGTCTCAGCCTCTTGTCCCTATCCTGGGATGAGTCCCATAACTTTATTCCAGTCACTCAGATAATAAGTCCTTGATCACTTTTAGTTACAAACATTTGTTTTAGTAATTAAAATGTCTGTGTAATTAGCTATACATTTCCTTTAAAGCTAAACTCAGACTTGCTTAGGGCTGGAAGCCTGCAACGGGCAATGGGTTTGGTGGCGTCTCTGGTTAGATGTGCTACCCTGCCAGGGACCACGTTTCTCCATGCTACTTGCATCTATGTAAGGCCATACAACTAAGTTTTTTCTTATATTTTTTGAATTTTTATTGACGTATAGTTGACATACAATATTGTATTAGTTTCAGGTGTACATCATAGTGATTCAACATTTATATATGCTACAAAATGATCACCACCACAGCGAGTCTAGCAACCATCTATCACCATGCAACAGTATTACAATATTATTGACTATATTCCCTATGCTGTACATTACTTCTCTGTGACTTATTTATTTTATAACTGGAAGTTTGTACCTCTTCATCTTCTTCACCCATTCCTCCCACCCCCATCCTCTCTGACAACCACCAATTTGTTCTTTGTATCTACAAATATTTTTCTGTGTTGTTTTGCTTGTTCGTTTGCTTTGTTTTTTTTAGATTCTGCATATAAGTGAAATCATACAGTATTCTTCTTTCTCTGTCTGATTTATTTCACTTAGCATCATACCCTCTAGTTCCATCCATGTTGTTGCAAATGGCAAGATTTCATTCTTTTTCATGGCTGAGTAATATTCCACTGTGTACATGTAGCACATCTTCTTTATCCATTCATCTATTGATGGACACTTAGGTTGCTTCCATAGTTTAGCTATTGTAAATAATTTTGCAATGAACATAGGAGTGTATATATCTTTTCAAATGAATGTTTTCATTTTTTTGGAATAAATACCTAGAAGTGGAATTGTGGGGTCATATGGTAGCTCTATTTTTAATTTTTTGAAGAACTTCTATACTCTTTTCCATAGTGGCTGCACCAATTTACATTCCCACCAACAGTGTACAAGAGTTCCCTTTTCTCCACATTCTCACCAACACTTGTTATGTGTTGTCTTTTTGATAATAACCATTCTGACAGGTGTGGGGTGATATCCCATTATGGTTTTGATTTGCATTTCCATGGTGATTAGTGATGTTGAGCATCTGTTCATGTCTGTTGGCCATCTACATGTCTTCTTTACAAAAATGTCTATTCAGATCCTCTGCCCATTTTTTTTTTTTTTTTTTGCTGAGGAAGAGTTGCCCTGAGCTAACACCTGTTGCTAATCTTCCTCTTTTTTTTTTTTTGCTTGAGGAAGATTGTCCCTGAGCTAACATCTGCGCCAATCTTCCTCTATTTTGTATGTAGGTTGCCGCCACATCATGGCTGACAAATGGTGTAGGTCTGCACCTGGGATCCAAACCCGCCAACCCGGGCTGCTGAAGTGGAAGCAGCACATGCCAAACTTAACTACTACGCCATGGGGCTGGTCCCTCTGCCCATTTCTTAATCAGACTGTTTCGGGTTTTTTTTAATATTGAGTTGTATGAATTCTTTATATATTTTGGATATTAACCCCTTATTGGAATATCATTTGCAAACATCTTCTCCTGTTCAGTAGATTGTTTTTCCCTTTGGTTGATGCTTTCCTTCTCTGCGCAAAAGCTTTTTAGTTTGACGTAACCCCATTTATTTATTTTTGCTTTTGTTGCCCTTGCCTGAGGAAACAGACCCAAAAAAATATTGCTAAGACTGATGTCAAAGAGCTAACTGCCTGTTTTCTTACAGGAGTTTTATGGTTTCAGGTCTTACATTTAAGTCTTTAATCCATTTTGAATTTATTTTTATATATGGTATAAGAAAGTGTTCCAGTTTCATGCTTTTGTGTCTATCTATCCAGTTTCCCCAACATTGTTTATTGAAGAGACTTTCTTTTCCTCATTGTATATTCTATATTCTTGCCCCCTTTGTTGTAGATTAATTGACAATATAAGTGTGGGTTAATTTCTGGGCTCTCTATTCTGTTCCATTGATCTATATGTCTGTTTTTGTGCCAGTACCATACAGTTTCAATTATTATAGCTTGTAGTATAGTTTGAAATCAAGGAGTTTGATACCTCCAGCTTTGTTATTCTTTCTTAAGATTGCTTTGGCCAGAGTTTATATTTTAATTGCTCAGATAGATATGTCTTACCATTTTAACAGTTCAAGGGCAAGTGGCCAAAATTTGTAAAAATTGCTTGGTTTTAATGACAGGTTAGATGAGGGTAACACCCAGCATTACAAGTAGGATTTTACTACTCACACCATGTCATGACCATGAATAGGATAAAGGTTTTCTGAAGCAGAAGTCTGCACCAATTCCAGAATGCTCAACACAGACACATTAATACTTTCCCTCAGTTTGAGTATGATTTTGAAATCAAGAACTCATCAGATTATTTCTGTCAGCTTTCTGCCTCAATTTTCCTCCTTTCGTGGGTGCCTCCTTTCTGGACCCATTGGTTTACACAAGTTCAGATTTGTTTCCGAGAAGAAAACAGGTTGAAGCCTGGCAGAGTTAAGAGGCACAGTGTCCCTGCGAGCCTGAGAGGCCCTATTATTGTTTGTTATTTTAGGTGACCAGCAAACGGTGACCCAGAGCTGATCACTGAGTCCTTTCCTGCTGCCTGAGCCACAGTTTGATCCTCAAGGTGCTGTTTTGATCGTGGGAGCTTCAGGGACCACGTGGCTACTCCTTCACCTGGGATCCATTCTTGCAACTTAGTTTCTCCTCTAATCCACATTCTGGTTCTAGGTCAATAACTTTTCTAAGTCATCCCTATTCCTTAAGGAGTTACTCATAGACATACTCCACTAAATCAGAAAAGTTAATATTATTTTTTGAAAATACTGCTTGTTTTTACAAAAATTTTATAATAAGATAATACATGATAGTCTTAGAAACATGATAATTTAGAAAATAATTTTTGTAAAATTTAACATGTATTTCTTATTTTAAATTTTCTTAGTAAATCAGGAATAGAAGGTTTCTTCTAAATCATGATAAGGAATATATATCTGGAGATCCAAACAAAACTTAATAGAGAGACATAAGAGGCATTCCCCTTAAATTTGAAGATTAAGACCTATTTGCTCACGTATTAATCAATATTGATCTAAAAGTTCCTAAGTAAGCAATAAGAAAATAATATCAGAAATAATCATAGAAAAATAGGATAGAGATTCCAAATCTATTTGCAATAAAATAAATCTAGTAGAATTAATTGAGTTAAGTAATTTATTACAAACTAAATTCATAAAAGCCAATAGATGTCCTTTGCATAACCAGTAAGAGAAATATAATGACACCAAAAAATCTCATTCATAATTTCAACAACAAAGATTAAATGCTTAGGAACAAACTTGACAAATAATGTGTAGGGTCTAAGAAGGAAAATGAAAAGATTTTTTTGAGATATAAAGGAAGACAGGCACAACAAAAATATCTAATTTTAACATGCAATGACAATTCCAATGAAACTAGAAAAATTCTTCTTTTTATCTGTAAAAATAAATGCATCACAACGGCAAAAGGAAAAAGAGTTTTAATGAAGAAATATAGAGGAACTTACCACATATCACGACACATTGTAAAATTGCATTAATAAAAGTAGTTTTCCGGCATTAGAATAGCAGATCATTGAAACTGCGTGGAAAAATCCAAGGGCAAAATCAAATACATATACATATTGTTGTGAGTGAAGAGTGGCATATCAAGAAAAGAAGGACTTTTTGTATAATTGATATTTGATGAAAAAATTTGTAATTTGGAAAAATAGCTACCTCATTACTTATAGCAACAGAAATATGATGTAAAATACACACACACACACACACACACACACAGTATAAATACCCGAAGAAAATAATGAAAGATGTAACTTTCAATATATCACAATACGTTACTGTATAGCAAACCAATAAATCAAACTTAAAAGGCATCAACCAATCAAGAAAATATAATATGCTGCAAATATAGTGTAATCATCTTTAAAATATATATACCATCATCTATAAATCTCTGAGAATAAACATCTTGAGTGGGAAAAGCAACAGATATATAAAAAATATGCACAAAGTAAGATATTTAGAAAATAGTAAATATATGTTTAAATATATACGTATAAATTCAACAGATATTTACAAAATGAACAAAATAATGTTTATAAATGGTAAATATGCATATATGTGTATATATAGATATGCATATATGTATATGTTTATATATAAATTCAACCCTATTTGTAATCAAAGAGATAAAATTAAAACAAAATAGAAATTTTGTCTATGAACTTGGGAGAGTTTAGAATAGAAATAATATTGTTGAGGTGAGTATAACTAGATATTCTTACATCTCACTAGTGTGAGAGAGCTTTACAATCACTTTCCTTTTAAACAATTCGGCACTGTGCATCAAAACATTAGACTAAGTAATCCTACATTTAGAAATTTTTTCTAAGCAAAAAGCATGGATAATTAGCAAAACAGCTGTTTATTCCAACATTGTTTATAATAAAATATTTAAAATTATCTAAATGCCAACAATAAGCTATTAGTTAAATATATTGCGGTATGTGGCAAAAAGCCACAATGCTACTTAGCTATTAAAAATTACTTTGCTAAAGCACATTTAATGACTTGAAAAATTTTAAAAATTACTTTGCTAAAGCACATTTAATGACTTGAAAAATTTTCAGGATACCACTAAGTTATAAAAACAAACTTATGACCAATATATGTCCAATAGTCCCAAATTATATATGCACACATAGATGCATACATATATACTGCACACATGCATTCATATATTACTGGAAAGGATTATAATAACATAAATAATATGCTTTATTAATACATTGATAAATGATAAGTAAAATAATAAATAAAATTATAATCAATTGTTAATCCTATCTGATAGAAGTAAAATAGTATTGTCCTATTTATACTTTTATATTTTTTACACTAAATATGTATAACTAATATAATAATAAAATGTATTTTATAATTTTAAAATGTGCAGTCCCTTTGCTCTTTTACCCGGCTCTTCACTAATGTTATTATTGAACAGCTGCAGACTGTTTATTAGGTCCTGAGTAAACTGCCTCTGTCCTTATGGGCTTGCAGCCTAATGGGTAGTCAGGCCACATACTCGTGCAGAAATTCCATGATTTCCATCACTTTGGCTATACAGAAAAAGAACTGAGCGGGTGCTCTTGAGAACTCATACCGGGGATCAGATTTGGTCTGGAGACTCAGGGCATGATTTCCTGGGGAAGTGACATGCAAGCTGCAAGCTACAGGCTGAGGGGGGGTCAGATAAGCAAAGGGGTCAAGAAGGGGGTGTCAGACAGAGGGGGCGTCATTAACAATGGCCCTCTGTGGCAGGAGGGAGCCTGCTGCATTAGAAAAATTACAAAAATGTTGCTGATGAGGCTAGAGCATGGAGAGCCACAGAGATGTTTGGAGATGGAGTCTTTTTTTGTTGTTGTTGTTTTTGTTTGTTTTTTTTTATTTTTAGTTTTTTTTTGTGTTGTTTTGTTTTATTTTTTTACCTCTTCTTTTTTTTTTTTTTCAATTTTTTGTTTATTGCAGTAACATTGGTTTATAACATTGTAAAAATTTCAGGTGTCCATCATTATACTTCTATTTCTGCATGGACCACATCATGTTCACCACCAAAATACTAATTACAACCCATCACCACACACATGCACCGAATTATCCCTTTCACCCTCCTCCCTCCCCCCTCCCCTCTGGCAACCACCAATCCAATCTCTGTCCCTATGTATCAGTCCATTGTTGTCACTATCTACTACTTAATGAAGGAAATCATACGGAGATGGAGTCTTAAGCTGTAAAACAAGATAGACTTAGTCTGTATCTTAAAAGCAACGGGAAACCATTGGGGATTTTTATCTTATTGCTCTTGTCAAAGGCTCCTTGGGAGAGGGGGTGGTATGTACTTGATCCTGTCTTTAGAGCCTCAGAGCTGATGAGAAACGAATACCTAGAGTCCTCCAAGAGCTGCTTCTTTTAGAGACTTCTTACGCCCTTGCCAAAACTGCCTAACATCGTGAGAAGTCTCAGTTTCCCCACAAAAAATCTTTTTCAGATTCCCATTCAGGTAATGCAAAAGAACCACCCAGAAGTGTGATTTGTCTGTTCTCAACTCACTAGATTTTTACATGGAGTAATTTCCACCCGTATCCCCAACTAAGTTGCTTGAGATTCTGTTTTCGATCTGGCCCAGAGTAGAAATTCAAAAAAGGATACTTATAATTATCTATTATTGCTCACGTCTTCTCTGTTCTGATCACTTTATTATTATTATTATTTTGCAGAAAAATTATGTATAAATATTCATGGTACATTGCAGGTGCTTTCAAAACCTCAAGAACCCTGGGAGGTATGCAGACTTTATAATTCCACTTTTCAATGAGCAAACAGATTCAGAGATGTACAGTGAATTTCTGAAGGACAAACCTGGGAAAGTTGAGTCTCTTGACACTTGAATGAATGCTCTTTCTGCCACAACACACCCCTTCTCATTACGTGCAAAGACCCTCTCTCCTTCTCCCTGGAGAAGTGCTTTGTTCTATATGAGGTACTAGATTGCGGGGGCTAAGTCTGCATGATTCACTTTGCACAGTAGCTAGCACAGCATTATGCTCTTTTAGATGCCTAAGTAATGCCTTTTCATGATTGATAGCCAGCCTGTGATTTTCCTGATGGTGCTAGGCCAACCTGACATGAGAAATCTTGGGAGGAACTAGTTCCCTGAAGAGCAGGTAGGCTTTCTGACTCTGAGTGACTTAGAAATGACATAAAGGCAGTTGAAATTGCTACCATAGTTAAAATGTCCTTTTAAGTAATTATATGTAAAATAGATTTCTCACCGTCAAGAAGCTTTAACTGTTGATGGTATAGCAACTAACAATAGCTGATTAAGTCACAAAAGTAAGTTTAGTTCTCATGGGCATAAACTCATTAGAGACCTGATGCTGTTCGCATGTCACCATGATCTCCATGTGGTAATTTAATGTCACTGGAGTTACAAAAAAGGAATAATGACACTAGCTAATACACACTGAGTGCTAACTAATGGGACTGCTAAGTACATCTCGTCATCATTTCATTTATCTTTACAAGAAGCTCACAGCATTGTTAATACATACTCATTACTATTTCACAAGCACCAAAACCGAGTCAAAAGAGGTTTTGAAGTTCACTAAAGGTCACACAACCAGAAAGTTGTAAGATCTGACTTGTCTGATCCAAATTCTTTGCTCTTAACCACTCAGCTATACTGTTTATGCCTAGATTATAATGAAAGGAACAGATGGTCACTCCAGAAAGACGGTTCTGGATGGAGTTTATTGAGACACTGGATCTACCATTGTCAGAAAAAAAAAAAAAAAAGAGTCAGGGAAATTACTTATAAGGCTGTGCAAAACTAAGTTTTAAGAGAATTAAAAGAATTAGGATTCCAATATATTAAGGTTGACCACAAGTGAGAAAACTAGCTTTTGTAAAACAGAATACTCCCATGAGCATGATCAGTGCATTCTTTCCCTGCAGGGAAAGGGGAAGCAGACACATATGCAAATATCCGGTGATCATGGAACCAGAGAGTTACATAATTCAAATATTTAATGGCATGTGGCCAAAAGCTTGATGTATAAAGTGAAGAGAGCCTTGACAATAACACCCATATGATAAAAGTACAATGGACAAGACTCCTTATTTCAAATCAGAGATTACACATTTAATAATGTTGGTAAATAAAATGCTTTACTTGAAATAGGTATCTTTAGTTCCCAGAGACCCTTCATCATCTAAGCCTGGATGAAATCTAAGTCTTGGTCTGGAACTACATCAAAAGATGTCACCATCTTACCTCGTGGGAGCTGCCAGAATTTTGCCTCTTTGTCATGTGTTGAGCCAACTCAGCCTATTTCAAGGATGTCAACTATTGTAACTGTGAAACTTCTTTCTCCTTCTTTCCTCAAATAAATAACTTATGATAGAGTTGGCAAGTAGGGTTCACAGAGTGGTAATCATCTATCAACAGTGGCTTTATGACATACGTGTTAAGAAGGATTCTGAGGTATTATCTAGGTTGAATGGAAAACTATTATGATCAGCTAGTGCAATTGTCCAAAGAATGTGAAAGGAGCGGGCTGGCATGTTGTCAGATATTTGTCATCTCTGAACTAAAATGGAAGTCTAATAACCTTAGTAATTTAAGTAATTTAAGTTAGGCAGATAAGAGGAAAGACCATATATTTTACTTTCCTAGTAACACACTAGATGCTGGGATACTAGCAATTTCTACTTTTTCTTTTACCTTTCTCATGGAGTTTAGTCAATGTTTTCTGTTTTTGCCTATTCAGTTAAAATGCACAGCCGCCTCCCCCATATGTACAGCCCTGGGTTAGTAGGAATAGTGTGACGTGAGGCAGGATTTAGCATTTATGTCAACTGGTGACCTTTATGAACATGCCTTCCCCTATTACAAGGCTTTCACTTGATTGCAGGTGATCTTGGAAATCTGCCTAAGAAAATCTTTTCATTATTACTCTTGCCACTTTATACAGAAAAGTGGTTCTCCTCATATTGGTGTTCATAGAATCCCAATGGTGGATCCCATTAGAAAAACCAGATCCATACCAGAAGAAGTCCAAAATAGTAAGGCAATCAGGATGGATTTGCTTAGAGGCAGAGCACATCCTATTTTCTTTCAAAACCTCTCCAGCCAAATTCAAATGCCCCTGTATCCAGCATAGGGCTCAGTTGCTGGGCTCCAAAGAAATGGCAAATTTAAGCTGGTCTTTGGTGTCTTACAGGAAGGGAGCAGTAGAGGGGTTTCCTTATTCAAAGAAATGAAGAATGGGAGGGTGTTGCAGAGCATAGAGAGTGAAGAGATGGAGCTGAGAGGCAAAGAGCAGTATGTTCAGTCATCAAGTGAAAGTTCCATTCTGGTTTCTTGGGCTGCCTTCACAGATAAGGGGAGCTTTCCGTTTCTTCTTCTTCCTCCTGCTCATTTCCCTCTTCCTTGTCTTTCTCCTCATTCTTTCTACTCCTCTTTCTCTTTCTTCTTTTTTCCTCTCCCTCTCCTTGTCTATGCTATCAATCATGCCTTGGTTCTAGGGAGTTATAACACTGACATTTCTCATACCAAAGATTTACCTTTACTCCTGACCAATCTGACTGTTGATTTCCTGCCTATTCCAGCAAACTAAGCTGCAACATCTAAAAGGAAACTTGTGAACCCTTGTACTTCTCTATCAGGAACTCCAGCCTAGTTCAAGAAGACAAAACAATTGGTCTCTTTTTCTTTAGTTATGTCAGAGTACTCTCTTGGTTTTCCAGAATTAAGGGTTTTTAAAACACAGAAGTCATGTCAAGCCCTTAAAATGAATATGACAAAATAATTTACTCTCTATCCTCAAAGTCGCAAGAAATTTCTCCCCTACACCATTATGGCCACCTTCTATTTACAACACTTCCCAGTATGTCTGCTCCAGCGGGGGTTATTCACTCTTTCCCATGATGCCATTCATTCCCAGTGTACTTAAATATTGTGCTTCCTCCTCACCCTGCTGCTTATCTCCAGGGAAAGTACCTTGGTTTATATCCTCATGGTCTCCCACTGGGGCTGACACTATCTCTTCTGTATGTTTCAAACACCAGTTTCTGCAAATTTTGGGCCATTCTTGATAGACTTGCTTCTTATCTTTTTATAAACCCTAACAAATATGATCATACCATTCTTCTTTTTATAAATAAGAATCCCTTTTTGAAATTAACACAGATATCATCAGTTAAACTTTATTAAAATGACCCTCCCCTTGTATTTTGGTTACCTCCAGTCTAGGGAGCAGCTTCTAAAGCAAAATCAGGGGACTTTTGTAAGACTTCCTTGGGTTACATGGGATTATTTTTAAAATAGATAAGGCAAGGGCCAACTCTTAGTTGTTATGTCTAGGTGTTGGTTGTGGGGGGTTTGGGGTGGGAAAGGATTTCTTTCTTAAGGTCATGGCTTTAGACCCCTTGTCTCTTAAGTTCTGTTAGGCAGGATTCTTTGGTTGTAAGTGACAGAACTTACAAACTTGAACTTGTTTAAGTAGAAAATAAGTTTTATTGGAAAATACTTGAGTAGCCAACAGAGTCAAGGTGGAGATAAGCCACAACGCCTCAGGACGTTAGGAAGAGGTACAGTTCTGGAGACCCGAGATATGGAAGCCATAAACCCTTGTTTCTGTCCATGGATATCACTCTTTAGTCAACTGTTCCCCAGGCTGATCCTTAGCTCACCCCCCAACCACCTTCACCGAGAGGAAGAAGACCTAGGAAAGATCTTGGCTCTCCTGGCATAGGTCGTGATTCTATCCCTGAGGCTTGGCAATGGCAGGGGGCAGAAAGTCTAATCATTTATCTTCACCAGGATTACATGGTTAAAAATAAGGGCAAGTTTCCTAAAAAATGGACTTTTAGGGGCCATCCTGGTGACATAGTGTTTAAGTTCACACACTCTGCTTCAGCGGCCAGGGGTTCTCTAGTTCGGATCCCAGGTGTGGACCTACACACTGCTCATCAAGCCATGCTGTGGTGGTGTCCCACATACAAATTTGAGGAAGATTGGCACAGATGTTAGCTCAGGGACAGTCTTCCTCAAGCAAAAAGAGGAAGATTGGCAACAGATGTTAGCTCAGGGCCAATCTTCCTCACCAAAAAAAAATCCAAAAAACAAAAAAATGGACTTTTACTTCTCTTAGAAGTAGAAGTGTTGACCATAGACAAACCCGCTAAGCCACCTACATTAATGAGGTTGTATCAGTGGTTCATGTTCAAGAGATGATTTACTGTAACATGCTCACATTCAGGATCCTAGGGACTTAGTATGACTAGAACAGTAGTTTCCAACCGGGGATGACTTCTCCCCCAGAAGATGCTTGGCAATGTCTGGAGACGTTTTTGGTTATCAGAACTGGGTTGGGGTAGCAGAGACAGATGTGTACTGGTATTTAGTGGGTAGAAGTCAGAAATGCTTCTAAATATCCCATAATGCATACCAGGATCCCCCACAACAAAGAATTATCCTGCCCTAAATGTCAATAGTGCTAAGGTTAAGAAACTCTGGAATAGGGTGATGATTAAGAGTCCTAGTTTTACAGTTAGACAGGGCCATTTGAATCCTAATTCTGCTGCTGACTAGCTGTGAACTTCACCTCTCTGGGTATAACTTTCCTCAACTGTAAAATTAGCATAATAAAACTGAGTCTTCCATGGGGCTGGCCTGGTTGTGTAGTGGTTAAGTTCATGCACTCTGCTTCGGCAGCCCAGGGTTCATGGGCTTGGATCCGAGACGTGGACCTACACACTGTTCATCAAGTCATGCTGTGGCGGCGTCCAATATACAAAGTAGAGGAAGACTGGCACAGATGTTAGCTCAAGGACCATCTTCCTCAAGCAAAAAGAGGAAGATTGGCAAATATTAGCTCACGGCCAATCTTCCTCACCAAAAAAAACAAACACAAAAAAACCCCCGAGTCTTCCAAATTATTTGAAGTAGCACACACACATATCCACACACAGTAAATTTCTCAGCTCAGACACTCCAATAGCTTGACTGTTTGCAAAGCCAGTTTTCTCTTTTTAATTTATGCCAGTGCTTTACCTTTGAATCACTCATAATTCTTTCTCCAAGATCTTTTATCCCTCATTTTACAGGTATGAACTCTGAGCCCAGCCCTATGCTAGGTGGCGCTGAAAAGAATCACAGTCAACCACTGTGATTGACTGTGAATCACAGTCAACCACTGTGTCTCTGAAGCTACCATCTTCAGAGAACCATTATTCAGAAAATCATTGAATGGTAGTTCAATAGGGAAGATAGTAAGTCAAAAAGGACTAACATAGAGACTCGGGAGAAAGAGAATCTTACTCTACCCTCTAACCTATATACTACACTAATTCAACACTAACTCCGAGTGATATGAGGTCACACAGAAAAATAACGACATGGCGATTTTTCTAGATCCTTAATCCTACTCTGATACCTAACATTTGTCATATATATTACCTTTTTATGGAACTCCTTGCTATAACCTTGCAACATGCATGTTTTCAACATGGTGGATTAATTATAGTTCATCTAATAAACAAAATTGTGTGCCTCCCATGAGATAGTTTATGTCTTATTAATCTGAGGATAGTGCTAAATCTAAATGAAATGTTTGTAAAACGAATTAATGAACCAGTGAATGAGCAAATAAATAAATGTTAAGATAGATATTTTCAAATAATTAGAATATTTCTAAACTTGACATGCGGCTGTCTTAGAAAATTGTGAATGAAATGAGGATTCTGCATATAATGTGTCAATGTAACTATAGTACATGTGTGCGACTAAATGCCTATCTCTTCTCACAAGTAACTTGTTCTAAATCCTAATTAGATGAGAGTTGTAGCTTTGCTCTGGTTTTGTGCATGTCTTCTGCCATTCTCCTGATTTCATAATATACACTGACCCAGTTATTTTGATCTAGATCCAATGCTGATATGTGCAAATTCAAACTTGACACCTATTCAAGGTTTACACGATATTTCAATATAATTTTTATTCTCTTATAAAATTGTTCAATGTTCAAATTTTAAAAGATAAATGCTATTAACCTTAATTATATAATTCTAGTTTGTGTTTTCCAGTTTACATGCAGAAATGCATGAAATCCATATATTTTAGAAAGTGTAAGTCTGCTAAAATAGTCTTCCTCAAACTTTTTGTGCACAGGAATTACCTGGGATTCTTGCTAATGATATAAGATTCTGATTCAATAGCTCTAGGGCAGGACCGGAGTTCTGCATTTCTAACAGGCTCCATCGTGATGCCAATGTTGCTGTTCCAAGAACCACACTTTGGATAGGAAGGTCCTGAATAGGCCTGCTCAGAATATGTTTTGTAAATATCTATGGATTTTAATGGGAAAAGAATATCTTGAGATGTGAGTCTTATCTGCAACGGTATGTCCTCCGTAATTTGGAATCTATTTACTCTGCATCATTGTTTCCCAAAGTGAGCTGTCTGAAAAAAATGCCCCGAGAGCTGTTAACAAGGATTCTTAAGAAAACTGTTTTATGGTCAAACAAATATGGGGAATGCTAAGTAAACAAAGTAGAAGAGATTTCTTTAAGGATTTTTGGAATCCTAGTTGTGTTAATATCTCTTATGAGTCTCTAGGAGTAAGACTACACAGTGTTCCCCAAGCTTAATTGACCTTTAAAAAAAAATGTGCCTTCATGGAGGATCATTTTGGACACTGTTTCAGAGAACACAGAAATCCACGAGTCTGTCTTATGCTTGACCACCAAAAATCCTCTCCCTAACTCCTACCCAAGTCTGGAGCTGGAAACTGTCCATTTTCAATTTTGCTGAGGCATATATTTAATAGTTTTGTGTCTGTATATGTGTTTATAAGCCTGGGTGCTACTTGTCCTTCTTTTCAAACACTGCTAAGCTTATTGGTTGGCTGTCTCCAAGATAACTGAATTTGAGAATTGAATTTGCAATTTGTAATAGAAAATGGTAACATCATATGACTGCAAATATGCCTCACTGACACATCAAAATAGGTTTGTTCAGTGTTTTATGGGAAGAAATGAAGCAAATGATGATTTACCCTCACATTCAGGCTTTCTGCACATTCCACGTTGGCATCAGGTCCTTCTAAATAGTCGTGGTTGCTCCACTACCTCTACTGTCGTCTCCTGGAATGCTGAATCGAGACTACCTAGGTCTCCATGGTGTTAGAGTTGACTTTACACTGATTGAACTTTCAGGAATCCTATAGTAGACCTGCATTGTGGACCCTCATTGGCTCCTTTTTGCTTCTGAGAGAGAGAAAGGGAACTTGAACCTTGGGTAGATTGATAGGTACTCTTACAGGGGTCATGACAATGACTATCTCTTGTGTCAAACCTAATTTGAACCTCATCTGTGCCCTATGAAAGTTAAGCATGCCTCATTTCCTAAGAGAGTGGTGAGTTTGGTTCATTTCAATCAGATAATTCATACTTGTCAATGATGGGGGATTGCCTATAATTTATAGAGCTGAGTAAGTAATATAAGGAAAGAGAAGCTATGAAACTTAGAGTGACCAAGACTTGAGTGGCTGTGAGATTTAGAAGAGGTGCCTGAATAGACAAAGCACAAACAGGAGACATCAAACTCGAGTCCTGCGTCTGCAGCCCTTTAATGACGAAGAAAGCATTGAGTCAGATTATGTGGAAAGCAAGATGAATGATACCCTGTATTTTTTATTTTGTTTTCTTTTGTTTTCAAGTCAACATAAAAAGGTTAAAGAAGTAGGAGGCCTCCTGTTGAATTATTTTAAAAAATATTTTGAAATATTATCCACTATATATTTTCCCCAAACTTTAAAAGAGTTCTTGTGTATCTTTAGAGATGACACAATTAAAGTAGAACTAATCCCATTTCCCTTGAATAAGACAAATGAAAAAGCAATAAGATCCAATGTGGCTGTGCAAACATCTAATCAATGATCCACTGGTTAAGCCAAATCTGTTCTGGAAATAAGAAGTGGAGAGAGACTTAGATAAGAATAATGTGCATCATTATTTTGGCTTTGGAAGAAAAAGATAAGGCTGGTGAAAAGACCTTAAAGCAAATGAGAACAGAGATGAATGTGTTGAGGTGAGGAAAAGAAGGAGAGAGTTAGGAGGAAGAGAAGAAGACAGAGAGCTCATTAATAACCAGGGAAGAGAAATAGTGTTGACTTATCAGTTATCTGAAATATGGAACTTAAGTTTTAATTCATCCCTAATAAAAAGTCAAAAGCAAAACAGAAAAAGGCTTTGAGTGCTTGTGTTGTCATGATGATCTCAGAAGAAAATCTCTTCTAAACAAGAAAGAGAAAATCCACATGTTGAGTCAGTCCATAGTGGGGAATATGGAACCACTGCTGGTAAAACCAGAGAACATCCCATCTCCCCTGCAAGGACTTTTTTATCGGGGAAGAATGCAGGTGGAAAGCCTGCACTCGAGTTCACTATTGACCTTTGAAACCCTCATTTTAATTGCATTTTTATATTTATAGGTAGATTTAATTTTATCCCTAAACAGTAAAAAATCTTTATTCAACAGCACAGACACAATCAAGAATGCCTTATATTTTTATTATGAGTATATAGAAATATAGAAATGTATATAAAGAAATATAGAATATATTCTATATATTTCACATATAGAAATATATAGGAAAAAGATATTTTTATGTTTGATGATCAAATATTAACAAATCTTAAAATTTTGCCACATTTTCTTCAGAATTTTTAAAAAACTACAGATTTACATATATCTGTAATTAAAATCCTACATCATAAACATTATTATATTATATTATATTATTGTTTTGAGTGTTTTAACATTTTAAATATTTGATATCTTACTGTAAGTATCACTTTGCAACTTGCTTTCATCTCCTGGTATTATATTTTGGAGGTTTATTCATGCTGATATTTTTAAATCCAGGTAACTCATTTTGACAGATACATAGTATTCCATTAAATTAAAAATAAAGTTTATTTATCTTAATGATGGATAGTAAAATTATCTGCATGTTTTTGCTAATAAAACTGTTCCAAAATAAATATCTACTTGAATATATATATGTGAAGTTTTTCTAGAATCGATTCATACAAGCGGAAATGCTGGTTAAAAGTTGTGTACTGCTTTAATTTTACATTCAGGTCTTCGTGATTAGTTCTTTAATCAAACAGAGATTTATTTTTGTGTACAGTGTAAGGTAGAGATCTATTTGACTTATCATTTTCTATAAATAATTATGACAGGATCCTCTGTTGAACTTTGCCCTATTAATTTGTAATAGCACTTTTTCTATATATGTCAAATTCCCGAGCACTGTAGACCTGATTCTTGCTTCTTTCCTCTTTATAATTAGTCTACTTGTCTACACCTATGCCAATATCAAATGGTTTTCATCATTTTAACCCAGTGGTCCTGAACCAGGGGCGATTTTCTCCCCAGGAGACATGTGGCAATGTCTGGGGACATTTTTGTTTGCCACAACTGCAGAAACAAAAGCCAAGGCTGCTGTGAAACATGCTACAATGCACCAACAGTCCCGCACAACAAGGAATTATCTGGACCAAAATGTCAGTAGTTCCAACGTTGAGAAACCCTGTGGTAAGCTGATAGTAAGTGGAGAGATCTGGAATCCTGCACATTTGAAATCCTTAGTATCCTCCACTCCACTGCCTTTTAACCTTTTTTCCCAGAAGTATATTGGATGTGCTTGGTTTTTATTGCTTTATATGTATTTTAGAATTAGATTCTTAAATTCCAAGAAAAACTCTTTTAACATTTTAAGTAAATTTGCATTTAACTTATGGATGAATATGGCAAGAACTGACAGTTTTATTATATTGATTCTTCCTATTTAGTATGGTATAGATCTATGCTTATTTTTGCCTTTTTAAAGGCCCTTTAATTACATTTTATATTTTTATTCTGAAAGATCATTTATATTTTTTTAGCTATATTACAGTATTATGACCTGATTTTTCTTGGTTTGTATATAATTTTTAAAATTACATATGTTATTGGTTGTTGCTGCTATAGAGGAATGTGATTCTTCTTTTTTTTTTTTTGGTGATGAAGATTGGCTCTGAGCTAACATCTGTTGCCAATCTTCCTCTTTTTGCTTGAAGAAGATTGTTGCTGAACTAACATCTGTGCCGATCTTCCTCTATTTTGTATGTGGGACACTGCCACACCATGGCTTGACGAGTGGTGTGTAGGTCTACGCCCAAGATCCAAACCCGGGAACCCCACACTGCTGAAGCAGAGTATGAAAGCTTAACGGCTATGCCACCGGGCCAGCCCTGTGATTCATTTTTATATGTTGATATTTTACATAATACTGCATATTAATTTAGCAACCTTGCTGAACTCTTTCACTATATCAAAATATTTTTCATAGATTCTCTTAGATTTTTATTTGTAGATATTTATCTATCATCTGAGAATAATGAGGAGTTTTTAAATTTCTTTCAATTACAATAGATTGTATTTAATTTTCTTATTTTGTGGTAATGCTATGCCCCTCACTACTATGTGATGATAGAGATGATGGCTGATCTCAACCGTAAAGAGTGACATTTTCTGCAGGATTTTAGTAGCTATATCTACCAGGCTCAGGAAATGTTCTTTAATTTCAAGGTGTCCTAAAATATTTAATATGAACTTTAAAAATTTAATTTTTAACCTGTTATTGTGTTGAATTAAGATATCAGAATTGATTCTAGATCTCACATGCACAGGATTGAGTTAATCATACTCTTCATTTCCTCATTAATAGATGCCCTTATCATCACAGGCAAGGCCCCTCTAATGTTTCCTATTTTTCTTCTTTTCATGTTCCATCACCTTTGCACACTCCCACCTAGACACTCACTTTATTTTGAACAATCTGTGCCACTCCAATTCATTTTGTGTATATGTACATATGCGTATAAGTGTGTATGGTGTTGCATGTTGCATGTCTTTAACTTATATAGTTATTCCATTTGGTTTCTTATTTATTTCACTAATACCATATTTGAGATATCACTACATTTCTCTTGGAAATGTAGTTCATTACTTATGATTGCTAAATAATAATTTATCTTTGACATATGTGATGGTAAATTTTATGTGTCAAGTTGGCTAGACAATAATGATCAGTTGTTTGGTCAAACATTAGACTAGTCCTTGCTTTACAGGTATTTTTTTTAACACAATTGTCTTTAAAAGCAGTTGGCTTTAAGTAAACCAGATTACCCTCCAAAATGTGGATGTAGATGGGCCTCATCCAATCAGTTGAAGAGCAAAGACTGAGGTTTCCCAAAGAAGAATTGTGCCTCCAGACTGCAACATGGAAATTCTACCTGAGCTTCCAGTTGCGGACTCAAGTCTGCAACATCACCTCTTTTCTCAATCTCCAGCCTGCTGGCTTGCCCTACAGATTTTGAGCTTGCTACCCCCACAATCATCTGAGTCAATTCTATAAAATAAATCTCTGTCTTTCTCTCTCTCTGCTGTTTTCTAAAACCATGGCTCCAACTATCACTTCCACCAGCAATACATGAAGGTACCTGTTTCCCCATGGTCACAATAACATATATATTATTGAATTTCAAATTTTTTACTGTTTTTGTGTTGGGGGAAGGAATGGAATTCCATTTCAATATATTAAAAATATAGTCTAATTGATTTCTAATTTTTCCTCTTCAAAATCTGGTTGTTAATATATTTCAAGAAATTAATTCATTCCATATAATTTTATGCATTTAATCATGAATATTTGATGGTACTCTTTCAACTTTTAAAACTCTCTGTTAATTTTGTCATTATATCTACTTTAGTGTCAGTATTTATTTTCATCTCTCTCTTTCTTAATCATGCTTGCCAGAGGTTTGTCTATCTTGTCCTTTTAGAAACTAACATTTAGTTTTGTTTTCACATATTTTTTTCTTTCCTTATATTTTAATTTGTTCCCATTATGTTTATCATTCATTTCTGCTTGTTTCTTTGGGTTTGCTCATTTCTATTTCTCACTTCTTGAATTGAGTTCTTAGTTCCTTTATTTCTGAACTTATTTGTTTACTGGTAAGGGTAGTTAGAGATGTAGATTTCCCTATAAATGCTGTTTTGTTAGCAACCCACTTGTTTTAAACTGTAGAGTTTTCATTGTGATACTGGGATTCAATTTTAAGTATTTGCTAATTGTGCTTAGGATTTTTGAGGATTTCAACCACAGTGGATATTTAATAAAATTTATTTTAAGTTTAGATATATGTGATATTGAAACTTTGTCATTTTTAGTCAACTTTTTACTGGAGTTAACATATGTACAAAATTTGCACAAATCTTAAAGCAAAAATAATAACAAGGTTGCAGGGTTTATGAAATATGTAGCAGTAAAATGTATGACAGCAATAGCATAAAGATTAGGAGAAGAGAAAGAATAGTATATTTTTGTAAGATTCTTATACTATATGAGAAGTTATATAATAGAGTTTAGGCTCTGATAAGTTAAAAAAGTACAAGTAGAGATGTATAAACCCTAAAGCATAACTAAAATAACACTAATAAGTAATGAAATGATATTAAATATAATTAATGAATAAGTAAAAAAGGAGATATAATAAAAACATAAAATAATATTCAATTAATCCCAAAAAGTCAGAAAAAGAGGAAAAGTGGAATAAAAAACAAGTGAGAAATAGAAAAAAAAGCAAGATGGTTGTTTTAAACACAACCATATCAGTAATCATATTAAGAGCAAATCATCTAAACACTCAATTAAAAAGCAGAGATTGTTAGATTGGATAACATATCAAGACCCTACCATATGCTGCCTGCAAGAAACACACTTTAAACATAAAGAAGCAAATAGGTTAAAAGGTAAAAGAATGGGAAAAGGTATATATGCTAACACTAATCAAAAGAAAACAGGAACATCTATTTTAATAGCTGACAAAGTAGATTTCGGAGCAAAGAATTTTACCATTGATAAAGAGGGTCATTTCATAATGATAAAAGGGCCATAAATATGAAACACCAATCCTGAACTCTTATGGACCTAATAACAGAGTTTCAAAATATAAGAAGCCAAAATCGAGAGACCTGCAAGGAGCAATAGAGAAAAATTGCCCAAATAATAATTGCATGGCAGAATAAATTTTCACAATTTTCAGATCAAAAGTATGACATCACTAGCATTCCAGAAGTTTCTCTTTATACCTCTTGTCAGTAACTCCTTTTCCCTGAGTAACCACTTTTCTGACTACTAATCCCATAGAGAAATGTGCCTTCTTTTAAAATTATTATAAATAAATTAACGTGATCTTTTGTGTTTGCTTTCACTCAACGTCATATTTGTGAGATTATTCATGACGCTGTGTATAGTTGCCCTTTGTTCACTTTCATTGCTATATGCTATTCCATTGAATTATTATACCCGAATGTATTTACACATCCTTCTCTTGATCAACACTACAATTGTTTTCTTTGGGGAGCTGTTAGGAATTCTGCTGTCGTGTGCATTCTCAGACCTGACAATTGATGAATGGATGTATTCATTTGTCTTGATTATAATGACAAGAAGTAAAATAGCTCTATCATAGGGTATGTACATATGCATCTTTAGTAAATATGCCAGAAAGTTTATCAAGGTGGTTGTGCCCATTAATACTTCCACTAGCTCCTGTCCTCACCAATATTCAACATCAGAGCCACGAGGCGGGTGAAGCAACTAGGGTAGAAAATTTAAGAAAGTGCTCACTCTCATTGAGTTCTGCACTGTGGTCTCTTGCATGAACCTGAGACGGTTTCTTCTTAAGATTTAGATGCTAGAGCACAAAATTTAAGGAAGCACTTACTTTCAGATTTGTGCATATCTCTGCACTTGGACAAATTTAAAAGTAAGCACCTTCTTAGATTTTACACCTTCGATAACTCACTCACCTCAATCTACTCTCAGTCTTGCTTTGTATAGTCATTCTTTCATTCTTTTTTATTTCCTTAGTGGATATGTAGTGCTGTTGCACTGTGGTTTTTATTTACGTTTCCCTGATGATTAATGATGCTGAGTACATTTTCATATGTTTATGTACCATTCTGATGTCCTTTTTGGTGAATCGTCTGTTCAAGTCTTTTGTCCAATTTTAATTGAAGTAGCTATAATTAATATATTTGAAGTTCTTTTTATATATTCTGCATGGATCCTGTTTATTTTTTCTTTTACAATTATCTTCTCCTACTCTGACGTTCCTTTTTACTCTTGAATGGTTTCTTCTAATAAATACAATTTCTTAATTTTAATTGAGTTTAATTTATTGATATTTTTCCTTTTTGGGTACTGCTTTTCTGTCCTACCCCAAGGCCACTAATTTATTCTGTTATGTTTTATTTTAAAAGCTTTATTGTTTTGCCTTTCACATTTAGATCTACAATGCACTTGAAATTGATATTAGTGCTTAATGTGAGATCAGGGTCAACATTATTTATTTGTGTATGGCTACCAGTTAACTCAGCACCATTTGTTAAAATTGTCATCCTCTCCCTCTTCTCCTATAGTGGTATCCTGTCTCATATCAGATGAACATATGACTATGACCTCTCTTCTCTTCCATTGGTCTATTTCTAAAAACTCTATATTTATTTCCATAGCCTTATAAGAAGTCTTGCTTTCTGGTTTTTCAATTTCTCTAGCTCTGTTCTTCAAGATTGTTTTGGATATTCTTGCCCATTTTCATTTCCATATAAATTTTAGAATCAATTTGTAAACCCCATCCCTTTCCTCCCCAAAAACCTTTTGATAGTCTGGTTAGAAATGCATTGAATCTATAGATCAATTTTGGGGGAATTGATATCTATACAATATTAATTATTCCAACCCATGAACATAATATATGATTTCATTTATTTAGTCCTTCTTCAGGTTTTTCAGTAATGTTTTGTAGATTTCAGAATAAGTCAAGATATTTTACTAGAATTATTAGTAGGTATTTGATGCTTTCAATTCTATCATAAATGGTATCATTATTAACATTTTATTTACTTTGTATTTGTTACAGGTTTATAGAAACACAATCGATGTTTTATAATGGCCTTGTATCAAGCAACCTTGCTAAATTTACTTACGAGTTTTAATGTTTGGTAGATTTTGAAAATTACATAAACAAGTACGTCAACTGTAAATAAAAATTGTGTTAAAAACTTCCATCCCTTATGCATTGAATTCCTTTTTCTTGCCTTATTACATGGGCAAGTAGCCTCAGCAGTGATGACAGTAGGCCTCTTTTTCTGACATTCCATCTCTAAGGGAAGCTTTTAAGATTTCACCATTAAGCCTATTTGCTAGAGATTCTTTTTCAGATACTATTTGTTAGATGATGGGATTGACTGTCTAATCATAGATTACTAGGAAGATTTTTTATTATTGCCATTAGTAGGTGTTGAATTGTATCAAAAGTTTCCTCAGTTTCTATTGAGATAATTTTGTAACTTTTCTTCTTACTCTATCAATCTGGTATAACATATTAATTGATTTTCAAGGTTAAACATTTTCTTAAAGGGACAGATATTTTAGGCTCTGTGGACTATGTAGCTCCTGTCACAACTATTCGACTCTGCTGTTGTAGCATGAGAGAAGCCATAAATGGTACATAAATGAATGGCGGTGGCTGTGTTCCAATGACAACTTAGTTACCAAAAGAGACGGTAGGGCTTATAGACTTTAGTTTGCTGATCCCTAGACTAAGTTACACTAGTATAACAAATATTCCCCAAATCTCAGTGGTCCAAAACATCAAAGATTTATTTCATTTATTTTTTTATTCATACGATGTGTTAATTTTAGATTCAGAGGGATTCTGCTCATTATAGTTATTCAGGGACCCGAGCTAGACCCTGTCACCATTCAAAGAGAAAAGAACACTCTGGCAGCTAGACGTTTGCTTTAGAAGAGATACTAATCACATCCATTCATTACTCATTGGCCAGAACTAATCATGTGATCCGGCCCGTGCATAAAGTGACCAGGAAATGCAATCCTATATGTGCTAAGATAGCAGTCAAAGAACAGATACATGTCATGAGTGACATTAATGCCTACTTTTGTGGGTTTTAATCTATTTTTCATAGTATTTATTTATTTTTCCTTCTGATATTAATATCCTTAGATTTATTTTCTTATTTACAATTTTTGACTCAAATATGTTGACATTTTTTTTTAAATGTCCATTTAAATTTTAATTTGAATGACTACTTTTGAATTCTAAAAATTCTATATGGTTCTTTTTCAAATCTGCCACTTAAAAATACCATTCTCTACTTTCTTGGTGTTTTCTAAACCGTCATTTATTTATTTAACCTCTTTAATAATTTACAATATAATCCATGTGTGTCTATTTGATATTGTTTCATCTGAATCAACCTTCTATTTCCCCACCTCAAGGTGCCACAGTGTCATCACACATGCTTGCTCCTAGGGCTCTTAGTTTTCTTCTTGTTTCTGTCACTCTGGTATGTTCACACTAGCATATTCTACCATGTTGCAGAATCAAAGTTTTAATTTCATCTTTTGAGGTAAATGTCAAAATTAACATCATATTAATGGGAAAAATTGTATAGATGATTTATAAAGAGAAAAATTTAAGCCAAACCACATAATTACATGTTTCCCTAAAGTCCATTATCACTAGGTATAGCAAATCCAATACTATATTTTTAACATAAAACCTAAAGGGGGAAAACACATACTTACTCTTTGTTAGACATTCTGTATACATTATTTTATACAATCCTCACACGTCATAAATTAAGTATTTTTAAATGAGAAAATAAAATGAGAAATGTCAGGCTAACTTGCCTTAAGTCATTCAGTTTCTAAATGGTGAAGCTAGGATTTGAACCATGGATCTCACTTGATATCTGTACTCTTTGACTATTGCATCCACATTTCCTTCCTTCAGTGTTGCAAACAAAATCTAACTTTATTTGTTTACTACATGCAAATGAAATTACAACAAAATATCAAAACATTTTAAATAAATCAATAAAAAACTTCCCTGGAATTAGCTCACCAATCCTCCCCCTTCCCACCTGAATATATGGTCAGACAACCATTTTAAATTTCTGCAACTTATCTGTAAATGATTGCATCTCAGAACAACATAAGTTATAAAATATATGACATAAAAATCCACTGAAAATAATTTATGAAATACGTGATATACATTTTTAAGGAATACTAAATATTAAACGTCAACAATATAAATTGTGGCCAGGTCTACAAGACAAGGTTGTCAGGTTTCGGGACTAGAAATTATGCAGATGTGAGGGACTGTCCTTCAATTCTGTGATCATTTGAAACAATTATTAAAATAAGAAATTAAGTGGCTGCTCAAATCCAAGAATATACATAGTCTACAAGAGCCAGCAGCTTTCTATTCATTAGAATAAGCAAAGGGAAAGATATATTAGGGATTTACTCCATAACTCTTTCCCATCACCCCCTCACAAATTTAGCATTTACTTTCCTTAAGAAAGAGCAATGGAGGATCTTCGTGTTTCTAGCTGATTAATTCAGTATTCCTGACTAGATTTGAGCCCTGACAGGGAGTAATGCTCACCTCCTCAAGAAGTCCGTGAAAGAATTTAAAGCCCAAATGAGAAGATGCCACACTGATTTCTGAGTCATAAGCAAAGGGCATGCCAAAGATTGAATTAACTCTTAACTTCCTTCACCCACCCCATAATCTTTATCAGCATCCCCCAAGATACATAAACATTAATAATGATAGCAAATCTATTAATAAATGAATAAAAAGCATACAGTCTCATGTCTTAATTTATGGAAAGAAGAAACTAAGTAAATGCTTTAAATTATATAAACTAGCATTGGGATAAATTCCACAATGAAGAAAAAGAAAATCCTAAATACTACATCCTTAAAACTCAGTGAAGTCTTCAGATCTTGGGAATAGAGTTTGAATTTTTATTAAAAATAATTTCAGTGTTTTAATTTTCTGGTGATCAGGCAAGACTCAGTCTGCTAAGCACATCACTTATGCATATGAAGTTTCAAGACAAATTTTCCAGAGATCCTTTTCAACCTAATAGCAGCCCCTCAGCACTGTCCATGTTGAAATTTTGGGTCACAACTAGTGACCCAGGAGAACACTATGAAGCTACCTTTGAAAGAAATTTGAACTCGGAGTTGGGAGATGTGAGTTACCATCCCAACTTTACCTCAAAATATCTGTTTGACTTTGGGCAATTAAGTTAATCTTTCAGAAATTCTGATTCTGAAACTGTAGGGTGAGAATTATAATACCTGTCTACTGTTGAGTAGATCAAATCAGATATTGCACATGAAAGCACTTTCATGTGAAAGTGCTGTATGTTTAGGAAGAATTATTATTCTTTGACTCTGAGCTGCCCTTCAGCTGAATCTGCTTGTAAAAACCTTGGTGAGATCCAAGAGTAACTTCTTTAAGTACAGACTCCCTAGACTGCTGACTGGTAAGAATGAAGCAAGCTAGAAAATACGTTAAGTAAAAAAAAGAAATACACACACACACATTATTCTACCATTCAGCCGTTCAAGTTAAACAATTTTAATAAGCTGTGGCAGTTTTTCCACTATCTTTTCCCCGACACTATGCATGGAAATAAATTTTTAAACTGTTTTTTTCACATCTTGATACATTGTGAACTCTTTCCATGGCATCAAATATTTTATTTATAACATCATTCTATCAGCTGCCTATTATGTCATCATTTTATATGAGAATTATAATACTTGTCTATTTGATTATTACTATGATTTGTTTATTTACTTTTACATTGTAAATAGTGATGTGACACATTTCACGATACTTACACAGAAATTTCATGATACCATACATCCCTGTTTGCCCAGGATAGAACCAGTTTACACTTGTCCCTCTGTAATTACTTGTAGCATACTGTTTCACTCACAAGTGTTCCAGTTTGGTCAATTAATTATATTGTGGCTTTATCTTAGTGATCCATAATTGCTGCCCTTAGAACAACTCCTGAAAGTGGAATTGTTGAGTGAAAGATAAATTATACCTGTTTTCTAAGTAAGGGGGAACATATATTTATCTGTGAAAAGGAAGACAATAAAAATATTCTGGTCACATATATAGGTACGACATATTCTTGGAAGATTTCAAATACTGTATCTCTATCCCTCCCTATTTCAGTCCTACCGTGAGTTCCGTAGGGCCTCAACATTGCTAAAGCCCTGATCGAAGAGAAGTCCAGTCTGATGACATCTTGGGATATACCTCTTCATCGTCAAAAATGATTTTAGTTAGTTCCTTGCCTCCTTGACCAATGTATTTCTGAAGTGGTACCACGCTTTTTTCTGTACATGCTGATTCTTCATTCTAGAATGTACTTGCGCTCACTCTTTATTTTGAGAAGCCCTTTTTGATACAATTTTTCTCCTCCCCTCCCATGCTGATCTCGAAGGCTGTGTGTTCCAGAAGGTTGTGTGTAACTTGAAGTTAGAAGAAGGCTGTTCAATCTATATCAGACTTGGATTAAATGAGAAATAATCCTTTATTCTGTTAAGCCATTAAGATTTTAGGGTTGGTGTGCTGCAATGGCAAGTGTTAATTTTCTCAACTAAAATGAATATTGGTTCCAAAAATGGTGTACTTACTTTACAAAAACCTAATGTATGTGGCACTGGATAAGGAGTTGAGCAGTAAGCAAAGAGTCCAGAAATTTGGGGCCTTGCAGTGTTGGAAAACCTGTTTCTGAAGCTCAAGCAGTAAGAGAAGGAATTGGGAAAGGCTTTGAATGACAAATGTCCACAACAGCCTTTCAGTAGGAGAAAGTGATTGAGGGCAAAGATCAGATGGTGTCTGACAGCCTTAAGGTAGCTGTAATTAAGTTGAGAGAGAGGTGTGAGGGTAAAAATGAAAAGTAATACAATGGCTCTAAAACCTGTGTCTGTGAAGACACCTGGCTGTGGCTCTTGCACACCGACCCAAGGGAAAGTAAGTCAACCAGAATCCGAGTACGTTTTTGAAGGAATCCAAGACCTAAGAAGCCCCAAGCCTAGACTACAAAATGTCTTTGATTGCCTGAAACTTTAGACAATCCTAGGACCTCGGAAGAACCCCTCAGACAGCAGAGCCAGGAAATACAGAGGAAATGGACAAACGAGCCCTTGGAGAGAGAACATTCACGGCTTGGTCTGGAACTCTGCTCCACCTGGGGGTAAAAGATCTTCACAGTTTTTCTAGCAGAATCACTATGACCAGTATCTTCTGCTGCCTCCCTCACTTGCCCTTTTCCAGGTGGGAGTGTTCACTACAGTTATCCCATCCTGTTGCACCATTGTCTACTGTGTGGCTGTGTGTGTGTGTTTAGTGGGGAAGGGCTTAAGGAGGAAAGTAAAAATTTAGTGCCCAACTCTCTGGACCCAGAATTGACACTTTTTGTCCTAGAGGAGAGAACACTGTACATTGCCTAGTTTGAGTTTGAGGTTGTGCTGTTTACCAGTCAATTGCCTCTCAGCTCCAAATTCACCGTTTTTGCCTGTCCTGTGAAAATGGATCCGGACTGTTAACTATTTTCCCTTCGCCAACTTACACTGATGCAGTCCACAGCACTGAGAGAGATTCCAGGAGGAAAAGGGGTTTGCTCCCTGCTCTGGTGTGCTGCCCAGGCGTGCTCCTGCAGTGTGTGCACTTCACCACCATCAGGCTCCTGCAGTGCACGGTGGCCAGCAGATTCTAGCGGCCAATGGCTTGCAGGGCATCCCCTCTGTTAGCATTTTGTGGTCAAGTACCTCACACCCTGGAGAGTGAGCTTCACTCACTGGCATGAGACACCTCTTTGAAAATAGCCTTCCTAAAGGAGAGTTTTCTGGCAAATTCCAGAGCATAGATTTCCACCAAGGCTCACAGCATGGCAAGACAGTGACTTCTCTGCCATCACAGAACTACACAGTAGTCTCTCCAACAAGGTTAGAACTCAGCCTTGGGTGGGGAGTGGACACTACACAAGGCTTTTCCTTGGGTCTGCTCTCAGTCCCACAGTTGTGACTGCTCCTTATATCTGCTGTTTCTATATTCCTAAAGTTCTCTTTACTTCTAAATAGGTAACCCCTTATTACTCCAATCCCCTATTATACTTAATAGTTCCTTATATTAAAGTTTCCCCATTCAAATTACTATGCGGTTTCTTTCTTCTGATTGGACCAGACAGCACAATGCATTGACTGCACATGGGGTTGAACTTGAGGCTGTCTCCCTCAGGAAGGGTAAATATACTCCACACCTGGGAGAAGGGCGCATCAGGATATTTAGTGACCAGATGGACTTACTGTGGCAAAGATAGTTTGTGTTCCCCAAATCTATCTTAGGATTTGTATGTCTCAGGCTTTCTTGCAGGTAGGTTACATGGTATCTAGCACCTTGCTTTTTACGCCATATCATTGCACTTGCAACACCAAAGAGTAGGGCTTATCTGCTGACTTTCTCTTATATTATATTGTAAGATCCCTGAAGGTAGGGCGCAAAGCTTGGTAGTCAGCATTGTATTCCAGGCACCCAGGATACAAACAATACTTAATAAACATTTGTTGATAAAATGATCTCCCCATCACTCAGATTAGATTTCTTGGATACTTACTGTGTATCAGGCACTATTCTAAACGCTTTGATAAATCATCGCAGCTACAAAAACAACTCTACGAGGTCTATATTGTTATTATCTCCCCTTTACAGATCAAGAAATTAAGGAGCTGCAAGGTTAAGTAAATTTCTCTAAAAGAAATGCATTTCAAAGCAAGAAAGACCAAATCAAAGCCCTCTGTTAGAAATGCTGCACTCGACTCCCAGTGGCTATCAGGATTCATCAGCTTGAACAACAATGCATTTACCTGGCTTTCTTCCTTATTCTGGACTTTGGTTTGTTTTCCACTCAGGTGACCAGTGGAAGCCCAGGGAAAGTGGCCCTGATGGGAGAGATAAATGCTTACGCAAAGCACTGAGGCAGCGCACCTGCAGGGAGACACCATATTAAGCTTGCGGGGAGAGATATTTATCATAGGCAGACTATGCAGGGGTCCAAATGGGAGGATGTGTAAGTGTCAGAAGCAAGAAGCAAGAGCTGGGTGGAAAGAGAAAGGCCTGAGGCCACTGGGAATGTGGGTCACACCCAGGACTTTTTAGAGCAAGACAACTCTGGAGTTCCTCTTCTGCATGAAAATAACTCATGCCATAAGGTCTTGAGGGAAGACAGGGTTTTTGTTTTTTCTGTTTTGCTTTAGTGCAGTTCCCCAGAAAAATGAAACCCAGTCAGTGTGGAAGCCCAGCCTTCCTCCTCGGGGCTGTTAATCTCTGCCAGGGCCAGCGTCTGCTGTTTTACGCTCTGATCTAGGTGGTCAGAGTATCCCCAAAAGGCTTTTTGGTTCTTCAACTTTAACCTCCACCCATCCTGAGAACTCCAGCTGCTGCTTCAAGACCTCACATCTTGTTTTGCCCAAACCCCTAAACAGTGATATTTGCTCGGGTCAGTCTCAATTTTGTTACACACGTTTGATGAGGTGCTTGCAATTGTGGAGTCTCCCTCCAGAGAGATGTAACAGCCCCATCCCTTTCCACCATATCAGTTAGGAACATGTTCAGCTGTCTGTAACAGAAAATCTGATTACAGAGGCTTTGAAGAACAAGGCTTTATTTTTCTCCCACAACAACAGGAGAGGCAGGCAATTACTATTGTCATTTTAGTGACTCAGCCATATTAGGTCCAGAATCTCTGCCATTCTTGTTGCCTACTTCTTCCAGTCATAGGAAGGCTGCTGCAGCTCTAGCCATCATATCTGTGTACAAGACAGGAAGACTGTGGAAGGAGGCAGAGGTGTTGGCAACCACATCTATTTCCTTTAATCAAGAAAGAAAACATTTTTATAGCTCACCTATTCCCACTCTCTTCCCAATGGACTTCCACTGAGATTTTTTTGGTCAGATCTGGGTTATAAGTCTTCCTGTAGATGCTAGGAAATTGGGAATCAGGTTTATCAAGATTGTCTCTGAAGAACCACGCTTTGGGTTGGGCATATTGCTACATCCCCAAAAAGCTGGGTTTCTCAGAGCAAGGAACAATGGGAGACTAAATACTGGACGGGCAACTGATTGTATTGCCACACTTCCTGGTTAATTTAATACATCAGATCCTACTCTGCTTCCCTTTGCTCCATTGTCTCACATCTTGTGATTTGTCCTTGAAGTTCCTGCATGCTTTGGCTTTGTGTCCAGGGACCAGGCCTAGAAGATCTGGGCCCCTGTGGAGCTGTGCAGCAAGTAGTAGATGGCATGTTATACTTTACAGGTTGAAAGAAAGATGTTATTAGTCTTGCTACCATTCCTCCAGTACTGATGTGAAAGCCCTGGCACAAAGCCTGGCACATGGTGTGGGGCTGAGTCTGGATTCCTTGGACGTCTGGATCAGAGGACTTGCCAGAATGCACCAGATAATGGCCAGTGTGCAGGAGAATACAGATGTCTAGAGTTTCCTAGGCTAATACAGCCTGACAACGCCTGGCGCACAGTGAGCACTTTGCTTTTTTCTCTCTCTTTTTGTCATTTTTTTTAAACAAATTGCTTTGTTTACACTTTGGAAATTACTTTGTTGCCCGTTCGGAAGCACTTGTTGACAGAGCTGGGCTACAGCGCGGGTGGCTGAGAAGCTCTGGATTAATCAGCACTGCAGACACCTGAGGCCGGAGCAGGGCTCAGCCGCGGCCTGTCAGACGCATCCATCACCGCCTCCGCTGCTCAGCTCGCGTCCCCGCCTCCCGAGCCCGTGGCCAGGGCTCCTCAACGCCGCAAAGGACAGGGCTTGACGCTGCTTTATTCAAGTCTCTTTCCGAGCTTCCCACAGCTGCAGTTGGGCATCTTTTGTTTGTATTTGTAAACTAAGTGAATGTGCATGGAAGTCACCAAGGGGGAATAAATCTGGAACATTGAAATGCCGTTTTTACAGTCACATTTCTAATCGTAACTGCCCTTCTAAAACCCACATAAAATCATCGCCTTAAGTTCCTCTTCTTTCTCATCTCCGTGTGGCTCTCTGAGATCCCATGCATGACAGAAACAAGATTTCATTTTTAGTCAGACCTGACACTGGCTAAACACTAACATGGACTCTTTATGTTTCCATAAACTCTCTCCTTATAGCTGTGGACGGAGAATGCGAACTACCAAGTGTGTTGCAGTTAGAGACCATCGTGCTGCCCTGCTGGGGGCGTGTGTGGTCACAGTGATTTCTGGGAGGAGAGGAGTGTAGAAGAATGAGGCAGTGCCCCCCAGCTCGCCCCTGGAGGAGTTCAGTATCTCTTCCATCACCGTTTTGGTGGTAGCTGGAAATGCTCTCCCATCAGCTATACTTGCATCCAGGCCTAGAATCCGCCCTGCCCTCTAGGGCTTCTCCTGAGCCATCCCTTTCTCTGAGCAGATCTGCGGCCTTACAGCACAGCCGATGGAGTCAACCTTACAATTAATTTTAATGTCACGTGTACAACCGCGTCCTCCGCGGAGGTAGTTCACAGCGGCCCCATTAATGTCTTAGCCAAGTAACTGGTAAAACACTCAAGGAATCTCTAATTGAGCTCGGTGTCACACAAGACATGAGGAGGGGCTCAGTGGACAAAAGGATAGGATGGAGGGGTCTGGAGACTGGGAAGGGAAAGGAGTCTGGGAGAAAACCAGCTGAGTTCATCTTCAGATCCATAAGAAAAAGAAATCTTTTTCAACCTGAAGGATTATAAAATAGTGCAAGACCACTGTGACCCAGGCTGCAGTGTAAACTTATTCTATGCCTTTTACATTTTAACTTAAACCCTATGTTTGTCCAATTTATTATGACACAAGCTTGGGAAATGCAGTGGGATATATCCAAGAGAAGAACAGTCCAGAATATTGGAGTGCATTTTATTTTCCTGGCCACAAAATTCTCTAATACAGTATTTTAAGGATATTTACTAATGTATGTAGGGTTTATTTTGGTTGTCCATGAAGGCAGAAATGTTATTTCCGTCACCTTGTATCTAGTACCCAGTATGCACCAACAACAGCTACCAACAATGCTATTACAGCTGATATGTATTGTGTGCTAATGAGACAGACACCACCTTAAGTACTGTATTAACTGGTTCCAGGGGCTGTAATCTTAACCACTACACTATACTGCCCCCCTAACTTGTATATATAACTTAGTGGGTGCTCAATCAATATTTATTTTAGCTATGCATGACTTGAAGGAGCAAATTCCAAGAGCTTTTGGGGTGGTTTGCTTCTTCTGTTACTTTCTTTTTACCTATGTATGGTTTAGAACGGAGGAACAAAGTATTAGAAGGGAAAAAAAATACATGAAAAGCACAGAGAACACCAGCTGCTTCATTCTCCTTCTCATTGGTCCATTTGAGCCTTCACACGCTCTGGTCTATTGTCCTAAGTGGGTGACCCCCAAAGACTTACTTATTCTTGGCCCAGGAGGAGTTGTTAGACCTTTTTCTTGTTGAACAGCTTTCTAGACCATTAAAGAGAAATAACGGAGAGTAAATCATTTGGTGCTTCTATTTTGCCACTGGAAACATTTGGTTAACAGCACTCCCAGCCTGAAGACACATTCGGAAGGTTTATCAGAACATGACTCTCCTCAGAGAGGTGAATTGACTTCTTTCTCCCACTAGCTCATAGCAGCTTTTAGCTGCATTTCATAATTCTGACCTTTGAGCATTTATCTGAAAAGATAATGGACGAAAAACACTCCATTAAAAATATAGAGCAGGGAAACAGTGCTATCTGATGACTGTCTTATTTTGTTTTTATAACTGAGATTCATCATAGAATCTACAGACGAAAGACATTGGAAATGATCTTTGCCAACTTGCTCAGTTTTTAGATGGGAAAAGTGAGAGATCAGGAAAGTGAAATAAGGCCATAGAGCTTGCTTTTGACAGTTAGAACTCCAAGCAAGGTCTCCTGACATCCAAACCAGAGTTCTTTCCAATGTAGCAGTTCCTAGGGCAAGGGACCCTATGTTATCTGAATTGCATAAGATACTAGGGATTACAAGGAGACAGTATTAAGGACAGGACTTAGGAGTGGGTGGATTAGAGCTGCTCTTTAAAGGAACCAGATATATAGAAAGTGGATAAAGCAAAGAAAAATACAGGCAGGCGGCTAGAACATTATGAGTGGAGAAGGGAGACTCAAGGTCATGTTTAGAGACCAATTTGAAGGCCAGTTTTGAATTAGTCTATGGAAAGTCTCAAATACCAGAATTAAAGGTAATGCTGTATTGTTGATAATTCTATTATTATTCATTCAATTGCATTCACAAATTATGCCTCAATATTTAGGAGATTGATTCAAACTTGGCCTTAAAAAAATCACCAAGGAGACCACAGCTAACTAACAATTCTGTTTCCACCAGGAAGTCTCTCATAGACAGTCAAGCCCAGAACATTTTTTTGAGCACTTAAATATTAGCTAAAAAAATCTTTCCATCAGAAAGAAAATCAGTTTGGATTCATGTAACTAGACTTAATGGAATTAAATTTCTCCAAAAGGTTAATTTCTGCCTTCAGCAAAACCTTCATAATAGGCCATTATATGGTAAACAGTGGAACGGGAGAATGGGGAGTATGCCATAGTTGATGTCATTGCAAAGCAATTTTGGAAGAAAATACAATACTCAGGTCCAGCCCATAAAGAGCAGTCCTGCCCTTGCCTCATGGGGTTGACCACATGTGACCTAATTGGTTGTTTTCCTCCAAAGACTGGTGATTTGATTTATTTTCAGCAATTCTCTTTTTTAACAGTTGTCTGACCTCCACTACCATGCAAATCTACACAGGAAGAAGAGAAAGAGTTTCCGTGCCTGCTTTTCACATAAGCCCTCTACACTATCAAATTCAAATCAGCTCCTTGTCCACACAGTAGTCCATTTTAGAATCTGAAAGATCTGGGCTGTTGGTATTAACCAAATGACTTGAGTAATGGCTGAATATCCCCTCCTCCCTTTTTTTCTTTTTCTTTTTGTTTTTTTTTATGAGGAAGATTAGCCCTGAGCGAACATCCTTTGCCAATCCTCCTCTTTTTGCTGAGGAAGATTGGCCCGGGGCTAACATCTATGCCCATCTTCCTCTACTTTAAATGGGACGCCAGCACAGCATGGCTTGACAAGTGATGAGTTGGTCCATGCCTGGGATCCGTACCTGCGAACCTTGAGGCCGCCAATGCAGAGCACGCACACTTAACGGCTAAGCCACCAGGATGGCCCTCCCCTCCCGACTTTCGAATGTGTTGACGGAGCCTAAAGTTAACGTTTAGGTCTATTCTTGTTATAACATTGTGTTTAGAAAGTTACTTGGCTGTTTATATGCATGTTAGGGGATCTTACATGATACAGTTTATATCATATATTCATGATATAAAAGGGCCCTTAAGGAAAGTGCATTGGAAGGAGATTTGGTTTTGGGACACCTGGGTTTGCATCCTGTTTCTCTGCTAGCTGAGTGACCTCAGGATTCATACTCTTTTAACCTCGCTTCCTCCGTCAGTAAAGTGTGCAAGCTACATAAGATACCTTTTAACTTCCTTCCAGCTTTATAATTCTATGATTGCACACTTACATTTATCTTGTCTTTTAGAATACCAAACAGAACCACAAATAGGCATTTAATAAACATCAATAGATAGCATCACATATGATTTTTTTTCTACTGCTTGTATGTCTTCCCCCAAACCATTCCCGATTTTTGAAGTACTCAGCTAAAGAGCCTGCAAATTGTACATTTCATTTTGTTTATATATTTAGGCAACTATGTTGCCTTCAGGGTTATGGTTATAAATGATGGTATTGGCTTCTTTTAAGAGGCAAATAATTCCAGGAAAATGTGTCCCAGTAAAATTCAAAGTGTTTCCACCCAAAGTCCTCCCCACTCCCCCGACCACATACAGACTTTTAAGTTTCAAAATGTGTAAAATGAAAAAGTCATATTAGCATGGAGAGAATACAACAAAACAACAACATCAAAAACACCACTATTCATTGTGTTGCTCTATTTTTTCAATTAAAGAATTTAACACTTTTTTATGTGGATGCCTATGAAAATAATTGTTGAGTTATCCTGGGTTTTTCCTTTGTTACCATTTTATTTCTTAGATCCCAAAATCCTGAAATGGAAAGCTAGTACTAGTTTGACGTCATAGCAGATAAATGTGTTTCCTTTCACTCATATGCCAAAAATTATACCATAATAATAATTACGTATTTTTTGAGAGGAGCTATCTACAACAAGAGAAAATATTTCTCAAACATAAAGGTCAAAATGGAATGTTTACCTCTAAGTAAGCATTTCAGAGGCCTCCCCTGCCTTTTGGTGAGTATAAAATAAACAAATCTCCTACAACAGCGCCTTCTCCTCTCACTGGCAACTGCCAGCCCTCCCCTCCTCCTCCCTTCTCAGACTGACCCCTTATACTTACATAAAAGTGTTAAATACGTGGCCACGTGAATCATTTCATCTGTTCAAAGCTGCCCTAAGTGGAAGGCAGGACAGGGTTTTTATTTTCACTCTAGAGGGTTTTTCAGAGATTTAATTATTTGCCTAAAGTCACACTCTGAGCAATTAAACTGGAGCAAGAACCTCAGTCTCCGAATTCCCATCCTACTGGTGTTTGTACTGTATTCTGCGGGATGGGAAGGAGTGAGCCATTGTTTATATGATTTTTTCTCATTTATTTGTACTCTTTGTATTAGAATTTGGGGCAAGACAAATACAACGTTTATCGTATGGTTTCTTGGACAAGCAAGCATGATAGAGAAGAGAGAAGGGTAGAGCATAGATTGCTCAGATTCAAGGTAGCCAAATTGTAAATACCTTTGCCTATCTGCTTACCAAAGTACTAGCCCACTAAAGGTGTTTATCAAATTGGGAAAGGCAGGCAAGCGATCTCCAGGCTGGTTTACACAGCCCACAGGTCAGGCTCTGTTTATCTGCGAATATGATGCATAGAACTTCAGTTGAACGCCAGAGATGAATGCCAATGACCATAAAGATGGCTATGATGGGAGTCTGCCAGTTCATTCAAAGCTGAAACACTGGCTCTCTGGAAAGTCTGGATTCCTCCAAAGACCACCAGGCTGATTGGTAATGCCAAGCAGTTCGAAGATTTTAGAAACTCTGGGGTGTCGAGCTGGTTATCTGAAAGGAGCCTCTGGACACTGCTCTCAATTTGGTGACTTTTCACTCCCGAACACTGGTGTTACTTAGATGCTTTTCCCCGAGTTGGGGGCCAAGCAGGCAAAGGTGGTGGACATTCATGGATGGAGTCAGACCTCTGAGTTGGTATTTGAGGAATGCGATCAGTTGTCAGGATTATGACACTCGGCTACCCAGTTCATGTATTGCCCAGAGGCCTAGAAAAACGTAGTGTAAAATTCCCTCTTTGAACGGAATGTTGATATTGGTTTTGTCCAGAGCCAAAAAAGGCAGACCTTGAAAGAACGTCTCAACGTATGTTCTTCCCCACTCAGAAAACACTGGACCATGTTTCGCTGCTATTATTATTTACGTCAAATACATTCTTAGTAATAAAACGGTTCCAGACCTGATCTGAGGAGGCTGAATAGTGGTAATGAAAATGAAACAGGAAAGAATATAAGTGAACGGTGGAATGGGGAGGAGAGACTGACAGACATTGGAAAAAACTGTAAATAACTCATAAATTAACACAGCTTAAATTAGCATTCAGCAATTTCTAATATAAAAATAAACAAGTAAAATATAAGTGAAAACTTTATTAAGTTCATTCATCCCAATGAAGGACTTTATTGCCAGAAACTTTGTGATTAGATGAGGCTGGCATAGAAGAGACAGAGGAACACATTCTAAATTGTCAAAAGAAGGCCATAATTCATACACACACGCACAAAACATGCATGATACATGAGAAAAAGGAAGACTGAGTGATGGAGCTCACTTGTTAAGACTCACATTTTCTTCCACTTTGGTAAAGGCTCCGTAACACACTACCATGTCGTGGAAAGAGCAGAAACCGTGGAGCAAACCAGTCCTGGATTCGAGTAATGGCTCCCCGCCATGTTAGCTGAATAATCTCAGGCAAGTGGCTTGACGTCTCTGAGCCTCAAGGAAAACCAAGTTTATTGTCAGGATTGATGTGGACGGAAACTGGGCCAGAAAAATCCTGCTACAAACCAGGTGACTTTTGGACCAAGCTGTCCCTCATCCTCCTGCATGAGCTGTGTCCTTTTTCTGCCATTGCTTCTCTCTGTCCCTCTGCTCCACCTCTATTTCCTCTGCATCATAGATTCTGCCAACACAGGGTTTAACATCTTTATAACTTCAGTTTGCACATCATTCTTCGTGGCCTCAATTTTGCCTTGTGACTTTTCAAAACTTCTGTTCCTTGAGCTGCTTAAAACATTATCTCAATACTCTTAGTTTAAAAGGTCCATACAGGGATCTGATCTGATTGGCCTGGCTTATTCTTTTCCTTTATTTTTATTTCTTGAGATATAACTTACGTAGAATAAACTACATAAAATTTAAGTGCCATATATATGAATTTGTTGCCTTTGAAGTACTTGCTCACCTTTGGTTTAACGATGTCAATGGGAGGATGCGTTTATGTAACACATAATATTACAACCTAGGTTTGTCCTTCCATCAGTGGCTTTGAGAGAAGCGATTGCCCTAGAGGTCTGTGATAGGCAGGTAGACACAATGATTGAAATTTCTAGTGCACTGGTACATAGAAATATTTTTTTTCAGTGGTTGCTACCAATCTTGATTATTGATCCTGAATTCTATTATTAATCTTTCATCTATTTAAAATAGCCTTCTGCCTAGATCTTAGTCTAAGATAACTTTTCTTATTATTTGTAAATTAAGCTTATTTGAGGCCTAAGGAACACAACTTCTTAGTTTATCTCAAACAGTTTCTTGTAATAATACACAACCAGCCTTCCTAGAGTTCAAAACTTTATTCAGGTCACAGCAACAGTCTGAAAAGTTCACCTACTGCTCTGATGATGCACAGAAATTCTAGTGGTTGTCCAGCGGCATCCAATCCTTCAAACTATTGCTTTGATGACTTGGCAATTCTTTACCTCAACTTCTATTGTTATTACTGCTTTTATATAACTATTCTGCTTGTGTTTATAGTTAAACTCTTCAACAAAGAAAAGCCTGATTGGTTTGGAAAGTCACCGTCCAGAAGAGGGCACTCTTGTTGCTGTGGGATAGAGCTTTCACACCAAGTCACTTTGTAAGTCTAAGGAATGCCCGTCAACTAACAGGCTCCTTTTGGGTCAAATCCATTGTGTTCAGGGTCATGATGTCACTGGGCACAAAAATAGTGATCTATGCATATTGAGTTTCTTAGAAAGAGATTGTGTACATGGCAGAGGGACTAAGCTATTCAGAAAAGGTCATGATTACTGGCAAACATCTTGCTTGGCCTGAAAGCCTTAAAGTCTGGATAAGTTTCTAGGATTAAAACTAATGTCATTAATTTTGTTCAGAAAAAGATTTATGTACTAAGGATAAAGTAAGAGGAAGTAAAGTCATGGAGATGGAAGTTGGCAAGGCAGACTGTGATGAACTCATCCATACTAACTTTTGTAGGAGAAAGTGGAGGATAGAGAGACTCACAAACATTCTAAAGAGAAGAAAGTAAAAGAGGACAACATAACAGGAGAGATGCATGGAAAGAAAGTGAGAGTAGAGGGAAAGTAGAGGAAACGGGGAAATAGAAGGAAAAGAAGAGAGAAACAGCAGATATTAGTGTCTTCCTTCCCTTATAGGTTAGAGTTCTTCTGTTCTCGCCTGCCCAGTGACAGCCCACTCTCCTCTCAAGAAAAGAAGGCAAGTTCCATCAATGCTAGGAAGCTGTCAGCACCTAGTTGGTGGACAGCAACTTAGCCTACGTAAGAACAAGGCATGAGAGAGCATGAGCATCTGTATAATATAGAGAAGTTCTCTACATGCTCTGAGATACAAGACAGAACACTGAAATTGGAGTAGAAACAAATATTTAGGATTGGTATTAGGAAAAGTTTTTTAACTACCAGTATTATACATTTTCTAGAAGGGACCTGATGTTCCTATGTCCTATGATCACACACCCTGTCTGTTAGGACAGTGGTTCTCAAAATGTGTTCCCTGGACCAGTAGTATCAGCATCATCTGGGAACTTGTTAGCAATGCAAATTATTGGAGCCCACCATAGATCTACTGAATTAGAATCTCCAGGATTGGGTCTCAGCACACTAGTTTAACAAGCCATCCAGGTGATTTTTATGTGGCTGAAGTGTGAGAGCCATACTATGTGGAAATGTTGTGATTCCCATTATGCCCATGGAGAATGTCTGGTGCCAAGAGGTGAAGTCAAGTATCCAGGGAACCTATGAACAATCAAGGCGTGGTTTCTTCCCCTCCACAGTTTCCTCTCTACTTGTCAGGCTTCTTCCCACTTCTGAAAGCAAATAGTTTCAGAAATGTTGTGCCTCTCTCTCCTGAATAGAGAACAAACTGAGAAGCTGAAAAAACAACAGGTCTGCTGAGCACCCTCCGCATTTATTATACTTGTTGGGATCGTGATTAACAGATGAATTGACACAGAGCTTTTCAATAGAGAAGCCCTTCAAAGCTAATATCACCACTAACAGGGCTCTACTTTAAAGTCATATGCTGTCCATAAACCTAATCAATAAGCTCTGGGCACTCTTGCAATAAAACTGAGACTTGAAGCACCCTGCTAATATTATACACCTTTCTACCCTAAATGGGATTAAATGTTCTCCATGTCCTTGCCAATGAAGACCATTGATTGTGCCATTGGGATAGCAATGTCCTTCCAGGCAGACCTGTGTGCAGCACTTATCAGCTAATCTATTATGGTGCAAACATGTGCATGTGTGTGCATCCATGTAAGTGTGAGCATATGTGTGTGTGTGCATATCAATAGCCATTCTGTCTAGGTATTAGATTTGATTTGGGGATTCTATACCCCTGTTACAATCATAAAAATTGCATGCAAATCTAGTACAATAGTTGAAATACACTTATGGAGAACCTCTTTTGTGCGTGTAAATGTTATGAGTATTTTATTTGGGTGCATTATCTGGAGTGACGGCTCCAGGAAGGTGTAATGATATCATGACCTTGTCTGGGGAAGTAGAGGATTTTTGTCCAACTCATGTGATTTCATATCTTGATTCTACCACCTATTAGCTGTACGAATTAGGGTAAGTTTTCGAACCTCTCTAAGCCTCAATGATCTACAATGAGGGAAATAATATTTAACCTGAAGTTTTATAGTGAGCATTTTGTGAGATAATAATATCAATAAACAAATCAAAATTAAAGGGTGCTAAATAATGAATGATCTTATAAAAAGACATGGCCTTGCTCTCAGGGAGCAAATAGTGTACTTTTAGGAAAATGACAGACACATGGGAAGCATCAAACCACAATAAAAGAGATAAATGGCCAATTAGTAGAGCATGAAAGGATACGGTTAATTGCATAATAAATGCTTTCAGGGGTTATAGATGGAAGAACAGAGAGAGCAGGAGTTATAGGAGAAGATATGGAGATCAGGGGCAATTGGAACTGGGCCTTGAAGGGAGGGAGGAAGAGCGAGAAAAGGTGAGCAGGTGACAACATGTGGGATGGACTTAGGAGATGGTGGCTGGGCCACTGTGGCTGAAAAGCTGGCTCTGGGGCCATGTGCATTTGACGATAAGCCTAGAAAGTCAGGCTGGAGAGCGCTAAATTGTAGAGGCCTTTGAATGTCAAACTAATGCATCATATGGACGACTGAAGGAGACTGTCTTTCCAATTCACTTTAATCTGTCCTAAACTCACATAATTCAACAGATCTAGTTATCCCTTCTACCTATTCGTCATGTTTTCAAAGTTTCCTCTCATAAGAGGGAGACAAGGGGCGAGAGAGAAGAGATGGCACATACCCTCATTACTGAGGTTTAGCTCTGCTGATCACATCACTCGGCTGTCACCCCTCACGATGCAAGTCTGTGGCTCCTGCCTGTTGCATCCTCTGGCTGGGAATTCTTTTGCATTTTCTGCCTTTTTATTTTTCACATGCTTTGGTCAAATTTCTCCAGGTAGATTAAAAACATCTCCTCCTTGCCATCAAGTTTTTCTCTCACAGCTCTGATAATAAACTGATTAATATTTCTTGAAATTCCATAAACAGCGCACCCATCTCAACTCTTTATTCCTAACTTCAGTTTTTGCATTTGTAATTCTTCTCATTGGTAATGGTTTTCCAGAAATCTTTACTTGTTACCTCTTTTCCTCTCTAAATTGTTTCATTATGAATCTTTTTATTTAGTTTTGTTATAGTGAATGAAAAAAGTATTAGATTCCCTTTTTGATCATAGTTGATATTCTGTGTCACTTGGTGGTATAATTTATAGCATTTACATTTATAACTACACTTATTAAATGTTGTCAGTCTTCTGCCTTCTGTTTAGTTTTTCTTTTTTAAAAAATTTCTCGGTTTTGCTTTCTTATAATGCCTTTTTGTTATCTGAACTATATTCTTTCACTGTGATTTTACTGGTGAATTTCCACTGTTAATACTATTGTGTATTATATTAAGGCATTCCAAAAAAATACTGTTACTAAAATCAACTTTGTTTTGTATTCATTAGCCTTTTTCCTTGCTAATTTGGCTAGTTGCATCTTTAAGGATTTATCTTCACCTATCTAGGCCAAAATAATGTAACCAAGTCAGAGGAAGATAGAAAAATTATAAAATTACCTGTTTCCCCTTTGTGACCGAGCACAGATGCTTTTAAATAAGCCCATATGGAGTAAGTACCGGTTTATTAAGTAACTTTTTCATATAGACCTGAGCACCTGCATAGCATGGCCTTCAATTCAGGTGGGAAGAGAAGCCTCAGGGACACGGAGGTGGTGAGTCTGTTTCATGAAGACCTCACTGGATCAAACAACTCAGTACTCATTGCTAAGTCCATCACTCCTGAGGGATACATGGGGCGGGGGCACCCTAGGAAAATATGAACTCTACAAGTGGCTAAGACTTTGACTACAAGATGGGGAGCCCAGGAGAAGTAAGCATGTCACATGTAAGCCTTAGTTAAATTCTGGGCCGTGGGCAGTCTGAACCACACATGCTAGGCCACCTACATGCATCCTACCTTGTCACACTAAACAGCTCCAGGTCCCATGTTCACACTCAAGCTGGGACGGAAGAAGGAAAAAACTATGCCTAAGAGAGCACATTTTTAGATAGATCCATGGAGTTGTGGTTAAGAAATCTGGCACAAACCTGGAGCCATACAGTTTGGATTCAAATCTCAGCTCAATCACATGCTAGCTGTGTATACTACCTCAACACTTTGTGCCTCACTTTCCTCAAATGTAAAATGGAGACAATAATAGCATCTACCTCATAAAGTTGTTGTGAAGCTTTGGTGAATTAACGTATGTAAAATGCTTAGACTATTCCTGGCTCGCGGAAAGTGTTATATGACATTTGCTAATATTACCATTTGTGGTAAGCAGAATTATAAAAATGAACCCCAATGAATCTTGCCCTTATATAATCCCCTCCTCTTTTAATCAGGGGTGGAACCTGTGAATATGATGAGATTTCACTACTGTGCTTATGCTATGTTATAAGACAAATGGGAGATGACCTGGGTGGGCCTAATTTAATCACATAACCCTTTTAAGAGCAGAGAGTTTCCTCCAGCTGGTAGTAGAAGAAAAAGTCAGAGAGTCAAAGTGTGAAGAGGGTTCAACACACTGTTGCTGGCTTTGTGAGGCCACATATCAAGGAATACAGACAGGCTCTAGGAGCTGAGAACAGCCCAGCTGACAGCAAGCAAGGAAATAGGGACCTGTGTCCTACAGTCACAAAGAACTGAATTTGGCCAACCACTTGAAAGAGCTTGAAAGCAGATTCCTTCTCTCAGCCTCCAGATAAAACTCAGGCTGGCTGACACTTGGGTTTCGGGTTTGAGGCACCTTGAGCAGAGAACCCAGTGCAGTTCTCCTGTACTTCTGACCTACAGAACTGCAGAGTGGTAAGTGGATGTTGCTTACGCCACTAAATTTGTGGTGATTTGTTTTGCAGCAGTATGAAACTAAGGCACAGTAATTGACATCACCCGTGAGATTGCCCTGTACTCCTGAGGCCCAGAGCAGAGTGGGTGAGGCAGCCCCCACCTGCTTCTTCTCTCTTGTCTCACTCTGATCCCATTGGGACTCTGGCAGTGAGGGCACCTCCTAAGCTGGAGACATCCCTGTTACACCATCTTGCCATATTATCTGATATAACGTATTGCGACACCAATTATGAAGCACTGTGAGAGAAGTTGCCTCAGTTACTTCTATTTATAATCTTCTTCCTCTTACCACAAAAACTCTACTCTCTTCATGGCCACCAAATGGTGTCCTTGAAGCCTCCATTTTATTTTTGATTCATAGAAGAATTTACTTAGGTAGTCGAGAGAGAGAGTGTGTGTGTGTGTGTGTGTGTGTGTGTGTGTGGCAACAGGGGATGGGCGGCTAATTATTGATGATTCTGAGATATGGGTGTTGACTTCCTTCTACCTTTCTGGGTCCCGATTTTCCTTGCCTTTTTTAAATGTCAAGTGTCTCTGGTCCTGTCATCATGTAGTCACTTCAGATGAGAAAAAAACAACCAACCAACTAACCAGAACAAAGACATTCAGAAGAAGAGCAGCATGGCTCAGGCAAACTGTCTTTGTGGAATATCATTGACTTTTGCCAAATGACATGGAAATCCATTTCCAACAGAGGTGAGACAAGGCAGGAGGTCAAGTCCTCTTTCTCCCGTTGCTCCTTGCTAAGTGGCCTTGTTGACATGGCTAGCTCCCTTAGAGCATTGGTAAGTAGAAGTTAAGTGAGGTTGAGAAGAAGTGATAGTTTAAGATTTGGAGATGAGAGATCCTGACCTAATAAAGTAGATTGATTATCACTTGAAACTAGGTAATGGTTATATGATGCTCATAGGTCTCTGTATGTAAGGTTGCAGTGAACCCCCAAGCCTCCTTATTCCAGAGTGGCTACAAAACAGAACTCTAACAAAAATATAGCCACTGGGAACACCTTATGTTGTCCAGAACACTCGTGGGCATGAAAGAGACCTGAAAAGTTATTTCCTGACCCATGCAGACACCTTAAGGGAAATCCTGGTCTTCCAAACCCAAACCTGATTTTGTTGAGTTGGGGCCACATTCCTCTATGATGTTCACTTGACCTCTGTTTGAAATTCACGTTATTTATCTTTAAAAACGTTGCTCTCAACATTTGACTTAGAGTGTGCTTCACGTTACCATCCTCTACCATCAACCCATTGGGATATTTTTTCAAAGGTCACACAGCATTTTCATCTAGAAACATGGAAAGGAGTCTGAACAAAATTAAGGTTAATAGGTACACGGGGAAAGAACAGGTCCTGACAAAGTTTGAAAATAAGATCTTGAAAATTACAGATCCATTTCTAATTGAATTTGAGGAAGAAAGCACAAAGGCAAGTTTGCCTTAAGGAAAAAAAAAAGAAAAACTTTCATTGCCACTGAAGATCATTTCCTTTTAGGAGGTATTGCACTGTGGAGAAAATGGGAGGAGCACACACCCTCAGTTCAGATTCTCACTGGGCCTCTTTCCTAACTACTTATTTTGCAGACACGACTGAATATCTCTAAGACTGTTTCTTCATCTGCAAAAGGGGATAATAATAGTTACTTACCTTTCAGGGATTTGTGAATAATAAACCCTCAGCCCAAGAACTGGTATATGATGAGTGCTCATAGTAACTATTACAATTATTATTATTTTCATATCCAAATAAAATGGCTGAAGCTTCCAAGCTATAGTGTGGGAACTGTAATGCCCTAGAAATGAACTCTCAGATTTTCTGCTTCTGCTGAATTCTCTTTGACAGCCTCTACCCATAGTCTTTTTATCTGAAGTGAACAATCTCATCTTCCATTTACTCAAAATATCACTAGGACCTGGCTATTTGGGGTACTAAAGTTTTACTGAAGACTTGAGGGAATAGGGGTGGGGTGAAATTAGACCCTACACAACAGGAAACAACTTAAAATTAGACTCTAGACATCATAATCCTGACTCATAAGTCAGGATTTCTCACACGCCCTCTCTTCTTGGATTTGGGCCTCCACCACGTTGGGAAGCTCTCTCTCGTCTTCCTTCTCCTTTTCTGCCAGCACACATACCCTGAATCTTGGTTACTATCTAATGCACTGTGGAGCAGCTCTCAGTCCTTTACCCCAACAATGCTCACATTTGCACATCCCCAAATTCATTGAACCACCTCCCTGAACAAAGGCTTCATCTGCTTCGGATCCCTACCCTTAGCAACTGTGAGAACTAGCAGCGGCCATGCGGACCAAGTGTGCAGAGGGAATTTCGTACGCTGTCTCGCCCTGTGGTTGTTGAGCAATCGCTCTCTGTCTCCTTGCATATAGCGTGAACATGCCTAGCCCAGTGGCTGGAACATGAAACCTGCTTAATAACTGTCAGCTCCCTTTCCCTACCCAACCCTCTTGCAACATCCCGCCCCAAATCACCCGATCTGAAAGTCATTTTGATGGAAATCCTGAGTGTGTGCAAAGAGGAAGCTGGGCCCCAAATGCTGAGAGACAAGGTCGATGAGGGCAGCTGGCCGGGGCCCAAGCAGAGGTCCAGTGACAGGAGAGGGACTGTTAAAGAGCTCTCTTTTTGAACAACCAACAAAGAGTCAGAGAGGAGTGGGCGGGTCAACTGTGCAGCAGAGAGGAAATGAGTCTGAGAAGGCAGTCACACCTCTGCTCCTTGTCATGCATCCTCTCCCAGGGCGGCATCGCACTGTCACTGTCAGGAGTGCTTTTAACTCTAGAGCCACCTAGCAGGCCACTGATAGCAGACGAAAACAGATTCGATTTTTCCTCACCCCAAATCCCAAGTTTGCTGACTCAGTTCATCGCCCCACTTTTAGGTCTTCCTGTTTACATTGTCACTTCGTTTTATTATTTATTTTTAGCCCTGATTTCGGAAGCTTTTATTCTGCTGGGCATTGGCAGGGTATCAACCACATCGGTCTCGACTCTGAAAAGATCATTGTGCAGGCCTGGCCTCGGGCCCTCCGGAGACAGAGCGCTACTGTGAGCCACCTCACGCTGCCTCTTCACCCGCCCAGCCAGCCCAGGGCCTGGTGGCCTTCTCCACAGGCCGGCCAGCACAGTGTCAATGAATGTGAGAAGCAGAAGTGAGCTCCGATTTCACTGGTCCAGCCCCTCACTCTCAAATGGAGAAACTGAGACCCAGAGAAATTAAGGATCATCCCAAAGCCACACATCGAAGTGACAGAGCCGGATCCCAAATTGTGGACTCTTAATTTACCATCTAATGCCCTGTCCTATACACGAGGCTATAACTTATGGAACAAAATCATCAGTTCCTAAATTTCAAGATGGGGGGCTGCCAGAGTGCCTGCTCCATTTTTACTCTTTACGTGCTTTTCTGGACTCTGAAGGCACTTACATTAATGGAAAAATCCCAAAGGCTAGAACATCGGTAGGAACTCCTCATTGTGCCCACATGCCCTTCTATTTGTTATTATTTTCTTGAAGAAACACAAAAACATTTTTGCTGTGAGCCAGGAGCAGCAAGCTGGTGTGGCTTGCCTCCTCGGACTGGCTGCAGTAGCAATGAAGATGGGACACGCTTCAGTTCCCAGGACAATGGTCTCTTTGACTGGGAATATACCGAAGCAGAATTACAAGTGTGCAAGAATAAACAAGGCCGGAGTCAATCTAAAGTTGTTTTACACTCTGCTTTATTAAAGTCAATGCATTTCCGTTCCTATGTGCTGCGCCTAGGTCTGCTTAATTGTAGACACCCTGGGTGAATGCTAATGGAGGCCCAGGACAGTCTGTGATTGGAAACCAAGGCCCTTTTCTGACCTCTACAGGCCATTCAGAGAAAAAACGGAAGCTGCTGCTGGAAAATTACAGAGCAGGAGGCACCGCAGACCAGGGGCTGAGGGAGATTTTTCCTGGATGCTTCCTTGCTGCTATGAGTGTGCCGGACACAGGCGTGTCCTACTTTCCTGCAGCTCTGCTATCCATGTTTAATAGGTTACCGAGGCAACGGGTAGGAGGTCACTCTCAGGAGACCTTTGGAATAGAAATTAAGATCTCAGTCATTCAACACACATTTAATGGAGGCCCACCAAGTCTTCTGCACAGTGCTAGGCCCTCAGGATGTAGCAGTGAGCAATACAGTCTTTGTTCTCCAAGAATGTACAGTCTGATGGGAGGACAGAAAAATCCACAGGCAATGCCATGTAGCAAAAGCTATGATAGGGTTTCTACTAGGTGCTATGGGAACTCAGAATCAGATCACAGAAGACTATCTGGAGGAGGATTCATTTAAGCACATGATGAATAAAATTAGGCACACAGGTGGAAGCAGAGAGAGCATAAGAGTAAGGTGCTTTCTGGAAACTGAAAACAATTTTTTATGACTTCAGCAGAGGCTTCTGTTCAGAGAGGAGACTGGAAAGTTAGCCAGGGGCTGGATCAGGAAGGGCTCAAGTGCCAGCTTCCATTTGCATTTTATCCTTAGGACCATGGGAGGCCACTGAAAAGTTATAAGCAGCAGAAATAGAAAGAAATCTTTATTCTAAATATCATCTAACTGCACAGGGAAGAGAGGGCTGGAGAGAAGGCAAAACAGAGGCTGAGGAGAATAGCAGGGAAACTACTGCTGATATCCAGGTGAGAAATGAAACAAGAAGAAAGAGGAATGGACAGATTTAAACCAAAGCTTAAGAGTAAGGCTTGACAAGACTGGTGGATTCATCTGTTTAGTGAAGAGTTGAGTGGCTGCCTTGGTCAGACACTGGCTGGGCACCAGGCACACAAAGAAACAAGACAACACAGATTCCCACTGAGATGATCAAGTTTAGGAATTTGAAGGCAGAGACTTTGGTGGGAGGAGATCATGAGGATCTTTGAACCTGTGAGTTTCAGGGGCAGTGCAGTGTTATGTAGGGGTGTCCAATATGAGTTGTTTATATTTGAGTCAAGGAATGGAAACAACAACAACACACCTTCCTGGAGACAGAACTGCTCTGTGACATCAAAAAGGCCCTGTGGGGTCTTTGAAAAGAGACATTTTTCCTTGGAGTGTAGGCTCAGGAGTCAGACTGCCTGCGCTAAAATCATGATCCTGCTGCTTATGAGCTGAATAATCTTAGGCAATTCCTTATCTTCTTTACGCCTCAGCATCCTCACCGACAAAATGAGCATAACAAGAGGGCTCACCTTATAGAGGTAGGTTGCGAGGCTTAAACATGATAACACATGCAATGGTCTTGACTATTGTGCATGGCGAGTATTCACATGCAGCACATGTTCGCTGTAACTGTCTGTGGTGATGGTACTACTAATGCTCATCTCTGAAGAAGTGGAAGGAGCATGCGTTGGGGAGTCTGACTTCTGTGGAAGCAGATTCTGGCTCCATCACTTACTGAGAGTGTCTCTTAAGTACAGCTGAGCTTCATTTTGAAAATGGCAATAAAATGCCCATGCATCGAGCGGTAGCAAGAGTTTAAATGAGTGACTATGAGCCGGGTAGGAACACAGGCAGGTTGCTCCCCCACTAATACCAGACTGCAGTGTGGGTGGGGCTTTGTTGATATTATTCTATCAAAGGACATCCATTTGTTTCACCTCCACACCCCGGACAGCAGGGCTGTCGGCCATTTTGCTTCCTCACTCTGTCCCATTGAACTGACCTCAATGCTGTTTCTTCCTTTGACCCCCCAAAGACTGAGGCCACACTCAGTCACCTCAACTGAATTGTTCCAAAGAATTGTGTTTAATTATTATTATTATTATTTTGTCAGGGGGGTGGTCATGATATTTGTCTACTGCTAAGAAATCTTTTTAACCCCGTAAGGCCCTATAGAAATCTATAAAAGATCATTAAGAGCTCCATATCAGAATAACTGGTTCACTCCAGCATTTTGACAGTCCGTTTCTCTGCTCTGTTTGGCTACTTGTCATAAGATCCAAATGTGGTTAATTTGGTAACTCTCTCATAAATATGCATTCTCTTCCAAAGAGGACTAGATCCATTTTTCTTCATGACCTGAATGGGCTCAAAATACACACGTGCTAGAAGACCAGTTCATGTCGGTATGCTGATGAGAGAGGGCCTCACTTTCTACCCAAAAGGCCTCCATCTCGATTTCTGTGTCACAGCATGGTGTAAAATTGTCACCTAGCTCCCCTCCATCTTTATAAACACATGTCTAATGACAAACTTTCCCTCACTCGCTTTGTTTTCTTGCTTAAAGCCCTGGACTTGCATTGTGTGCATGAGTTTGTGTGTGTTCGTGTTTGTGTGTGTGTGTGTGTGTGTGTGTGTGGTGGGGAACTCCAGCTCAATTTTAGCTCCATTGTGTTGGAATGTGGGTAATAGATGACTTTAGGTTATATATAATTGTATCTTTTTTATTATGAGGCACTGAAAGGCTGCAATACAATCCATTTTTATCTAAAAATTTCTTTTAGAAATTTACCACTTTCCTTTTTCTAAACACTTTTTATCAAGAATCAGTTGGGCACGCATGGAGCCAAACAGCAACACAAACAAAACAGGAGAACTGTTGGGAAGGCAGCAGCAGGCTCCAGACCTAATGAATTATTTCTGCCCAAAAACGCTCTCGCAGTGAGTACACTCAGGCTACACTGACCGGTGTGTCTTTCCAAGGCTGGAGCCGTTCGGAGGCTGGAGTGGGTTGTCCCAGCAGAGCAAAAGGAATCCATCACTCTAATGTGAATGCAAATGTTCAGATCCAGCGTGCAGGCCACTGTCCTGAGTCCCAACAAGGATGAGTTATGCCAGGCATTTTATGGAGCTCCCTCTCTTGGCAGAGGGCAGAGGCTCCTCCTGGAATATGAAATCACTCTACAGCTCAGTCGTCCAGGCTGGGAAATGGAAGCTGTGCATGAGAACTTCTCCCCTTAGGGGTGTAATGTGACCCTACTTGTGTTGGCAACCTTCAATGCAAGCTTGTAACTCAAGGATCAGGTTATTTTCAAATTCTCTTTGTGGTTCTGAATCCTGTTACTGGAAGCCCAGAAGAAACTGGAGCCAATGGATGGAATTCTGGGATTCTCACTGACAGGACTGTGAGAAGCACCCTAGCTGTCACGTTGGCGCAATGCACAAGGAGCCACGCGCCGGTTCTCACCAAAGCGAGCCTGCGGTCCATAGCACCTGGGTGAGCACTGCAGTGCCCGGGACTCTCAGAGACTCTGCCCCTCTACTCCCATCACTCTCTCTAGACAGCCGCATAATAGAAGCTAGGACAAGGCCACCCACCTTTATTAAGCTGGCCTCACTGGGGACCAGTCTTCCATGGCAGCCACCAGCTCCAGAGGCTGGGCTGGACCCATGCTAGATGTCTTGTTAGTGAAACCCATTTCTCCTTCTATAACACAAACTCTGATTTGAGATCAAAAATGGAGGAATTTAAGGGAAAGATATGGGATTTCATTGAGATGCTGGATGTCCAGTTTTCAGGCTGGGAAGCTACATTTTGAGCAACTTCAATGTGTAAAGAAGTATGTTAGGTGAGGGGAGAGATAGAAAGATAATAGCAGGTCCATGCATCTTAGAGTCCTCTATTCATTGGTGGGGTGGGGGGCTGTAAAAAACACATAAATAAAGCTGTAAATGGCAAGCCTGCTATAAAAGGGATGTAGAAATTGTGCAGTAGGGGCACAGAGGAGAGATTATATAACTTGGCTCGGGGTGATCACAAAAGGTTTTACAGAAGAAAGGTGATATTTCTACTGGGTCTTCATACCCCGAAATGAGGTGATGGGAGATACCGATCAGAGAGAGAGGAAAAACGTGAAAAGGTTTGTAAAATCAAAGAGGGCATTGAGGGAGCTGTGTGGCCCAAGAAGTTTTGTGTGTGTGTGTGTGTGTGCATGCATTTTTGTGTATGTTCACACACATGCATAAGTGTGATGAGATAAAATGAAGCTAGGTCCCATGGCTAATTGAAGAAATTGGAGAATGACAGAACTTGAGTCTATAAAGGAGGTTGGGGCCAGGTTGTGAAGGGATATGCTGAGAAATCTAGACCTTCTCCTGTAAGAAATATGAAGCCAAAAAGTGTCTTGCCCTAGGGAAGTGTCATGAACAGCCAGCAGATTCCACCCTTGGGGGTTCGTGGAGCATGATCCTCAGGGGATCACAAGAAGCCCGTGCTTCTCTGCCCACACTGGGACCACCCTAGGTGAGAAAAGGTGGGCTTCTCAGCTTGGCCCATCCGAGAAGGTGTGCTAGTCTGCTCCAGGAAACTGCAGGCCCCCTGTCCCCTCCACACCCTCATCCTACCCCTGCCATGCAGAGCACAAGACAGCAGCTGGTATGGGACAGCTGTGCACAGGGCCTCACCCCCACATCACCTCTCTAGGCTCTTATCCTTTCTGCATACTTTGAACCACGTCTGTTTCCCAGTAGAGCCTACAACTCCCTGGAACTCTCGAGTAATCTCATTTGGCTCTGAGTTTGGTAAAACACATTTTTCAGAACAATTCACTCCAGTGGTTTGGCCAGCAAGAGACAAGTCTGGCCGGGCTGGAAGAGCCGCTCCTGTGACTTTCCGGAGTTGACTTGTGAAGGAGCCTCCCCACCCCCAGACTGAGGACTGCTTTGGTGGCACAGGGAATGGCCTCAGTCCCGGCGAGAGGGCAGGGAGTCTGCTCTCGCTCCCACTCCCGTTGCCTCCAAGAGAATTCCTTCTCAGCCGACTGGCACTCGATCAAGACTTCCATCCAGGCCCCCAGCTCACTCGGTACATCTCTCCTTCTTCTACTTCCTTTCCTGATGTGATTCCTCTACATCTGTGAGTCCTCTACAGCTGGACATCTCATAGACCCCCAACATTCAACATGGCCCAAATTGCGATTATTATCTCTCCCTCATCGCAAACCTGCTACTCTGCAAATACAATAACACCCAGGGTGCTCCTCAGACTACTGAACCACCAGCACAGCAAGGGTGCCAATCAATAAATCATAAGAAGTGGGGCAGCAGTACTGATGCACACCTGCTGACATCAGTCCTAGGCATGCCTCTGTGGAAAATTCTTTTCCTCCCCCAGGACATTCAGAGTAAAGTTCAACCTTTTCATCAAGGCACGTCAAATGTTGCTTGATTTGATTGATGTCTATCTTTTCAATTTCATATTTTGTTACTCTCCTCCTGTCCCCACATACAAGCACATCTTTTAAACTAGTTACATTGAACATTTTACTCCAAGCTCTAACCCTACCACAGGGCCTTTGCACAAGCTCACTTCTTAGCATGCCTTTTCTCCCCCTTTAACCTGGAAGCTTTTGCACATCCTTCAAAAATTACCTAAATATCCTCTTCTTTTAGTAGACTTTTCTTACCACTGCCACACCCACTAGATTAGGTAATTCCATATTACCCTCTGCATAGCTCCATAATGGCATGTGCTGCTGTATTAAAATAAAATGTTACTGTCCATCTCTCCCACTGAATTGTGAGCAACTTGAGGGCACACAGTGGGTCTTTTTTCTCTGCATCCTTAGAGCTTAGTAAAGTGCACGGGACATCATAGGTGCTTAATATATGTTTGTTACGTAGATGAATCAATAAATATTCCATGTTCCTGGCTTTTCCTGAACATGCCACATATAGAGATTTACCTGTCCTGGTCATTATCCCTCAGAACCAGGCTAGGTGACTAGAAGTTAATCCACAAACTAATCTGAGCTGAGGTGCAAATGGGTGATGACGAGTGAGCATTATTTCCATCCCTCCCAGCACTTACATCTTCAACACTATTATCTTCTCAACTCCTCGAGCAGGGAGAAAACAGAGGCATTACGCCATCCTGTATTTCAGAGTGGAAATGTTGACTCTGGGAGGAGTGGAGGGGTGCTGTCAGCTTACACTTGAATTCAGTGTCTTTGTAATTCCCCTCAAGCCTCTGAATGTCATAATACAAAGGATGGACGTGTGATTTCTGAACTGTAGCAAAGAAATTTGGAAAAGAGTTGGAAAAAGAAGGGACTATCCACATTAATAATAATAATCAACTCCCCAAATCACAGCACACATGCCTTTTTTGTATGCCTTGGGGATGAATTATGGCAAAGTTTTGCTCTGGCTTTCTGCTGGTCTAGAAGTATGGACTGTGAGTTTTCTCTGAAATTATTCTGTTTCCAAAATCTCTTGGTGGTGGCAGGTACACCAGGAAAAGTCTCTTTGGCAGGTACTTGATCCCCAATATGTATTATTCCCTTTTCCCTTAGTATTAGAAGACAAATTTCTAGCCTGGCCTACCTCAAATAAAGACTACATTTTCCAACCTCCCTTGCAGCTACCTGTGGCCATAGGACCACTTTCTGGATGGTGGAATTAAGAAGAAGCATTATGTATAGCTTTTTGAAATATAGAAAACATATTCTTTTTCTGTCCTTCTTACTGCTGAGTGGGGTGTAGATGCAAAGGCTGGTGCTTCAGCAGCCATATTAGACCAAGAGTGGAAGCAACACACAGCAGAACCAGAAAATTGCTGATGCAATTTGTGCAATTGCATCTGACACGATGCACTCATGATACCAGCTCTGGCCTGCCTATGTCTAGAATTCCACATGAAAGGGAAACAGACTTCTACTTTAAAAAAGCTACTGCTATTTTGTATTTTCCACCTCTCATAGCCAAACCTAATCCTAATCAAATGCATATGGCACCTGGACAAACGTAAATTTGACCTAACATATTTTCTCCATTTTATCTGCCATTCTAATCTGCCTTCCACACCTCTTCTCATCCTTTCTGCATGGGCCCTGCACACCCCACCATTCAAATCCCTAAGCTGTTTCCCTCTGCATGCTGGAGGCCCTTGTTCCATTTTCTCTTGTTCTAAGCTATTCAACCTCCCAGGCTCTGCTCCTGTGTAACCTCCTTCCCAGAACCCTCCAGGAAGAGGGAGTGCTTCCCAACCATGTGACTCCAGATGATGTTTTTTTGTAACTGTGAGAATACTTATATAGAATGCTCTGCTTGTGTTATGGAGGAAAATAAGCCAACATTATTGAGTGTTCACCGTGTGCCAAACTGTATACTTTTATGTATTATGTCATTCTTTCTTCACAATAGCTTTATGATATAGATATGCTCTTCTCCACTGTACTGAGGTTTGTGCAGATATAATTAATTGCCTAAGTTCTCATAACAAGTAACCACCAGATCCAGGATATGAGCCACATCTATCTGATTCTGAAATGAATGAATTTTCCACTATGTCTTGCTGCCTCCCAGTGTTATGGTTAGTGGCCTGAATTCATAGGATTTTAAAATTTGTAAAGGCCCGTAGCCATGTCTTATTCAACGTTGTGCCCCTTCCTTTAGAATCTAGGACAGCTCCTGGCCTATGGTGGATCTGTAAAGCATCCCGTAAAAACAGACCAAGAAGGGGCCGGCCCGGTGGCGCAAGCGGTTAAGTGCTCGTGCTCCACTCCGGCGGCCCGGGGTTCGCGGATTCGGATCCCGGGTGCGCACTGATGCACTGCTTGTCAGGCCATGCTGTGGTAGTGTCCCATATAAAGTAGAGGAAGATGGGCACGGATGTTAGCCCAGGGCCAGTCTTCCTTAGAGAAAAAAAAAAAAAAAGAGGAGGATTGGCATCACATGTTAGCTCAGGGCTGATCTTCCTCACAAAACAAAACAAAACAAAAACAGACCAACGATGACACTAGCAATTCTTTGTTGTACAGCTTTTCATATCCAATCACTCAGCCACTGAAGACCCTGCTAAGACCCTTGGAGTCTCAGTGGGGCTCATGATTTGGGCCCAGGAGCCCAGATGCTATAGTAAGGAGACAACAGTAGGCAATAACACTCATATATAGAATGACTTAAACAAACACTCAGAATTTTGTCTGAGAAGAAAAGAAAAAAGGCCAACTCCTCTACTTCCAGTCTACTCTAGTTTTAAGCACAGGAACGGAGAAGAGTTCAAAACAGTCTTGAGAGAATCCACAGTAGTCTTGAGCGTTCCATTCTAGCACAACGGCAGCTCGCATCGGCTCCAAAGGCCACCTACCTATGAATGTGTAATTATGAAGTAGCCAGCCTCCACGCATAGCAAAACTAGAGTAAACTTTGGAAATAAGGTTGCTGAGCTCACATAGGCTGGCTTTTTGCACTGACACTGTGTGTCTGATGGTGACGAAACAATGTAGCTGCTAGTCCAATGGTTAGAGGCACAAAACGCTCCGGGAACCTCGGGGCTACGAGCTGGCTTGTCTTCGCTGTCCTGGCCCCTCCTCTTCTTCCTCTGCCTCCTCCTTGTTGAGGGCGCACTCCTGGATCTGCTGGTCCAGCTCAGAGAAGCTCCCTTCCCAGTCTGAGCTGCTGGCTGTACTGTAATCAATCTCCTCCATGCAGGGAGGCTCGTCATCCAGTTCTGAAGTGACGCTGCTGCTGCTGCATCTGCCGTGAGTTCCCAGAGAGGAAGGGAGGGGAGGAAACACGCAGAGGGGAAGGGTAATAGAAAGACAGAGATGGAGAGAAATGAGGGGGAAACGAAAAGAGAAGTTACTCGAAGGAAGGAATTTTTACAATTGGTTGGAAAAGGAGGGCGAGAGTTGTCTTCTCTGAGTTTTAATCTCAGGAGGCCCTCCTCCTTTAAATGGATTGCATGCACAGTACTCTGTGCTCTCAACCACCACCTTGAGATGGGGGAAGGAAGTCATATAAAATCTGTGGGCTTCCTTCTTCTCTTGCCAGCAGAGTCTGCATTTCTAAATCCGATCACAAGATTTCCAATCACATGGTGTGGGCAGCCTCACATAGTTAACATCTTCAGGGTCCTTTACACTCAAAGTGAAAAATTAGAGAAGGCGGTCACTGGGTATCTGAGAACGCCATGTCATCCACAGCCAGGAAAGAGTGGGACTGGGATTCAGATAGGTAAGACTCAAAATCCCCAATGTTTCCCACGCTCACTGACAATACTATGAGTCATATTGCATAGCTCTCCTTCATCGTGATGAGTGATTTATTAGAATTAGAAAACTAATCCAGGTTGAAATTAATAAGGTAGCGAGTAAGTAGGGAAACAGCATTCTCTTTTATTATGTTTGTGCTTCCTCATCATCTCTCCGACTTCCCTCCATTTTATTCACAAATGGGAAATCAGCAGGGGTTGACCAGCAAGACATAGAAGGGGGCAATAGGAATGGACAACAAACCTTGACCATATATTGTAAGCAGAGAGAATTTCCTTCCAAGGAACTGTATACCTTCCTCATTCGCATGAGGTGCCTTCTTTCCTGAAGACTTTCTAATCACTTCCTACTTAGGACTTAACCAATTAGGATTAGCAGTGTGCTGGGTTTCTACTCTGTGATTTATAGAAGGCAAGCACTTCATAAATTAGGCAGAGCTGTTCATCCACCTGCCTCGCCATAAACAATGACAATGGGTAATCAACAGCATGGTTACATGTTAGCTCGGGAAATGAGTCAGCGGCCAGTTTCTTAATTGTCTCCTGACTGATGTGAGCTGCTTGTATGCTCTTCAGGCCCTCAGTACCCTACACTGAAGGACTGGTGGGACATTGCCTGAACGGAGAGGAAGAGGAAGAAATATGATTCTGTTTCCACAGCACCACAGCGTTAAATCATTATCATATTTTACAGGAAGAATGGTGGGTGATAGTGTAGTTGAGCAAAGGGAGATAAGAGGTGCCCAGCTGTAACGCGAACTCAAGTCAGCAGGAACACGGAGTGCCTGTGACTCACCTGTCACCACACTAGGGACTGAGACGACAATGCTGTGCAGTGTCAAAAGCTTGAGTTTAAATCCTGGCTATGAGACCTTGGAAAACTCCTTAATCTCATAGAATGGCAATAAAAAATACCTTAAGAGCTGTTGTGAATACTAAGTGAGAAAATACACGGATGCTATCTAGCAGAGTGCCCTACAAAATAAAAGCAATCAACACATTTTAATGCCACTGCTCTATTGTGGCTACTAAAGATGGTGAAACATGATGTGAAGGACAGCACGCACTCATTGAGAAGTGTTGAATCACATCTGGGTTACTGCAACAACTACTGCAAAACCATCCAAATTGGCACTACTAATAATTTCTCTAAAACGTAATTTTTATTATGCTGTTTCCAAATTCAGTAACCTGCAATGACTTGCCCTTGCTTATTAATGCCATGTGAGTATCAATGGACGGGACGTTCCTACGGGGTCCAGCGGCAGGAGTCTAGGAGTAAACAACAAGGTCAGTCCCCCCGGTAAGGCCCGGCCCTTCGTCCAGCATGGCGTCTGCTCCAGTCACTCACACACTTGCATCTTTCTCGCCACAGTCAGGTTGTCAGGCTGTTCTCACTGTGATCATTCAAACATTGCACACCGAATGTCTTTCCAAGCCTTTGTTCATACAACCAATCTCCTATGTCAGAAATGCTCTTCCAACTCCTCAATATCCAACCAAATAAGATACATCATTTTGTAAAAGTTCATCTTAATTTCCACCAAACGACTGTTGTGATAACTCTATCTCTTATTGAAATGTTCTTTCTCTAAGTATTAATCTTCACATAGGTACTTTATTTGCATTGATCCTTAATAATGTTTATAGTCTTATTGTGAATAAGGCCCATGTCTCTGATTCATATTTATGTTATTCTATAGAACACCTTGAAGGTGCTAACACAGTAGACATACAATAAAGAGTTGAAAAATTGAACATATAACGGTATATATGTAGAAAAATCTATATTTTGGACCATCCTTTGCGGAATTACTTTTTTCTTGAACTTTTTTCAAAAGTTTTATATGTGAATTAAACCACAATTATCATAGTGCATTTTAGTGATTTCAGACAAATATGGTTTCCTTTGTTATTCATATAAATAAGTAAATATAATATAAATATAATACACAATAAATATATAATATGTAATATAATATACAATGTATAATATATTCTAAAATTATGTATTTTATATATATATATATATATATAAATTAAGAAGGCCTCAGATAGTTTAGTTACATCTTTCACTTATTTGCCCAAATGCAGTATAAGTATTCCGATAAGTTAGGGAATCAAAATACATATTTGGGAACTTCCACTTCTGGATAGATAGAAAACTATTTTTCTTTTTCCTTTTTATAACTTGCCCTGAATATTCTATATGAAACAAACGTAAGAAATTTCTGAAATGTGGATGAAATATGGAGAGAAGTCAGACCAAATAAGGGCCGTGGGACCTGAAGGCCGATATGGTGGTGAGTTCCCTGGGTTTTCTTTTTGCATCATATATCCTGGGCTTGGAGTGGGAGAAGCTGACAACCTAGAAATGCTAACAAGTGCAAACAAAAAGAGACTCAACAAGAGCTTGTTCTCTCTAGTCAAATGATGAGGAAAGGGGAAGCTTAGCAAGAAAAACAAGTTTAGACTATGGTAGCTCTACTTCAGCCAAACATTACAGAAAAATCAGCAGCCACGCCCCACCCTGCCAGCAAAAGTGGGGAGCCTAGACTTCTACTCTCAACAGATTGTATTGAGGTGCCCAAATCCCCTCCTTTTTTCCATGCTGAGGAAGCATCAGAGAAGGTGGAATAGGGAACCAGAACTTTCATCCCCGACGTATGATAATGAGGTATCCTACCCCCTTGGTACCAGTGGAGGCCACAACTTTTGGTAACAAGACCATGTCCTACCAGCATCAGTAGAGAGCAGGAACAAGGTACTCTGTCCACTTCCACTCAGAGCAGTATTAGTGAAGGCCCAGTGTGCAGCTGAAACTCTCACCACTGCCCAGCAGTAACAAAGAGCACTCACCACCCTCGGTGTCATTGGGGCCTAATGGGGCACCTAGACTTTCACTCCCACCTGGCATTAACAAGAGTCCCTTCTCCAGTCTGAGTGTTGTCAGAGAAGACCAGTTCAAACCGAAGATTTAAATAAGACCTATAGTCTCATAGTATAATACTCCAAATTTCCAGACTCCAATAGAAAATTATTCACCATACCAAGAACCAGGACAATCAATAGATGCCAATGCCAAGATGACATAGATATTGAATTATCTAACAAAGATTTTAAAGCAAACATCATACAAGTGCTCCATTGAGTAATTATGGGCACACATGAAAAAAGATTAGAATGTCTCAGTAAAGAAATAGACAATCTCAGCAAAAAAAAAAAAAAAAAAGGAAAAGATAAAATAGAGGACGTAGATTAAAGAAGAATCAAATAAAATTGGAAAAGTGAAAAATACAGAAATAGAAATACAAAACTTGGCAAAGAAACAGAAAATCTCAGAAAAGAAATAGAAGATATAAAGAAGAACCAAATGGAAAGTTTAGAACTAAAAACCACTAAAAGCTAAATAAAAAATTCAATGGATGGTCTCAACAGCAAAGTGGAAGAAACAGAAGAAAGAATCAGTAAATGTGAAAATAGAACAATAGAAATTACTCAATCTGAAACAGAGTGAAAATTAACTAAAACAATGAACAGAACATCAAGATTCTATTGGACTATAATAAATAATCCAATATTGATTTCATTGGAGTCCCCAAAAAAAGAGAAGCTGAAAAAGTATTCAAAGAAGTATTGACTAAAAATTTCTTAAACTTTGCAAAAGACATAAACCTACGTATACAAGAAGCTGAGCAAACCCCAAATAAACCCAAAGAAATCCACACCAAGATAGATCATAACTAATTTTCTGAAAACTAAAGACAAATTAAAAATCTTGAAAGCAGTAAAAGAAAAACTTTAGGGGACTAACACTACAGGGAAAAAATAATTTGAATGGCAGCAGAGTTCTTAACAGAAAATACAGGGGTCAGAAGAAAATGGAACATCATTTTTCAAGTAGTGGAAGAAAAAACTCACCAAGCAGGAACTCTAAAACCAGAAAAATATCCTTCAGGAATGAAGGGAAAATAAGGACATTCTTATAGGTAATGAAATTTTAAGAATTTGTTGCCAGCAGATGTACTCTAAAAAGATGGCTGAAGGAAATCTTCTAAACAGAAATGAAATAATAAAAGAAGGAATTTTGGAACATAAGGAAGGAGAAAGAATAATAACAGTGAAAATATAGATAAATACAGTACATTTTTGTTTTCTTCTTGAGTTATTAAAATTATGTTTGACAGTTGAAGCAAAAATTATAAAATATGTGACATGGTTCTTATTGTATTATATAAATATTTAAGATAATTATATAATAAATGAGAGAGTAAAGGAATGTACAGGGAGGTAAGTTTTCTATACTTTCCTTTAACTGGTAAAAATGTGACACCAGTAGGTTATAATAAGTCATGTGTATATAATGTAAAATCTACAGCACTAAAAAAATTATACATACAGGTATACTCAAGATCTTATAGATAAATCAAAATGGAATTCTAAAAAATATCCATTCACAAGAAGATAGGAAAAACAAAACAGACATTAAAAGGGAAAGAGAACAAACAGAAAAACAATAAAATGGAAAAGTTAGCCCTAATTTATCAATAACATTAAATGTAAATTGTCTAATACACCAATTAAAAAAGAAATGGTCAGAGTGGATTAAAAAAATGTGACCCAACTGTATGCTGTCTATAATAACTCACTTAAAATATAATGAAATAGGTAGCATGAAAGTAAAAGGATTAAAAAGATATACCACGTAAACATTAATCAAAAGAAAGCAGAAGTGGCTATATTAATACCAGATAAAGTAGTCATCAGAGCAAAGAAAATAACCAAGGACGTAGAGGGATATATTGATAAAAATGTGAATACATCAAGAAGTCATAGCACTCTTGTACGTATATGCACCAAACAACAGAGCTGCAAATTATGTGAACCAAAAACTGACAGAACTGAAAGGAGAATATGACAAATCTATAATTATAAATCAAAACTTCACCACTCCTTTCTCAACAATTGATTAAACAATTAGACAGAAAATCAGCAAAGGCATAAAAGACCTCAACAACACCATCAATCAACAACATAAAATTGACATTTATAGAATACTCCACCCAATAGCATCGCATACATATTATTTTCCAATGCAGATAGAATATATACCAAAATAAATGAATATTGAGCCATAAATAAACCTCAACAAATTTAAAAGAATTGAAATTGTGCAAAGTGTGTTTTTTGACTATAATGGAATCAAGCTAGAAATCAAAAACAGAAAGACAAAAGGAATGTTTTCAAACACTTGGAAAGTAAATAAGAACATTTCTAAATAATTCAGGAGGTTAAAGAGGATGTCTTAAGAGAAAGAAAAAGTATACATTCAACTGAATGAAAATGAAAATAACATATCAAAATTTGTGGGACACAGACAGAGCCATGGTAAGAGGGAAATGTATAGCAGTAAATGCTTACCTCAGAAAAGTCTAAAATCAGAAATCTAAACTACCATCTCAAGTAAGTAGAAAAATAAGTGCAAAATAAACCTAATGCAAGTAGAAGAAAGGAAATAATAAAGAGCAGAAACCAATGTAATTGAAACAGATAAACAATAGAGAAAATCAATGAAACAAAGAGCTGACTGTTTGAAAAGATCTATAAAATTGACCAACCTCTAAAAACTCTGACAAACAAAAAAAAAAGGCACTAATTCTCAGGAATAAAACAGGGACTATCACTATAGACACCGGAGGTATAAACAGGATAAGGGGATGACACAAAAAACTCTTACACATATAAATTTGACAACTTAGATGATATGGACCAATTCCTCAAAAAGCAAAATCTACCACAGTTTACCCAATATGATATAGATCTTGAATAGTCCCATAACTATTAAGGAAATCAAATTCATAATCTAAAACCTCTCAAAAAAGAACTTTCCATTCCCTGATATTTTCATGGGAGAATTCTAAAAATGATTCAAGAAGAATAACACCAATTCTACATAATCCTTACCAGAAAATAAAAGAGGAGGGAACACTTCCTATTCATTTTAGGAGTCATGTATTACCCTGATACTAAAACTAGACACAGAAAGTAAAAAGAAAGAAAGAAAACTACAGACAAATATCCCTCGTGAATATAAATGTAACATCCTTAACAAACTATTAGCAAATTGAATTCAGCATTATATAAAAAGAATTATACACCCTGACCAAGTGGAGTTAATCTAGGGATGTAAGACTGGTTCAGTACTCAAAAATCAACAATGTAATCCACTATATTATTAGGCAAATAAAGAAAAATCACATGATCATATAAATTTAGGCAGAAATGCATTTGACAAAATTCAACACCCATTAAAGTAAAAACTCCCAGAAAACATAATAATAGAGGGGGACCTCCTTGCCTAGATAAAGAACATGTACAAAAACCTACAGCTAATATTATATTTAATGGTGAAAGACTGAATGCTTTTCTCCTATGATCAGGAACAAGTCAAAGATGTCTACTCTCACCCTTGCTATTCAACAAAGTTCTGGAAGTTCTAGACAGCACAGTAAGACAGGGAAAGAATATAAAAGTCATATATATAGGGAAGCAAGAAATAAAACTATCTCTATTTGGGAATGTACAAAAACAAAAAACAAACAAAAAATAACTCTTAGAACTATAAGTGAGGTCAATGAGATCATATGCTACAAGATCAACACAAAAATCAATTTTACTTCTATTAGTGACAATAAACATGTTAAAATCATTAAGCATTTATAATCCCTAAACAAAAATGAAATGCTTAAGTGTTAATGGAACAGGACACATACCAGACTTGTATGCTAAAAATACAAAAATCTGATGACAGAAATTAAAGATTTAAATAAATGGAGACATATACATGGCTTAGGAGACTCAACACTATAAAGATGTCAATTTTTTCCCAAATTGATATACAAGTTTAACACAATTCCTATCAAAATACCAACAAGATTTTTGTTGATCTAGACAAGATTATACTAAAATTTATATGGAAAGGCAAAGGAACTAGAAATAGCTAAAACAATTTTGAAAGCAAAAATGAAGTAGGAGGAATTGCTCTACTCAATTTCACAATTTATGATATAGATACAGTATTCAAATCAAGACTTTACGGTTCTGGCAGAGTGATAAACATGTAGATCAACAGAACAGACTACCCAGAAATGTATCTACAAAAGTAAGACCAATTGGTTTTTGATAAAAGTACAAAAGCAACTCAACTGCTAGGCAAGTTTAGGTTCATGGGGGGATCCTGGGAGAAGTGAGAAATATACTTATCAGTGCACAATTTATCACCACAGCACAGTACATATGGCAGGACTGAAGGAAGGCCAAGCCATTTTTCTATGACACATCTGATTAGTCCAGATAAACTGTCTTAATACGAGGCAGGATGAAAGAGAACAAATCAAGATTTTCAGCTACTTGTTAGTTGGCATAGCAGAATAGAGAATATAAATAATACGTCCTCAAGCAAAAGAAATTTATTCTATTCTGGGGCCTTAATGAAACTCAGACCAGCTTTTTTCTTCGTATTTTGCTCATCCTCATTCCTTCATTCATTTAATTATTTACTCATCAAATATTTAGTCAGCACCTACTAGGAGATCAAAGAAAAAAGAGAAAGAGTGAATTTTTTACAGCTCAAGAAAAAAATTGAAGGTGATTAAAAATTATGGAAACAATTACATTTGAAGCAATAAAAATTAGGATAGAAACTACCAAAAAGAAAATCAGTGACAAGAAAGTCTGAGTTGCAAAATTCATAAAAAATACATTGAACAAATCCAAGAGATCAAAGAAGATAATGAATATGGATATGGAAAACAAATAAATGAGTCAATGTAGTGGAGAAAAATAAGAATTCAAAGAGGTATATACATATAGGAAATAAGATAATAAATATGAAAGTAAAATAAGAAAAGACCAATGTAATGAAAAATTATATAATTCAAGGATATAATAGAAAAAAAATCTCCAATACAGAAAGACTTGAACCTGCAAATCAAAATGACACAACATATACCAGGAATAAAAACATACTGAACAATTCACCACAAGTTATAGCCCTACTCATTCAACCATCATTCAATCATGCAATACTGCGTGCTTTCTCTGTGCCAGCCAGTGTGTTTGGAGCTGGATAATGTGCAAGGCACTGTAGTTGTTTGAACTTCAAAGATGAAGGAAAAAAGTGTATAGACTTCCAAGCAGAAAAATAAGCCTTCTAAAGCAGAGAGCATATCAGACTGATTTTAATGTTCTTCATGGGAGGAGATGGGAATATCTAATTCCAGGAAAGAACAAAAAAAGAATGGAAGCATGATCAAATATTTCATAAAAAGCCAAGAGGTTTTGCAAAAGAGAGACATTATCAAACGTGCAAGATCTCAACAAATATAAAAGCAACTTGTTTTCCTTAGGTGGGGTGTAGGTGGGAGCCAAGGGAAGACATCATTTGAGAAAGTCCAGGCAACTCAAAGATGAACCAAAATAAGAGTCTCAGAAATGAGGAAAGCATGGTCAGAAAAGCGTTAATGGGAACAGAACTATGTTAAATATATAACTAAGGGTAATCTGGAAATGATGTTCAGAAAACAGAGTGTAAATGTTATATCTTGTCAATGTAAAAATGATGCTATAACAAATAATACAAATAAGAATGTGTGAGTGGGAAAGGAAATGCAAATTGGGATAATTTATTCATCTTTTACAGCAGGAGTCAATAGACAATACATTAAGTTCAAAAATAAAAACAAGAAGTAGAGTTTAAAATATAGGAAAGTAGTGTTAAAAATGTAATAATTAGAAAAGCTTATTGCCAGAGAGGAAACGACTTGGCAAAATAAAGAAAATACAGATTATGTAGAAAATCTGAGGTCCAAAAATTATACTGTGAGTACAAACAGTGATCTTGTTTGGTAAAATCCCAAGGCCCTTGTTAGAAACAAGCATAAAACTACTATGTAGGTATTTTCTCAACACCCGGGTTATATGGAACTCCCATGGGAGAGGGTGAAGAATACAGACTGCTGAAGATGCACCCACAACAACAGATTATGGATCACATGAGGAAATAATCCACCTTGAGCAAGAATCAGCAGAAACAAAAAGCAGCAAAAACAGACACCCACAAACTTGAAATAATATGACAATCTGGAAAAGAGTATAGAATAAGTATGTTTACAATGATTAAGAAATTAGAGGGGCCAGCCCAGTGGCACAAGCGGTTAAGTGCGCACGCTCCACTGCGGCATCCCGGGGTTCGCCGGTTCGGATCCTGGGCGTGCACCTATGCACTGCTTGTAGAGCCATGCTGTGGCAGTGTCCCATATAAAGTAAAGGAAGATGGGCAAGGATGTTAGCTCAGGGCCAATCTTCCTCAGCAAAAAGAGGAGGATTGTCATCAGATGTTAGCTCAGTGCTGATCTTCCTGACAAAAAAAAAGAAAAGAAATTAGAATAAGTTCTGGAAACATAATGAAAGAATAAGATACTTTTGAAAAAGAAAAGGTAAATTTGAAAATCAAACAAATTCTCTCTAAAAGAAAAAAGAAGATACAATAAATATCTCAACAGAATTGTTAAATAGCACAAAAGACACAGTTAGGGAATTAATAAACAAGAAGAAAGATGTCTAGAAGCAGATTTTAGAGTAAATTGGTAAGAGGCAATATTCAAAAAGATAATAGTTGAAAGGTGACAGTCCCTAAATTGAAGAAGTACACTGGAAAACAGAAAAATTTAAGGAAAAAAGAAGTACATAATTAGACACATCAGGATAGACACCAATAATGAAGGACAAATCTTTGAAAAATTGGGAGAGAAAAGACAGATTACTCTTAAACGGATGACATTTAGATAAACAGGTTTCCCAATAAAAAATAAATAAACAAATCAGGGAAATTAGGTGAAGGGAACTCCCTGTGATACCTTTGCAACTTTTCTATAAATCTAAAATTATTCCAAATTGAACAGTTTAATTTTAAAAAGCTTAAAAAGAAATTTAAAATAAAGCTAGTCAGAAATGAAAAATTAAAAATAAAGCTAGTCAGAAAAAAAATGAATTAATGTCTTGAAGATGCTGAGGGAAAACAAATCCCAAGCTAGTATTACATACTAAAAAACAAAACAAAATTTTACTTCTCTTGAATGAGGATGAAATAAATACATTTTCCCGCATATGGACCACCTCTGAAAGAACTACTAATGTACATATTGAAGTGCCTCGAGCAATCCTCCATTGGGTCTAAATATATATATATATATGATATATTATATAGAAATACACATGCCATAAAATGATTATTTTAGTGAGAAAAAATAATACTAAAATGTTTTTAATCTAAAAAGATAAAAGAAAGGTTGGGGGACTAAAGAAGGAAGAAATGTAGGGAAAGAAAGAAAGAAGGAAAGAAAGTAAAGAGAAAAAGAAAGAAGAGGGAGGGAAAGAAGGAGGGAGGCAGGGAGGAAGGAAGGAAGGAAGGAAGAAAGGGAAGGAAGGAGGGAAGGAGGAAGGAAGGAAGGAAGGAGAAAGGAAGGAAGGGAAAAAGGGGATGGATACAAAAGATGAACCGCTGGTGGCAGGTGTCCCTGGCAAGAGGTCGGGACTGCTATATATCTCCTGCCACCACTTAGTCCCTTATCTTATTTCCTTCGAAAAAAATTGCTCAAGTCTAGCAAAATGCAATAAAATTGCCCTTGACACTCCTGCCAATCCTTCCCATCTTGAAGGCAAAGCTCGAATCCCACCTCTTCTTTGAAATCTTCCTGAGAGCAGTAGCAAGCCTCCCTCCTTTCTTTCACTTATTCAAGCACTTTGTTTGACCACTCTCTTTGCCATGTTACTTACATTGTTGTCTAATATTACTGTCAGTGTTAATAAGCAATTCTATGTGTGCTGACCTTCTGCTAGTTGCAAGACTGCTGGTCGCACTGCCCTTGTGCCCAGGGCAGTGGGGAATACCTAACAGGTACTAGACTGACCCCATCTCATTAGCTATATGCTCATTTCAGGTAATTCCCCAACCCATAAAGAGCTTCACCCTGATATTAGCCCAGCAAACCAGAACAGCAAGTAGAGCCCTGGTGTCCAGGGAGACTCTTTGAAAGGCAGCATTCTATATGGCAGAGGGCAGGCTGGAGTTGCCAAAACACAGCTGCCAGTAACATTAGGAGTTGCTCTCCCTACAGCTTACAGATTCAGCTCCCAGAGGATGAAATACACATGGTGAGGCCGAGTAATAGTAATTTCAGCAATGTTAGTGTGTTTGCCATTCTACTTCTTGGTCTTTCTCTCTCTGTCTTACTTTTCAAAGATAATGAATTCAATAAGAAGGAATCACCATATGCAACTTAAATTAAATATAAATAAAAGGAAGTAACATTATGCAGAAATCAAAGTGTGCTTCCATTGATCCTTAATACCCAGATGTGGGAAATGTATGGAGAAAACATCTGAAAATTGATTTCATTTCCTCCTTTTCACCTGAATGCTTTGATATCCTGTAGACACGTATTCAAAAGTCACTTTGGGTGGCGTTGGAGAATTATGTGGTGCAGTGAGAAAAATGTAAATCAGGAAGAAAATATAAACTTGGTGTCAGACAAGTAATTAGGGATTCGAATCCTGGCTCCAAAGACCAAGTGAGAAACAGGAATTTTTCTTCTCTGAGCTTCATCATCTCCATCTGTAAAATGGGGATCCTACTCGCTTTCTTCTTGAAATGACACAAAGAGAAGCGAATTTCATTAACACAAAACCTAACACATAGTTACTCAACTGAATTTTTATTCCCCTTTCCTCTCCATAGCATTTGGAGACAAGGAAAGAAAACATATTTATCCTGGCAAGTTCATCATCTTCATCCTCAAATATAAACCCATAAATGCAGCTTTCAAACAGTTTCTAAGCAAAACCATTAAGAAGTCTCATCCCTTGCAATTCTTCCAAGCCAGCCCGTATAGCAATTTGCAGCTTTATGATGTGATAAATAGAATTCCTTGTTTTGATTTTTCATTTGCATATTTATTGAGATATGACGATCTTAATTAGTTCTGCTTTTCTTGTTTTGTTTGTTTTCTTGGTTGGGAAAAGACAGCTTTCCATAGTGCAAAATAATTCTGCTTGCTAACAGGGTGAATAAAACCCAGCCTGTGGCGGTCCTTGATGTTGATGCTGCTTAAAACGCAGCTTTGTGGATTGTATTTTCACTTGTTTTCTCTTTAAATGCTGAGGTAATGCTCAAGACTTGGGTGAATGCCAGAGCTCAAGAGGCAGCCACCTCCTGAGCAGAAAGAGAACACTTTTTAAATTCCAGACACTCACACTCATCCAACATGTTCTCCCCAGCCTACCTATCACCCGTCTCACTCCTGAAAAAGCTGAGCCCCACCAAATGCCTCTGTAATGAAAGGCAGCCCGGCCGCATCTTGGCTTCTATAGACGAGAAAGAGCAACTCTGAATTCCCTGGGTGGGTGCATGTCAGGGGAGTATTTGGACATGTTGCTCACACTGTGCTGTTCCTCCTTGACCTTCTGTTCACTTTCTCCAGGAGCAGGGCTGTGTGAATGCTGTACCCCATCTAGGAGACACCAGCAGCCTATTAGGCAACTCATAGCTCCTAAAGGCATACAGATTATGCCCACTGTGAATATCTCACCGTCACCACCCAGAACAATTAGCATGCTTCCCTAGTGCTTCCTATCTGCCAAGTTCTTCACATCATCACAAAGTCTGTCACTGATTCAACACTTTTAAGAGGAAAGACATAATTTATTACTATCCTGTTTGTTTGTTTTTAGTTAACTCCCGTGATGGAGCATTTCCTGTGTACAGGGAAAAGCACTAGGCTCTATTGGTAAAGGAAAAAAATTAACATTGCTAATCACCTACTGTGTGTCAAGGGCTTTGCATTTCCTCTCATTTCATTTAAAATATAAACAAACAAGTCTATGGGGTGGTGTTATCCTTCCTATTTTACAGGAAAAGAGAGAGCTTGGTATTTTGATCATTTTCTCAATTTCTTAAAGCTATACATGGCATAGAAGATGTATGATAATCAGATAGGACCAAGGGTTCCTGTATCCCTCAATTCAATCAGCAAATGTTCATGTTATAAAATCGACTTTGCCTAAGGAAGAACTGGGATGAGATATTAATTCAGCCGAAATCAAAATCAGGGACTCTATCATGTGGTCTAGAGGACTAGGAAAAAGTCCAATGCCATTCTCACACAAAAAGTGATGGAAATAAATGTCCTACTTCTTATTGAACAAGTGAATCCATGATAGTGTGGGAGTTGTGGTCCAAACTCTTCATGAAAATAGAAATGTAGAATAAAAGAGGGTGAGAGTGGGAGAGAGTGGGTTAGTGAGAAAATTATGAGAGCAAAAGAGAGGGGGAGGGAAGAGAGAGCAGTTTGGTGAAACTTGCTCAACCAATTTGTTAGCAAGAGCTTTTCCCCTAAGTTCTCACAACTTTTATGAGAAGTGAGTTGACCTAAGTCACCTGAAGAAAAAGGTTTATGGGTATAAGATGCTGGTTCATTGTGGAGGATAGTCAATTGTTAAAAATTTGGCAATTGTGTGAGAGAAGATCCTTGAGTGGTTCACTGATGTTTCAGACACGTACTTTGAATTATTTGTCTAGTATAGCTGATGAAATACCCCTGAGCCAAATCATCTTCAGTTGCTCAGTCCTTCTCTTCAAAAAATCACTCGGTGGTAAAATAGAGTTGGGGTCTGAGGTGTGTGGTTGGCTATGCTCTGTAGTTAAGGGACATAGAGAAATTAATTAATCCATAATTATCCAACTCAAGATCATGATGACCCGTCCCATGCCAATTGACTAGATAAGGTGTTTGTGAGCAAGTCAGTTTGTCACTTTAGAAATGAATGATGATGGTATTGCTCAGGCTGCTATTGTTACAGTGTCATAAAGATACCCACTCCCAAGCCTGCTTCTCACGATATTTTCTCATTGAATGTTTCCAATGGTTCATTGAAATTCCATTCTATTGAATACGTTTGGGTCATTGCCCTTTACCTACAGCATAATTAGGTACGGCTAAAATATTTTACCATTTGTTACGTTCCCTTGAGCACTGGAACACATGGTATAATGTAAGTTTCAAGGACTCAAAAACAAAAACGCTCTACAGTGACACAAAACAGTCAAAATGTGGTTGTGTCTCACTCAACTACACTGCTGTACAACTCATCATCTTTCAAAAACTTGCAAAAGAGCATATTCTCATTCTCTAAAAGGAAATTAGAGGGGTCAGCCCCGTGGCTTAGCAGTTAAGTGCACATGCTCCGTTACTGGCGGCCCGGGTTCGGATCCCGGGTACGCACTGACGCTCTGCTTCTCCGGCCATGCTGAGGCCGCGTCCCACATACAGCAACTAGAAGGATGTGCAACTATGACATACAACTATCTACTGGGGCTTTGGGGAGAAAAATGGAAACAAAAGGAGGAGGATTGGCAATAGATGTTAGCTCAGGGCCGGTCTTCCACAGCAAAAAGAGGAGGATTGGCATGGATGTTAGCTCAGGGCTGATCTTCCTCACACACACACACAAAAAATTAAAAAGAAATTAGAGCATGTGAGAGAAGTACATCTTTGCTGAAAACCCTTAGATTTTTGTTTTACCTTTGGTCCAACTTTCTACACTAAGTGGTAGCACCACATTAGAAGGACTTTCCTTTCTTATATGCTTCAAAACCACAAAGAAATAAAGTTGGTGGGCTGGCCCCGTGGCTTAGCGGTTAAGTGCTCGCACTCCGCTGCTGGCGGCCCGGGTTCGGATCCCGGGCGCGCACCGGCGCACCGCTTCTCCGGCCATGCTGGGGCCGCGTCCCACATGCAGCAACTGGAGGGATGTGCAGCTATGACATACAACTATCTGCTGGGGCTTTGGGGGATAAATAAAAAAATTATTAAAAAAAAAAAAAAGAAATAAAGTTGGTTACTGGATACAAACTAAGCAACGTAAGGATTAACTATGCAATGGGAAAGGTCAGGAGCGATTTCTCAGTGAAAACAGAACAAACTAAGAAATTTAAAAATATGGACATAGATTTTGATTTGAAAAGTTAAAAGATAATTAATCTATGCATTTATTTTTCAACTCACAATTTTATAGACATATCTCCTTAAGTGCTGCTCTGCATTTATTTGCTATAGAACTCTTAATGTTATAAATGTTTATATATTATTAGTTTCACACCAGAAATGAACACCATCTATCGCTCTCAGCCAATGAATGTAGCATGCCATTCTGTGCTTTCCTCGTTTCAAAAAGTGCTCATTTTTTAACTCCTCCACAGTTTTCTCTTTTTGACATAATTTTATGTTCTGGTGAACAGTTTTGACTCATAATGGCTCACAAAAGACAAGCAAATAATAGTGCTGGAGGTGCAGACAGTGAATGCTAGTTTTAAAGCAGCTTGAGGCCATGAGCACATTTAAGGAAATGAAGGGTAAGGAACAGATGGTAACGTCCAAAGCCAACTGATGTCCCAATGGATGTCACTGGAAAATCCCCTTTTACTGAGGTTTAGAACCACCCAACTCCCTCCCAGCCCCAGAAAATTCCATTTTTATCTAGGTCTTCTTTGGTTATCATCCTCTCTCCTCCAATTGTTGACCCTCATAAGCCTTAGATATAATGCTGGCTGTTGGAACTTACAAAGAATCAACAGTTTGAATTTCAGCATTAATGTTATCTCTAAACTGTAAATATATGATTAATTTTAGCTCTATATATGGACTGGTGAGTTTGTTTTCTGTTTTTGTTTTCATAGAGAGCTCCTGTTTCCTGAATGTTTAGTTTCCACTGGACAGCCCAGTCCCTTTTTATGAGGTAGCCCTGGAGTGTCTGGCCACTGTCCAGGTCACTTCTGATACAATCAGATACATCCACTTGACTTATTAGAATGAGGGGTGCTGAGGATGTTTCTCTGGTAAAGTCTGAGGCAATAGTATGGGTCATGGTCCATGTTGCTCCTGGGATCCTGTTGGTCCCAGGGACTGAGGTTCTGTACCTCCTTGAGCCCAAAGAAAATGAATCCAGCTTTCTAAAGACTTGAGGGTTTCACAAAGATGCACCCTCTCTCTCCCATCCTTGGCATGTAGAGGCGGCAGGAGTGGTGAGAGATTGTAACCCTAAACCTCTCGTCCTTGTTACATTTTCTCCCCATCCTTCCCCAGAGGGTTTTGAGTATATGGAAGGAAAATTAAAGCTTGTTGGGGTTTATACACATCATTGTAAATCTATGCCTCTACGATGAGATCTCTGTATCCAGAGCGGGGGAATGTGTTCTTTATTGTTGAGTTTTTTTTTTTTTTCCATTCACACTAACTTATTTGGAGATTTGTGGAAGTCCTTTGATATTATCAAGAGCTTCATAAACCTCATTGTATCCTATGAGATATCTACTCTAAATTGTGTGATCTGTAGCTAGAAGAATCTGTGGTGCATGCCTGGAACAATGTTAGGGAATTGAAGGTAAAGGAAACAGCAATTGTAAAGTATAATGTCAGGAACTCACCTCCACAGAGACTAGGTTCTAAAGACTTGTATGGCTTTGATTCAGGTGGTATTCCCATTTCCACAAAGACTTCCTCCTCTCTAAACTCAGAATGCCTGTACACACCAGGAACTAAAAACCTCATGTGAGAACACAGCAGAAGACAGCTTGAGGGAGATACTTAAGCAATACTGAAGGAACAGCTCTTAGCTGAACAAAAGCATCTGTGAGCATGAAGTTTCAGGTCAGGCAGATGACTTTAAGCAGTCAGGTAGGTAAGCGTTCAAGATAGAGGTGTTCATCTTTAAGGCTGAGACTTATGGTTCAAATGATGAAAAAGTTCAAGGTACCAAGATGAGAGAGATAGCCAGACATATGGACTTTCCATATGTATATGCTCCCCTGTATGTATCCTACTCTTTCTATTTATTTTAATAAATTACTTTTATGAAGCAGAATCTTTATAGAAACAGGTGAACTGATATCTATTTAGTATCAGCATCTTAAACACACACTGTAAGCAAAGCTCTTCCACTTCACAGCGGGCACTGTGCGAGCTCCCTGCAAACCTTGGCTGCCTTCCCTACCCCTTAGCTTCATAGAGTTTTAGTTCATATCACCTTTTATTATAGAGACTTGATATTACATACCTGGGAGAAAAAGAAACTTTCACAATCTGATCTCTACTTATTTCTTCATCCAAGTTTTCAAACTACATCCTCCTGCATAATCCCTTTCTTAAACTTCACGCGGTCTCTCCCCTCTCCTCGGATACATGCGCTTGGGGCTTTGCTGTTTCTCCGCTTTGGTTTACACTGACGCTATCTGGAGTGCTATCTTCTCACCACTGGTAGTTGAAACCCCCCACATGTCTTAAGATCTAGCCCAAATGTTGTTTCCTTCAAAAAAACGTCCATGATTATGCATGCTAGAAATAATTACTCATTTGATTTTAGTGCACTTACTCACTGTATTTTCCCTTATAGGTCAGAGACATGTTTCAGATTAGCTTGAAACTCTTAACGGTTCTTAGCCCTTGCCTTATACATTAGAAAATGCTCCAGACAAATACCAGTTGAGAAATGACAGAAGAACTCCCCTTCTTAACGTGAGAAAAATACACTCTGCCCCCAGATTAGGGATAACCCTATGTCTCTCCTGATTTCTACTGGCCATAAACAGAAACTGAAGAGGTGAGGTGTTTAAGAGAATTCATACTTTAAATTTTGAAACTGCAGAAGTGACAGTGCTAGAATGGGCCATTTCTTTACAAGATCCTTTACTAAAATTTCAAGTTAATTGGTGTTTTTATGTGAGATTCTATTTCACATGCCATAGGCAGACAGATATTTGTGTTCTCTGTCCTAGGAATATAAGAAGTACGGGAATGAGATGTTTACAGTTAAGGCGGAAAGGCAGAAATGGATAGAAGTCCAAAATTTGCAGGATGGGGTAGAAGTTGGAGAGCCTATATGAAAAAACAAAGTCAGCATTGCTACTTAAAGACTCTATTTTGTTATTTTGGGAACTGTCTCCCAAATTCTATGTTTCTATCAGGATCTCAGTTTTCAGATAAAAGGATTTTCTGTTGCTATTGTTACAGACTAAAAGAATTCTTTACATAGGCCTTTTTGTTGTAAGAACAAAATCAAATCTTCTTGCCTTCTGAAACACCCAGGGATTCCAAGGAGTTCACAGAGCAAGGAATTCTGATCTCAGTTGTAGGAAGAAAACCAGCTGGCTCTTGGTTTCAGAACACAGAGCCATATACACTACCACTTACCATTGATTCTGGGGTGAAAACCACCATTTTGTGGATGTTTCATTCTATTTTGCTTACAAGTAATACGTCTACTGTTATCTATAGGTTATCACTTTGATCATAACGTGTTTTTCTTGATAATGAAGTTACATGATAAGTGTAGTGGCCATGGACGCGAGTACCATAAATATCATGGAGAGAAATCACTGGATAAGTGGAATAAGAATGAAGTAGATATGTTTATCAGATATTACATGATGTAGAGAGTGGTGGTGCTTTTTGCCCTCAAGTTGATAAATAATCAACATACGGCAGTTGAAGAGATGTGAACTGTTTAGAACAGACTCCCATGGTGTACACGCAGACTGCTGAGAAATCAAGTCTTTTGACAAGGTGTGAGCGAGAAAGCTGTCAGGACCTTCAGAGGGAGGTTACCCTCACCCCAACAAGCAAATTTTAATTTATTCCACATTCGATTCTAAGGGAATTTAATTAGTAGGGTATTACCTGACAGAATCAATTTTACTATAAACATGACTGTTGACCTTCAAGGAAGTATTTTGATTTGAGCAGTTAACCAGGCACAGCTTGAATTGGGTTAATGAAAAAAAAGTTATAATTTCAAGTGACAATTATGGCATTTTTTAAAATATCAAAATTTTAACTCAATAGAAGACAGCCTTTGAGGATAATAACTGAGACAGAATATGAGGCTGTGAGTATCCTGTCAGAAGCAAGTCAGAAAAACTTTGTCACAAGGAGTCAAAAAATAAGTATCACCATAGGAGGGGCTGTGATAATTTGTTATTAGCATCATAATAAAATATATTATGTAATATATTATAATAAAATTTAATGTGCTGTATAATATGTCACAACAGTTTGGCTTAAGGCAGAAGTAAATAAATATCACTTAACAACAAAGCCATGATACTCTATTATAAGAATTATAACAAAGAGCAAATTATGTATATGCAAAGTTATTTTACACATTATTTATAATTAACTATTTTTTTTATTATTATAATTTATTTCAAAAGCTTCCTTAACGTAAACGAAAATAGCATTGTTTTTTTTTTTTTTTTTTAAAGATTTTATTTATTTATTTTTTCCCCCCAAAGACCCAGTAGATAGTTGTGTGTCATAGCTGCATATCCTTCTAGTTGCTGTATGTGGGACGCGGCCTCAGCATGGCCAGAGAAGCAGCGCGTCGGTGTGAGCCCGGGATCCGAACCCGGGTCGCCAGCAGTGGAGCGCGCTCACTTAACCACTAAGCCACGGGGCCGGCCCGAAAATAGCATTGTTAAATAAATGTTTCAGCATCATCTGGTAGCATATGTTATATTAGGTAGTTTTTTCACTGACTAATTACTGAGTAACATAGCAATAACAACAATAAGAAGCACAATAAAACGCATCTACTGTATGTGAAAGCTTACTGAGAGGCATTTTGCTAGATACTTTAAATAAATTACCTCATTTAACTCAATGGCATTGCTTTATACTTTGTTTCTAGCTTTTGATTTTAAAATATAAATATTCTGTTTCTAATTTGTTTTTCGATGAGTCTAGGTCATGTAAATCTTAAACTCCCTAAAATTCTTAGAGTTATGAATTTAATCCATTCCTTTATTCAATAAACATTTAGCAATGGTTCACAGATTTGCTTTTGTTTATTTATCTATTCATTAATTTAGAAAAAAACAGGGAAAGAAAAACAACCGTTCATCCACCTCCCATGTGCTGGGTGCTATTGCTGGGGAAGGGAATACAGAGGACCTTGGGAGTGGAGAGGAGTCAGATGTGCTCAGAGATCAATTACAGCGTTGTTCAGGGAATGTTCTAGCAGAGAAGCAGGCAGTGCACCCTGGGAGCTCAGCGGATGAACATGTAACTCTGTCAAAGGGAAGAGGGAAAAGCTACTCCCAGGAGAGAACACGTGAGCTTTTATCCAGGCAAAGAAGGGACGGAAGGGCACCCCAGAGGGAAGAGAAACGTATACAAAGACCCAGCATCATGGAAGAACGTAGTGTGCACAGCAAGTGGGAGCCTCAGGGTGTTGGAAGCATAAGCTGTGTGTGGTTAGTGGCGGGACGTGAAGCTGGGGTGAGGGCAGAGCTGAGGGGCTGGTTAGCCAAGGAAAGGAAATCAGATTTAATTTTAGAGGTGATTTTATTTTCTGTTGATAAAGAAGATGCTGGGCACACTCTCTATCCCATTAGCATTAGACATAATTATTTAAATATAACTTGTTAGAGATTAGCTGTTTAATTTAAAAAACAATTAATTGGAGCAATGTATTAAATAATAATATTTGACATCATTAATGAGGGTATAATTATATGTGCTATTTAAAAACAGCGCAATACCAATATTTTCTCATAAAATGAAGCAACAATTATGAACTAAAAAACAACTTAGCAACTTGACTAAATTCATTTTGGAATTCATCTCTCTGGCAATAATCACTCAGATTTAGAAAATCTATTTAAATTTCGTAATTCAAACTCATGTAAGTATAAGAAAAATGTAGCAACATTTTCATAAGGAATAGATAAAAAAAAAGGGGGGAAGATTCCCATTGAGTACATTTAAATTTATAAAAAGGCCTCCCTCACCTCTCAGATTCAGGAGGACTTGGAAAAATGTCCCCAGAGAGTTGCTGTTCAGCTGTAATGTATCACAAGGCACCGAAAGAAGCTTGATCCTGAGAGAGCTGGCCTTGCATGGATCTAGAGGAGTAATGACAGTCTAACTTCACGGAGCACTTAGTAGGTGCTAATCACCGTATTTAATACTTTACATACACTACTCATTTAATTTTCAGAAAAGCCCAGTGAGTTAAGTGCTATGAATATGCCTCATTTTTACAAGAAAAGTGAAGCTCAAAAAGGTTAGATGAGTGGCTGGCCCAGTGGCTCAGTGGTCGGGTGCGCGTACTCCTCTGCGGCGGCCGGAGGTTCGCAGGTTCGGATCCCTGGCGCGCACCGACGCACCACTTGTCAAGCCATGCTGTGGCGGCGTCCCATATAAAGTAGAGGAAGATGGGCATGGATGTTAGCCCAGGGCCAATCTTCCTCAGCAAAAAGAGGAGGATTGGCATCGGATGTTAGCTCAGGGCTCATCTTCCTCACAAAAAAAGAAAAAAGGTTAGATGATTTTCCCAAGGTCATTCAGCTAATAATTAGTAATGTCAAGACAGGCACTGAGGCATTGCTGACAATTCTACACCGGGAGAAATTGTGTACTGACTTCAGAAAGGATACGGTTCAATTGATAACACAGGGAGGCATTAGATGTGGACCTGTATATATACTTTATTATTTGATTTGAACATTGCGTTTTAACAGTATACGTCTGCTCTTTGCTGTCTGTTGTCTAGCAAATAGCATCTATGAGAAATGAGGTTCTAGAATACCACTAGGGTTTATTTAATTCTGGAATGGAATACAGCAAGTTCCCCTCAAAAAACTGTTGTCACGGGATGCCAACACAGACTTGTGAGCTAGATGGTAGTATCTGGTTGAAGTGTAGTAAACTGCCATTTTTTGCAGGTGGAAAGAGGTCCAATACTGGGAATTTCATACGTTTGAATTTAATACAATTGGAGCTTTCTATTGAAAAGTCACCTTGGCAAGATATGTAGAACGGAATGGTGGAAATGGAACAGACAGACAGGTTGGAATGTTCGAATTATTTTAAGAGATTTTCTTCCTATTTCTATAGTTTATTCTATATTTCATGTTTGATTCCATGTTAGTTCAAGAGATACATTTCTGTTTTAAAAACAAACATGCAAAGAAAAGTGACATAACCCAGAATCCCAACACTGCAAAACTGAATTTAGCACTCTGGTAAGGAAGGCGCAAGATGAGTCTGCCTGCACACACACTTACCATCCCCCACGCTCATCAGCAGGGTGTGCAATTCCTCCACTCCGCAGATGTTCAATCAGCGCCCACCACGAGCCAGGCTCAAGGCCAGGTGCTGGGCGTGGAGTGAAGAGCACACTGTCTCTCTCCTCCTCGGCGCCCTAGGAGGGGAGGCGGTCAGTTCTACGTGCATTTACAGTAAGAACAACGCGTGCTGTGACAGGCAAGTAAGGGTGGAGGCTGCAGGAGAGCAGTAAGGGGGTCTTATCCGATCTAGTGTGTGTTGGTGCCCCCTACACACACACACACACACACACACGAGACAAATGCATACATGTACACTCTGCATACATGCACACACCCATACCCACATACACACATATAATGCACACCTACACACACGTGCACACACAAATGCAAATTTGCACACACTCGTGTTCACACACTCACACCTATATCCACATCCACATATACACATATGCACACATGTGCACGCAATTCAAAGCTACACCCACACACACAAGTGCACGCACACACACACAAATGCATACACACACATGCCACACCTGTGCACACAGAAATACACACGACCACCATCACTCCCGGGGTAACCAAATAGAAGTTTTCTCACTACTGTTCAGATTCAAAGAACTTTTCCCTGTCATCCATCCTTGGCCCTCTTGACATATAAAAAATGTTCCTAGATTTATCCATCCTCTGACTTCACACTCGGAACGTTTACAACTTCGCTTCCCTGTCCTCCTTTCCCCCTGATAAGTACATTGGTAGTTCCGAACAACACTTTGCAGGAATGGCAGTTCCAGGTGAAGGGTCTTCAACTGCGAAGACGTAAGTCCTATAAAAGAGCTGATTTCCTATTTTTGTTATTGATATAATTCTAGGGTCTGCTTTCCAAATTCATTTTGGTCAAGGAAAGCCTTTATTCGTCCCTAAAGCTGAGCTTCAGCAAGCTCTGAGATTCCATTGTCTGTTGTTACCAGGGAAAAAAAGAAGAAAAACAAATTTTAAAAGTCTGCTTTTGAGTTTCTTCCTCTGACAGGCCCTCTCATTGAGGGAGGCTCTGACTACTGCCAGGACCAAGAAAAACATGTTGCTTTGCTTTTTCTTCTGGAATCCCCCTGCATCTGCTGTCTGCTTTCTGCTGCCTGCCCAGATATTTCCCAAGTAAACTGAAGTTACTCTCTGTGGTGGAATGACAGGACAGGACCCCACAATATCCCGGTAACTTCCACACAAGTGGCAAAGGGTGATGTGGCTGCTGCCAGAGACCTGTCACTACCTCAGGCCACCTCAGACAAACACTCGAAGACACGCAGCAGAGCCAACTGAACAGCAGCTCACGATCGTCCCTGGCAGGGCTGAGCAACACTCTTTCTCTGCCTCCTCAGAAAAGAGTTTCCTGGAACATAAAGCCAAAGGAAAGGGGTAATTTATTGTGAGTATTGCATATTAATTACTTTTCAGGAGTTCCTTGGGTAATTACAATCTGTAACATTTGTAATTGATCTGGCCAGATTAAACATGGATGCTTTGGTGCATCAGTGAAATTAGCAAGAGTCCCAGGAGAAGTGGGAGGAGGAAATGTCTTACCTAAGAGATGAAGGGCAAGCTGGGCTCAGGCCAAGCCCCCGAGGACACCTTCTCTGGAGCCAAAATTACAGCAGACATTGAAGACTGCACACTCAGCAGCTAAGTTCTTTCCCCACAAAAGACCACGTGGGGTGGGAGGCCAAATGTCTCCTGAGCAGCCCTTACACCATTAGAAGAGTGCTCCTCCCCACAACCCTGGGCATGTGAAGTCAGACACCTACCTCAGCCCTGCCTTCATACTGGTCAGGCCAATAAGGTCGGCATCATTGAAAATCCATCATTTTGCAAAACACAAGGAAGGAGCCCTTCTCCTGGAAGGGACGAGGGGCCAGGACAGGATGAATGGGGCCAGGATGTAGAAAGGAAGCTGCTTCCTGCCAGACATACTCTGGGGCTGAATGTCTCCCTCCTTGCCCTGCGGATGGCCTCCTGCCCTCTGGGAGCCTCCCCGAAAGACCCTTGCTCCCTCTCTGTCTTACCCAGGCCAGGGCTCCCTTGTTCACCTGTCATAACCAGTTGTGCTTCTGTAAATCTGTGAATCGGAGCAGCACAATGACTGTCCGGGCAGGGGCTGGCTGCTGAGAGTCGTGGCACTCAGAGTATCCCATCTCAGAGGCTGCCCACGGATGCTGAGAGCTCCAAATGTGGAGGCGCTCCTGAAAGACAGTGCTGTGGAGGTTGTGGGTGGAAGACCAAGTATGGAGATTTAGGAAAAGAATGAGATACCCCAATTTAACAGGGTCATTAGGTAACATTTACGGAGCCCTTACTGTGTATAAAGCACCGTGAGAAAGGTCAAAAATGCTCAACAACAGAGCCTTAAGGAAGTCCACTAGTGGTTAGATCTGGGGGGGTGAATGATTATTACAAAATGCTGAGCAAGTGCTTTATAAGAGAGACAGGTGAAAGAGATTAAGGACATAAAATGGGAGATTAAAAGGAGGAATAGAGAAGGGAGATAAAAAGAGAAAACTGGAAAAGAGGAGAAGTGGTGAGGGACATGAGTGCTGGATTATGTATGAGCAAGAGGACAGAGGGAAAGGAGGGATGGCCTTGTGGAGAAAAAATGCTTTTCTTTAGAACAGGTGTCTGCAAGCCATGGTCCACAGGCCAAATCTGGCCCACTGCCTGTTTTTGTAAATAAAATTTTATTGGGACACAGCCGTGCCTGTTCATTCATGTATTGTCTGTGGCCGCTTTTGTCCTGCAACAGCAGAGTTGAATAGTTGCAAGAGAGAGCATATACAAAGCCAAAATATTTACTGACTTTTTACAGAAGTTTGCCAAGTCCTGTTCTAGAACAAACCTTAATCACAAAAGCATACTCTGTGCACAAGAGCACGCGTTCATTCTTTCTCTGGGTTCTCAAGACAGTGATGCTTTTGTGGGCTACTGAGCTCTGTGTCAAAATCAATCCTCCTGGGGGATATTTTCTGCACCAGGAGGGAGTCAGTTTACACTTTCCAGTGTTCTTTGCTTTTCCTCAACATCAACATGGAGTGGAGGTTGGGCTCACCATGATGGAGATGACTCCATTTTAAAATACAGACACATATTGTGAGAAATGTCACCGTTTTTAGCTTTGACCTTGCGGAGAAAGAAAGAATGTGAGAAGAGAGAAGCAGGTTGGTAATCACACTGCGTGTGATCGAGGGGAGTGGTATCCTGGAGTAAATATTGTTTAAGTAATCCAAAGAGGTAACCAGAGAAAAGTTGCTAAACTATAAAGCACTAAGTGGCCCTCGGGCCTTTTTGCCTGGGTATATTTCTAAGGGCTGACAGTTATAGAACTTACATAAATGTTTTCTGATTTCAGGGTTCAGAGCACAAGGCAGCTCAGTGAGAATTGCAAATGTCAACTGTACGTGGAAATGCCCAGGTTCATGTTTTCCTCCTATGGGATAGGAGAAACTAGGAATCGGTGAGCCATGAGCCTCACCACTTTCTACTTGTCCCTCCCTCGGTGCTGACAGGAAAGAGTTTCCAGGTATCTTTTGACAAGAAGCTCTGTCCTTAGAGGTCACGGGTTTCCTCCCCCATCTCCAAGAAGAACGCTAGCTAATCTCCTACAGAAGGGATGGTTATCTGCCCAAGCTCTTTTCCATGGAACAGCATGCCAGCCAGGTCGGTGACATATGTTTAGTAATCCTTACAGTTCAGTATAAGCACCTTTTGTACTAACCACTTAAAAAATAGTGCAGAGCTGCGCACCTGCCACCTTCCTTCCATCCAAGGGTTGTGACAGGTTTTCTCAGCTAGTCCACTGTTGAGTAGCAACCAGGGTGGCTGAAGCACAGTCAGCCTGATGAGCCCTCAGTGAACACAGGGAGGAGGGACTGGGGATTGGTTAAAGGGCTTTCAGACATTTGAACAGATAAAAGTTTGCAATTGATAATTGACCCAAGTACCCTATCTCGTATGGACCTGGGAAGATTTTCTTAAGCTCAATGAGTGAGCTAAGTGGGTAGAATTAGTCCCAGAATGCTCCTTCATAGCCCAGGAATGGACAATTAATGTTAGTAATTAACAATAAAGATTGTATCACTATTGTTATTGTTAATATTGTGTCAGGCACTTTCCTGCATGATTAGCATGCATCTACTCATTCAAACTTTTCAACAGCCCTAGAGGTAGGTGTCAATATTCATTTTAGAAATAAGGAAACTGAGGCTCTGATGGCCCATGTGAATTGGCAGATGGTGGAGGACGGGCAATGAGGAGAAAGTTGGATCTCATGTCGAGGTAAGGTGATATCTCAGCCTTGATCCTCCAGCCTAGCTTTCCCTGACCTCCACTCCATTCTTAATTGTAACCTCCTCAGAAGCGCCTTTCTAATCTTTACCTTTAATCCAGCCTTTGAACATAGAGACCAGAAAGTTGGAGGAAAGCCAGGAATTCAATATCCTATTCAATCGTTAATTTCTTTCTCATAGAAAACAAATCTATATGTCAGTGCTGAGCTAACATTGCATCTTTAACATCATGGCAGTAGCTTTAGGCCAGTACGCATTAATAAAACAAACTGATTTGAACAGATGCAAGTTATACACTAAAGAGACTCAATGCTAATCCCAACCACTAACACATCCCTTCTTCTATGAAATCTTCTATTTAAAAAAATTCAAAAATAAAAAACCTCCAATTAAATTGTGGCAAAGAACATGCTGTATCTCTAAGGGAAACTGGCACATTTGTCAACCGTGATCCATATACAGAGATGTGATTTGGCTCTGGGCTCGTCCCATGTCCCAGGCAAGTTTGTAAGACCCAAATCTTCTTTACGGTGGCAGCGGCAGAGCCTGATGAAGTGGGTGCCCTGAGCAGAGTGTGGGGAGGCCCAAGATTGATTTCGCCCTTTTATTGCTATTAAAAGATTCTTAGCACTAAGCTTGAAGAAAATTGTGTGACTTTTTCTCTGGGAGTCATTAACAAAGAGTCCAAGACAGGGTGTTTTTTCTCTCTCCTAAATTCACAGTCTCGGGTATGACCTCTCTGCTTTCTGATTTGCAGAAAAATAACCGCTGGCTTTGTTCCTTACCAGATACGGATATTTTAGGGAGTGACAAATGAAGTGGTGGTGTTGGAGGTCATGCTTGGACACCCTCTAAGGAAGCATTTTTAAACTGTTGAATTATAACCAATAAGTGTGTCAGAAAATCTTATTTTTAAAGATCATAGGATGAATAGACCAGAAAGTAGTATATATTGCCAATAGTAAAAGTAGGGATTGTTTCATCAAATTTTGTCTTTGCTTGTGTATGTTTGTGTATACTCAGTTACCACATAAAATGTACTTCCTAATGTGAGTTGCATTTAAAAAAACATCTGAAAAATTCTGTTCTAAAGGACAAAGAATGTCCCCATTTCTTCTCCTCCCCGCGGTTCATCCCACATACAGGCATTTTCTTGATCCTGGATCATCTGACACTACACTGGCAGCTGGTGTTTGTGGGCTCCCCTAACAGGAGCCTCATATGTCCACTCTGATTCCCCCTCAATCAGGACCAGTGGCTTTTCTCAAACCAGGAACAAGCTAGATTGAACGAACAGTGTAGGGAGAAGGAACAGACATTAATTTAGTACTTATTATGTGTTGGTTACTGACAGCAAAGTATTAATATATATAAACTTCACAACAATCCTACGGCAGGTCTTTTACTTACTTCTGCACATAAGGAAATTGAAGGTGACAGACACAGCACATGATTTTTCCCAAAGACCTTACTGTCTAAAATTTTTACATTATTTTTTTCCTTTTATTTAAGTAACTCCTGAGACTGTTAATATGCCCTGTGGAAAGGACTGGGAAATATTAGCAAAGTTGTGGCTCTTCATAAAGGCACTTTACATTACTTTATAGGAAATAATGCATGCAGGTATATTGGGCCTCACGATTAACAAAGTACTGCCATAGTCTTGTCTGACTTGACCCTGACCACATATATGTCATATGGGTAGGGGAAGTATTAGTCCCATTGTAGAGATTGGAAAACTGATAACAGAGAGGGTAAATGATTCACATGCTTAATAGAAGGTAGAGCCAAATCTTGAATCTAGGTCTTGCTTCCAAGTCCACTGTTCTTTGTACTATAACTACTATTGTTATGAGATCATAAAGACCCTTGTGTGTTAAGTTGCATTCTATAGTTTTTATTATGCTAGAGGCAAAAACAATTAACATCACAAAAAAGAGGAGGAAAACCAGACATATTAAGACTAGAGAGTGAAGATTTTTCAAACATCTTTAAAAGCACTGAACAAAAGTGGATTTCTAAATTTTTTATTCTCATTACTAATATCCTCTGGCATTCAATGGTAACTAACTAGACTACTAACTCCTTTATAGAATACTGAGAATTTTGTTCAGAAATCAACTCATCTGGCTCAGCAGGGAAACAGGAAAGACCAACACGCCTTTGCCCCCACAGGGCATCTGCCAAGCTCTCAGAATGAAAAACAAAAGATAAGGGTTTTCTCTGTCATTTTAAACAGGGTAAATTAATTGCTCCTGCAGAGATGAAAACTTTATGTTTGAAAAGAAAATGGTGCCAAATGCTTTTTTCTTCTGTTCCCACCTGTGGACACCTAGGGTTTGGCAGCAAATTGGAGCTTACGCAGTGTAGTCACAAAGACAAATACAAGACCTCTTCCTAATTAGGAAGTGGACTGTCTGGTAGACACTGTGGCCGAAGGCTGACCATAGGTTGAGGGGAAATGAGATGAGATGTATGATATTTGCATGTTTAAGAGTGAAAATCTTCACATTGGCTGTGTATATATAACTAGGTCTGCCTATTGAACTGCTAAGTGGGTATTGAAAATTAAACAAGACTTGCTTATCATGTGGTTATGGATTTATAACTGGCATAGGAAGCACTTATAGGTATTTTTCTATTTTGTCTGCAATAATAGTAAACAGGCTTACAATACCATTAGCAGAAGAACCCAATACATTAATTCACGAATGAGGAAAACGTGGCTTAGTGATTACTGTTGACCTATGATTCAGGACTCGGGGCTTCTATCTTCAGTTCTCCAATTGAATAGTTTTAGTCAAATCAGTCCTTTGGTTTGTGTCTCATTTTCTCCATTGGCAAAAAAAAAATGGAAAACGGGAATGCTTCCCTCTTTGACTTCAAAAAGTCCATTAAGGGGAGACATGCAAGGGGACTTTGTGGGCACTCGTAGGGACTGTTTGTAATTCAAACAAGCAACTCTTCTGTCCTAGCAATCTCATTATTGCAGTTGTCTCGGTTGAGCATCTGAGTGTGTTTTGGACTGCATGACAGCTTTGGAATCTGACTTTTATTTGAGTTCTAGATATGCCTCTGTTGATCGATATGAATTCAAGAAATCCATTTCAATACCACTTAAACTATTTTTTCATTTGAATGAACAAATGGAGAGATAAATATCACAGGGTTGTGGGTAGTATCAGATGTGAAAAATATGTACCAAAGTACTTAACAGCTAGTTGTATTTTGAAGCTAAATGTATCGTGTGGCAATCATTCAAGTGAACAAACTGACCAATCATTTTTCCATTTGAGGAATGATGTAGAAAGACAAAATACAGGTGTTCAAATTCTCTTTTGGCACAAGTAGGGGTTCTGGAGTTCAAATTGGGGAAAGAGTTCTGGGAGCTAGAATCTTAGGCAAGGAAGAAGGTCAGAGCTGGTTGTTATTTTGAAGAACATGAAGGCAAAGAGTATCTAATGGTACCGGTATAACACCAGAGAGGAAACCTGAAGATGAAACAAAGAATCCAACCACAAGAAGAAGGCAAACTGTCCTAAGTGTGAGACACTGAAGCAGTTAGAGATTCAAAAGTTCAGTAAACAGATGAGGAAGTAGGACAGAGAATAGAAGGATAGGAGTCCCTGGGGAGCTAGACCACAGGCATGGCAGCCTCTTTCCAAGGAGCCTGTGGGAAGGAAGAAAGAGGTCTGAGGAGTCAGTTTGTTCAGTCTACAGAGATTTTTTAATACCACCAGTTATGGCAAGACGGGGAGTTCATGTAGGCTGGTTTTATGAATGTACAACATTCCCATAGCTGGACTTCTCTCAGAAGAGTTGTCAGGTTAACAAGTTGAGGTTAAGCCTGATCCTTTTCAGTGTCTTGGCAGATGGATATTCCTTTTAAGGTACTGGCCCAACATCTGAGAGATGGATGTCTCTAGGGACCATGGACACTGGGGACACTTTATTCTTTGTCCCCATTCCCTACACACAAGTCATGAAAAGAAAAACAAAAGGATGGCTTTCCCTTGTTTGGTTTCTTGAGCTGGCTTCCTAGTTAAGTCAGTTAAGGAAGTTTGTATGATTTGATAGAATGATTCCAACAGCAAAGCATCATGTGGGTTGCTAGATGTATCAAAATATAAATCACTACACCCAGCCAATTAGCTGCTGGGTTCCAAAGGCAACTTATCCAGTCTCTCTGTCAAGGCAACTAAGGGAATCTATGTTTTAGATATTCACTTGAGCTAAAAAGTTTGTTTGGAAATTTCCAATGTTGTTTCTGCAGCCAACTGGCCAAATTGAAAGATCAGATTGTATACCATCTTTGATGAAATAGTAATCTCAGTCCATCTGATGTATTCCCTACAGTACAGACAGCACCAGCATGCTACTTTATCCCAGAAGAAATTGGGCTACAGTTATACTGCATCTTTATTCCTCATGGCTTCTGCCACTTTTACTCACTTATTCATCACGTGCTTTTTTTTTTTTTTTTGCCTTCTCTCCTTTCTTGCTTTCAAATATATCTATTTGAAATATGTCTGAAATAAATCCCAAGGCTCCCAAGAATATTTCTGCTCGTGTAAGCATGTGTACAACTTCCATCCTCATGTTTTCACACAAACAATGTTTAAATGCCAAAGGGAAAGAGGGCTTTCACTGTGCTATGTTTTCCTGTTTTGGAAGATATGCTTTACTTTTTTCCTACCACAGTTAGATGCAGGCTATGGATCCTTTTTAAATGTCCTTTCTGAGGCAGGAAGAGGTAATGGAAAAGCTTAAGTCCTGGCTCTGCCACTCACTCCCTATTTGACCTTGAACATGTGACTGAAAATTCTATAAGCCTCAGATTTCTTCCTTGTAAACTGACGAATGCAAAATAAGATAGAGCAAGAGTATTGCACTTAGTCCATAAGAACCACTGGATATAAGTGGCTATAAATTGATTCTCTTTTCCTTCCTTTTCTGATTAGACTATCTTAAGACAAGTTAAGGTCATGGTCAATTATAAACATGAATCTCTTAAAAATCAAAGTTATCTGCGTGTTAGAATTGCGGGTCTCAAAGGCACTGCAGTCTGAACGGGGTGGGTAAACGCAGTAGAAGGAAGGGAGGAGATGTTACTTTGCTGCAGTTGCTTCCAAGCAGGAACTTGTGGGCAGTGGGATGGCCTGTTTTCTGGCTCTGTTGGATATAAGCCCAGATAAGCAGCCAGGGACTGTCAAGTCAAAAAATGATGCTCATCTCTCCTTCATGAACTCCCAGAGAAAGTGGGAAATCAATATAATATGGTTTATAGCTGGAAAGGATCTCAAGAGATGAAAGAACTTAGACTTTGGCCAATAGAGATAAGATATGTATAGTGCTTGGTGCAGGGCAATCCTTGTCAGTGTTTGTAAAAGTTTGGGGTAGTAGAGGTTGTTACTATTATTATTATTATTTTAAGAAGGATGTGTCTAGAATAGAGTCAAGGCAAGGTTTGGTAGCACCTTCTTTTCTGTCTCCGAAATCTACCTACCTATCAGATCTATAAGGTCTAAATAGACATCTTAGGAAGCATGCCTTTCATGATTTTTGGACTGTGCCCCAAGTTCTTCTCCAAAAAAGTTGAACACAGTTCCACATAGCATGTCATTCAGCTTTATCACATCTTAGACTAAAATGTCTACAAATTTATTTCTAAAGAAGAAAACTGAAGTCCAGAAAACAGCCATCATTAATAATCCAAGCGTTCATGGGCTCTGGAGCAGGAGGAGGAGAGACCTGATGCTGGAGTCTCCGTGATGAGCAGGTGTGGCAACACCGCCATGGCTTCAGGGGCGGTCATCACACTGACCACTGGGAAGACACAGTGGGTGGCTTTTGGGTCATTGTGACCTGATCTCTCCACCCCTCTTTAGTTTTTCCTCTGGCACCTCTCTGATTTCTCTGGTGGGGAGTTTGGGGAACTGATTATTAGAAAGTTTAGCAGTCATTTAAGTACAGTTTCATAGAGTTTAGTCTTCTTAACTCAAATTCAGAGGCATTTATCACCCTGCCAACCAAGGCAGTTGACAGCTGGGATACAAATGCTCTAAAAATTCTTTCAAAATTATGCCTTCGCTTGGTCCTTGAAACTGTATGATTTAAAGGCCTTGCATTTGGAATGTCCTAAACTGTGGGCCAAGGTGGGCATGCCACTTTTTTTCATCATCTTCTATTAAAAGCACAGGACATTTAATTAATAAGTATTTTTTCTATTCTTCTTCCTATTTCGAGATTGCTTTTTATTTTCTCAGCATCTGTTTCCTGTCACCATTCCATTAATTGGTGTCACCCCACCCATATCTACAAATAGTTCACAGGCCCTCCTTTTTAGTAAATTTGTTGGACATAAGCCCAGATACAAACTAGGCAGTGTGACATCACAGAATGAAGCTCTTCTTTCTCTCTCTTTTTTTTTTTTGTGAGGAAGATTAGCCCTGAGCTAACATCTGATGCCAATCCTCCTCTTTTTTTGCTGAGGAAGATTGGCCCTGGGCTAACATCTGTGCCCATCTTCCTCCACTTTATATGGGAAGCCACCACAGCATGGCTTGACAAGTGGTGCATCAGTGTGTGCCCGGGATCTGAACCTGAGAACCCCGGGCTGCCAAAGCGGAGTGCGTGCACTTAACTGCTACTCCACCTGGCGGCCCCGAAGCTCTTCTCTTTTTAATGAACTCCCAGGGTGAGTGAGAATCAATTTAGTATGGTTCTAGATAGTCATAGACCCTTACAACATTCTCTTCGTGATTCCTTTACACATCTGTATTTCCTAAGCATTATTGCCTACTAGATTTTGCAGTACTTAGAATTCTGTCATAGTTGAATTGTGTACCATGTGTAATACCCTCTTGGGCAACTGGACTCTTCTTCCACGGTGTCTAACTACTAAATCTAAAAGAATTCCCTTGGCTCAACGCTATGAAGAAAATTCATAAAGGGTTTACTAATTGCTTTACAAACAAGACTTCTCATCTGGAAAGATCCAAGAATGTGGCTTGGTTAGTTATATGAGAGTCTTGCACCATTAGGTTGGTGCCACATATAAATACCCTCTGGTGACCTCACACTGTGTAAAGCTTCTCTTCTGACCCACTGAACAAAACCATCTGCCCTCCATTTCTACACCTTTTCTTTTGCTTCTTGCCTATTTGTGTGTGTGTGTGTGTGTGTGTGTGTGTGTGTGTGTTTGTTTTTTCAACCTCACCTGATGCCTGATCCTGACTTCTCTCTTTGATCATATACTGGATTAGCCACATTGACAGTTCATTGTTCTGAAAAGTTGTAAACACCATCTTACGGCTCTTGGATAGTGCCCCAACAGCACCATCCAGATCCAGACACCATGAAACACCAAGATATGTGCCCACCTTTCTGTGATGGTAGTGAATTCCATTTTTCCCTATTACAGATGCCCTGGTTTCACTGGGATCTGTGTATTTGGAATTCACTACAAAACTTAAAAATTTGCATCAAATGGATAGATGTGTGCCTCAAATCTTTAAACTCAATCCTACTGATTTCCTATGCTTTAAATTACATCTGCTAAGTTATTTTCCTCTGCTTTTACACCAATGTATATCCTGTTTCTTTTGGATGCCTATTTATTTTTGTATGATGCCATAAAGAATAAAATTGAACCTAAAATACCTAGCACCAAAGCCCCACCTAGCCTACTCACATTTTGTCATTTTATTATTCTCCTGGTGTTCAGAGTCAGGCCTGCCACCACGGGTTTCCTCACAAGAGATACGCCCATCTCAGGTAAAACACTATGTCCCTTCACTAAAATATCACAGCCTTCATTAAAACATTATGGAAAATCAAATGAAAAGTGTCAAATGTAATTTGGCACTTACATTTATTTTTTTTTTTAACTATTGATTTTACTACTGTCACATACAAAATCCCTCATTCCTAGGGTGGCCAGTAAGTTGAAATACATACCATAAAATTCAGAAAGTTATTCTCACCTACCTAGTAGGAGGGTTGATTTGTAAAATGTAGAGTTAACATACTGCCAACTCTGCGCAAGAGGGAAATTGAAGTGCCAGCACTTTGAGCACGGTCTTGAGGGAAGTGTTATGCTAGTATCATTCAGACTATGACCAACACGCGCAAAGGAAAATTGAGGGCCAAATAAAACTCCAATTAATTCTAAAATTGTAATGACCATTTGTGATTATGAAATAGAATTTACCCACCCCTAAGAAGTGGATAACATCAAAATCCTTACAGCAGGATGCAAGTGCCTTTATGACATTACTCTTCTCCCCCCTCTCTCTCTTCACACTCCCAAATTCCATGTCACAACCGCCCTGATATGGTAGACATCTCCCGAGAGTGCTTTGCCCTCTCACTTCCCTCCTTTGCAGACATTATTTCATCAAACAAGGTCTCTGTCATCCACCTTGCCTAACTTTTATCCATCCTTAAGTATTCTCTTCTGTTTTCCCCTTCTCTGAGAAGCTTTCCTGACTTCTGCAGCCCATGTTTGATGGGAACATAGTAGACCAAGCATAGTTCTATCACAAAACATTTTCCTCGTATAATGCTCTGTGTGTCTTTTCTCTACAATAAAATTTCTTCTCCAATGAGTTCCTTAAGATCAGACATAGCATGGTATTTATTGTTGATTCATCAGTGTTTAGCATAATGCCTTCTTTGGCAAATAGTAAGTGCTCGATAATTGTCTGCTGAAAGACAAATGAAAGAAGAAGTGGATGACTGTTGGATTAACCACCACTCCCTCCACCGGGCTTTGTTTGCAGAAACAAAAGCCCAACTTACGTGCCTCCTTTAAGTGCATAATCAATGCCATATTGATATGAAGTCAACATTGCTCAGACCATCAGGGGACAGCATTTGGGACTGAGGTTCGACAAACAATTCAGGAGCAGTACATAAGGAAGTGGTGAGTAGGCATTGATCATGGTCACTATAAAAAAAAATCTATTGTCCTTCATTTGACAACTTGACTCTTCTAATTCTTTCAATGGAATGTTTATTTTGAGCCATATTCCGGCTATAAGAAGGTAAATGGTCTTGTGCATGTATTTAGAGTTATAATGAAAGGAAATTGTGGTTTGAGAATTTAGAAGGAAGGTAAAGAGGATGGCAGAGTAGGAAGAGATGTTTCTTACAGTGCAACCCTGGGGGAGGGAAAGATCACTGAGGCAAGGTCATCTGGATGTTAGAACAATGATAACAATGAAAATGCAAATGATAATAGCTAAGAATTACCAGACACTTGGTTACGTGCTAGGCCTAGAACTAAGCACTTTAAATATGTTAACTCATTTAAACTTTTCATAACCCAGTGAAGTTTTGAAGCACAGGGAGGTTAAGTAACTCACCCCAAAGCTGCACAGAAAGAAAGAGGCAGAGCTAGGGTTTGAATCTGGGCAGGCTAACCGCAGACTCCAATTACTTCAGGCAGGGGACTGGAGAAAAGAGAGGTGCAGATGGAAATAGAGTATAGCACTCTGATGAGTATGACATGCTGTGACATAAGGTTTTAAGGGAGGAAGCTAAGGTTTTCCTTTGGGAAGGAAATGCAATGATTAGCTCTAGGTACATGGGATATCCCTCTTAGTTATAGTGAGTAAAGAAAACTAAATACAGTTTATCTAAACTTGGTTGTCTACCTTAACCATTTGCACTCTACATTTTCTTTAGGATCATCATGAAACTGAGAAGGTAGAAATTGATTCTATCTGCCTATATTCACTTCTCTGGTCCAATTATGTCACGTACCTATGTTTGTGTTATGTTCAGTGTAGTTAAACGGTACCTCTAAAACAATATCATAGCTTGCAATGTGGCATAATAAAACGTGTGTAGTTTTGAGTCAAAGGAGTTGGAGTCTCACATGTTGTAAGACTTTGGATAATTCAAATAACATCTTTGATTCTCTGATTCCATTTCTGTAAAGTGAAGAGTGCAATTTTAGCTCTCTCATGGGGCTGTTGATGAATATCAAATGGAATATTATATCTGCAAACATTTTCTAAGCTTCACGGTGATGATGTAGAGTGTTATCCTAGGGTTTATCATTGTTGTGTTCATTCACTATTCACTCAACACCTATTTACATAACTCCCACAGTACACTGGCCCTGTAATGGGTGATGGGGATTCTACTGTGAACAAGTAAACCAGACCTCTGCTCCAGGGAGAACAAATATTCCCATGGGGTGTTAAAGAGGAGAAAGGCAATAAGCAAGTAAACAAATGTAATTATTTCAGAATCTGATAAATGCTATGAAAAATCAAAATATGAAGAGATTTTCAGTTGTTTTTGCTACACCATATTCCAACCACTAGTAGTGGCCTATTACAGAATAGTTAGTCTAATAAACTATGCTTTCTAGACATCCATTCCACAGTAGTATGAAATCCAGGGTGATTTGCTGCACTGTTGAGTGCCCATTGTAACTCCTGACACCTGGCACCTGGTAGGCACGTTGAACACATGCTTATTGAATGCTCCACTAAGTGCATGTCATTGGCTGATAATTTCCTGATGTCTTCTTGCAGTGAAATATTCATAAAAGAGTTATGGCCTTTGTAATTAAAACGTAACTTAGGCCTTCAATGAGTTCAACGTCTTGATTTTGGTGGAGGTAGCTTAGTATAGCAGTGTGAGGGAAAGCTCCTGAGTAAGACAGCCCAGGATTTACTCTCAGCTCAGACTAATTACCATGGCCAAGTTACTCAAACTCTTTGCATATTCATTTTCTCATCTATAAAATGGGGGTAGTAAAAATACCTTAATTCATAGGATTGTTGATAGCGTGATATGAACTAACGCAAAAAATACTTAGAATGATTCCAGAGTAGAGTAAACCTTCAATACATGTTGGCTACTATAGTTTTTCTTCCCTTCTTCCTTCTTTCCTTCCTTCTTTTCATAGATGGGAAAACTAACTCAATTTATTTTGCCGTGAGTCAAAGCAAGTTAGTGGAAAAACAACTAGAAATCTGTTTGGTACTTTCATCTACTACAATTCAGAGCCATAGGCTCAGGTGACCTTCCGGGTATGATTATTTTTTCAAATGGATCAGGCTAGGGAGCAAGTAGACCTTCTTTCCCATATACAACTCAAAATGAAAGAACCTCTGGCAGCTATCTATTTCATGGATACTTTGGCTTCTGTCTTCATGCAAAGCTGTGCCACCCAAGTAGGGAGTAACGCTCTCTCTGCACAACAAGATGCCTGTATTGGGGACAAACAGGTAATACTTTGCTGTTCTGATTATTGTTAATAATCATAACAATTACCTTTTGTTGAAATTCTACCATATGCCAGGCCCTAGGCTAAGTAGTTATATATAGTATAATGTCTGATTCTCATAACAAATCTATGAAATAGTTATTATTAACCTCATTTTAAGGTTGAGAAAAAGCAATTTTGTAACTTGTTTAGTATCCCACAGTGAGTTTCTGGTCCATCTGATCTCAAAGCCCATGTGTTTTCCTCTAGAAAACATTATCACATAAGACGTTATCACAAAGACATAACCACATTCCTAAAATTATTACTGTGCCATGACCATGATCCATACAGAGCTTTCTAAAATTTAAAATGTGAAGGGCTTGCCACTCATAGGGGGCATATGGCTAATAAACAATATGAACACCTCCCAACACCTACACAGACCAAACCCTTTGCTTTGAGTAGGGGGCGGTGACTTCCCTGACTTAACACAGGAAGGGAAAATGAAGTTCTTCCTTTTAGAAGAAAACCTAGCTCAGTAACAGGCATTGGTGGTGAGCTTTCCCCAGCAGTGATTACTATGGCTTCCTGGCCATTTGGTAAATGAGACATCCATTGGACCCCAAGAGCTTGGAACTAGAGCCTGAGTAGCGGGTGCAGCAGCTAACACAGTGTAAATGTTTAAAGCTCTAATCAGACATTCAGTCATTGGCTTCATGTTTGCTTTTCCTTTTGATGAGGAAATATGTAATTCCTCAGGGGTGAATGTCAAATGTTCATAAATAGAGAAGCATCTGAAATATCTACGAGCAATACTTATTTATAGGAGTCATTTATCCAGAGTCTGTATGTGCCTTTGCAGCTCAGTATTTATCTGTGGCATTATCTATCACCACATAGCATCCATATATCCACACACTCTTTCTACTTACATGCATGGACTCTATGTCTCTAATTGTTTTTAAATCTCTAACTAGTGGGACTAGTGGGTACAGTAATTCACCTCCTGCCAGATGGCAGCACGTGCTTCTCCATGACTTTAATTCTACCCACCGTAAACCTATTCGTGAATCATTTGTCTGTCCATTCATAGTTTCTCCCCACATCAATCAGCAACCACATATGTTTCTATCTACAATATCTGGCCTAACCGATGTGGGGTTCTTTTCCTTACACAGTGCATTTTCTACATCCATCTTTTCACTTTCTTCTTCATCTGACCCTTCCATGAATATCCACACGTATGTACATCCTCAGCACAACCAATAACTGTTATCTAATCTTGTGGCCAAAATGGTGAAATGAACATTTGCTTTGGATTATGGAGATGAGAGTTTAGACCAAGTACCCAATTTTATGGCTGTGCCACTTTGGGCTAATTTCATGAACTATTTAAGTCTCCTTGTATGTAGAACCTCATTAGTAATACTAATCTTATAGTTTTGTTTTGTTTTGTTTTTTGGAGGGTAAGTTATAAGTTACATGTTATGACTATACATGCCGGTTCTCTGTGCAATAGACTTTCCCGAGAACTTACATAAGTAACATTTGCTAAGCAATTACTCTGTGTAGAGACTATAGTTTATATTCTTCAACTCACTTAATCTCCAAATAATTCTAAGAGATAGATACTGCTGTTATTCCATTTTCATAAAATGAGAAAACTGAATGCCATAGAGATTGGTAACTTGCATAAGAATACACAACTTTGAGAAGGAGGAACCAAGAATCCAACTCTCGTTTTTCTGAACCCAAAGTGCCAAATAAATTCTTTAATTGCTGTATCCTCAGCACCTATGACAGTGCCTGGCTCTGTTGATTTGACCTCAAGTCTATCAGCCACTGCTATCTTTGGAGTTGCATTATATTTATTTTTTGTGATATTTAATGACCATATAGTTGGTTTAACTATGTGAATAAACCTGCAAATGAATCCTTCAGAAATGGCCATTTCAAACACATCAGTCTCTTCTCAGGAATATTGATGGCATTATTAAGGACATTGATGAAGTTATAATAAAAAACACCTAACATTTTTGATGTGCTCATTATATGCCAGCACACAATACTAAAGACTCAGTATATATTATCTTGTTTGATCCTTGCAACAACTCTATGAAGTAGATAACATTGTTACCCCAATTGTGTAAATGGGGAAACTAGGTAACAGAAAAGTTTAAGTAACTTGGTGAAAATCACACTGATAGTAACTGTTTAAGCCAGGGTTTGAACCCTGGTATTCTATCTTCAAAGTCTCCTTAGAGTTGAGCTAGTTACTAAACCTCTTTAAGTTTCATCTAAGGTGTTAATATAATGGGGATAATAATATTACATAACTCAAAAGGTTATGGAAATTAAATGAGATACTGTGTTCTCCAGACAGTCCTTGGCACATTGAAGGGTGAGATCAAAACAGATCAATCATTACCATTAGTAGCTGCTAGATTTCAAACTTCCTGAGGAAGATAGCATATGTGGTTCACTTTTATTTCCCTCATAGCACCCAGACAGTGTGTTGTTGCCTCTGGTTGGTTCACAATAGAAGCCTTTGAATGAAACTGACAGAGAATATATACCTTCCATGGAGATCAAAATCCCCCCGGAGGCATTAGGAGCAATGGCCTTCAGGAGTGCCTAGGGGCTTGAGGAAAGATAGGGTTACTTCATAAGTCCCCTTCCACCCATGCAATAAAATCAAGGAACCCCTACAATCCTCACTCTTAAGAATGCCTATCTCATAATTCTACTGAACTCCTATCTCTTATGATTCTACTGACTTCCCAAAGGGCAGGAGCAAGACTGACACAGCTTCCCACCTCCCACTGCCCCGTCTGAGCTGGCTAGAGTGACAGGAGCAGCCAAATGCCAAGGAATAGGTAATCAAGGAGCCTCTTAATCAAGCTCTTCCATCTCATTATTGCCTCCTGCACACAAGAGACACAAGCAGAGCATAGATTTACCTGTGGCAGGTAGCGGGCCTACTAACATGTTCAGAAGCACAGAAGCGTGTGTTCATCCAGACACGTGTATGTCTACATGCGCATACATAAGCACACATTCATAGAGGAAAAGAAAGATCAATGACGACAGAGACTACCAAAAGTCAAGCTCCCGGGGCATGGTTGTTGAATAGCAAACCCTGCAGCAGAACCAGGTACCAAGGCGTATTTGTAGTCATGATGTTCCAGCATGCCTGGATGGCAGTGTAAAACATTTATAAATCAGACCCTAATGAATAGCCTCTGTGCTTTATGACTGCATTTAACTCTTTCTCGCTTCTCAGCTGGTAGGAAACAGGAATAAGTAAAAAATATTCTAGGAAAGAAAGAGGAAACCCATATTCCTAACAGTTTTACTTGCAAAAAGGGAATGAAGGGAGAGTGGCTATGTTGCTGCAGTTGTGACAGTTAATGATAATAATGATCACAGGGCATGGAGAACTCAACTTGTGCTGGGCCCTGAGCTCAGAGCTATATATGCATCTTCTATAGTTCTACAAACATGGCACAGGGGTGAGTTTCATTGTTCCCCCTTTAAGGATACAAAACTGAGGTTCAGAAAGGCTTCGTAATTTGCCCAAAGTCCACAGTTGATGAATAACAAAGCTAGGTCTGTAGGGGTAGGGCTTTGGGACGCTCAGTCTCCAAATCAATCATTAAGGTATAGCAAAAAGACCAGACCTGGGAAAAATCAGAAGCAGATACAGGGTCGCGTTCCACTAGTTTCAACTCCAGATTTAATCCTCTCCTGATGATCCTGGGTGGAAGGCTTCATCATCTCATTTTACAAACAGCAAAACTGAGCTGAGAGCGTCTACAACTCCTTCAAGGTCACATCTGCTAAGTGCTGGAGATGGAGTTTAGAATCAAGTGTGTCTGACTCCAAAGCCCTATCAGCCCTGGAACTTCAAGCTGATGACAATGTGAGTGAGTTTTCTTCCATACTTGCATCCATGCCTCCAGATGCTCCCCACCACACATACATCCTTCTTGTATATTTCCTGCCAGGTGCCCTGTCCCTTCATAGCTTCTAAGGTGACTTTTTCCAAACCTGGGATGGCTGGCCGAGCCTCCCAGGACAAATCTTATGTTCTTCACAGGACAGAGCCTGTCTAGATAGCAGAGTAGTTTACCAAAACCAGAAAGCTTTGCTAGTAGCAATGATTGAACCCTAAGGATTGCATCCCGAGTAGTCTGACTTTACGACATAGTAGCTGTTATGGGAGGTGGATTTTAGGGGAAGGGGCTAAGGTCACTCTCACCTTAACACTATGTCTGTGTGAGGACATCTCTCTTTTATAAAAGGAGAGATTTGCCTTTAACTCGAAGTCCCTGTCCTGTTCATTTTGTACTCTAGTATCTGGCAAACTAATACTCAATTAGTGCCCATGAATGTTCTTTGTATGAGTGGGACTGTCTGGGCCACCACTGCCCGTAAAGGACCTTGCCTGGGGTGTGGCCAGGCTGTTCCAGGCATCCATGGTGAGGGGCAGAAACATCCATCCATGGATTTGTCAAAGCTAGACCCGTGTATTAGCTCTTCTGAGAAACATTCTCTAATGTAATCGTTAGGGTTAACTCCTCCCTCCTCCCTGTGCCTTAGAACTTGCCTTCACTAATAACCAAGCAGCACAGGAAAACGGGAAAGAGATGAGCTTTGGCAGCAGCTGGACCTAGTTTTGAGTCTGTTCTACCACTTGGAAGCTGTGTGACCTTAAGAAAGATAACTAACATCTCTGAGGTTCTGATTCTTCTCTATAAAATGAGGTTAACGTTACTTAACTTTCAGTATTGTTTAAAAAATTGAGGATAATACACCTGAGGAGCTAGCCTGATAAGGGAGATACACAGGTCTGATATCTGGCACGAGGTAGTCTTTCAGCCTATCGTGAACCACTTTATTTCATGCACACACACACACACACTCTCTCTCCATCCCCAGACACTCAGAGTCCCCCTACCCTACACAAATTTCCCTTTTCTCCATGGCTCCTACCACCTTCCTACATACCATAGATTTTAATGATGTTTGTTATGTAGCCTGTCCCTGTCACCCCACTCCCACCTGAGAATGGAAACTCTTAGAGAGCAGGAGGGCTTGTCTCCTTGTTTACTGTCACAGCCCAAGGCCCTAGAACAGTGTTCTGCACATAGTAGGCTCTAAATGAATGAGTGATTGAATATTACTGCACTGTAGTTTAGTCAGTGTCCCCTCCCCCTAGACACACACACACACACACATACACACACACACCTGCATGCCCACGGGCTTTGAACTGAGAACTCCTTGAGGTCAGAATCTGTTTCGCATTTGTCTCTGGCCACAGGATTTAGCATAGCACCTGGCAAAGCCTTAAAGGACCAGTGGTTTGGGCTGGTAAACTTTCTCCCAAGGATGTTCTCCAGGGCCCCATCCCAATGAGTTTTAAGTGGCTCTGTTAAATCTGATTTGTTCAATACTTTTCTTTACTCTAGTGTTTCCTTCTGAGCAATTATTTCTCCATTTTCATTCTGAGTTTTTGCTCTTTTTCCTTGTTATACTCTCATCTACCACTCAACAACATGTCTCCCTCTGGGGTTTTATATTGAAATCTGTGCTACAGATATCGTATCACCAGCATGGGCTTCTACAATACTTGCCAAAGCAGTATCAGGGGAGCCCAGCCTCTGTATAGTGCCTGTAAGGTGTTACTTGGGCAGAACGAAGAAGGGGAACTGGAACTGGAACGACTATTCTGGAAGAAAAGAAATATTCTGGCTAGGGCTCATAATAAAGACAAGAGCCCAAGACCATAGGGCCAGAAAAACATTTGTGAAAGAGGAGAGTCCACTGTGGGATGTGGTAAGGAAGTTGTGAAATAAAGAGCAAGCTGGATAGAAATAAATGAAGAAAGGGATTCTGGATTGAATCGAGTATGTTCACTCATTACTTCAATCAATACTTATTGAGTACTTTCTATATATCAGCTGCCATTCTGGGCGCCAGGGATATCCTGATGAGATGGACATAGTCCCTGCTCTGTTACTTCTTAGAGCCTAGCAGGGGGTCAGGTATGGATGAAATACGCACAGAAGTATATAAAGAATAGTTGATGAGTACTGTAAGTGTGTGACAGGAGGTTCTGATCTATCTGGAAGGGTCAGGAAAGGCCTCCCCAAAGAGGCTACTTTTGAGTTGAGATTCAAAGATGGAAAACAGTTAACTAGGCAAAGGAAGGTGAGGAGGGTTGAAGGGTACACCAAGTAGAGGGGCTAACACGTGCAGAGCCACTGTTTCAGGAGAGAACATGTAAGAGGAAATGAAAGGAGGCCAAATGGCCTGGGCAAAGAGGTAAGGAGATTGGCTTGAGAAGAGGCTAGAGAGATGGGTAGGGATCCCACATTGAAGAGAAACAAAAGCCACAGAAAGGATTATGGTTTTTACCATAAGAAGGATGGGAGGCCATTAGAGTTAGAGGGATTTAAAACAAAGATATGACTACATTTACCTTTTTAAGTTCACACTGATTAATATGAAGGAATGGTCTGGAAGAAATAAATAGTAGAAACAGGAAGCCCAGTTGGACAGTAACTGCAGGAGTCCAAATAAGAGATTATGACAGTTTGGACTAGCATGCTGGCCATGGGTGGAGGAGGAATTGGGGTATATTTGAGAGGTATTGAAAATATAAAATGGACAGGAATTGGTAATAGATACAATGTGGTAGGTGATGGAAGTTTCCAGCATGGTTTCTGGGTTTCTGGATTGTGCAGCTAGATGGCTCGGGGTATCACCCACTGGGATACAGGGCCACTGGGTGAGGACCAGGTGGGTATAGAGGAGAGCACATGGGAGCTTGGGTACAAACCTTGACTTCATAACTCTCTAGTCATGAAAATTTCTACCATTAGTTTCACTTTTCAGAGCTCATTTTCCTCATTTGCAAAGTGAGGATAATAATGCCTAGTCCATAGAGTTGTAAGAATAAGATGAGATAAAAAACATAAAGTGTACAATGCAGTGCTGTCTCTAAGCTTGTATTCCAGACAATAGTGGTTGCTGCATTACTAACTTCATGATCTCAAGCCTGGCAATTAACCTCTTTTCTCATCTGTGGGACGGAAATAATAACGGTGGCTACCTTGGACGTTGCAGTGAAGGACAATGCATAAACAGCACCTGCCCCAGAGTGGGTGCTCAGTACACATTATTTATAATATTAAAGTTCCAGAAATGTACCCATTTTCTATTTGTCTGAAAGATAGGTAATATAAATTAACCGCGAATAAAAATTAAGACATTTGCCTGTTTTTGTTAGTGTGTATCTTTGCTAGAGTTGTCTTTTAGATTTAGAACTCCACTTTCTAATCCATAAAATGGAGATAAAGTTTGTTTCCACTTTATCTCCCAGTAATGGAGGAGAAGGTCATTGAAGAAAGGACCCCAGGCACGTGGGGAGGTTTGTGCTGTGAAGAGTAAAACAGATCACTGCTTCCAAGCACACTCACAGAAAGAAGGCATTCTCCTTCAAAACACTCAAAGATAGCATCTCAGCCTCCAGGGAGCCAGGAATAGAAAAGCCAAGAGTTAATGAAAGAGAGAGGGAAGTGGACAAAGACACAGCCTGGAGCTAACTGTGAAAGACAGTCTGCCTGCCTGTGGTCCACCCCTAAGCAGCAGTGTCAAGTCAGGGCCCATCAACGCTGATGAGAAATCAGATATGGGCACTGTGAGAGGGTACATTCCAAGGAGTAATTTATCTCTGGAGGCTGAACCTACATAATGCCCTTACTAATCTTGGGGTCCTGGGTTATGAAGCCTGCCATCGGGGATGAGTTATATTTTCAATAAGTCATTCCAGCTAATCAGGCCCTCTCATCATGAGCTGCTAGAGAAGAGACAGGATGAACTACTCTTCAGTTTCTGAGCAGGGGTCCCAGAAGAAGAGACACTTGGCAAGGGTCTCCTGCCCTAAATGGGTGCTGCCACCTCCCCTCCCCTTGGCAATGGGCACAGAGGGAAACACAGACTGTGCAAGCACAGGAAGATGACGGGATCTGTGTTTGATAAGGTTATGATTAAATCAAGGTTTTTGCTCTAATTACACTGCATTTAAATAAATGCAGCCTAGTAAGTAATTGTAATTGATGTGCAATTAAACATGTATTTATATCACCATTGCCTTTCCTCGTGCAGCTGTCTATTCCTGCTTCTCATTGTGGCTGGGGATACTGAAATCTGCCTGACGCTCGGTAGGAGGGAACCCACTTCTCTCACATAGGTGCCTGGTCTCAGTGGCACAGCAGGAGCTCTGTGGACAGAGGAAGCGATAGTTGGGCTGCTTCATCCCCTGACTCTTTTGAAAGTGAATTGAGAAGACCTGCATATACTATCCAGGCCCCGGAACACAAGAGGCGCTCTTAGAACTGCCACACCATTCATGAATAAATGGTCTTCTGGATCTCCTTGGCTTGAATCTTGAGCTCCTTCAGTCTTTTATTAATCAGATTTGTTTAGGCCTCAGTGCCTGGCACTGTGTCTTACACATAATAACTACCCAATAAATACGTTAGGGAACAATCTTTAAACATTATGGTGAAATTGTCCACTGGTTTATATAATTCATTCTTCTTAAATCTAAATAGAGCTATCACCATGTGAAGAGATTGACTTTATTGCTGAATTTAAGATTTAGATCTTGACCTTTTATTGAGCAAATGAGTGAAGATGACACAGTAACAAGAATATCACAATATTGTGATATTCTGCCCCATTTCTCCCTACTTTGTGTGTTCATAACCTTTGGGTGGAAGACACACTTTTTATCTTCTGTGTGTGCTGGAGGTGCCATTAAACATGGACACAGTTTGGGAGGGGCAGTGGCAAATCACAACTAAGTAAAATATTACAAAGTGTTCGTGGACCCAATTCCAACATGTGTGTGGAAGCCTCCCCACACCAATAAGCAATTCTCGGACACCAGCAGGGTCCGAGAATTCAACTCAATTCTGACACCGTCTACCCAGAGATAGCATCGGTTTCTCCAGGTTAAGGGTTCAGTCGTACAAGACTGCCCTCCTCCCCCAACTTCAGATGCTAGTTGCAAGCCCAGGCTGTCACCTGTGCTTCTGATCAACAGGCCACAGATCAGTTTCCCAGGACTCCCTCCTCAGGTTTGATTAATTTGCTAGAATGGCTCACAGAACTCAAGAAAACCTGTTTACTCACAAGAGTACTGATTTATTACAAAGGATACGAATCAATAGCCAGACAAAGATTAATATAGAGAGCCAGGTCCCGAACAAAGGAGTTTCTGTCCTCGTGGAGCTTGGGGCCCAGCAAGGTGGCACGTGGAAGTCAACAAGGTGTCCTTTTGGGTTTTTACAGAGGCTTCACTACGTAGTCTTGATTGACTAACTCATTGGCCATAGGCAATGGATTCAACATCAAGACTCTGGCCCCACTCCAGAGGCCCAGGGATGGGACTGAAAGTTCCAACCCTATAAAAACATGGTTGGCTCCGTTGGCAACCACCCACCATTCTTAGGTGCTTTCCAAAAGTCACCTCATTAACATAACAAAAGATACATTTATCACTGTCAACACTTAGGAAATTCCAAGGGTTTTGGGAACTGTAAGCCAGGAACTATGAATGAAGACCAAATATATATGAGAAATATGTTTTGGTCATCTCAATGACTGAATATATATCTCTTATAAATCACAATATTGCAGATATCATGGGAGTCATCAAAAGACAGTGATGACAATCTTTAAGATGCTAAGTGGAAAGTCTGTGAGAATTTTTAGGTGATTTAGCTATATGAAAGACAAGACCCAAATATTGCAAGATGGAGAAAGAGGAATAGGTAAGAGATTGTGTGGAAATGCAAGCTCTATTTATATTTCAGTGAACATTTATCAATGCTAGTGGCTAGAATGAATCATAAGGCTAAAGAAGATACGCCCTCAGGATGTTCATAGTCTAAGCTACATGAAGGTAGAAAAACAGCTCAGGCAAAGGATTAAAACAATGGAAATAAAAGAATGTTGGGTGCATTACTGCTGAGCTCCAAGTTGACTGTTTATTTGGGACCTAGATGAATATCATAGACCTTTGGCTTCATTCCCCAGCAGTGATGGAACACATCTCAGTCGGGCCTCTCTTCACCCATCAGAGTGCTAATTAAGGGGCCAGAGAAATACCACCGTCCACCTCATCTGTTTTTGTTCTCATGCTAAAAGGACATCATGCATCTCCCTGACAGCTAGTCATTACGGGAGCGTATAGGCACCCTCGGCTTCTGCCAGGGACAGCTAAGCCCCCTTAAGATCCCAAACAGAGCTCTGAGCCACACTGGTGCTCAGAAGAAGTGCACAGTGTCACCAGCTAAGATGGCTGGTGCAGGTGTTAGACTCCCAAAGGAATGTAGTGAGACAAGCCTCAATGGGGTAGAAGAGAAAAGTGGGGAGGAGGGAAACACAGCCAGCCTTGTGTTATTGCCACTCTCTGAGTTCAGTTTCAGATCTAAGGCACTTGGAAGGTGCAAAGTGGTTTTCAGCATATTAAAAAAAATTGCCGCACTTTCCACTTCCTTAGCTCTTCGTGGTTACCAGGCACTTCTCTATGCAACGTTTTATCTGACCTTTATCCTATGGCAGGAATTATTATCTCTATGTGACCAATTTAAAAAACTGAGCCCAGAGAGGTTAAGAAATTCTTCAAGGTCAGAGGACTGTGTAAATGACAGGGTTGGGAGTAAAACCCAGGTTTTCAGATTTCTAGTCCAATGTTCTTTAAAAGCCAGTCAAGTAAATGGGCACAAGGGATCTTTTGGGGACGATGGAAATGTTTTAAAACTGGATGTAGTGATGGTTGCACAACTCCGTAAAGTTTCTAGAAATCGTCGTACACTTAAAACAGGTGAACTTTATGGTATGTAAATTATACTTCAATCAGCTCTTAAAAAATAAATGCAGCCAAGTGTAGTAAGCAGAGCGGGGGCTTTGGTCTCATTATATCATGGTCCAGATCCTGATTCCAGCTCTTATGTCCTGAGCAACCTTGGACTAGCTCCTTAATTTCTTTAAACATCTATTTCTTTATCTCTAAAATTGGAATAATATTATCCACTTCTCAAGATTGCTGTGAGGATCTGGCACTAAAACAATAACAGCTAATTTTATTTCTATTATCTCTGATGCCTAGGAATCGTGATATAAAAAATAAGGTAATTAGTTCTTCACTGTTTGCTTAACCACTAATACTTATTTGTGTCAAGGCTGAACTGATGTGAGCATCAGGCTTATGATATTGTTCAGGCCAAAGCCACAAATCAGTGCTTTTAATTAGCATTCAACTAGCAAACAATAGTGGCTCAACATACCAAGGGCATATACATCCTCACCTTCTCTTAAATTGTTGGTTCTCAAACTTGACCACTCGTTGGGATCATCTGGGGTGTTGTAGGACTACTGGCCTCACCTCTCACCTCAGAGACTCTTACTTAAATAGCATAGAGTGTAGCCTGGGCTTTGGGATTTTTGAAATCTCCCCACATGATTCTAATTGCAGCAAAGTTAGAGAACCACAACTCATTGGCTTGCAGCTCTTGACTACAATATGACCCACCTGAGGAGCTTAAAACACCCAAGCCTGAGCTTCACGCCCAGAGATCCTGATTTAATTGGTCCAGGGTGGGGTGTGGACATCTGTGTGTGTTAAAAGTTCCCCATGTGATTTTAATGTGCATCTCAGACTGAGAAGCACTGCTTCAAACCTTCTCAAGCAAGATGCCTTATGGGTAGGGGATCTACTCCATAGCATCCCACCTCATTCCTCTCCTGCTTCCTGAAAAAGAGTTCACAGGATGGTATGGTGGGCACTGCCTATGACCCATTGGATGTTGACCTCAGATCACAGGCCTGCTGCATTGAAGCAAGGCCTGGGGTATTTAGAACTCTCAGGAATGTAGGAGGGGTATTATAAAGGAGGATAACCGATGCCAACGTAAAACGGGCTTTGGCAGAGTACCTAAGTGTTCTTCAATTCACATGGTCTACATGGTGCATGGAGGTTGGAGGCGGATCAGAATAGAGTTTCCAGGTAGCGGAGAAGTCATGAGGTGCTTCAGGATTCTCTCAGGAAAAGATTGACCACCCATTCATTCATTCAACAAATGTCTATGGAGTCACTCCACTGTAGTAAATTCTGTGACAATGGTGAGCAAGATAGACATGGCAGCCTTTTCAGAACTCAACAATAAAAAATAAAAACCTACCATTGCTTCAGGCAATGACTGAAGCACTAAAATGACTCTGAGCTTACCACCATCTCCCTTCTCCTATATTAAACCCAAATCTCCATCAGCCACCCAGCTGCTCTTCCAAAATGGCTCCTGCATCCCCCATACATGACTGCTAGTCACAGACCACACTGCTCACATCCCCATGCCTTCCTGATCCACGTTCAGGTTGATGTTCTGCCTTTCTTTCCTGGTTCTGCCCCTACCCAGACCCAGATTCTTTCTTTATCAAGCCTCTTTATCACTCTAGAGACACTGAGGATAGAAGAATCTGGGGGATTCCATGAGTCAGGTGGAACTAAGAGGGGCAGATTCAGTCAGAAAAACTTGCTCTTATAAAGGGGTTTTCAGAAAATTCTAGGAAGACAAAATTTCACTCACTGGACACGTTCAGTATGTATCTGATCACTTCAACCACATGTCCAGTGCTTGATGCACAGGGCAGAAGCGTGACGTCCTGTCCTTGACTGGGTCATGGGCCTTTCCGTCTTCACTGTTTGCTCCCACCAGAGTCATTTGTGGCCCCTTCCTACAGGGTTCGGTGAGCAGAGTAAGCTGGTCCTGGTAGACCTAGCCGTGAGATAGGATCAGCTCCTGCCCCAAGTCCTGGTGATTTGTATTCTCAGGAACAAGAGAACTCACAGGTCCAGCTCTCAATTTTCTCTCCGGAATTTATATCTGCACTCCTTTCTTCCACTTCTTGCCCTCTTTCCCAAAATAGTAGATGAGGGTGATGCTATCAGGAAAGCATTTAGAAGGATAAGAGTGGGTGATCCTTCCACTGCTGTGATTGTGACATCACTCACCCTTAATCAGATGGTCTAAAATACTTTATAAATCTAGTCCATTCAACAATTGATCAAAAACTCCTCCAAACACATTTTAGAGGTGATGTCAGAGAACTATTATTTATTTTCTACAGCCTAGTTCCCTTATCAATAAAACAGACATGGCAATAAGTAATGAGATAAGGTGCTTCACATGGTATCTAGTTAATATACAGGCATATCTCGGAGACACTGCGGGTTCAGTGCAATAAAGTGAATACCACAAGAAAGCAAGTCACATGAAGTTTTTGGTTTCCCAGTGCATATGTAAGTTATGCTTACACTCTACTGTAGTCTATAAAGTGAGTAATAGCAATATGTCTAAAAAAATGTATATACCTTAATTAAAAAATGCTTTATTACTAAAAAATGCTAACCATCATCCAAGCCTTCAGCGAGTTGTAATCTTTTTGCTGGTGGAGAGTCTTCCAAAAAACACAGTATCTGTGAAGCACAATAAAGCGAAGTGCAATAAAATGCAGTATGCTTCCAAATGTTAGCTATTATTATTAATGTTGCTGGTGAACAGAAGAAAATTATTGTGTAATTTTTTTAAGTCTTTGGAATGATCACATGATATGAAGAGCAATTAATGACTGCTTACCATGTGGTATGTATAATTCATGCACTTTACTTATATTATCTCATTTAAGCCTTACAACAATATATCAGACAGGTACTCTTACCATTCCCACTTTATAGTGGAGGGAAATGACCACAGAGAATTAAAGCAACCATACCAATAATTGTTCTCCGTGTTAACAAAAATTTTTGGCAAATTCCAGAGGAAATGAGAGAGAGAAAAAAGATGAGTTTTGAAGGAGAAAGAATAACCTGAAACAGGAGCAAACAAAACAGAGAGAGGCAACATGGCAGGTGGGCTACGTGTGGTGTGAGGGCAACTAGGTACTCAATTCTTTGGTAAAGTTCATCTAAGTTTGATTCACAAAAATGACATGCGATAGGTGTTGTAGGACATGAGTGAAAAATACAATGGGGAAGGGAGTGGAAGTGACAAAGAAAAGATGGGGAAGTCAAATAAGGCAATGAACACGTTCTCTGCATATTGGTAATTCCTCCAACATTTAATCCATGCCATGTACAGACACTATTTAATAAAATAATGGATGAAGGAATGAATAAGTAATGTCCATAGCCTAAGGCAGCAAGTATGGTGACATCTTGATACTTCCCAAGCCTTGAAAATGACTGTCCTTTTGAATCTAGTTACCACTATATTTCAGCCCGTACTAAATAGGTGTTTTACACTTGGGATACAGCTGAACAAATTCTTCTTATCATTCCCATTGGACACAATTGAGTTGAGAGACACTGAGCATCACGCCAGCACGTAGGTGGATAAGTTTTTGCTATGAAAACCAAAAAGCAATAGCATTGAGGTCTCCGAGGCCAAAATGATCGGCTGGAGAAGCAATGGGAAGAGTAGCAAATCCTTCTTTATTTTTAAAACTGTAAAAAGATTGAAAAGAGCAGCTCCTTCCATGACCTCCCATTAAAATCAAAGCACATCATGGACAGAGGCCCTACTCTCTCCATTTCTGAGGCAAGCGTGGTGCTGCTTCCCTCCTAGGATGAGGATTTGGCCTCAGAGCTAATAGGAATGGCCCCCAAAAGTTCCTAGAGGCTAAGCCTGGTATAACCCGTGCCATTTCTGTCACTTTCAGAACGTGGGGATGAAAGGGCCAGGGCCGGTTCTTTCTCCATTCCTGACATGATGCCTTTTTCATCTATTAAAAGGTTTATCAGGATTTCAGCAACGTTATTCTCATGTGACTTGCTGTTCTGATTCTTTCCTTGTGGTTTGCATAAGATTGCAAAAATAAGAATAATAATAATTGGAAAGTACCATTTTATTTTCACAACTCCTTGCTCCACTTATCTAATGCCCTCAGATTCAGTGGCTGCCAGCAATTCTGATTTGAATTCCCCAGCCCCATCTCTATTTGTGTGCAATTGTTCTAGTGCAGGGGATGGCTACTTCTTATGCAGAATGTATTCTCAATGTGCATGGCGTCTTGGATGCTTCAGCAGCCAGGAGCCCTGCTTCTCGGGGACTTTTCCTAGGGCCTTGTGATTTTTTGAGGCAAAGGAGAGAAATCTGCATAAATTGGAACCATGCAACACTAAAATGTGCTGTAAGTTAGACTCATTTAAAATTTTACTCCAGTAATCTTCCTTCAATGTCCTTCAGAACTGGCAGTGGTAAAGTAAGGCATTCCCAGATTAGCTTCCAATGAGAAAGCTCCCCTCACTGGATAATGAGCAGCACTGCATATTCAATAAGTGTCCAGCTCTAGATCCAGAGTATCCATACTCAAAATCTAGCTCAGCCATTTACTAGCTTTATAATTTTAGGCAGGTTGCTTACTCCAGCAGATTTTAGTTTCCTCATCAGTAGGGCCACAAAGATTAAGGGAGTAATATTTGTAAAGCACCTAAAATACTGCCTAGAATATGAAAAGTTCTCCAGAAATGTTGGCTTTTATTAATATTACCACAGTCTGCTTGTTCACTGTGGATATTTCTATAGCTACCATCAAAGGCTAAAGGATACAGATAGTCATGACATCAATCCCAAATTTCTCCCATGGAAATTTAATCTAGTGGCTTTCTCACTACCTTCCCACCATGGATCCTCCGTTTGAGCCCAAACAATGTCTATTGAAAAGATCAGCTTTTATTGTTGCCTATTTAATATAGGATGATAGATTCTCAGGGAATACATTCTAAAGAGGTAAGTTTACAACTACTTGAATGAGTGAGACCATGCCTGCAATATTACATCCAGTTCTGGGGATGACATATTAAAAGGGGTGTAGATAATCAAAGATATGGATTAAAATTACAAGGGGACTTGATATCATATAATAAAAGGGATGAGCATGAAATATCATGTCTTAATTTAAAAAAAAAATGGGGGAATTATGATAGCTACAGTCTCATTGATTGATTTATTTATTCCTTTTTTCAAAAATAACTTTTTGAGACAGAACTTCCAATATGGCTGAGTTTATATCTCAGCAAATTCTTTCTCCAAAAATCAGCTATAAAACTGGACAAAATTGTTTAAAAAAAATGCAAGGCTTTGGAAATAAACCAAATGTATGCATCAAGTTGAGAAGCAGTTATTCATGAAAAAATACTGAATTTCAGGCAAGAAATTTAGAAGTCTGTGGCGTTCTTGCCTTAGGCTGCTCCCATCCCCTAACCCCCACTCAATTGACATGATAGGTCTACCAGAGTGGGCTAGTTTGTGAAAACCAGAAGCTTCACTGATGGAGAGCATTGACTTTATTTGCAGCAAGCAGAAAAAAATTACCCCACACTAACACCATTGTCAGTAATAATAGCTATCCCAGTCACGAACAAATTAAAGACCAGTTGCTGAGTTAGTCTAATGTAAAGACCTAGTTGGGCTAAGTGATAAAGTTGCAGAATGGCCAGAAATGGAGCAGAAAAATCTGGGAAATGTCACAGCATTAGGGAGCCTTGATAACATTTCCACATGCCCCAGCTGACTAGAAAGCTATGCACACATACAAAGTAGACCAAAGAGAATCTAAGTTATCCACATATCATTGTCTGACTCTGTCTTCACACATGTGCTATAGGACCTACAGAAAAGAAAATCTGGAGCTGGCTTAAAAACTATGAATTTGAATGTGTTCACCAACCTATACACAGATCCATTGGCAGAAGGTAGAGACTTATTGGATTGAGGTTTTTAAGCACAGCGTTTCAAACAGCATTGTTTGATCACTGAGTTATGCAAAATAGTGTAACCCCTAGGAAGCCAGGCATACAATAAAAACAAAAATTAATAAAAAAAAAAATTAAGCAGAAACAACAGCAGTCATATACCACAGGGAAAAGAGATTCCATAGATTTATTCAAAACAAGTTACTAAAAACATAAAACAAAGCAAAATTTAAAAACAAAACAAAGACTATAAAAACAAAACTCCTTGCATAGGTAGGACATATCAGAATTCAGAGTTACTACAATTCATTATCTAAAATATTCCACTTTCAACAAAAATTATAAGACTTGCAAAAAAAAAACAGGAAATTGTGACACTTACTCAGAAAATTTTTAAAAATCAGTCAATAGAGACTGTTTTTGCATGGGCCCATATTTTGGACTTAGCAGACAAAGATTTCAAAGTAGGTATTATAAATATGTTCAAAGGACTAAAGAAAACAATGTTTCAAGAATTAAATGAAAATATGATGACAGTGAATCAACAAATAAAGAATCTCAACAAAGCAACAGTAATTTTTAAAGAGTCAAATGTAAATTCAGGAGCTGAAAAATGTAATAACTACCCACGTGGCAAGAAATTGTGGATGACCCCTAGGAACTGCAGATCTGAAGTGGCCCTTGGCAGATACCTAACAAGGAAATGCAGACTATTTTCCTACAGCCACAATACAATGAATTCTGCCAAACTTGAGGGATCTTGGAAATGAATGATTCCTCAGTCAAGCCTCTGAAGAGGCTGCAGTCCTGGCTAACACTTGGATTATAACATGGTAAGCTCCTAGAATAGAGCGCCCAGATAAACTATGCGTAAACTACTGAAGCACAGAAATTGTGAGATGACAAATAAGTTTTATATTAAGCCACTAATTTTGTGATAATTTGTTACACAGTATAAAAAAACAATACAGCCACAAAGTCAATTTTCTTTCCACAACACAATTGCAGACTTTGCCATAGAAGCATATACAGATCTTCCTTGACTTACAATGGGGTTACATCCCAATAAAACCATCGTAAGCTGAAAATATCCTAAGTTGAAAATGTATTTAATATGCCTAACATATCAAACGTCATAGTTTAGCCTACCCCATCTTAAATGTGCTCAGAACACTTACATTAGCCTACAGTTAGTCAAAATCATTTAAGGCGAAGCTTATCTTATAATAAAGTATTGAATATCTCATGTAATCTATTGAATACTGTACTGAAAGTAAAAACAGAATGGTTGTGTGGGTACCAAAGGGTTGTAAGTGTATGGGCTCTTTAACCTCATAATGGCATGGCTGCCTGGGATCTGTGGCTCACTGCCACTGACCAGCATAAGAGAGTATTGTACCACATATTGCTAGCCCAGGAAAAGATAAAAATTCAAAATTCAAAGTATGGTTTCTATTGAAAGCATATCACTTTCGCACCATCGTAAGGTCAAAAAATTGTAAGTTGAACCATCGTAAATTGGGGACCGTCTGTACAGCTTTGTTAAGGACTCAAGCCTTCCACAAAGGAAACAAGAAAGGCCCACTTCATCTTGTAGTATTGGCAAAAATGTCTGCTGACTGTGGATGTTCAGCAAAACCAGAGATGCACACAGGCTAGAGCAACACAATAAGATATGTAAAAAAGCCATTTTATTCAATGCAACTTCATTAATCATTGTTGCCTGTTTACAAATCATTGTCAAACACTTTGTCTACATAAATAAATTATTTTGCCTGTCAAAAAATATAATAACTAAAATGAAATCTTCATTAAAGGAACACAACAGAATTGAGATGTCAGAGGGAGGAATCAGTAAGCTTAAAGATAGATCAATAGAAATTATACAATCAGAAGAACAGAGAAGTACAAGTAATGGTGAATAAAAAACTGAAAATCAGAGGGTACCTATACACACATCATAGGAGTCCCAGGAGAGAGTAGGGAGAAAGGCCAGAAAAAGATATTTGAAAGAATAATGGACAAAAACTTCCCAAATTTGATGAAAAATATAATCTATAAATCAAAAAAGTTCAACAAATTCCAAGTAGAATAAACACAAAGAGATCCGTAATGAGACACATTGTACCCAAACTGTTCATAGCCAAAGAGAATGTCTCCTTATACACAGACAAAAAGAAATTAAAACCAGCAGCTGACTTCTTAGGAGAAACATGGAAGTCAGAACACAATGGAATGACATACTAAGAGCAATGAAAGCAAAAAAACAAAAAAACAGAACCATAATTGTCAACCATAATTCTACATCCTGAAAAACTATCCTTCAAGACAAAATAAAGAATTGACAGAGAAACAAAGCCTGAGAGACTGCTTTCTGGCTGATATGTCATACAAGAAATACCAAAGAGTCATTTTTAAGGTGAAATGAAATGACACCAGATGGTAACTCAAATCCATGTAAAGAAATGAAGAGGACAAGAGAAACTAAGTATATATGTATATATAAAAGAATATGTAAACACACACACATACATACACACAACATATACACATTTTTCTCTTTTCCACTCTTAACTTTTTTAAAAGATATAAAATTGAATGAAATAATAGTTATGGCACTATATATTTGAATTTATAATATATAGGTGTAATATGTATGTCAATAACAGCACAAAGAATGGGGAGAAATGGAGATCTTCTAGAGGCAAGTTTTTATATGTTACCAGTATTAATTTAGTATCAATCTAAAGTAGGTTGTGGTAAATTAAAATACGTATTATAATCCTTAGAGCAACCACTAGGAAAATAAGTTTAAAAATAGATGAGAGTTTGGAGGATGGCAGCATAGGAGATTCCTGAGCTTGTCTCCTCTCACAAACAAAACAAATCTACACACTACATGTGGAATAATTCCCTCTGAGTGAGACCTGGAAATTGGATGAAAAGAGCCTCCACAACAAAGTACAAGATGAGAGGGGTGGAAGATGCAGAGATACGGTCCTGCTGAGGCAAAAACCACACCCTAGCTACAGCATTTCATGATTGGGAGTGATATTAAAGGTATGGAGGTTTTCCTGGAGGAACAAGGGATTTGAACTCCACATTAGGCACCCCAGCCCTTAGATCCGGCACAGGAGAGATGAGACCTCAAAACACTTAGCTTTGAAAACTAATGGGGAATACAGCCATGAAAACTATAGAATTACAGAGAAAGGAAAATCTGCTCTTATAGGGGTCATGCATGAACTCACTCAACCTGGAAACCAGCACAAAAACACCAGATAGAAAAGCGCGTAGTCCACAGGTGAAGGAGATGCCCTTACTAAGCTTGGATCACCTCCTGGAGAGGTAGAAGGCAGCTGGGACCCCCCTCAGGGACTGCAACATTGGCAGCAGCTATTTTTGTGACTTCATTCAGCTATGCTGATGCTGGTGCTGGCAGGTACCATTTTGGAATTCTCCCTCTAGCCTGTTATGCAGGGGCCTGTCCCTCCTACCAGCACATCTGAGGCAGTTATGCACCACCATGCCTCACAGCTAGCTCATGCCAAGGGCCTATCCCACCCACAAGCATGCTTGCAGCAGCCATGAGCCTCTGGACCTCATAACCAGTCACACCATAGGCCTGTCCTGCCCACAAGCATGTCCCCAGTGGTCCCATGCAGCCAGGCCTTGCAGCCAGCTACATTGAAGGTCTGCCCCATCCACCAATGTACCGGCAGCATGACATTGGGCATTGCTACCAGCCACAATGTCGGCCTGCCATGCCCACCAGCACACCCACAGTGGTCGCACACCACTGGGCCTTGAAACCAGCTGCACTGGCCATCAGCCCTGCCCACAAGTGCACTCACAGTGGTCTCATACTGCTGGGCCTTGCAGCCAGCCAGCCCAGGGCCAACCCCACCTACCAGCATGCTTGCAGCAGTCACAGCCCTGTCACAAGAGAAGGAGACATACAGTCCACACAGGGGACATCCCTCGAGCATCTGGCTCCGTGACCAGAGTGGGGCACGCTGCCTGGCTCCAAAGGACATCTCCTACATAAGGCTACTTCTCCAAGATCAGGAGACGTAGCTGATCTACTTAATACATAAAAATAAAAACAGTGAATTGGGCACAAGAGGAGATAAAGAAATATGCTACAATTGAAAGAATAAGACAAATCCTCAGAAAAAGAACTAACCAAAATAGAGAAAAGCAATCCAGCCAATAAAGAGTTCAAAGTAATGGCCATAAGGATGATCAGAAAACTTGGGAGAAAAGTAGATGAACACAGTGAGAACTTCAACAAAGAAAGGATACATTAAAAAAATCAGAGCTGAAGAATACAATAATTGAAATGAAAAATTCACTAGAGGGAATCAACAGCAGATTAGATGATACAGAAGAATGGATCAGTGATCTGGACTATAAAGTAGAGGAAACCACCAAGACAAACAGAAAAAAAAAAAGAATTAAAAAAATGAGAGTAGTTTAAAGGATCTCTGGGACAACCTCAAGCAATCTAACATTTGCATTATATGGTTCCCAGAAGGAAAAGGGAGAAAGGGGCAGAGAACTTACTTGAAGAAATAATAGCTGAAAACTTTCCTAACCTAGAGAAGGAAACAGACATCCAGGTTCAGGAAGCACAGAGTCCCAAACAAGATGAGTCCAAAGAGATCCTCACCAGGACACATTATAATTAAAATGTCAAAAACTACTCTACCCACCAGGTTATCATTCAGAATGGAAAGAGAGATAAAGAGTTTTCCAGATAAGCAGAAACTAAAGGAGTTCATCACTACTAAACTGGCCTTACAAGAAATGTTAAGGGGGCTTCTTTAAGTAAATGAAAAGCCATACATAGAAATAAGAAAATTATAAAAGCAAAAATACTGGTAAAGACAAACATATAGTAAAAGTAGTGGATCAACCATTTATAAAGCTAGTATGGAGGTTAAAAAACAAAAGTAGTAAAATCATCTATATCTACAATAAGAATTTAAAGAATATACAAAATTAAAAGAGACAAAATATGATGTGAAAAACATAAAATGTAGGGAGGGGAGTAAACATGTAGGGCTTTTAGAATGCATTTAAACTTAATAGACCATCAACTTAAATAAACTGCTATAAACAAAGGTTGTTATATATAAACCTCATGGTAACCACAAACCAAAAACCTATAATAGATATACACACAAAAAAGGAGAAAGAAATACAAACATAACACTAAAGAAATTCATCAAATCACAAGAGAAGAGAGCAACAGAAGAAGAAACAGAGAAGAACCACAAAAAAATCCAGAAAACAATTACAAAATGGCAATAAGTACATATCTGTCAACAATTACTTTAAATGTAAATGGACTAAATGCTCCAATCAAAAGAAATGGGGTGGCTAAATGGATTGAAAAACACAAGACTCATATATATGCTGCCTACAAGAGAACACTTCAAATCTAAAGACACTCATAGACTGAAAATGGAGTAATGGCAAAAGTTATTCCGTGCAAATGGAAGCAAAAAGAGAGCTGGTGTAGCAATCCTTACATCAGATAAAATAACCAAAAAAAAAAAAAAACTGAGGCAAAGAAAGGCATTACATAATGAGAAAGGGAACAATCCAACAAGAGGATATAATACTTGTAAATATTTATGCATCCAACATAGGAACACCTAAATACATAGAGCAAATATTAACAGACATAAAGGGAGAAATTGTCAGTAACACAATAATAGTAGGAGACTTTAACACCTCACTTACATCAATAGATAGCTCATTCAGACGGAAAATCAATAAGGTAACAATGGCCTTAAACAACATATTAGACCATATGGACCTAATAGATGTATATGGAATATTCCATCCTAAAGCAGAATACACATTCTTTTCAAATGCACGTGGAACATTCTCCAGGACAGGTCGCATCTTAGGCCACAAAACAAGTCGCAATAAATTTAAGAAGATTGAAATAGTATCAAGCATATTTTCTGACCACTGAAATTAGAAATCAATTACAAGAGGAAAACTGGAAAAAACCAAACATGTGGAGGCTAAACAACATGCTACTAAACATCCAATGGGTCAATGAAGAAATCAAAGAGGAAATCAAAACATACCTTGAGACAAATAAAAATGAAAACACAATGGTCAAAAATCTATGGGACGCAGCAAAAGCTGTTCTAAGAAGGAAGTTTATAGAAATACAGGCCTATCTCAAGAAACAAGAAAAATCTCAAATAAACAATCTAACTTGACACCTAAAGAAACTAGAAAAAGAAGAACAAACAAAGGCCAAAGTTAGTAGAAGGAAGAAAATAATAAAAAGATCAGAGCAGAAGTAAATTAAATAGAGACTAAAAAACAATAGAAAAGATCAATGAAACTAAGAGCTGGTTCTTTGAAAAGATAAAATTGGTAAATCTTTAGCCAGACACATAAATAAAAAAAGAGAGAGGACTCAAATAAGTAAAATTAGAAATGAAACAGGAGAAGTTACAGTGGATGCCACAGAAACACAAAAAATCATAAGAGATTACTATGAACAATTATATCTCAACAAATTGGAAAATCTAGAAGAAATGGATAAATTCCTAGAAACATACAATCTTCCAAGACTGAATCAGGAAGAAATAGAAAATATGAATACACCAATTATTAGTGATGAAGTTGAATCAGTAATCAAAAAACTCCCAACAACAGAAGTCCAGGACCAGATGGCTTCACAGGTGAGTTCTACCAAACATTTAAAGTGTTGATACCTATCCTTCTCAAACTATTCTAAAAAAAATGAAGAGGAAGGATTGCTCTCAAACTTATTCTATGAGGCCAGCACTACCCTGACAACAGAATCAGACAAAGACATTACAAAAAAAAGAAAATTACAAGCCAATATCCATGATGAACATAGATGAAAAATCCTCAACAAAATATCATCATACCAAATTCAATGTATTAAAAGGATCATATACCTTAATTATGTGGTTTGATATCCTCAAATCAATCAACATGATACACCATGTTAACAAAGATTAAAAATCATATAATTACCTAAATAAATACAGAGAAAGCATTTGACAAAATTCAACATCCATTTATGATAAAAATCCCCAACAAAGTGGATATAGAGGGAACACACTTCAACATAATAAAGGCCATATGTGACAAACCCAGAGCTAACATCATACTCAATGGTGAAAAGCTGAAAACTTTTCCTCTTTGATCAGGAACAAGACAAGGATGCCCACTCTTCCACTCTTATTCAACATAGTGTTGAAAGTCCTAGCTGCAGCAATCAGACAAGAAAAATAAATAAAAGCATTCAAATTGGAAAGAAAGAAGTAAAACTGTCACTATTTGCAGATGACATGATACTATATATACAAAACTCTAAAAACTAAACAAAACTCCACCAAAAAACTATTAGAACTAATAAATGAATTCAGTAAAGTTGCAGGATACAAAATAAATATACAGAAATCAGTTTTGCTTTTATACACTAACAATGAACCATCAGAAACAGAAATTAGGAAAACAATCTCATTTACAATTACATCATAAAATATCTAAAATAAATTTAACCAAGGAAGTAAAAGATCTTTACATTGAAAACTATAAGACATTGATAAAAGAAAATGAATATGACACAAATAAATGGGAAGATATTCCATGTTCATGGATTAGAAGAATTAATATTATTAAAATGTCCATACTGGGGCCAGCTCCAGTGGCCTAGTGGTTAAGTTCGACATGCTCTGCTTTGGGCAACTTGAGTTTAGTTCCCGGGCATGGACCTGTACCATTTGTCTATCAGTGGCCATGCTGTGATGGCGGCTCACATACAAAATGGAGGAAGACTGGCAACAGATGTTAACTCAGGGTGAATCTTCCTAGGCAAAAAAAGAAAAAATAATGTCATACTACCCAAAGTAATCTACAGATTCAATGCAATCCCTATCAAAATACCAATGGCATTTTTCACCAAACTAGAACAAATGATCCTAAAATTTGTATGGAACCACAAAGACCTCAAATATCCGAAGCAATCTGGAGAAAGAAGAACAAAGCTGGAGGCATCACACTCTCTGATTTCAAACTGTGTTACAAAGCGACAGTAATCAAAACATTATGGTACTGGCACAAAAACAGATACACAGATCAGTGGAACAGAATAGAGAGCCTAGAAATAAACCCATGTCTACACAGTCAATTAATGTACAACAAAGGACGGAAAAAGACAGTCTCTTCAATAAATGGCGTTGGGGAAACTGGATAGATACTTGCAAATAATGAAACTGGATGACTCTTTACATCATATACAAAAATAAACTCAACGTGGATTAAAGACACATGTAAGACCTGAAACCATAAAACTCCTAGAAGAAAACATAGGTGGTAAGCTCTTTGACATCAGTCTCAGCAATATTTTTTGGATATGTCTCCTCAGGCAAGGGCAACAAAAGCAAAAATAAACAAATGGGACTAAATCAAACTAAAAAGCTTTTGCACAGAGAAGGAAACCATCAACAAAACGAAAAAGCAACTTACTGAATGGGAGAATATATTTGCAAATGGTATATATGATAAGGGGTTAATATCTGAAATATATAAAAAACTCATACAACTCAATATCAAAAAAACCCAAGCAATCCAATTAAAAAATGAGCAGAGGACCTGAACAGACATTTTTTTGAAGAAGACATACAGATGGTCAACACACACATGAAAAGAAGTTCAACATCACTAATCATCAGGGAAATGCAAATCAAGGAGATATCACCTCACACCTGTCAGATTGGCTATTATCAAAAAGACAACAAATAACAAGTTACACAGCCATAAAAAAGAATGGAATCTTGCCATTTCCGACAACATGAATGGATCTAGAGGGTAATATGCTAAGTGAAATAAGTCAGACAGAGAAAGAAGAATAAAGCATGATTTCACTTATATGTAGAATCTAAAAACACAAAACAAAATAAACAAACAAAACAGAAACAGACTCATAGATACAGAGAACAAATTGGTGGTTGCCAGAGGGGAGGGGAGTGGGGTGAAAGGCAAAATAGGTGAAGGGGATTGAGAGGTACAAACTTCCAGTTATAAAATAAATGTCATGAGGATGTAATGTACAGCATAGGGAATATAGTCAACAATACTGTAATAACTTTATATGGTAATAGATGGTTCCTAGTCTTATCACAGTGATCATTTTGTAATGTAGATAAATGTCAAATCACTATGCTGTACACCTGAAACTAATACACTATTGTTATGTCAACTATACTTCAACAAAAAAATAAAAATAGTAAGAAAACCAATGAAGGAATTAAAGTGATACAATTTAAAAGTCTATTTAACACAAATTAAGGCAGCAAAGGAGAAACAAAGGAACAAAAAAAAGACAAGAAACCTATAGAACTCAAAGAGCAAAATGGTAGATGTAATTCCAACTTGACGATAATTACATTAAATGTGAGTGGACTATGCATTCCCATCAAATGGTAGAAATTGTAAAACTGGATTTAAAAACCACACAGGAGTCACAATTTAGATTCAAAGACATAAATAGGGTGAAATTAAAAAGATAGAAAAAGATATACCATGCAAACATAAAAAAGAGTGATTATATTACTATTAAACACATTGTTTAAGAGGAGATTTATTGGTAGAAACAATGAGGCATATTAAATCATGATAAAATAATCAATTCACTGGGTGATGTAATTATTACAAATGTATACACACTTAACGAAGCTCCAAAAAAATGAAGAAAAAATTGACAGAAGTGAAAAGACAGTCAGTCAATTCAACAATAATATTTGAAGGCATAAATCCTTCTCAGTAGTGGATAGAACAACTGAATAGAAAATAACCAAGAATATAAAAGACTAGAATAGTACAGTCCACCAACTTGATGTGATTGACATCTATAGCACTCGCCACCTAATACCTGAAAATACACGTTCATTTCAAGAGTATGTGAAGCATTTTTCAGGAAAGATCACATGCTAGATCATAGAACAAGTTTCAATAAATTTAAAAGAGTTTAAATCATTTCAAGTATGTTTTAAGACCAAAACAGAATTAAATCAGAAATCCAAAGAAAAAGAGGGGGGATATTCCCCCAATATTTGGAAATTTAAGAAACTCATATCTAAATAACTCAAAGATAAACAAAGGTATCACAAGAAAAAATCAGATAATATTTTGAACTGCTTGAAAAGGAAAACATAATACATCCCAACTTATAGGATGCAGCTAAAGCAGTGATTGGAGGGAATGTACAGCTTTAAATGACTGTATTAGAAAATTAGAAGAGTCTCAAATCAATACCTTCAATTTCCACCATAACAAAGTAAAGATGCAAACAGACTAAACTGTAATCAAGCAGAAGGAAGCAAATAATACATATTCTGACCGAAATTAATAAAATAGAAAACAGAAAAATGATAAAGAAAATCAGTGATGTCAAAAGTTTGTTCTTTGTAAAGATCCACAAAGGTGACAAATATTTACACTGATGAGAGAGAGATCAAGTTACCAAAATCAGGAACAAAGGAGCTTTAACACATTGAAAGATATTATTTAAGAGAACAAACATATACCAATGGTTTAGATAAAATGGACAGATTCCAAAAAGCAAAATTTACCAAAACTGACTCAAGAAGAAATATAAAATCTGAATAGACCTAGAACAAGTAAAGAAGTTAAATTAGTAATTTAAAAAATTCCTACCAAGAAAAGCCTAGGCACAGATGGCTTCACTAAAGTTCTGTCAAAAAAGATGAAGTAGGGGCCAGCCCAGCGACGTAGTGGTTAAGTTCATGTGCTCCACTTCGGCAGCCTAGGGTTTGTGGGTTCAGATCCCGGATGTGGACCTATATGTTGCTCACCAAGCCATGCTATGGCGGCGTCCCACATACAAAATAGAGGAAGACTGGCACAGATGTTAGCTCAGGGCCAATCTTCCTCACCAAAAAAAAAAAAAAAAGGTGAAATAATATTGATCTTTCACAAAATGTTTCAGATAGTAGAGAAGGAGGATCCATTTCCCAACACATTGTATGAGGCCAATGTTACCGTGATATCAAAGCCAAAGACATCACAAGAAAAAAATTATAAAACATTACAGATCAATATTCTTCACGAACATAAACATAAAAGTCTTAACACAATATCAGCAAACTAAATCCAGCAAAATATAAAAAGGATTGTACTCCATGACTAAGTGAGATTTATCTTAAGAATGCAAGGTCGATTTAATATTCACAACTCAATTAATGTAGTAAGCAATGCAGTATTCTGTGTGTAGTGCACAATGTATTGTGTACAGTGCATAGTGTAAAGGACAGAGACAGCATAATCATCTCAACTGCTGCATGAAAAAGGATTGCACAAAATCCAATACCCGTTAATTATAAAACTATTAAACTAGGAATGGAAAAAAACTCCCTCAATCTGATATAGAGCATTTATGAAAATCCCACAGCTAACATTATATTTAATAGATAAAGACTGAAGCTTTCCTTTCAAGATCTAGAACAAGGTGAGGATGCACCTCTGTTCAACATTGTACCGAAGGTCTAACTAGCACAACAAGGGATTGTGCTAGATTGGAAAGGAAGAAGTGAAATTGACTTTATGCACAGATGACAGGATCCTGTATGTAGAAAATCCTAAGGAATCCACACCCAAAAAAAAGCAAACCTGCTAGAAGTAATAAATGATTCCAGCAAGGTCATAGGATAACATATGCAAAAATTATTTCTGTCTACTAGCAACAAACGATGTAAAAATCAAATTAATAGGACAATCCCAATCACAAAGATATAAAAATATAAATGAATTCAACAAAACTAATGCGAACTTTTATACTAAAAACTACCAAACATTGCTGAAAGAAATGAAAAAAAGTATAAATAAATGGAGAGACATTCCCTGTTCACGGATTAGTGGATTCAATATTATCAACATGGGAACTCTCCCCAAACTGATTTACAGATTCAAAGTGATCTGTATCAAAATCCCAACAGAAATTGAAAAATTTATTTAAAATTTATATGAAAATGCAAAGGACCCAGAATAATGAAAACTATTATGATAAAGAACAAAGTTGAAGGACTTTGATTTTAAAACTTAGTATTGATCTATAGTAATCAAGACAGTGGGTACTGACATAATGACACAGATCAATCAAACAGTATCAAGAGTCTTGAATGAACCCTTACATTTATGGTCAATTGACTTTGACAAAAGTATGATTCAATGCAGGAAAAAGAGTCTTTTCTACAAGTGATGCTGAGACAATTAGATATCATATGCAAGATAGATACACTTACACTTTTACCTTATACCATACACAAAAATTAATTCATAGACCTAAAGGTAAGAGCTAAACAATCAAATTCCTAGGAGAAAATATGGAAGAAAATCTTTATGATTTTGGGTAGGCAAAAATTTCTTAGCTACAATACTAAAAGCATGATGTATAACAAAAAAAATTGATGCTTTGGATGCTATCAAAATAAAAAAAAAATTGTAGTTAAAAAGATATCATGAAGAAAATAAAAATACAAGCCACAAATTGGGAGACAACATTTGCAAAGTATAAATCTGATAAAAGATTTGTATCAGAATATATAGTAGTCCCCCTTTATCCACAGTTTCCCTTTCCACAGTTTCAGTTACCCAAGTCAACCATGGTCCGAAAATATTAAATGGAAAATTCCAGAAATAAACAATTCATAAGTTTTAAATTGCACGCTGTTCTGAGTAGCATGATGAAATCTTGAGCCATCCTACTCTGTCTTGCTCAGACCGTGATTCATCCCTTTGTCCAGCATATCCATGCTGTATATGCTACCAACCCATTAGTCACTTAGTAGCCTTGTGGATTATCAGATTGACTGTCGTGGTATCTCAGTGCTTGTGTTCAACTGCCCCCTATTTTACTTACTAATGGCCCCAAAGCGTAGTGATGCAAAGAGTAGGATGCTGGCAATTTGGATATACCAAAGAAGCCGTAAAGTGCTTCTTTTAAGTGAAAAGGTGAAAGTTCTCAACTTAATAAGGAAAAAAAGAATCCTGTGCTCAGGTTGCTAAGATCTACAGTAAGAATAAATCTTCTACCCAGGAAATTGTGAAGAAGGAAAAAGAAATTTCTCCTAATTTTGCTGTTGCACCTCAAATATATATGTATAGGGAAAAAAACATAGTATATACAGGGTTCAGTACTACCCACGGTTTCAGGCATCCACTGGGGTTCTTGGAACTTATCCCCTGTGGATAAGGGAGGGACTACTGTATAAAGAACTCTTATAACTCATTAAGAAGTAGACAAAAAACCTAATTAAGAAATGGGCCAAATATTTGAATAAACTTTTCACCAAAGAAGATATACAGATGGCTAATACGCATGAGAAAAGATGCTCCATGTCATTAGTTATTAGGGAAATGCAAATCAGAACCAAAATGAGATATTACTACACACTCACTGGAATAGTCATAATAGACAATAGACAGACAATACAATTGTTGGCAGGAATGCGGGGAAACTGGAACCCTCACATATTGCTATGGAATTGTAAATGATATAGTCACTTTAGAAAGTTGGGCAGTTACCTAAAAGTTAAACATACTCTTACCATACAACGCAGCAATTCCTCTCCTAATGGATGAAAACATATGTCCACACAAAGACTATACACGGATGTTCATGGCAGCATTATACCTAATATCTCCAAATTGGGAACAATCTCAATATCTATTAACTGATGAATGGATAAACAGAATGTGGTATATCCACACAACACAACGCTATTCAGCCATAAAAAAAGAACAAACTACTGATACATGCTACAAGATGGGTGAATCTCAAAAACACTACGCTAAATGAAAGAAGCCAATTATAGAAGACTATATATTATATGACACTATTTATATGAAATGTCCAGAAAAAACAAATCTACAGATAAGAAAGAAGATTAGTGGTTGCCTGGGTTGGGGCTGGGAGGCGGGGTGGGAGGATTGATTCATTCCAGGTGGGTGCAAGGAAATTTGGGATGACAGTAATATTTTAAAGCTGGATTGTGGTGATGATTTCACAACTCTATAAATTTACTAAAAATCATTGAATCTTACACTCACCGTGGATGAAATTTATGGCATGTAAATTATACTTCAAAAGAGCTGTAAAAATAACCTTTAGTGTAAGATTCTTAAGGTCAGGGGTCCAGCCATGGAATTCAGTTAGAAGAGTTTAATTCAGTCAAGTAATTAGTGTTGAAAGGCAAAAAGTATACATTTAATCATTCTAGGTTGCCTTATTCCCCTGCCAGGGGGACCATGTTGCAGGTACTTCCTTCCCAGCTAACTCCTCTGTGGATAACTTCATAAAAGGGAACAAACAAACAAAAGTCGTGGTTGGTTTGTTTGGTTGGCTTTTGGGTTTGGTTAGTTTTCCAGTGTTAAATGGAATAAAATCTAATATCCTTACCATGGAAACTTCAAATTCAACCCCTACCTCTTTCTCTGACACCCACCCTTACCCTTTTGCTTTAGGATTCTGACCCTTCACTATTTGCAAATCATTGTCAAAAAAAAAAGAGTCCCAACCCCATGTTGCCTGTATTTAAACTATGCTGCTCTTGCTGTAGCAACATCTGTCACTCTCTCCACAGCAGGGCCATCAAGCAAGCTGTCAGGGCTGAGTGCAGTTTTGCTGATCCAATGTGCTCCTCCTTCAGAGATCCCTGTCAGAAACACCAGGCTGTGGTGGATACAGATGTATGCTCTTTAGGCAACGTGCTTTTTCTATTGTTGCCCATTAAGGACCCTGCTATTATTTACTCATCTGTAGCTTTGAGTCAGAGGCACACAGTGAATACTTGTTGCTCTTTGCTTGGAAAACTGCCCCCAGATCCACTCTCCCTAACTCCCATCCAATCATGGTGCTCTCTCAGCCTCAAGGTGTGTCATCTGACCTGTTTGCAGGAGCACCAAATCCTATCTTGGGTGCAATTACTCATGCTAGGGACTTGCAAGCATTTTCCAGATGGGATTCACTGTCTAATGAGGTCATTAAGGAAGCAAGGGAGAGGGAGTGCAGCCCCTCTTGAATCAGCAATCCTAATGGGCAATTGCGTGCTTGCAAAGAAGGCTACACCTCTGATAGAATTGCAGGTGGCACTAATCCTGCAGCACTAATCACCAGACTTAATAGCAGGCAGGAATTCTGTGCTTCCAGCTGGAAGAAAAAATGTATTCTCCCACAGAGTACTTGGATAATTGGAAGAATTAAGGAAAAATATATTATTCCATTTGGATCCAGTACTAACTAGAATGAGCCAAATAATCAGCTCACTGACATGAAGCATAACTCCTTACCTTTCTGCTGCACAGAGGAGCATTTCCCTACATAATGAGCCCCTGTCGCCCCTTCATCAACAGCTAGATTGCCCGTTCCTCCAAAGTACCCTGTGGGATATTCTTGTACCAATTCTTCTGCCAGCTGGTTTCTAATTTAGAGAAAGAAAGCCTCCTAATTATGTTGAAATGGAAATGGAAGACCAGCCCTGTGGCTAGGCTGGGCTCTGCCTGGCCACAGAGCTCAGGCAGAGGTGTCTGCAAAAATCACAGAGCAAGTTTCAAAGGTTTGATTCATTAGAGAGAAATCGATCTATCTGAGGAGCTCAGAGTCCAGAACAAAGTTCTTAGGCAATTCCTGTGCCACCACTTCAATAAAAGCCTTCCACTTCCTAAGAGCAAAAACACTCAAGGCAGGTGAAGTAGCACTTTCTTCAATATTGATAGCCGAGGTCTCATGCCTTTCCTGAAGAGTGAACACTGAATTCTTTCGCAGTCAATGCAAGCTAACAAAAAAAAAGCTGTTTCCTTTAGATAATAATTTAGGTTATATTTTTTCTTCTGATAGATCCAGAATTTCAGATTTGTCCACCTACCCACCTACATATCCATTCATTCATCTTGCTTGCCTTTACTGTGTATCTAATACGAGTCAGACTCTCTTAATTGATTTGTTCTACCTTATAGATGAGGAAATGGAGTCTTAGAATAATTAAAGAACTTGTTGAAGCCCCATATCTAATAAGTTGTGGAGCTGGTATTTAAACTTGATTTGTCTGACTCTAGAGTCCATATCCTGAGATGTATGTTGGAAATGCCAAGTTCCAGAGACAGACTGATTAGAAATAAATTTTAAAATAATTGAATTTAAAAATGATTTTTTTAAACAAGCATTCATAGGCCCATCAAGACACTAACAGCACAGCAAAACGTTCTCTGAAATTCTTACCCGCATTCAGCATGTGCCTACAGGGCTTACATTTTTCCACATAGACTTCTCCATCTCCTGCATTTATTTTTCTTTTCTGCGCTAACTTCTCATAGTCCTTCCTTTCTCTCATTTTTCTAACAAAATCTTTGTGGAAAAGATCTAGTGAACTCAAAATGAGTGATATATGTTTGAATCCTCTCAGCAATACTTATATTTCTTCTGTTTTACCAATTGCTCTCTTCCTTCTTGTTAAAGGGAAGCTGCCATAGAAATGCAGAGCTGCTCCTAGGGGCTGAACACAGACAAACACCATTGCGCATCCATGCTGCTCCATTCTCCCCAAGTAGAAGCATCACTGGGCTTGTCCTAGGATTTTTTGATTGCTAGGAAAGAAATATTTTTGAATCATTTCTGGAAAAAATGGTCTTTTAGTCTTATTGTCAGTGGATAGCTTTTTTGGTGAAAGGCTTTTGGCTGCTGTTTGTGAACTGCAGCTGAAAATAATGTACACCTTCTGTCAGGGAGACTGTTTTTGTAATGCTGGAGAACTAGCAGGGTTGGGGCATGGCTTAGAGAAAAAAAAAGCAGGGACACAGTTGATTCAAATATGATAGAGAGAAGGATGGGCAGGTAGATAAAAAGATAGAAGATGAGAATGAGAATAAGACAATATCTCTACTAAGAATAGATCACGCATTTGGATAAAGCATCTTGGGTTGTATCTTTTAGGAACCTAAAGCTTGGTGGACCACGAACATTAGCAAGAAATAGTTCTCATTTTAATAGGTTGAAAGACGTAAGACAAAGAAACAGTTCTTTAATGGTGGGAGTAGAATTCCAATAAGTTGATAGATGAAGTATTCTTTGTGCTCTAAGATGACAACACTTGACACTTGGACCAGAAGCCTTTAAAGTCCTGATTCAAACCTGGTGTATTCTATGCTTTTAACAGATACAGGCATATGACTGGTCATAGGCAAGAGAAATGTATTGAAATATATTATAAAGGCATAATCAGGTATGGTTATGAGTGGGGCATGAAAGACTTACATGTAATATATGAACAATCGTGTCTATTTTGCTTGAAGTAGAAACGCCGATATATCACCTACACATTTGCGAAAGTATGGAATTATGTAGTAGAAAACCATGCCACTTGGTGTCAGAAAACTTGAATTTAAATCCTTCTTTTAGTACTGTTTTGAGGCACATCAGTTCACTCCTCTGAGATTAATTTTCCTTATTTGAAAATGAAGTTGTTGGACTAGAAGTTCTCTTCTATCTCAAAGTCTATGACTCAGCTTTCCAATGAAAGGACATTGAAATGCACATTAGTTAGGTTTCAGAGTTGAAGTCAGTTGTGGGTTTTGATAGATACTGTACATACCACACATTTTAAAATATTTTTCTCTCCCAATAAAAATTTGATGTTCTGTATAACTGAGAAAAATTCTCTACTTAGATACTATAAATTTTCTGCCCAACCAGGTATGGGAAAATTGTGACTTGCCTGGAAAAATAGTTTAACATAGTAATTTCATAGAAAGAAGTCTGAGTTAAGATTTGCTTTTTATAAACACCTTGATTATGGTAAGGGGAACCTCAAAGGAATAAAAGCAGAATGGTCAATGTTGTGAAGCTGGAATCTGGCTTGAATCTGAGTTGAATGCTTTTTGCCCTATATTCTTGAAAAGCGTCAGAAGTGACGGTCTCTTCCTTCCACCCATATATCCTATATACCAATGGTTCTCAACCAAGGGCAATTTTGGCCCCCGGGAGACATATGTCAATATCTGGAAAAATCTTTGGTTTGTTCTAACTGAGGAGAGGGGAGCCTTGCTACTGGCCACTAGTGAGTGGAGGACAGAGATTCTGCTAAACATCGTATAATGCATAGGACAGCCCCTTACAACAAAATATTATCCAGCCTAAAATGGGAGTAGAGCTAAGGTTGCAGAACCCTGCTATATATTGATAGTACATAGAGACAGCTGTGAGATACTCTAGAACTTTGTGAGTCAAACTGATAAATTTAACATGCAATGGATCAAATAAGAAATATGGAGACATCACATTCCCTATCGCAGAAAGCAGAAAGAGTAGGATTTAATGGAGTAATTGATTGTCTGACAATATCTAAAGCAAGAATATTTCAAATGAGTGGATGTAGAAAATCAACTTTGTAGAGGACAATACTGGAGGTAGTCATCCAGGACTTTTCAGAGGATAAGTTGCTTTGACCCACAATGTGGTTTTCTTGTCCTGTGATGGTGCAACTCCTAAATGGTAGATTGATGCAGCTGGGTATTGTGGGAGATCAAAAATTGGCCACACTGAAATACGTTTCTTTACCTTGATTATTTTCTCTGATGGACATTTGACCTCCCCGACTAACTGCCTAAAGGAATTTAACTCTGGGTATGAACAGATGGGCAGGGGCCTTGCTAAGCCCATTCTTTTCAAATTTCTGTTTACCAAATGTTTACATTTGTAAAGGTGTCTCCCTCTGTGTACTGGGAAGAGGAGGTGATGACCTTATCTCTAGAAACTCTTATCAGGATAGAAGGAGAGGACTTAAATCTACATACTCTTGATTACTATAATTTCTGTCTCTCAGGCCACATTCTCTATAGGTGGCCCTACAGAGAATTGTCTGACAAACATTTACATTTCCCTCTCCATGTGAATTGTCTTCTTCCGCTCTGAAATCCCAAACCACCACCCTCCCCAACATCCTCCTTTGTCTACCTGAATATGCTATTTAAGGTGAAAACCTTTGCCATTTGTTGAGGAACTCAGTTTCCCTGGTTTCTCCCATGTATACATGTTATTAAACTTGGTCTTATTTTCTCCTGCTAACCTGTCTTTTAATTATTTGGCCAGCCATAAGAACCTTAAGGGAAAGGGCAGAGGGAGGATTCTCCCTCTTCCCCAGCAGTATCCATTGACAACTATGTAATTTTCTAACCAGCATCTCTCCTCCCTTTGCTTGAATTCTACACTCACCAAACAATCTTCGGACTATAGTTTGGCTTTTCATGTAGCTCCTTCTATAGGGAGATAATGTAATGACCAAGGAGATAAAACTATTTTGGTCTCCTTGGCTATGTCTCATACTGATTTGATGAACTGACATTTTGATTTCTTTATCAGATGAAACCTTGGGAATTTTGTGTGAGTCAGTCCTGTGGAAGGCACCCAAAAACCTGAGGACCCAGCCATAGACCATGGTGAATTTGCTAGAATAATGCCACTATGGACAGCCAGCCAAATATTATCCCTGGGCAATATCTCTTTCATGGCCTAAAAATTGTAGCACCAGGAATAGCTAAGAGTTGAAAAGAACTAACGTAATATTCAGCTCTTCCATGCTTCTTTTTTTCTAACTGATCTAAAGAAAGGCTACGAAAAAAAAAAATAAGGATTTACTTTGCAACCACTCTATAGCCTCTTATATAAGAAGCCCAATGTATACTACACTACATTATAGGTTAGTGATTTGTCTTTTTATATGAAGAGTACCTTGTTCAAAGTAGGAAAAGAATGTGAAATGTTTCAAAGGGGAAATATAAAAGTAAGATTTTTTTAGGTTGGAACAGGGAAATTAGGGCTAAGTTGGTCAATCAGCCAAAAAATTCCCAAATGGCGAGGTAAGATCTTGTGGGAACGCCTTGAGGTAAAGCTAATTCAATTAGTTTCTGCAGCATAACTGTCAGGACCCAAAAACTAGGTGGAATAATGAACTGATTAAAACCTGTAATTGCAATTCAATGGAGGAAACCATTCATCATGAAGATGGCAGCGTTCCCTACATTCCAGATTGCACAGAGAAGAAACACTAACAAAGGTAGGAATCAGGGGCCTGATCTGATTGGCGGAGAAGAACTACATGTCTCTTAATAAGAGAACGCAGAACTAGCCTGAAAGGGGGCATGGTCTTCACCCAGTGAACTGATTTCTGACCTAACGACTGAAATGCAGGCTTCTCTCTCATGCTGTAATCCAAGACCATTTTGAGGATAAACTTCTAATTGGACAACTATCAAATTTCCTGGATTTTACCCCAAACGAGCATTAGTCAATGCTCCCAGTTTTCCCCTGATGTTTTGCAGATCTTTTTCTCATACAGTTTCTATCTTTGAACACATATTGCTTTGTATCAAGAGTAGGTCAACTTTTTCTGTAAAGGACCATGTAGTAAATATTTTTGGCTTTGGGAGGGTCACATTGTCTCTGTTGTAGCTCCTCAGTTCTGCTGTTGTGTCCCAAAAGCAGCCACAGAAAATATATAAACAAATAAATGTGGCTGTGTTCTAATATAACTTTATTTACAAAAGTAGGTGGTGGGTCAAATTTGGCCTGGGGGCTGTAATTTGCTTTCTCTTGCTCCATACACACAATAGTAACTAAGATATCATGTAGAGCAAATTAATGAGTAAAATAAATGATCAGCTTACAATAATTTGCTTAATTTCTTGAAAACATGGGAGTCATTTTGTACTAAATGGCATCTTCCTCTGACAGCTAAGAGGACTTTTGTATGAGCCTGCAATAAAAGTGGTAATTGGGCTGGCCTGGTGGCACAGTGGTTAAGTTCACGCGCTCTGCTTTGGTGGCCTGGGGTTCACAGGTTCGGATTCTGGGCGTGAACCTACGCACTGCATATCAAGCCACGCTGTGGCAGGCGTACTGCATACAAAAGTAGAGGAAGATGGGAATGGATGTTAGCCCAGGGCCGATCTTCCTCAGCAAAAAGAGGAAGATTGGCAACAGATGTTAGCTCAGGACTAATATTCCTCACCAAAAAAAAAAAAAAAAAGTAGTAATCAACGCAGGAATCCTGGGAGTGGATAAGACTGTGAAATGCATCAAGCACATGTAGTTTCATTCATTCACTCCCTGGCTCAACAATATTTGTTTAGGCAAGGGGGTAAGTGTGGCTATGTGTTCCAAGCACTTTTCTAGGTTCTAGTGATGTGACAGCAAACAAAACAAAAATGGTTCTTGCTCTTTTGGGGGTGATATTCTAATATGAGGAGGCCCCTCTGAGATGATCCTTTCAGCTGAGACCTACTGATGATCAATCTCCTGCCAAAGGATTTAAGAAAAGAAATAAGAGAACAAACATTGGTATGGTTGGAGCATATGGTTGGAGTGAGGGAGAGAGTACAAAATATGAGGTGAGAGATGGAGGCTGGAGCCAGGTCATTCCTTGGGACCAAGTTTAAGAGTTTGAATGTTATTTCTAATATGAGAGGAAGGCATTGCATGATTTGCATTTTCTAGCTAGATTCTTTAAAGGATAGCTCTCATTGGGGTGTGAGAATGGACTATTAGAGGGGTTGAGGAGGAGTGGTAACAGGAAAATAAGTTAGGAAGCTTTTGCATGATGGTGGCTTGGTTTGGAGAGTTTCTTTTTCATTCATTCTCCTTGTGTTAATTTACTTCGAACTGAGATCTTGGTGGAAATTGCTATTTTAAGCCCTATTACCTTTGATGAAGTTACTTCTACCAAAAGATCCAAGCTCTGTGTCTACAGAGAAGTCGTACTTTTGTTATCTTAACTCTTAAATCACTAATGTTCTGTACCTTGTTTTCATCAGTTTCTATTTTAAGGGCCAACCATGTGGCCTATTGGACAAATGAGCCATTGGATTTCAGAACACAGTCTCCAATATTTTGGTCAGTGAATATACATTTAATCAGGTACCATTTCCCCAATATTTTAAAAAAAAAAAAAAAAAACAGGCAATCTCTGTTTAGTGGTATAAAATTGAAGTCTCATCTCTCATGTATTTAAAGGTATAAGTGGTTTCCTCTGTAAGACAGAGAATAAAATAAATACAGTTTAGCCAAGAAATAAGCTAGAAGAAGCAAGTTTCTGCTCAATAGCAGACTCAAAGGTAAGAAACTGCTTTTCCTTCACTTTGTGGGTGGGATCTAGCCTGTATGCCTGTGTGAGAGAAGGTGGACTTTTCTTAATATGATCTAGATAGTAACTGGATAATATATATGTTTGTGCATGAAGTCAGATCCAGCTTCTGATATCTGCTCTACATCTATCTCTTCACAAGCTAATGCCCCACACTTTTGCTCCCTGTACAGGTCTCTTGTCATAGTCATTTTTACCTGAATTCTTATAAATTTTCAGTTCACACCCTACCTATTCACAGCTCTTACCTTCAACGTATATTTTACCCACCAACATGTTAGGGAAATTGCCTTGCCCTGTAACCATTTCTTAATTTTTTTCTTTCTTCTTCTTCCTCTCTATCTTCTCTCTCCTCATCTTTTTCTAAATCTGCTTACCAAAGACACCTTCCATTTCCCTTGCAGAATGCTTTTTCTACATTATTTCCACATTGCAGAATACTTTTCCAACACTGGTCTACTCTACATGAGAAAGCACTGGCCTTTTATTTAATCCCACTGATTAATCATCATCACACCTCTCCTGACCATGTAGAGAGGGGCCATCTTGAGGCAGCAGTCCATTTTCAGCCAGGACCAACATGCTGTGCTAACGCATCTGCGAACAAGGCCCAAGTTGTATTCTCTACTGTTAGTTGGTAGTAGGGGGCTCTCCATGAAGGCATAGGTATGAGTGAGGGAGGGCTGTTAATGTTACAGAAGCAGGTGACACGGGACTCTGAGCCAGACATTTATGTAATTTACTCATGCCTTCTGGATGAGCCAATCCTCAGTCCCCAATGTGCCATCTGCATCACACAAATGATTCCTACCAACTGTATGATTCGATGGATTTGATAATTCCCAGCTTATAACGGACAGGTCCAGTCACACCTCACTTGGTGTCCTTTAAGCAGATGTTCAGTCTCTACTAGGTCTCAGTCACATGGAAGGAACTGCTGTTCAAATGGCAAGTATTTCTCTGCCATAGAAGGCCTGATCTTGCTTCAGAATCCTGGGGTGTGAACTGTGACTCTATTATTAGAGCTTGCCAGAGAAACAACACTGCATCATTCTTTACAACAGAAGCACCTGACACCATTAGATTTGTGAGGTTATACTATGTGAGTGGAAGGGAACCGTGGACTGCACTGTGAGCCTCTTGCAGAGCTCTTTCTTTCCCTTGACTTCCCTTGAACCTTGCAGTTTTCAAAGGCAGAGCAGTATTCTCACATATGGCATTATGCTGCTTCCAAAATCCTAAGAAGCTAAATGCTGTGCCTTTTTTCATAATGGTAGAAGGTGCTAGGTCTGACAACTTACCCTGACGCTAATTAGAGGGGTATCCCAGCATGCAGCAGAGTACTGCACCCCCTCAGACTTCACTAATGCATCATCCCCCCAAATCTCTATTAAGATTATCTCCCATTCTGGCACAGATTTAACTCTCTAGGACATCAAGAATATTTGCCATTTCCTACTCACTATGTCTAATCAACATCATATCATCAATGTAAGAAAAATTGAATACAATATTATATTCAATTATTTATTTATATATATTGGACTTTATATTTGAAGGCAGGAGATTTATCACAGCCTTGGGGCAAGACAATGGATAATTTGCACTGCTATAATCCTTTCTACTGATAAGGATCCTATTAGTTTCCTATGGCTGCTGTAACAAAGTACCACAAATTTGGTGGCTTAAAACAATACAAATTTATTCTCTCATAGTTCTGGAGACCAGAAGTCTGAAATCAGTTTCATTTGGTTAAAGGTAACTTCCCAGAAAGGCTGGTTGCTTCTGGGGGATTTACAGGAGAATCTGTTTCTTTGCCCTTTCTAGAATTTCTAGCTTCCAGTTTCTACAGGCCCCTTGTGTTATTGCACATGTAGCCCCTTCCTTCATCTTGAAAGTGCCTCGCTCCAATCTCTGCTCGGCCATCACGTTGCCTTCTTTTCTGACTCTGACCCCTCCTGCACCACTCTTACAAGGACTGTTGTGATTCCATCGGACCTGGATAATCTAGGATAATCTTCCCATCTCAAGATTCTTCACTTAATTACATCTGCAAAGTCCCTTTTTCCATATAAATTAACATTTATAGATTCCTGGGATTAGGACATAGACATATTGGGGGGCAATTTTTCAACCTATCAGAAGGATCAAATAAAAAGCCATATAAAAATCCATACACCATTTTCCATATAAAAAGCCATACACCAAGTGCCAGAGGCTCTACTGATTGTCAGTAAAAATAACAGAGCCAGTAGGACAGATGCAGATATGGCTACCACCTGCTATGTCTGTGGTAGCCACCATAATCCAGTACAATCCACCTGGCTTTTGCAGGGTCCAGACATATTCATAAGGGACAGGAAGGGGACCACCACCTCTGCATAATTAAAATCTTTGATGGCGGCAGGGATCTCTGAGGTTCCTCACAGAGGCAATATTGCTTCTGGTATACTTTCTTGGCTGGGAGGGGGAGGCAGTTTCAGGGGCTTCCACTTACCCCTTCCTACCAAAACAGCACTTGCTCTCCAATCTGTTAACCAATTTGGGTGTACTGTCTATGTCAATTGTACATTCAGGATCCAGGGAAATAACCACAGGCCAGGTTCATATACCATTTGGACCCATTTAGAGATGGATTTGGGTCAAATTCTATGTAATATCTGGCTTTCCTACAACCCAACTCTAACTGGAGGATTGTGAAGGCAGTTCAGGTCTCCTGATATTAGTGTTAGAACCCTCATCTAATAATCCTCAAATATTCTGGGCATTTCCTAGTACTTGTTTGCATAGCAACTCTGTTACGAGTCTATTTGGGAAGGATCAGACGGATCTTTACCACAACTACCTGCAATGGCATTGAAGGGCCCTAACTCAGGGGCCGGACTTCTCCTTTAATCAAAGGGCACCATGATCTTTTAACCATTGCTACAAACCACTGCAGGCCAAGGCACCCCGATTGCCACTTCAGCCTTCCTACACACTATAGCAATTACGTCAGGTATATCTTCCTTGCCTCTATGGTTAAGTGCTGCCACCTAGCCTCAGTCATTCTGGAATCTTGTCATCACCATTGATATTAGGGAGCTTATTTGTATGTTAACATCTCCCACTGTCAAACCCAGCCTACAGAGGACAGCCACCACTGAACTTCTCAAAGATGCTGGTGCTGCCCCGGCCCCAATGCGTTTCTTATTGCCTTAGAGCAGAGTTCTCTCAAAGTGTGAACCTCAGGACAGTCACATTAAAATCAACAGGGAGCATTTTAGAAACACAAATTTTACAACACCAAATTTTATGCCATCAGACTTTGGGGGTGGGGCCCAAAAATTGATGTTTAACAAGCCCTCCTAGAGATTCTGACGCACGGTCAAGTTTCAGAATTGCCGACTTAATGAAAGGAATGTCCACTGGAACACCATTCATTCTAATATTTCCATTGCCCTGAGGCTTTTGACTCCATCCTCAATACTCTGCAAAGGCATTTCTATCTTATTAGCGTACGCCTTTCACGTACAGAACCTTTAAGGAGCTATTTTGCTGATTTTTACTTTTCTTTTGCGCACACACACACGAATAAGTACAAGTAAAACTGGAGAAATCTGAGAAGATCAATGGATTGTATCAATGTGGATATTCTGATTGTGATATTGGACTATTGTTTTGTAAGAAGTTACCACTGGGATGAGATGGGTAAAAGGTACATGGAGTCTCTCTGTATTGTTTCTTATAATTGCATGTGAATTTACTGTAATTTATCTATCTATCTATATATCTATCTATCTGTCTGTCTATCTGTATTTTACATTCCTACAAGTAATGAGTGAGTGATCCAGTTTCTCTGCATCCTTGTCAGCATTTGGTGTTGTCACTATTTTTTATTTTAGCCATTCGGTACGTAGAGATATCCCATTGTGGAGTTTTTTGTTTGTTTGGTTAGATTCCCCTGATGGCTAATGATGTTGAACATATTTTCATGTCTTTATTTACGATCTGTATATTCTCTACAGTTAAGTGTCTTTTCATGTCTTTTGACCATTTTCTGATTGGTAGTTTGATGTTTTACTGTTGATTTGTGAGTGTTCTTTATATATTATAGATATAAGTCCTTTGTCAGATATGTGGTTTGCAAATATTTTTTCCCAGCTTGTAGCTTGCCTTTTCATCCCTTCACTTAGTCTTTTACAGAGCAAGTTTTTCATTTCCATGAAGTCTAGCTGATGAATTTTTCCTTTGATGGATCATGTTTTTGGTGTCAAGTCTAAAAACTCAGTTAATATTTGAATAAGGTGTGAGGTGTGGGTTAAGTTTCATTTTCTTGCCTATGGACATCCAATTGCTCCGGCACTGCTTGTTAAAAAGGCTTCCTCCATTGAATTGCTTTTGCACCTTATCAAAATCAGTTAAGCATATTTATGTGGATCTATTTCTGGGTTATCTATTCTGTTCCACTGATCTATGCATCCATCCCTCTGCAAATATCACACTGTCTTGATTACAGTAGCTGTAAGCCTTAACGTGGGTAGAGTGATCCTACGCATTTTACTCTTTTAGTTAAGATTATTTTAGCTATTCTAGGACCTCTGCTTTTCCGTATAAATTTTACAGTAAGCTTTTTCAGTATCTACAAAAAAATTTTCTGGGATTTTGACAGGAGTTTCATTAAACCTATAGATCAACTTGGGGAGAATTTTCATCTTTACAATTGGAATTGTATTCCAATCCATGAACACAGTATGTCTCTCCATTTATTTAGGACTTCTTTGATTTATGTCATTAACATTTTGTAATTTTCACCATTCAGATCTTGTACATGTTTTGTTAAGAGTCTACCTAAGCATTTTATTTCCTTTGGAGCAATTATAAGTGACATTATATTTTAAATTTCAGTTTCAGCATGTTCATTTTTACTGTATAGAAATGTGATTTATTTTCATGTGTTGATCTTGTATCCTACCATCTGGTTGACCTCACTTATTAGTTCTTGGAGGGTTTTTGTGTTTTTTTTTTTTTTTGAGAGGTAGATTATGTGGAATTTTCTACGTAATCATGAATCTGCAAATAGGGACAATTTCATTTCTTTGTTTCTAATTTACATATCTATTATTTCCTTTTCTTGCCTTATTGTACTCTCCAGAGCTTCCAGTCCTATATTAAATAATAATGGTGAAAGCAGGCATCCCTGACTTATTCCCAGTCTTGGGGGGAAAGCATTGTCTTTTGTTATTAAGTATGATATTAGCTATAAATTTTTTGTGGTGTCCTTTATCAAGTTGAAATAATTCTCCTCCATTCCTAACTTTCTGAGAGTTTTTATCAAGAGTGGATTTGGATTGCGCTAAATGCGTTTTCTGCATCAATTGTATCTTTTCATATGATTTCTCATCTTTGGCCTGTTGATAGGGTACCCACAGCTGACTTTTAGAATCAGAAGACTTTTAACAGAACATTAAACTCAGAGTCTCAGGTGAGTGCTCCTATGTCAATACATTCTCCCCTATCCAGTGTGTTCCTACCCCAATCTCCCCTACTTAGGACCCATACAGATTCTTCCAGTTAACATTCAACACATTAGCAAGGTGCTGCAAATCCTTTCACATGTAGGCTATGCTGTCCTGGAGCAAGGCTGTGCTTCCCTAATCCAGCTGTGCTAAAATCTAACCCTGATTATTGGCCTGGAGGCAACAGACGGTAAGAGGGGAGATCTTGAGGAGTATAAACATTATCTTGCAAGGCTTCTTCTTCAAGTGAAAAGATTGCAAGTGTCCAGGCAAGGAAAGGCTGTTATCCTGCAGTAAGTGGGAGGAAGTTTATTTCTGCTGCCCTGAAGAACCCAGGGGAATTTGAGAATTAAAGATTCCCGGGCATGTCCATCCAATATCCCAAGTTTCAGCGTCCCACTCTTCTTCCATCAAGGCCCTAATTTTCAAAGGTGATGTATTGAAGGGGGACATTCAGGTTCATTTACAGCTCTGTTATCCTTATAGTAGACTCTGTGCCTTATTTTCAGTACCATATGCCTTATAGTTACAGAAGATGAGAGTCTCATTAAAAGCTGTTATAAAGGCACTCCAGGTTTCATAACATGATTTAAGCTAGCAGTAGACTGCCCTGAGCTTATCATTTTCTGTTGTCAAGGCTACCAGTGTTGCTAACAGAAGCCATACTACTCTACAATCTTTATAATTGTCATTGTGTCCATTTTGTTCCATCACCACAGCCACCACATAACCCACGCTTCACCTTCCACCTGCATCGCATCCCAATTATGCACAGGTGAAGGCCATAGAGACAGGGAGGCCTTCTGTCTCTATGGGAGGCCTTCTGTCTGTTGTGTAGATTACACAACAGACATTACAACCATCCCATCCTGGTACCATTATGTTAGCCTGGGTTCTCCAGAAAGGTATATGCTTATGTGCTACTAACTTATTGGGAAGAGAAATATCAGGGGAGCAGGTGTGAAGTGAGAGAAGAGGTAATGGGACAGAGAAGGGTAGAGTGACAATATGAGGGTGCGTCACTGTGGCCACTATTTGTTAGTAAGAGCAACCACTTGCTCTAAATTAGGATATTCTTATTTCCCAAGAAGACTATGGAGAAGTCCTATGAAGCTATTGCATCACAGGAAAATCAATCAAGGGATAGGAAAGGAGACAAATATATTCACTGACTCCCATTCCCCATTGGTTACAGATTCATTCCATACGGCATTAAATCCCCTACACTTCAGGGATGTGCCCACATGGGCACTGATCAGGTCCTGTGGTACAATACATCTCAAGGATACTTGGGAAGCTCTGGGTGGGAGGTGAAAGGCGAGCAGCATACGCATGAGCTAAGGTGCTGTTGGGTTGTGCCATGTGATGCTGGCTGGAGCCTGTGAGTAGTTAGTCACCACAGAGGCAACTGTGTTGAATCCAGTCACCAAGGGCTATAGAGATGAGTGAGGCTGAGCAGATCTGAGGCAGCATCTTAGATGTATGAAACACTAGCTTGGAGGGTTGATTTAAGAATTATGTGAAATAATACTCGTAATATCCCTAACACTACAACAAGAAAATAGTAAGTGCTCAAAAATAGCACCTATTACTATTATCATTAATACTGATGATGTACTTGACACTTTTACACCATTGACTGGCATCCATAGCCACCACATTCAAGGGAAAAATTCATCAGTATAATATACTGCTCTGTCACACAAATGATTCACTTTGAGTGCCTTATCTTCAACAGTTATCTTTATTATCTATCACCCTGGGTTTGTTTTGTTTTTTTACATTAGATCTTGTCCTCCAATCTCCTCTTTGTTACCTGGAGTGACTTTCAGTTTTTCTACCCAAGACCCAAACATTGTCCTTTGTTCAACTGAATTCATTCTCAGTCTTCAATCTCAAATGTCAGTATTATCCTCTCTACTACATTTAACGTTCTTACTAATATATGGAAATGTCTGGAACATAGTAATCTAACATCACATTTCCTCTTCCTCTTCCTCTTCCTTCTTATATTATCACTACTACTTCCACTACTAGCAGTTACTACTAGGAATTATTATTCCTATTACTGGTAATAGTACTACTACCACCACCCTCAGCATCATGGCACCCTTGACGTACAAACAAATACACTTCAATGTTGGATTTTATCCTCATCATTTTCTGCTTCTACTCTCTGTAGTTCTAGATAAAAATGGTGCTAGAAAAAGGCATATGATGGTAACAAGATAAACAACAACTCTATTGCAACCACTACCATCTCACCTAAATTTACGGAGCACTAAAAGGCACTGTGGTAAACAATTTACATGTCTCATGTCATTTAATCTTTATAATAACTCCATGGTGTAAGAATTATTATATCCATTTTGCAAATAAGTAAACAGAGCCTTAGAAACCTTAAAAAACATTCTCAGTGTCTCCCAGCTAAAGAGAGGCAGAATGTCAATTTGTTTTTTTGTTTGTTTGTTTTGTTTATTGCAGTAACATTGGTTTATAACATTGTAAAAATTTCAGGTGTACATCATTGTACTTCTATTTCTGCATAGATTACATCATGTTCACCACCAAAATACTAATTACAACCCATCACCACACACATGTACCGAATTATCCCTTTCACCCTCCTCCCTCCCCCCTTCCCCTCTGGTAACCACCAATCCAATCTCTGTCCCTATGTGTTTGTTTATTGTTGTTATTATCTACTACTTAATGAAGGAAATCATACGGTATTTGACCTTCTCCCTCTGACTTATTTCACTTTGCATTATACCCTCAATGTCCATCCATGTTGTCACAAATGCCTGGATTTCATCGTTTCTTATGGCTGAGTAGTATTCCATTGTGTATATATACCACAGCTTCTTTATCCATTCGTCCCTTGATGGGCACTTAGGTTGCTTCCAAGTCTTGGCTATTGTGAATAATGCTGCAATGAACACAGGGGTGCATGTACCTTTGCAAATTGGTGTTTTCAAGTTCTTTGGATAAATACCCAACAGTGGAATAGCTGGATCATATGGTAGTTCTATCCTTGATTTTTGAGGAATCTCCATACTGTTTTCCATAGAGGCTGCACCAGTTTGCACTCCCACCAGCAGTGTATGAGAGTTCCCTTCTCTCCACATCCTCTCCAACACATGTTGTTTCCTGTCTTGTTAATTATAGCCATTCTGACGGGCATGAGGTGATATCTCATTGTAGTTTTGATTTGCATTTCCCTGATAGTTAGTGATTTTGAACATCTTTTCATGTGTCTGTTGGCCATCTGTATATCTTCTTTGGAGAAATGTCTGTTCAGATCTTTTGCCCATTTTTTAATTGGGTTGTTAGTTTTTTTTTTGTTGAGATGCATGAGTTCTTTATATATTTTGGAGATTAAGCCCTTATCAGATGTATGGTTTGCAAATATCTTCTCCCAATTGTTAGGTTGTCTTTTCGTTTTGTTGATGGTTTCCTTTGCTGTGCAGAAGCTTTTTAGTTTGATGTAGTCCCATTTGTTTATTTTTTCTATTGTTTCTCTTGCCCGGTCAGATGTGGTGTTTGAAAAGATGTTGCTAAGACCGATGTCGAAGAGCGTACTGCCTATGTTTTCTTCTAGAAGTTTCATAGTTTCAGGTCTTACATTCAAGTCTTTAATCCATTTGGAGTTAATTTTTGTGTATGGTGTAAGGTAAGGGTCTACTTTCATTTTTTTGCATATGGCTATCCAGTTTTCCCAACACCATTTGTTGAAGAGACTCAGAATGTCAATTTGAACCCACTTGTTTCTGGTTCCAAAATTACTGTGCTTAGCCACAGTGCTATCGTGCCAGTCTCAGTTCAGTGCAAATACCTACTCCAGGACTATCTTTATTCCTTCGTGAACTCCCACACTAACCTCCACTTGGGTCTTTCATACCTTCTCTTTCCGGCTTAAGTTGTCACCAAACACATCCAAATGATATTTGTTTCCTAGGTATATTATGACAAAGGTATCATAAGCTGAGTGGCTTAAAACAACAGAAGTTTATTGTCTCACACTTCTGGAGCCCAGAAGCCTGAAATCAAGGTCCCAGCAGGGGCATACTCCCCCAGAAACCTGAAGGGAAGAATCATTCCATGCTTCTTTTAGCTTCTGGTGTTTGCTGTGAATCCTTGGCATTCCTTGGCATGTGACACATCACTCCAGTCTCTGCCCCCATCATCACATGGCTGTGTTCTCCCTGCAAGCCTGTCTCTGTGTCTCTTCTCTTATAAAACCATTAGATTAAGGGCCTACTCTCCTCCACTATGACCTCATTTAACTCACATCTTAATCACAGCTGCAAAGATCCTATTTCCAAACAAGTTCACATTCACAAGTAGCAAGGGGTTAGGGCTTCTACATGACTTTTTGGGGGACACAATTCAATCTATAACATCCCCCCAAGAGTGCACACACACATGCGCATGCACACACACACCCACACACACACCTCTTCTTTAACAGCTTGAAGCCATCCAACAGCATCACGCTAAACACCGATCTATAGTTCACATAAGTGCAGACATATGTGAAGAGCGTGGAGAAGGCCTGGCCATTGCCTATTGTCTTAAGATTAGAATATCCGAGATTTTGGCCTAATTCCACTACTCTCTAGGTATGAGATCTTGATTAATTTTCTTACCTTATCTAAGACTTCATTTACACAATGTAATATGGAAATAATAATGCTTTTCTTATGGAGTTGCTGTGAAGGTTTAATGACCTAAAGAAAAATATTTAAATGAAAACCTGTATTTATAGGCCCTGTAAGCTGTAAGGTATTTTCAAAGGTAAAAGAACATGATTTTCATTTACACCCATTTACCTCTTCTCTTCTGTTTTTGACCTCAGGGAGGGGCCAGTTTTCCAGTTGTCCTGAGTCTTCTCTCTGCCTCCTGAGGGATTTTGCTTCCTTTATTATACTTCTCAATTTTAGTATCTCCAGATTTTTCCCCTCAACTAAACTGCCTTCAAATATCTTGCTTTCTAATCCTGAAATGATTTTTAAATGGCCCTACTCACTACTTTCGCTTATCTCCTTCCCCTCACAGCCACACTTCCAGATGGATGTTCTATAACTGTGCTTCCATTTCCTTTTAACTGATTCTCCTGATATTTTTTGGCACCCATGTCACCTGTCAAGTGAACTGCCTTTACGAAAGTCACAATGGCGTTAAGAATCTAGGCATTGAAAGCAACTGGCTGGGTGCAAATGTATCTTCTCTCGGTCTCCACGCCTCTAGACAATTGTATTGTGTATCCCAGCTGGCCACCCCTCCTTCTTGACTTTCTTTTTGTCTTGACTTCTGCAATATGATAGAAAGCTCTCTTGGTCCTGTGGCCTTCGTGAATAAGACCTCTCAATCCTATTTGCTACTACACACCGAGTTTTTCTTCTCTGTCCTGTAGGTAGGTGTTCCTCAGTTCTCAGGCTTTCATAACGTGTCCTCTCTTTAATTCTTCTGGAAGAAATCATGTTTTTTTACGGCTTTGACTGACGGCTACTATTCGTCATCCTGACCTATCTTCTTACTGTGTACCTATCCCATATTTCTGGCTGAAACAAGAAAGTACTCACCAGCACTTGAAATATATGCATTCTCCTCCTGCTACCACCTCAGACTCAACAGGTCTAAAACAGAAACAACAAACTTACTTTTCACTTCTTCACCCTTCCCTTCACCAAGCATCCTTCACTAAATTCTTTATTGCTATAAATGTTCTTTTAGCCTCAAATCTCTGGAATCATCTCACTCCATACTCCTTGTTTCTCTCTCCAAATCTTTCAGAAAGCTTTGAGATTCATTATCTCCTCCTCAGTCAAAAAACTGTATCCACCAAAGCCTGAGTTATAACACTTATCTCCTCGCTGCTCATCTTTCTTCTTTGCTCCAATTAATCTTCCTAAAAGTGCAATTAGATGCCTCCTCTGCTTCAATAACTCCTGGTAACTTGAAGTTTTCATCAGTGTGGTGATCCTGACTGACTTCTTAAGTTTTCATGGCTTTCTAAACATAAACAGTTTACTAGAAATGATTGGTCTCTTTAATCTCTCTTACACACACATTTTTCCCCCAAATCCTTGCAGTCAGAAGGAATATTATAGAATGCTTTGCAAAGAAGAAGACCAACACCATGCTGGAATTTGGGAGTGGGCCCAATTAATTGCTGTTCACTGATCTAGCCCAGCTCACCTAATACTAGCAGCCTCATTTACTTGAATATTCTCAATTCTAAAATTAAGAGTAAAAGTTGCAAATATCTCTTAAGTCATGCAATCAATAAAAATTTCTTGAGTCTCTGCTGAGTGCAAGGTACTTAGATCATCACTGTGGGGAGATTAAAGTATAAGGCAGTTTCTCAGTCAATTACCTCACAAATAAATGTCAGTTATTTACCGGTGCACAAAATATTATATTATACGGTCCCATAATTCTTTCCCAGGAGATACACTATGGTCAGCTGCCATATAACAAACATCCTGAGTCTCTGACTACACTACGTAAATTACACAGGGACACAAGAAGGTGAAAGAGAGAAGTTAGCCTACATTTGTCTGCAAATTACTACTACTAAGAGGTAAGTACTCCATGAGGGATCTTAATGAACTTAATCAGGTAGTCTTCACAAGAACACGGTAGGTATTTTCTACCTCCATTTTACAGAGGAGGAAAAGAAAGTTCAAAGGCATTAAAGTCTCCAAGAATTAACTTTTAAAATAAATCAACAAAACGTAATTGTTTTCCATGGTGGGTGTTTGGATATCAGGATGATTAAGTTAGACACAGCTTTTGCCCTGGTGGGGTATAGATACTAATGGTGATAATAGAATCATATTTGAACCAGTTCATCCAGACTCCTGAGTCCTAATTCCTATCCTAAATAATACTTTCTCTTTCTCCACTCTTCTTTCACTCCGTGGAATACAAGCAATTGTCTCCTTCAAGCTCCAGAGAGTATATATCTCTTCCTGGACACCTCTGTGTGTGAGCACTTGTGTATACCTGCAGCACACAAATAGTCAGTGTTCACTTTGACCTTCCTATGTAGGTTCAGTCCCCACCTAGTCATCCCATCCCTTCCCATCAGTCTACAGCCTCAGTCTTCCCAGGCCTTGAGCCAAGGCAGACTAGAGCAGTTGGCAGGTGAGACAGAGATTTAGACTCCATTCCCCAGTCCTAAGTCTGGTATCCATTTATTCACAGTCAAGACCCAAGGCCAGTTACAAGTGGAAAAGGAGGCTGTGTTGCTCCCTATCTCTTACAGCAGGTGCGTGGTTCAGAGCATTGTGGTGATGATGCTCATATCTCAGCCTAGATCATTAGTTTTCTCTGGAACTAGAGCTCAGACCTTAATCACCTGGAATTTGACTAGCTCTGAATCCTCGGCCTATCTATTATAAGCACCCTGTCTCTCTGGAATGTTGTTCATTGTCCCATAACTGGTTGAGAGCTTGTTTCAATATCAACAGATCTCCTCAGAAGAAAGATGCTTCCACCCACAAGAAATGAAAGCTGAGTGAGGATTCCAGAGGTTCTGTGTGTTGGCATGGAAGAAATGGAGGGCAGAAGGAGAATTAGGATAAGGGTCTTCAGTGTTAATCTGCTTTGGAAGACAACAGCGAAATGGACAGAGTTTCCAAAAAACATTTGTGATGTTTTCTACAAAAAGGAGATGGAACATAGAATCACTTTCATCAGAACATCTATTCTGGTTCAGAAATGTTATTAGGAATAGCTCATTAGTTGTTTTTATATATATAAATTAGAAAAATAAGAATGGAGAGCCTTGCTGTGTATTGAGAATAGCACAAGTGAGCATCATAGCATGGCATGTAAGGCCTTTTCTGACTGGCCCTTTATGGTCTCTCCATCCTCGTCCACTGAGGCCTCCCACCTCCTCAGAACTTAGTCATCATTAATGATATCTATTTGAAGGTCCCACATGCTCAAGGCTTTCTGTGACTCCTTACACATGCTCCTTCCTCTTCCAAGAATATCTTCCTTCCTTCTACCCTCTCCTACCAACTCCCTGCACCCTGCTTCCACTGCCTTGACTCACTTTTTTCTGCTTGGAAAATTCTCATTCATCCCTGAAATCCTGCCCAAAGGTTGTCTTCCCTATAAAGCCTTTTCTTTCCTGCCCCCCTCTCCAACAAACAAAGTATTCCTTGATCTTTAATACTTCTGGACTCTCACATATATATGTCGCTGCAAATATCACACTTTTACTAGGTTTACTTCTTTGCATGTCATGCATACTCCCAGAATGCCTCATGGGCTGCTGTTGTGTTTATTCATCTGTGTATCTAGCATAGTTCCTGGACTTGTGCAGATCTGAACAGGTCTGCATGTTGTGCATTTCCAACAGAACAGTTAGGAGTGGCTGTGAGGCACAAGGTGAGTCGGGGGATATATTTACATGTGCAGATCAATTGTGATGCATGAATTTATAAGTCTGGGACTGTGGGAACTGTCTAAACTGAAGCGTGTATCAGAATTACCTCTGTCTATTTAGCTAAATCCACACATTTGGGTTCAATCACTAAGGGAAATCCAGGACATCCTGATTCGGGAGGTCTTTAGTGTGGCTTGGACATCAAACCTTTTTTAAAGAACTCCATAAGTGATTCTAATGCCAAAGCAAAGTTGAGAATTCTATTAGTCATTTTAAAGAAGAGCTTAACAAATCCTTTTCTCTTCATAGATTCTCCTAAGGTAAATTTCAGCTCACTGCCTGACTGAATTGTTCTAAGTACCAAACAAAGTGATTAGAATTAGTAAGAGAGTACAATGGTGTGTGTGTGTATGTGTATCTTTGTGTATTGCATATAACAAAGTTACTTTTCTATGAGAAAAGAAAGCATTTGGGCTAAATTCTTTCTGAAACTGGGTGAGGCATATAGAAAAAAATTAAATATTAAAGTGAACAAATTGTCATATGTTTAGGCTAGAAGTCAGAAGACCTGAGTTTTTATTTTGGCTCTGTCACTAATTAGCTACTTGTCCTTGTATGTTATAATCAAAGCCATTTAGTCTGAGAGTACATTAAAGTTTACAAAGTGTTCTTCCATATGTTGATTGATCTGAGAAGCCAGCAAGACAGCTATTTCCCCTGCTTTGCAGAGTTGAAAAATACTGAGCCTTGGAGTGGCTAAGTGGCTTGAAGATAGGTATATCCAATTAATATAAATTAGTGTACATGGTAGAGATGGAATTGACTCTAAACTAGAAATTTAAACTATATGTTTTCTCTAACTCCTTCCAAACTCAATGACAGGTATTACTGTGTTAGTTTTAAAAGAGTCAGTCAAATAGTTGCCACATCTTATGTTGAACTATAACGTTCTTTTTGCTATTGTGCTTCCAGTAGGTATTTCCAACATCATGGAATTTGGGACTGACCCCACTAAAATCATAGGGGACTAAAAATATCCTATGATCATTGACTGACAGAAGTGCCACGGATTTAAATATTCAACTATATTTAAATAAAACAGAAAGGGAATTTAGAGAGTTTTGTATGCAGGGCCTAGAAGGGGACAGAAAGTTTGTTAAAGCACAGAGAATATATTTGTCCATCATAGAGAGTTGATTTTACCTTCGAAGGAAGGAAAGTGTTACAGGGCCATGCGAGAGAAATGTCTCTGCAGAAAGAATCACAGTCACATCGATAGTCCTAGATCCCACTACTCTATTATCTCCTATCTAACCTTTTCCAGTAGCATCCTGACTGTTCTACCCACCTTTCATCCCCTCTGGGTTCCATACTTTTATTCTACCAGTGATTTTTTTAAATCTCACCTCTGTTAAAACATTTTCAATGGTTCCCCACTACCTCTAGGACAAAGACCAAGCTCTTTAGTGTATCATATATGACATTTCTTTATTTAGCTGGTCTTGATGCTCATCCTTTTCCACCACCCCACCTGACCCTCATAGTCTAAACATACTGAATTACCAGCTCCAATTAATACTCCAAGAAGTAGCCATGTATTTGCGCGTTATCTTTTCCTCTGCTTAAAATAACCTTCCTTGGTCCATCTGCTTGGCAAATAACAACCAATCCTTTGAGATTTGGTTCATGTGTTGCCTCATCTGGTACTATAGGCAAAGTTAAGCACTTTCTTCTCTGTGTTGGAAGGGCTCATTCCAATCAATTTCTCCTTTGAGATTGAGAGCTTCTTGAGGTGAGGTCTGAGTATCACTCAACTTGGTCCTCACCAGCCACATGCACTATGTCTAGCACATACCAGAAGTGTAATCATATTTGTTGATCAAATGAACATTTTAGAGACAAGAGCTGGAGTTTAATGATAAGGACACTCCTCCAGCAAAGAAAGAACACCAGTGAGGGAAAAACATCTCTGAGCTGGCCACTTATAAGCTTCAGTACAGAGAGAAATCTTGACTCTTAAAGATTCTGAGAAACGGAGCTAATTAATCAAAGCAACACTGGAGACTGAGATGACTTTAGGTCATTTAGCCCTGCCAGGACTATAATAGTCCCCACAGTATATTTCCTAGTGTATTATCCTGTCACACTTTAAATATTCTCAGTAATGGGGCCTTTCAGAGGTGCTGATTAATAGGGTTTAAAGAAAGACTGTGAAAGGAAAGCTCATGACAAGCACAGAGGAAGAGAGATGGGCAGTCTCATATCTTTGAGTCTAGAAGGTGAAACGGTCACTCCCTATAGGCTGTGTGTGTCGCAGACAAGCAAGAAAACCCTTCGTTGTATTGTAGCTAAACAACAGATGAGAAAATCCCTATTTGCTCAAAAGGAACAGCTATGAGTCAAACACCCAAGAAGATTGTATTACAGGCAGTGTGTTCCTCTCTCTCTCTTTCTCACTCATTGCAGCAGAACTGAAAATCTACTTAGTCCTAAGAAAACGAGAACTGGTTCTTTTTTACAAAATGTTGCTGCTTTTGAACTTATTTGAGACATAGCCAGCAGGGCTGTCAAATCTCTCACTTTAAGATGGAGTGAACCCAGGGCTGAATTAATGTTGTGTTCTAATGGGCTTTAAAAAAACCCTGGAACCCAATGTTTTTTTTGTTAGAGATAATCATGTACTTATCTTCTTAAAAATCTACTGATCCAACAGAGCCTTGACCAGTCAAACAACATACAAAACTCATACCAAGGAAACACAAAGCCGGATTCACAGTTATTTGTCCTCTTAGAAATTTTACAATCTTTCCTGGGTGGCCTGAATTTCAATACTACATTGAAAATGTGTGGTCCCCCAAGCTGCTGTAGATTATGGGACCTGTTAAATACTGTTCATTTAAGTCAAATAGACCTAAAGGTTTCTAGAAAATGATCCAGTATGACTAGAAGTTCCCTAAGTCCACAGATTCTTTCCATAATTCCCAGAGACTGCCTGTCTCTCTCAGCCACTATTCTTGTTGGTGAAGGCAATGTCTCTAGAATGTTTCAGCCAAAATGAAGTAGCACTGACACTAATGGCTACTCACAAGTTAGCACACAGGGTTATTGTATCAAATCAGCTAGTTTCAGAGTAAGGATAGATATAAGGGAATGGGACAAATACCAGACACAGTTTGACAGGAAAAAAATGAATCCTGGTTTTGGAATGGCTCAGAGTATGTGTATGTGGGGGAAGGGGGTGGATTTAAAGATATTAACCTTTGACATGATGAGGACAGGGAATGTTTTGGGTAGAAGGACTCATCAATCACCAAAGTAAAACTCTCTCAACCTCATATTTTGTCTAGAGAAGACCTTAGTAGTAAAAACTTCCAAGTAACCAATTCTAAAAGAAGAAAACTAAGAATATCAATATGAATTATTTCACTGCATATCCAAATTAGAATGAACCATTGTGCTTTAGTGAAACAAATCTTGGATTGAATCATGAATCTACTACTTTCTAGCCAGTGACCTTAGGCAAGTTAATTATTTTCCCTAATCTTTACATGGATGAAAATAAAATGAGACAATGTATGTAGCAAGCCTCTCCTTCTCCATGTAGTCATATATAATTTTTTGAATAGAGGAGTGATTCATTAAGGAAACTATGAGATTATACCTTCATTCTCCTCATCAGTGTCTCACACAGTATCTGGTCCAATTGGAGGTGATCAATAGATATTCATTGAGAATATCATTGAATAAATTATCCAAAGAAAAAGAGAAGATAATCCATGATTACTGATGATAAAGAAATGATAGAGAAAACAAAATTTGAAGTCAAGAAGAATTAAGAGATTTAAACAAAAACTGTGAATCAGATGAAAATGGAAGCATCTAACGAAACAACAGAAAAGTTGAAAAGAAGGAAGGAAGGAAACAAGGAAGAAAGAAAGGAATGGGAAAAATCATAAAAGTGAACATAAACAATCAGTTTTTCATTTTAGCAAACGTGGAAGAGCTTTCTAGCCATCTTTATATTCCTCATTCAGATTCTATGGGGTCTTATTAAGAATGAGGAAAGACCAATGGGATTTAGAAACAAGAACTTGTGCACTACGTCAAGTCAGTGCCACGCTATTAAAACCCTGGCCAGCTCCTCAGTGTGTCTGAAAGCTGTTTTGTGGAGATTCACGCAGGTGCTTCAGGAAAACACCATCTTCTCCATGAGAAGGGTACGGGTAGCATGGAGAAGCACCACTTCTGGAATTATCTCGACTGAGAAATGCAGAGAATAACATGGGTCAACCAGTGTTTGGAAGCCTTATTTCTCAGGATGGTCATTCTGTATAAGATTTATGGATTGAAAATCAACTGGAAGAAAGAAAAGAAGGGAGGAAGAGAAGAAGGTAAATACCATCTAATAATTGCTCTCTTGGAGTAATTTTCTTTTTTCATTTAATCCCTTCATAACCCATCAAGGTCAATATTATTATTATTTTATAGATGATAAAATTGAAGCTCTGAAAACGTCCATGGTTTGCCCAGCTTTACACAGCGACCAAGTTGTGGAGCCTATATTCACACTGTGAGGCCTCTACCTGGAGAGTGGGAGGGGTGGGGCTGCACAGGGGTAACACTTGTTTTACTTCTATTCTATCTCACGTACTTTATATACAGTTTTGTATTCAATAACAAAAGCCCTACAAGTCAGGCTTTATTTTCCCCATGTGACAACAGGGAAATGTGGTTCAGAAAGTCCAACTCACATGTTCAAAGTAAGGATTCACTTAAAAACACCGAAAGTCCCACATCCTGGAAACCCTCTCATTCCAGCCAAACTGGGACAGTTGGTCACCTTACTGTCCATGGCCCCAAGGTCAACATACTTTTCACGATACCCAGGACTTCCAAGGTACGTAGGCAACACTGGTAGACCAGTGGCCTCTTGGCTTGAAGTAGTAAAACTATGGGAGGCTTTAATTCCACTTTTATTTGAAACAAGTATCTACAGAAAAAATAGTTGTTCTCCCTCTCCTCCTCCTTCTACTGTCACCACTGCCATCAGCACAATCACAAAAGAGTTAGTATTTTTGTTGCATCTACTATGTATCAGGCCTGATACTCAATGCTTCAAATGCAATGTCTTTCTCAGGTCTCCCCAACAGGTTTTCTATTATGAACTCAGAGAAAATGATAATATTTGTAGGGAACACCGAGTTAAAAGGGTGCTTGTCATCAGAGACAACCAACCAAGTGCTCTGATTTTCCCAGACCCCGCTGCCCATTTGCAAGTCTAAAGTGCTTATTATTTAGTCCAGTTGTAACTCATGCAGAACACACTGGCTGGGCCACTTTGCTCTATCTTATTTAAATCCTCACCCAGCCCTATTTTGAAGTTTAAGAAACTGGGACTTAGAGGGGTTTATCAAAGTCCCACAGCTAGTATGTGTCAGAGCTAGTTTGAGCCCGATTATGTGCAATTTTTCTCAGAAAACCTAGAAAGCAATTACAAGCATACCTTGTTTTAGTGCGCTTCACAGATATTGCAGTTTTTATATATTGAAGGTTTATGGCAATCCTGTGTCGAGCAAGTCTATTGACACCATTTTTCCAAGCATTTGCTCACTTTGCAGCTCTGCATGACATGTTGGTAACTACTGCAATATTTCAAAGTTTTCATTAGTATTATATTTGTTATGGTGATCTGTGATCAGTGATCTTTGATGTTAACACTGTAATCGTTTTGGGACACCATGAACTGTGCCCATATAAGATGACAAACTTAATAAACGTGTGTGTTTTGACTGCTCCACCAACCTGCTGTTCCCTCTCCCTCTCCCTCTCCTAGGGCCTCCCTAGGCCCTGAGACACATCAATATTGAAATTAGGCCAATTAATAACCCTACAATGGCCTCTAAGTATTCAAGTGAAAGGAAGAGTCGCACATCTGTCACTTTAAATCAAAAGTTAGAAATGATTAAGCTTAGTGAGGAAGGCATGTTGAAGGCTGAGATAGGCCAAAAGCTAAGCCTGTTAGGCCGAAGTGTTAGCCAAGTTGTGAATGCAAAGGTAAAGTTCTTGAAGGAAATTAAAAGTGCTACTCCAGTGAACACACTAATGATAAGAAAGTGAAACAGCCTTATTGTTGGTATGGAGAAAGTTTTAGTGGTCTGGGTAGAAGATCAAACCAGCTATAACATTTCCCTAAGCCAAAGCCTGATCCAGAGCAAGGCCCTAACTCTCTGCAATTCTCTGAAGGCTGAGAGAGATGAGGAAGCTACAGAAGAAAAGTTTGAAGCTAACAGAGGTTGGTTCATGAGGTTTGAGGAAAGAAGCAATCTCCCTAACTTAAAAGTGCAAGGTGAAGCAGCAAGTGCTGATGTAGAAGCGGCAGCAAGTTATCCAGAAGATGTAGCTAAGTAAATTAATGCAGGTGGCTACACCTAATAACAGATTTTCCGTGTAGACAAAACAGAGTTTTATTGGAAGAAGATGTGATCTAGGACTTTCACAGCTAGAGAGGAGAAGTCAATGCCTGGCTTCAAAACTTCAAAGGACAGGGCCGGCCCTGTGGCTTGGTGGTTAAGTGCGCGCGCTGCGATGCTGGTGGCCCGGGTTCGGATCCCAGGTGCACATCGAGGCACCACTTCTCCGTCCATCCTGGGGCCGAGTCCCACATACAGCAACTAGAAGGATGTGCAGCTATGACATACAACTATCTACTGGGGCTTTGGGGGGAAAAATAAAATAAATAAAATTAAAAAAAAACTTCAAAGGACAGGTTGACTCTCTTGTCAGGAGCTAATGCAGCTGGTGACTTTAAGTTGAAGCCAAGGCTCATTTACTGTTCCAAAAATGCTAGGGCCCTTAAGAATTATGCTAAGTCTACTCTTCCTCTGCTGCGTACATGGAACAACAAAGCCTGGATAACAGCACACCTGTTTACAACACGGTTTATTGACTATTTTAAGCCCACTATTGAGACCTACTGCTCAGGAAAAAAGATTCCTTTCAACATATTACTGCTGATTGACAATACACCTGGTCACCCAAGAGTGCTGATGGAGATATACAATGAGATTAATGTTGTTTTCATGCCTGCCAACACAACATCCATTCTGCAGGCCATGGATCAAAGAGTAATTTTGACTTTCAAGTCTTATTATGTAAGAAATACATTTTGTAAGGCTTAGCTGCCACAGTGATTCCTCTAATAGATCTGGGCAAAGTAAATTGAAAAGCTTCTGGAAAGGATTCACCATTCTAGATGCCATTAAGAACATTCATGATTCATTGGAAGAGGTCAAAATATCAACATTAGCAAGAGTTTGTAAGAAGTTGATTCCAACCTTCATGGATGACTTTGAGGGGTTCAAGACTTCAGTGGAGGAAGTAACTGCAGATGTGGTGGAAATAGCAAGAGAACTAGAGTTAGAAGTGGAGCCTGAAGATATGACTGAATTAGTACAATCTCATGATAATTTAATGGATGACAAGTTGCTTCTTATGGATGAGCAAAGAAAGTGGTTTCTTGAGATAAAATCTACTCCTGGTAAAGATGCTGAAATGACAACAAAGGATTTAGAATATTATATAAACTTAGTTGATAAATCAGCAGCAGGGTTTGAGAAGAGTGACTCCAATTTTGAAAGAAGTTCCACTGTGGGTAAAATGCTATCAAACAGCATCGCATGCTACAGAGAAACTGTTTGTGAAAGGAAGAGTCAATCAATGTGGCAAATTTCATAGTTGTCTCATTTTAAAAAATTGCCACAGCCACCCAAACTTCAGCAACCAACTGAATCAGTCAGCAGGCAAAACCCTCCACCAGCAAAAAGATTATGACTCACTGAAGGTGATGATGGTGAGCATTTTTTAGCAATAAAGTATTTTTTAATTAAGATATGTAAGTTGTTTTTTATACATAATGCTATTGCACGCTTCATAGACTACATTATAGTGTAACATAACTTTTACATGCACTGGGAAACCAAAAAATTTGTGTGATTCACTTTATCGCAATATTTGCTTTATTGCAGCGGTCTGGACTGACCTCGCAATATCTCCGAGATATGCCTATACAAATTTGGAGAAAAAAAATTGACATAAATTTATCCTCAGAGCTGCAATGCAGATATAGTCACCATCAAGAATAATATATATGATATATAATGTATAGTATATAACATATTACAATATAATCGAATATAATCTGTGGTTTTATATACTAATTATTAATCATAATATTTATATACTATAAAATATGCATATAATTAAATATATCCTATATTATATAAATTATACATTATATAAATTATGTATAATATAATAAATATAGAATAATAACAACAGCACAATAATGAGCACATATATATTACTTTCTATGCATCAGCACCATTATAAGTGCTTTTGTATATAAATTAACTCAATTCATCCTCACAACAATCCTCTAAAATAGGTGCTTTTATTCTCATTTTACACACAAGAAAAGGGAGGCACAGAGAGGTTATGTAACTTGCTTAAGTTTGCATAACTAGTTAAGTGTTAGAACCAGAATTTGGACACAGCCAGCTCCAGAGTCCCTAACTTTAATTATGACACCATCATGGCATGTAAAACTAATCTGAGGTGTATCTTTTGGGATTTCCAGGCCCAGAACACATATTTTATATGCTATGAACAACTTAACTCCTTGGGAGCTTCAGTTTTGCTCAGCCACTTTTTAAGTGAAATCTCTCCCTAATTTTCCTCTCCTAGGTCACATTTCCTCTTCTTGTTTAGAGTTTTGTGCCCTCCCGGCCTGTTTAAGATTGATCTGGTAGGGTCCATCTGGGATGGTCGAGATCACTCCAGGTTCCAGTTTGACCATGTTGACCTAGAATATGACTACATTGTCATCATCTGACTCGTGAGACACTAAATGCTACTACAATGTATTGTCCCTGGAGGAAGAGCTGGTTTCAAGTCTCTGGAATATGTCTTCGTGTTTCCAGAGACCTCCCACCCTTCCTTCCAATCCATAATCCCCAACAGGCCCCAATCAGTAGAGCCAAGGTATGAATATGCTGAGCCTTGAGCTCTGAGAGTTCTTGGCAGGAAGAATTCTCTGAGGAAGGAGACCCTGAGGTCAACGTAGACCCTAGTGGTATTGTCCAGAGTTTGAGATGCTGCCGAGCCCTACCTCCAGCATTACTGTACAAACTGTTTTGATTTTTTCCTGCTGCTATGGGCCTGTCAAGAACAAATTAGGACTAGTATGGTGTGAATGGACTTTGGGGATTGCAAATGGGTTATAAAGGGTTCAGTGTGCTATAGCTGGTTATAGAAAGCCTTTCAATGCCTTTCCTGTGCATTTAGAGCAAAATTGGCATTTCATTTAGAATAACATACTTCTTTCCATTGAAAAATTGTCTGTGTGTGTGTGTGTGTGGGGGGGGGGTAATGGCATTTTAGAAAATTGTGAGAAAATCAACAAGCACGTCCCACCAACCCCAATGGGCCATATTAGGTCCTTCATGTCGTAACAGCTAACTATGAGATATATTTCCACTGCTTCCTAATGAGCACAGGTCTACATGACAGCCTTCTTGTTGGCAGGCTCAGCAATGAGGGTCAGATGTTAAGGGGCCCTCAGCACTGAGGAACTCTCTTCTCCCACCAAGTGGGGGTGTTGTGCAGGGGCTGAGGTGGGCAGGGGAACTGGGCACTTGAAGTAAGTTTGAGGGATGCTAGGAGAATTCACAGAAGAGGTTCATGCACTGCTTTTGCTCAGTGAAGTCACTAGCCTGTGAGTTAATAGAAAATTTCAGCCTCTAGGGTCTATTTGTCTGGCACTCCTTACAGACATAAAATTCATTTTGAGAAAGAGAAAAAAAACATTCTCTTTCCCTTTTTTTGTAAAAATAATGGATTGTTATAATTTGTCATTGGCCCATGGGTAAGACAGCTCTGCTCAGCTCACCAATTATCTCCCGGGGCCAGAAAAGACCACTAACATTCCTTGCAATCATTTTATCTAATGTGCTCTAGAAGCTTGGCACTGGGAGTCCCTCAGCCTCTTCCCATGGGACCCTCCCTGCTCACTCCCTGATGGCTCTGTCTCAACAACATTTCCCTTGCTGGCTAATCTAAACTTTTCCTGCTTTAGCTTTGAGCCCTTGGCTCATATTCCAGGGTTTCTGGCTGCCAATGCTTCTTCTCTCTGTGGAACTTAATGAGCTTGGAAAATAATTCTTCCAAAGTGGCTTTGGTACACAGATACTAAGATCCTCCAGGACTTTCCTTCCATGTGGACAGAAAAACTCAGGACCTTGCCCTCCACTCCACTCCTGTGTGTTTCCCATCATGTCCCCTGTTATGCCTTCCCCAGGAATAGTGATCTAGCTATTTCTCTGCAAGAGAGAACAGCATGACCCAGGTTTTTTGAGGTGTGTCTTGGGCCGGAGCCTAGACAACTGGCATTGCTTGTCTTCCAGTTTAGGATCACATTAAACTGCAATCAGGATACATGCATGGCATTCACATTTGGCTTTGCTTCCTTCAGTTTTTCATCTTTCCTGAGGCTGGAATTGTTGTTGTTGTTTTTATTTTTTGTTTGGGTTTTTTGTGTATTCTTGCCCCCACCCGTTGGCTTGATGCAGAAAACCAACAAAGGGGGAAGCATGGTGAATTAGAAATGAGTCAGAGAGTTCTGTATTCAATTCTGATTCTGTCACTAACCAGTAGTGTTTGCAAACCCAATTTCACAATGGTTAATAATACTACTTACCTGAAGTTGTTTTTTATGATAATTAACATGAGATATACCTAAAGCTTGTCACAAAACATGCACTTAACAGGTGGCAGTCTCCATCCCCCTTTCTCAAATTCACTAATATGTAAATAACTCCCATTGGAAATTATGGTGATTCTTTTCACTCCCTTAATATTTCTTATTAATTTTAAATACACAAAATTAATTAAAAGTCATGACGCTGAATGTTCTGTCCCCCCTCTTCATCTAAACCCCTTTGTCTTCTAGCCCACAGTTGGCATTGCTTTCTTAGGAGTTGGTTTCTTTCATGTCTATTTCCCTGAGACGTCTTCAACAAACCATTGGGTGACAGACGTGTTTTAAACACTAGACCATTCTCTCCTTCCCTGTGCCAGTGTTCCTCAACTGTAGCACTATTGACATGTCGGGCCAGACAATTCTTTGTGGAGGGGGGTTGTCCTGTTCATTGTAAGATGTTTAACAGCATCCCTAGCCTCTACTTACTAGATGCCAGTAGCACCACCATCCCTTCCTGGCTGTGACAACCCAGAATGTTCCTACACATTGCCAAATGTCCTTGGATGACACAGTCACCTATGGATGAGAACTACTGCACTATCCTCTCCTCATTCTCTTTCCTTCAAGATTTTTAGAATAAACTCACTCATTACCAAGAAACAGAAGCAATATTGCTGTATTGTTCAGTAAATTCCAAATGGCTAAAAGATCAGGGAAAACTCAAAGGAGAGATGCCAATGACCTGGCATGGTTCAAACAGATCACCCATGAGATGCCAGAGTTGCCTTTAATATTTTCTGAAGTGAAGCAGGATAAATATTAACTGATATACATATTAGTGCTACATATGGTGCTTAGTATATTAAACTAATCTAAGTTCCTCCATCGTATTTCCCCTTCATTTGGCTGGAGTTTCCTACAAAGCAAATACAAAAGAAAACTCACTTCCCCAGGGAAACTTTCCCTGATTTTGGAATAATAGTTAATAATAATCCAAATAACCGGTCAAATACTGTGATATGCTGCTTACCTATTTTATATCATCAAAACCTTACACTAACCCTGTGCTAAGTGTTTTATCATCTCCTTTTTACAGATGAAGAAATTGGAGCACAGAAAGGTTAAGGGACAATTGCAGTGTATCATAATTAGTGAGTGACTGAGCCACAATTTAAATCCAGGTCTGTCTGGCCACAAATGCTTATACTTAACCCTCAGCCTGCCTTTATGTCCTTGAGCCCAGGAAAAATGATATGTATATTCCCAGTTCCTACCTTAGGTAAAGAAATTAAATCTCTAGGTTTGTTTTCATGCTCTAAGTTGACGTATTTAGTGCTAAGTACATGTTAGACTTAAAATAAAGCAGGTAGAATTATATCACCACATTGGGTTCTCTAACATTGAAACATGGTTCTACTTTGTGATTTAAGGAATAGATGTAACGGATGTGTGGCGGAGCTTTGACATTTACCACTGAAGGAATATCAGACAAGAGATATTTATTGAGGCCTTGCTAAGTGGCAGGCTCTGTGCTAGGAACTGGGATACAATGGTGAGTTACTAGACACAGCCTCTGCCATTATGAATTTCTGTTTACTGAACATTGAAAGATTTGAAAAACTCATTAGAAAAGCATCTGATTCATTTGAGGATGGGAACAGTGTCCCAAGTCTGAAAGAAATATGATTCGAGGTTGAGAGCTAGTGAGATAAACCTGAAATACACAAATGCTGCCCATTGGTTCTATATGTGGAACCATTCAAGGAGACTCACAAACTTAGTAGCCTTTCACAACCACAAAAAAAGAACTTGGCAAATTAAATCCCTCACTATCATCAGAAACATTTTCAGGATTTATCAGAAATGTTTTCAGGATTTAGTCTCACCATCTAGGTTGCTGTTTAATCTCCAAAGGAAATAAAGTTTAATTCTTCCAAAGCTCAGTAGAATCCATGAGTTGTTGGCAGGGCTTAAACATTTCTCATCTTTAGCATAAACTGACCAGATTTTGAGTCTTATTCCTTTCAAGTCTCTAGGATCTCCAGGTTCCTCTGTGGCTCTCTCCAGAAAGCATGGGTAACAACAGCAATAATCTTTCTATTTATCGGTTCTTGCTTTTTCCCAGAGCACTTCAACTGCTTTAATCATAAATCCATCAAATCTTCATGTGACATGTATTGGTAGAGACTTTAAATCTCTGCTGTGATGGAAAGACCTCCATGATAAAGGCTAACATAAATCTAGACAGATAGATAGATATAGGATAGATACAGATATAGATACGTGCCAGGAGAGATTCTTGGGAATGTAGTATCTTCAATTACAAGGGTTATTAGAAGAGGAAAGTATCTTACAAAGGAAAATAAAGCATGATGTAACATGCATGGGGACTGCATGTAGGCAAAATAAACTAGAAATGGTTCATCATGAAGCAACATGGTGGCAGCTCAGAAGAGCAGGGCATGAGTTAACTTGTGAAGGTTATAACAGGTTTTTGTATATGTTTATGTAACTAAGGGGAAATTATTAATGGTTTTAAGCTAAGAAAAAACATACTTTTTTCTTTTCTTTTCTGCTTTTCCCCAACATTTTTCCAAGAAAGAGTTTTGCTCCCAGATAGAATTTAGAAAAGGAATTTAGCAAAACTAAGAGAACTATGATGGTTGTTACTACAGGAAGAAGCAGTCTGAAGCTATGAGATGGTGAATGTGGAGATCACTTTGAGGATGAGCCCCAAAGAGCAATTACACATGAAAGTTCTGGGTTTTTTTGTCAGAAGCCAAGTGTGTACCAAGAAGAGACATCTATTTCACACTCAAGGGTCCTTTGTTAGAGAAATTTGCTTAAAAAAAAGCTCCCCAATACTAATCTTTAGTTGGTATTTCTCTTATCTCACCCCTTAAAATGTCACCTGCTATAACTGAATACAGCAACTCCCACTTCTGATAAAAAGTTCTTGTCTTCAATCAGATAACTCAGTTCTCTCTTTCTGGCCAGTCTTCCTCCCTCCATTCCCTTATATTCCACTTCTGTCTTTGTAAGTGACCTTCTTCTTTACAATCAGCCAGGTAACTGTAGAGCAAATATTTTCAAACGGGTTAGAGAGCATGCCAAAAGTGCTCTGAAGTGAACTTGCCAGGTGGTGGTTGCTAGCATATGGCTCCTGCTTGAACCTGGCACAGCTTGCCAAATTCAATTTTTAAATTATGTCTCACTTTAAAAAAATCCCCTAAAAACATAAGAGGCCAGTTTTCTAAGCCAGACTTTTAAACTAGGTATTTGGAGTGAGAAGGTGTAGTTGGAAATACATGCGGGAAAGTGTTGAATACTAAATATACATATGGAATGAATGTTCCTGGGTTCCAGATTTCAGGTTTCTCTCTGTCTTAGAAGCTCTTAAAGGAAATTCTGACCTTGTATTATCACTTGTCTTCAAGGGTATACTATTTACAAGGATATAGAAAGGATAGAAAGATAAAATAAAAATAAGTGTAAAAATCCTTGGTTCAAATGAGATGTCAATGAGCTCAAAAGTCTCTTTATGTGGTTTCAAATATTTTGTAGTTCTGTGGCATACTTTTTTTTGCCACCTAAGGCCCATAAATCTGTCCCAAATAATATGTGTAAATAACATGTGCCTATTAATTGCCAGGATCCATGACAAATTAATAATATCCTATCATTTGATATCATTCCAATTATTTCACGGTGGTGTAGGTGTTTGCTAAAAAGAAAGTATCCATCAGATACAGATTAACAAGCATGATATTGGCTACTATATGATAGGAAATAAGAATAATGAAAAATTACTTGATGTTCTCAAAAGGAATCCGCTATTTTGAGAAGCCCATATTCCTGAATGTTCCTTAAGCTGCATTTTACCTCGGTAATTATGTGGATATTTTTCTGTTCTTCAATGGAACCTTAATTTTCCTATCCAAACACTGCCAGTTACATGGTAATTAATCTTTGAACTTTTTGATGACTTCAAGTATTATTAAGCAGTAATTTGCAGAACCATTTCATTACAAGGTAATGATTAGTTTTATATGCAATTCCCTAGCATTTTTCAGCTAAGAATTTCAAAATGGCTTACAGATTCAAGATGAAGATGTTGGGGCTTCATTTTTTGGTCCAAAGTCAACAAAAAATAGAAATGAAGGTCAAAGTACTTATTCCATTTCCCCAAATGCCTGGAGCCTACAGGATTCCCCAAGAGCAAGAATTCTAGACCTTAGCTAATTCAATCACAAGATCTAAGGCCATTTTTTTCCAACCTGATGAGCTCCTCCGAAAACAAGTGAGGGTATTAAGAATTCAGAGTTTATGAACTGAGTACATGAACTAACCTGATGTAAAAAGAAGAAAATGTTACCTTTCATGCAATTGTTTAGTCTAGATTAGTCTCTTAACACGCACCCCTTTTGCCCACCCTTTGGACTGGCCATTTCTACGTGCTCATGCATTTTTGAAAATATAAGAGATAGATTTATTTATTATGGGGAAAAAAACTATCTAAGAAATTCTGCCCATAAAAAGAGGCCCTTGAAAGTTATAATTGCATCTGGATGCAAACAAAAGGAACTAGAGATGACATTCAAACTAGATAGGACTCTGAATCCAGAGTTGGCTACTATCCAGTCACTGAGTGCTGGTAAAACACCCTGGTGTCGAAGAAAGATGTTCTCTAAGGGAAGACTTATCTCAGATAAATACACTTATTTTTTGTTTTACTTTTCCCCAGGGTCCCAGAGGAAGATTGCCAAGCAAATGAGATTCTTCTCCAACTCCTCATAACTCCTCAAAGTCTCCCTATTCAGGAGGTTTACTTAAAATAACAACAACATAAAGAACAAAACAACAAACAAAAAAATACCACCACCAACAACTGTATATCTGGTTTCTTAACTGCAGATTCTTCTAACTCTCCAATAATTATGATTCTGTGGGCTTCACAACTCAGCGATCTGAGCTCACACCTTGGATACCTAGACATGCTACCTAGCATATATGTGGTGTAAACAGGACAAGTTACTTAAATTGTCTATCCTTCCGTTTTCCAAGGACTAAATTGGAATAAATAATATTTATCTCATGTGGTTGTTATAGGACTAAAGTATGGCATGGAATCAACTTACTGCTATTACAGAGTAGTGGCCCATTTAGTGGTGGTAACTAAACTTAGTAACAAAGAAAAGCAGAGTTCTCTTGATTCAAATTTCTAAGAAAATCCAGGGAATGAGAATTCTCCTGGGATGAAGAAAAAGACTGTTTGAGCATCCCATGTAATTTCTTTATGCAATCTTTAAAATGCAATTCAGGTTTTATAGACATTGTAGATTGACTAACCGAACTCTATTCCAACACCCTTGTAGCGTGTACTCCAGTTTACCTAATGCTCGAAACCTAAAGTCTAAATTTCCCAGACTCCCTTGCACTCAGGATTCCAGGGGTCATCTGACTTCCACCAAGCAAACGCTCTCACTCAGGACTTTGAAGGCGGTGTCTGCCTAGCTCTTCTGGCAAGTATGTGGCACAAGTTCCATTTTGTGGTCGACAGTCTAATGGCTACCAAAGGCCTGCAGTGACGGCCTCAGGATTTCAATGGGAACAGTCTCACCTAGTGGCTGGGCATTTCTTCCGGCTACATTGCTTGTGGCTGGGTGGTTCACATAACTCAAGCTTAGTTATGTGAACCTCCAAGAAATTCTGCATAATAGCTAAATGCCACTAATTAATCACTTTCTGCTTAAACTAAAACCCTCACGGATACAATAGCAAAATATCATGTGACAGCAAGGTCATACAAAAAAGGAAGCTTTGCCTCACATCCAACTTCTGATCTTATCCTGAGCCCTCCACCTCCACTTGCTGCCTTCTTCCCATTACAGGTTGGTCCAGGTTTTGTCCCAAACCATTTTGCTAATGGATCTTGCCCCTTCCTCTGCTTAAATATGACATGAAACTCTAATTTGAAGGTCCTTGTCTCTAAAAATGCCTGTGTACTGCTGTTTTTATTTTTTCTCCCTGCAGAGACTCTGTCATTCTGCCATAGAAATGTTTAAGCAGGACCTCTTTGTCTTGACCCATCTCTATTGTGATTAGCCGGAAAGATCACTCAGTAACCTGAGATGGTTGAGCCAAAGGGAGAGATCAATAGGGAAGGAGCTATCAGCAATTAGCAATTGCCTGGTGCATTTTTTATTCATCAGAGTGGGCAAGTTGAGATGCCTGCAGGATAACAGGTCTCTGGCATAAGAAAGACAAATGAGAGAAAGGAGAGAAGAGATAGTTCTGCTACCTTTTTGAAATGGCTTTGCTTTTCCATTTGATTCTTAGAGCTTCAAGGCATTCAGCTTCCTGTAGGCCGTGCATTATCGGGATGGAAAACGCAACCTGCCATCCCAGAGCAGCCCAGGGACAGTAAGAGCTGGTGTGTGTACTTCCAAAATGCCAGCTTAACTGAGGCCTTCATGATGAGGAGATACAGTCTTTTGTGAGTCATATAGGAAATATCATTTAATGAGATCCGCTTTGTGCCCGGCAATAGGCTAGGTACTACAAATATCCCACTCTAATTGAAGCTTCAAACAATCTGCAAGGTCAGAATTATTACGTTCACGTCACAGATGAGGAAATTCAAAGTACTTGAGTGTCTTCCCTAAGAGTGCACAGCCAGAAAGTTATTCCAGTTTGAACTTAGGGTTTTCTGATTTCCAGAGTCTGTGTTTTGTAGCACTGCAGTGCCTCCGGAGGCATCACAGCTAACTCAGCCCTGCACAACTCACTTTCATTAATACCAACAGCTACACTTTGTAGTGAGAAAGTACTAGAAGGCCCTTTCCTGCTGCACCATAAAACAGGGCTTGAAAACCTTTCTCTGTAAAGGGCCAAGTAGTAAATATTTTAGGCTTTGTGGACCGTACAGTCTCTGATGCAACTACTCAGTGCGGCCTTGCAGTGCAAGCAGCTATAGACAACTTGTAAACAAATGGGTGTGGCTGTGTTCCAACAAAATTTTATTTACAAAAAACAGGCAGAGGACTGGATTTTGCCCTTGAGCCATAGTTTGCTGACCATCTCTCTAAAACCACACAAAGCCTCCAGTGTTGCATGAGCTGTTAAATGGTATGAACCAGAAGGATTTTATAACTCTGAAGCCGTAGCTAAATCTTTGGCCATTCTTAAAGATTCTCGTCATGTCCTCGCTATGAGTTGCACGTAGGCAGACGTATTTTGGAAGGTGGTGCACAAGAGGCAAGAAATACGGTTTTCACCTTTGACCCCTGCACTTATTTGATGCCAAAGGATAGATTGAGAACAACTACTTCAGGCTTCACAGAGCTCACTTGTGTGCTTTTGGGGCTTAGAGACGATCCTTTATGACAGAAATGAAAGGATAGAGTGCATAATGTTCAAAAGTCCGATGACATTTACTTTTCTGACAGACCAAATGTCCAGTCAGCCAACTTGTCTCTTTACTTTTCCCGGTGTGGGGTGGAATAAATGTGGCCTTTGTGTCAGAAAGAATGAGAGGAGAATGCTGGTTCCAGCAGTTAGTTTTTTTGTAGGACCTTGGGCAAATCATTTCTTTCCTCTGAGCTTGAACATATGCATCTTAACTTGGAGATAATAAAACCAGTGGGTGCCTCAGGGCTGATGTGAAAATTTAGTTGGTTGACACACAAAACAAGATTACTACACAGTCCCAAGCACGTGGTAGACGCATGACATTTTCTTACCCCAGTGAAACTGAAGGGCCACATCTTCGGGAAAATGGTCTAGTACTTCCTTCCTGTCTGCCACTGAGCTTCCCTTTTGGGCTATAAAACTAAGAAAAAAGCAGGCTGCTTACCAGTCAGATGCCTGTGCTTGGGGGCAGATGGAGGAAGATAGTTCTCTTCAGATGGGAAAGATGAGTTCCCAAACATCACACTGGAGCCAAATCTCCAGCAAGCAATTGCAGAGTCGCAGTCCACAGCCCAGGTAGTGTGAGCCCCAGGGAATGTTCAGGAAGCCTTTATTGCAAGGATGAGCATCTCTGAGTGCTCCACAAAATTCCAGTCTCTCTCGTAAAGCCCGGAAGGCTTTATAAAAGATTGCTGTCAGACATCACAACAGGGCTCTGCCAATCTACCTTCCTCCATGCAACGATTTGTCTGCCCCCATTTCTCCATTTCACCACTCAGGGATCCAGGCAAGAGCAGGGAGTCGATAGGAATTGACAATCTGGCAATCAAAGCTGAGGATTCCAATTGCAGCTGAAGTACCAGAGCGGGACCCTGCAGCCTTCAGAGTTTATGGAGACTAAATTTCAAATTCTGATAGCCATCTTCTTCTGCTGACCTTTAATAGATGGCCCTCAGCACCAGGCCCCAAAGCTGATTAATTGATTGTCCCCAGAGTGTGGAGTCTACCAATTTTTCCTCCTGTGGCAATTTCTTGCTTTTTGGCAGGTGCAGGCCCGCACGTGGCCCTCTAGTTAGGAACTTTGTGTGATGTGATGACACAGCCCATTGTGTCCCTTTTGGGACCCTCTCTACAAAACTAGCAAAACTGTAAACTAGCTGTTCAAGTGCCTGTGAACAGCCCTGTGTTCAGGATTGAAAGACTAATGCTACCCCCATCCAGCTACTAAGGGGATAAGCAAAATATTTCTACCTTACGGAAAGTCACCAGGGATGTATCTAAGGGCTGTCCAGTTTCAGAAAATCACTGAATACAGGGTTGGGGGAAGTGCACTGATGTAGAAGTAATCAACATGAGATGCCCCATGCTTTTCTTTTCCGTTGAGGTGAAATTCATACAACATAAAACTCACCATTTTAACCATTTTAAAGTACACAATTCAATGGTTTTTAGTACATTCACAATGCCGTGTAAACATCACCACTATCTAATTCCAGAACATCACCCCCAAAAGAAATTCCATACCTGTTAAGCAGTCACTCCCCATTCCCTCCTCCCCACGGCAACCTAACAATCACTAATCTGCTTTCTGTCTCTACGGATTTGCCTATTCTGAACATTTCATAAAAATGGAATCATATAATATGTGGTCTTTTGTGACAACTTTGTCAACTAGCATAGGGTTTTAAAGGTTTACCCATGTTGTAGTATATATCAGTCCTCTATTCCTCTTTATGGCTAATATTTTATTGTATGGATATACAACATTTTGTTTATCCATTCATCAGTTAATGGACATTTGGGTTGTTTTCCCTGTTTGGCTACTGTGAATAGTACTGCTATGAGCATTCAGATACAAGTTTTTGTTTGGACATATGTTTTTAATTATTTGGATATATGTCTAGTAGAATTGCTATGTCATATGGTGATTTTATGTTTTACTGTTTCAGGAACCAGCAAACTTCTTTCTACAGTGAATACACCGTTTTACATCCACACTGACAATATGTGAAGGTTTCAATTTCTCTATAACCTCACAAACACTTGTTACTTTCACTGTTTTTGATTATAGGCATCCTAGTGGGTGTGAAATTGTATCTCATTGTGGTTTTTACTCACATTTCTGTAATGATTAATGACTTTGAGCATCTTTTCCTGTACTTGTCGGCCAGTTGTATATCTTCTTTAGAGAGTAGTCTATTCGTGTCTCTTTGTCCATTTTTTAAACTGGATTTTTTGTCTATTTGTTGTTGAGTTGTTATATATTCTGGTTAAAAGACCATTATCAGATATACAATAGGCAAATATTTTCTCCCATTCTGTTTGTTGTCTTTTATGTTCTTGATAGTGTCCTTTAATGCACAAAAGCTTTTAATTTTGATGAAATCTAATTTATCTATTTTTTCTTTTGTTGCTTGTGCTTTTGGTGTCATATTTAAGAAAGCATTGTCAATTCAAAAATCTTAAGGATTTACACCTATGTTTTCTTCTAAGACTTTTATAATTTTAGTTCTTACATTTAGGTCTACAATCCATTTTGTGTTAATTTTTGTATACGATATGAGGTGGGATCCAACTTCATTCTTTTGCATGTGGATATCCAGTCGTCCCAACATCGTTTCTTGAAAAGGCTGTTCTTTCCCCACTGAATGGTCTTGGCACCCTTGTCAAAAGTCAATTGGCCATAAATGTACAGGTTTATATCTGGACTTTCAGTTGTGTTCCATTAACCTACATGTCTAGCCTTATGCCAGTCCCCCCAGTGCTCTTTTGGTCAAGTTAACCCATTCTTTGAGTCTCAGATTTCTCATACCTAAAATGTGTGTGTTGGGGGATGCAGGAGTATAAACATCATTCAACAGTGCCTCTCTAATTCCTAAAATAAGGATTTTATTATGAACAATTTTATTACTATTAAAATTGTATAAAGAATGGGAAATTCTGCACACTACTTTCAATCCCTTGGTGAAGAAGGCAATAAAAATATTAAGTATGGTTACTGTCTTAATTTTTTGAGGGTCTAAAGTGACACAAAAGTGCAAATACCCCTAGTTTTAAAATATATAAGAAATGGGGCTGGTTTGGGGATGGAAGGGATGAATGTCCATATTTTTATTGTTAACATTACTAAGAATCAAGAAACTATATTTTTGACTTTTCTAAATTTCTGTCTTAGAATCTCTGGATGCTAAATTTTATGATCAAAGATCTAGGCCTGATAGATCTAGACGTGGTAGGCAATGATATAAAGCCTGTTTAATTATTTTATTCTGTCCAGTAAATTTCTTCATAATCTAGACCCATATCATATACACAACTTGCGTAGTACTCCCAATAAAAATCTTATCGACGGCTCTTGATAGCCCCGACCCTGAACAAACCATGTTCATTCCTGACTTGGTATCCTCATTCATAGTATTTCTTCAATCTTCTGGACAATTTTCAATCTAGAATGATGCTTCTAAAATACTAGTCAATGAACAGGTCACTTCAGAATCACCTGGGTACTTCTTGCTAATAAACAGTATTTCAAAATCTACTCAGATCAATCAAATCAGAATATGAAAAGGGGAAGGGGACTGGAGAGGAAAAGAACTGAACAAGCCTCCCATATAATTCTGATGCAGAGCAAATGTAGAAGACGGTCTGGTCTAATGTTCAGGGGACAGGTGGTAAATGTAGTTAGTACTCAAAGTTAGGACAGGCCTATTTCAGAATAGGTGTGGGCACTGGAATTAGATGTAGAGTCATAGAATGTTAGCTATATAAAATCAGCCATGGATTGGGGCAAGGAATTGTGTCAAGAACTGTATGAAACTAGGAATGATGGGTTTGGAATCCAGCTAATATTATGGCAAAGATCAGAGGAAAAATTCAAAGACTGCTGGTTCAATTAAAGATTTAGGTGAGAAATGGAGGTGCCAAAGAGATCTTCAGTGACAGTAGTTCTGCAGGAAAGCAGTATAAAGGCAGGGAACATTTCTCATTCAAGCTCCAGCTAACTTTACTCCTCCAACAAATACTGAGCTTGAAAAAGGCCAAGGCCATCACAGCCAGCCTCCTTCCTCAGGCTACTATTTATTGAGCATCTGCTGTGGGTGAAGTTTTTAGCATGAATTACTTTTTTAAATTTTCTAAGTAATCATACAAATTAAGACCATCCCTAATTGGCAAAAGTGGAAACTTAGGGAGTTTACATACTTACCCAAGTCATACAAATAATAAGTGGAAGCACTGAGATTCATATAGTATCCACATTTGGTATTACTCTACTCAGAAACTCTAGCTTCAGCCTTGTCAGAACTCCATCTTCAGACTTCAGTAGCTCACCAAAGTGACCAGGTCATCCAGTCAAATGGCAGCTGATTGGAAGGGTTCATCTTCAGCAGAAGTTCACTTTGGGTTTACGTGTTTTCCAGATGAGGATTATGATCTCAGTCTAAGAGCTGGGTCTTTATATATAATTTCCAAATATTCCCCATATCCCAGTGCTACCTCTCTCTTGCTAATGATTGATCATCTGAAAATTCTGATGGAGATTGATCTTTCTCCTTCTTGTCCTCCCGCAACTAGATTATCTGGTTATTTTGTCCATGGATTTGGCAATTTACCTATTCTTCTGTCTAATTTAGTTTGGCACTAATTATAACTTCTTGCATGAAATTGCTTCCTGTGGATTACAGAAACCATACAGTATGTTACAGGAGCTGCTACCACATGGAATTGTCATACAATTCCTAAATACTTGCTGAATTAAATTGAAGGCATGCTGGACCTTTATAACAGGAGGCACTTTTAGCCATATAAGATTAAGAGGTAACAATCATGAGAGTGAATTGCTAAATTCCTAGACTCTGTTACTTATTTCATGCTGCCCTGCCCCCACCAGTATTCCAATGGAAACCATTTCTCATAGCCATACAGTAAAAAACAACAGGATCCAAAAAGTAAAAGTCCAAATGGTCATTTTTTATGACTCGATATTCTTGAAAAGAGGCTTAAGGTGCAAGTTTGCCCCAGATACTCGCTCACAGACACTGAGGCTGTCCACCAGGCCCTGAGACAGATTTAGAGAGCAGAGACTGGAGAAATGTAGAGATCATGAAACACCTTTGCAAAATACAGCACTTCGTGTGTGTGTGTGTGTATGTGTGTGTTTGTGTGTGTGTGTTTGTGTGTGTGTGTGTGTGTGTGTGTGTGGCTCCCTAATAGCTGGTGAAATTCATATACCATGCAAGCTCCATTCCTGAAGTTGACAGTGTCACCCAAAAGCCTTGATGGGATAAAAATACATCTACAATATTTTTCTTCTGGAGAAATTCAATGTATCCCCCCCTCCCCTCATGAAGTTTCTGTGAGCTTTGTGATTAGAAAATGATTGCCGAGTGCAAAATGCAGCTCTGTGTACCTTCTTCAGAAGGTTCTGCGTCCCCTGGGATGAGAATTAAGTAATAAGAATGCATTGGTATGCACTGAAAATAACAATAGGAATACCTTTATTTTTATATAATGCTTAACTTTAAGAAATTAGGTAAAAGGCGAAGCAAAGGTAGTGAAAATCAGGAATGATGGTGGGTTACTGATTAAAAAGTGTGGTGTCTCGGAGTCTCCCAGTGACTATTTTCATCAACAGAGACTTCAAAGGATTGGAGTCATTTATGCAGAACTAAGAGCCATAGAGATAGATCTGATGAGACTTTCCAGAGCTATCTCCAGGGAAGGGTGCGATATCCTAAGGCCCCCATCATCAAGCAGCATTTACCTGGTCAAAAGCAGATAAATGCTGCTGATGCTACTCTTTCAAAAGCAAAGGGGGTCTCTAATCTTATTAAGAGTACGAAAACGTGCATGTGTTTAAAGCTACCCCTGGAGTGAGCGATGCTGAGAGCCACTGAGCTGGGCTGGATTGCAGTTTTGCACGAGCTGGATCACTGGCCAGGAGGTGTAACATAAAGGCTCATTGCTTGCTCTCCTTTAGCTTTCTGAAAGGACGTAATCAGGTATTGTATTCAGCTACTTGTCCCCAACAGTGGGATCATCTATAAACCTGCATGAAATATCTGGCAAAGAAAACTTCAACAACCTGGCAGCAATGACCAAAGCCCAAGTGGAAGCTTCAGTGGTGAGAATTTAGCTGAAACTTGCCTTAGTTGATCCCCGCCTAACCCTCCTACTTTTCGTTAAAAATCAGAATCTGAGTTCCATTACATTCACTTCCCTTGGAGAAAAATCTCCCTTTGTTGGATCACTTGATGATTTTTGACTAGAGGTGGAGTCTATGGAAGTTGCAGGACTCTAGATCAGGAGACACGAGTGTGCAGGCAACGGGGCTGAGCCCAGGCACTAGGAAGAGCTGCAGGCAGCGCCCTGTTGGACCTTGTTCCTGACTCTGTGATGACATGGATTAATGGATTTAGACGCTGAAGCTTTGGCCTTGCACAGCGTATTTACTCTTCCAATCCCTGTTCATGTTGTTTCCTCTAGATCACAAGTTCTTTAGCTTATTCCCCATCCTTCCAGATTTTGCCTAATCTGACCTCCTCTGCAAGACCTGCCTTCAACCTCAAAGCCCCCTGCCCGCCAGCAGATCCCATCACTCCCTTTTCTGTGATTTCTGCTTATCTGTGAACCCCAAGCTCACCCTTGCCTTGCAGACTTGCACTTGTTCTTTCCTTTGTGTGGAATATTCTCCCAGACTTCATATGGCTAGCTTCTTCTCATCACATACACCTCAGCTCAAATGTGTGCTCCTCAGAGAGGCCTCCTCTGGCCATGCCAGCTGAGGTAGACCCACTCTTCAGCACTTTCCTTCATATTATCCTTTTTAAAATATGTTCAGCATGACATTTATCCTTGTCTGAATTATCTTGCTTATGAACTTATTTATTTAATGATTACTTATTCACGGCAGTGACTTTATTTATTTAGTGACTGATTATTGATCATCTCACATATTTGAAATATATGTTCCAGGAATTCTCGCCTCTCTTGTTCACTGCTGTATCCCTAGTTCCCATAGTAGATGCTCAATAAATATTTCACAAGTGAATGAAGAAATCAATGGCTTCGATATTATCCTCTACTCAGCTCTATTAAGGCTCTTGTCACATCATCTTGCAATGGTTTCTTTAGAGGTGGGTCCTTCTGACAATACGGAGAGCTCCTGAAGGTCAAGGTCTGTGTCATCTTCACACACTATACATAATGTGTATATAACACTAGCAACTTGGTGCACAGGCTGGCACATAGCATGCGTTCATTAAGTGTTTGCTGAATAAAATAACTGAGTTATTTATTCTTTCCTTGATTCATATTTAGTTCCATGACTATAGGGCTGCCAGAGCCCACAGGTAAGGGACCAAAAAGCACCCATGTTCTTCAAAGGGCTCAGCCCCATGCGAGGGTCAGGCAAAGCCTCTGCCTCAGACTCCATAACTTCTGGATTGTAATCCTGTCCCTCTGGCCTTAGCAACTCATTGGGATTCCCCATTTCTTCACTTCCTATTTTCCAAAAATTTGATGTACACTTCTTTGTTCCCCTACTTAACCTTTTACCTTCAAAACAGTGACCCCCAAAAAGATACCCTCCCAGTCTGAGGGATATTTTCAATGCAATTAAACAGCAAGAATTATTGTCCAGAATATGTAAAGGACTCCTTGAAATCAACATTAAAAAAAGGAAAAAAAATTCAAAGGAGAAATAGGTATAAGGTATTGATAAAAAATTCTTGGAAAAGAAAACCTGAATGGCCCAACCTCAGTAGTAATAAAGAAAATGCAAATTAAAACCGTAATCAGATAACACCAATCAAATATTTGATCAGTAGAAATGAAAAAGCCAAAAACATCAAGTATTGACAAAGAGGTGGAGCACTGAGAACTCTCATACACTGTTGGGGGGTGTGCAAATTGGTGCAACTCTTGGAGACCAATTTAGCAATATCTAGAAGATGCAACTACAGTTATCCCTCGGTATCTGTGGGGGATTGGTTCCAGGATCCCCCACAGACACCAAAATCTGTGGGTGCTCAAATCCCTTATATAAAATGGAGTAGTATTTGCACTATAACCTACACGTATCCTCCCATATACATTAAATCATGTCTAGATTACTTATAATACCTAAGACAATGTAAATGCCATGTAAATAGTTGTTAAACTATATTGCTTAGGGAATAATGACAAGAAAACAAGTTTGTACATGTTCAGTACAGATGCAACCATCATAGGCCTTTCATTTTGTGGTTCACTAAATCTGTGGATTCAGAACCCTCAGATACAGAGGGAGGACTGTATCTTATGGCCCAAGAATCTCCATTCTTGGAGAAACAATCATGCAAGGGTACAGGAGACATATGCAAGAGTGCCCAAGACAGCACAGTGTTTAAAACAAATGAATAAATTGTGATGCATTTATACTACAAGAAAATTAACTTAAAGGGCTATATCTACATATATAAACATGTATAAGTCTCAAAAATACATGTTGAATTAAAAAAAAAGAAAGTAGCAGAAGGATACATGAAGCATGATGATTACATAAAAGTTAAAACATGATAAAAAGAATATATAAATATAGTTTGTGGATACACACAGAAGTAGTAAGGTATAAGACAGGCCTTAACTGGTAAAAGGTAAATTTAGAATAGTGGTTATCTTAGATTGTGAAGAGGAAGAAGCCTCATGACGCAGGTATGAAGGCATCCATTTTGTTTGTGATATTTTCTTGTTTAAGCTTGATAGTAAGTACATGTGTGTCTGTTATATTTTTCTATATATTTTTATATGCTCTAAATATTTTATTAAAAATCATTGTACCTTCTGTTCTTTGCACCTGCTGTCCATGGTACAGTGGTTCTGGCCAGGAGACTAAGGGACTCTAACTTCTCCCTGGCTCTATCCTTTTCCTAGCACTAATGTAGACAAACTGCCTCCTTCATGAAAACATGCCCAGAAGAGGTCATATCTGTGGGATTGCTTGGCACAAGCCATATCCTCTCATACTTTCTTCCTACCACTCAGAGCCCTGGCATTTATGAGCTTCCAGAACCAAGACTCTGACACAGAGGTAAGTCACAGAAGAACCGGTAATAAACCTCCAAGAAAATCCAGAAATATGCAAAGTCTCTGAAAAGCATCCAAACCCCTTCACAACTATTTACCCAATGGCGTTGTGCACAAACCGCCTGATACTCTCCTATAGCTTTGACCATCTGGCAGCTGCGCTAGCCTAGAGGACAAAATCATTTTCCATCTCCAGCCATAGCTACTATCCTGCCTCTGATGTAGTCCTGGCTCTGCTGTCTGAGTCTCTGCAATGAGATACTAGCTCCTACCCTCATGATCCACTGGGAAGGCTCTCTGAGCACCTGGACAGTGGACACTGGAACTACAACTTAGCTCTCCTGGGGTCCAATTACCTGAATACACAACTTGTCATTCTCTCCTAGCTTCTGATTCCTCACTGATATCTGCGCTTCCCAAACTTGGCTGGTCATCATAATCACCACTGACCCTTTAAAATATACAGTGTCTCACTGTGTCTCACCCCAGACCTATTGAATCAGTGAGCTTCTTAGGGGATTCTGCTGGTCAGCCAGGCCTGCGAAACACTGATCTGGACCATGCTTTCTCCTAATTCTCTCCCTCCACCTCCCACCCAGCCACCCACTCCCCTCACTAAGAGCAGCCTGAGTGTGCTTCTCTACAACGGGGCCCTGGCTACCTTTTCTCCTCCTCTGTGGGCCTCAGAGATTCAAAAAGGCTGAGAATGCCCCTTTTGAAATGAGGATCCATCCAGAACAACACCAGTTCATTTATAATGCAGGACCTTGCCTGAAAACGTACAGCCTTCCTCTTAATGTATGATGATAACTACTGTTATTATTTGCCATGCTGGGAGTTGAAAAAGACACTTGGGAAAATAAAAGGAATTCATAAGCTAATTTTTAAAATAAATTTTTTATTTTGGAATAACTTTAGATTTACAGAAAAGTTGAAAAGAGAGTACAAAGAGTTCCTATTCTAATGATATCAGACTTTATTTGGCCGATGAGTTTAAACTGGAAGGATCCTAATGCCTTGAAGGAACTTGGGCTAGATCTACTGAAGATCATAGTGTTCCAGAATATTCTATAGGCCCATGCAGACTGACTACCTGACTCCAAGGATAATTCTATAAAGTGCTAGAAGCCACAGTTACCTTTAAAACTAGGCTCAGGCAATGGTGGGAAAATTTATAAGGAAAGTAAACTTTATTAAGCCCTATAACTAGCCTGAATCAAAGCCCAGTATAGTAATCCTTAATATAGTCAATGAAAACACCCAAGGTACTTCCTAAAAAGCAAAATCCTGGACTCCAGGGCAAGTAAACTAAAACCTCTAAGGATAGAACCTGGTCTTCTGCATTTGTAACAAGCTTTCCAGGATTTTTAATCACAGCAAGATTTGAAAACCATTGGGGCAGAGAATATACTCTGGCAAGCTGAAATAAATGTTAGCTATTATTCCTGGAATTTGCATAACCACATCTCCTGTTTGCAGCCGAACAGTTCACAAAGCAAATTAACTTTCTGGCTATATTTTTCCGGGATTCCATCAGTAGGGTGCCTCTATGGGGAACAGTACACTCTATGCTCCAACATTATTAATATCATTATTAATATTTAACATGGCATTAGGAGCTTATAATGTGCCAGGTCTGTCCTAAACATTTTATATGTTATCTCATTTAAAATTAACACCTCCCCTTTATGGCAAGTGTTATTACTATTATTCACAAGTTACAGATGAAGAACTGAGGTTAAGAGATTGTGCAAAGGAGCACAGCAGGAAATATTGGGTCGGGGATTTAAACTCATGTCACTCAGACCTCAAAATGTATGTTCTTATCTCCATTCCGCACTGTCCCTGCCCTAAACCAGAAGTGAAATTTTCTTAGCGAACGGTCAGAATCTCACAGTGGGTTCCTCTAATGTAATTTTTTCAGCTTAAAAAAAAACCCAGCTTTATTAAGAGTATAATTGACAAATAAAAATTGTACATATTGAAGGTATACAACATGACGTTTTGACATATGTATACATTGTGTTGAGATTACAACAATCAAGATAATTAACATATCCATCACCTCACATTGTTACGATTTTTTGTGTGTGGTGAGAACACTAAAGATGTACTCTGTTAGCAAATTTCAAGTATACAGTAGTCACCACGCTATTCGTAAGATCTTCAGAACTTATTCATCCCACAACCAGAAACTTTGTACCCTTTGACCAACCTCTCTCCATATCCCCACTAGAGTAATTTAAAAACAGAGATGCTAAGGAAGCTGATAGCAGGGAGTCTTGCACCTCGCAGACAGGACCAGGTTGCCGTGGATGGAAGATACTCTCAAGCACATAGATCACATACTCTTTCTGTTCACACGCTGCGAAGGAAAGGAAGACTATTTTTTCTCGAAAAGGGAAAGAAAAGGTGAAAACAAATAGAAAAATTTGTTTCAAATGACAGGACTTATTTCAAGAGAGCTCTAGATTTTAGAAAATTCCATAGTAGCTGATCAACATGGACACAAAATAGATGCATGCCTTTGAAGACAATGAGAAATAAAATGGAACAGAGGATCAGAACTTAGTCCAGTCCGAGGACTCATGGTAAAAGAACGTACATTCAAATGGATCAACAAGAAGGGAAGGTAGCAGTGAGGACATGGTGGGGGGCAGGGGATATAACAATTAAAATACCAATGTCATTCCGGGTAAGAACTTCCTTAAAACAACTGGAAAGCGTAAGCAATTTGGAAGGAATGAAGCAATTTCATGGGTATGGATTCCCCTGAGATCCAGCTGCTTTTCTCAGCCTAACTAATTATGCATGCCACTGGAGAGATGGAGTATCACTTACAAGAAACCAACAAGCAAAAAGTGGCCAAAGAGTTTAGTTACTGTGAGTTGAAACCAATTTCATTTCAATCAAAAGCAGACATGGAAAGTAGTTAGCTTTGGGGCTCTTAACGAATTTAGCACAGATATCCCTACTGTCTTTAATTCTTTAAACATCTCACTGCTGACCTTCACGAGAATGAAATGCCTGTTTTACCATTGTGAAGCAAAGTTCCAGGTGATCTCAGCATTTATAAAAATGCTTTCTAGGGATAAAGGTTGGCTTTTCTTCTTTCCCCACTGCTGCCTGTCCTCGTCTTGGTCAACCCTGAATTTGCTTGATATACTCAAACTGTAATGTCAACTTGAAGAAGAGATTAATGCAAGCCTTAGAGTATGATCCAAGATTAGCTTCACTCACAAATTACTTTCTAACCACCAGTCTTGTCATGTCTTTCAAATGTCCACACCAAATAGGAAATGGTTGTTTCTGGATCTTGCTTCCTATTCCCCAAGCAAGATTAGAATGGACTAGGTAGTATTTCTAACACATTTTTTAAAAATGGGAAGCAATAAAATTCTACTGTGTCTCCTATAGAGTTTACACCTGAATTGTCCTGTCTGCCTTTACAGGAAAATAAATATATCTTGGAGTGAGAGATCATATCTACCAGTTAGCACTGAGTCTAATGACGAGTCAGACATCACATCCGAAAGGTATATAAGAATTATTGTCAGATAATCCTCAAATAAAAAGTAATAATGAAGATTTTGAAATGAGTCAAGGCCATTTGATAGATGCATTCCCAGATTATGTCAGGACTAGTATTTGAATGAATGGGGTTGCGAGATGGTGACTTGAGAGTCAGAATTTTTGCAGATTAAAAAGACCATAAAGCCCAAGATCCATAACTGTGCCTCAGAGCCAGAAGACCCATGAATTGTGTAGGAATAAACTAAAGCACCCCAACTAAAAACTCTTTTTTTTTAGGGCAGAAAGCCTTTGTGCTTGTTCTTCCCAGTAGATGATCCGAATGTCACTGTATCTACTATTCACAAGTCACATGTAGGCTAGGTAGGAAAAGCTTGTGTCGGCTTCTAGTCTCAAATCCTCCAGTTGGACTCCACTACTCTGGGCTCGTACTGTCTTTGGAAGCCATCCTCTGTAGAGCCATGCCTGTGCCTTTAGTGACTCAGGTTTCTTCTTATGATGAAATAACTCAGATATCAAAGTCCTCTAGTTGTCGTAGGTTTAATGTCCAGTCCTAGAAAGATTTAGAGAGACTGATACAGAGAGATATACAGTGAGAGGCAGTGAGGAAATATGGGGATTTTTGTATCTTGATAATATTTCTAAAAGTCAGAAGAACAGTCATAATGATAATTATCATTTTTTGAGTACATATAATGGGCCATGCACTGAGAATACATTGCCTCATTATTGCTAGTAAATTTTCATATCAACTCCCACAAAGGAGGTATTACATTGAAATATTAAGGGAAATCAATAAAAGAACAAAAGCATAATGTGCACCTTCCAAAACAGTAAAGAGGAAACTGGAAATAAATAAAATTGCTCAATCCTATGAAAGGCAGAACATATGGAGATAAAAGTAAAGACAAAACATAAGTAGAAAATTTTAAATAGGTGAGAGAAAATAAATTAACACATATCAGTAATATAAATGGACTAGGGCCGGCCCCGTGGCTTAGCGGTTAAGTGCGTGCGCTCCGCTGCCGGCGGCCCGGGTTCGGATCCCGGGTGCGCACCGAGGCACCACTCCTCCAGCCATGCTGAGGCCGCGTCCCACATACAGCAACTAGAAGGATGTGCAGCTATGACAGACAACTATGTACTGGGGCTTTGGGGGAAAAATAAATAAATAAAATCTTTAAATGGACTAAACTTGTCAGTAAAGACAGAAATGAGCAGCTTGGAAAAACACAGCTTTATGTTATTTAAAAGAGAAATTAAACATAATACAGCATTAACAAAAAATATGTTAAAAAATACTATTCATCATAAAATGTTGAATACCTATGAATAAATTAAATTAATGAAAGTTGTGCAAGACTTCTAAAATGAGGAAATTTAAAGTTATTGAGAAAAGTTTAAAAAGAACCAATTAATTGGAAGGATACGCACTGGTCATAGAACGGAAGATTTCATGTTGTCAGGTTGCAAATTCTCCCGCAGAATGTACTATTTGTGGAAGTTTACAAGTTGATTCTAAATTTTTATATGAAAATGCAAATGTCCAAGAATAAGTAAGGTAATCTTGAAGAAGAAAAACAAAATTGAAGGACATACCCAACAAGATATCAAGGCCTATGATAAAGCTATAATAAAGATAGTGTGATAGTGGCCTAATGATAGACAAATAGATCAGTGGAACAGAATAGAGTCCAGAAATAGTTTCTAACATATATGGCCAGCTGATTTATAATAAAGGTGACACTGCAGTGTAGTGAGGGCAAGGATGGTCTTTTTGATAAATGATACTGTGTCAATTGGATATCCAAATCGGAAGAAAATGTATCTTGACCCTTATATCATACTATTCACAAAAAATAACTAGATGTGCATCATAGACCTACATATGAAAGGCAAGACAATAACGCCATAAGAACACAGAAGAGAATACCTTCACAATCTTGGAGTAGGCAAAGATTTCTTAAATAGGACACAAACAGCACTATCTATAAAGGAAAAATTAGCCATATTGCATTAGATTAAGAATACCTATTCATCAAAGTATACTAGTAAGGGAGTGAAAGTGTGTTGTGTTTGTCCAAACACACACTTCTCCAAATCAATCAGAAAAAACACAATCAACTCAATAGAACAATGAGCAAAGCCTTGAACAGCCTCTTCACAAATGAGGGTACTCAAATGGCTCATAAAATATAAAAATTAAATGCTCTATTTCATTAATCATCTGAAAAAATGCAAATTAATCCACAACAAGATATCGTTATTCTCCCATTAGAATGAATCAATGATAAGAAAGGACAATACCAATAACTGATAACATGGAGCATCAGAATTCTCCACATAGTGCTGAAAAACTCTTTGGCAATATGTACTAAATGGTGAATACACGTGTACCCTATGATTCAGTAATTCCACATCTAAATTTATACCCAAATAATTGCATGCATGTGTTCATTAAAAGACAGATACAGTAGGGGCCGGCCCAGTGGCATAGCGTTTAAGTCCACGTGCTCTGCTTCAGTGGCTTGGGGTTCTCAGGTTCTAACCCCGGGCATGGACCTACCTATCACTCATCAAGCCATGTTGTGGCGGCATCCCACATACAAAATAGAGGAGGATGGGAACGGATGTTAGCTCAGGGCCAATCTTCCTCAGCAAAAAGAGGAAGATTGGCAACAGATGTTAGCTCAGGGCCAATCTTCCTCAAAAAAAAAAAAAAGATACAATAATGTTCATAGCAACAGTATTCATGATGGCTTCCTATTAGAAATGACCCAAATGCCCATCAAGGGTTCAATGGATAAATAGTATTCACACAATAGAATATTATGCAATGATGAAAGGGAATAGGCTACAACTTTATGCAACAATATGGATGAATTTTACAAACTCCATATTGAGTAAAAAAAAAGTCAAACCCCAAAGAATGCAGAGTGTATGATTCCATTTATATACCATTTTTAAAAAGGCAAAATATTCTATAGAGTTTGATAATAAGGACAGTGAAAGATTCCTAGGAAGGGTAATGACTCAAAGAGGACATGAGGGGACTTCTGAGATGCACATAATACTCTCTTTCTCGATCTGGGTGACAATTTCTTTATCATAATCACTGTAGTCATCTTACAGTTATGATTTTTCCACTCATCTGTATCTATGAGACACCTCAATGAAAAATTTTTTTAAAAAAGCAGAGAAGAGGTCATATGACTACTGTCAAATGCAAATGGGTACTTGTTTTCATGACAAAACATATTCCAAACAAAATTTTTAATGTACAAAACCTTTATGGCAAGAAAGTAAAATTTTATGGAAAGAATAAAAAGAAATCCTATAAATGAAAATAGATATATATACGTGGATGGCAATTATCAATATCATAAAGACCCCAATTCTCCCAAAATTAATCTGCAAATTCAATTTAAATCCAGTCAAAATTCTAACAGGATTTTTCATGAAGCTTGGTGAGCAGATTCTAAAATTCTTATGGAAATTGAAAATTGAATAACGCCTAAGTCAATCTTTTTTTTTTTTTTTTTAAGATTTTATTTTTATTTATTTTTTCCCCCCAAAGCCCCAGTAGATAGTTGTGTGTCATAGCTGCACATCCTTCTAGTTGCTGTATGTGGGACGCCGCCTCAGCATGGCCGGAGAAGCAGCGCGTCGGTGCGCGCCCGGGATCCGAACCCGGGCCGCCAGAAGTGGAGCGCACGCACTCAACCACCAAGCCACGGGGCCGGCCCATAAGTCAATCTTGAAAAAGGGAAAAAAAAAGTAGATGGAGGCAACTGTGATGAGGAGGAGGAAGAGGGAGGAGGCACGGGAGAAGGACTATGGACTGAGATTATGAATATTTTATCTTAATTATATTTAATTATAAATATTATTAATAATAGCAATATTAATTAAAATGTTATTTTAATAGGGTCTTACAAGACTATTTTCCAGGTTCCCTTGGAAAATAATCCAAGAGAACAGGCTATAGAACAAAGAAACAGACCCCTGTGTATATGAGAGCTTGCACATGACAGAGATGGCATGATAAAGACTTTGGTGATGGTGCTTAGATCGTTAATTGACTGTCCATATGGAAAAAGACAAAATTAGAAACCTATCTCTGCCTATATGTATAAATAAATTCCAGATGGATAAAAGACCTAACTGTAAGAAGCAATGTTGTAAAACTTTTAGAAGAAAATATAGGAAAAAAATAGCTTTATTGTGTTGGGTTTAGTCAACCATTTCTTAAACAGTACAAAAGAAACATAAATCCTAAAGGAGAAAACTCATACACATATTTCAATACATATTCAAAAAACAAACAAACAAAACACAAAGCCAAAAAAATTTTTTTTCCATCAAGGAAAAATGCCAGAAAAATGAAAAGACATGTCATCAACTATGTGAAGATAATTGCAACCCCTGGACTGAACAAAGGACTAAGCACTCAGGGTATAGAACAAATTTCTACAAATCAATCAGAAAAAGAATATAACAGAAAAACAAATAACAAATAGAAAATGGACAAAGCATATTAGTAGGAGAATCATAGCAGAAGAACTCAAATAGCTAATAAATTATGGGAGAAAAATCCTCAACCTCACTAATAATCAGAAAAATGGATATTAAAACAATAATGGGATATAATTTCACTTCCAGACTTAAAAAGTTAACTACACAGATATAACCAGGTTTTGATGAGCATACAGCTCAGCAATTCTAATTCTCAATAGCTAACATAGAGAAACTTTTATACAAGAAAAAGAATAGAGAGAAAGTTACTGTTGCTCAGTAAAGGAAATGGATCTATAAACTCTGATTATCCATGCAATGGGATATATACAGTTATTAGAATAAATGAACTGAATCCACTTTTATCAACATGGAGAAATCTCAAGGCAACATTTTGAACGAAGAAGACAAGATAGAAAATGATCAAGTATGATACAATTTCTGCAAGATTTTAAATTAAACTATGTATTGTTTGTGGATACATATATGTCTAGTAAATGTAGAAATATATATAATAACATTCACCGACTTACAGAGATGGTTTCCTCTGAGATGATTAGGATGATGAAGAGATAGCAATCATGATTTAATTATATCCTAACTGCTTAACAAAGATACCTTAAGCAAATATGATACAAAGTTAACTTTTTAAAATATTAGTGATGGCTACATAGGCATCTGTTGTATCCTTTAATGCTCATTTTTATGTGTTTGAAATATTCATAATTTAAACGATAATATAAAACATAGCAATATCTTGGAAAAAAATCTCCTTATGTAAGTTAAAAATATAAGAAGAGTCTGCAACTGTAGGAGCACTGGCCTATGAAAAGGCCCAAATATGAAATTTTAAATAGACTTTTGCATGTTAACCTGTACTAAAGCCTTTTTCAATGTAGCTGCCCAGAAACTGGGTATGCCAAGTGATCTTCTGCTAGGGTATGAGATATCGACAGCTCTCTCCAAATAGCAGCGCGGCCTTGGATTTGTATGTCATCTCTCAGCACTGCAAAATTTAATTCTAAGATGCAGCAATGGGTTTGAGAAATGTGAGTGGGTTTCTTTTTCTCCATGGAAGAGACTGAGCCCTATCATGTCATTTCATCAAGAGCAGTTCATGGTCACCAGGAGATCCCAGTTGCCTCTTGCATCCTTCTTCATATGTTCAATCACACTGTCCTATGGCCTCTACCTCTATATGGTCTCTGGAATCAGTCCATTCCTCCCAACTCCACCCTCTGCCTTGGTATAAGCCACCATCTTCTGTCTGGTTTACTGCCACGGGACTCTAAGTTGCCTTCCTGCCTCAAGCCTCCTTCTCCTCGTGTTCCACACTGATATCCCACTGATCCTTTAAATAATTTGTGTAATGTCTGTCTGTCTTACAAGTTTTCAAGGGCAGGGATCATGCCTGCTTTGCACAGCACTGTATTCCCAGTGCTCAGCACAGTGTCTGGCATATAACAGAGGCTTAATAAGTATTTTCTTAATATCAATGAATTTATGAATATTTTCCAAAGCACAAACATGAGCATGACTCCTTTCCGGTTAAAACTATTCTATGGTTACCTAAAGGGTAAAATTATAACTCCTTAGAATGGCATTTGAGACCCTACATGATCTAGTCCCTGCTTACCATTCCATCTCATTTCTTATACTTCTATTCAGCCCTCTAAATCCCAAGCCATTAGTCATTCAACAAATATGCCCTGCTCGTGTCTCCTGGCCTTAATACACATTGTTAGCACTTCACAGAACACCATCCTCTCCTTTTTCCTCGACATGAATCTTAATTTTTCTTACTCTTTACTTCCTTCTGTCAGCTTCCCATGACTCCTCAAAGACTGGGTTACCTGCCTCTTCCCAGGGCTTCTGCACTTAGACCCCCCTTGTAGCAGTTATCTCACTGCACTGAAATGTCTTTGTTGATCTCCTCCCATAAATTTTAAGCTTTTGAGTGCGGATACTCTGTTTTGTTCAATATTGTGCCCCTTGTCATGAAAAATGCTAAATAAATATTTGTTCAATGAATAAATGGATCGAATGAAACAAAAGGCAAACCAAGAGTGTATGAAAAGCTCCATTGTACCTGTTCTGTGTTCCAACCATCCTGTAATGACCCTCAAGCATTGTTTTAATATCCTTATTTGAAACCATCCATCACTGGTATTCATGTGCCAGATGTAAAGCCCACACAGAGATTAAGTTTGGGGGAGAGAATGATTCTGCTTCCGGGATCTGTTGGGCTGTCAGAAACTACTCATCTGGGAGAGGGGAAAACAGGGGCACAGAGAGAGCACTGGGCTCAGGTTCAGAGGCTTCTCTTGCTACTGTACGCGCCACTCTGATTTCTCACACTTGAAGTTCTTTCACAGGACTGAAGTTGCAGATGCTCTTGGTTACAGTTGCTAGGCAAAGCCTTCTGGGATGGAACCACCTAGCCTAATTAATAGACAAATATTTCTGAATGTGGGTCATTGGGTCCCGCCAACACCCACATCTCTGAGAATAGATTTCTCTGACTGTGCGATCCCTCTCTGAGCCAACCTATTCATTTTTCTATGGCTTGTTAAATAGTTTCCCATCTGTCAGAGGCTTCCCTGTAGAGCTAGTATATTTCATTCTGAAACCCCCTGGAGATAAGAAGTCTAGGAGAGATTCTTTTCGATACACACGTAAGGGCTCTGCCTTTTCCTTTTTCAGTGGATGCAGAGCCAACTAGTGGTGGTTAGGCCATGTCACAAGTATAAGTAAATTGACTTCAAGTTTTCCACACATTTATTCCATTAGGTGCTGAAGGCTAATCGTATTGACGTTTTTTTTTAATGGATTGGCTCCATGTATGGAACAGTTATATTTCCACAGAGATAAACTTAAATCCTACATATCCTTCAAGCTGTCACCTCCTCCAAGAGGCCTTTGCAGTTTCTCTCAGGAGCATCTCCTCTATTCCTTCACTGAATTACCACGTGAATTAGAATACTGTCTTTTCAAGTCTACATCCTCATCTAGACAACTGGTTGCTCAAAGCCAAGAACCAAGTCTTGTTCAACTCTATAATGCAGAGCCTAACTCTGCATTAAATGTTGGTTGAACATAACTGAACCATGCATGGACAAAAAGCCAAGCACACATGTGTTCTTGATTCTGAGAAATCTGGGCAAATCCAACCCAAAAACCTCCATTTGTCAAGGATGCATCTAGCTGCTGCTGGTTCATTTTTGCATGTGAAGGGCTTACTGGCTTGAAAGCATTATTTATGACAACCCGTCTCCATTTCCTCCCTCTTCACTCACTCCTCACCCCACTCTCTCTGACTTTTGCTCTGATTACACTACTGAAACAGTTCCTAAGGTCACCAGTGGAATGCATGTAGCTAAATTTGATTAGCATTGCTCAGTTCTCAGTTTGTTAGACCTGTCGGCAGCAATCAGCAATGCTGACTTCAACATCCTCAGACACTTTCTCCTGCCTTAGTTGACACACGGCCTCCTTGACTTCCTCCTACCTCTCTGGCTGCCTTTCTCTGTCTTCATTTGCAGACTCATTTCCTGCTTAGTTATTAAATATTGGACCCAATAAATACCTGAGGCCCAGCCATGGGCCCTCTTCTCTGCTCACTCTTAACTTTGTACTCTGTGATCTCGTGCATGCCCATGAATTAAATTACTATCAATGCACAGATGACTTGCAAATGTGTATCTTCTGTCCAGAGCTCTTCTCTGAAACTCGGGCCCAACATTCTGTCTAAGTGAAATTTCCATATGAACGTGACAAAGGCACCACAAACATAATATATTAAAAAGTGAACTGATGATCTTTACATCCTCTTCAGATTTCTTATTCTTATAGGTTTCTGTATTTTTACTTGAACAACTCTCTAATTCAACCACTTTCCCAAGCCAGAAACTTAGGAGTGACTCTTAATAACTCTCTCCTTCTTATTTTCCATACTTAATTCATTGATACATTCATTTAATTCTATACCCTTATACCTAAGTATCTCTCTAACTTGTGTTATTTTCTCCATTCTGAACGCCACTACTCAAATCCACAATACTAACCTCTCTTACCTAGATGACAATAATCACCCCCCATCTAGTCTACTCCCATCATTTCTGGCCCTCTAACTATGTTCTCCACAATGGAGCCAGTGTGTTCTCTTTGAAACACAAATACGAGCATGTCTCTTGCTTGCTTAAATCCTTCAACAACTTCTCATTGCTGCTGGGGAAAAAAGATCCAAATCCTTATCCTGGCCTAGAAGAACATGCACTATATGTATGCCTTTAAGATGCAAATGAGAACAGCCCCACTCAAAGTAACTTAGACAAAACAAGGAAATGCATGGCTCCTAAAACTAAAAGCTTAAAGCATTTGATTGACTTCATTTATGGCTATATCTAGGGCTAACCAATTTCCTCTGGGTGCTTTTTGGTTTTTTTTTTTCATATCTTCTAATATTGTTTTCTTCTGTGAGCCTGCAATCTTAAACAGGCTCTTCTTAAGGAATGTCCCTGATATCCCAAGGGTTATCTAGCCCAGATAATTAGATATGTCTATAATCAGAGAGAATTTACCATGACAGCACCAGAACCATCCCAGGGATAACTCCTATTGGTGATGCTTAGGTAATATGCCTATTCCTATAATAATCACTGTAGCTGGGGACAGAGGTGGGAGATGGAGACAGAAAGAAGTGATGGGTCAAGCCTGGGTGCATTGCCCAATCTTGGAAGCAGAAGGTGGTGCTCAGCTGCAACTTAATTTCAAGGACTAAGAATTGCGAAGAGATGGTTTCCCAAAGATGCTGGACAGATTGAAAACCCAAGGCCACTACAGTGTCTCTCCAGCCTCATTTCTTACTCTGAGACCCTGTCACATCAGTCTTCCTTTTTTTTTCATATGGGTTGCATCAAAGATCTACATGCTGCCACTCTCAGGGCCTGACCTCATCCTTGTCCACATAAGAGCTCCCAGGATTTCCCAGGTCTGGTACATGTAAACACCGTTTCCTTTAATAACTGTCTGGCTACTGGTAACTTCTTCCAGCAGCCTTGGGGACCAATAAACTCTGTAACTAGGAAATGAAATGCAACTTCCAGCGGCTGAGAGAGACAGAAGGTCCTTTGCTTCATGTATAATCTCAGTTCATTGAAGGAAAAAAGTTAAGGAAAATTACAAGCAACTCTATTTGTGAAAGTTTTGGTTTCATCCATCTGTGAGTGTCTGACAAGCAAGGTACCACTTATGCAAGAGCAGATTCTATTTATCGACCATGCGACCTCCTGTACTTGGGTCAGATATTTTAAGTGATGAGAATGCTGCACTGGTATATTAAACCAGGCATGGAAACTTGAAAGAAAGCTACGTGGTCCCCCTCCAAACCAGAAAAAATATAGAAAGATCCAAATATTTACAGAGAAGCTCCCCCTGGAAAAAGTTATCCAGTCATTCAAAACTAGTTCCTGTAGAGGGGAAGTGCATAGCTACTTAGCGTATTGGAAAGGGCAGGCATTTACCTCCTGATTCTCCCCACTTACTAGCTTATGTTTCTTAACCACTTTGAGCCCTTTTTCCTTATTTTTGAAATATGGGTAATAACACCTGTATTGCGAGGTCATTGAAAGGAGTAGGGATAATGTACCTAAGTATCTAGCACTACCTGGATTAATTATGGTAGCATTTTCTACTATAACAGACAAACCCTGGAATCCCAGTGGCTTAATACCATAAAAACTTAGCTTTTGCTTGAGGCAAGTCCAGTGCATGGTCTTTCACACAGCCATTCAGAGTCCAGCCTCCTTCCATCTTGTGACCCTCCATCCTCACGGCCTTCCAGTCCTTTGCTTTCAACCAGTGGCTGAGGAAAGAGAGTGAGGACCTCACATGGGAGGCGTTATGAGCAGGGCCTGGAGGTGGACACTTCACTCCTGCCCGCAGTCCATGGCTGCTCTCAGTCACATGGCTACAGCTACCTGAGCGTGCGGCTAAGACAGGTAATCTAGCTGTGTGCCCACGAGGAACAGAAAACAAACAAGATGGAGAAGAGCTGGCCAGTCTGTCCCCCTGTCCCCAACACAGAGAAGATGTTTGAACATGGTAGGTATGTCATTGCTCTGTGCAAACATATGCCCACAGCGCTTTTCAGACCAAGTGCTTTCAAAAGTTTTAAGAGAGAACAGATCCCTACCCTTACTGTGACTACTTCTTATGTCTGCCTACAGTGTGGTCCCCAGTATCCTTGGGGCTCAGGAAGTTCTCTGGCAGGAAAACAGTGCCATTTGTTCCAGCCTTTGAGAGAGCCTACTCCTATAATGTGCACCATGTCTACTTGGAAAACCCCTAATTATCCTTCAAGATTCAGCTCAAAGCTCAGTTCTTTAGTTAAGGCTTCTCTGACCAACCCTGTCAGTGAGTTATTAACCCTCCATCTGTGCAGTCACAGTCTCTTTCTTACTTCTGATGCATCCCTGTTACCCTATTGTAGGGTTTCCAAATCTCAGCACTATTGACATTTTCCATCAGGTAATTCTTTGTTGTGAGAGAGAATCTTGTGCATTGTAGAATGTTTAGCAGCACCCTGGCCTCCGTCCAGTAGATGCTGGTAGTAATCCCACCTTTCTCCAGTCATGACAACCACAAATGTCTCCTGTGGGGACCAAATCAACCCCAGGTAAGTACCACTGTCCTATTATAATTATCTCACCAGTCACCAGAGAGGCCGTATCTGACCACCTGTCTAGACTGGGGTCTGCCCTGAGTCAAGTCACTCTCTACCACATTGCACTGTCAGATTTTCTCCGCATAAGTTATCACCAGATAAAAAAATAGCTTTTTAATTTGTTTACTTGTGTATTATTTACTCATCCCCTGGAATGTAAACCCCATTAAGTCAGGGAACTCTTTTATGTAATTGACTGCTGTGTCCCAGTGGCTTAGAGGAATGTCTCACCTACAACAGGTGCTCTTTAAAAAAGCTGTCAGATGAGTGAATGGCTAAAGAGACTAAACATTTAAGACATGGTGTTATGTCTGTCAGACACTGTGAAGGGTATGAGATTGTAACCTACTTGCCAGATAAGGTGAGACCTCCGGGTCAGAGATAAAGACAGTTTATTACTCACAACAAAAGCAGCCGCCAGGGCAATATGTTACATCGGTTCCCAGTGCCCAATCCCCAGATGCAGTGAGGGCTTGATGGCTCCTGCACATGCAGTGGGTATATCACAGGAGAGGAACCTGAGAGCAGAGCTGCTGGTGGGTTACACATCCTCCCCTCCAGAGAGAGAGAGACAGAGAGACGTCAGGGGGTGGGGAATAAATCCCATTTTTACTTTAGAATATAAGCAAATATTCTCCAGGGAGGGGATGGAGAGGTCTATATCTTTACTACTCTTGGGTTGAGTCCTGCAAAGTCTCACATTTGAACAGAATACAAGGTTACCTGGCTTCTCATCAGAGAGACAGTGGCATGTCTTACAGGAAGCCACTGGTAAGAACATCAAGAAGAGGAAATAGCACTGCTCTTGGTAACAGAAAATCTGAATTTAAAACCTCTATTCTTACTCTGATGGACTGTGTGATCCTGGGAAACACCTCAGAAGGAAGGCTCAATTTTCTCAACTATAAAATGGGAATATTAATAAATCCATGACAAATGTTGAGAGCTGTAAGTCAAATGAGATAAATATAAAACTGTTTGGAGCTCAGTAAATGCTATATTATTTCCTTCAGTCAAGATATGGGATTCTGTGTCCATTTACCTCTGGAATGTTTGCTGTCTCCTGAAACTAAAACCAGGCTTTGGGTAACAAGTCTCTTCCCCATTTATTATTAGGGGATCTAATAATAACAAAAAGTATGTTAAAGTTCTCAAAGGAAGAGGAATACAAACAAGTGAAGAGGGGAAAAAAGCTATCTTTTCCTATTTAGCTTGACTTATTTCAGAATAATTTATAATGGCACAAGACAAAGGCCAATTCGTCTCTGTCCCTGCTTTCACAGATGCATCCCCAGAACGCCTGCATTGCTGCTACGCTTGTGACCAAAGGTTAATTTGGGGTATCTATTTCTCTAGATTTTCAAGATTTATCTCTGCATAGTATTTCATTTTTTAAAAAATATATTTAAAAATCTGAAATTCACTTATACTACTAATTACATTTTAAAAAGATTGTTACTTCTTTAAGCAATAGTTCAAGGGAAGTAAGCATTAGACTTCGGAAACTTTGTCACTAATTCTTAAACAAGATTACTGTTGAACACAACATAAGTTTCCTCTTAAATTTTAATATCACCCTTATTGCCAACTTACCCTAAATCCTTATGTCAGAGTTAAAGATCCTTCCTCTACTTCACCCAGCCAGATTTCTAAAAGGGGCTCTATAGATTGTCCTGCAGATTCTCAGAGCAGAGTTTTATGTGTGTGTGTGTGTGTGCGCATGTGTGTGTTTTGAGATTCTCTTGCCAAGATTTTTCTTTAAAAAAAAAATTATTCCTTTAAAAAAAAAGGCTTATCATCTATGATCATGTGATTTCATAGTCTTGGCTTAACTAAATAAAAGAGAGCCTCTGCCCAATTCTTGCTGCCCTGTCCCTCCCATCATAGAGAGCAGCAGAAATAGGAATTTGATTAGGCCCAATTGGCTGAGAGATCTTCAAGGGTTAGGACTGTGTTTTTTTGAGTTTATATCCTGAGTTCATGGGCAGCATCCAGCATATAGTTAACACTCAATAAATATTTGATAAATGAATTGATGGATGGATGAATAAGGGAATCTCTGCACTGAAATATAAATCACTATGACTTGTTCTCCTATATTAGAAACAATTTGACATGGCCATCTATCTTTTCCCATAAATTTTATATCTCTTATAATTGATGGGTCTAGGATGAAATAAAAATGTTGAATGAAATAATTTCATTACCAAGGAATTTAATGATAACATCAATTATTAACTTGTCTAGGATGCAGAGTTAGACTTAAAATCCTCAGGTTATACCATATTTATAAAAAAACCAGCATCTGGTCTAAAGAAAGCAAATTCTAAATAACATATAAACAATCAAATAAGCAAAAATAGCAGAATGGATTTGTATATGGAAACATGAAATGGTTTTACTATAGGAGGTGGTATGGACTCTGGAGGAAAATATGGACTCTGGAGTGTGGACTCTGGAGGCAGACCACCTGGGTTTGATTTCTGGCTATACACATTGGCTAGCTGTGTGATCCTGGGCAAATTACTTAACCTCTCTGTGCTTTATCTGTAAAATGAGAGAATAACTGCAACCTATTTCATTGGGTTGTTGTGAGAGTTAAGTGAGTGAATACACATGAACTCTTAGAACAATACTTGGCACGTAGAAAAAATTCAGTAAGTGTTGGTTATTGTTGTTATTATCATTATTATTATGAAATATTACAATAAACCTGGGTGTTAAAGAGCTAAAAGTACTTTAAAGCAAATAATTGTTCACTGAGCTAGGTTCAGCTCTTCATTTTTCACAAAGAGCCTAGAGACTCTTTCTAGCTCCAGCTACTGAAACAACATGAAGCCCGAGTGTCATGTCAGATCCCTGTAATTCTGCTTACTTTTTATTTACTTCTTATGTTTCCCTTAGCTGTAAATTATTTCCCAGCCACAGATATCTGTCTTCAGACTCGTATTCCAATAAGGCAGCATTTACACTGCTGTGAGAGTGATTTTATTTTTAAAACAGAAGTCTAGTCACTACCACTTCGAAAAACTTCAACAGCATGCCACGACCATCGCCTGTACCTCAGCCCCTCAGAGCCCCAGGAAAGTATGGCTCTTACTACATGGAATATACTCCCTGTGTTGGTTAATTTTATGTGTCAAATTGACTGGGCCAAGGGATGCCCAGATAGCTGGTAAAACATTATTTCTGAGTGTGCCCATGAGAGTGTTTCGGGAAGAGAGTAGCGTTTGAATGGGTAGACTGAGTAAAGAAGATCACCCTCACCAAAGCAAGTGGGTATCATCCAATCCTCTGAGGGCTGGTACAGAACAAAAAGGCAGAGGATGGAGGCTTGCCCTGGGACATCCATCCTCTCCTGCCCTCACACATCGGCACTCCTACTTCTTAGGCCTTTGGACTCAGACTGAATTACACTACCAGCTTCCCTGGGTCTCTAGCTTGTAGATAGCAGATGGTGGGACTTCTTGGCCTCCATAATCACATGAGCCAATTCCTGTAATAAATCTCCTTTTACATGTATCTCTATCTATCATATTGGTTCAGATTCGCTGGAGAGCTCTCACTGACACACGCTCTCATCTTGTTCACTTAGCCAATAGCTATTCCTCCGCAGGTGCTGCGTTCTCTGGACGTTTCTTCCAACAACCAGGTGTAACTTGGGCGCCTTCCTGCCCCACCTCCAGTACACTGAGTGTCAACAGCACAGCTTACCTGCCAGGATTGCAGTTGTCTGGAACCTGCTTCTCTCTCTCACTAGACTGTGAGCATATCTGGGTCGAGTGTATCTCTGTGTCCTCAGCGTCTATCACAGTACATGGTACTTATTAGGAATACAATGATTATTAAAAAAAAAAAAAAAAAAAGATTTATCGCAGGCGGAATAAGGCAAGGGAACTGGATACAGAGAATCCCGCCTGTCAGAAAAATATAAATCAGGTGCTTGCCTCTTCAGGCTCTACAACATTTTCAAATGTGGAAAACAACACATGTAATCCTAATGTGGACCTGCATCATGATATGGAATAGAACTGGTTAAATTTCATTCCAGTCATAAGATACACCCCGGGTTTCCTATCCCTCTAGTTTCTCCTATGAACACAAGCCCGCCACCTTCCCATCTTTCCACCTGCGATGGGAATACCTCTCTTGGGGAATCAAAGGCATCCTCCAGTAACTGATTACAGCGGCTCAGTGCTCCTTGTCCTTGTCTGGAAATAGGTTCATTACAGTGGAGATTGATCAGGTGTTTTCTGTATAATCTACATCCACCCAGCTCAAAGGTGGCTCAAATTAACATTAAAAAGTCACTTTAATATTCACCTGCAAGATTTTAAAATACTTCCTGGTCATAAATGAGTTAGACATTTCATTTTCTAATGACGTCAGCAACTGAGGCAAAGCGACCTTAAGAAATTTATGTTAGAAAGTGAAGTCTTTGTAGATTATCAAACCTATAACACTATTATCAGTATTCTTGTAGATTATAAACAATACATTTAGTTTTATTTTTCAAATGTTTATCCTAAAAAATAACTTAAATATATCGAAGAGTATGGAGGATTTATAAGACACACATGTACCCATTTTATAGATTTAACCCATGTTAACATTTTACACATTTGTCTCAGATCCTTCCTAAATACACACACACACACACACACACAGCATTAGACATGTTCAGTTAAATACTTCAGCCAACGCCCACATCCTATCCCTATCTCGTCTTCCTGGTAACTGTTTCTAATAGCACATTTCTATCTTATCAATGTTTCTAACTCCTTTTAAGAGCATGTTTCTATCTTGTCAATGTTTTTAAACTTTTACTACAGATGGTCGTATCCATAAGCAGCTCATATTTTATCATCCTGCACTTACCTGTACAGCTGCCTATACTATCTTGCTTCTTTCCGCCTTTGTCTCCCTCCCTTCCAATCCCTGGCTTATTTCTGGAAGCAAATATATTGAAAGCCTCAACAGTTCCAAGTAGTGGCAGCTGGACTAACTTTCTGATCCAACCCAGTTTCTTGCTCCTCAGAGAGATCCTACAAGCATGCCAATTTCTCTTTTTCCCTCTGCCTCTGCCCATCTTTCACAAGTATTCACATTTGTCCCCCCAACCTTTCAGTCTGCTGATATCCTACCCACGGAAAATATCTGTCCCACACGTCATCTCATTTTTGATCCATCTCCTGACAAATGACAGTAATCCTGGCCGAAAAAGGTAAGAGTTGTATTAGGCATTCACCTCCATCAACAAAAAAGGAACATTATAGGCTTACAAGTAAAATAATGATAAAGAACCAGGGACCACAATCTCTAAAGTCCTACTGACCTCCTAGAAAGTGATCTTAGAATTACAGCCACTTCATCTATTTCCCCAACTTCTTTCAATATATATGCTTTTTTCATTAAAATGAGCATAATGTTTATATTTTTTATTTTTCTAATTTGTTAAGCATAAATCAGGAACCAATCAGAGGCAAAGACCTGGGGTATCATCTTAAAAAAAGGCTCCTAAAACCCCTTTGTGTATATGCATTAGCATTAATAAGTACACTCCAGGAGCAGAAGACAAGGCTAGAATACTATTTCCTCCTGAAAATTGCGGAACAGAGCTGTCTGTGTATTCATTACTACTGGATCAAGCTTTTTAAGGGTGTTCACCAATCCATGTAGTCAATGAACCAGTTCAATTTTACTGAACTTCCCGCTTCACTCATTTGTAGACCTTACGAAATCTTCGGTTGTGGCTTTCCCTCTCTAGGATAGGGGGGCAAATTTGGGGAAGACAATTAATTTCCCAAGGCTGGCACTCCTCCACTAACCACTTCACCTCCTCACTTTCCTTGTCCATCATGAGGTTATGACAAGGAAGAAAAGACATAGCTGTCTTACTCCTTGCCAAAGGAAAGATATCTAGGTGGAGACCAGGTTATTTATTTTTACAGAGGGAAGAGGCAAACAGGAGGCAGAAGCTTCTTTAGTTCTCGTGGCAGCATCTGGCTGTCCGAGTTATGGATCATTTTGTTCTTACGTTGGTCCATTTACATTCACAGAAGCAGGAGGCAAGCAGCAGAGACACGTCTCAGTTGTGTGTTTCCATAATGTCCGCCTATACTTCACCCCTTCTGTGGTTTTTCTCTGCTTTTAGAAAGTCACTGAGAAATGTTAATGGTCTGGGGGAAAACTAGCGATTGGGGAATGACGAATGGGCAAGTAGCGGAATGAGGGTATGCAGCTAATGATTTCCTACAAGTGATGATTAAACATCTTTCCTCCATCTCTCAGCACCTAATTCTCCCCAAGGCTGATTTATGGAAGACACCCTAACGTACAGTTCCTGCAGTTTTATTAGCCAGGAACAATTTAGCCAGGAGAGATGGTCTGCCCTGCTTCTCATTTTCTTCCAGCCCAAGAAGAAAGAAATGATAAAATGTAAAGAACAACCGGGACCTCATTCTCTTAATACTAAAAAGACAAAATAGCATAATACAAGACCACTAAAGAGGTAGGTAATCATCAGCAGGATAAAGTTTATGATGGCAAAGTCATTACTTCATAGAAGTCATTACCTTGTCCCAGACATAGGAGAAGGTTCCTACAGTTCCTATAAATGAAACCTGCAGCTGCTATTTCAGTCAGTCTAAAAATAAGTGCACACCTCATTTTTCCAAATGTCAGAGTGCCTGCCTTCACTCCTTTAGGAAAGGTTATGAGGTTATTATAAGTTCCCAGACATAATGAGGGAGTGTTTGTAATTTAAAAAAGTGATGACAAAAAATGTTCCCATTGTGGGCAAAGAGAAATTAGAATCACATGAAGATCATCAAAAAGAATGTGGAGTCATCATGATTTTCCCCTCCCTTAAAGAATCTACTTGCTTGTTTTCTGTTAAAAGATTTTAACATCTTTCAAGATTCTATTATCAATATCTTCAATGAATATCTTTACGTCACCTAAAATTGGAAATGACTTTCCAATAGGAATGTTGCAAAAGGAGATTGGGTCTGTGATTTTCAGAAGAAAGCCAAAGCAAGTCAATTAATATTTATTGTTTTTTTAATAATTTAATAATATATTAATCCTTTAATTATATAAGGGCTAACATTTATTAAACACTTATTTGATGCCCTGTATCATGCTATGCACTTTGCAAAGATTATTTTTTTTTATCCTTATCAATTTTAGGTGGAAGTTGCTATTATTAATTCTGTTTTACAAGTGAGGAAACACACTTAGAGGGAAGCTAAATAATTTACACGAGGTCACATATCATTAAGCAGGATTTGATCTGAAGAAGTCTGATGCTAGAACCTGGCCTTATAGCCACTGTCCTACACTAATGCCCTGCATGCTTTCTCCTGTAACATTCACTTTCTGCTGGCCAGTTAACTTTAAAAAGCATAAATTAATCCCATAGTATTTAGGAGTTCTGAACTAAACATGAAGCCTGTAATATTTTGGATTAAATACAGAGTTCTGAACTGATCTGAATAGGAACAGAGTTCCATATGAAGATGCAATTCAAAACTCCTTCAATTCACAGAAATCTATATCAAACCTGATCATATTCTCTAGCTTCATGTGGTATTAGTTTTACATTCCTACAGAAGTGGATCCTTGACACCAGGATAAGAACAATTCAAAGGGCAACTGAGTCACCCATCATATAATCCAGAGCACTCATTCAAATTTTCAACAGATGCCCATTGAGCACCTAAGTGCCAGTTACTGAGATTCCAATGGTATGCAAAAGCCAAGTTAGTCTTTATCACAAGGTTTATAATCCAGTGAATGAGATAGACATCAATCAATCACAACACTAAATGCAAATAACACTGACTACTGTTTTAAAGGAATGATGCGTGGTACTCTGGGAGCATATAGTAGTCTGAGCTTTTCTAAGGGCCAGGAAATGCTTTCTTGAGGAAGTCATCACTGACCAAGATAGAAAGAATGAGTAGATGCTAACTAGAAGGATGGTAAGAGGTTTCCAGGCATAGAAAGGAGGGAGCTTGGAATGTTTGAGAAACAAAAGAAAGGTAAATGGAGACGGAGACAGAGCACAAGAAACCAAGGGTTTTATGATGCCAAAAGAGGCAGCAGGAGGTGCAGGGGTGTGAACCATGATGGGCTTTGGAGGCCATAGTAATTTTTTGGTTTTAACCATAAAAGCATTGGAAAGCCATGGGGATACTGACTGGGAGTGAAAATAAATACACAGATAGCACTTTAGAAGCCCTGATGATTGTTTGTCTTAAGATGTCCCCTTACTTTAAAGAAAGAGAAGGAGTGGTAATCTCTGCATCAGAGATGGGACTTTGAAAGCTTCCAGAAAGTAGAATGAAATACCCAGAATCACTTGTCTTACATTTCAAGATTAAAGTCAGGAAGAGATTCTGGGTCTCTGAAATTCAGATCTGCAATTATTTCCTGTTACACTACGGTAAAAGAGCAGAGAGCCATCGTGGCAGAAACACATATAGTTCCAGACTAGAAACTACAAATCAGCTTAGAGAGACATAATGGGCCAGATAAGAGAACTGGAGGGAGGGAAAAAAAGGAAAGCCTGAGGGTCTAGGAGGACATAGCCAAGACAACTTTCGGGAATGGAGAAAATGACAAAAAAAGTGTGGAGAGACAAGACCATTTGTCATTTAAACCAAACATATCCATTTTCTTTTCTGTTTTCCAAGGGTATTCCAGAGCTACAGGAACATTGGACAAGTCACTTAACCCCACTAAGACTTAGTTTTCTTCTTTGTGAAGTCAGAGTTAATAAATCCTTCCCAGCAGTGCCTTTGAGGGGATCAAAATACGGCAATGGAAAGTACTTTTCACTTTAGCAGTTCAGTTGCTCAGTAAAAATTAGGTCACTCTTCTAGTTCATAGCAGGACATTAAAGTTGATAGCTAAGGAAGTGATCCATTTCCTCATCTGTGAGAACTAGAATAACAATACTATCCACTCATCCCACCTGTAGTTTTGCTGTGAGATTAAAATGAGAGAATGTGGAGGAACTCTCTGGTTGCTTAGATTCAGCAAGAAGAGCGGCATCAAGCTTACACAAGAAATATGGACAGAGGACCACACTTTCTCTACGCAGCTTCAGAAGGCAGCATCTAAGGTTAGTCATGAATAAACTTGCCCAGACATCCAGACGTTATATGAATTTATAAATGCAGGGCAAACCTTATGCTGTTAACAGTTATCAATAAATTCTCTGCCTAATGAACAATTTTCAAAACCCAAGGTATGGAATTCTGTAGGAAGCTGCTGTTGCATAATTAGTTTCAAGTGAAATTGTTACCGAATCAAGTGGGTTTGCCTCCTGAGGAGTTAAATAAGACTCTACGCCAGTGGAAGTTGTCTCACAAAGTAAAGTGTATTTTCAGCAAATAAGAGACCATGTGGAATCATTTCCAAAGTCATGGTGTCCCAAACAAAAGGAAGCAAAGATCTTTTATTTTGGATGGGGAATAAATATTCAAAGGGACAGGGTGGTATTTGCCTCCTCAGGCTCAGTTGGAAAACATGCTTCCATATGCACTGCAGGTTATGGTGATAAGGCCTAAGCTCCTCCTGGAGAGATCTTAGCATTAAAAATAAGGCAAAGGTCATGGGCTTAGCTCTTGTGGCAAGGCTTGGTCTGGTTCAGGGTGGTTGGTGGTTGCATCTCCTTAACATAACAAAACGGGAAAAAACAATTTGGAAAAACAGTTAAATGCTTCCAAACCCACACTTGAGTTCCTCGAGGTACCTAGTTAATGACAAAATGAGTGGAGGATGGAGAGAAAAAAGACGTGCTAGCTGGATTTAAATTTGGTCAACTCATCTTGGACCAAACTACAGTCAGAGGGAGCTATGTGAATTGCCAATTTTCTTGCTTAAAACCCATAACTGGCAATTACCCTCTTGATAAAGTCTAAACTCCTTACCATTATTTATAAGATGGGTTCTGCCTACTTGTCCAGTCTCAACAACTCCCTTACCTTCTTCTGTCTACCCTCTAGGATCCAGCCATATTGAACAGCTCTCCTTTAATGTACTTCAAGCTCAGTCATCTCCAGGATGTCACGTGAGCTGTTCCCTCTGCCTCCTCCAGAGGCTCCTCCACATGGACGTACCACCCTATGCCCTCTCTCTCTCACCCTCAGAACTCCTCCTCACCCTCACATCTTCTTCAGGGAAACCTTCCCTGACTACCCTAACCCAGGTCAAATCCTTTCCACACCTTCCCATGGAACCCCGCACTTCCCTTCTTAAAACACTCAGAACATGAGACTGTAGCGTTTCTGTCTCCCTCATATCTCCCACCTGTAAGGACAGGGGCTCTATCCATCTTACTAACTACTGTATCCCTAGTGCCCAGCACATAGTGCTTCCTCTAGAAAATCCATGCATGAACAAAGGGATTTGAAGATTTCACAGCAAACCTTACCTGGAGCCTGGGAATTTTGTGAGAAAACAGCTATGTAGTCGTGTTGTTCTTTTTTTTTTTTTTTTGAATGGGACATTAATGGAATTTTGTGGGGGACATTTCTCATTGTGTGGGCCTTTTCTACGTATTTCAGGGTGTTTGTCATTCCTGGCCCTTGATAGTAAATGCTAATATTACCCATATCACCCTCTAGCCATCATGACTACTTACAATTGACTGTACCACCATCACTATATTTCCAGATGCCCTTTAGATATGTGCTGCTCCCAGCTGAGAAACAATGGCACAGCATCCAAGACATCTGGGCTCTTGGTTAAATGGTGTGGTAAAATCCCAGCCTCCAGCCACTTTCTTTCATTGTCACTTTAATGGATATCCTTTCTTAGGGACCATCTCTCAGGAAACAAGTCCATGCATATCGGGACTGGTTGATTGTCCTGGTAGGTCCTTCTTCTCCATGCTGCCCCTCCCTTCCCTAGCAAGGGTGAAGCAGGAAGTTCTGTGCTAGAGAGAAGTCAATTAAGGTGAAAAGCCAGCGTGTACAACAGCCTGTCAAGTAGTAGCTGGGAAGAGAGGAGAGCTAAATAAAAACTAAAATCAAAGCATTCAGTGTCTACCTTCAACAGCCACGTAGGAAAGCACGTAAAGGTATAGAGGCACAAGAGAAGAAATTGACATGCACATAAAAGTAAGATAAAAGGGCAAGTAGTCATAGAGGTGGACAGAAGGGAGGGCAGTCAATCAGGGAAGAGAATTCCTGGAAGAGGAGAATTTTAAGGTCAATCTAAAATGAATGGTACTTTATCTCTGAAAAATATAAAAGGTCTTTAAGAAATGACATCAACGCCCATTGCCTCTGTGGGAGATCAGAATTGGCCACCTCAAAATATGTCTCTTTACCCTGATTATTTTCCTTGAAAGAAAATTTGACCTCACTGCAGCCCACCTCCACCCCACATGAACTGCCTAAAAGAATTTAATTCTGGGTATGGATAGACTGAGAACGTCCTTTCTAAGCCCATTCCAAGTAAAAGTAGAAGTTATCCTTTGTTAAGAGACATTTACATTTATAAGGGAAATCTCCATTTGTAAAGGTATCTCCCTCTCTGTACCAGGAAGAAGGAGGGATGATCTTATCTCTAGAAACTCTTATCAGTGCGAAGGCTAGGACTTAAATCTGCTTACTCTTGTTTACTGTTCTTTCTGGTAATCTCCCATATCTGACTCTCCCGCCCACAACATCCTCCTGTGTCTTTAGCTGAAAGTAGTATTTAAGGTGAGAACCTCCGCCATCTTGTCGAGATAGTCAGTTTCCCCAGTTTCTCCCATGTATACGTGTTATAAAGCTCTGTTTGATTTTCTCCTGCTATTCAGTCTTATGTCAATTTAATTTGTAGCCCAGCCAGAAAGGACCCAGAGTACATAGAGGATAGTCTTCTTCCCTTTCACCTCTTGGGGAAGACAGGCAACCAGATTTGTTCTGGGATTTTGACCTTTTCTGTGCCATTTTCTTGTATTCTTTGCTCACTCTAAACCCAAAAGAAAAGGCTTTCCCTCTCATGGACTCTCAGGGCTCCTAGTTTCTCTGCTACTCAGCTATAATAATAACCTGGACTTGAAATGAAACATAGGATAGAATTTTCTTCATTTCCCATTCTATAGTGTATTGAATGTTTTCATTCTGATTTTAGACAGGGGCAGGATGGACTGACTTCTTCTATGCTTCCTGGAAAGGCAGCCAAAAGCCCTAGTTCATCCGTCCCCACTTTTATTTGCCTTCCTTTATCTTTCTCCCTCCTTTCTTTTCTTACTTTTGTCTTTTCCATAGAGCAGACATAAGTATAAAAGTCTGTCAATATATAAATATTTTATCCATCTGCTGTCTCTTTCTCAGACAAATATATGGATGATGATGCAATTTCCCATGCCATCATTTTGCAATGAAAGGTTTCTGATAAATCTCAAACTTTGTGTCATGCATCCCCTTGTCCTCTTTGGCTAGTAATGCTCCAAATGTGCTACAGGGAAGAAAATGGAATCAAAAGGCCAGAAGAGGAAAAGAAGGAGATAAGAGAGAAGCGAGAGGGGGAGAGGAATGAGGCAGAGCTGCAGTTACCAGGTAAAGGGAAGGACAGATTGGATTTTCTCTCAAGCTTGGCAACATGTGCAAGCTAAAAGGTCAGCACTGCTGAAAGAGCAATACAAAAGGATAAAAGGATGGGAACAAAGAAACCACTTTATGTAGAGATATTAGTGCTATCAGCAGCAATAAAACTGCACAGCCACAATTGGACATCAGAATGGAAGACGACACCAGGGAGAGGCCTGGCTGATGCTTTCAGGGTGTGCCGATCACTCATCCAATTGGGAGGGGCGTGCACATCAAAGCCGTGCAGGAAGCTCAGCCAAGGATCCGTGGGTCAGGAGCCCTTTGGACCCAAGAACAGACACAACAGAGTTGAAATATGCGCCTCTTCCTGCCACCTGTACACAACTCCCTCAATCCTTGAATAACTGCAGAGCAAATGAAAAAAACCAACATCAGCCTGCACCTGGCGACAGCACCATTAACTAATCAATATCATGGGAGCATCACTTAAGTTCCTTGGTACCCTGGGATTTCAAAACTCATATGAGTCATGGGATGTGCCCTCAAGAATCTTGTAATCTAGCTGGGCAAGCAAGACATACACGCATGAAGAAATGGGTGGTAGTATTGATTAAGGCTATGTTTCTCAAACTTGGAGTAAGCACAAATCCCTTTTAAAGATAAATGTTCCCTTCAAGGTGTTGACTTAATTTTAGAAAATAATAGTGTTTAAATCTGCACAAAAATGAAACATGATATTATTTTTAGAGCTCTTATACTATGAAACTAATAAAATTTGAATGCATCATTATAATGTAGTATGATAAATGTTGTTGTTTCACTGAAACTAAGTTCATGATCTAGTTTCCATGATTTAGGTTTCTCTTGTGCTGGAGTGAGCAACAGTGGTTATGGCACAGTGTGAATAGTAAGATGCTCAACAAGACTTACCTAAGAGCTTGTTGTTTAGGTCACAGGAGATGTGGGAGTTCAGCAGCCTTTGCTCTCAAGTCGTTTACATCTGACTATAGAGAGCAAGTGGGCCCCCGACAAGGCAGCAGGATAGAGGGAGACCTGCATCTAAGCGCAGGCAGACTTGCACTTCAGACGTTCAGCATTCAGTGTTCTGACATTCAGAGTTTACCATGGACAAGTGTTGTCAGGGGAGACAAAGGGGCATCATTCCCCTCTCTCCTTAGTACCATCTCACTAGATATGGTCTACAATAAGAAAGACAGCCTTGATTTCTGCCTCAAATTACTCTTTTGTGTCCCTAAGCAAGTTTGTGGAAAATGAAACTCTTGGGAGCTGACCTGAACATTTATCTGGTGCTTCATCTTTGGCCAGACTCGTTGGCAAGCACGGCTAGAATGGAGATTGAGTAGGGAGAGCCCTGTTCTAGGGCTACTTGGGCTCACATCGAGACCATCTAATATAATAATATACATAATATATTATCTATATAACATAGATACACATTCTCTAACCTCATTTAGTCTCTGCTCTTAACAGATTTATATGGAAGGGCAACAAGTTCACAGAGCAACATGATTTTAAAAGGCAGGAGTTGTCAGGGATGAGCAGAGAAGACAGTCTCTTATAAACAGTGCCTTGATTTTGGAGGAACTGAAGGAAAGAAGAGAGGGAAGAAGAAAGAGAGAGAAGGAGGGAGAGAGGAAGGAAAGATAGATTGGTTATTCTGTACTTAGGAGATTTTATACGTGAATATTGCAATATTCTGGTCCATTAATTCTGCAAATTCACTGTCCCTTATCTAATCATATGTCCTTGGTGTTTGGTTCAGGAAATGCACTCACTGAAAAAATAGCACAAATATAACCACTCCGCATAAAACACAAAAGGTTTGGGCCAGAGAGTTTGGTTTCATCTCATTTCCTTTTTCTCCCCAAGTATAGTTCTCAATGCATCTATTCCTTGGAGAGTGGGGTAAGGCGGTCACCCCTAACGTCGGTCTTAAAAACAAATATAACAGTAAAGAGGGCAAGGGAAGCCTTTCTGGCTGCTTTCTGACCCCTGGAGATGAGATAGGAATTGGGAGGAGGAGACAGGCTGAGGTGCTGAGCTCTTGAATTCTCCCCAGAGCATGGGATCCTGCAAGGTGGTGACAACAAGGAAACAATCTGCCTCCCTCTCCATCCCCACATCATTTGAATCAAACTCAGTACCTGGGGAAGTGCCTGGAAATCCCTCTTATACCACATAAAAGATGAATGACCTTGTTCTAAAAACCTGGATGGATTAAGACATATTTCAGAAACACATCTGTTTTGCTTCAACACCCAGCACACCACAAACCCACAGGCTACAAATGCTGGTTCCAACAAGCCTGGAAATATGGATAGGCAGAAAAACAGGAAAATTGGAATAGATAAGGTGGTGGGCGCAGAGCTCTGAGCTAATGGAATAACTGCTGCACAATCTGAAGGCTTCCTTTAGCCTGTTGGTCTCCATCATGGCAACGCTGCACAGAAAGAGATTTGGAGGTTCCAGAATGTCCGCCTATGGAACATTAACTCCTCACTAAGATGGGCCACTGGGATGGGAGTGTGATTCACAGAATAGCATAAGGTGAAAGTTAATTTATTCCATATATATAACAAATTGAACCAAGTGAATAAAGTGCTGCTTAGGAAAGATCATTACTAAACAACTTCAATAAATGTGTGAGTGTGGCTTGTAAATAGAGTACCAGTCCTTTAATGTTGAATGAGCATTTCTAAGACTCTAGGACCCATGATTAAAACATGTTTTTCTTTGAAACCTGTTTTACCATTGCCTGTCTGTATCCAGTCTGTATCCTGTCTGTATTTACGATTTACTTGAAAAAAAACAAAAACTATTGTTTCTGGCTGATTTTAAGACAGCATCCTAAGATATATGCAAACCAATAAACAAGAAAAGATGTGCAATCTCACTTATAAAAATGATATTTAAATAAAAACAGGAGATACAATTCACCTATTAGATTAATGAACATTCAACATCACTGGAGTGGCTGCTGGAAATGGATCTCCTACTACACTCATCAATGTGACTTGGAGGATAATTTAGCAAAATCTTGCAAAATATAAAATGCTCATAAGCCTTACCAGCAATCCCACTGCTTAATATTTATTTTGGAGTACCACTAGAAGGAGAATCCCAATGAATGTTTCCTCCAGCATTGTTTTTAAAAGCAAAAACCACAACTGCAACAACAAAAACAACCAGAAATAATCCAAAGGTGCATCAAGGGGAGGCTAGTTAAATCAATGATGTTATAGCCACAAAACAGAATAATACACAGCTGATAAAAAAGACAAGGTTGTTCTGTGTGTGTTGTTACAGAGAGATTATCAGGATATATTGTTCAATGGGAAAGTAAATACAAAACAAGTGTGTATGTTGTGATTCCTTTTTGTATTAACAGTATTTATACACACATACTGTTATTTGACTAGAAAATTTTCTGCAAGGAATCTTAAGAGATGATTAAGAATCATTACCTTTAGCAAGAAGTTTTGCTTCATGTTTTTTACACTTTTACACCTTTTATATATTTTGTAATTTTTATATACATTATATAATTTTTATACACTTCATTTTTTATCTGCCATTTCCAAATACTAACTATGCATATGTAATTCTTTAATCTACAAAATGTCATCAGCAACTTTATAGAAAATGGAGACATGGGCATTATTGTTTTCTTTTAAATCCTTTTTATAAAGTATCTAATGAATATTATTTTAAGTAGGAAAATACTTCCACATTTCTCTCATACGACTATGGATTCCAGGTGAAAGCAGCAGGAATCCCTGGCCTGTATTTGGAGCTCACACTCTCTCACAAGGGGAAGAATAAGAGTGCTCCCTCTGGCATTCTGGGCTGCGTAGGCTTGGGAGGCTGTGAAAGCTGAGACACTGGATGGTGCCAGATCTATCCATTCCCAATTTCCATTATGCTATTGAGCATGCCACTTAATTGTTGAGATACTGAACATTACTGAACACATTTTCATCCGACCTCTCCTACAGCGTGATCGCTAAACAATGTCAACCCATGATTGAAAAAGTTTAGGCCACCACGTAATAAGGTTTCTTATGATGTTTCATGTAGAAATGATCAGAATTTGTAATTATATTGCATGTGTTTATGTAGCTGTGTAGTTATGCGTTTCCACCGATAGACTAAAGGCTCCATGAGGTCAGCTCATATTAGTTTTCCTCTCCATTTTGTCACCTGCACTAGGCACAGTGGCTGGCAAAAAGAACACTAAAGAAAAGGGAAGACTTGTTCACAAAACATCCATTAAGCTTTGTGCTGGGCCTGGTGCTAAGCAGTGGGGACATAATGGTGAATCAGATAAGAAGCATGGTTCCCAGCCCCATGGGGCACACAGTCTATAGGTGGAGACTGATATGCACATTCAGGGAATGACAATACAGGGTGGTAAGTACTAGGACTGGGGTACATGCAACGTATGTTCTGAGCACATAATAAGGAATCCAGGGTGAGTTTCTTGAGAGAAGTGATGCTTACCCTGAGACCTCAAGAATGAGTGGGACTTAGCCAGACTTATGAAGATGGCTTAGGCAGTGGGAACAGCAAGTTTAAAGGCTCAGAGGTAAGAGAAACTATGCCATGTTTGAGAAAACAAAACCATTTCAATATGGGTGGGGTTTACAGAACAAGGAAGGACCATATTTTGCCGGGTTCTGCATAAGTCACGTTAAGAAGGACACGGAAGAGGATTCAACTTCATCTTTTCAATAGGGGTGGACACAGCCAGGTGTGTTTTAGAAATCTCTCTTTGTCACAGCGTAGAGAATAAACTTTAGGGAAGAGAGAAAAGAGGCAGAGGGGAGGCCTTCACTGGGAAGGAGTACTGAGTAAGAGGAGTAACCATGGGAAGCCCCAACAAGGAGGAAATTGGTCACTGTCCTGCACTGCTCTGGCTTTTTAGCACAACATCTAAGAATGGGAGCCCCACACTCTAATCAATCTCTCCCAGATTAGGGTATCTGGGAGAGAATAAGTAAGGAGATGTGTTCTGGGGCCCAGACGTGGGTCATGGGCTCCTGTCCCACGTCTATTGCTGACCGCTAGCATGATGAGACAAAGTTGCCTGGAGTTCTCCAGGTCTTACAGGAAAGATGACCTAAATGGATCTTACCAACTTAAACAAGACGTTGTAACTGCCCCAAACAAAAGATGACTGGGTACCAATGGAAGGAAGAGGCTTATGAAGACCACTGACCTGAGTTTCAGCATTGGCTCAGCCTCGGACATACCACTTCCCTCTTTAGGTCTCAGTTTCCTCATAGATGAGATGAGTGTGATTAGTGTGATTTCTGAAATCTGACATGCACCATATCATCTTTTAAAATACTAAGTTCTCGGGGCTAGCCCGGTGGCGCAAGCAGTTAAGTGTGTGCGCTCTGCTGCGGCGGCCCAGGGTTTGCCGGTCCGGATCCCGGGCACACACGGACGCACTGCTTGGCAAGCCATGCTGTGGTGGCATCCCATATAAAGTGGAGGAAGATGGGCACGGATGTTAGCCCAGGGCCAATCTTCCTCAGCAAAAAGAGGAGGATTGGCAGATGTTAGCATAGGGCTGGTCTCCTTGCAAAAAAAGAAAATATTAAGTCCTCTATGCCATCTCACCTGGACCAAGATTTTAGTGCAAATGGCTGGTTCCTACACAAGGTTCAGAAAAGACTGAGCTTCCTCTGAGGGGTAGTTCCCAATTCTCTACAGTTCTTCTGTAGACCATTTATGGATATCCTTTCCTGTGTCATAGAAGCATGCTTAAAAGAATGAACTTTGAGTCAGACAGCCCTAAGTAAAATATGCTTCACTTAATATTTTCCACACTTGTGTGGCCCAGAGCAGGTCACTTAAACTTACATAGCCTCTATATGCCCATCTGTAAAATGGAGCTAATAATACCCCCCTTTAAGGGTTGATATAGATACTATATATATGTATATATATATAGAAAGATGTGGCACAATGCCCAACAATAGATATCAGTAAACAGCAGTTATTGTTATCAAAACTATCTATATGATTACTCTTAACATACCGGACATTGTTCCCTGAATTAAATATACTTCCCTTCATTGTTCTCCTTGGTGTATTATGAGGCTACATAAATAACTAATGGGTCAGGTGAGCAGCAATAGGTCTAGGGCAGAGATGTCCCGTGAACTTGTCTTCACCCAATGGTCTACCCGGCCCTTGACACTTGGTTGACTCTTCTTCTGGCCCCATCCCTAAAACGTGCCTCTGCAGAGAGACCAACGGTTGTAGCTAAAGGCCAGGAGCAGGGCAGAACTACTCTGCAGATCAACAGAAGCCTTCAAAATGACACCGATCTGGCACCAGTGTCTAGCAATGAATTCACAGCAAAAAATTAAAATGAGCTAAACACAAAGGTAAACAGCTGATCTCTCAAAACCATGTATTAGCTCAATCAACAGAAAACATCCTGTGAAGGTGTGATTTTCTCCCAGATTAGTTCCAGGACTCAGAGCAAGATGGGGGTGGGAGAGGGGGAGGGGAAGAGGATCTATTTGTAACCCCTCCCCCTGAAGGGTGAATGCCTCCCGTCTTGTCTTAGTCTAACATTGATCTATAGGGAAAGGTGCCTCTGCCCTTTGCTTTCGGAATTGATGGACTTGGACTCCACTGTTATTGTCCCAGTTCCCTGAAATGTTCCTTGATTTATTCCCTTTATATTAGAAAACCATATCTGCTCATTATCTAGGAAGGTCACTGGAAGGGAGATATTTCTTCCAGCTTCAATAGCAGATCACTTGGCCTTTTTTCATATCTCTCTTGGCACAGCAGGAGCTCTGTGAGAATGGGGGAGGCCGGGACAAACAATAGAGGCAAATTTATTCTGAGCAGAAAGCGCAATGCAAGGACCTGGCAGAATATATAAATATGCAAAGCAGGCTCATCAGCTAGTGTCCTCGGTTTCTATATCAACTTTTATTTCCAAAGCTAATTATTCCTGTCAATAGGAAGGCCTGCCTTAACTAAGGTGGCTGGAGACGACTAGTCATTGGAAATGTTTTTGTATTTTAGACCAGGCTTGAATTTTCCATTCCATTCATTTCCCAGCAGGGACCTAGGCTAGGCTAACATTTTCAAGGGTGGTTATATATATTTAAACAAGGTATGGCATTGTTCTAAAAAATTATTTTCACAAGAAAATTATATGTATTTAACTTCTAAATTACTTTTCATTACTTACCTATAACATCTTGCCTTCTCTTTTGGTCAAAAATAAAGTGTAGGGGCTGGCCTGGTGGCGTAGTAGTTAAGTTTGTGTGCTCAGCTTTGGTGGCCCGGGGTTCACAGATTCAGATCCTGGGCATGGGCCGATGCACTGCTTGTCAAGCCATGCTGTGGTGGCGTCCCACATAAAGTAGAGGAAGATGGGCATGGATGTTAGCCCAGGGCCAATCTTCCTCAGCAAAAAGAGGAGGATTGGCAACAGATGTTAGCTCAGGGATGATCTTCCTCATAAAAAAATAAATAAAGTGTGTGTGTGTGTGTGTGTATGTCTTTAATTAGATGCTCTAGAAGAGCCATGTTAGGTAGATAAAACTAGAACTATTTAGACCAATGAAGTCAACATTTCCAACTCATAATCATTCTGACATTGCTATAAATTCTTTCAGAGAATCTCAGAATACTCTCAGAATAGAACAGTCTTGGAGACCAGCTGCATCAGAACCCCCTTGGGAGCATGTCTAAAATGCAGTTTCCTTGGGCCCACACTAGCCCTCCTGAGCTAGGCATTTCAGAGGTGGAACTCAGGAATCTATTCCTTAAACACATTCCTGTTGAGATCCACTGAACTATTCAGATGAGAACTCTCAAGTGTATGTAGGTGTAGGGCCTACATACACTAAGGCCACAGCAATTCCTTCATCTCACAACCTGATAGTAGGGGGAGCTCTTCTGCCAGAAGCCCAGCCTTTCAAGAGGAAAAGCAGACCAGGGAGTTCTGAGACCAAGTAGATTTGCAAGAAAGCACTGTTCTCTGGGATCCTGGGAGAGTTACAGTTTTGATGATAACCTTTACCCTCCTTATGTTGTGCTACAGATTCTCTCAGAGAAGCATATTTCTTTCATTATAATAAAAGTTGGGTCAAGAATAAATGCAATATCAGTCATAATGCACTTAAGTGGGTGAATTTGATGTTATGTAAATTATGCCTCCATGAAGCTGTTTAAACAAATAAATAAATTTTTTTTAATAATTTTTTATAAAATGAATGTAACCTGAGTGTGAGTGTCCTCGGGAGCTATAGTGTTCAAGCCTTTAATATCTTCTCAGCAAAATTCTTTGAGGCTTATCAAAATGCATCCATTTATCTAGCCAATAATTACTGAATCCGGCTCTAGGCACAATTTAAGACTAGGCACTACAAAATAAAAGAAAAATATCTTTGAATAAATTGTGTATGCTAACTATTACCCCTACAGATTCCACGGAATTTGTCCATATAACAAGCATCAAAGTATGTCGATTTTCAGTTTGGTTTCCTCATTATTTGCTGAACAAAGTTACCTGTAGGCTTCTGACTCTTTCCAATGCAGAATTTAATTTGATGAGTAACAGACCAAAGCAGAGAGATCAGCAGGGGCCATTTGATCTGCATAAGGAGACTTGTATTTACCATGATTCTATCTATCAGAGGAACGAAGAGAGCACTGCAGGGAAAGGCTTCTTTTCTGTGACACTGCTAATGGCAGGCATGTCAGGGGCCAGCTCCCTTCTGTGACAATCTGGGCAAATCCTGGGAAAGACATAGCTCGGAGAGTGACCTACAGGGACAGAACTTGGACAGGCAAGGGCCATTGGCAGAACCTAGGGACAAGCAGAAGATGAGGGGTAGGCTCTTTCCCTTCCTTCCCTGCATCCCATAACTGGACCTCACGATACTCCAAGCCCATGGGAACAACAAGCTAAAGACATCATTGGCAAATACATATAAGATCAGATTATCAGAGTAACAACTTTTGGCTTTTGCAAAAGTGTGAGCAGAGAAGCGTCTAATCACTCCTGCCTTTTATTTCTTTACAAAGGGACTCCACACAAGCAGAGGGCATTGTTTCATCTGTAACTAATTTTAATCAATCTTCCCTTTTGAGGTGTCTGGAAAAGGCATGCAGTCTGATTCCATTTGTAGAAGCTCATAAAGAGTGCACAATGGAAATTCTCAAGGAAAAGAGCTCTGACACAATTGGTGTTTTTTGATCTGGGTCACTTCTCTTTATTTCTACTCAGTAAAAAGAATGCCCATGTCATCAATGAGCATAGACGGCTCAATGTCTCACTGTTGGTTCCGAGTCATCGCCAGCCTCTCAGCCCTCCTCTCCATTCAAGGAGCCTTAACCTTCCCTTTCATCATGTTTAGCCTGACATAAGTTTTAAACCACCCATAGTTAGAAAAAAATTCCCAGTAGATAAGGAGAGTTAATATGGACCTAGATCTAAAGAAGATTAGGGGGAGAAAGGAATTAACATTTATAAAATATCAACCATACACCAGACACTATACTGGCACATTACATTAACCCTCAAAATAAGTCTTAGATGTAAGCATTGCCCCTCTGTTTTACAGACTGAATAACTAAACCAAAAAGTTAAATAACATGCCTTCTAGCAAACGTTAAAGACAAATTTGAAACTTCAGCCTGGTCTCCTTTCTATCAAGCTGTGGTGTTTTAAAATTCAATAAAGAACCAAATTCTTTCCTCAAAGGTCAATTAGCATAATATATAAAGTTTCTTTCACATTCTTGCTGGATTGCCTGCTGATCTAAAATTTAAGAGGGCCCCATCAACATACAGAACTGTGATGTCTTATCACACTTCAAGATTTGAACAGTCTCCCCATCATTCTGGTCAACAATTCATTATCCTTTTTTTTTTTTTTTACATTTTCAGTGCTTATTCTCTTTCTAATCATTCATCATTTACTGGAATTTCAAAGCCATGCCTAATCTGGCTGAATGTTTCCTTTTTAGATTTGCGTTAGACCACTGTGCACTCTAGCTGGGCAATTCTCTTCACAATTTCAATATTTCTGCTCCTTGTTTTCCTTAACCTGGGATGACATTTTGTACTAGTGGTGTCCCTTATCTTCCTTGTTAGGAAAAATTTCCTGCTAATATAAACACTCCTGCCTCCAGCCCCTGGAACAAAAAGTACTATGCAACCCTATCCCTAGGCATGGCTAACTAGAACACATTGAGCCCCTAACTCAGGAGGAAGCAATCAATAGACTGGCTAGTGGTAAATGATGTGTAGGGTTCTGCCCACAGAGAGAGGAGCTTTGTCGACGGAAAGCTGAAGTTGCCATTTGGGTGAGACCCTGGGTGAGATAAAGAATAAGCAGTCTGTCCCCCAAGAGAAAAGAGATTGAGCAGGCCTTCCGGAGGATCCGTAAATAGCCTCTGAGTGTTCTTTAGGGGCTGGAGAAAGCGTTATGTGTGGATGCTGACGCATTTCATTTCTCAATTTCTATTCACATAAAATTTGGTTGAATTTCCTTTTCTATCTGGAATTTGCAAAATTACCTTATTCTTGTATTAAAACTTTATTTTTCACTTGGGATACCTTAAGTCAATTCCTTTTCCTTGCAAATCAAAGGATGCTGATCAAATACCTTCTTTATCCTGATCCATCCAATATTCACCCATCTGTCTACCCACCTCCCCTGGAGGCCATTCCCGAACTAAACTAAAGTGATCTCTCTCTGTCTACTAATCTCCTACAAGCACTTGCAATATGTGTGCTGTAATTACCACTCAACTTCACACTGGCTGATTGTTTTCTGTTTCAGTCTTATGTCCCCAGTTAGACAGCAATCGCCTTAAAATCAGGGACAATTTTGAGTTAACCTGAATCTACTTGAATGCTAGCAGAACCTCCCACCAGATCCTCAGACTAAAAGAGGACAATAGCGTGGCTCATGCCTAGCAACACTTTTACACAGAATCATAGAACTTTGTGGGTGGGCAGGCTGTAGTGATAAACACATTAACCTCTTCAATTTACATATATAGATGCTCAGAACAGTTAATGGTCAGTCAACTAATAAGATTCAGCCTGAGCTCTTACATCTGGAATGTCTGGGGTTATCCAAAATGGAGGATCCAGACAGAGAGTTTCATTTTTTATATTTTATAATGAAAGAGACAAACTAGCCAGCTTTTCACTGAGGGAAGACCATCTAGACTACAGTGAAACACCCTGACATGGCTTCTATTCTCTAGATTACTGAGGCTCAGCCAGGGCATTTTTATTCTTTTTTTTAAAAACAAACAAACAAAAAAAAACAACAGTACTGCCTTTTTAAAGCTAGGTTATTTTTACAGCAAAAGAACTCCTGGAATAGTAAACAGGAGGCGAATGTATCAGGCTTTAAAGGTGAAAGGGGTTATTTAAGAGTGTTATCAGAACTAGCCAGCTGCAAACACATACAGTATGAGAAAACCATAAACCTTTCTCTTCACAGCAGGGCTCAATTACTCATTAGGCCACCCTGCTGCAGGGGCAGGGTCTTTATAATCTTAGTGTCACACAACCCTTGAGGTGTCCAGACCTCCCCGCCATCCTACTGCAAGATGAACAGTTTAAGAAGTGAAAATCATGTCTCCATCCTTCCTTATCCTAAGTGCATTTGATTTTGAAAGTGATAATGATAAAAATAATAATGATAATAACTGCCATTCCTTGCTACTTTCTAAGCGTGAGTCTATTATCCTACATGTGGATAAGTTACTTATGGGAAATGATATAGCAAGTTAGTGGCAGAACTCGGATTTGAACCCAGGTCTTTTGGAGACTGCAAACCATGATTGTAGCCTGTTACTCTGACATGTCTAATCTTTCCGCCCCAAGGAACACTAATCATGATTGATCCTGTGGGAAATTTTTTATAAAAGGTAGAGAGAAGGGAATTCGTGGTCAAATCATCTGCCCACAACTTCCACCTTTTGGAGCTTCACAATGCACTCCAGCACATTAAAGGCTCTGACAAAGTCTGCAATAGAGATGCTTGCTTTTCTTACGTAAGTCAGGTTTCCCAAATTCATTTGACTTTAGTATTCCACTTCACATCACACGAGACAACATTCTATTGACAGGGACTCATCTCGAACAACGAAACATGCCAAATACAGCCTTAGTGAGCAGAACCAGAGAACCCCATGTAGTTAAAAATGGAATCACATTTTCCCTTATGGAGAAATATAAAAGGGGCAGGGCAGCAGTTGGCAGGACTTCAACCATTTGAAGCCCCACTTAACACTCAGCTCTGCTCATTCCCCTAGATCTCATTCTCCCAGCTTTATTCTGAAACATAGCCCACAGCAACTCTTAGGTGAGAAGGATTGAAAGCTCAGTTCTTCCAGTGCAGTGTGGTTATAGAGGGAACAATCTGGTTCCTGAGTCTGGCTCATACTCTCACAAGCTGAGGTATCATAGGTACTTTGTTACACTTTTGAAACCTTGGTTTTCTCATCTATAAAACAGTGATTTAAAAAAAGCTTGACTCTGTAGGGGTGTTGTCATAACTAGAAATAATGTGTCTAAAGCACCTGAAATAAGTCACCACTATCGCTGCTCTCATTTAACATGTTTGACAAAGATGATGTTCCCTTGGCATAGAAATCACCCCTGCTGTTTCGCTACTCAGCAAAATCCTGTTCACCTGATCAGACCCAGCTCAAAGGTCACCTCCTCCATGAAACTTCACAAGGCCCAATTACTTCTCCATCAACCTTCCTACTTCCATTGCCCCAGCCCCTAGCAGAATTTGTGTTTCCCATTCCCACACCACTCAGCACATGACTTCAGTCTTATTTTGTACATGTTCATCTTCTCCAGAAGGCTATTAGCTCTTTGAAGACAAGGCATGCGTCATAAACTCAGTGTCTTCTACACATAGTGCCCAGCATAGTACTGGGCGTATAAATGCCCCATAAATAGTGTGAAGAAGGAGACATAATGGGAAAATGTTATAAACTATGATTCTTGCCTCCAGAGAACTTGCACTCGAATTGAGAAGCAAATATATATACCAGAAATGATCAAACACAATAAATGATGGTGTCAAATGTGATACATTCCAGTTAAAAATGCTCAAAGGACACCCATAAACATGTCTAGTAGCCACATATAATTATTGTAGGTCTGCTCACACTTACCAACATGTACACTCATTATGCACAGATTCCCCAGGTAAACAGTGTCCAATTTTACATGAACATTAAGAGGAAAAAATGGATGAATTGGTATAGTATATGGTTATTGGGAGAGCCAAATTGTTTAACAAGATGAGGAAATGCATTAGCTGTGACTTTACATGGGCATGACCTTGAATTCCAGTGACATCACTTATCATCTTGGTGGCAGTGGGAAAGCTAGTCAAGCTCTCTAGGTCTCAATTTCACTCTCTGTAAAAAAATTGCTAACAGAGTTCACTCAAAAAGTTGTTAATGGGATTAAGTAGGAGATAATATATATAAATACACTAAGCAGAACATCAAGTATAATATAGATGTTCAATAAATTTTATCTAGAAATAAATAATATTTATCTCCCCCACTAGACTGAGTTCTTTAAGGTCATAGGCCTTACCACAGTAATCTTTGTGTTCTCATTGCCAAACACCATGCCAAGCACATATTAACAGCTCCATAAATATTTCCTGCACAATTAAATGAACAAACAATGAGAATCAAGAGCAAATGAAGCACAAAAGGCATCTAGTCACCATCATCCCTACTTGAATGAAATTCTACCACCCGTACCTGTGAGATAAGGCACCTCTGCTATTGCTTATGGACCACTTACCATGTGCCAGGCTATGGGCAAAGCCATCATGGTTTTTAAAATGTAGCATATTTCAGTTTTAAACACAAACATAGGCTCAGAGTGAAAGGAATGAAGATGATACTCCAAACAAATGGTAAACAAAAGAAAGCAGGTATTGCCATACTTATATCAGACAAAGCAGATTTCAAGATTAAAAAGACAATGAGAGACAAAGAAGGGCAGTATATAAGGATAAAAGAGACTTTCCACCAAAAGGACACGACACTTATGAATATATATGTACCTTACACAGGAGCACCAAAGTACATAAAGCAACTATTAACAGACCTAAACGGAGAAATTAACAGCAACACAATAATAGTAGGGGACCTCAATACCCCGCTTACATCAATGGATAGATCATTCAGACAGAAACCCAACAAGGAAATAGTGGATTTAAATGAAACGCTTGATCAGATAGACTTAATAGATACATATAGAACAATCTATCCAAAAACAGCACAATATGCATTCTTCTGAAACGCACATGGAACATTCTTAAAGATAGACCACATGTTGGGAAAGAAGTCAAGCCTCAATAAATTTAAGAAGATTGAAATCATATCAAGCATCTTTTCTAACCACAATGCTATGAAACTAGAAAACGACAAGAAAAAAGCTGGGAAAGTCACAAACATGTGGAGACTAAACAGCAGGCTACTGAACAACCATTGGATCAATGAAGAAATCAAAGGAGAAATTGAAAAATACCTGTAGACAAATGAAAATGAAAATACAACATATCAACTGTTATGGGATGCATCAAAAGCAGTTCTAAGAGGGAAATTCATAGCAATACAGGCCCATCTCAACAAACAAGAAAAATCTCAAATGAGCAATCTTCATCTGCACCTAAAAGAACTAGAAAAATAAGAACAAACAAAGCCCAAAGTGAGAAGAAGGAGGGAAATAATAAAAATTAGAGCAAAAATCATTGAAATAGAGACTAAAAACACAGTAGAAAGGATCAACGAAACTGAGAGCTGGTTCTTTGAGAAGATAAACAAAATTGACAAATCCTTACCTAGACTCATGAAGAAAAAGAGAGAGAAGGCTCAAATAAATAAAATTAGAAATGAAAGAGGAGAAATCACAACAGATACCACAGAAATACAAAGGATTATCAAAGAATACTATGAAAAACTATATGCCAACAAATCGGATAACCTAGAAGAAATGGCTAAATTTTTAGACTCACACAACCACCCAAAACTGAATCAAGAAGAAATAGAGTATCTGAATAGAACAATCACAAGTAAAGAGATTGAAACAGTAATCAAAAACCTCCCAAAAAACAAAAGTCCAGGACCAGATAGCTACTCTGGAGAATTCTACCAAACATTCAAAGATTTAATATCTATCCTTCTCAAACTATTCCAAAATATTGAAGAAGATGGAACACTTTCTTACTCATTCTATGAGGCCAACATTACCCAGCTACCAAAACCAGGCAAGGACAACACAAAGGGAAATTACAGGCCAATATCACAGTTGAACATAGATGCAAAAGTCCTCAATAAAATACTAGCAAACCAAATACAGCAATACATTAAAAGGATGATACACCATGATCAAGTAGGATTTATACCAGGGATGCAGGGATGGTTCAACATCTGCAAATCAATCGATGTGATACACCACATTAACAAAATGAGGAATAGAAATCACAGGATCATCTCAATAGATGCAGAGAAAGCATTTAACAAGATCCAACATCCATTTATGATAAAAAAATCTCAATCAAGTGGGTATAGGAGGAAAGTACCTCAACATAATGAAGGCCATATATGACAAACCCACAGCCAATATCATACTTAACAGTGACAAAATAAAAGCCATCGATCTGAAAACAGAAAGAAGAGAAGGGTGCCCACTCTTGCCACTCCTATTCAACATGGTCCTGGAGGTTTTGGCCAGAGTAATGAGGGAAAAAAAAGAAATAAAAGGGATCCAAATTGGAAAGGAAGAAGTGAAAGTCTCGCTGTTTGCAGATGACATGATTCTATATATAGAAAACCCTAAAGAATCCATCAGAAAACTATTAGGAATAATCAACAACCACAGCAAAGTTGTAGGGTATGAAATCAACTTATAAAAATCAGTTGCATTTCTGTATACTAATAACAAACTAGCAGAAAGAGAAGTGAAGTATACAATCCCATTTACAATCACAACAAAAAGAATAAAATATCTAGGAATAAATTTAACCAAAGAGATGAAAGACCTATACACTGGAAACTATAAGACATTATTGAAAGAAATTGAAGAAGATGTACAGAAATGGAAAGATATTCCATGTTCATGGATTGGAATAATAAACATAGTTAAAATGACCATAATACCTAAAACAATCTACAGATTCAATGCAATCCTAATCAGAATCCCAATGATAGTCTTCATGGTAATAGAACAAAGAATCTTACAATTTATATGGAACAATAAAAGACCCCAAATAGCCAAAGCAATCCTGAGAATAAAAGTACAAAGCTGGAGGCATCACAATCCCTGACTTCAAAATATACTATAAAGCTATAGTAATCAAAACAGCATGGTACTGGAACAAAAACAGACACAGAGATCAATGGAACAGAATTGAAATCCCAGAAATAAAACCACACATCTATCGACAGCTGATCTTTGAGAAAGGAGACAAGAACATACAATGGAGAAAGGAAAGTCTCTTCAATAAAGAGTGTTGAGAACGCTGGACAGCCACATGCAAAGAATGAAAGTAGACCATTATCTAACACCATACACAAAAATTAACTTAAAATGGATTAAACTTGAATGTAAGACCTGAGAACATAAAACTCCTAGAAGAAAATATAGGCAGTACACTCTTTGACATTTATCCTAGCAGCGTCTTTTCAAATACCATGTCTACTCAGCCAAGGGAAGTAAAAGAAAAAATAAATAAATGGGACTATATCAGACTAAAGAGCTTCTGCAAGGCAAAGGAAACCCGGAATAAAACAAAAAGACAACCCACCAACTGGGAGAAAATATTTTCAAATCATATATCTGACAAAGAGTTAATTTCCAAAATATATAAAGAACTCATACAACTCAACAACACAAAAACAAACAACCCGATCAAAAAATGGGCAGAGTACATGAACAGACATTTTCCCAAAGAAGATATACAGATGGCCAACAGGCACATGAAAAGATGTTCAACATCACTAATTACTAGGGAAATGCAAATCAAAACTACAATGAGATATCACCTTACACCTGTCAGAATGGCTATAATTAACAAGACAAAAAATAACACGTGTTGGACAGGATGTGGAGAGAAGGGAACCCTCATTCACTGCTGGTGGGAATGCAAACTGGTGCAACCACTATGGAAAACAGTATGGAGATTTCTGAAAAAATTAAAAGTAGAAATACCACACGATCCAGCTATCCCACTACTGGGTATTTATCTGAAGAACTTGAAATCAATGATCCAAAGAGGTTTATGCACCGCTACGTTCACCACAGCATTATTCACAATAGCCAAGATGTGGAAGCAACCCAAGTGCCCTTCAACTGATGAATGGATAAAAAAGATGTGATATATACATATATACAATGGAATACTACTCAGCCATAAGAAAAAGACAAAATCATTCCATTTGCAACAACATGGATGGACCTTGAGGGTATTATGTTAAATGAAATAAGCCAGACAGAGAAAGACAAACACTGTTTGATTTCACTCATATGTGGAAGATAAACAAACACATGAATAAAGAGAACAGGTTAGTGGTTACCAGAGGGGAAGGGGGTTGGGGGAATGGCAAAAGGGGTAAAGGGTCACATATATATAGTGACAGATAAAAATTATACTATTGATGGTGAGCATAGTGCAGTCTATAGAGAAACTGTTAAAGAGTAATGTACATTTGAAATTACATAATGTTATAAACCATTATGACCTACATAAAACAATTGGAAAAAAAAGCACATTTGTGCCAAGTACTTTTACAAATTTTTAAAATTTTACTACCATTTGGCAGGATAAGACATTCAAGGTTCCTATTCAAGATGGCAACATAGGAAGACCCCAAACTTACCTCCTCCCACAGACACTCTGAGTCTACAGCTACATATGGAAAAATTTCCTCTTAAAAAAACTAAAGTCTGGCTGAGTGATGACTACACATTAGGCAAAGAAGAAGAAAACCACATTGAAGCAGGGAGGAGAGACTGGAACACAATCTCATCACAAACCCTACCCCCAGTGTGGCCACCCACAACCGAGGGGGAGCTCAAAACTTGGAGCTGCTTCTTGAGGAGTGAAGGGTTCAAAGCCCACATCAGGCATTTCAACTTTTAAGACAGGCACTCAAAATATCTAATTTTGAAAACCAATAGGGCTTGCATCTAGAGACCCAGAAGACAGTAGTGATCTGAGAAACATCTCTTAAAGGGCTTGCATGCTCAGACTTACCTGCCCCAGGCCCCAGCTCAGAGGTAGCCAATTGCACCCAGAATTAAAGTGAAGGGGGTTCGGCTGTTAATATTAAAACCTTGGCCTGAGGGGCAGGTATCTAACTTAACACATCTAGGAGCCTGCTGAAACACTCTCTGGGGATGGAGACTGGCAGGCACCATCTTTTGCTCTCCCGTTGCTGTGCTCCAGAGCACCAGTATCTCCCAGAATGGAGCCTTTACATGAATCTGATGCTCTGATTTTTGTGGCTGCCACCCAGGGGATACCTCTTGATTGCCTGAATCTGGAGGCCAGGTGAGCTTGTGTTTCTGGTCACTTGGGACTGTAATAATTGGTGTCACCCAGAAAGGAGCTCATACCACTCTCTGGTACCCCAATTTTTGTGAATGCTGCCAAGGGACACCTCTACATTGCCTGGCTCTGGTGGCCAGTGGGGCTTATGCTCAGGGGTTCTCACCGGATTGTAACCAATGGAGAAAGAGTTCTTAAACAGCTACCACCCCACAAGGCACAGCAAGAGGCAACAGACCCAGGAGCTTGGTCTTTTTGTGAAGAAGGCCTATTAGCTAGTCAGCATGACTGTGGCCTGAGGGGTAGGCTTTTAATTAAACACACATCTAGGGCTGACTGTAATCCTTTCCAGAGACATCAGAGGGCAGGCACTATTCATGCTCACCCTCTGCTGCACTCCAGAAACCAGTGTCTCCTTGGTTTACATACCTCTGATACCCAGTTTTTACAGCTGATGCCCAGGGGATGCTCCTTGAACACCTGGTTGTGGAGGCCTGAGGAACTTGTGTTCTTGGATCCCACAGCACTGTGACAATCAGAGGGACAGATCTTGGCAGGCAGGGCTCTGTATAGATAGCAGACTGAGGCTCATGTCCATCTTTCTGTGAAGGAGGCCACTTTGCTTGTTCTGGAGCTTCAGACTGAGGGGCAGGCCTTGGGTTTGCCACACATTTAGTGGCCTACAGAGTTGCTCTCAAGGAACAGAGGCTGTGGATGCCATCTTGGTGCTCTCCTTCTGCCTTGCTCCTGCTCACCATTATCTCCCAGAAAAGAGCTTATATACTTGTCTGGAGCCCCAATTTTTGCCATTTCTGCCCAAGGGACCCCTCCAGATCATATGGCTCTGGTGGCCAGTGGGGCTTATGCTTGCTGCCCTTCAATACTGGCTGAGAGTCTGGCTTCCAGTTAGCCTGAATCTCAGTGCAGAGATCCTCCCCTTTGGCAATCCTCAACTACTAGGAGCTATTAAAAATAAAACAGGATGCTTGGACAAGCATAGAGGTTTGAGAGATAATCAAGAACTGGGTCAGGGCTTAACAAAAAGGTTTATCTCCTACAGAAGCCCACTCCTTCAAGACTGAGAGAGGTGGTTGTTTTGTCTACTATATAGAAACAAAGACAGAACATTAATATAGAGGAATATGCTCCAAATAAAAGAACAAGATGAAACTTCAAAAAAAAAAAAACCCTTAATGAAATGGAGTTAAGTAATTTACCTGATAAAGAGTTCAAACTGATAGTCATAAACATGTTCACCAAACTGGGAGAAGAATGGATGAACACAGTGAGAACTTCAAAAATGAGATAGAAAATATAAAAAAGTACCAAATAGAAGTCACAGAGCTAAAGAAGACAATAACTAAACTGAAAAATACACTAGAGGGGTTCAACAGAAGACTAGATGAAGCAGAAGAAAGGATAAGTCAACTTGAAGATAGGGCAGTGGAACTCACCCAATCAGAGCAGTAAAAAGAAAAAAGAAATAAAAAAAAGTGAAGATAGCTTCAGGACTTATGTGACAACATCAAACAGACTGCTATTCTCACTATATGGCTCCCAGAAGAAGAAGAGATAAAGAAAGGGGCAGAAGTCTTATTTGAAGAAATAATGGCTGAAAACTTCCCTAACTTGAGGAAGAAACAGACATTCAGATCTGAGAAGCCCAGAGAGCTCCAAATAATATGAATCCAAAGAGACCCACACCAAGACATATTATAATCAAAATGTCAAAAGTTAAATACAAGGAGAGAATAATAAATGCAGTAAGAGAAAAACAACTTATTACATACAAGGGAACCCCCATCAGACTATCAGCAGATTTTGCAGCACAAACTTTGCAGGCCAGAAGGGAGTGGCACGATATATTCAAAATGCTGAAAGAAAAAAACTTCCAACAAAGAACACTCTACCTGGCAAAGTCACCACTCAGAATTGAAAGAGAGATACAGAGTTTTCCAGATGAGCAAAAGCTAAAGGAGTTCATCACTACTAAACGGGTCTTACAAGAAATGTTAAAGGGACTTCTTTAAGCTGAAAAGAAAGGGTGCTAACTAGTAACAAGAAAACATATAAAAGAATAAATTCACTGGGAAAGTAAATTTGTAGTAAAGGTACTAAGTTAATTACATATAAAGCTAATATGAGGGTCAAAAGACAAAAATAGTAAAAGTAACTATGATTACAATAATTAAAGGGATACACACGATAAAAAGATATAATATGTGATATCAAAAACATAAAACATGGAGGGGGAGTAAAACTGTTCATATTTAGAATAAGATCAAACTTAAGTTTTTACTCACCTAAAATAACGTGTAATAGATATAAGTTGTTGTATGTAAGCCTCATGGTAAGCACAAAGCGAAAATCTATAATAAATACACAAAAGATAAAGAGAAAGGAATATAAGCACACCACTCAAGAAAGTAATAAAACTACAAAAGAAGAGGGCAAGAGAAGAAGCAAGGAACATAGAGGAACCATAAAAACAGCTAGAAAACAATTAATAGAATGGTAACAAGCACATATCTATCAGTAATCACTTTAAATGTAAATAGACTAAATTTTCCAATCAAAAGATAAAGAATAGCTGAATGGATAAGAAAACAAGACCCATCTATATGCTGCCTGCAAGAGACACACTTTAAATGTAAGGACACACACAGACTGAAAGTGATGGAATAGAAAAAATTATTCCATGCAAATGGAAACCAAAAGAAAGCTGGAATAGCTATACTTATATGAGACAAAATAGACTTTGAAACAACGACTGTAATAAGAGACAAAGAAGGGCATTACATAATGATAAAAGGGTCAATCCAACAAGAGGATATACATTTGTAAATATTTATGCACCCAACATAGGAACACCTAAATATATAAAGCAAATATTAACAGACCTAAAGGGAGAAATAGACAGCAATACAATAATACTGGGGGACTTTAATATCCTACTTACATCCATGGATAGATCATCTAGACAGAAAATCAATAAGGAAACATCAATCTTAAATGACACATCAGACCAGATGACTTAACAGATATATACAGAATATTCCATCCAAAAGCAACAGAATACGCATTCTTCTCAAACAAACATGGAATATTTTCCAATCACATGTTAGGCCACAAAACAAGTCTTGATAAATTTAAGAGGATTGAAATCATATTAAGCATCTTCTCTAATCACAGTGGTAGGAAACTAGAAATTAATTACAATGGAAAACTGGAAAATTCACCAGTATGTAGAGATTAGACAACATGCTACTGAACAACCAATGGGTCAAACAAGAAATCAAAATATACCTTGAGATAAATGAAAATGGAAATGTAACATGCCAAAATTTATGGGGTCTAGGAAATCAAGCTCTAAGAAAGAAGTTAATAGTGATGAATGCCTACCTCAAGAAACAAGAAAAGTCTCAAATAAACAACTTAACTTTCACCCCAAGGAATGAGAAAAAGAAGAACAAATGAAGCCCAAAGTTAGTAGAAGGAAGGAAATAACAAAGGTAGAGCTGAAAAAATGAAATAGAGACTAAAAAGAAATAGAAAAGATCAATGAAATTAAGAATTGGGTCTATGAAAAATAAACAAAATGGGCAAACCTCTAGCTAGACTCACCAACGAAAAAAAGAAAAAAAAAGAGAGAGAGGATTCAAATGAATAAAATCAGAAATGAAAGAGGAGATGTAGCAACTGATACCACAGAAACACAAATGATCATAAGAGACTACTATGAACAATTATACATGAACAAATTGGACAACCTAGACCAAACAGACAAATTCCTAGAAACGTGCGACCTACCAAGACTGAATCATGATGAAACAGAGAATCTGAACAGACCAATTACTAACAAAAAGATTGAATCAGTAATCAAAAACCTCCCAACAAACAAAAGTCAAAGACCAGACAGCTTCACAGGGAATTCTACCAAACATTCAAAGAATTAACACCAATCCTTTTTAAACTCTTCCAAAAAATAAAAGAGGAGGCAACTTTTCCAAACACATTTTGTGAGGCCAGCATTACCCTGATACCAACACCAAACAAGGATGCAGAAAAAAAAGAGAGAAAATTACAGGTCAATATCCTTGATGAACATAGATGCAAAAACCCTTAACAAAATGCAAGCAAACCAAATTCAACAATACATTAAAAGGATCATACGTCATGATCAAGTGGGATTTATTCCAGGGATGCAAGGATGGTCCAACATTTGTAAATCAGTCAATGGGAAACACCACATTAACAGAAAGAAGGATAAAAAGCGTTTAACCATTTCAATATATGCAGAAAAAGCATTTGACAAAATTCAACATCTATTTATGATAAAATATCTCAACATATAATAAAGGCCTTTTATGACAAGACCACAGATAACATTATACTTGAAAGTGAAAAGCTAAAAGCTTTTCCTCTAAGATCAGGAACAAGACAAAGATGTTCGCTCTTGCCACTTTTATTCAACATAGTATTGGAAGTCCCAGCTAAAGCAATAAGGCAAGAAAAAGAAATATAAATCCAAATTGGAAAGGAAGAAGTAAAACTGTAATTATTTGTAGATGACATGATATTATTTACAGAAAACTCTAAAGACTCCATCAAAAAATTGTTAGAACTAATAAACAAATTCAGTAAACTTGCAGGATACAAAATCAATACACAAAAATGTGTTGCATTTCTTTACACTAATAACAAACTATCAGAAAGAAAAATTAAGAAAACAATCCATTTACAATTGCATCAAAAAGAATAAAATACCTAGAAATAAATTTAACCAAGGAGATGAAATACTGATATATTGAAAACTACAAGACATTAATGAAAGAAATTGAAGAAGACAAATAAATGGAAAGATAGTCCATGCTCATGGATTAGAAGAATTAATATTGTTAAAATGTCCATACTACCCAAAGCAATATACAGATGCAACGCAATCTCTATCAAAATTCCAATGGTATTTTTCAAAGAAATAGAACAAATAATCCTAAAATTTGTATGGAAGCACAAAAGATCCCAAATAACCAAAGCAATCTTGAGAAAGAAGAACAAATCTGGAGGCATCATGCTCCCCGATTTCAAGCTAAATTACAAAGCTACAGTATTTAAAACAGTATGGTATTGGTATAAAAATTGACACATAGATTGATGGAACAGAATAGAGAACCTAGAAATAAACCCATACATATATGGTCAGTTAATTTATGACAAAGGAGCCAAGAATATACAATGGAGAAACAGCAATCTCTTCAATAAATGGTGTGAGGAAAATTGGGCAGCCACATGCAAAAGAATAAAGCTGGACTATTGTCTTACACATACATAAAAATTAACTGATATTGGATTAAAGACTTGAAATCATAAAACTCCTAGAAGAAAACATAGGCAGTAAGTTCCTTGACACAGGTCCTGGCAATGATTTTTTTAATCTGACACCAAAAGCAAAAGCAACAAACGCCAAAATAAGTAGGAATACATCATACTAAAAAGCTTCTGCACAGCAAAGAAAACCACCAACAAAATGAAAAGGCAACCTACTGAATTGGAGAAAATATTTGCAAATCATATATCTTATAAGGGGTTAATATCCAAAATATATAAAGAACTCATACAACTCAATAGCAAAAAAATAAACAATCCAATTAAAAATTGGACAGAAGATCTGAATAAACATTTTTTTAAAGAAGACATAGAGAAGGTCAACAGGTACATGAAAAAATGCTCAACATCCTTAATCATTTGGGAAATGTAAATCAAAACCACAATGAGACATTACCTCACACCTGTGCAAGACGTTATTATCAAACAGACAACAGGATGTGGAGAAAAGGGAACGCTCATGCACTGTTCGTGGAATGTAAATTGATGCAGTGACTATGGAAAATAGTATGGAGGTTCCTCAAAAAACTAAAAACAGAACTACCCTGTGATCCATCAATTCCACTTCTGGGTATTTATCTGAAGAAAACAAAACTCTAACTAGAAAAGATGTATGTGCCCCTATGTTCATTGCAGCGTTATTTACAATAGCCGAGATATGGAAACAATGTAAGTGTCCATCAATGGATACATTGATGAAATATATAAAGAAATTGTGGTATATGTGTAAAATGGAATATTATTCAGCCATAATAATGTTTGAAGTCTTGCTCTTTGCAACAATATGGATGGACCTTGAGGGCATTATGCTAAGTGAAATAACTCATACAGAGAAAGACAAATACCATGTGATCTCTCCTATATGTGAAATCGAAAAAAAAAAAGCTCATAGATACAGAGAACAGATTGGTGGTTGCTGCAAGAGGCAAGGGATGGTGGGGGGTGAGAGAAATGGGTGAACACTTTGTTTAGTTTAAATAAATAAATTAAAAAAAAAAGAATTCCCAAGTAAAAGACCAACTCTATCTCCTAAAAGCTTTGTTAACACCTCCTAAAATGTCCATCTGAATGCTCAATGTCAGCGATTTCTAAGCCATCTCCCTGCCTAGGGACCCCCAGATGTTAGCTATTCCCCAAAGTCAAGTGACTGGAAACCCACTCAGTCTCTGTGATTGCTCCTAATAAATATTTTATGGACTTATTCAAAAAAAAGACACACAAAAAGGATCCAAAGCACCAAGTATGCAGACAAAAAGTGTATATATACGAAGTGTTTTGTAAAAAGAAATATATGCATATGCATAATTATGTATAAATATGTGGCTATACATGCATACATATAAGACATCTCTATATCTAAAGAGTTAAAAATAGAAGGTATTAATAGCAGTAAAAGGTGTAGTAGGAATATAAGAAGAGGTTTAGATATATATTATATAGAATATATATATTAGACTGTCCTAATTATTTTCAATAAATATATGTGCATTTTCCTTTTAAATCTGCCCACTCAGCATTTTTTTAAGTCGTGTGTGTGAAATAACTTTAATATAATTATAAGCCAACCAACAATGCTCTTATTTCACATTGAATGTGATGACTACAGATATATCAAATCATGAGCACAAAGGAAAATGGAACTTGGATGAAAATGTATCTTGAGCCTGTAAGGAGAACATTATGGTTTCTCTTATATTCTCTTAATTTTTTCCTCACCCATTCTAGAGCATATTCCTCATCAGCTCACTCAGGGAACAATGGCAGAAATGGGAGGAAAGTCTTGCTCTTTTGTCTTCTTTTTTGTTTGTCTACAGAGGATCAATCTAAGAACAACAGAATGGCAAAGAAGCAGCCAGTGGGAAGGAGTTGTCCGGCCCCATCATGGAGAGAGCCACTGTGGTTTCTGCCCCCTTTTTTCTGGGGTGACTTCATTGCTTTGTTGCAATAAGGAAGCAAAGGGACCAATAGTGACACTGACTGCACAGCAAGAAGTGGCTCGCTGTGGCTCTGAGCAGGCAGGAGAGCCAGCATCGAGATGCAGTTTCTGCAAAGCAATGGCACCCATTTTTCCAAAGCTTTCCTTGCACCCCTGAGCCCTCAACCCTTGTAGATCTGGGACGTGGTCCACACTTCTCTTTACCTACTTACATCATTTTACTCATCACCTCTTTTCCTACAACAGCTCCTACCCTGTGCGTCTTTTCCAACTACAGATCTCCTTGTCACTCTCTGTCATAAACTGCACGAAACCCATCAGGCCATTCTTCACCCTACAACCTGAATTATGATTCCATTACCACTCTAGTCATCTTTCTTACTGGAGAACCTTGCTCATGGTCATAGTACATCAGAAATATATACTTTAGAGTCACACAGGCCTGGTTTTCAATCCTGGCTATGCTTCTAGATAGCTGTGACCTTGAGCAAGTTTCATAACCTCTGAGATCTAAGTTTCTTGCATCAAAAATGAATATAGCTGTCCATATGTCCCAGGGTTGCTTATCGCCTGAGCATTTGAAAAAAGACAAAAAGACATGCAAACTGCTTAGAACATTGTCCAGCACAAATTATGGCTTCAATAAAAAGTCATCTCCCTGCTTTACATGGCATCAGAGGGCATCAGATTCAACCAATCTAAGGGGTCACTGGAGATGTCACAGACCTAGCATAGGTGGGAGGAGTTCAGTTACAGAATGGTGAGAAGGATTTCCTATTCTCATTACCAGTATATGTGTGAATGGGGAATGCTCTAGATATATGTGCCTCATGCAAATGACCTCTCCCCTTCCCAAATGAGATCTCACAGACATGAAGGATGAAGAGCCTTTGCAATCAGATACAGACAAACCAGTAAAAATACTAAACTTGCCAATTTCTGGTTGTGAAATTCTTGACCTTTCTGAGCATCAGTTTCTTCATCTATAAAATATGCTAATGACAGCTGTCTACAAGATTGTTGTGAGCTCATGCAGAATGATTGGCACCATGCCTTCTACATAGTGAGCAGTCAATACATCTTAGTTATATTTCCAAAAAAATTCCTGGGCTTTCAATAACAGTAGTTAATGCTTATATTGTAGTTACTATGTATCAGGCAGTATTCTAAGCAATGATTGAATTTCTTATCTAATGCTCACAGAAAAACATATGAGAGGTATTCTATCATTTTCCTACAGTAAGATAAGGAAACTGACATAGGTACATCAACTGACTTGCCTAAGGCACACTGGTAATACACGGCAAAACCTGAAATCAATTCCTCAAAACCAAGAAGTCTAGCCTCAGAGTCTGTTCTATTAACTACTCCACTATACTGCCTCCAAAACTCAGAAAAATGAACTCTTTGCCACATACCCTGTATCTGAGAACTTCATTTTCAAAGGAGTACTACCTTTCTTAATCTCTGTAATATTTCACATCAATCATGGCTTTTAAGTGCAAGAAACTGAAACTAAATCTGATTTAGGAATACATGGAAAAAATATTAGGGAGTTCACAGCACGAACAGGAACGCTGAAGAACCAGGATCAGAAAAGAGGGTTGACAATGGCACCTACACAGTTAAAGACACTTGTAAAATCATATCACATAAAATTTCTATCTCCAGCTCTGATGGACTGGATGGTATCAGACTGACCACTTACTGAGAACAACTATAAACGTGGATAAAATCACACACACATACATCTATCATCTATTTGAATAAACTAGATCAAATGCATAGACCCTGGAGCCCCGCTGCCTGCAGCAAAAACTTGACTCTACCATTTACTGGCTGCACGATCTTAGACAAGACCTTGCTGTGCCTCAATAGTTGCATCTGCAAAATGGGAATAATAGAAAGACCTGCCTTATAAGACAGTTATGCAAACGCTCCTCTCAATCTTCCTGTGATAACCAGGCAAAGCAGAGTGGCTGCAAAGCAGTGCCCTTGAGGAATGCCACTTGAGTAAATGTGGGAAGGGAGAATAGGCTGGAAATAAGATGAAAATGGCTGAGGTTTTTCCTTATTCAGGCACAATAGCTAAGCTAGTGCCTTGTAGCACATTTCTACGGCCTACTACCCCCCAAGATTCCCAGATCCCTGGCTCCCAAACCTGCTGCCTTACCCACAAGCAACCTTTACTTCAAAGGCATCCAGAAAAACTCAGCTACTCGAACTAGGTTGTCTCAGGCCAATGACTTAACCCTGCATCTCAAAAGTCAGTTTGGCTGGGAGAAAAAATTCCTATATGAAAATGATAACTTCCTCCTCTGTAGTTTTGCTTGTTGCTTGCTTTCAAGTTTCACGTGCCAGCATTACAGAAAGGGGAAAGAAAACTAAGACGATCTCCTTCTTGTTGGCCCTGCAGGATCTGATAGAGCCCCAGAAGAACAAAGCTGAAAAAAGCAGCAGATTTTGCTGCTTGGCAGATCATCACCTGAGCCGGCAGCTAAAATCTCACTGCAGATTATTTATTGCTGGTGATAAAGAAAGAGGCAGAAGATCACAGCATGATTTGGGGATCCCTGGTGGCATTTGCTGCTTTCAACCACAAAGGGGAAATCTCCAGCCTCAGGATCTTGGAAGGCTGCATGTGGATGTCAGAGCAAGAGAATCAGGCAGCGCCCCAACCTCCCGCACCCATGGAGGTTCCCTGAGAGAGGACTCGTAGGCACATGAATCTTCTTTCTAGATCCGTCAGTGTAGGAAAGAAAAGCCCAGCTGAGGCCAGTATCAGTCCAGAAAGGCCACAGACATAATGTAACGATTTGGGGCATATAATCATAGCTTTTCTCTTTTTAACCCCTATTTTGTTTATATACAAGTACAAATTTGAAGATTTTTGCCTTTGCAGGGAATTAGTAATTATACACTCTTAAATTTGTGTTATCTTTACCACTTATAAGGTCCACTCCCATGTGTTCTTATTTAATCCTTACCAAACTGTTTGTGTTTACTGCTATTACTGCTACTGCCAGATGACAAATGAAGAATTCTATGTCCAGAAACATGGGGAAACAAGGCCACGGCCGCCAAATGAACAAGTGGAGGCATGTGAGCTCCTCTGAAATGAAAATCTAACATTAGTGGCGGATTGTTTTAAAATTGCCATTGTCCTCTTTATCTACTTCGAACATTCTACCAGCCAGCCAAGACAGAGAGCCCAGTTCTCAAAGAACTGCCAGAACTTGGTTATGGGCCTATGAGACTGTTGGAGGGAACTTAAATAAAATGCTAGCAGATCATAAACACAAAGAATGGTAGAATTTCACTGCATTTATTTATTTGATCAACGACTATTAATTGTGTTCCTACATTCTGCTAAGTGCTGGACTAAGATTTGTTGATACATCCGAGAACAAAATGCACAAAATCCCTGTCTGCATGGAGCTTACATTCCATGACTGCATGAGTCCATTTCTTAAGGCAAACTGAATCTCAATGTGTAGGTTAGAGTCTTCTGGAAAATGGGTGGAATGTACTCATTTTATCTGAATTTTGACACGGTGAACCCAAGAGCTCAGAAAGTCAAGAGAAGCATGGAATTCTATCCAATCTAGAATCCCGGGCTCAAAATGTAAGGGAGTGCAAAAAAAACTCAGTAATCAAGATAAACAGCATCTTAACAGAATATTTTTTAAAATCAAAATTATTGCAAAAAATCCCTAATGAGCATAACATCAAAATTTTAAATAAAGGCAAAGTTTTTCTTTTAGCTTCAGGCTTCAACATGGTTCCACAGGGCTCTGAGTGACAAGGCAGCTGAAAAGTGGCTAGAGGTGAGAAAGTAGGCTCTGCTAATACTTGTGGGGCCACCTAACTGGCTGCGGCCCCTGAATGCCCCTTCATGACCTAACCCTTGGCAGTTGTAAATCGCCAGCAAGAACCATGTTGACTTGCAAATGGAATTCCTTTAGAAGTTCATCTTCTCGTGCAAAAAGAGAGGAACTAATTTTGTCAACTCCAGTTTACTTATAGTTAAATGATGTCACATGACAGAATAAAAAGAACTTTACAGCAGGAAGCCAAAGGCCCCAGGTCCCCCAGAACCATTTATTTCCTGTGTAACTGCGATGTAGTTACTTAGTTTTTCTGGTTCTCACTTATCACATTCGTGAAACAGGCACATCCTTTCCAGCGCAGCGACTCTGTCAGACCCTGATGAACTTGCCCAATTGAGGTTTCCCAGAAAGGAGAGGGATATCTACTTGTTTTTATATAATGCCTTTGGAACCAAGAACATAGTCCATTTTGTCCAGGCTCAGAGCATATTTTTGAGTGAGGTCAAGTCTAAAAAAAATCTCCCTGTATTTAATTTTTGTATAGGGAAACTGAGAAACTTGGCTATTGCAAAAGCTTTGCTTATCAGTACAGAGTAAGTCTGTGTAGGAGCTAAGTATACACCCAGGTTTTCTCATCCTGAGAGCACCTGTTCTGATGTTACCCAGTACACTCACTGGATAACCTTGGACAAGTCACTGAGCCTCTCTGGACCTCAGTCTTTTCATTTATAAAATAAGAGGTTAGACTTAATGATCTGTGGGGCCTTTGCAGCTTAACCTTCAATGATTTTCAGAGTCTATCAATCCTTAGTGTCCTTAAATTGAGAAATGAGAATCAAACTTTTGCTCCATGGAAAAAAATCCCATTATGATTAGACAAATTCTGTTATTTTCCAGTGTCAGTTGCACTCGGCTCTGACGATCTTTCTTTACGTTTTAGTTCGGAGAGACAATGAATCTAAAAACAATTAGTTTCTTTGTCACGGGAAACGGTAACAAGGTCTTAGGGAAGTACTATCCCCATGCTCTCTCCTTATCTAGTAAAAACCTTTCTCCTTAATTGATAGTCTATTTTCAGAGGCGTAAGACATGGGAATTAAACAGAAATTTAAATTATTTTTTTTAAATGACATCTCCTTCCCAAGGCACCTCCTTCAGAGCAACACAGCCTTTGCCAGCCCATGTGCTAACTGCTTGACACTTCAGCTGATGCCTCTGAATTCACACACTGAGCCAGTCTCAAGGCCATGAGACTTCTTAAGTCTTAATTTCACTGTCACTTTGTGGTGTGGAAGGTCCCTGAATACAGCAGGATGTCTCACACCTTCCCAGGTTTTTCCACTCGATAAACATTGGAATAGTGCAATCACATTCCCTCTTAGGCCATTGTTTCATCAATTTTGCACCTTTTGACTTAGTGTCATTTTTAGCATCCCCATCATTCTGAGTTCTGCATGACTCTTTCTCTTCCTTCTCTTTGACTCAACACAGTCTAGAAGGGAGAGACAATGTGGTCTGCATTTTCATATCCTTCTTCTCCAAGTACATTCTTAACTGTGCTAAGGCACGGAGAGTAGAAGTGCCCGACGCACATCTGACCAATGAGGAAAATCACATTCCCACCATTCACTGTTGTAGCCTTGTCACAAACTAACTGTCACCAACATGGTGCATTTAATGATAATAATGATATGTAGGACTACCAGTTTTGAGTGTCTACTATTGTGCCAAGCACTATACACATTATCTTGTATAACTCTAAGTTAAAGCCTCACACATTGGATGCAATTGCTCTCTTGATACAAATGGAGAAACTGATCCTCGAAGAAGTGTGTTAACTTGCCCAAGATCACATAACTCAAGAAACCAGAGCTGAGATTTGGATCCAGTTGCGCCTGAGTCCAAAGTCCACTCTCCTCCAACTATCCCATATTGGGAACCCAACTGTCCGATGCAGCCAAAATTAGCCCTGGCTTTCTTTTTGCTAAAGCACAATGCAGTTTTCCAGATCTAACATCTAGCACTGAACCATGGATCAGAAATCCAGTCCCAGCTCTGCTGAGTTTTATTCTGTGGCCTTGACTCTCTCTTGTTAATGGAGAGACTGTTTTTGATATGTAAATCAGAAGTTGATAAGCATGCCATATAACTTAATGCATTGTTTATGGGATTTAATAAGTCAATGTATGTTTAAAAGTCTTGAAATGTACAGAGCACAATGTACTCCTAGGCTTGTACTATTATATTTCATCACAGTATTGCTGAATGATTTCTCATGTTTCTCTGTTCCTTGGGTTCATTGGTGAATAAAATAGCATTAAATGGTTTTTGAGTCTATGCTCTATGCCAGACACTGAACTAGGTGCTGGGAACACAATGATGAATAAGATGTGAATCAGACCTTCAAGAACTCACAGTCCAGTGGGTTCTTCCTCCAATCACAGCTATACTTAGAAGGCCTAAGTGACATCTACAAGATTCACTGATGTATGTGTTTGTGAGCCTTTGTTCTTAGGGCTGACTCATCCAAATGGTAACACATACATGCATGCAGTGTATACCTGCTGGTGGCACCAGAACACAACTCAACATGTCACCTTGGGTTTCACTTAGCAATAGCTCATATCTCCCTACGCTCTGCCAGGGAGAAGAAAACTCACTTTACAAAGGAAAGTTTCTGCAAGAGTGTGCAATATTAGAAGAGAAAGAATCCCACGTGAAAAATTGCCACCTATGCTCACACAGCCATACTCACACATACATACGTGTGAAGATAATACATACCAATAGCTGCCTAGAGATTCTCTGCATGCCTTTGTCTCTTGATACAACATCAGTAGAAGAAGCAGCTGCAACTCTTAGGCTGGGCCTTGTATTGCACGATGGTCTCATGCCTATCAGACTTTACCCAGGCTGTTTCCTCTGCTAAACTGACCTCCCAGCATTTACTTACTTATCCTTGAACCACCCCTTTCTCTAAGAAAACTTCTCTAACCTACCACAGGGCTCTGCACCACTCTGGAAGAGTTACTTGATTCTTTTTGTGTTCCCATAACACCTAAAACATGTCTCTGTGCTTATCTCTGCTCCTGTGAGCTCCTCGAATGAAATTATTTACTTATTTTGTCCTCCTTTATCCTCTCATATAGTGGCAATTAAAAGAAATGCAATAATAGCTACTCTGCATTCACTCATTTATTCAACCCAGATTTAACTTTTAGCTCTATTGGTATCCTTCAAGGATACTATCTTCCTTGCAGCACTCTCAAATAGTGGCTGTTTTATTTTTCTCATATCTCATATACCTTGATCCTAAAAGTGGAGTAAATATCCTCCTTACTCCTCATTATCACCTCCAGGTCACTATTCCTTCTTCCTCCCTAAACTCCAACCCACCCCACCTCCTTTGATGTCTGTAGCAAAGGACTATACCTTCACTATTGATATCCTTCCCTGGTAGAGTCCCCTACACACCTAAGGTCACTTCTCCTCCTTCCTTGAATATTTTATCACTGAATCAATCCAAAACTTGTTGCAATTCTGGAGGACTTCAAAGTTCACATGAATAACCCCACCAACATCCTGGTCCCTTAGTTCCTTGGTTTCTTTACCTCCAATGGCCTTGTCCTTGATCTCATCTATTCACTCCTGAAGGTCATCTGAGACCTTTTTTATTTAATAATCTCACCTCTCCATAATCTTATTTTCAAGCATCTTTTATCTTTCCAGCAACCACTGTCTAGAATCTTAACTCCAATAATTCTCAACTCTTCCAGAACCTCCATTCCATTGGTCCTATCAACTCTTCAGGACCCTCATCTCTTTCACATCCTCACTTCCCTTCTTATCCAGCTTATATTCCATGGTTCATCATTATATTCACCCCTGACATTTGCTTTCAACAACTTTGCTGTCTTCCCTTCCATTACACTTGTCTGGTAAAACTCATGGTATAGATAACTATTGCCCATTGCATGCCTGACAAGAGGAATGATTCACTGCTGAGGAACAGGTCACATCTTACATCCATGACCACATATTGCAAATGGGCCTTTGGGCAGGGAAGTAAATTCCTCTCTTGGGAGGCCCTACAAGTTACATGGCAAGGAAGGGGCATAGTCAATCCTTTGCAGAAGAAGGAGAGAAGGAATACTTGGGAACATTAATACAATCTATACAGTTGTAGCAATAAAAATAAAACTAAACAGGTTTATTCAAGATATATTTTGATGACAGAAATAACAGAAAGGAAACAGAAAGAAAGTGAAGAAATCAAAAATGACTCTTAGATTTTGAGCCAGATAATTGGGTAGATACTAGTGTATTTATCCAGCTAAAAAAATCTAAGGAGGAATAGGTGCAGGGTTGGGAGGTGAACAAAAAGGTCTTTATCACCATGGGTCAAACTAAGTCTGAGTTATCCAAGAAAAGCTGTCACAGAAGTGATTGGCCATGCAAGTATGGGGCTCTGGGGAGAAGCCAAGGCTAGAGATATTAGTTTGACCGGAATCTATATAAGTTTGTTATTTGAACATAATAGTATCCCTTAAGGATAGGACATACATAAGCAAAAGCTGAGGACCCAGGATCAAGTCCTAATGCAACCTAGCAATTAGTGGTTGATGAGAAAGCTAGTGAAGGAAACAGCAAAGGAGCTTGAGAATCAGTGACCAGAGAGATTGGAAAGTGATGTCATGGAAACTGAGAGCACTACATGTGCCAAACATTTGACACATATTATCCTAATCCTTACAGCTTGCTGGATAGGATTAATATTTCCATCTGAAGGGGGAATATATCAAGAACTAGAAAGACTGATGACCACATCCGAGTTCACACAAGTAATATATTTTAGTATTGGTAATCAAAATGAAGTCTGCTAACTTCAAAATTCCTGTGCCTTCCATCATACCTTATTATCTTCATTGAGGATAAAAAGGAATGAAGGAAGGAAGAGGAGGGCAGGGATGACTGAACGAATGATGAATCCTAGTGGTCAGAGAAAAAAGATTCAAGATGAAGTCTGGTTTTACTGGAAAATTTACCAAGCTCTATAAGCACGGAAAGGAATGCAAAGAGGGCTTCGCTCCTGAAGAATTTAAACCACCATTGTAAAGATGCTTTGTACTTCTTTTTAAGTTTGGTGGATTTTTCTCTACCCCATCTTTATCACACGTCCCCACTCAGGGCTGATATTAACTATCTTAATATACGTAAAGTGCTTGGAGGGTAGCAGAGAACCGGGGCTATATAGATCTAAAAATAGAGTTGTTTCCTATTTAACTGCTGCCGATTTTTCCACACCACTGTTCTTGTCATTTGTTCGAGAGAAGAAAAGGCTAACACCTGAGTGGGGCATAATTTCTCCCCTGTAGACTTGTAGTTTGGTTTGCTGGTGATTATTCCTCTATCTCAAATGCTTACAGATTTTTGTCTCATTATATTTGTTCCATCACTTACCGAATATCAATCTTAGCTTCCCCAGCAAGTCATTCCCATTAACGGCTTTTTTCTCTCTTTGGAGAGAAAAGGGAAACTATTGGTGGGGTAGGGGAGTATTGAGGGATGGATCGTTTATTTCATTAGGCAGTTAGCCTAGAGGCCAAGTCTTTCAAGAGTATCAGATGCAGGGATTCTAGTTCTATTTATTCAGAAATGCTTAGATCTAAGAGAGTTGGAGCTAATGGTTATTTTGGTGGGATCATCATTGCTTCCTTGTTCCCCCCATCCAAAGTCTTATTTCATTTGTTTTCCTGTTCAAAACACAGATTTACAAAATACAATTTGCAAAGAAATAAATCCTTCATTTCTTGGCCTCCTGCAGTTTCTTGGCTCTATGCCCCTTCTCCAACCATTAACTTCACCTCAGATTTTTCAAGCGCTATTTTCCCTTCACATCTCTAACTAGACAAACCCTGTATCATCTTTTCCTCATCTCCCTTGGTTTTGGGTGCAGATTGTTCTTCTGACTGCTCTTCATTAAGCTACACTATTTGCCTGCCTCTGCACCATCACAGGATGGTTTCCAGCTGAACTGTTATCAGCCTTACTTCAGTGATAGGGTCCCTGGCTGCCTTGCTCACACACAGACAACTGAATATTTCTTCTCATGTTCCTATAATGAGTAGGGTTTTTAGTTCTCCCAAAGCTGCTGTCTTAAAGGTGGTTGTGATGCTGTAATCCCATTTCTCTTGTGGGGAGGAGGGTATCATTTTGGAAGAGGAAAAAGATCCCTGAAGCACAGATTGATCAGAGGAATTTCAGACAAGCTTCCCAAGGAGCCAACCCTTTGATTTCCCATGTGGCTGAGGCCACTTCTGCTACCAGGGGAAGGTTCTGGGAAAAGTCCTACAAAGAGGTTGAGAACCTCAAAATGAGGGGTTACGTAAGGATTGTTATTGAGGAACTACATGTGTTCATTATATTTGCAATGACCCTAAAGTCATACTTTCTAGTCTTGAGTCCTTCCTCACTGGATCACTGGTGCCCTTTTGCTTAGCCTATGAATCCTTTTTATAGTGCATTCTCCCCTGCGGTTAGTAGGTGAAACAGAAGAATTTGTCAGGTTCCACATTGCCCATATTAGCCTATTGCTTTGGCCTTGATATGTTAACTTCATTTGCAGAAGTGGAGGTTATGAAACAGAAACTTCTCATTATGAAGCGCTATCCCATTTCTTCCAATTGTTCTCCGCTCTCCTCTCATTTTGTCTCAAATTCTCCTTGCCTGCCCTTCCCTTCCCTTGTGATTTCTTCAGTCTTCCCCTCTGAACCATTTGTCATCTTGGACACCTTTCCATCTTGCCTTACTAATAATTAATATTTGAGCACTTGCATATGTCAGGCAATTGCCTAAAGCACTTCACATGGATTATTTCACAAAATATTCTTAGAGTTAGGTTATATTGTTATCTGTGTCTTAGAGGTCAAAACAAAAAGCCCTGAAGCACAGAGTGATAAAACAACTTGTCCCAAATCACATACCAAGTAAATGGCAGAAAGAGGATTCTAACCCGGGCTCTCTGACCTCAGAGTCTGAGCTCTTAACCCACCTCGTACAAGTAGATTCCCATCTATCCATGAGATCTTGATGCTTTATCTAAAATTTAACAATTTGTAGATGAAAATAAATTTGGTTTATGCATCTATTCCAAATATTAACCAAAATGGCTTTGGGATCATTGAGATTCAAGTTAAGAGCTCCTGAACCAAATTTCTTGACTGTTTCAGGTCCAGGAGTCCTTCCTACACATTCTGAAGGCTCTACGTTTTCTGGAGATATCTATGGACATTTATTTCTGCCACCTTTCCCATCTGCTTGCCCCTTTCTTTTTTTTTACACCTTTATCAAGGTATAATTGATATATAAAAATTGCACATATTTAATGCATACAATTTGATAAGTTTGGACATACACCCACCCATGAAACTATCACCACAACCATGATAACAAACATGTTCATCACCTCCAAAAGTTTCCTTGTGCTCTTTTGTTTTTGTTTTGTTTGCTTGTTTGCAGTAATAGCACTTAGCATGAGATCTACCCTCTTAATGCCTTTTTTAAAGTGCAGAGTACAGTATTGTTAACTATAGGCCTTATGTTGTACAGCAGATTTTGAAAACATTCATCTTTCATAACTGAAATTTTTACAAGTCTTGATTATTTATTTATTTATTTTTAATCTCGGTCTGGAATCTTCCAAGCTATAGAAAATATAAACAGTGATTTTCAATGACATATTCAGTTCAAACATAAATTAGACTGGGCAGAATGTCACACGAAATGAAGGTGACATGAACCCTACTTAGTCCTGGAAGAGATGTTAATCTCCACACCATAAACTGAAGCCCTCCATAGGACTCTGTTACACTTGAGAAGCCTTGCAGGTTTCCCCTGCACAGCAATGCTAACTAGAAAAAGGGATTAGATTGTGTGTTTGGTTTGGCAAGCCTCACAGTAACTTCAATGCAATCCTCTTGCATTGGACTGGGAATGGTAGGGAGGTTCCAGAAATGGAGGGGTAATCCCTGGCAGATCTGCAGAGAGGAAATACCACTGTTTGTCCCATTATTACCATAGAGGGTATAGAGTAGCTCTCATGGGCAATACACTTAGGACATTACCATTGGAGAAAATATTTTAAAAGAACGTATTTCAGAAGACTAGGGGAAAAAATAAAAATTACTTTTAAACTGTATGTTAAGTAGCAGATGCTCAAAGCACAGATTACTATTACTGTCAACAGACTAGCAAACCAGGATGCAATAGAGAAAAGGACGGACTTCTTTCCTATTTAAAAAACCACAAATTGATCATTTAAAACTTATCAAATATACTTTTTCCTGTGCTTTACTTTCCTCCTCCTTTCTATTCTCTTAAATTCTTATAGCCATTTGTACTTAGTAATACAACCTTACAAATAAAACAACAGATCCACCAAGCTATCCTCTCTCCCAAAAGACTTCAGAAAGTAAGATTAATATAGTTTTCACTCCTAATAATCAGCTTCATGTCAACCAGTAAGTATTCTGGTTATGAAGAATGGCAAAGTGAAAACAAATTACGAATAAAATGATATCAGTTCAATTATGAGTTGGAGAACTGCAAATTCCCATGTCTCGGTATTAAATACTCAGCTTTAAGCTCTTCTTCTATGAGGAGACCACAGATAGAAGCTGGGAGAGGAGTACAAGCTGTGGTACCAAAGAGTAGTTCATCAGAGCTGCTTTCCTTGTGGCTTCTCTGTTGTGTGTGCGATAAGGAAAATTGCCATTATAGGAATAGTGGACAGCAACAATAGCAGGTGCATAGGTCTCTGCCACTAATGCAGTGCACAGGATTTAGATTATTTTCCCCCATTCTCTGACTTCAGAATTGGCAGGACAACTCCATTCTGAGCATTTGGCTTTTCAGGCTTAAATCAGTCAAGTTGCTGGGTCAGGTCAATTTCCCATGTCTCCTTTCCTAAAAGCAAATTAAATTCACAATTCTGGACCAGCAGAAGTGCTATGGGGAGTACAGATGCCTGGTAGGATGTGGAGGCAAGGCCACAGAGAAGATCATTAAAATATTTAACTTTATTTGAGCAATGCTAAATTTCAATAATCCAGAAGTTTCAAGTGGTGAGCCCAGAGCTTAAAACACTTGGAGTGGAGGCTGGTTGCTTGCCTGCTGGGGAACATCAGACGAGGAAGGTCAAGCAGAGGAAGGATGCTGAGGGGTTTCTCACTCACAGCTTCCTGCTTATTTCCCCTGAGAGGATCCTTTATGTCTTGGTAGACTGAGGAGGCAGTAAACCCCAGAAACACTGCTAAGAGGATTTTTCTTGTTTTGTAATCTGTACTGACTCTCAGAAGGTCGTTGAAAACAAGGTCATTACCTTGTTCCACGGTAGAGGACTTTGAAAGCTGAACCACTCTGAATGGTTCAAATGGGCATTCAGGGTCTGCATGCTCTGGTTTTTAAACACTTGAATCTCAGTAGTTTCAGTTTCTTACAGACCCTACCACTCCCTATTGTCTCACACCAATCTAGACCCACCATTTCTGTTAACTCTCAGGCCCCTAGGTATCTATACACACTGATGGCTTTGATATGGCAGTCATTGCCCCAAATTCCCCAGAGCTTAAACTGCTTGAATTCCTCTCTCCAGTCGAATTGCCCACAGATAACTTACCTGTATTATCAGTTTGAATCTGTATCATGCTTCCCATCCTGTCTTTTGCCTTCCCTGCTTGCCCCGACTCATTCCAGCCCACTGACATTCAGCTACACTTCAGGGTCTGATTCAAATATCGCCTAAGCCTTGAACTTCTTTATCTCTGTCACCAATGAAATGTGCCTTTACCCTCTTCTGAAACTCAATGGCACATGGGTTGTATTTCTTGGGCCCCTTACCACTGCCTCATAATTAGTTCCGTGTTTGCATACACCCCTCCCCCAACACTATATGAGCCTCTGAGGAGGTCATAGAAATACTTATAAGTCCTGTGCCTCCTAGCCAGTGTTCAATATAATATGTTGACTAGAAAGGGGAAAAATTCAGCTACTGACATAGGTTATTCTTTCCTCTTGTTGCTCATGCCTCCAGCTTTTGTGTGTGGTCAAGGAAAGACACAAGCACACATACGCTGCATAATTTTGCTCTCTCAAATAATGGCACGCTAAACTGGAGCAAATGCTAATTAATTACTGAACTCTCCACTAATCTGTGGCTACTTTATAGCTCTTTCATGACTAATTTAATTCTAGGGGATTTATTCTAGTAGTTATGGTAAGAAAGAAAAAATGAAAAAAAAGGAAAGAAGAAAAATTGACTTTTTACCCTGTTCACCTTTACTTTTGTCTCTTGTGATAGAGCTGAACAAGCTCCTGAATCATGTCGTGGTGAGTTATACACCCTGAAGGAGCAGTGATTTAGGCTTCCACAACTAATTTATTACGCTGACCTGAAACACTTTGAAGAGTATTGGAACACAGGTCTGTTTTCTATCAGATCACTCTGTAGTAACCATCACTCTATTCTTCCCCTTATTCATTCATTTATTCACAACATTCTTTAATCTCCACAATTTGTCTGGCACTATATTGGGCACTGGGGATGCCAATTTAACTCTTATGATTCTAATAATGCAGGCCAGACCAAGAGTGGGATTATGTTTAAAGAAATGCAGTTCAATAGCCATAATTAAGTAAAAAGCAACTTAACATATGTATTTATATACTTTAGAAATTAAGAAGGCCCCATTCATAATTCACAGCAATGCTTCATAACATACACTTTCCTCTCATTCCAATGCTCTCTTCCACTCTACCCCAAACATTCTTTCCCTCATAAAAACTCTCTGTAAACATGCTGCCTGAATTTTTTTGTCTTTGTCCTTCCTCAGCCTCTTTTATAATTAATGATGTAGTTATACTTAGCCTCCTGCCTTGCTGAAGAGGAAGAAAAGAAAAAAGCAAAGGGCAAAATCAAGATTCTGTGTGAAAGGAAGGGAAGACTAGGGTCCGGTAATACACATGGAAATAAAACAGAGCCCTTGACCCCAACAAGCTCACTTTCTAAGGGAGAGACAGACACTCAAGCATAATTGTACCTTCTGTGTGAGGGGTTGGAACACACACCATTACTACATTGTAGGGTAGTGTCTGTTAGAATCTGACCATGCAGATGTGACTGAACTCATATGGCGAGTGCAGGGCTGTAGGGTGGAATGAGGCTGGAGAGGGCAGGAGGCTTTGTCTGCCATATTAACTAATTAAGCACCATTTAGATTGTACTTAGCCTGGGCATTATTTACACCCAAGCGCATCACTTAGCCACATTAAATTTCATACTCCACTTTGAAGCCCATTTGCCTAATCTCTCCAAGTTTATCCTGTGAAATAGTTCTATCTCAGTTTCTTAACATTCCCTCTACTTTAATGTCTATGAGAAGTGTAAAAAATGTGCACATCACCTCTATAATCCCTTCTACTAAAAACAAGGGCTTTTGCTCAGGAGGCTCAGCTTCAGCTCTGGCTCTTGCTGTCATCTTCACTACCAAACAGTCTTGAAACTCTTGGCAGTCATTTCTAGCTCCTAGAAATAGACTTCCCATCCCTTTTGTTACTTAATGAGTCCAGAATCAAACCAGATGCCTTGGTATGTTCTAATCAGCGCCTTACAAAGGCCCGGTATCCCAGGACTAATAGAACGTCCCTCTGAACACAAGCTGACAGCACATTAGCTCTCTCCATCATCGCTGCACACTGAACCCAAAATGCAAATGTTCATTGTCTGAGTATACGCGGATCTTTTTTCTCTGCCATATTAACTAATTAAGCACCATTTAGATTGTTCTTAGCCTGGGCATTATTTCCACCCAAGTGCATCACTTAGCCACATTAAATTTCATACTCCACTTTGAAGCCCATTTGCCTAATCTCTCCAAGTTTATCCTGTGAAATAGTTCTATCTCAGTTTCTTAACATTCCCTCTACTTTAATGTCTATGAGAAGTGTAAAAAATGTGCACATCACCTCTATAATCCCTTCTACTAAAAACAAGCAAACCAAGAAGGAAACATAATAAAGAGAAATGACAATTCACGGCAACCTAACTTACAAAACTAGGCTGGGACACTTTTGTTTATTTTTGTTTTGTTTTGTATGTTTTAATTATTTCTACCCTAAACCCATGAAAGAAAAGGAAATGGGGACACTGAGAATTTAAATGACTTTCTCATGGACACTTAAAATGCCCATGGTAACAATGTTAGTGGCTTAGTATAGCAGAAAGATCAAAGGCTTTGGGGTGAGACAGGTTGGGATGGAGGAGGGGTGAATCTGAGCTCAGACACTGTTGAGCTCTGTATCTTGATAGAAATGCCTTCTCTGAGTAGTCAGTTTCCTCATTTGCAAGGTAGAGGAAATAAGACCCACCTTGCAAAGGCTGTTAAGAGACCAAATAATAGCACCTAAAATGTCTAGTCCATGTAAGGCATTTTTGAGAGCTGTTGTGACGACGATGATAGTAATGATGGTGATGATATCACATTATTGATTCCTATCTCCTAAACCAGGTGTAGGAAATTTTTTTCTCTAAAGTTCCAGATAGTAAATATTTAGATTTTGTGGGTAACCAGGCCACATATTCTGCAACCATAGCAGGAAAGCAGACATAGGCAACATATAAATGAACGGGAGTGTAGCTGTGTTTTTTGTAGGCTTTCCAAAGCAGGCAGCAGGCTGGACTTGGCTGGTGGGCCACAGTTTGCTAACTCCTGTTCTATGCCATCAGCTATTAATTCATTCAAAAAGTGTTTATTTGGGTTCCTACAATGGACTAACAACTGTAAATGGGCTAGGAACTCTAAGGGCTCACAACTCATGGAATAGAGCAAGATAGAAAATAATCTTATTCTCACAGGACCTACCTACAATAAACAAGATAGAAAAAAAATCGTATTCTCACAGTGCCTACCTACATTGCTGGGAGAGGAGACAGTGAATAAGCAAGCACACAAAAGAAGTAAATGAGAAAAGCCTCTGATAGTGCAAAGACTATGCAGAGAATTAGCAACAGAAGAGAGTGACAGGGTGGCTACATGAGGCTTCCTGCCATATCTCACCACAGAGTGTAGACTACTACAGAAATCATTTCCTAAAAGGCTTTCATTGATCTTGTTGGAGCTTTTATCTTAGAATTTTTGCAAAGATTTTCAAGTTTCTCAAGGTTCTTCTTTCCAAAGAACTAAGCTGGGCTTTGCAGTGCTGATCTCTTGAACAGGTGTTTACTCAAAGGGAAATTCTCAAAACATATATAAGCTACCAAGGGCTCAAGGACACAACAGAGCTTGGACCTGAATATTACCCAGAGTGTCGACCGGATATTGAAGCAGTCCCCTCCCCAAACTTCCTAGAGTCCTGTGTGATTAGGGGAAGTTATCTTGTCATAAGAGGTCTAGAACACAGTGGGAAATATTACATGGATAACTGCTATATGTGAGGCCCTGAGCTACATTCTCTAAAAACCATCTAATTTGCTCTTCTCAACAGCCCTGAAAGGTAACTATTATGTTCTCTATTTTATAGATGAGAAAATTGAAGTTCAGAAAGGTTATGACTTGTTGCAAAGCCAGTAATTGGCAGTGCCAATATTTGACCTCAAATCTCTCTGCCTCTAAAGGCTTCTACTTCTGGCATTTTGTGCTTTTTCAGCCATTCCAAAGAATTGCTATGTTTCTTTCTAGATCTTCAACCCCAGCACCCATTGTCTATTGCCACTTGACTATTTACTCATAAACCTATCTGAAACTAATCCGTATGCTTAACACTGATAAGGAACGTTGCCAGGCAGCTTTAAAAGAAATCCAGTTATATTGAATTTACTTGTTTCCTCTTCTACATAGTCCAATAGCAATTTAATTTTAAAAAGTAATCAAATGTGTTTGACATGATTTATTTTCACAAATCTATGCTGTCTCACACAAATTAAATTTCACTTTTCCAAATGTAATGCTGAGCAGAGCTTTAACTTATCCTCCCATTGGAAATAATAGAACTAACTTGGTCCACAGTCATTCATTTTTTATTTAAAAAATAGTGGGATGTTATTTTCAGTTTCATATAATCATTCATTATATTTTCTGATTCCCATCTAAAAACAGGTTTAATAGGTGTTACTAAGTGAAAGGATGGATTCTCTAATCAGGTGCCTCACCTCAAGATGTAATCCATTGATACTATGTGTTTTGTCTAACTGTATCCTTTCCAAAGCATTGTAATGCATCTGTAGAATTGGCTGTCTCATATTTTCTCTTTAAGTTGAGCAAATATATTGCTTCCTATAAGAGAAGAAGTGTATGATGACAAGTGATTGAACACAACACTTCTACTCAATAATACCTTGCTGTAGTACATCTCCTCCAAATTTTTTTCTCTTTGCCCCCATTCAAAGCCAGGCCAGGAACCTGTCTATGTTTTAGAACCAGTTATGCATATCGCTCATCTTTGAAGTAGGAAAAATTTGGAGCAGCAATAGAAATAGATACAGTATGGGTGAAGGAATGACACAGTTTTCTACACAGTGATTTCCAATGGCCACAAACAGCAATTAGAAGATTTTTAGCATTTTCTATGAGCCAGGATCTGTGCTGGGAGCTTTAAATAGGGAAACTATGGTGGAGAAAATTTAAATAACTTGTTGTGGGAATAAAATGAGGAAGTGGATAGAGATAAGATTCAACCTCAGTTCTGTCCAAAGTTCACATGGCTCCCATTACATCCTGCTGTCTTCCTATGCTTACAGCTACTCTATTCATGACCCTTTGTCAGTATCATTGGAGAGCAAAGATTAGATATTCTTTGGTTTCTTGAGCACAGAGCAGTAATATCATGATGCATTCAATAAATTGATCTACCATTTATTGAGTGTCTTTGGAGCATTGGGCTTAGCTATGAAATACACTAAAGAGGAAGAATAAGGTATAATTGTATCCAATGCTACTTCAGTTTTTGCAAAGCCTAGATCATAGTAGGTATTCAGTAACTACTTCTTGGTTAATAGATTTGTTGGTTGGTTTGTTAGAGATTTAAACTGTGCATTTAAGTTTTCTTTTTCTTTCTTGGAGGGAAAAAATTTCTTAAACGTAAGACAACTGTGGAAGAATACACAACAAAATAGTAAAAAGGTAATACATTGCAACACACATACACAAACCGAAAGAGTTCTAAGCAAGAGGATCAACAAAGATTGACATAAGAAAAATTTTATACAAGTAGTTGGATTGAATTTAGCCTCAGATGATGAGTAGAGTTTTTATGTGTAGACGGGAGAGGAAAGTGTTTTCTAAGAGGGGAATGCCACAGATAAGATCATAAAGACAAAGTTGAATGTGGTGTATTGTTGGTATGGTGAGGTGAATCAGAGATTGGACACAGAAACTTGAAAGTGGTAATATATTTTAATTAAGTGGGCTCAGATTGGAACACACCTTAAAAGACAGGTTAAGGATTTGGGGCTGGTGCTGTCCACCTCTTGGAGGTGCAAGAAATGAGCTTGAGCTCATTTGAGTTACTTTTATGAAGTAACAAAATGGATACTTTAGAACTGGATAAGTATACAAAATTAACAAGGGTGCTGGATAGCTTTAGGGAGATGCTGGAAGCCAAGTAGGCCACTCAACAAGGAGGGCCTGGCTTAGGGTGCTAATGTTGGTGCTAGAATGGAAGAAATACACTTTTTAAAAAGAGCTGTCATCTTTAGCTCTGTGCATTGGGGTAAAATAATTTAACTTCTTAGAAAATTAAAGTCCTCTTCTGTAATAAAACCACATTCATAAGGTTTTTGTGAAGATTTATTTAAATATGGCACAATATATAATAGCACTGATTTTGGAATATTGTAATCAGTCTATGTCTTAGTCAGCTTGAACTGCCGTAACAAATGTCATAGACTAGAAGGCTTAAACAACAGAAATTTATTTTCTCACAGTTATAGAGGCTGGAAAGTCCAAGATCAAGGTCTTGGTTTGGGCCAAGAGTTCAGCTTCTGGTGAGAGTTCTTTCTGGTTTGCAGACAGCTACCCTCTTATTGTGTTCTCACCTGCTCTTTCCTAGGTGCATGTGTGTAGAGAGAGAGCAAGCTCTCTGGTGTCTCTTCTTATAAGGGCACTAATCCTATCAGATCAGGACCCCACCCTTATGATCTCATTTAACCTTAATTACTTTCATGAAGTCCCTATCTACAAATACAATCGCATTGGGAGATAGGGCTTCAACATATGAATTTTGGAGGGACACAATTCAGTCCATAGCAGCCTACATGTGTTAGTGCCCATGACATTGAAAGGATTGGCACAGAAAATATTAAGAATGGAAATTGGCCAGATGTAGCCACTAATTGGAGAAGGAAAAAGAATAAAGGGCACAAATTAAATGGAACGCAAAAGTTTTGAACTCGAGTGGCTAGAGAAATTGTAGTCTATGTCGGACCAATGCCTCCTACCTCCATCTGTTAACCCTCCTCTTCTAACTTCAGTTCATACAGGAACAATCATCCATGGTCTAATCAAGTATGGTCCTTTAAAAATTCATCAATACATATCTAGCTCCTAATCTCCATAAAAAAATAAAACTCAATTTTGGCTTCTACTTTTAGCAAAATTTTCAGAAGATCTCATGACACTCTTTCAGGTAACAGTTTTTGTCATGGAGGAAATCCAACATGTTCCTTATTCAATGTTCCCTCAACATTTTATACAGAAAAGAGATTTTCATTGAACTTGTGGGGCTTTTCCTTTCTTTGGTGAGGTTCCTATAAATTCTACCCATTTGGCTTTGCCTATTTTCCAAATTATAAAAAAGTTGTTGGAGGAAGGCATGTAATATCCTATTACATTTCTATAATATATTATGTTTAGAGCTTATGAAGGGTGTGCGTGTGTGTGTTTGTGTGTGTGTATGTGTGCGCACACTTCATTTAATGATTCCTCTATATTGAGCAAGTAGAAAAAGAAATGGAGAGCAGAACTATGTGCTTTCATGAAAACATAGTCTTTCCTCTTTGCTTGACTAGGAAGTAATAGTTTTAGATGCACTGTCAACTGATAAACTGGGAGTCATTTCCACAACACTATTGAGAAAAAATAACTTACTGCATATCTGTATTTATGTTTATTCTTATTTTTCAATTCATTGGTGAGAGTGGATCTTTGTTCCCTAATGTGGTGTTGTGCACAGATGCCGAGGTGATGTGGTGTTGTGAGTAGAAAGATGGAGCTGGGGAAGCAGAAAAAGGAACCCCCATATGTTAGGTACCCACCATGTGAAGTGCCCTACTAGGCTCTAGCAGACAGCTAGCAAAGCTAGAAAGATGGGCAGATTGAGAGATTTAAAGCTTAGGGACAGAGAATTGAGTTAATTATATTCCTTGGTTCATAGTGCATTATCATCATTGGTTCATGCAAGTTCCCTCTCTTTTGTGTCTACTCATTTATCTCCTTGACTACATTGTCCACACGTCACTTTTTTCTCTCCATAGGAAACTATATGATTCTATAGGTCAAGTAACTGAGGTTAAGAAAAGTCAAGTGAAGGGGGCTGGCCTGGTGGCGTAGTGGTTAAGTTCACATGCTTGGCTTCGGTGGCCCGGGGTTCGCAGGTTTGGATCCTGGGCGCAGACCTACACCCCACTCACCAAGTCATGCTGTGGAGGCATCCTATATACAAAATAGAGGAAGATGGGCACAGATGTTAGCACAGGGCCGATCTTTCTCAACAAAAAGAAGAAGATTGGTGACTGATGTGAGCTCATGGCCAAGCTTCCTCACCAAAAAATAAATAAATAAATAAACAAATAAACAAATAAAAAAGTCAAGTAAATTAAGTAGTGTTTCTAATGTTCCACAACAAATCAGTGGAAGTGTCTGGATTTAAATTGCGGGCTAGTTGAAATGCATATTCCTCTGAATATGCTTACTTTGTGAAATTCTCAAGGACAGATTTTAATAAAATACAGCAGGAAAATTTGGCACAAACAAAAGCATGGTGTTTGGATCGCAGGGAGGTGGCCAGTGTGTTAACTGCCTACGTGGACCACATGTTAAAGTTTTAAGACCCTTTATTGTAGAATAAATTATGAGCCTTAATGAATTGCAATTATGATATGTTATAGTAGGTTTTACAGAACAAACTCAAGGCTTTCCTGAAGAGGATGTTCTCTAGGAGATGAGCACAGGATGGAGGGAGAGGGGTAGCAGTGATTATCATAATTAAGTGCTATAATCAAACTCAAAAGGTTTATATGCTAACTTTCCCCCCAAAATTAACAGCCCAGGTCGAAGAATCTGAGTTCTGCCTCTGTGACTATTGATTAAATAGAGCTTCTCCTAGCCTTTTTTTCCTCACACACTCATTTCACAATCATATACAATTTTGTAAAAGTCTAAGATTTTTTCAAAATATTTTGCAATTTTTTATTGTGACAATAACAAGTTGATTGAGGTAAAAAGCAATATTTCATATTTGATCAGTGAAGTATTATATATTATAAGATAAGGTTAATTTATAACTTTCAAGAATATTCATAAACCATATAGACAAATTTTACTTTTTCCATTCAATAACTGATACAGGTTATTTAATATTTGGCTTTAGATTGAAATTAAACCATGAAATTAAACATTGCTTCTCAGACTTAATGTGTGGAATTATTGCATTTCATACTTAGAAAACTGTTTATTTATTTTTTAATTTGTTTCCAAAAGATAAGAAAGATGGTTTCAGTGTTCCATTTGCAAGCACTTCTCCACATATAACACCTTGTTTGTGAGGATAGTGTTTATTCACCCCAAATGAAAATCAAATTTGATATAATTATCACTAAATTTTCTCCTATTAACGTCGGTTTTCAAAGCACTAGAGACACCTTGATGTGCCCTATGAGAATTTTGATCAGATGATTGCATCTCAAAGATCCGGTGAAAATGCATGCACATCAGTGATCCTTATGCTTCCTGGCTTCAACCACAGCACATTATGAGTATAAACCAAACATGTGACTTAGAATAAAACAATTTAAAGCTGTGTAATGCTTACATCCCCATAACCACTAGCAGTGCTCAACTGAGGGATAAACTGAGTGGCTGGGTCATTTAATTCATAGCCAATGATGAACATATTTAACAGTAATTCAGTCAACATATGCAGAGAGCTCACCATGCACAGAACACTTTACATAGATAATCTGGCTTGATTTCCACAATAACTCTATGAGTTTGGAACTATTTACTATGCCCATTCAACAAGTGATGAAACATAAGCTGATGGAATAATAGTCATGGAGTGCTTACTGTGTGGCACTGTTCTAAGCTCTTTATATATTTTTTCACTTAATTCTTAGAGCAACCTTATGAAAGAGGTACTATTATTACTCCCATTTTATGGATAAGGAAATTCAGACTTAAACAGAGTAAAGAACTCCTAAAATCACACTATCTGCTGATAAAAAAAGCCAGAGTTTAAAGCCAGGTCATCTGACTTCAGGGTCCAAGTTCTTACCACCATGCTATGCTCATAGGAGACAGAACCAGTATTCAAACCAAGTTTATACAGTCCTGTTTACATGATATCTATCTATTTATTCATGCACTTAAAAAAATAACAAATGAAACAAAAATGCTATTACCACTTGTAATAGTGTGAACTGACCAGAACAGTACATCCATAGTTGGAAATGCTGATCCATTGTCATAACTCTACCCAGTTAACAATATCCTGTCAATGTTCCTCCTTGAAACACTTAGTTTTCTTGTCTTCCAGGACACTACAATCACTTGATTTTTGTCTAAAACCTCTGGCCACAAATTCTCACTCTTCTTTGGTAATTATTCCTCATCTCCCAGCCCTTTAAAAGTTGGATTGCCCCAAGACTCAGTCTTTGGGTTACATTTCTTTCCATATATACTCACTTCTTTGAAGGGTATTTTTTAAGCATAGACATCATAGTCCAAGTCATGGAGTTTGATGTGATCACCCCAGGAGAATGGGCAGAAAAAAGAGAAAAGAAAAGGCAGCTAAGAAACACCTGGAAACACCAGCAGAAGATGAAGGCCAAATAATATGTGCGTGCGTGTGTGTGTGTGTGTGTGTGTGTGTGTGTATGTGTGATGAGAACACCTGAAATCTATGGGAGGAGATGATTTGTTAAATAGCTTGAATATAATAATTTCACTACAGATATCAAATCATCACGTTGATACCTTAAATATATACAATTTTTAAAAAAAAAATAAAATAAGAAGACCAAATGAACCATAGAGTAGTCCCCTCTTATCTGTGGTTTCACTTCCACAGTTTCAGTTACTTGCAGTCAACAGAGGTTTGAAAATACTAAGTGGAAAATTCCAGAAATAAACAATTAATAAATTTTAAATTGTGTGATGTTCTAAGTAGTGTGATGAAATCTCATGCCATCCTGCTTCATCCCTCTCAGGATGAGAATCATCCCTTTGTCCAGCATAGCCACACTGTATATGTGACCCGCCCTTTAGCCACTTAGTACCGGTCTCTATTATCAGATTGACTGTCATGGTATCACAGTGCTCAAGTAACCCTTATTTTACTCAATAATGGCCCCAAAGTGTAAGAGTAGTGATGCTGGCAATTCCGATATGCCAAAGAGAGGCCATAAAGTGCTCCCTTGAAGCGAAAATGTGAAAGTTCTCACCTTAATAAGAAAAGAAAAAAAATGGTATGGTGAGGTTGCTAAGATGTACAGTAAGAAAGAATCTTCTATCCCTGAAATTGTGAAGAAGAAAAAAGAAATCCATGCTAGTTTTGCTGTTGTACCTCTAACTGCAAAAGTTATGGCCACAGTGCTTGATAAGTGCTTAGTATAGGAAAAAACATAGTTTATATACTGTTTGGTGCTATCTATGGTTTCAGGCACCCACTGGGGGTCTTGGAATGTATCCCCCGCGGAGAAGGGGGAACTACTGCATTACTGAGGTTTCGGACTGTTAGGAGGAGAGCCAGAAGAGATGCAAGAAAAGTACAGTGTGGGAGAAAAGTAAAGGAGGAAGAGAGTTTAAAAGTAGAGGAAGAAACGAACTATTGCACTCCATGCACAGAGGAAACTATATTGAGGACTTAAAAGAAAAAAGTGGATTTGGCAGCAGTGTGTCATCCCTGTTGAAAGCAGTTCCCATAGAGTGATGGTAGAGGGAGCTAAGGAGCTTATGGTAAAGGAGGAAGTGGAGTCCACTATAATTTTGCAAAGGGGAGGGAAATGATGATAAAAGGTGTAAACACTTTCATTCCTCATGTAAACACTTCTGTTCATCTATCCATGCGGTGTTTATTGAGCATATACTATATGTCTAGAACTATTCAAGGGACTGGGTACACAACACTGAACGAAACAAAAGATAAGCCTTGTCTTCCTAGAGTCTCATTCTGGTGGACTTGATGAAAGTAAATATTTTTATTACTCTATGGGGGATGGTTATATGTAAAACATATGGGTTTTTAATTCCTTTTTTTATTATACTAATCTTATATCTCTCCTAGATTATTTACTATAATTTCAGTTTCCAAAATAAAGAAAAAAACTCACTTTATTCATTTGTATATCTCTTTCAAATACACTTTGATATTTGAATTTGTTTAGTATAAGCTATTGATTGGAGGAAGGAATAACAGAATTTGGTGATAATTTGTTGTGATAGATCAAATAAAAAGGAGTAAGAAGGAAAGGGAAAGAGGGGAACAGAAAAGAGACTTGTGTTTTATCATTCTATCTGGTTCTCTTCACCTGCTCTCCTGCCCTCATCTCTTCTTCGGACCATTTATAAGACAAGTTTCAACTCTTGAGTTGAAGCCTCTTGCTGTTCATGATCTAATCTTGGTTTATTCAGCTTTCTGACAACATATATCCTTCACACACTCAGCACAATTTTCTTGGTCATTTTTAATGACACAGTGAATTCTTCTTCCTATTTAGAAGGATTTTCAGAATTATTGACAACTCTTGGTTCAGTGTTATGAGTACACAGAACCAGAATCATGATTTTTCCACCCTCCACCTCTTCTCCCCAGTATAGCCTCCCAACGCGCGCACGCACACACACACACCCCACGCTCTCTAAAAACACCAAGTGTGAAAAACATATCTTCTCTTTTCCCCTTCTCAGTGATAATTACTCCACTTCTTTCCTTTATAAAGAGCGCACAAGCTGAAATCCTCCCAGCAGAATGTCATCATTTGCTTTTCAAAGCAGGCACAAAATTTAAAAAAATTGTGGCTAATGGAAGGCAAATGATGCGAGGATGACACCTTTTTAACAAAGTTAAACTGTTAATATGCACCTGGAACTCACTGGGGAATGAGCATGGGCCCAGTTATAGAGTAGCTCCTCCAGCATCTTATTCCCTTGACAAGGGTGGGGAGAATGCTGAGGCTCACAGCATCTCATGTCATTCCTATGCCTGCAGACTGTGTCTGTCTCTTGGGACTGTATGTGGAGGCTGATAAACATCATCTCAAACACTAATGTTTTCACTTGAATAAATCGATGTAACCCAACCCTGAATATGAAGTTTGGTGATATCAAGATTCTTGGTGATGAACTAGACTTGATGCAGAAATATCTCTGAAAACAGTGAAGCTTGAGAGAAGGAAAGTTGGGAACACTCTAGGCAAGAAAATGGAATGGCAAGGCAGCAAACATCCTTGCCTATAGGCCCAGTGTGTTATTTCTTTTTTCTTGGTCCAAATTTCCCCCACTGAAAATTGCAGGTTCTTATTATAATTTAGAGGTTGTTAATGCCAAACGTTTATGTCTTTCCTAAAGGAAGGCTATACATTGTTGTTTAAACTATTCCTTGTCAACAGAAAGACCACTTCAAGAAAGGTGTGTGTGTGTGTGTGTGTGTGTGTGTGCATTAGTCCAGTCGGCTAGAAAAGTAATATGCACACCTAACACTTAGATCTTAGTTTCTAAATACCATCTTCACAAAAGGACCAGGGATCCTTGGAAAAATGGATGATTCCAGAGGCGAATCAAGGAAAGTACAAGACAAACTTAGAATATATTACTATTCCTGAAAATAACGACATACTCAAAGAATAATAGGGGCATGTTAGAGGGACACAGGAGCCAGTACGAAGGAATTTCCACTATACAAATTTAGAACAATTTGAGCACCAAAATAAATAATGATAGTAATTGATTATAACTCATTGAAATAAATAGTAATCCATGAATCCATGCAGACGTAAATAAATAATAAAAAGGAATAGCTCTTCCTTACAGTAGAATGTCAACTAATAAATGTAGAGAGAATAATGGAGTTAGGAAATAACCACTTGGCTTTCACCATAATAATAACTGTTTCAGGCAAAAAAATCATCACTGGATGCTAAAACTGGTGGGTGAATGTTCGATGAAAACTATATGAGAGCATAAATAGTCTCAGGGCATCCTCCCACAAGATACTTATTAATTAAAAGGGGAAAATAGTAACTTCGTGGTGGAGAAATTTGGCAGATATCACCTTAAACATGTGATCAAAGTTGTTACCAGTAATGGGACAAATATGCATATCATGTGCCTCTTGATGTGAAGCGCTGAAAAAGACCAAAGACCAAAGACCATTTCCGTGGGATTCTTGCCAAAAGTACACAACCTAAATTTAATCATGAGAAGACATGAGGCAAACCAGGGTTGAGAGACATTCTCCAAAATAACTGGCCTATAATCTTAAAAAAATGTAAAAGCTTGAAATCTTTTAAAAAATGTAAAGGTCATAAAAGGTAAAGACCAAGGAACTGTTCTAGATTAAAGGAGACTACAGAGATTTGACAACTAAATGAACTTTATGATTATAAATTTGATCCTGCACCCAAGAATTGTTTTTTCCTTTCACTATAAAGAGCATTACAGAAACAGTTTTAAAATTTTGAATAAGATATGTAGATTATTTCTATTGTATCGATTACCATTGATTTTTATAACTATACTGTTGTTATCTACAGGAATATTCTTGTTTTTAGGAAATGTACACTGAGATATTTAGGGATAAAGTTCCATTATGTCTGCAACTTATTCTCCAATAGCCCAGTAAAAAAAAAATGTGTATCTGTGTGTATGTGTGTGCATGTGAGAGAGGGAGGAAGGGAGAAAATACGACAAAATATTAACATTTGAGGAATCTCGATGAAGGTATATGGATTTTTTTGCACCATTTTTGTAAGGCTGAAATTATTTAAAGATAAAAAGTTAAAAATAAAATGAAAAAGTAAAAAAATTTATGACAGGTATGTCGCTTGAGATTGACAATACTTTATCTTCCTGCTTTTTAAGATTCAATTCTTTGACCTCCCCAACTTATTATTTTAAAAGAAGGTTTTACAGTTTTTGGTAAAGTCTTGAAAACTGAGATTCAGTCTCATCTTACTAAGAGAAGTCCACAAGAAGTCTAAATTGCATATACAAGCAAATAAACATAATAAATAAATCTACAATTTGTCAGCAGTGGTCTAACTGTCTACAACCTTCACAATGTGGCTTCAAGATCCATTTTACTAATGGCACAAGTTCCCAGAATGGCATTTCAGGGTTTGCTCAGAATCCTTGGCTCAAATTCCTCTTGCCTATATTAGGCAACTCAGAGAAACTACAGCAATGGATAAAGGGCAGGACAGAGAACAATAGGATTGAGCTTCCTTGTCTGAGAAGTTCTGATGAGCTACTTCTGTTGATCCAGCTGGTCTCTTTTTTGAAAACAACGATTAGCACTATATACAAAATAGATGTCTATAAAGAGGAGAGGTGATATAACAATATATTTTTCTCCTTCTTTGGATTATCTTCCTTAAAGATCATCACTGGAAACACTAGGGCAAAAAGCAGTGGCATTGTATAGGGGAAAGAACAAGAAGTTTGAAGTCAGAAATATCCTTATTTAAATTTGGGCATATTATTTAACCACTCCAAATCTCAATATATTTGTCTATAAAACACAGAAACTAATCATTTGGGGAGGTATTTCAGAGAATAAATAAGCTAAAATGTAGAATGTACTATATTTTCTCCACTTTCCCCTCCAGGTCTGCTCTTCATCTTTTTCCATCCTGCTCTGTGTCCTAGGAAACTGACCTCAAGGACCACTTCAACCAAGCTTCCTTGCCTTGGGCTACTGGTTGGGTTTGGACAAATTGTGACATAATTAGGAGACCAGGAGTTAGTAAGAGAAAGAGGCATGGTGTTTATTCCCCCATCTCCTTCCCTGTGAAGACATTGTTTGGCAGTAGTCGCATTACTCTGCCTAAGGCAGTCTCTGTTGGACAGCCCTTCTTCTGCAGATATAGCTTTCACAGGTTAGGCAACTATTCCCTGGTTCTATCCTCTACCTCCATCCTCAGATAAATCTACCTGATATTATCTTCCCGCTGTTGCTTCTCCCAGGATACCTCACCATCCTTTCTTTATTGGTTCCCTTAATCTTGCCTTGGTAAATAGCCTCTTCATTGAACTCTCCTCAATTACCCCTTTGCATGTACCAGCTGTTTGGTCCTAGAACATGGACTGATTCAAGAATAATCGTGGCACTCAAAGGAGGCCAATTTTACAACTCTTTATCTGGCTCTGCCATACCCAACTTTAAGAGACCTCATACCAAAGGAGGACTAGGCTCTTCAATTGCTCTTTGAAGTTATAAAGAGACCATAGTTATGATGCTTCAACTTGTGAAAAGCAAAATTCTTATCAGGAACCACTTTGTCAACCTTTAAATGAAAGGCAATCTTGATGATTAGATAAGGGACCACGCTCTGGAAAAAAAACAACCCAGTCCAGATTTTGTCCATTTGCAGTCCTTTGGCCTTTTGTGCTGAAAAGATGAGGTGGTTCATATTTAATGTACTATTTATTAAGGATTAGCAATAATGTTCCTTAATATTTTGTACAATCACCTCAGGCAAAAGGGGGGAAAGAACAGAAGCAAATGGGAATATATATAGTGAAGCTCTACGATTATTGACCTTCCAGAGGGATTTCATGTCTCTGATCTCATTTGTTTTCTTAGCTTTTACTTCAATAGGTTGTATAATGTCTGAAACCTACCTCAATTTGCTCCTTGTTCCTGGCATTTTCCCTCTCGCATCAAACATCTGGGAGCATTTTACAAGGCTTTCCTGTAATCTACCAAACTATGCACACATGTGTCTTTCAGGAGTCCAATTTTCTCCACCCAGTAATTGGCCAATGCAGAGAAACAAAGTATCATTTTATTTTACATAATGGTGCTATGTAAAATGATTCACTAATTCAGTTCTGTAAAATAATAATCACAAGTTGGAAGATTTAAAAACACATGTGAGAAGACAGTACCCAAGGAAATCTAGGCTCTTAGAGCTTACACAAGCTCACTCTTGCCCCCTGCAGTTTGCTGAGGGACAAAAGAATATTTTGTAACTAGCCTTCTGTTTTGCTTGCAAACTTTAACTGAAATGTTCATTTGCCTTATAAGGAGTTGTCAGTACCTCCAGGAATACACAACACAACAGTATTATTTAGAGATAGTTTTGCTTCCACATCACGTAACAAAAAATATGTCTTTCTTCTTCCTTTGTCTCTACTTCTTGTTAACAGAGAAAATTGTCCAGAAAAAAATGCAACCTACAAATTAATATGGATTACTATGTTTTGTACTTCTTACAATTTGAAATAAAAGTCTATATAAAAGAAAGACACAGCAATAGCTAATGCTGTTCCCTGGATAATAATACAATTTTGAAAAATAGAACGCCTAAGTAAATAAATTGGGAAAGCTTATCTTATCGCCTGCAGTTTCATTTTACTAATGAGATTGCTAAGAAAACTTCCCTTCAGGAGCCCTACAATTCAGCACCCATGCCACTGGACGGTACCCTCTCAGCAAGTGAATACACAAACCACTGGACTGAATGGAAATTGAGGAGCAAAGAACGATTTTCTGTGGTGACTAAGACCTCCATCAAGCAAAGCCTCCAACATCCCCTCCCTACACCCTACTACAAACTGGTCTTTTCCGGCTTAAAAAAGAGATTTTTCTTTGTCCCCTAATGGTGCAACATAACATTTCAGACAAATCCCTGTATCTTTGCCACTCTTCAAACCTACCTCTGCAGTGGGTCATTCATATCAGTAAGGAATTTAGGAAAGAATTTAGGGTTTCGCCTATTTAAAAAGGTAAATGGACTAAATGCCATACTAAATGAATTGGATAAAAATGAATAGCTTTATTTATATTATGATACATTTTAATTTATATCTCAGATTTGGCATAGATTCTAAATATGCTATCATCCCAGTAGCAATTCACATTCATAAGTCTCTCCTACAAAGCCTTTCCAAACACTGTGTGTCCCTGAAGTTAGTAAGAGCTCATTCTGTCTTTGGGTATCTCTGACTATCAGATAGGTCTTCCTGAGCAAACCAGGTAGTATCAGATAGTAAGAGATATTAGTTCCCTGCTCCAAGTCAAACCAGGACTAGCTTTAATTTCTTTTCATTAGGGAACTATTTGAAGATAGCTAACATAATAAGCACTGTCCATTCCTTCTACCATTCATTGCATGCACTACTCTTTACAATACTCTTGTCACAAATATTATGCAATCCACTGAACCCGTTTTGACTTTTGCAGCTCAGGAATAAACCATAATACTCTAGGATTTGTGTTGATAAGAGCAAAGCAAAAGGAAACCCTTCCGTGTCTAACTCTGGATTTTATATTTCTACCAAAGCTGCGGAGTTGTCATTAGAACTTTGGCAAGTTTAGCACACGGAGCTTTATTAATCTCACTGTCACTTACAACCCCACACAGACAACTGTGTACTCTTCCAAAGGGGTGTGCCCTTGGTAGGGGGCTCTTGGAGCAGGATTTATTCTTATCTAGTTTCATCTTTTTAGTACCATCCATCATTTCAATTTGTAAATATATTTTAGAATATCAATTATACCAGCATTATGTGTTGTAGCTTCACATTATATAGAAAGGAACAATCATTGTTTCTATAGTTACAGCTAAGTGCTATATATTTTTTAATGAATAAAAATTGTGGAATAGGACAGGATTTAAGGGAAAGCTGTGAATATATATCCACAACCAGGTTGAAAAATATCCATTAATAAGCATACTTCGAATATACTCCCTCAACTAATAACAATTGCATTGAATTATACTATTATTCAACTCATAGGTCTCCATATTTTCCCATAAACATAAGATGAAAGGCTTGGAAAAGATTTATTTGTTCATTTATTTATTGATTACCTCTTATGCATCAGGAATTGTTCTAGGTGCCTGGAGTACAGCTTTAAACAAGACAGATAAAGTTTCTTCTCTTATGGATTATACATTCTAGCTCAGAGAGACAGATGATACTGAATTACAGGTGTCATAGGAATGCTACTTTAGGCAAAGTGGTCATGAAAAATCTCGCTGAGATGGTGAAATTTAAGCTGAGATTATGACATTTAAGCTGAGACTTGAATGTCAAGGAGGAGCCAGCTATGCAACCATCTGCAGGAAATGCATATCAGGCAGAGGGAAAAACTAGTGAAAAAATTTTGAGTTAGGACTGATCCATCGCAGGCTGTTAGAAGAACAGAATATCTGGCTGAAGAACAGGTAAGCAATTTCTTCTACATTTCTTTGATCTATTGGCTAGTAACCACAGAAAAGATAAAATAAAATCAAATTAGAACATAGATAAATCTCAAAATCATTATGCTAAGTTAAAAAAGCCAAAAAGGGGGAAAGAACACATACCGTATGACTCCATTTATATAAAATTCTAAAAATACAGACTAATATATAGGGACAGAAAGCAAATTAGTGATTATCTGGATGAGGGATGGATTACAAAGTACTCAAGGATATTTGGGGGGATGATGAGACTGATTGTAATTTTTATTGTGGTGATGGCTTCATGAGTGTATGTATATATGCCAAAACTCAACAAATGACTTACCTTAAATATATGCAGCATATTCTACACCAATTATACCTCAATAAAGCTATAATAAAATCAGATTTGTTCGAGCATTTTCTTTCATAGGAAATATTTGGTAGTTTCTAGTCATGTACAGTTGATTTCCTAAGTACTTAATAAACCTCCCTTAATAATCCAACCTGTGCTTTCCTGACATCTGCATCACACTCATTTGCCTGTATTTGAGGGACTATACCTCTTTCTTGGTTTTGGACAGTAAAATAATAGTTGCCCAACTTCAGTTTACAAGTATATCGCCCCAAAGATCTTGGACAGGAGTTAGAGAATCTAATTTGCATGTTATTTCAGAGTCACTTTTTTTGTGTGGGTGTGTGAGGATGATCAGCCCTGAGCTAATATCCGTGCCAATCCTCCTCTTTTTGCTGAGGAAGACCGTCTCTGAGCTAACATCTATTGCCAATCCTCCTCCTTTTTCTTTCCCCTTTTTCTCCCCAAATCCCCAGTAGATAGCTGTATGTCATAGTTGCGCATCCTTCTAGTTGCTGTATGTGGGACGCCACCTCAGCATGGCCGGAGAAGCCGTGCATGGGTACGCACCCGGGATCCGAACCCCGGCCACCAGTAGCAGAGCACGCGCACTTAACCGCTAAGCCACAGGCCAGCTCCCCAGAATCACATTTTAATTCAGCCAGTCCAGAAACCCTGAACTCATTTATACATATCCTTTTAAACTTCCTCTCCCACATTTGACATCTGTTCCTTCTTAGCAAGTTTTGTTCTATTCTCCTTCTCCTCCTCGTCCTCTTCCTCCTCCTCATCTTCTCTTCCTTCTCCTCCTCTTCCTCCTTCTCAGTCTGAATATCATTTTTTATGCAGTGAAGAAAGAAGCTTGCGATGGCTCAAAGAAGACCTCCTCCTCAAGCATCAATCACGTGCAACACCAAGTGTGTGCCTTCCCTTTAGCTGCATTCATTCGTGAAATATAACTAGATATGCTTTTTGTTTCTCCTAGTGTTGGTTATAAATTCCAACTTCTTTAGCAAATTTAAGGTTCCTGACCGTATTCTTATCTCTACTGCTAAGAAAATTTAGGATCTTTAGGAAGACACCAGCTTTGTGTTGCCAATGGAATTAGTATCAACTGTCCTATTGGATGTGGGGGAACTCTGCCCGGGACATCTGTTACAAATCCCAAGAGGTGATTGTGCAGTCCTTGCTGCCTATGTGTGTGCGTGTCTCACCCTCTCACCAGCCCAGTTTCCACCTAAGGGCCCTCACAGAGTTGTCATAAATGGAAATAGAACCACTTGAAAATAGTGAAGAATTAGACAAATTAACATTATTGTAACCATTATGTACACATAGAGAACTCAAGAAAAATGTGCAGATTTAAGAATTACCATCATTATACTCCATGGGATCTTGTAAAACTAACTTATGCTTTATTCTGACGGCAATCATACCTCTGCTTTGAAGCCATACGTTTGTCTATTTGCAAGTCACGACTTTTATTTTTATTTTATAGTCACTTGTGACTATATTAAAAATATTACAAAGTACTCAGCCATATAATAATTCTATCATTTCTCTCCGGTTCCTCAAGGTTCTGAGTTAGATTCTACCAATCTATTTCTCACATTTGGAAGCAGAAGAGCAGAGCCTATTATTCCTGGGCATATTTGTGGTAAATGAATGAGGAGACAATAGACATGAGGGTCTCACCAGCATTCAGGCAAGCCTTAGCCAGCCAACTTCTTCGGGGCTATAGGCCACAGAGGTGGATGAGGGCAGTTGCTTCAGAAGCACTCCAGTGGACCCTGCAGATGGAGGGGGTGTCCTGGAAGTTCTTGAGATTCACAGCAGCTTCTGGGTGGGCTCTTGAAAACTCCTAACTTTGCTGCTGAACATTAACTGGCCACAGAGTCCGTGCCTCTATCCTCACAGCCTTTCCAATGATTTAATAAGCCTCTCATTCTCTTCACATTTACACAATATTCAGACTTGGAATTCATAAAGAGCAGCTTGTTTTCCTGACAAGGTCAACAAGTACAGGCACAGGTACAAATCAGTTATAAATGAGAGATTGAGTAATTTTACAAAACCACCACTACTGCCTTGAACTGGCATAGCAGTTAAACATGCTGGTCCTGGAGTCTGACTGCCAGGGTTCAAATCTCAGCTCCAACACTTACTGGCTGAATGACTTGAGGCAAGTTATTTAAACTCCCTGTGGCTCCATTTCATCTCTATAAAATGGGGTCAGAATATTTTTTATCTCTTTGTGGGGATTTAAAAAGCTTATGTGATTAGAAGCTTAAAATAGCGTTTTAAATATGCTAAGCAATCAATAAACATTGGTTATCATCAGTAGTCCATTAACTCCTGCTTTTCTCAATTCTATACTCAATTCTCTGGTGTCTCTTTTCCCACTGCACTAATGCTGAGTGGTTAAACTACAGCTGACACTGGAATGCAAATCATCCACGTATCCCCAGCACTTCATTGATAGGAGACAGAGTCGATTCAACTTCTCCAGGCCCTCTTTCCAAAAGTTAAATCAATCCTTCCTAAGGTAAACCTTCAGTAACGGATATTAGGTAGACCTAAAAAGTAATTGCACATGCTTTGTTTAGAATGAGGAGAAGTTCCTTTGACTTTCTCCAGGTTATCTCCAAACAATTAAATATGTAAAAAAGAACAACAACAAGGACAGGTTAGCTAGTTTTGCTTCACAGCCTTGCACATACAGTGAGTGAAAGGTTTAGAATGTTGGGAGGTATTTGCATGTATATTTCCCTACCATGGAGGATGTTATGACTTTTGCACTGAATGTAGAGGAGCCGGCTCTTTGGTTAAGAACATTGATTTATATTGATCACATTTTATAGCCTAAGTTTTCCTCTTTGTATTGGAAACTGCTTTATGGATATATTTTTTAGAACAACTTACAATACATTTCATGGAAAAAAAGATAATAAATTTGGATTCAATGACCTGTGTTTGAATCATGGATCAGCCACATAGTAGTGGCTTGGCTTTAACAAACATTTAGCATGCTAAGTCTTCATTTCTTCATCTATAAGATAACAATTAATAACAATAATAATAATAAAGACTTCCTAAGGCTTGCTTTATTTAAGATAATGCATATCAAATCCTTATCACACTTCCAGGCATAAGGTATTCTATAATCATTGTTCCATCTCTTCATTGTGTTTATTTTGTCACACACCAGAAAAGCACAGGGAACTAGTCAGCTTCCCTGATTCAAAGCCACATAACAAAATGATGAATACCAAGTCATCATAAGTATATTGGCTCTAATTTAGTTTCCACTCTCATTGTGCTGAAACAATAGCGGCTTATGCTGACTAAGTTATCTCCATTTTCCAATAGACTCATCTCTCACCACTAATAGAATCAGTAAGCCTGTGAGGAGCTATCACATGACCGAAGATATTTTTTTTTCTTACTAGGACATACTTGAGGTCTGAGTTGGACAAACTCGTCTAAAGGAATTAAAGTGACCAAGCAGAAGTGAATCAAAACTCCTTCCTTTCCCCGAAGCATCCACCTCTATGAACAGAAAACAGTACATATTACAATTCCTGTTAAGAATATTTAAGGCCCCTGTTAAAGAGTCATCTTGTATCAGACTCCACTTTTGACGTTGGGCAATTGGTTTTACATCCTTCCCCACCACATTATTTCTGCTCAAATTTGCAACATGCACTTCTGACCACACCTTTTTATTTTCTGCTCTCTTTTCCTCATCATTTATGTGTATCTTCTTTCTGTTACCTATGCACTGTTAAGCTTCTGTCCCTTTATTATCTACACAGTAGGCATCGAGATAAAATTTAATCTTCATTCAATCAAATATGTGCTTTGTGCCTCTTATCATAATTCAACTGTCTTGCCTTTTATATCTTGAATTCAGGTCACAACCTTACTGCACATGATGGAATGGGAGGATGTCAATGGCTGTAGCCTTGAGTATAAGCATAGGAGATCACAGTGGAAAGGAATTTAAAGATCTTTAATTTCAAAGCTAAGAAATCTGAAAGTAAACAAGGTAAAGCACCTCTCCAGAGTCACAGAGCTTGTTGTCAGCAGGAATACTTCGAATGAGAACTGAGTTTCTGTGAAGCTGAGGCACGTGTCCTTGATAAAAACCATGCTGAGTAGTAAAGCGACGGCTTCCTGGAAATTTGTGGGACAGCAAAAACCATGATAGACTATTTCATCTGGGGTGCAGTGGGTGTGTCTAGGTTTCTTTAATTGATTCCCTTCTAAGAGGGGGGAGTTGGATAACTGGCCAGGATAAAGAAATCAGGCAAAACATGGAAACATTCACAGAAACTTCAAAGCAGCCCTCTTTCTCCTACATCAGTCTTGTAAGTTCAAGATATTACAAACCAAAAATGTAAACTTTCAACAATTATCTTTACCCCTATAAGGATGTGCTAGTTTGAAAATTGTGACTGTGATTTCTTCTCCTGTGAAACAGCTTCCCTCTCGTCCACCCTCCCTCCCTCCCTGTCTCCCTGTCTTCCTTCCTTCCTCCTTTTGTCTTTGTTGTCATATCCATACTTTGTTTTCCTCTACCACATCTGGTAAACTAACTCTTATAGGTGAAATGGCTTTGCACCCTAATACTAAAGGGCTAGCTCTTTGTAAGGGCCACAGGGGGTCATAAGGTTACCTAATAAAGAGAAAGTCAACATTAAGAATAAAGAGAAAAAGTTACTACTCCAAAAATTAATGAAAAGCCATTGAATTAACTTAGACCACCCATGCCAGGCTATTTGAAACCTTGTTAAATAAAAACAGCCTCTCCTATTTGAGAAAACTTCAAAGGTTTTATTTGCCTTCCATTTTTAGAATTAACAGCCATAAAAGGCAAGGGCTGCAAAAAGCTGCATTTGATATAGAGAGTGGGAAGAGCAAGTTTTTGATTGAAATCCTTTTCCAGGGGCTGGTAGCCTGTTCTATTTTCAGATATTTATAGATTCATAGGCAAGAGACCAGCTGTTCATTTGGTTGAGCAGAGCCAGACGAATGAGATCCCCAGTGTTGACTGGCAATGGGTCAATCACTTAATTAACTACACCTAGCATGTCACTTAGACTCCTTGGACTCCCATGGAATCACTTGTAAAACAGGAATTCTTTTACCTTCACTTTCACTGTTGTTATTAGATGGTAACATTTTGCAAAGAGCAAATGCAATACAAAGAAAATGCACTTTAACTCCTGTCTGTCTGCAATCTCTTTCATCTTTCTCTTCTGAATTCTTATCTGCACGGGTTGTGATGCATTCAACCTCTGGTGACATACAGGCCACCTGTGATGATATACATTGATCTTTTCTGAATAGTACTAAAACCATCAAGGGATATTTATGGGCCAAAATAAGCCCAAGTCATTCAGATTTTAAAACTTAACACACAAACACACTCAGACATACATTCTCCCAACACGTACTTCTAGGAACTGTACAGAGGAAGAAACTAATAAGATTAAATTCGTTTTAGACTGTACATTTAATGGTTCCCACTTCTTTCAATGTTTCTGCATCTTGCTGAAGTCACAATCAGTATGTGTATACCAATAATTATTCTGTGTTTTTTTTTTTTTTTTCCAGTATTTCAAAGGTTGAATATCATAGAAATCAAGAACTTGAGCCTTGGAGTTAGACAGAATTGGGTTCAAAACCCAGTAGTCTCTTAGAAGATTCCTGACATTTGGCAAACCTCTTTACCTCCATAAGACTTAATTTCCTTGTTTGTAAGAGGGGATGTTAGTAATAGCATCTATCTAACAGGATTATTTATATGATTAAGTGAGATAATACTTAAAAAATGCTTAGCACAGCATTTGGTTCATGGCAAGGTTCTAATGAATGTTTGCTATTATTATTATCTCATATATACATTGACATACTCATTATTTTCATGGTTTCATAGTAGTCTAGAAAATTAATCAACAATATTGTGTTTCTTTTTACTACTGCTAGGAATTTGGGTTGTTTAAATCTATTTGGGAATATAATCCTCATTGCTTTAAATATCTACATATTAAATATTGTTTTCTGCTAAGTTTATTTTCTTGAGGGTTATTTAAGCTGGAAACAAAGGATTAAATAGGAGTTTTTTATGGACCTTCTTGCAAGTTGCCAAATTCCTCTCCAGGGGAAAGTAAACCAGTTTAGAGATAGCTGTATGACATTATTAAACCTCTTTCCTCATAGACACACTAACATTGGATTTTCATTATTTTTATTTACTTATTATAGAAAAATCAGCATAAAATCATACCAAAAATATTTGAATTTTCTTTTCTTTAACTACTAACAAAACTGGGGATTTTTTGTTACTGTTTTTCTCCCAAGCTAAGATTAGCACTTATTCCTGGCTAATCAGTTCATTTTCCCTGACTCATTAGGGAGTCATTTAATGTTTTAAAGCAACATTTAAAGCAACTGTGATACTCACAGTCTCAAAAGATCCCCAGGCTGATCCGCATTCCCACATTTCCCTCCTTGTAGCCTCTGGGCATTTCTTTGCCTGCAACTATGGAAGGAAGTTAAGAATATTCTCAAAGATTAGACACCATGGGCTAATTTTTTTTTTTATTTGAATACAATTAAGGTGACAGAAGACATGGAAAGGGAAATTTTATCAAAAGTGCCATGTAGCAATAATTGGAATTGATGGAAATAGAGTGTAATTTGCAATCTGAAGCACTGAGCCTCCATCCTTTGTTTTGATATAATGGCACTTTTGGGGGAACCATTCTCTCCATTCCAACATTTCTCATTTTGGCCCATAGACATTGGTACTCTACTTCCTGTTCTCATTCACTTCTCCCTAAGGGAGAAAGAGCGCCATGAACTTGGTGAGTTAGGAAAAGATGCTGAGTGAGCATGAGCAGCTCATGGCCCTCTATGTTTGTTCTGTCCCAGCAAGATGTGAATTCAAGATGCACTCATTACTCCTCTCCAAGATAAGCTTAGCAAGGCAGGCTCTACCCCTATAGTTCTAGGTAGGGAAGTTCAATTCTGGTCGGGCCATGTTCTCTAATTCTTTATTACCAGTAATAAAGCAGGTATGTTTTATTCCAAACTATCTAGCTCCTGTGCTCTATTTCTTATTTGGCTCAGAATTCATGAGAGAAGAAAGAGGTGTCATTCATTGGTCATCTAAAACTCCACACAGCTTAGTATTTGTAGTGGTTAAATGTTGGGGATGCAGAGTCATACTGCCTGGTTCTACACCTATCTGATTCTTACCAGCTGTGTAGAAGACAAGTTATATTGCTTCTCTGAGATCCACTTTCTTTGTCACTATAAGGGAGATAATAATAATACTTACCTCAAAGAATTGTTTAAAGCAGGAGTTGGCAAACTATGGCTCACTGGGACAAATACTATTTATTGCCAATTTTTGTAAATAAAATTTTACTGAAATACAGCAATGCCCATACATTTACAGACTGTCTATGGCTACTTTCATGCTACAACTGCAGAGCTGAGTAGTCGTAAAAGAGATCATATGGCCCACAAAGCCTAAAATATTTTCTATCTGTCTGTTTACAGTAAAAGTTGGCCAACCCTTGGTTTAAAAGATAAAACAAGAAACAAGGTATTCATATAGTGCTTAGCATTGTACATGGCAAAGAGTAAATGCTTATTATGTGTTACCTACTATTATTATCTACTAAGAGGCAGTGTATCTTAGTGATTAAGAGTACTGATTCTTTAGCAAAACTGCCTGGTTTCAAATCACAGCTCTATAATTGACCAGCTCTGTCATCTTAGGCAAGCCACATAGTCTTTCTGATTCACAAGGTACTCATCTGTAATATGAATATAATAATACCTACCTCATAGGGTTTTGAGAGGCTTAAATAAGATTATATAAGTGAATTGCTTAGAAGAGTACATGTCACTGATACAAAAACTTTCTGTCATCATCATCATCACAATTGTCATTAATTTCCTCCTATAGGATTCTCAAATATGAAGTTACTTTGAATACTAGTTTATTGCTAATATTATATCTCAATTAATTCATATATTCATTCAGCAAATATTAACTATCTTGAGACAGAGAGTCTCCAGAGATACAGACAGAAATTTTCATGTCTTTTCTCCTTAACTTCCCCAATGCAATCATCCCAAATCTTTACTCTCAGGAAAAAGCCAAGATACCATGAATTCTTGAAGAGAAAGCATCACCTAAATCAGGTTACTTCATATTAAAACAAGAGGAACTATCTGCATCCAGCTGGACTACAAAAGGGTTTAAAAAGAACAACCAAACCCTGGATTGTTGAGCAATTAGAAGCCTTAATAGAGCTCTAGTGATTCAAAGATGAATAAACAAAAACTAATGATATAAAAGTTGGAAGAGGAGGAGGTAAGAATCATAACAACTCAGAGGGTAAAATATTCTGCGATGCCTGAGAGATGAACGCCTTACTCAACCAACAGAGCAACAGTGCCCTTTGGGAAATAACTAGCCACAGGAAACAGAAGCCATGATTAGGTAGCCCCTGTTAAGGTATTAGGAAAATTAAAAAAAAAGAAAAATCTATGCAACATGAAACGAAAAGATAAAAGATCCAACTCTATTGCAAACATGAACAAAAAGGAAACTGATGAGAGATAAGGAAATAGGTGCAATAAAATGTATAAATATAAATGTAAAATAAATGTATAATAACTGAAATTAAAACACATTATCAATAAAGAGGAGAGTCCATGCTGCAGAAAATTGAATCTATGAGGACAAACTTTGGACGTGCTTCTAGAATTTGGAGCACTGGGGTGAAGAGATAAAAGTGATGAGAAGAGATGAGAGATACAGAAGTTGGAAAGCAGACACCAAACACTCCAGGGAAAGAAGAATGAAGACTTAGAGGGGAATCACTGCTACCTTATAATTGAGAGGCAAGTCAGAAGGGGATGGGGTGTTCAAATTCAAAATCAATCAAAAGGATTTAAACCTAAAAGAAGAAAAAAGAGAAGAAATATTTTTGTTGTAGTAGAAAAATAATTTTTATGTTAATGAAGAAGGAAAAACTACTACAACCACTAAGACAGAGAAAAACAGAGTACATACAAAGAAAGAAAAATTATGCTGACTACTACAGGATTAAATATCAGAGTAAACTGAGCCATGTCTACACTGTTTTAATGAAATCTCTAGACAAGCAAAGTGGAATTCCTACGTAAAGGAAAGAGAAAGATATTCACACATATATTAATATGCCAAAAATATACCATTGATTTACTTTACAAAAAAAAAACTTTTTTTAAGATATTCTTGGGAACAATATGAGATAAATCAACATTGAGAAACAAGAATGAGTTCATGAGTAGACAGAATG